>NW_019091193.1:2767750-4151626 GCF_002217175.1 Folsomia candida | reverse complement strand
CAACTCGCTTCTGCATGCTCATATGTCGGGTGAGTTGACCTAAAATACGGATACCCAGCGGTAAAATTTAAACGCATTTTATTACCCTCTAAAAATGTAGGTCGGAAACTTAAACTTCGTCACTTCCGGGGCAACGTGGAACTTCCCTGGATCGATTACGACAACCATTATGATTTCGACTACCAACAAAACAAACCAATTCCAGGGACCCAAGTCCTTCCTGGCGATAGGCTAATTTACGGTACAAAATACTTGAAATATTTGTCTCAAGTATTTTAGGAAACATATAAATTTCAAAATCCATTTAACTTCAGAATGCACCTACTCCAGCAAATGGGACGCCGGAAAAGCTGTCGTCGGGGGGCTATCGTCACGAGAGGAAATGTGCATCACGTTTTTGTGGCATTATCCAAGACAAGAGATGAGCCAGTGCTTTTCGCAAACTCCATTTGACAAGCACGTTGAAGATTTTGGAATCACGGAGGTTCACGAGTAAGATTTTTCGAATAATATTTAGGTCAAACCAAGAACAAAGCAGAGCAGATGACGCCTAATTATCGCTTTACCCTTTGTAAACATGATTTTTTTAATAATAGTGAACCTGCAGTGGGAGGGTCAATAATCTACATTGATGAGCCGGCCTACATGAGGGGACCGTATCGCGAGTCCATTTCCTTATTTAACAACTGGACAGACGAATTCGTAGCGCAGTATCAATATCATCACAGATATTTAGGGCACGAAGGGTCATGTTCCACGGAGAATCTTGAAGAATATCATCTCTTCTATGACACGACATATCCGGAAAATTTGATTGAATATGTTCCGGTTGATGTTTGTACTCCAGCAACTGACCCGGCGACTGAAACGACCACGGATGCGACGACCCCAGAACCAACTACCACAGAACCAATTACTACAGAACCAACCACCACGGCACCAACTACCACAGTTAGAACGACGACTTTGCCAACTACCACAGAAACTACAACTATAACTGCACCACCATCAACAACATCTGGTACAAACGGAATAGTACGTGTCAATCTCGGCGTATTGGTGGTCGCACTTACTTATTTTTTTTAGTAGACCTAAACAAAATTATTTTAGTTTTTAATAACCAAAATCATTTCTACTTAAACACATTTTTTTTGAGATACCTACTTAAATAAACGTTTACTTTCCACACACTGAAAACTTCATGGACTTTGATTACTCATTAATTCCACATTAATATGTATTTATAAACCAATCCATATTTGGAGATTAAAGCTGCGACAAAGTTTACATACTTTATGTACGTAGTTTAAGTTACTGATTTTAATAGTCACGTCACAATGCTATGACACATAAATATCTTTCAAGAGGATCAATCAATTTCTGTTCAACCCCAGCCTCATTAGTGAGTCACGTATTTATCACTTTTTGACCATTTTTGGCATTAATCACCCCGTACTGAATCACACGGCAACAACAAGCACTCGAACCACAAACCATGCCAAAGAAGGACCGCTCGATGCTCCAGATTAGCTACATACTTGTTAACAATCAACGTCATCAAAGCAAATGATTTACATGCTTTAGTGAGTCTGTTTCATCCATTCATTGTGAAATACGTTGCGAAAATACTTTTAAGTACTGTTCCAAACACGTGGTATTTTGTGTCAAAGTGACTCACGAAAGTATTTAATGATGTCCAAAATAACCTGCCATCTAAGTTTCACCTATCTCACCACAATGCCCAATTTGGGTGAATAGGGTCTTCAAAGTGCATAGAATCTATGGCTGTTATGCGTCAAAATAAGGTGACAGGCTATTTTTGACAAATTTCTATGCATACTTTTTTGAGGACTGGGCATTTCCATTATAAAAAAGAGGTGTTACAATGTATACATACAGATTCGAACCCTGGTTCTCATGTCCGATACAATTCAAACATTCTACCTTATCAGTAATTACACAGGTTTGAACTTGAACCTGATTCATGATTTCGTCACAGAATTTTTTTGTCCTTAATTGAAGATCTCACCTTATGTTAACAAAGTACCTGAACCTCAATTAATTAATGTTCAATTGACAACTGGATCGCCTCCTCAATAAATACTGCGTGACAAAAAATCTCGTTAATTAGACTTGTTCACACCTCATTTGTGAGAGCACACTCGTCCCTATTGCACACATCTAAAAGTTTTTTTGCATATTCATATAATTAGCAAGATGCAAAATTTCGCAAAAATTTGCTCCGTCCTAGTTTTTACTTTCTCCTCACTTTCTCTCACTAATTCCGCCACCATCCCAACCTCAAGTCTGCTAACGTTTCGAAATCGAGAACAATTAGACCTCAACGGCAAAGTATGGCTCGCCTGGGAGTACGACGATGCTACGGGATTAGTCACTTTTGAGATGGAAGTGGAAACCACGGGGTTTGTCGGACTAGGGATTTCTCCAACCGGCGGGATGACCGGGGCCGATATTTTCATTGCTGGAGTAGATCCTGAAGGGACTGCGTATTATTCCGTGAGTTGAATTAATTTATAAAAAAAATGGCCAAAATTTTATCATTGAAATTTTTAGGATCGCAACGGACAAGGCAATTTTGAGCCTGGCATCGACGCCCATGAAGATTGGAACTTGATCAGTGCGATTGAAGCTGTGGGGAAAACCTATCTCAAATTTTCTAGACTTGCTGATACCTGTGATGAGCAAGATTATCCGATCGGGGTAATATGAAACGACCATCATTTTGCCCGTCTTTAAGAAAATCAATTATTTTCAAAATTTTGGTAGCATCTGTAAAAGTTAATTTTGTCCCTCGCTAACAGAACGACACGGTCCGATTAATCTGGGCGTACGGAGTTACAGATCAAATCACATATCACAGCTCGGCCCGAAGGGGTACAAAATCTCTGAACCTTATCGGTGAACCAATTCCGGAAGTCGATTTATCCGGGTATTTATTATCCCAAAGTTGTATGCAAATATGTATCAAATCAATATTTCAGTATTTTTGCCTTACAAACATTTAGAACAACCAAATATGAAATGACGTTAGACATGGAGATGCCATCTTATGACACCACATATTGGTGCAGTTTCTTTAAAGGCCCTATCCTCCCAACTAAACACCACGTTATCGCGGTAAATATACAAATTCAAATATTTTTGCATACAACAAAATTGTCTAAAAATTTCAACCCTATGTATTTATGTATCAGTTCGACTCGCTCCTTGAAGGTGACGCCGCTGTCCAGCACACGCATCACTTCATCCTAAAAAATTGCTACCTTCCTCCCGGTTCGAATCAAACGTTGGACGAAATATTTGGGGATTACACCGTCGATACAGGATTTCTCGGAGGACGTTGTTTCGATCCGGAAGCCGACGTCCCAATACCGGACGAATATTGTGGGGAGGACCTTTTCGTTTGGGCAAAAGGGGGAAAGGTGAGACGAATAAGAAAGAGGAGTTAAGTTTGTAATGACTAATTATTCCGTTGTCACGATTAGATAATGACATTTCCCGATAATGTTGGATATCCCATCGGTGACGGGGATAATGCCGGGAAACAGATATACTACATGATTGAAATCCATTTCGATAATCCCGACGAAGAGGAAGGTATCCAGTTCAAGACGGGGGTCCAGTTCTATTACACGGACGAAATCAGGTACTTTTGATAACCTTTGACATTTCCTGTACCAACAGTCATGTAGCATATAGCATCCTCAATAAAATTTTGAGACCTTTAATTTCTCAAATTTTGGTTGGAATTTATCCGACGTTAAATCAAATTTAAATTTAAATATTTTCCTAAGTACTGTCTTCATATTTTCCTCCATTAGAGAACACGACGCTGGTCAGCTAGCTATTGGCCATATGACCAATCCAGTTCTCACTATTCCCCCAAATGTGGACGATTTCGTCATTACTGGTCACTGTCCACCAGAGGCGACCCGATGGGGAATTGCACCTGAGACGGGCATTACAGTTTTCAATTCGTTGCTCCACTCACATATTTCCGGTGAGTCAAGTGTTTAGTTACTCTACAATTCTGCCTATTTAAAACTTCCTTTGATAGGTCGGAAGCTTAAAACTCGCCACTTTCGAGGTAACGTGGAACTTCCATGGATCGATTACGATGATCACTATGATTTCGACTACCAACAAAATAAACCAATCAGAGAAATGCAAATTCTTCCCGGGGATCAAATTACTTTGGGTAAAAGAACCAAAATAGTGGCATGTAGTAAATTCAAAAAATAATTCAAAATCCCGTCTAGAATGCACTTACTCCAGCAAATGGGCAAATGGGAAAGCGGTCGTCGGCGGATTGTCTACCCGACACGAAATGTGCTCCACATTCCTGTGGCACTATCCAAGACAAGATATGAACCAATGCTTCTCGGAAACGCCTTTCGAGAAACATTATGAAGATTTCGGAATCACGAAATACGAATTGTAACGCAATTAAACTAATTAATTCCTATTTGTTGTATCTTAATGGCTATAAAATCCTTAGTGTCACCGGCATCGGCGAGTCAATCGTCATGATTGAGGAACCCGCATACTTGGCAGGAAATTACCGCGAGACCATTTCCAACTTTAACAATTGGACGGAGCCCTTCATCCAGCAGTATGGGAGCGAACATAGATACGGCGTGCATGAGGTCGCCTCCTACAAGCAGATTACGGGGGATTATCTCGTTTCTGATGCTTCTTATCCTTATGGTTATGTTCCATACGTACCTATCGATGTGTGTCAGGCGACAACTAACCCAACAGAAGGGACAACGCCAGAGGTCACAACCGTTACGCCAGAGGTCACCACTCCCACTCCTGAGGTCACTACTACCACGCCAGAGGTCACCACTCCCACTCCTGAGGTCACTACTCCCACTCCAGAGGTCACCACTCCCACCCCAGAGGTCACCACTCCCACGCCAGAGGTCACCACTCTCACTCCTGAGGTCACTACTCCCACGCCAGAGGTCACCACTCCCACTCCTGAGGTCACTACTCCCACCCCAGAGGTCACCACTCCCACGCCAGAGGTCACCACTCTCACTCCTGAGGTCACTACTCCCACGCCAGAGGTCACCACTCCCACTCCTGAGGTCACTACTCCCACGCCAGAGGTCACCACTCCCACCCCAGAGGTCACCACTCCCACTCCTGAGGTCACAACGGCGCAGTCAACAACTAATGCACCCACCACACCCACTACTACGAGTACCACTTCACCACCACCTACTCAAACTTCCACGGAAACAACGACCGCTTCAAGTGCAATTGCAAGAAAGTCTTTCAATCTGCACCAATTTGTAATAATTTGTCTCACATTTTCAATAATTCATATTTATTAAGTGTCCCCCTTGTTATTGAATTCTAACATTTTAATTCCTCCAGAATCTAATCAATGCTTTGTTAAATTTATCCTGCAATATACATATTTCTCCATAATTACTGCAAAAAATGAATTAATATGAAAACAGTATTATCATATTCATCAACCTTTATTTAATAAAGGTTGACAAATTATGCGCTAAAAATAGAGCATAATTTGTCAGCCCATTAACAGGTTTAAGATCATAAAATGTGTATATTATGTAAATACTTGAATAGCTAATACTAGCTGTGTGTAAATGAATATAAAAAATATTATCAAACGACGTAAATAAAATTAACCCTTCCTTGGAATTACGTGCCAAAAAGTTATAAATTTGTAATATGAAGTTATTAATTTCCTAAATTATTCTCGCACAATTGCTGACCCATTTCCTCCCTCCTCCGCCCTTGTTCCTACCAGTTTAAAGTGTGTCTCATTAATACGAATCAATCCGGGGGGAGAATTTCCTAGAAGTGCCTGATTTCCCAAGAGATTAATCCCCACGACACGAATCGTGTTTTGCACTAGACCCAGCGCCTCCCGAATGATGCCACCCAGCGAACCTGGCGTTAGTGGGGGTAAGGTTACGTACACGGGATCTGCCGGTCCTCCGGTGGTGGGGTTGTCCGTACTCATAAGAGGGGTGGGGGTCGTGGTGTTATCATTGCTAAATGATGGCGTCGAACCGGTCGGATTCGGAGGACGTGTCGTCATCGTCTCGACCAGTTTTAGACCCATATCTTCACTCGATCCCGTTTCTTCTTTTTGAGGTATGGGCGTCGTTATTGAGGTCATGACCATTTCAAGCAACGTTGGAGGTGGGGTAATTCGTGGGAGGAGGAGCGCAGTAAAAATTAAGTTGGCGATGTGTGACCTCTCCTCATCCTCGATCACGTCTGGGCCGGAAGTGTCTGCATTTTCCAGCGGTAATGAAGACGATGAAGCCACTGAAATGTTTACGGATACATAGTTTTGTAAAATTTCCATACATATGTAAATGCAATTCTGTTAACTGATTTAAACATGTGTGCATGAATCACTTACCCAAGAGAATCAAAACGACTCCAACTGATATGCAGGACTTCATTTTTAAAAAAAGTGTACGTAATGACAGATGAGGGAAATCAGACCAACTGTGCAACAAACCCTGTTTCCATATTCAAAGAAGAGAAAGTGAGAAACTCGGATTCTGGTGGGTATCCACCACCACTGCATACTGTGACTTCACAGTGCCGTATGGTGGTCTTGATTGGATATCATCAGTATAAATTCAAAGGAGCGTTAGTTTTTAATTTGGGGCAATTTTAATAACTTAAGTAATTGCAATTATCTATATATTTTTTTTCATAAGCAGCCATAAGTTTGTTACGGCACTTGCCGTATAAGCCACTCCTTTAGAAACTTTGACCCCAAAAAACTCATTGTTCCCACACTTTTACTTCGGACAATAAAAGGTGAAAATGTAGCTCTTCTCAGGTAGAAAAATCTGGCATCAGGTTGTCAGAAGTAAAAGTGTGGGAACAATGCGTTTTTTAACGATTTCTGTGTATGACATAAAACCGCCAATTTTCAAATTTTGAAACTTTTGATGCATCAAAATGTTCGTAGGGGCAGGGAAATTAGATTGGCAAATGCAACCTGTGGTCTAATTTTTGTTTTACCCAGTGTGCATTGACTTTCACATTTTTTCAAATTTCCTTCTCAAATTTCTGAAAAGGGGATGGGTGCATGTAATTTAAAAATATACATGCTAGATTTATCCTTGCACCCCGAATTCAACTTGCAATTTTTCTTATCAAATTCGGTGAAATCGACGCGAAACGGGTTTGCACAGTTGGGTCAGCCTGTACCAGATACCTGTAAACGAGTATGACTGAGGATGAGTTTTATATGAGAAATAACTAAATAAATACCTGAAAACGAATAAATTTCATAATTAGTAATTATTTATTTATGTATGTATGCATTTATACATATGAAAAATCGAGTACACCAGTTCAAGGGCGAACGACAAAAAAATTGAGCTACCATATTTTACCCCTGACATCTGCACCAAATGACCCAATTATTCACCATGGGATATTACTAAATTACACGCTGTGAAGTTCGACTGTAATAGATATGATCGATTTAGAAATACGATCCGTCTCGCCCGAATACATCAAATTCGGGAGTGATGTCTGACTGGACATATGTATTTACATTTACAGTTGTGAATAAACAATGTTAACAGTGTGCTATAATTAATGCGATTCCCAAACTCGAATGCACGTATAAAGAAATGTAAATATTTATGTACATACAAAGCAAAAAATGTATGCATGAGAATTTCTAGCATTTTAATTTGTGACAAGATTGTAAATTTTAATAAAGCGCTGATTGAATGAAATGTAATTATTTACTGTAAAATCCATGTTCGTAAAATGTTTCTCGGTTTAAAGTAACATCCATGAAGTCATTTATTTAGAAAGTCAAATTTAACTAACAATTATAAAATAAATCGTTATTATTGTAGATTTTACTGTTATATATCATAACTAGTTGCTCCAATATTTAAACAAGGGGGTCAATTTCTAAAATAATTAATTACAGATAAATAATCTTTTTACATAGTCAGAAATAGAGTATTGGTAAAAATATTGTTAAGGATCTTTTATAGGTATTTATATAGTCAGTTGTACGTATTTATGTATTTATTATTACGAGGTTCCAATTTTTGTTATTTACTCAGGGTAAAAATGACGTTTTGATACTTTGTAAATCGTTCGTACCTGTGTGGTGGCGAGAGATAAAGGTGTCTGGCTAAATTGACTTTACAAATTAATGACAGGCAAACCTGGCGATTTGCTAAAAAACTACTTCGTAGCTTTTGAAGGACGCTGTGTTAGACGCCTACCTACGGGCTCACGTTTGGCAGTACGCTTACCCGAAGTTGGGACGGATTTAGGTTTGCTTTGACTATTCGGTCGAGTACTGGGCTTTTTCTTTGGACATCTTCTCCTCCTTCCCCCTTCGACATAATCTGGGTCGCGGTCGTCATCGACGTCATCGTCTGAGGAACTGCTGCTGCTGCTACTCTTTGTAATATCCACTGATTCCTCGGCTGCGCTGTCCGAGTCAGACAAATCTTGCCATTCTGATACCCCACTTATTATTTTTTTCAGATGCACGCGTCCAGGCACCTTCCTTCCTATTTGTTTCTCGTAGCGATCCACATCTTTTTGTTTGGTGTCAATTTCATCTTCACTGCAATTGCGACAGAATTAAACGAATGTAATACATGCATAACTTCAATATTAAATAATTCAATACGAATGATTTTAATATAGATTCAATATAATCTTATATATAAATATTGTATACTTACGAGCATGATACAACCTCACATTTTAGTTGTCGAGATATTTTGTGATCCTGGAATATGTGTTCCATTAGTTCCGCCTCGGAGGAGAAATCGCATTCCCAACAAATGCAACAACGGTACACTCTGATAGTTATTGGTGTGACAGTTATTTTTACGTTTCTACGTCGATTATCTGTGTAATCAGTCTTCTCCTTAATTTTGCTGGGTTGAGATGGGGTTTCCGACGAAGATTTGTTGGACTCGGATTGCTTGTCATGATTTTCGGTACCTTTCGACCCAGCAAAGTCATGGCCTTGCTCATCCTCCTGCAACGTATCAGTACTAATAGCATCTTCCCCAATATTAATGGCTGGCTCGTCACTTTCATCTTGATTCTGCTGTTGGGGGGTAGTATTTAAATCGCATAATGACTGGTCCCCCATTGACTTGGTAAGTTCTTCAATGATGACATCAGTTTGATTTGAATTGGTATTTAGACTTGAGTAATCAAGACTAGTAGTGGGCTGTGAGTTGAATGAATGGCTCTCGTTTTGTTCATCCACTACTGCTGGAGGTTGTTCCTGGTATATGGGAAAGTCACAGGTCTGAGTGTACCTTGTGGTCATCGGAGGGAGCCAGGTGACCTCGTCGTCGTCGTCCTCCTCCTCGTCTTCGTCGTTGTGAGGAGCAACGCATACCAAACGAGAACTTGTAGCCAACGCCGATGACACGTCCAAGGACTTATTGGCACGTTCTTTCCCTCTTCTACGAGGGGTCAATTTCTTTTTGTAAAGTTGACCCGGTCCCTCAAAAGTAGCCCCTCCATCTCGTGGTTCGAAATCCATTGCTTGAACGGTAGCAAGTGGGAGATACATTCCGCTGTGAATTACAATTCTGTCAAAAATGACTTCGTCGTCCTCTTCCACTTGACCGTTTGCGCCTTCATCTTCACCAACTGTATTTTCCGGTTGGACGTCTTCCATTGTCAATCCGTATCTTCCTCTTCTGTAACACACGAATCAAATTATATTAAACCAATTATATTAAACCAATTAAACCTTTCAACTTGCATCTAATTTAAATGAAACCATTACAATTTTATTTTATTTACAAGAAAAAAAATCCTTCAATTTTCTTCACTAAAATTCCGTCCGTCCGTCCTCTGTGGAGCTCGTGTAGTTGTTCGGCGCGCACCCATTCATTCATTTCCACAGATTCTTTCCTGACGAACGAAAACGAAAAACAAAAAATGCTAGATCCTCCGCTCCGCATCCGCTCCACCACCAATCTCTCACGCATACTCAAATAGTGCACATTTCCATGCAAAATTTCACGATGAAATGCATATGTATGCATGTGTATGTATTCAAGTTGTTTATTAAATACAAAGAATTAAAAATTAGTAAAAAAATTCTCCACTTGAAGGAGTAGCTTTGAAAATTGATTCCATTTTGTTTACTTATTTTTTATTTTTGTTTGGATTTTTCGATAAATAACTATGTACATACATGCATACATAATCGTCCAAATTATGATTATCTGCGTTACCACGTTGTGGATAAACAAATCCTGATAATATCGGTGGCTTGGTTTTTATGAATTTTTTATATAACTTTTATCTATCTTCAATTGTTTTTAAAAATATGGACATGGAACCCTTCTTACAAATGAATGAATGTACCTACATAAATATTTGCATATCCCAGCACTGCGAAATATATAAAGCGTTTTGAAGTAATTTCATTACTGATAACGGCACATTTTGTTAACACGCCTTGTCCTTTTAATGTCAATGCAAACAAACTCGTGCCGCTATCTCAATGTCAATCAATCATTCGATAATGGTTTAAAAAAATCAACTATCGATTCGTATACCTATTTTACTAGAAATGCCAAATTAAATCGCTTGTTGACAATTACAAGCTACTTTTTGGAGTATACAATTTTCATTGCATGCCACTTTTTTTATTCCAAAATATTTATATCAGAATATTCAGACAAGAGAATTTTTTTATAGACTTCTCGAATTTTTTTCATGAACTTGTATTTTTTATTTTGACAATAGTAGAACGTTGGCTAGTTCATATCACAATGGTTAAAATTAAAAATACTGACATTTTACGATAATCAAGGCTGCTATTTGATAATACATTGCTTCATAAAAACTTTTTTCTGGTTAAATTCCAATCGTTGACATAAATACTTAGATTAACATGAAAAGATTGTAACGCTAATTGTTAAAAAAACCTAAACCAATGGGCAAAGTATTTGTTTCTCGACTATTTCCTTTAAATTTTCTTGCAACATTTTATTCAATAATTTTATTAATACCAATTTGCAATTCTAATTTCAAAATTACATCGCCACCCACCGGGATAACCTACCGTTTAAACATTTCTCCAAGTTATTCATCCACCTGTCTTATCGCTATTTTAAACCTGGATGACGAAGCCAAACCTCCCGATATTTCCGTAACGTCCCCCGTCGTCCAAGGAACGCTAGACTTTTTCCAAGACGCTTACAACCTACAGATAAAACGAGACCTTGACTTGCTCCGTAAACCGAGCAATTGTTACATCCTAATCCTCGTGGAACCCACCCTTTCACAAATTTATTCTGAACTCCTCGGATTTTCCAGGATTTACGGGTGGCGAGAAAGTACAACAATAATTGCTCTTTTGCCTAAAGGCAGCACGTGGATATTCACCTTGCGGGATGAAACGAACCGAATAATGATAGCCAGTGACATGTACAGCTCAACAATTTATTTCGTGACATCTTCCAATTTGTTCTTCTTCTATTGCAACTTTTGCCCGGGAGACGAATCGCCCATATTAAAGCTTCCGCCAGAAAATAGCCCAGGGTTTCAGCTTACCCCAGAAGTAGCAGAACTTTACTCCTCCATGACCTCCTCATTCTACTCCAGTACCGTCTACGTCCTAGGGAAATGCTTCACCTCCCACTACGATGCAGATAAGATGTGCCTCATCCATCGCCAAACGATCCTCCATCTCTCAACAAAGTACAACTTTACCCCAAAGTACATCAAGTTATTTGCTGAGTACCGCGCTGAGTGTGCCAATTTCAAATGTTCCTTGAACTCAATGATCTCCGAACCGTTTTTTAATGACTACGGTCCCGGCGTGGATGTCACGTTTTTCGAGTTGCAACAAGTCATTTTCGGAGCGTTTTATTGCATGAAAAAGATGATTCTTGAAGACAGCGTGGTCACATGGAGGAAATGGACGTCACCGTTTACTTCGCCCGTTTGGCTGTCCTTGTTTGGAATTTGTATATGTTTCGTCATAGTTCACGCTTCTTCGTTTCGTTCAAGGAGAAAATTTTCTTCGGAAACGTTATTCACAGTGTTTACCCTGCTACTTCGACAATCACCCCCAAACACGGCGGGTAGTGATCGTCCCGCAATAATTCTCCCGCTTCAAGTCCTCTTCTCCTTTTTAGTCATACTCGTCATGAATTTGTATGAGGGCTTCATGACCACCAATATTTCTGTTCCACTACCGCCGAAGGATTTCCAAAATTTGGGACAACTGCTCGACGCCGGATACAAATTTGGTTTCCCAACCGATAACATAACAGAGTATTATGTTAGGTCAAACTGGTCCGAATTTGTGTTCGGGTTTTCGAAAGCTAACCAATTTTGGAGGTATAATACGAGTTTTATTGCTATGGGTCGAACTGGCTCGTTCCATAGCACGGTTAAGGAGAACATTTTAACAGCGACGGATATGCCATACGACGTGGCGTGGATGACGGCTTATTTCCTCCAACCGAAATACTGTGTTATGGTGAAAGAACCATATTTCACGAGGATATTCAAATTTCGATTCGCGCGCCGAATGGCGGGTCAATTTTCTAGGGAGATGGTCAAGCTAAGACAAACTGGGTTAATGGAGATTTGGAAGCGACATTACATAAGCGAGAAATTTGAAGGCTGGTTAAAGTACATTTTGCGGGAGAAGATGATACGTGAAAGCTACATCAGGATGAAAACTGGGATTGATATGGTTTTTATGATGTGTGGAATGTTGATTGTGATGGCGTTGTTGAGTCTGATTTTTGAAAAGGTTGCACATTGTTCACAGACATGTAAATAACACAAACACAATTTAAATGCTGCATAGTTGTAAAATTCTAAACCGGATGAACAATAACTTGAAATGGACACCATTCTAACATAATTATACAATGAATAACACGTCTTCTCGACCTATTTAAACTCACTGGCTTACATAAATAAGTATGCTTTTCTCACAGATAACTATGTATGTGCGTACTTATTTATTATTATTTAACTGTGTACTTTACATGCACGTGCGTTCATTTGTTCCACGCGTGTGTAGTAAATAAGGAAAAAGCTTGTTAAATAAATCAACCTATTTAGTCAATCAAATCGATATCAATTGATGTAAAATCATGAAACTTGTCAAATTAAAAATAAATTCTTCTTGAGGAATGAAAAGTAGACTGGATTTCTCATCCGAATAAATATTTCAGCATTATCTCGGTCCCATTACATGTCAACAAATAAATAAGCAATTATTTACTTTGCTCTATTGCTTATCTCATGGCGTATGTGAAATTCTAGTAGCCAACCTTTTTACTTAAACCATTTGTACCCATAAGTCCACCTCCATGTTAATTAAAAATATATACGGTACATGCTGATATTTAGATATGTAAATATTCGTCCCTTAATTTATACGAAGATAAATATTTACATACAGATACACATTACATTATACATTTCCTCTCGAAATGCCTTATTCATGTACGAAGCGGAAATTCATCTAATATTTCGCTACAACAAGAATGTGACAAAACGAACCTGGTCGTCACTTTCACCTCACATTCACACCAAACCCTTCTTACCATCAATACCAAATTTATCAGAAAATCGGCCGAAAAATGTTAACTATCACATTTTTGCCAAATTTAAAGCAACACCTCTTCGTCATTAAACTCTTCGCGTGCCTTCCATTAGAATGGGATGGAGTTTCTGGTTCTATCACACTGAACAAATCACGCGTTCGCGAGACCATAATGAAATGTGAAATGCTTGTACAACTAACTCACGCCATTTTACAAGTAGTAATGACCAATTTTTCGCCATACTCGGATGGCGCCAAGCTCCAATCCGTGGCAATCACGGGGATATTTGTTACGGGTATTTTTGTCCGTTGGAATTGGCCAATTGACAGATCCCCTAGCGAACTTATCAACTGCATGCTGCATTTCGAGCGAACCCTCCTTAAAGGTGAGTTGCATTCGAAAAATTCGAAAAATTGTGGTTGCTTGTAATAATTCGATGGCAAACTGCATTTTTTACCTAATATTTTGTAACAGATTGTCCCGCATTATTTAAACCATGGCCAATCTTACAGATCACGCCTACAAAAAATGTCACGTCGACCATCTCATGTCCCTCGTTCTCCCCGTGATCTTCTCGTCCTTCATAATTGTCCCCGTATTTGCGGGACTCATGTTGCTCCATGCATCCCCCCTTTTGTAGGATCCATGCTACCCGCTTGCCGAAGCGGGCAAGGACTCCTACTCTTTTCCCGTTTTAATCATATTCCTCTCAATATTTGACACGTTCATGTTTTTAAATGGGACTGTCTCGGGTGGATATTACATAACGCACGTCCTCATTTCGGGCAGTGTTAGTCTCTGGAACTATATCAGAATCTTTAAAGCATGGTAAAAAAAATAACTCCAGAAGCTTTCAAATATCTATTTCAAAAATTCTAATTATGTCCCAAAAGGAGTTTGAACCCTTCCGTGACTCCCACGTTTTTGCTAAAATCGTACAAAAACCTCCGCGTCCTCGAAGCGATCAACAACAATTGTGTCCGTGCCCGCATTTTGCCCGCATTGGTGGTTGACCTACCCGCCATACAGCTGGCTTCTGGATACGTTTGCATAAAATTGCATACCACCATGAGCCTTCCAGCCATCGCGTGCTTTGGTCTGATTTACTGGGACGTCATTATCTTCACGACGGCCATGTTTACGGCGTCATCGCGCGTCTACACAAAATCGGGGGAGCTTCTGGCCACGTGGCGGGCTCAGTGGAGGAGCGGGTCAAGGTCAGAATTGAGAAGGTCGCTGAGTTCCCTGTGCCCTGTGAAGGTACGATTTGGGAATAATTTTGTGGATCACAGTACCCCTCTGGTATTTCAGGATACGATCAATAATCTCACGGTGTCATGTCTTCTAATAGCGCATTAAATTGATTACATTATGTTGAGTTTTTCATTAATAAATCGTTACATATGTAGATACATGCAGTCACACGTGACAACGTTTATATATGTACATAAACACTATAGAACTAGCATGTTTAATTAAAACTATAGGTATGACGGCACAAAATTCCCTTTGTCCGTTGAACCTGTGCAAAATACTTAGCCAAATGTACATAAGTACTTATTTAGAATGGTAGTCATATTGTTTAGTCATTTGTGTGAAAAATACACAAAGCATCAGCGTCAGATCTAAGGAGGGGAGCTTGCGAGGTTGATAATAACAGATCTCGATGCCCTTTGGATATGTGGTAGGGTCTCATGAGTGTACTAAAACCCTGAAGTAGTTTGACTCCATGGCCACATTTGCGCCCGCCACACCCACTCAAAAATGTCCAAAAAACGCTTTCACCCCAGTTTTCACTCACTCAAATCCACGCCAAAAATCCAATTTTACTCGGATTTTGAAATTTCTTTCACCATTATACTCCCAGATAGTTGCATTCTTCAATCCAATATCAAACTCAATTTTTTCGAAATTTTTAGTATTTTTAAAATTTAAAATTCTGAATGAGCATTGTTGTAGTCATCAACAAAACAAATTATGTTTGCGAAATAATCATCAATAAAATTGAGTTTGATATTGGATTGAAGAAAGCAACTATCTGGGAGTATAATGGTGAAAGAAATTTCAAAATCCGAGTAAAATTGGATTTTTGACGTGGATTTGAGTGAGTGAAAACTCGAGTGAAAGCGTTTTTTGAGTGGGTGTGGCGGGCGCAAATGTGGCCATGGAGTCAAACTACTTCAGGGTTTTAGTACACTCATGGGTCCCTACCACATATCCAAAGGGCACCAAGATCTGTTATTATCAACCTCGCAAGCTCCCCTCCTAAGGTAGACAAAGTTGGCTCGATTTGGACTATATTTCATATTCGCATATTCAAGTATTCAATTCATATGTACAAACATTCATATGTACATATGCGCCTATTACGTATCCTGTCATAGGTATATTGTTTGTGTTCTTATCTTATCAACACTGAAAGGAATCACATGTTCGTGGTTTAACATTATCAAGGCTTTCTCTTTCTCCGTTTATGTACAAATAAATAGATGAATACACTCGGACCCATATGTTAGAACAAAGTCAAGGTAAATGGTCGGAAAATTGATAGAATTTAATTATTTAAACTTAAACAGTCATTATACTTCAATGTGCATCATTGTACTTATCTGTAACGTACATAGAAAAACCAAACCATTTAACAACTCTGGGGCATGTTGGGAACGCGAGATGACGACGTAGAGAAGGTATGTATTGGGGTTTACAGGTAATTCATATTGAATGATTATAACTTATTATTAACCTTACCTACGTGAATAATATTCAAGAAAGTACTAAAATATGTGCTGTAGCCAACCAGCTACATACCTAAGTTACACGTTTACATAATTTCGCACAAAGTATGGCAAAAGTTGTTAAAAATTCATCAATCTTGTTACACTTACACTAAAATGACTTTTAGTTATTATTTATTTTACTGCAAGATTTTCTTGTAGGAAGCCATCGCGGCAAAGCTTGATACGATCTTACGCAATTTGACACCTACAACGTTGTCTGAAACTGTTGAAGAATTTACAAAGCTTCCTTATGAAAGCAATTATGATACAATTGTGGACGCAATTATTGCAAAGATCGGAAGGGAACCATCCTACGGGGAAAAATGTGCAAAGCTGGTGCTGAATGTCAATATAAATTTATATATATATTTGTAAATATTTATCTAAATTTAATTCAACCTTAGATTTATTTCGTTCATTCCGGGAAAACCAAGGCTTCCAGCAAACTCTTGGAACTTATCCTGGTCCGATGTCAACTACAGTTTCACATCAACGTAAAACGACAATTATCTCGTAGCGAAGATCTCACGGAAGAGAAAAATTCTCAAGCAGTTAGAAAAATGTGTCTCGGAAATACCATCTTCATAGCGGAATTGTTTAACTTGGATTTGTTGAGTGAAAAAGTTTTAGCAAACTGTGTTCAAGTTTTGTTAGGTAGGACATGTACTAATGTATGTATATGTATGCATACGTACAATTTACGTACATGGTTTATATGTACATATGTGCTTCGCCCTTAGAAAACTGATACATTTTGATCTATGTTTAGAATCAAATGACGACATAAACCTGGAGTGTCTATCCATACTGGTGACCAAGGCTGGACAAAATTATCAAGCTAAGGCAGCCTCAAGTATGGACAAAATTTTGGAAAGTATCCACTCCCACTCTGACAATGCAGCGATATCAGCAAAATCCTGCAAGATTTTAAAGGTTAAGCTACATACATACATATATGTATGTACAAATCTGAGATCTACATACATACAGATTGCAAATCCGTTAAACATGTGGAATTTTTTTCATATGTAATTATGTGTGAAGAATGTTGTCAAACTTGGAAGAAATAACTGGGAAAATCGAAAAACAGTCAGAAATATGAAGGCCAATATTATAACTTTGAAAACAGAGGTGCGTATATTATTTCTCATTTTATGTATGTATGCACACTAATTTATGTATAAGTAAATATCTGTTAACGCTTAACAGGAAGTGGGAACGATAAGTGACACCTGTAAACCGTTTACAACACCAGTTTCTGACGCATTGGAGGGAAATACTTCACCAGTTCTTTTCAACGGCAAAGGAGGAATTGATAGCTTACCGCCAGTCTACAGAATTCTAACAAATGCCACTGACGTACAAACCACTACGAATTTTACCTTGTAACGAGAAATTTTCAAATACTTCATAAAATGAAATAGTTTGTAAGATTGTAAAGAACTGATTCCTTGTACATAATAGGACAGACCTGTCCACCGAAATTCTACCAAGCCCTCAAAATAATCAGATTGAAGAAATTTCTACCTGCCAAATTTCTAGAAATTTTACCGAAGGGGAACATTGCCCAACTGAACGTGACGACAAGCTCCGATATTTATCCATGTACGCAAATTACGACAGGATGCTGGCACAACTACCCTATGAGACGGTGGAGGATTTAAATATGGACATTTGCATCATGATTTATGAGAAACTGAAGGCGTATAAGGAACATGAAATTTCACATTCTAAACCCCACTAATTTATGCCGGATATTGATAAATTTTGTTAACCTAGTGACGATCCTTGGTATAGTTAAATATCAAACAAAAACAATTCTGCACCATCTTGATTAATGAAATTTTAATGATACTCATTAGCATTGGGGGTTTTCACGATCTTCGTAATTGTGGATTCTTAAAAAAATAATCGTAAATTTATAAAGGGTTGACGTGAAACACCTGCAATGACCTGCATAAATAATAGATTAGTATAGGTTTATATATTCAAAGCCAATTTATGTATATATGGTGCTCGAAATATGCTGACTTTTACAAATATTCATTTAAAATATTTTTACAAAGAAAAAGACCTTGCGAAGTTTTATAAATGTTGTAAATTTACGATGTCCACCACAGTAAAGAAGGTGACATGAAAACCTTTATCGTTGATTCAACAATGTACATGTATATTTTTAGCTAAGCATTAAATTATTCTTCCAAAATCTAACTTCGACCACGTTATAAATAACTTAACACCTTATTAGCTTAGTGAAAACTAAATACATATAAAAATTGCAAAACTCATTCCGGTCATTTAAATAAGCATAATTTTTGCATGTAAATCATTTCAATAATCATAAATCTCTAGAAAAAATTATGTTACATAATTGTTCTCATAGTTATAAAATAATTCATGCCTATAGCTTTTAGAATTAATGATAAGCGAAACATTTTGCATTTCTCAGCATGAAAACTGACACTCTTTTTGCATGCATTTTACATTTCATGAACAAAGACAAGAAACTTCCTTCTTTCTGCTACGCGGGACCCGAGGAGTTCTCTTCCATAAAAATCCAACAAACCACATGTTTCATCATTTCTACAGTTTTTGTCACGCTGAAAATTCAAAGTGTTTATAAAAATGTAACCTATAGAAGAATAATAATTTCGTAACCATGACAACCCCACCGGTTTGCTTATTTTGTCGAACCAGTTGTAACTGCGGGTCAGAATTCGTCCCAGTATTTATAACTTATCTCAAAACTGTGAACATCGATGTGAAAAAATACGAGAAAAATTTCCGCCGTGAAGATTTTCATTGTTGCGAAAAATGTGGCAGCCTTCTGGAAACAATTTCTCGACAGGTACAAAAACTTGAGCAAGATTTGCTTACAATTCAACGCATCACGTTGGAAAATTTGGATCGAAACGAGCTTATCCATAAGGACGACGAGGTTTTGGAAAAGTTGAGAAGGCAGAGCGTCTCTGGTGAGCATAACTTGCATAATTATATATAATTAATTTTACTGTTCACTGTTTAATTTTGCTAAATATTTATTTCAGACTTTACTCCTTCCATCTCTTTGAATAAGGAGCAGATCCCAGAAGGACTACAACCACACCACAGCTTTATTCCAGATGATGGAATTTTAAGTAAGTTTTCCTTCAATTATTGTTTTTTAAATGATCTAAGGGATAATCAAACTAATTAAAAATTATGAATATATATGTAGCTCCAACCGAAATTGAAATAGATGCAGATGAAAGTGACGTGGACAGTGACGTTTCTGCAAAAATTGAAGATGATGACGATGTCGATATCGACGATGGAATGAAAAATAATCAACTCGATGGGGAAGAAGAAATTGAGCTGGACGAGTTCATGCTTTCCCCAGAGCAGGATGACGATCCGCTACAATCTGATGCAGATTACGATCCACTCCAATCCGATGAAGATGACGGAAATAGTTCTCCGGACGAGTCACTTAACAAAATTGTCAGAGTCAAAGTCGTCAAGCTGGTTGAGGAGCCCCCTCAGCCCCCTGCACCTAAAAGGTATAGGCTAATAGCACCCAAACCTCAACCAGTGCTGCTACCCCTGCAAAATTTTACTGCTTCATCCCATAACCAAAGCGACGCAAGTGTCACGGTTCGTCATACCCGACAAGGAATAACGGTACAAATTAGTAGTTGTGTAAATTTTGAGTAATTTATCAATCAATTTTCGCAAATTTAACTATTTACTTTAGGTTACATCCCCTGATAAGATTGAAAATACCTCCGAAAAGCCGGAAATTTTCCACCGAGTAATATGTTCCGGGGTGGACGTAATACAGATGAACGAATCAGCCTTCAAATGTGGCACGTGTGATTGTATTAAAGATTCTTTGGGTAGTATGGCAGCACACGTCCAAACAGAACATAGTATGAAAGCCTACTTTTTTTTACCATAGTTCATAATAAATGAACATAGCTTAATGTGACTATTTTAATGCAGATGCTCTCATTCGTTTCCCTATCAAAGGCGCCTCATCTCTGTTCCAAAGTACAAATGTTTCTTGTTGGGGACAAGCAATCACAAAGGATTCATATTCTTCTCCTGCTTCCCAAAGTACAAGCATTCCAGACAAAAAGTGTGACAGGTGTGATCTATCTTTTGAAACGGAGGCATCCCTGATTGACCACAACTCTGCGGTTCATTATAACGGGGCGCGATTTGTTTGTGAATCTTGCAAACTTGGATTTATAGAAAAAGAGAATCATGACTATCATGCTCGAAAATGCAACGGGTCCTCATCACAGGATGGAATGGGGGCTTCTGAGCAAATCGTAATCGCCGACTCGGTTGGGACTTATCTCGGCGTGGAAATTAAGCAAGTTGTCTCTGAGGAGGACCAGCGAACATATGAGTACGAGTGTGGTCGTTGCAATACAAGACGTAAAAATAAGAAACATTTACTTCTCCACATTCGCCTCAAGCATACAGGTATTAGAATTTAGGTTAGAGTAATTGGTTAGTAATTGGTAGTAATTGGTTAGTATTTTTTATTTCAAAACGGACACAAAAAATGTCAAAATTCCATCTTAATATCGACAAGGTATTCTAGATTTTCGAGTACATCAGTGTAGGATGGAGTTTTTATGCATATCTAAGTAAGAGGGATAAATTATGTAGTACAAATTTACAAGCGGATCTCTGAATTTAATTTCTCACCTTACAGAATTTTGTCATTTTTTAAAAACTCATACCAGCAATATAATGATTTAAAATCTTACAAAATGCTCGGTTGTTGTCCAAATTATGACTCTTTTTTAAATATTTTAGATCATGAGCCCTTCAAATGCTTGAACACCGGGTGTGGATTCGCCTTCGCATCACTGGCCACTCTAAATGACCATATCAGTATATATCGCCACAAGCTGAAGAACGTGTGCGAAATCTGCTCAAATGTTTTACCCTCATCGCGAGAGTTAAATCTCCACGTGCTCACCGTGCACCATAATCTCACCCGTTACTCCTGCTCCCGCTGCGGGAAAGGATTTCATATCCTTGCGACCTGTCGTCAACATGAGGTTCATTGTCCAGGCGTGAAGGAAAAGAAAAAAGCGAAGCCAAAGCCGAAGAAACCCAAAGCATTGGACCCGGATGAGCAAGCTAGGCTGATCGAGTCGGTACGAGAATCGATTCGAGGACAAGGAATACTTTCTAGTCGTTGCCAATACTGCACCAAAACGTTATTCGGTTCTTCCCCGGCGATTTCCCTGCATGAGAAAATATGTCAAGTGGAAGTGAGTTCTGTCGGGGTACAAATTGAGAGCAAGTGGAGAGAAAGTCTGGTCCCTGTCGACACCGGGGCGTGGGTTCTGAAAAACGTGGAAATTACCAAGTCACAAATTACTCAAGATCCTGAAGTAGTAATGTACAAATGTGGTGGATGCAATGAAACGTTTAAGGAGAGGGATGACGCTGTAAAACATGTCAAGGAAGCTAATCATTCCAATTAAAATTTATATTGGCAGCCAGTGAGTTAACACTTTACATAGCGGGCTAAGCATTAAAATGTTGATGAAAATTTTTTTCCGCAAAGAACATAATTTATTCAATTCGACTCAACTACTAATTTTCACAATTTTTGTCAAAATTTTGATTTTCACGTCAAAAATATAAACAATTAAGGCGAATGGGGTTCAATGTGTTGTATTATTTTTACCCCCAAAAAACACATTCGCACTTTTTGTACTTTGTACTGCGGTGAAAAAGTTATTATTTTTTAAGACTTTTTCAACTGGCAGTTGTTTCTCTTCCCTTAAGTGATTTTATAAAATATTTAAAAATTTGTCATCAACATTTTCATGCTCAGCCCCGCTATATGAAGTGTAAACTCACTGGCAGTACGACAATTTAAAAACATGTGCCTCATGATTTGATTAAGTAAATAGTGTGCTTATTTATGCTAGTTGATATTGCCTGTTTATTATGGGGTTCAATTGTTTTTTTAATGATTCGTAGATGATTAAATGACATGATGTTCTAAAAATGAAATTATACGTAAATTCTCCATGCTGGTTACACATTTTTCATAGTGTTACTTATGCACAGATTGTTAGTCTTAAAAGGTGAGCATTTCCTATCAAGTTAATACTCCCTGTGGGAGTGGCTGCATAGTTAAGTACTTACATTTCCGGAGGAGGGGCGACTGCATAGAAAAAAACTTCCAGATCCATTTACATTTAAGGGCAAGTATTTGCATATCTATGTACTGACGCAAGCAGGGATTGACACTGATATTTTATACAGAGGGATCTGACTGACGATTATACGAAAATAATTACTAACGAAGGACTAGTCCTAGGTCTGTACGTACGAACATGATTTTGTTGTCCGTAATTTTTTAGACTTTAAAAAATAAAGAAATTAAGTAAAATCAATTCTTCTCTCAAAGGACATTCATTTTAATGCGCGTTTTTACATGAAAATGTTTGAGAATTTTAACGAAGCAGCACAAAAGTAAAAGAATATGCAAGTTCGTTACTTCCATTGTATTTTTTCTCCAATGCTAAAGAGGACAATGTACACCGAAAATTTGAATGTCAAAATTATGTTAATTTGTTTGTATGAAGGACTTTTACCATTATTCGAAATTTGCTTAATGTCACGACGCAAGATGTGTCCTCTCATTATTGTTTCTGCTTCCGGAACATAACAAGGTATTGCATAATTTCTACGAGTTTCGTGGAAATTTGAGAATTTTTTTAAATATGCAAAATCTGGGTATCTTGAAAATCACGGTACTCCTGCTATTTACTCCTAACCTATTCGTTGAAGGAAAACCTGCCGGAAAGGTGATCACAATCCGCGGAGGAGATGTTAGAGGGAGAATCTCGATAGCCAAAGGTATGCATTGATTATTAATAAAGCAAGCTAACCAAATTATTCATAATGACGGCTACATATCAGGGGGTCGCCTCTTTGTCGAGTACACTGGCATCCCCTACGGAAAAGCGAAGCGATTTGAGGTACAGAAACTAAACATTTAAAAGAGTCAAGTATTTCTTAACAAATGTGCATGCATAATAATTTTTCTCCAGCTTGCGAGACCAGCACCAAAATGGGAAGGCATTCTTGAAGGTTTTAATACATAATAAATCAATCAATCAATAAAATTTAGGAATGTTAAGTTAAGATGGTATTTACAAATAATACCAATTAATCTCAGCCTCCAAGAAACCAGAGCCTTGCCCGTATCAGGACATGCGTTCCGGAGTCCCTCACGGAAGTGAGGATTGTCTTTTCATAAACGTCGCCACGCCAAAAACGCATCCAAAATATCATCTCAAGAATCTTCCCGTCTTGGTCGTAATTCACGGCAGCTTTAGCGAGTGGCACGACCAAGGGGGACACTTTAACGGGGCCAAGTACTTTCTGGATGAAGACGTCGTCCTCGTGTCATTCAACTATCGACTGGGACCCTTGGGTAAGGAATCTTAGCTCACTTTAGCGTTTATAAAATTAAACGTAGGTAATCTTAGATTTGCAAAAAAATAAGCAATTTCGCACGACAATTTCACTAACAAGAATTCTGTAGATTAATTGCCAAATTTTTCTGTGCAGGATTTCTGAGCACATCGGATGAAACAATCCCTGCCAACTTGGGCCTTAAAGATCAAGTCCTAGCGTTGAAGTGGGTACAAAAGAATATTTGGCTTTTTGGCGGTGACCCTGGTCAGGTGACGCTACTCGGACATGGTTCCGGTGCGGCGGCAGTTCATTACCACGTCCTCTCCCCCATGAGTAAAGGTAGTCAGCCCATCCCAATTTACAGGCCAATGAATTTTTCAAAACAAATACGTAAGACTTTTCACCATAATTTGGGCATAGGTCTCTTTCACAAGGGGATCTTGCAGAGCGGAAACTCTCTCTGTCCGTGGTCCTTTGTGGATGATCCGGAAAAGACATTTATCAATTACGCCACCGCCATGAACTGCTCAGAATCTTTGGACAGCGCCCCCATCATTGCATGTCTTCGAGAAAAGAACGCCTCTGAACTGGTTGCTGTCAGTTCGAAAGCAAATTACATCTTCAATGGGGTAGTTTTTACAGTTTTGTCTAATTTTGTGACTTTTGCATGAAATCACATTGAGAAATTCAGACTCTGAATTTCAGAGTGCTTAGAAATTCACTGTAAAGATGGAGAAAGTGGGCATATTTGCTTGACATTTGTCCAAACTTTGAATAGCTTCATGCAAAAAAATCATACAAGCAAGGGACTTCAATTTTTCAAATTAATTTGCATCCTAAATAATTGCAGAATCGTGAAGAAACCGGAAATAATGTGTACTTTGGTCCCGTGCTGGAACACTGGATGCGTAACTTTCCAGACCGACCCTCCTTCATTAATCACTTTCCCCAAAATCTAGTCGCCAACTGGTCCAATGAAACCATGTCCTCTGTTCCCCTTCTAATCGGTGCGAACGAGCTGGATGGAATCACCCTCGACTGGGCAGGTCCGTGTCGTTTCTCGCTCTAATCTTGCATAATTTTCGAAATTTTCCAACAGAAAATATATTTTGTACAATTTTATTTACTTAAAAAATTTTGAATTACGCAAATTTGGCCAAATTTCTTATATTTTTTACAGAGCACGTCTCTCGCCAATTTGAACCCATCGAGGGTGGTTCGGTCTGGTATGACTATAAGCTCAAACGCTTCGGTTTATTCTTCGGATATGCAAATCGTGCTGGGAACAAGACCTCTGACGTTGATGGAAAGGTTTTCCAGCACTACTTTGGTGACGGGGGTGATTCGAGTGCAACTGATACCACTGACGGAGACAATAATGTTAGTCCCACTGAGGCCAGCGTTTCCGGTGACGATGATGCCAATTTTAGCACGACTGAGCCCAGCGGTTCCACTGATAGCGGTAATACTTTTAGTACGACGGAGACCACGGATTCGAGTGGCAATAATTCTAGTACCACCGAGACAACTACTTCCAGTGAAGGTCCAGATGAGACAGAAAGTCTCAGTGGGGTCGAGATCGATTTGGGTGACAAGTTCTTTCACGCTCTCGGACATCGCCACTATTTTCAGGTGAATTAGCGCATTAATAAAATTGCAGCCATATTTTTGCGATATCGATTTAGACGTTGCTAAAATACATTTAAAGGGTGTTAATAAAGTCCGATCCCATGCATTTTTTGGAGCGTGGTTGTTACAAATTCAGCTGGAACTTTTGAACCAGTGAAGTTATTTATTTCAAATTTTTACCATGGGAGGAACAACTAAACGTGTAAGTCATGAGCATCTTAGAGTTGAGATACAAACATTGCATCAGCAGGGGCTTAAACCTACAGAAATTGTGCAAAAATTGGGCTGCAGCCGCAGAACTGTTTGGAAATGGAAGAATAAAAATTTTGTCCACGACAAAAAGCGACCAGGGCGACCCAGAAAGGTGTCACCTACCACAAAAAGAATGATTAAAAACAGACTTTGCAAGAAAACCGGTAGTTCATTACGTAATTGAGCAAGGGAGTTAAATGACTCAAAACGCTATAAAGAGAAGAAGAAGCAAATTAACTGTGTGACCGTGCAAAAATTTGTGAAAACTACGAAGTGGGGTCACACAGCTTACAAACTAACCAAAAAAACCTCTCATGTCACAAAAATATATCGATGACCGTCTGAAATTTGAAGAACTCCTTCAGAAAAGTGCCCATTTGAGTGAAAAAAGACTTGGTGAAGAATTGCGCAGTCACATCCTTTGGACTGACGAATCTATTATTGAACTATATCCAAAATTGAACCAACAAAATGTTCGTTACAGGACAGAAAACAAATCGGATGTACCATCAAGAGCGATCCCAAAATTCGGGCTTAAAGTTATGGTAGCGGGTGGATTTTGTGCACGTTGCGTGACCCCTCTACATATCATACCAAAAGGCCAATCAGTCAATGCAAAGCATTATATGGAAAAAATATTACCTATCTATTTCGATAGCATGGGGAACAAGGAAATATTTCCGAATGAAAGAAAAATAGTTTTAATGCAGGATGGTGCTATAGCCCATACAGCAAAAGCGAGTTTGAGTCTCATCAAGACGCAAGTTTCAACGGTCTGGAGCAAGGGGGTGTGGGCCGCTAACGGCCCAGATTTGAATCCCCTGAAGAACCAGTGGTCCATACTTAAGGAAAATGTATACAAAGAGCCACAACCCCGGACGAGGGAAGAGCTAGTAAAAAAAAGTTCAAGATGTATGGAATTCGATTTCCAGAGGCACATTGGAAAAATTAGCACAGAGCCTTAAACAAAGAGTTGAGGGCATGGTTAAAGTAAATGGTAACAAGACCAAATACTAAGGTAAATATGTCGAACATTTTTTGTAAGTATCACGGGTAGTTTTTTTTTATACTAGCCTTCACTTTTTTACAGGAAAAATGGGATCGGACTTTATTAACACCCTGTATTATCCATGCCCGTGACAATATTTAAAGTGATATTGCAAAAATTGGGCATTTTTCGACTGCGGTTTGTAACACAAATAAATAAATTTGATGATTTATAGTGTACCAGAAAGGCGGCCTTATCCCACGCCGAAATCGCTCCAACGTTCCTCTACTACTTGACCTATAACCGAAACGTGTCTCACCTGGACTTTTGGATAGACAAGTATGGACTCCCTTATGGTAGGTCATCCATTTAAAAATAATAATTTTACAAATGTTATTGATGTCCAAAGTTAGTTGACCCTTCCGAAATTTCCAAAATGTTGTTAATTTTGCTTAATTTTTAAAAGCGTTTAATTTTTGCAGACATCATAAAGCAGAATAAATCCCTGCTCCGCGGCGCCGTGCATGGCGACGAGCTTCAATACCTCTTCGACCTTGATGAGTCCGCAGATTTTCCCCTCATCCGGAAAAAGTTTCGCGAAATGAGCCTTGAATTTTCGCAAAATCTGGTCAAAATCTGGATTAATTTTGCTCGTCAAGGAAAACCGACCGGAGACTGGGAACCTATTTCGGGCGAGGCCAAGTGGCAGATTTTGGGGGACACGCGCGAACCAGGGGACGTCCCGTGGAATGGAGATGTCGATTTTTGGGAGAGTTTGGATCTCGACGGGCTCCGGGAATTGCCCCCACTTCGCGAGCTGAATGACACTCGGAAACATCGGACAAAACAAAATGGGACGGATGAAGATGGCGATGGAGATGGGGACGGCGATAATTCAGAATTTGAAAACAGCAATGACAAATATCGCGATATTATTTATTTGGATGGTCCAGGAGATGATGACGGGACTGGAGGACTGTTTAATTTTCCTCCACTGAAAGAATCATAATTAGTTAAATATTTAAATATTAAATATAGTTAAATATTCTCTAAATAAATGACCTCTTAACTCACTTCCTTGGTATTACATAAAGCGTCCCAAAGTTTCGCATCTTGAGGGTGCGCTTACCTTTCGTAATATTGTAGTCGTAGAAAACTTTACTTTGAACTTACGAACCTTACCAGAGTTAGGTATACTTTGGTTAGTTACGAAGAGGTGGTGAAAACTCCCATTATAATGCTTACATATGTATACAGTTTTGTCTAATTAGCTCGTAAAATAAAATATTACTCAATCAAGTATACATATATTAATGCATATGTATGCATGTAGCATTATGTATGTATGTATGCGCTTATTTTTTTATGGCAGTCTCATTCAAGTACCATATAGACTTAATTTGATGAGCATATTAAACATCAAATCATTGTGAGAATGTTAATGTATGTATTTATCCACACTTTTTTTGTCTTGAATTACAAACCAGTGTAATAAAATGGTTATAATGAGAAGGTTGAGGATTAGTTCATAAAGTCAGAAAATGCCATCTTCTGAAGGAACATAAACGTCGTCGTAAGCTAATGGGGGATGAACATCTGCATATATACAGCATGATGGGTATACATATAATCAAGTCATACTTATTTATGTTAACTTCGAATGTACTATCTAAAGCCATAAGCTTAAACCATTTTCACGTATGTATGTAAATATGTACATAAAAAATATTTATGTAGGTATAAATACTTAAATAAATATGTCTTGGTAAAAGGCCAGACATGTTTCATTGTTGTTTCATTCTGTAGTTGCATGCGAAACGCCCCTTAACCATGGAATTTACTTGTGCATGCATACCACATTTAAGAATTAAAACTAATACGCGAATTTACAATGTCTGGAATATTCGGATTTGTATGTATGTAGACACTGCATATCCAACATAAAAAGTCATGCAGATGTAAATAATTTATGTGTATATTCTACCAGTCAGTTATATGTACAGACATATATTAAAAAATATATGTATTGGAAAGATATTTTTAATATCTTTCCACACGCCAATGCATTGCGTGAGTTAATTTTTTCTCTAAGGTTGAGGCGTGGTTCTTATCGGAACACGATATTTGTTTTAACAATGATAAGGAGCTATTTATATTTTGCATGCGGGTGGGAAATTTATGAACATGCTTTACATACGTATAAAATATTGGAAGGTCACAGAAAGGGTGGCCTTCACTTGTTTTCAAAACAAGAATGAAACGAGCAAAATTGACTGGCACGCAAGGTTTAATGTCCAGACTATGCCCCGATTTTTAGGCATTTTAAACCGTTGCAGCTCAAAGTAACAAGGCATAAAATGTTGGCTCATCTCTGTACCAGGGAAATAATTTTATTTTACATTTCTATTCTTTTCACTCCCACATTTTCTGAAAAAATTGACTTCAACCTTAGTCGCATACTATTTCAACACTTGGACCCAAACTGTCACCTGCTCATAGCGCATTACAGTCTCCCCTGGGAAGACTTTCCCCTCCCTGCCGCTCCCACTAAGAAAGGCGTGTTTATCGTCCTCTTAAATGATACACATGTCCACACGAAGGTCACCTATTTTAAGTACAAGTTAGGACATTACGGATCTGGCGTGTTCGTTAAGGCACAAAAATCCTTATTCCCATGCTTCATCACAGTCGTAATAATGCAACGCTGGGACTTTACTTATCGGCATGGATTGCCCATATTGAAAGATCGGACTCAATTACGGCGCATAACGGACTATCAGGTCGACACCCTGCGATATTTCATGTACTACAAGTACAGGCATAAATTGCCTTTATTCAGCGATGCAGGCAAAGAGTCTACCCTACCAAATGCGCTCGTTATTCGGGTCCAAATCAATTTCGACATTTTGATCGATGACAGTTGGTGATGCGGGAATATTCAAGCTTTGTATTATCTTGGTTTTACGTAAGAAGGAGGAAGAAATATGGAACCGGATTTGCCTCCCTTGCTTAAATAGCAAGAAAGACAGATACAAAATACCGAAAAATATTATACCCCTTATTTTGCGTAACCATTCCAATTTCATAAAACACCTCCTGCCTGACCCGACGGACCTCTTTGTAAAAAGCTTCAACAGAGCATATTTGAACCTTGACGGATTTTATGGGAAAGCCGAATCATGCAAGAACTATGCCCAAGGTCCATTTTACTTGATTCGTGAGGAAAAATTTGAACCTCGCGCGGCCCTATTTTTCAGTCTAGTTTGTCTCGGAAACTTCACTTATGCTCAGGCTAACGCAGAAAGTCATGAAAACAGGACGCGAGGCAAGGAATACAAGACTTATAGAGAGAATGTGTTTGTTGATGGGTCTGAAGTCATGTTATTATTCACCCCCACTTTTAATCAAGGATTTTCCTTTGACGTTCTCTTGAAACCATTTGAACCCAAAGTATGGCTTTGTTTTGCTCTAATTTCATTATTAGCCATGTTTTTTGTCGGCATTATATTAAAATATCAGTTAAACTGGGGTTATATCGAATCGGTCATATTTTCTAAGGTACTCTTCTTATCTACAATTTTTGATCGACCGACCGCAATACCAAAGAAATTGGAGAACAATACCCACTTCCGAATCTTATTCGGTATTTGGATGATGCTCTTACTAATTTTGACCAATGGTTATCTCGGATTGAGCATAAAATCAATTTCGGCAAATTTAGAGGCCAAATCGGTTACGCGATTTGATCAGCTGGCAAAACCTGGATGTAGCAACGTGACATGCCAGTTAGATAGATTGAGCAATTTGTGGATGTACTATCTTTGCATGCAGCGGCATTTTAGCGCCCTGTTAAATTGGAAAACTCGTCTGATTACGGGTATCTTGGGAGAATTACTTTTCCCCAGTAATCCTAACTTAACACTTGCAGTCCTAACGAATAGAACGATTCGTAAGTTTGATGATAGTCAAGATTTTACTATCTTGCCTTACGAACTTGACTATGATATTTCCAAGGACATGGTCGGCGAAAATAAATTCCTGACTAACCTACGGGATCTCAATTTGGGTAGAAGTTACTATCTTTACCGCCAAGTTAAAAAGTTTGGGGCAGCTTCTGTAAGCCAAAAGTTGGCCATGTTGGACTTGCTTGATCCTATTCATATAGCTCTTCGAAACGTTGGAGAATTTGCATCATCCAAAATAAAAATCAGGACTGAGGTAGAAATCGAACTTGCTTTGGTCACCTGCGGAAGAACGGTATTGGTCCAGACGGACAGCGAAATTAGGAGAGAATTAGCCTACTTTGATAAGCAGTATCCTTGGATCAAGTTTTTTAGGTCGGAGAAATCAATCCTGAAAACATTGGTAGGGTGGAGTTTTTCCACTACCTTGAAGTCCGTAACGTATCCCATATTTCAAAAGCTTGATAAGGCTGGGATTGTCCGACTCTTTGAAAATTGGTCACCACGTGTCAATTCTAGACGGGAGAATGTTACGCGTATAGTTCATAGTATGATAAATAGGAAAGAAAAGGATCCCGTGGTGAAAAAGGTTTCCTTAACGGGAAATATTCAGACGGTATTCTGGTTGTATTTGGTTTTGAACATGGCGTCTGTTTTTGCTATGGTCAATTATGAGGTTCGGGTTCAAGTGAGATTATATTATTTTTTTCACACTGTGATTACGTATATTTGGGAATTTGTTCGGAATAAGATTTTGAACAAAATTTGTTAGGCATATACTTGTTTTTAATATTGGGAGGATTCCCGAAGTTCAAGTTGTATCAAATGCCACATACATATTTATTAACCTGTTTGTATGAATGAATCTATATATTGATGTTTTTTTTATTCGAAAGCTAATTTATGTATGTATGACAGAGACTAAGCTTTAGAAGAACTTCCTCCTTTATGGGGAAAGTGTATTAAAACTTTGAGATCTAATTTTAAGGGAAGTGTTTAAGCAAGCTCTGAGAATATATAAAAAAAGGTGAGCACATTCTCAAGCCATATAAATTAATTCAAATACTGTCACCAACTAGATACGCATGCATAAATTAGTGACACCTCTTATCACGGCATTATTTAGAGTGCATATGTACATACTTAATTCAAGAGTTTCCCTTCCCACATCTGCGATTGATTGATTGATTTATTACAATGAGGCACCCCATTGCATGGGACTTTACACCTCAAGGATAAAAGAAAGTCATACATTATACAATTTTCATTTTGCTTGTACATACATATAAAACAATGATGATTACATCATAGAAAAACAATCTTGATATTCAAACGAGTCGAATAATTCGAATAATTCCATACCTCTTTTTGTATTCTGGACATTTAAAAAGTACTTCTTCACCTCTTTTTTGAACCTAGTTAGACTCATCTTTTCATGCTCATTTCTTAAATCTAATGGCAGATCAGACCAAGACAGTGCTGCCCTATATTTGAAGGACTTTTTGGCAATATTATTACTAATTGACATATCAGGCTTGTAGTAAGTATTATTACGAGTATTTCTACATATAACGGTATTTATTGGTACATAATTGGCAAAATATTTGGGACAGTTCCCATTTAGCATTTTAAACACATGTTTACACAACTCAGCCTGCACGATATTTTCCGACTCCAACCATTCCAAGTCGACTGATAAGTCATCAGATATAGGGTCATACTTCCCTTTATTAAATACATATCTTGCACATTTTCTGATTACCTTATTTACACGCTTTAAATTATTCTTACCAAACAGCCATACAGGGGATGCGTATAACAGACTAGAGAATACCAATGCATGTATTAATAGTACCTTGTTCTTGCGTTCCACGACATTTTTAAGGGGACCAATTGACCAAAGAGAGCTGTTACAACCCTTTATCACCTTATCACATTGATTATTGAACTTTAGCTCTTCATCCAATAATACCCCCAATAATTTTGTACATGTAACCCTTCGAATAGGTGTGTCATTAATTTTTATAACAATATCTGATACAGCAGATTTTAATTTACGGGGGGCAAATACAATAAATTCACATTTATTTACATTTAGTTCTTGCCTGTTTGCTTCCATCCAGCGCATACTCCTATCCAGATCATTATTCAGATTATTTACAACTTGTTCTATATGATCAATATCACCAGAAATTAACACACCACTGTCATCGGCAAACATAACACATAAACTGTTTTTTAAATGGTACGGCAGGTCGTTCATCATTATCAAGAACAGAATACAACTAATACATAACCCTTGAGAAAAGCCTAGATTAGTTGGACGCGTGCTAGACTTTTTGGTACAATTATTGCAGGAGATACATACGAATTGTTGCCTATTTTCTAGAAATGACCTCACAAGTTTAGAATCAACTCCATACCATTTTAGTTTGTGTAGTAGAACCTCTTTGCAGGCCTTATCGTAGGCCTTCGCAACATCCAGCGCCACCATAATACATACATGATCATTCTCCCATGCTTTGTATACAAAATCAGTGACCGCTATTAGGGCATGCGTGGTGGAATGAAACTTGCGGAAGCCGAACTGGAATTCTGACAATAAATTATTAGATTCAAGATAAGTAGAAAGTTGGTTGAATATACATTTACCAAATAGTTTAGTTAGTATAGGTTGGATTGCTATCGGTCTAAGCTCATTTGGCGATACTGGATTTTTTACCTTTGGTATTGGAATCACCTTAGCTAGTTTAAGCATATTCGGGACGCTTTCCTCATTAATATACATGTTAAATAAGTTCATGATAATAATTCTAAATTTAGGAGATGTCATACACATATTCATCATTTTGTTGCATAATCCGGTCGTGTCGAGGGATGTCGATCCTTTGTTTTTTGTGCCTTTCCACGCCTTCAGAATGTCTTGTGTGGATAATTCCCAGAATTTAAAAGAGAGGTCGAGGTCGTCCCAGAGTAGTGCAGGTTTTGCAGGTAGTGGTGGCAGTGTTTGGGAGTGATCCCTCGTCGAGATGTCCACGAAAAAAGAATTTACGGTGTCAGGCTCCAAGTTAATTTCAGCTGCAGGGCTTAGCAAAGGGTATATTTTTTCTAGAGCTCCCCAGAAGTGCAGGTTCTCCACTTTCTTATTAAATTCATGTTTAGTGTCCTCAAGAATATTTCTTTTAACAAGTGACTTGTAGTTCTGAAATGATTGGATATTAGCTGGTGAGGGGTCACAACGACATGCCTTGTATGCCTTATCTCGCTGTTAGTTTTGCACGATACAAACTTTTTATGTTGGTGCACATAAAAAGTAACTGTTCTAATTGGAGCTAGTATATCATAAATAGCTAGTATATCATTTATCATCCTGCGAGTTACTGTTTCGACGTCTCCCTGATTCACTTCAATATTATTGATATATGTCGCAAGATCCGTATGGTTGATATTGTTGTAGTTTCTAATATGTTTTTTCTTCTTAATCGGTACGGATTTTTTAGTGGAGACTATGCATTCTGTATATGCATGATCAGACAGGTGTGGGTTGAATACTGATTTGCTTATAATGGATTTGTTGTTGTTTGTGATGATGAGGTCCAGTATATTACCTCCTCTCGTCGGTTCGTCCACTATCTGATGTAAAGACAGTTTACCAATAATTTTGTATAGGGGGAAACCGATTTTGTATTGCGTAAGTTAAAGGCACCGAGGATATACACATTTTTATGGTATTTACAGCATTCAGATAGGAAGTCGTCAAAAAATTCATAGTCATCATCTGTTAAGGTTTCCTTCTTGTAATTTGGATGGCGATATACACATGATATGATGATTTCCTTATTAAAACGTAATTGCACGGTTAGGGTTAAATATTCAATATTGTTGGACGGGATATCATGAAAGTTATTTGGTTTTTTTACTTTAAGATTGTCTCTTGCTAGTACGGCAATACCACGGTCATGTGAATCGGGTCTGGCGTCTTTTCTAAATATCACGTAACCTGGCATTTGTCGTAAATTATGGTGTGGTTTAAGTCTTGATTCACTTATACATAATATATCGATGTCTTTAAGGGATAGGAATGTTTGGAGCTCATTAAACTTACTATGTATTGAATTTAAGTTGATGTGGGCAATTGTTAAGTTTTTTGAATTTTCTTCGTTCGGGGAGGAACTAAAAAATGATTATTATATCTCAACGAAGGCTTGCTAAATGAAATATTATTATTTCTTACACTTGTTGCGGTTGTGCGATCTATTTGATTTACAGGGCCATGTCGCTCATTGTTGTGAGACCTAATTTGCATATTACTTTTATTATGTATTGCTGGTGATGATAAGATGTTTAATCGACTATGTGACCCACCCTCAGATTCTGTCTTATTCGCAACGAGCCTGCCATTACACACCTGGTGAGATTCACGATCCGATGTTATCGACTTATTTTTCCAGTTTATAGTACAATTCTCGTTATTGTCTTTGAATTCTTTGGCTTTCTTCCCTAATATAGCAAAGTCCCGTCGTAGTGTATAAGGAAGATCCTCATTTATAAAGATAGGTGGCTTGGTTTCCTTCCTTGAATTCCATACACTTTCTCTGTCCGATAAGCAACTAAATCGCACTATAACTTGTCTGCACCCTTGTGCCTTATGGGAACCTAATCTCAACACAGAGTCCACTTTTATCTCTTGTTTGACAATATTGCTAAGCAATTTATTAACAATAATACGCAATTCTTCCAGCGATTCGTTAAGAGGGTCAGTTAGTCCAGAAATTATAAGATTAATCTGTTTTACATCACGTTCTATTTGTTCGTTATGGCATTCTAGATAATCCATACGTGTTGACAAACCAATATTTCCTTTTGTTAGTTTCGCGACGTCGTTTTTTAATGTATTCAGTTCAGTTTGGTGGGCGAGGAGACAGTCCTTTATATCTGACACAGAGCACTTTAAATTTTCTGTTAAAGTATCAATTTTTGAGCTGATACGAAGTTCGTGATTTGTTAGAAATTGCATAATAGTATCACAATTTTGCGGGTCAGGTGAAGGGTCGTCATTAGTACTGTCATTTAGTGACACCATACTTCTAGTTCTGGGTCGCTTATTGGTCTCATTATTTGCACTATTAATATGACTGAAATTAAACTCAGCAATTCTTGTTTTCACTGTATTTCCGTTTTTTATAGGAGATTTCAAATCTTTACTAGGTGCCATGTTTATAAGATTGGTAACGATGAATTACTTTTTAAGACAAAAATAGAAACTCCAGCCAGTTAACTCCAGAAATTTGTCACAGTTGTGTAGGTTATTTCAGTAGGTTGGTTGAACTGTGAGGTTACGAGGCACCCGCTGTTGTTTACTTTTTTTTATTACAGTAATTTAACAAACTTTACTATACGATGTAAATTATTCGCATCCTTTCGCTTCATTATCTATTTGTCTCTCTTTTACTAGTAGTTATGGTCACGTGGTGGTAATTAGTTTGTCAAAAATTGATAAAAATTTTATTAAAAATAATGAGAGAGAAAAGGGAGATAAATGCGTGCGTACAGGAGCGTAGCGAGTTGACAAGATTTAAAAAGTTTAAAAATCTATCACAACTTAAATATGTACATACGGAAAAATTGAGTTCAAAGCAGAAAATTATTTTGGTGTTTGATTTGGAATAATTAAACAGCAAATAAATTATTTAACTGGCATGATTTAACAATATTTGTATCTAATAATAAATATATGTATTCATATGCACATTTAAATACTTGTAGTTGTACCCATACATATATATAATTGAAATGTGAAAAGATTGACTTATTGAGGGAAATATTGACATAATTTCTTTAATTCACGAAGGCCTTATCATACATATACATAAAAAATTGCATAATTTTGCTTTACGGAGAACTTGTTGATATTAAATTTTGAGGATGGGCATAATTGCTCCTGTGGCTGACCCGAAGGGATAATATAAATATACATAAATAATATTTATGTATGTATATATTTATTAGTGGAATAGGCCAAAGAAAGTCAGTACATTTAATAAATTCTATTTATTTGTACCTAAATACATGCTTGCATGTCAAACTTGGACAATTTTATCGTCTCTGTGCCCCTATTTATTTATGTACATGCATAAAGGGCCCTTTAATCGTGATCCAGTTAAAGGGATAACTGTGAAAGTTACCGTTTTAAAGATGTGGTACATTGGAACCCGAACTGGAACTGTACCCGTAATAGGCACAATATTATAGCCACACTTAACACATGAATCCTCCTTAACAATGAATAGCCGACTCTTACGTCCATTTCTTGACATACATAATCTACCAACTTCCGTTAGGTCAACGGGTCTTCGTACCGAATAACCAGTCCAAGTCATGCGTCTCATCTCCGTATTTATAATCCTGGAGTGATAAAAGGGTCGAATTTCATCTCAGAATAAGACCACTTCACCCAACACTTCCAACCTACCAACACACATCTCTCATTTTTCTCTCGCACAAAACTTTCCTCGTATTTACAAGTAAGTTATACGATACGACGAAGATTACGATATACAATTATTAGGGGTATTCACTACGAGTTCGCATCGCTAGAAACTTTCGCAAAAAAATAAAGTTCGCAAAAAACTTGGTTTGAAAATAAATGAATTTGCTAACATTAGCATCTCCAAGGCTAATCCTAAGTTTGTAATTTGTTTTCAAAATTATATTGCCACCTCGTAGTGAATACCCCCATTAAATATTTTACAATAGTATATTTTCAGCGTACATTTAGCTAATTCCAAAATTTTAATTTCAGAAAATCCTTCAAAAATGGGTATCAAAAATTTCCTAATTGTCATCCTGGCCGTGACCCTCCTTGCCCTTCAATGCCAAGCTGGTCCATGTAATGACAGATACATAAATATTTACTTATATGATTACATAGTTGATTTTTTTAACAAATTTAATACGAGTTTACTATAGCAATTATCTAATTAGTCTTACCTTCCCCATGTGTGCTAATCTTGTGCAAATATTTTTTATCCAGTTCCGGAAGAAACGAGATGTCGGGGTGCCAACACAGGGCTGCTTTTGTCTGGAACGGTGTGCAAGGAAAAGTGCAGCATGGCCGGTGTGGTGGCATCCACGTGCCCGACAGGAATGCAGTGCTGCATGACCGTCGAGAACTTTATTGAAAGGTTTCCACTCCCTTAAACCACCAAGAAATTGATATGTTAAAGTTTTATAAAGTTACACTATTTATTTAATTTATTATAACTGGGGTCGATTTTGTATTTCTAAAATAAATTAAGTTTTAAAATGTCTGCTTGGTAGAGTACGTTATAGTCTTAAATTTTATGCCAGTAATATTCGACCAGCGTATTTATTTCGAAGCGACAAGGCAATAAAAAGTTTTAGTGAGGGGATTTTTTTGCGATTTCGGCCAAGTCTTTAAATTGGGGGTTAAAAAAATAAAAGTTCGAATGAAAAATAAAAGTTATTTACTGAAAACTCGGCAACTTTCCATGCACCATTAAAATGTGTGCTATAGCGCTATGCATACAGCTTAAAATTCATACATACATTTTACATATCTACATATCTACGTGACTACCAATGTTTCCATAAATTTCCAAATGGACAACTTTTGAAAATATTTACTTATAAAACTCGATGGGGTGACAAATGTGCAAAGACAAATCTGCAAACGACAAATGTGCAAAGACATTTGTGCAAACGATAAATGTGCAAAGACATTTGTGCAAACGATAAATGTGCAACCTGACAAATGTGCAGCCCGATAAATGTGCAAACGATAAATGTGCAACCGATAAATGTGCAGGAATTTTTCCAACAAATAGTGCAATATATCTTGATATAATTTACACTTCAAATCAAATTACATCTTATCAAAAAACTAAGAATTCTGAAACATTAATTTTGTGGTGAAGCTTATGAAGCTGGAGATCATATAATGGAGATTCTATACTTATTAAATATTACTAATCATCATTATAACGGGGTTGACCCCTGTCAATTTTATAATAAAATTCCCGTGCCGAATCACTGTAATGCTAACCTTACATTTATGTAATGCTAAATTTAGCTAGTGACAATTAAACTTTAGTTAGGGACACCCCTCGGGGACAGAATTTAAAATGACAGCAAATAAGTAAATCCCGAATTATTTCATTGAAATTTAGAATTTTTATATGTACATAATTCCAGCCTATACGATAGGCTAAAATTCACGAATTCACGAAGATGTATGTACCAGGAAATTTATGCACCATAAAAATATAATTTAGTAAAATATGAAGTTAACAATAAATTAATACAGCTTCAACAGACATCATACGGGATGCCACCACAAAATTAATGTTTCAAATTTAAGTTTTTGAGGAGATGTAATTTGATTTCATGTTTAAATTATATCAAGATATATTGCACCATTTGTTGGAAAAATTCCTGCATATTTATCGGTTGCACATTTATCGTTTGCACATTTATCGGGCTGCACATTTGTCAGGTTGCACATTTATCGTTTGCACAAACGTCTTTGCACATTTGTCTTTGCACATTGGTCGGGCCACCTAAAACTCACACCGAACCTATTGTTAGAGAGTGAGCTTCTTTTTTGTTTAAAATTATTCACTTGTTACGTACACATGCATATAATTTAGCTAGATAGGATTAAAATATAGCAGAATTATAGCTCTTTATTTACATACATGTATTTTTCTACATATACATCTGCATATCTCCCCACATACATAAGGGCATAAAGTATTTTCATATATGTATGCAATTTTGAAGATCACCTCCTGCAGTGACATATGTATACATATTTACATATGCCAACACAGTCTTGACATCTCAAATTGGTCAAATTTTTTTGGCAAGGATCCATACATACTTATATAATGTTTATGTATGTCCTACTTCTGTTATTGGAATCCAACTTGGGAAGGCTTAAACTTTGTCTATTGTCTATGCTTAATTTTGTCTATTGCAAAGTATCCCGTTATGATGGTTGCCCTTAAAATCTAAGCCAGGGAATATTCCTACAATGTGGCATTTTAAAATTGTGCAGTTAGGTTACATACATAAATAAACCGATTTACGATGGCAGGGAGACGGTCTAATTGGTAAAGGGCTCCAAATTTATTAACAATCGACACTTATGTGCTACTAATCGTGACGAAATTTAAATACAAGGATCAATAAGAGAACCCTTTTTGAAAGGGTCAAAAATAAAATGCATACAATAGACTGAAAAATTCTTACCCTTCATAATTATGTATGTATGCTCATATTTATTTATATCCAAACCAGTGTCCACCAAAGTAGCGTTTATCCAATAAGTTTAAAAAAACTCACTTGTACATATATTTTTCAAGCAACACTCACCCTTTAGCAGCAACACCTTACACGTCTATTTCCGAGAGTAAGTTTTAATTACCTACATAGTTAAAAAAATATCATAGCACACATTACCATTAATTAAACTTTCATCCATACCGACAGTTTAAAAAAGTAGAGTTTAATAAATCACTCCATTCTGTTTTTTTTTATTTCAGAAACTTTGCCAAAATGTCACACTCCAATATCAAGTTTATCATAATCGTCATCGTCGTCCTGACCGTGTCGTTGCTATCCATGCAGTCCCACGCTAAAGTCATCACTAAACGCCAAGGTACAAAAATAAGTTAATTTTGTGAAAACTAAAACTTATAATTTTTCGAAATTCAATTTCTTAATATTCAAATATAAAAGTAAGTGACATGTTTTACGTTTTAGCTGGAGATGGGGAGCGGTGCAGGGGAACATTGACCGGTATGTATGTTCCAACGACGGTGTGCAAGGAGACGTGCCGCGGAATGGAGTTGATGTCAAAATGTCCAGGAAGTCAAAAATGCTGTTCCGTCGTTGAAGACTTTGTTGCTAATTGGGTACCAGGAGTGCTACCCGAACCCGCTTAAGACCCGAACCCGGCAAATAATTTGCATAGCTAAATATATATAATCTGCATACATATTTAACTGACCGAGATATCTGTTATCTTGATAAGCCCATAAAAAAAGCATATCTGAATTAATGCACTGTTGTTCAAAAAAATAATTAATTAATCTTGAGCATGCATGTATATAAATTGCGTAGCAAATATGTATTTATAACTGGTTGGTGTTCTTTTTAAATAAATTTGCAAATTACTTAATATTTATATTTACTTGTAACCTACGTTTCATCATTTAGTTTCAAACTAAGTATTTTATTTTTCAAATTATTAACTTGTTCTTGCTACATATTTATAATTTAATTGAAATTGCGTAGAATAATGGTTTCGGAACGGGCATATGTATGTACATACATACATATATAGGTATTTACATCAGTTTTCAAAAAAAAAATTACCTCTACTTCCTTAGATGACAGTAACACACATGCCCACGCTATAATTAACATGGAAAGGCTATTTACATACTTTGTAAGTACGCATTGACCCCAAACCGATCACATATTTTGTTTGTGCATAATTGACGTCAAACTTCAAAGGGTTAAAAATAGGGTGACATTAGTAAAGTATCGCTTACGGTTGTCTAGACGTACGGAAGCACATATGTAAATATGTACACATCTACATACGTATACGTAACCATTAGTCCATCCGCTTGGATGCTAATGCGACATTTTAAAAGTTATAAATCAATTCAGAAATAAATATTCGGTTATTCTGAGAACTAGATACATCCCTATTGCCTGTATACACTGATTCGCACTCTGTACTTGTATGTATGTATGTACATATTACAGGATCAAAATCAAAATGATCATAGTTATCTATTAATAAACATATTGACGCATTTATCGTAATATAATTATAACTGATTTATTACATCCTAGCCAATAGCATTTGCACATACATTGACGTACAACTTATCCACGACAATATCACACGGCACACACGCACGCTTACCGGCCGGTACAAAGTGTCTAAAATAGACGTAATCTTGTGCGCTTTCACTCGCAAGTTCTAATACATCACAGCATGACAACAGGAATCCACTCGACTCGAGCATAAAAATGTCCAGAAAATTAATTATGACTCAAAAGTTCAATAATGACACATACACACATCCTTAAAAATTCCTGCATAGCTTTTTTTGTCCACATTTTCTCCAATACGTCACATTATCTGTAATGTCTAAACTTATGTAACCGTAAGTTAAACATGGCACATTAGCAACGTCAATTCTACGATGAAACTGAAGGTTTCAGATCTATCCGAGTAATGCCAAATTGAAGTGCGTTAATACATTACATTTAATCGCGTCACCCGTCTTCTACCTGGTAATAAATAATGAATCGTGTAAACAGTGCTAATTAAATACTGAGAATCTACACATGTAAATGTACAGGTGCTCACACCTAATAAAAAAGCGAGTAAACCATGATTTGCAAAATGATGACACACAAAACCCTTTAAGACAGCACACAAACACCTAATCCCTCCAAATCCCGTCAATAAATAACCCATACAAAGGAGAAGAACTTTATCCAACAAATTTATTAATCCATGAGCTTTGGCCGTGTTCTTTCTCAGCGTTTTTTTAAAATAATATTCTTAATACTGAACTCAAGAAAATGGAGAATTTCAAGTTTTTTCACTCGTTTATCATCATACTCGTTGCCACTTTGTGCACGCAAGGAAAACGTAAATTTTTGCATGATTATTTTGCATTTTTGCATTCATATTATAAAATCAGTTGTATTTATCTAAATCCTTCACCTTCCTCCACTTTTCTCCCTGCAACTATAGTTAAAAACCTGCATTTTGTCTATACAATCATTACACTTTGTCTCTTTCAGGTGTTCCCCGAGTTGCAAATGGATTCAGCCATTACGCCCCCCACCAAGTAAGTTTGGTGGACAACGAAGCGAACGCACATTTCTGCGGAGGATCAATCCTAAATTCGCTCACCATCGTAACAGCCGCGCATTGTCTCTACCGTCGGAATCGTGGTAACGAGCTGCCATCATTAAATATCCCACGAATGCCGCGTGAAATTCGCATCGTCGCGGGAGAGTACAGTCTCGAACTGCGTGACGTTACAGAACAAATCCGTCAAGTCAAGTTACTCCGAGTTTATGGCGGATATGATGAGAACACTTTGCAAAACGATATCGCCCTCATTCAACTCACAGCGCCATTAAGAATAAACCGGTTCGTCCACCCAATTCGGCTGCCTAGTCGAAACAGACAGTTTAAAGGTTGATTTCAAAATTATTAAATAATTATTAAAAAATTATTACATTTTCCTTTACACATTTTACATGTGCCATTTTATAGGAAATGTAACCGTGTTCGGATGGGGATCCAATCGTTCCAGGCAATTTTTTCTGGAAGGCAATTCCATTGCGGTCACACCTGACACCCTTCAATCCGGCGTAATGTCAATCATCACAAGCTCTGAGTGTCGTCGTGGTCTCGCTTACTGGAGTGGATTTAATGAGCAAGTCATGTTTTGTGCGAGGTCGACTAAAACAATGATTTGCGAAGGTGAGGACACTGAACCTATTTTTTTAACGAATGAACTAACTTTTTGGCAATGGCGTCATCAAGTCATCACACATATATTTATGTACACTCTTAGAAATCGAAAATAATACCAAGCGGTATTCATACATATGTATATAACTCTACAAAAGTGGTATTGATAAGTACAGATAATACAGCGTAGTAAGTAATAGCTCAGTATTAAAGTTTTGCCATGTCGGTAGGAAATTTTTGCAGACTGGTATGATTTTAATACCAAGCGGTAACAACTTTAATATCGAGGAATCAGTACCTGCCTGCCTAACTGTAAAAGCCTCTCAGTGTAATACTCGAAAGATGTTAAAAATGATGTATGTATGTATGTTCTGTAGGTGACTCTGGGTCTGGTGCCGTTTGTCACTATTGTGGACCATCGATGCAGGCCTATTCAGATATTGGGGCCAGCTCCCAGCACGCATGTGTCGACGTCCTTTGCGGCATAAATTCCGCCGGGAAAGATGCCACGGATTGCTTGGTTGACGAAGATGGAGACCTCTTCAAACCACCACCACCTGGCGTTTTTACTAAAGTATCCGTATTTCCGACTTGGATTAATTCCGTGCTCCGCACCGAATTCAAAGTGAATGGCAGCTTTCTCTGCGACGATCTTCAATACATCGCACAAGGGAAGGAGTGCGACGGAAGTATTGACTGCAGCGACGGCTCAGACGAGCATAACTGCACCCTTGATATCGCAGAAATGACGTATTCACCGTACAAATGGGATGAAGCTAAACCCGTGCCAATTGTTCAGCATGAAATTGTGCAAACTTCTAGGAATGAGACAAATTCTACAGGTACATAATTATGCTTTGCATATATGTATATATCCATATATCTGAATGTTAGTATGATATATGTACATGAATGTACATGTATTTAGATAATTAAATTTTTTTAAATATTTGACTCTACATATGTACAGGAACCAGCGAGACGGTTGACCCCGAGTCAGACGACGATAATTATTGGAATGAACTGAATAAAGAACTAACCGATCCGATTAATAATACTAGCACACAAAGAGGAAATAAGGAATATATTGTCACCAGCACGGCAAGAAATTATGCATCGGAACCTGTCACTATACAGCATTTTACCCCTATCGAGAACACCACGGAAATTGAAGACATGACGACGGAACCTGTCGTTATACAACATTTTGAACAACACGGGAATTAAATTAGACATGTCGTATGTATAACAGAAAAAGTGAAGCGACACCAACAACTTTACATTTCGACCCGTGAGAACATTTAATCAGAATCTTGCCACAAGACTGACACTGTTAGAACGGAATTAACAATACTTCGAACAGCTTTTCCTATATTATTACGATAATGACACAAATTTACATGGGAACACGAAATTTCACCCCGGAATTTTCTTAATTTGACGATGTACCCATTGAGACTAAATATAACATCGCAGCTCCCCATATCACCTTGTCCGTATATACGACTACGACGAGACACTGCCACAAATACGTGAAATTTGAAAATAAAATTAAAGCGTGCAAAAATAGTCGAGGGTCCCTTTGTCCTATTGACTGAGTTGTGTATTTATTTAAAATTTTTAAATTTGTGATGGGTAAATTAGGTGCTAAATATAGTGCTACATATAATGGGATTCATGAAAAACCTGAAGGCTACAAATGAACTTACGGACGGTACAATTACTATAATTAATTTTGATTATATTTATATTATCTCAAGTTTTAATAAAATTATTAGGTGAAGAACAATTCTCATGATGCATATCTATTTACGTCTTAGAAAGATATATACGTCAACTTAAAAAGTATTAAGAATAAATACGCCTAAATACATACACTTGGCCATGAAAATGTAGCGTTTTCTACTCGTTTCTCATAATTATTCGTGAGCGTGACGAGTGTCACACCCGAGAAATTAGCACTGATTAAAATTAAATGAATTGCCAAACTCGTTAAAAAGCTGCATAGTATTAAATGGGATAATCATTCACTAAGTAATTTTACCTTGAATACAGCCAGCATGTCTATTAACACGTACACTTCACCTTTTTATATACACTTCACCGTCTAAAAATAAAAATAAGATTTCCATGTCAGCAAAATCCATGAAACGTGGACGCGGAGAAAGTGAGATGAACAAAGTTTTGGGGCATCGATGAGAAAATTGAGGAGCGGAATCCAACCATTCAACTTCTCACACAATAATATTTATTTTTTGCAGACTTTCTGAAATTTTCAAAGTTTGAAGATTTTGAAATTAAATTTGTATGTATAATTAATACCTAGTATGTGAGTAGAATTAACTAATTTGAAGTTAACTTAAACATTTGTCAGTATTGGGTACGATGTGCTCACAATTCGGATTCCAGCGTTTCTAGATGAAATACAACGTCAAAATTAGGTGAGAACTTAAATTTATTTTATCTTGTATTAATTTGGATTCAATTGATATTAATACTTGCCAATTTTGGGGATAAGTATTTAATTAACATAATCAAATGAACTTATATTTCTAGTGGTCATCATGCCTCCAAAGGTGACCAAGTCACAGGCGGAGCTAAAAAAGGCGCAGAGACAACGGGTAAGTTTTAAAAATAATTTGTAACGATGAATTAAAAACGTTGCTCTTAATTTTAATTGAAGGAGGAGAACGAGTTGGCGACAGAGGATGACGCCCTGCCTGGCGAAACCAAGGCGGATCGTCGCCGAAGATTGGAACGCGAACGGAAGAGACAGAGTCGCGGTGAGAAAAAGGTGAGGACGAGTTGTAGCTAACTAAATGGGGTTTAATTTCTTACACAAATTATTTCTTATAATTGAAATGTTTTCTTGTCTCAAATTTTAGGAAACCGCGACACCTTTGTCTAGATTGCGACCTTCGCCAGCACGTGTGAAGCACATCAAGATCGAAAAGGAGGAGGATACCGATGACGAATTAGAGGAAGGGAGTGGCGACGACTACCGAGATGCCGTCTTGCGAAATCCAATAGTAAAATTGCAAGAATCAGAATGTGAAGACAACAATGACGCCGAGTACACTCCTGACGATGTATGCTTATATTTTTAAATTAATTTGCATAGCAGTTATTAATATTTTAATTGTTACTTATTCCAATAGGACGGGAACCAATCTGATGAATTAATTCAAGTACCAAAAAAGACACCAAGAAAACGCCGGAGGACATCAACAAAATCGAGATCTGCCTCCAGTATCGACAATAGAACAAATCCCAGACGTAAACGATCAGTCAGTGCCAAAAATTTGAAACTGGAAGCCATCAGAAAGAGAATTAAGAGGCAGGAGGTCTGCCAAATCAATTCATTTCAAATTATAAACTTTCCCCTGCCTGACCATATATATACAAACGTTAATTGCTTAATTTGTTTGCATCCTTACCAGGAGGAAAATCTGCCGTATGACGGACCGGATCTTGACTCGATTCCTGGCGAGACGTGGGCCGATTATAGGCGACGAAAGGACCGTGAGAGGGTCAGGAAGAAGAGAGCTCTGCAGAAAAGTACGCAAAATCTGGGTCAGGGGAACAATGATTCAGAAGCACGCCCAGATCTATCTACTTCTCGTCCACTTGTGACCTACACTCCTCGGGAGAAAGTAGTTCGTTCTATTCGCCATGAGGTTGACCGCCTTATTACCACCGAGACTGAGAAAAAGTGGGACCCTACCAGTAAAAAGTGGAAGAAGAATCGACCCCAAAATTTGGAAGACGTTGTGAGTAATGAATTATGTAGTTTTGAGCTGGAAGTTTAGAATTACTTTACAAATTATGAAAGGAAGGAAACTTTCCAGTTAATTTGGCATCTTATCTTCCAGTCACCTGAAGTCGGAGAGGATTGGCTCTTCAAGGAAATGCTCATCCATAAGCTCCAGTTAGAATTCGAACACGTTCGATCGGTTCTCATCACAGAAGCCGTCGAGCTGGAATTGGACCCTGGTGTTCCATCCCTGGAACGACCCTTAACCCCGGCTCAAGGTCAAACTTCAAATTACCCTGCTGGTGATGATACGAGTGACAGCGACTACGCCCGTGATGAGGATGACAATAATTCTAATAATGGTAGCGATCACGATGGCTCGGCTTGCAACTCTCTCGAAGTCGTCATGGTCAAACCAGAACCTGCCGACATCCAAGAAAACAACGAGATGCAAGACTGGATAGCCAACACCGTCTCTGCGGCCGACGACGACTTGACCAATTCCCACACCACTTCCGGATTCCAACCAAAGCATCGAATCCATACTATCAGGAAACAAGAACGCGCCACCCAACTTGAATTACAACTTGAATTATGCCGTGCCCGCTGGATGGAGGAAAAACCGGACGACTCCCAAAGTCGTGACTTGATTGACATCGAACGTCAAAGCCTCATTGACCAAGTTATCCTCGAAAAGAAGGAGCTTATCAAACACGCAGAAGTCTGGCTTAGTCAAAAGAGAGAACTTTACAGCAAGGAATCTCTCACCGAGAGGAGCGCCCGGATCGCGGCTCGCTTAAAAGATAACGAACCACAAAGTCAGAAGGATAAGACGCAAGCGACCAAGGTCGGGAAGACCTCAACCCCAAATGCGACAGCCTCCTTTCAGCTCACCCCGGAAGAAAAAAAGTCACGTCATGCAGAAATCTTCCGAATACGATGCCGCATGGAGAAAAAAGAGTATGAAATCCACACTAGCCTCGTTGCCACTCAGAATCCGACCGAATTCTCCAACACACTGACGCACCCAGACCATCAACCGGTCATCCAATACTGGACATTGGCCGCGGAATCGAGCAGAGCTAAAGTTAGGGAAGAAATAATTAAGTATCGTAAAATGTTGGGAAGATTTCTCACTTTGACGAAAACAAGCAAGATCAGTTACAACATGTCGTCGTCAGCGGTTCAGGTCGTGGAATCCTCGGCAACCACAAACTTCAAAGAATTCCACACTTTTCTGGGAGAATTTGGATCGATTGTTGGTAAACATTTGGAAGATAGACGATTCTACATGACACGGAGGGCCAAGAAATACAACGAGCTCAGTTTGGAGGCCAGATTTAAAGAGAATTTGCGTCACAAGGAGCGTAAAGCGAAGGTGCGTGGGGGTGGCGTTATCTCGGCAGAGGATCGCGCTAAATTTGACGCCGAACGCGCGGCCGGTGTGGTCGCATGGGAAGCGAAAATGAGGGAGAGAGCATTTAAAAAGCAGTTCAAGGAGGCCAACAGGGCTATCAAAGGCCCGAGAAGAAGGCGGATAAAGAAAAGTCCGTCGACATCGATGGCGACGACGTCAGTTCCGTCAAGAAAGAAGACGACACTAAATACAAAACAAACTGCAAATTTCCTCCCTACATATATTCCCCCACAACAACAGCAAAGTCGATATCATGTCGACAACGACGACGATAGTGACGACGACTGGACGCCTAACGCCGGCTCGTACTCTCCTCCACCGCAAGATGATGATAACTACCTCAACCAAAACCAATACGTCCAGCAACAGCAGCCGCAGCATCGCGCCTATCAGCACTTTATGGGGGCTGCGAGTCCGGCTCGATATGAATTGGGACAGGTCCAAGTTGATGGATGGGTAGCCTTATCAACACCACAACACGGTTATCACCAAGAACAAGTAACAGTTTAACTTAACTAATAATTAGCATAAATAATTAATTAATTTAAATGGTGTACTTTCCAGGCTAATTCGTCCTACCCGTCGATATCTGGCAATTATCAGCAACACTTGTCCACCATTAACACAAACGACTGGTCATCTAACGTCGCCTATCGAAACGTCGCCGATGCTTATTCCTCTCACGCCTCTTCGCAACCCAAAAATACCAAACGGAAGCCGGGCCGTCCTCGTGGGTCGAGTTATAAATCTCGCTCCACCAAGTTGGTCAAAGATTCGCTGAAACGCTGTCGACGAAAACACCCTCCGAATACTGACTATTGGGGGAATCGAGCCAGGAAGGCGAGCAAGGCACGAAAGGCTACTCTTGGTCCCCCACCTCCAGTAGACCCACCTCCACCTGAGACAGTTTGCCCACTGGAACGCTCAGTCCAGAAGATGCTGGAAACGAAACTCCCAGAAAATGTGACCAATCTCTGTCCAAAATGTCCCCACTGTGATAAAGTCTTTAGTGAAGAGGCCGCTTTCAAGGCACATTTGAAAAAGAGACATCCCGAACCGGAAGTGGAAAAGAAGAAGACAAAGGATGAGAAATCGAAAAAGAAGGACAAGAAACCGCAACCGAGCTACCAGTCGAAAGAGAAGCTTACCTGTCCTATCTGCGATTTCGTCTACACTGACAGGGGTCGTCTCTGTGAGCATTTGTTTTCGAACCACTGGGTCAAAAATGAAGTCAAATATGTGTGCCCGTTCAGCGCCCGCGTTGGGAAGCAGGTTGACCTAAAGTGTAACAATTTGCTATTCGGGAAGTTCAGCCTATCAAACCATTTTAAGAGGAAGCATCCCGAGGCAACGAAACAGGTTGGTTAATTAATTATAATTTTTTAGATATATTTTATGTAATATTTGATCCTTAATTTGACTTTCTAGTGGTACTTGACCCTTGACTCACGCAGCACAACGGGTCGTTCCTCTTTGTTTGTGTGCCTTGAATGTGACCACGATTGCAAGTCCTTCTCCACCCTCATCGACCACTACGTGTCGACGCATGACCATTTACGATGGGAGTGTGAGCACTGTGGCGTCTTGTTGAGGAGAAGGGAGCAGCTGGATGATCATGTCGCCCTTTTCCATCCTCATGACCATCCTGGAGTCGAAAACTCGAAAAGTGACGCTCCGCTTAACATTTCGATTTTAAATGTCCACAAGTGTGCTACATGTCTGTCTGAATTTTCGTCACTGGAATGGCTACAAAATCATGTCAAAAAAGGTCATAGATTTATCGCTGATGAGGAGGGAGCAGAAAATTCACAGCTTGAAGAATGTGATTCGAGCCGGACTTGCTTCTGGTGTAGGAAAGAGTTCAAGTCGGGTTCTGAGTTGGTGGATCATATAGAACAATGTCATCCTAATGAGCCGCCTGTAAGGATAATTAATTAATTAATGGATGTAATGGATTGGACTAACATCTTTTTTTACCAGGTATCGAAGGCGATGGAGCCGGAAATGTATCACTGTGCGGAACCTTACAAATGCGAACTCTGTGCAAAATCGTTCCTAACTTTGGCCCGGTTGAGAAAGCACTGCCTCGACGATCATGATCTCGCTAAATATTTCGAAGTCGTAAAAGATAAGGTTACCAATTTTCAAAGAATAATTGAACCCCAATACAATATTGTAGACTTATAATTTATGTAAATTTTGGCAGATTTCGATCCCCCCGTCGACATCTAATCATACCCATCAAGAAGAGCAGCACGCATCCACCAAACATTCCACCCACAGCATTACATCCTCTTCCTCCTCCCTCTGTCAACTTTGCCACTTTACGACATCTCACTCCTTCCACCAGGTCCACCTCGTCTACGACCAAGTCATGAAACGTTACTGCCAAATTTGTCAAAGAATTTTAACCAGCAAGGCGATGTTGATTCTCCACATGAACGCTGTCCATTCCACCCCCCTCAACGCCCTCGTCATCCCCTCCGCCACTGGAATAGTAGATGATACGACCTTGCATGACCCCAATGATCCCCCCACTTCTTGTCCCGAATGCCCAAAAATCTTCACCGCTTCCCAGTTTCATCATTACCATTCCTTCCATGCACAAGGAGCCTTGGCCTGTCCGCACTGTCCGAGTTTATTCGTGACACGAGAGATGCGGACAAAACACGTCAAAGAAGAACATAATCCAGCCAAAAAGGTCATAACCCCAGAAATTTTGGAATCATTGATACACGCCACAGAGGTCGAGCATAGCGGAAAGTCCGTCACCATTTACACCTGTAAAGTATGCATGAAAAACTACAAGAGTAAAGAATTCGTCGTCACTCACATTCAAGAAGCGCACAAAAACAACGCCTTCACTAGGGTGATGTGTCCTCAGTGCAATACTACATTCCAGTACGCCCATTCTTTAGAGCGTCATATTAAATCGGCTCACAGCGAGGAGGGGATGAAGAGGTTTAAATGTCCGGCGTGTCCAAAAACGATTACGACCATGGCGCAGATTAAACGGCACGTGAAACAATTTCATCCTGAGGTTAACTTCGATCCCGAAAAGATTGAGGTTGTAAATTATACTAGTTTTTTCTTGAAATCTTGTAATTTGTTTTTTAAAAAAATGGAAGAACTTGATTTATAGGTTTAAAAAATTGAATTTTGTTTTGTAGACGGTGAACATTGCCGAGGAGGGTCTAAAAAATGGGAAACGTTTCCTCTGCAATATTTGTACGCAGGATTTTTCGACGGAGGACGGGCTAAAGTCGCACATCACTGGGAAGCATTTTCCTATCCACTTCACCTCCTTTTGTGACCACTGTGGCCTCCAGATTAGTCAGAAGAGGAAGAAGTGGCACATGTGGAAATATCACGGCGTGGCAATTAATAAGGTGACTAATTAATTAACCAATCAGTTTATTTAGATTAGATTTTGGAATTTATATACACATGCATTTATTTATCAGAGGCACGATGTGGCAAAAACGAGCAAGGCCAGGACTCAAGTCAGCTCTGTGTTTGAGCTATTGGACATGTTGCAGAAAATATACGTCAAGACTTCTTCCTCGACCGGATATCGGAAGCGAACCAGGGTTGCTAGAGAAGAAGAGGAAATCAGTGAAAACGATGAAGGACAAGAATCCGAGGATGAAGATGATGATGAACAATCTTTCGACGAATCGAATGAAGACGAAGATTACAACCAGAAGTCACGCCGTCGATCTGCACGAAGTAAGCCTAAACGGAAACCAGTCTCTCCCAAGAAAAGCAGCACCCGATCTCGTCGTACAACCAGTACCACCAAATCCTCCGTGTATTACATTGACGATTCTTCTTCATTGGATGATAAGGATGAATCTGAATTTTCTCACGTGGGCGACTCTGACGAAGATGACGAAGATAACCAAGTCTCACTGAAAAGGTTGTTCATCAATCCGAACAAGAGTAAACGGCGTGGGGGAATATCATCATCAAATCCTGAACCCTCGAAAAGAGCGTTAGATTTGTTAGGAGGTAGATTTATTGGTATCGCGCTAGAACGGTGTGATGCTACAAATTGAATTTTGATTAAAAATAGAGTTACAAAAGTTCAGTAACAAAACTTGTCTTGAATTCAAAATTATTTTATTTTAACAAATCAATAAATAAATGGATTCCTGATTCAATACAAGTATCTACATAATGTGGTGGAGTGACGTGAAATGTAAAAAAGACTAACAATGCACATGTCAGACATGTTTCGCACGGATCTTCTTGAAACCAGCACTAAAATCTCAAGGAACTAAACACAAACAATAGTTAGTATGAAACTCAAGCACTTCTGCAGAATTCAAAAAGTTATGAAGGTTTTAATTTTGCGAAAACACGCATTTTCACCATGCGAAACTATACAGAGTTCACCTCTCCGCTGTCCCATTTTCTCCTGCGCTTCTCTTCACTAGGTCATACGTTTTCACTCAAAATTTAATTGATTAATTTCCTAACCAAGTTCTCATCCGATTTTTTATATTTGGCTTTTACATAATTTTTTAACACTTTTGAATATTTAAAATAAAAATTAAGTTGTTATCAGTGGAATTTTTTAAGGATTTGTTCAGAATAGGATCGATTTTCATTTAAATTTCTTTCACATTGCATATTTATATTTGTAAACTTATTTGACAATAAAAAACCAAACATACCAAGTTCCCTGTGTGATAAGGGCCAGCATCACACAAAGTCATAAGATTTTTGTCTTTATATCTCTTTAAATCTTGTCTTGTCTTGACTCTTGTCTTTAAATCTTTAAAGACCCTCAACGCGAAAGAAATAAAAATCCATTATTCTGACTGAACCAATTTTGAAAAATAATTTCCACTTATAAGAAGTTAGTTGAATCCATTTTAAACATTAATAAGTGTTAAAAAATTATGTAAAAGTCAAATATAAAAAATCGGATGAGAACTTGGTTAGGAAATTAATTAATCAAATTTTGAGTGCAAACCTATGACCTAGTGAAGAGAAGCGCAGGAGAAAATCGGACAGCAGAGAGGTGAACTCTGTATAGTTTCGCATGGTGAAAATACGCGTTTTCGCAAACTTAAAACCTTCATAACTTTTTGAATTCTGCAGAAGTGCTCAAATTTCATACTAACTATTGTTTGTGTTTAGTTCCTTGAGATTTTAGTGCTAGTATCATGAAGATCCGTGCGAAACATGTCTGACATGTGCATTGTAAGCTATTTGTACTCTACCCTGTAACAGATTCATTTTACATAAATTATACTCATTGATAATCACATATTAATTACAAATTCATGGAAATCATTAGCCCCAGCAATTAACAACTACCATCATTTACATCCTTGTTGTATTTACATATTTAATTATGAATTATCCAGTTCTTCCTCACCAGGCTCTTGTTCATCTCCCTTCTTTTCATTCACCGGCGGTCGCCCGATTTTCGCCCCAGCCACTCCCTTCCTCTCCGGACATCCTCTCGGCCTCCCCTTGTACTGTCCTCGCCTCTCGGGGTCATGCGACCTCATGTGAATGGTCAAATACTCCCTCAGTCGAAACTTCTTGCCACATTCGGAACACAAATGTGGCGCGTCTTCCGGTCGAATATGGATTTGTTTATGTCGAGTCAACTTACTCTTCGAAATCAACCCTTTTCCGCACACATCACAAATGAATCTCTTCGCTCCGGGTTCTCTGGATTGATGCACACTCGCAATATGGCACCTTAGCAAGGCTGCCCCCTTCAATTTAGCTCCACAGATTTCACACACAGCGACAAGATCTTCCTCAGGACTGTGAAGGCTGACCATATGTGCCTTCATTACATGCTCGCTACTAAATCGTTTCGAACATTGAGTGCATGCGTACGGCAGTAAATGATTTGGCGGATGTCTCGTATTTTCATGAAGTTCTAGAGCTTCTCGTGACGAGAAATAATTAGGCTGCCGTCCCCGCTGGGAACATGTCTTGCACGCGATGGCTTTTTCGAGACAGATCTTCTCTTCAGAAACGTGGTAATTAAAGGACGTCATACAGACGAAAGTTTCACTACATCCGGCACAAGTTAAGTGCTTCTTTGGGACGTGTAGTTTTCGTAAGTGTTCTTCTAGTGATCTCGCGTCCCGAAAGTTAAATAGACAATGGCCACATTTATATCCAGGTCGGCGACTCCGTTCTTCACAGGGTGTCACGTGATGCGACCAGCCTTCAAAGGTGACGAAGACTTTGACACAGTGAGGGCAGGGGAAGTCGGAAATTGCATATTTTTCTGCCAACCAGGCCAGTGTGGGGACCTGTAGGGCGGGTGGGAGAGTTCCCAAATTGGTGGATTTTGCCTCGTCGATATTGCGAAGGAGATCAGTGCGCCATTTGACAAAGTCTGTCCAGGTCCAGGAAGGGATGTAGAGTTGTGGGGAGTGGTATAAAGTTTCTTCTGCGGGAGGTGTGGCTTTTATGGGTGTTGATGGAGCCTAAAATTTAAAACGATGCAATATTATAAAATTGTTTTACTAATTCTCCGAACACAGGCGACCTTGGCTCAAATTTTGTAATTAATTTTACCATTACCTTTGTCACGTCATCATTCACAAGTTGTTTTGACTTTGTACTTTTTTCCTTGTGAATTGTGTCATCTTCACCTTTATCCCTCTGAGAATGACGATAATCCAGATCTAATTCTATTTTAAGCGGATCGTCAGCATTATCATCATCATCCGCATCCGGGGTAATTTCCGCTCCGAGAAGAGCATCTTCAAAATCTAGAATAGGGTAAGTATCCATCTCTACACTCTCTTCGACCTTAATCGTTCCAAAATCGACTTCTTCTTCGTCTTCTTCTCTACCCTGTAAAAAACATGTAGATATTTTAGTCTTTAGAAATTATTGTGCCATTTTCATTTATTCATTATCAGTTTAATCATTCGCTCACCGTTTCACCAAAAACATACCCACCCTCGCCTGGAAAACATTAATCAAACTTTAATTAAAATCACTTAATTTAATTTGAATTAATATTAATCAATACATACCTTGAACCAAATAAGCACGCACTTCTTTAACAATGCCTTCAATAATCTTGCCTTGGTCTCCCTGACCGACTTCTTCTACTACTACCTCCTCCTCCTCTCTAAGCTCCTCTTTAACTTTTATGATCTGATTTTTTACAGTAAATTCAAGTTGGCTAAACTGTTCGCGATGTGTCTCAAAATTTGTATTATGTTGGTCAATCCGAGCTTGAAGTTGGCGAATCTGGGCGCAAATATGATCCATTTTCTCGGACAAATCCTTCCCCTTGGCCACCACGGTGTCGCAAGTGTCACACAGGACAACCCACTCTGTCGGATGACCGTATCTCGCCTCCAAGTCGGAACACCGGTCGGGTGGAAATTGTAGTATTTTTTGCAGCAAAAATAGAATTCGGGCGCCTTTCGCCTCCACCAATTTCTTGCCATCAACCACCCGATAAGTTTTCCGAGTGGGGGTGCAACACAAAATGCAAGAGTGAAGCGGTGCAGCTGAAATTTGACAAGTTAAACTAGATAAGTATCGCTTATTGTGTGCGGTAAGAACAGTAATTTTTGTTAGATCGTGATACCTTTCAGTAGACGTCTCCCATTGCTATAATCGAGCAATTGTTGCCTGCATCGGAGCTTGTTTTTCGATAACTTCGGCATAGTTGGATCTCTAGACAGCGAGGGTTATCCGTGCATAGGTGACGGTAAGCCGAGATTTGGTGTGGCCTTCGTTGATGACGACCACGAAGTTATCTGCAAGAAGAAGACAAATACTTGGAATACTAATTTATAGTGGCTCCAAATTTACTTTACCTTGATTAAATGTAATGCATTCAATTAGTGATTACTTTATTGATCTGCAGGCGAGGAAAAGATTGAAGTTTCAAGTTTATTTTATTTTGCTCAATCTGCATTCTGCATTCTGCAGCTGATTTTGCGTCCCGGGCAGAAAATTGCATTGATTCTAATAGTGGACAGTGCATAATGGACGTGGTTAATTTAAGGAGTCATGTCATATCGCTTATCTTACAGATACTAAATGACTAACTAAATAGTAGTAGACACCCAGAGGGGGTAGGATTCGGCGAAATAAGCAACAGGTTGAGAAGATCCGGTATGCACGGCCCCATCTTCCTTCGACAAAAATAAAACTGCATGGAGAAATCAATCAAGTCGAAACGACAATTATTTTACTGAAAGGTAAATTAATTTGATTATATTAATAGTCCTAAATTGAGTTGTCTCATCTCGCCTTACTAGACTCGTCTCAATTTTTCATCCCATTTTTATTTCCACTTTCCTAAATTGTCTCTTGCTTTGAAATTTACATACTTTTGCAAGACTAATTTTATTTGCCTAATGCAAAAAATCAGTTTCTTCAGCATAAATTTATTCTTGAAAAAACGACCATACGAATATTCTTATGAATAAATCCATTTTAAAGAAATTCTTATGAAGGCTTCGACTCTTTGCATGCGAATTATGTATTTACAGTTTACAGACCTCGTTATGAGCATTGTGTTAATTGATAGATGGTAACTTACATGTATGCCTCGAGTAATTTGAAAACAATGCGCTAAATATATAGTAAGTACTTTTAATTAATTTTCCAAACCTTAATGTGACAGCAACTGACACGGTAGCGGGCGAGGCGAGATGAGACATGCAAATTTCATTCATCTCACAAAAATACTCAATTCGCCAGTTTCTCAATGTTTCTCAACTTGCCTCTCTCTCGCTACTGAAAGGAGTGAGTTTAGCACTATAAATGAAATAACATCGATAACAGTGTTATCATACACGAAAGTGGATAAGCACATCTCTGTGCAATAGTTTTTGCCTTTAATTTTTATTTCCGAAATGGTTCTAAAGGTAAAAATTTCTGTTTAAAAATAAAATTTATTTATTGAAGTAATTTCATAGGCATCGGAGGGCATATTCTTGAAATACTTTATTACGAGCTTTATTTCACATACTTACACACTTAACTTCATCAGGCAAAGTTAAGAGAGAAAATTACGAAGTGTACATCATGACCAACTCATCTCTTTAACAATATTTGTTATCTTACATACGGGTCATGGCTATAAAATCGTGAGGACTAGTGTTGAATTTATTTATAATTTGATTTAAGTTTTGAATCCTTACATTGTTTCAGATATACGATTTTTTTTACATTTGCTACTTAGAAATACGAAACAAATTATTTGGATGTACATGGGAACTGATGGTATTTGCTTCATTGCTCAGCGGATAACATTCATCATAAATACACAAGTGACAAGTACTATGATTGAAGATGGGGTAAATGAGGGTCAATTTATTGGCCTCTCTGGCTCATTCCAGGCAATGGATAAAACTTGACTAAAGTGGCGATAAATGGTGCAAATTCGCTGTAATGGAAATTAAGTTTTCATGGAATTGATGCCTAATTGATAAGACTTACCAAGAATTTCATCGCTACTAGGAAATTGCTTTACCTCTCAGAAAATGGAATCTGACCAACAATCATGAAAATTAAAGCTTTAAAAGACAGTTTTACTCAATCTTTCCAAACTAATGGTCGAGTTTGATAAACAGCATCTTCAAAATATTTGCATATTTCGATCCATATTTCGCCAAAATGCTTACCAAAATTGCATTTCCTTCCATAATTTTGATCTCCTTATTCTTACCCCGAGCCACTTCAGATTGGCAAGTATCGGAAAAAGATAGCTGTGCAGAAATCTATTTCCAATCTGACCACGAAGGCAAATCCCTACAATTGAGGGATACGGAACAAATTGCGGATTTGAGTTATGCACGATCAAAATACTTTCATTCGGGTGGAACAGCAACAAATGGGTCAATGTCGCTAAAAATCCATTCCGGCTGCCATCTCGTCCTCGCCGATAAGACTTTCATGAAAGGGAAACAGTTTCTTTTTACGAGCGATGTGGATCATCTCGACGGAATGGCGTTGTCGCCAAAGTCGGCGGCGTGCACGTGTCCGCAGGTAAGTATTTAAATAAAAATTTGCGAAATTATAAAATATTAAATGATTAAAAACACGACCATAATTTGAGAACAAAAATACCATATTTTTTTTCTTTCAAAAAATTCCGATGAAATGGTGCACATTTCGGAAAACTTGTCAAGTTTTGTTTTCTCTGGAAAATTTGTGAACAAAAATCTCATCGTTTTCCAACTTTATCTTTTGCGGACTTTTGCATATTTCGTAATACTTAGCGGTTAAACTGATGTTTTCAATTTGTTAAAATTTGCAACAGCTTAATTAAAATTTCACATTTCCAAAGGTCTGCAAATGTTCCAACGCAATTTTACGAAACCGTGAGTGCGCGAGGGCGTACTTGGGTCAAGAGTGCGACAATTGTGACGCATATTTCACCTCGCTCCCACCCGAGGAGGACGGGGTGGTTCGACAGTTTCCTCCGAAATGGAGGGACGCCGTGGCCTCCCTCATTGTTCGGAGGGGGTGCGAATTAACGCTCAACACGGGAAATGCTACTTTCGAAGAAATCACCGTGTCGAATATTCTCGAGGAGGTTGGCAATCTCACGGTGAAGAATTTAGTCGAGGTAATTTGATGTCAAGAAAAACGAAAAATGTAAAAATTTTGCAATAATTACGCATGTAAATTTGATTTTACAGAGTGTGTGGAATTCAACAATTGTGAATTATAAGTGTCACTGCAACTCTTCATATGTCCAGAGGAGGCTGCCTAAACAGGATTCCGAGCAGGCCTCGAAATGTACGAGTAACTTGATTCATTTTATAATCATTTAATTAATTAGCGGAAGGTTAAACTGCGATCGATTTGTCCTTCATACATAAGTCTCGAACGAATGTGTCAACTTTTTAATTCTGTTTTCGTATGTGGACAATTAATTTTTAACTAACGAGATACTTTATTAGCCGACCTCTCAAGGGGTCACTTTGCTACTGCACTATATTTGTATTTATGTACCTGCATGTAAACATGTATTTATGTAGATGTTTTTCCATGCAGATCCAAAATTAATCTCCATCCCAAAATCGAAGCCAGAACTGCTCTCCCTCTTATCTCAAGATGAACTGAAAAATCATCCCGGCGTAATTTCCGCACTGCAATCCTTAAAAAATAAAAGGAGCTCACGGAACGCGTACATTTTGCTGTTGGGGACGACCGGAAGTGGTAAAAGTTCCGCGGTGAGTGACCCTCCTCAAAATTAATTAAAATTAGTGACATTTTTCCCATAATAATAATTTCTTCCATACCTCTCCACAGGTCAACATGCTTTTCGACCACCCCAACATCACCAAAGTCGGCGGTGTCCATTCCACCACGACGGACATTCACGAATTCCGAATCCGCCTCAAACTCGACGAACTGGGCATTTCCAACTCCGAACTTCGCGTCATCGACACTCCCGGCACTTCGGATACTCGCGGAATCACGCAGGACTCCAGATTCCTCGCCTCCCTGGAACAATTCCTCGACTCCCACGACGACCTGGCCACCTCCAAGCCAAACATTGTCCTCATCTTTGCCAAATTCAATGACAACCGATTCCGCGGGGAGGGCAGTTCCTTCGTCAAAATGCTCCGTACCATTGACCTCTTCAAGGACAGGATAATCGACCCCAAATTCACCAACGTCATCTTTGTCTTGACCCATTTCATGTCGGAAACTGCGTCCATCACTACAAATCCCACCGAGCGAATCACCGCGGTCAGAAAGGTCATCGAAGAATTTAGCACCCTCCCAAAACCGGTGCACATCGTGGTGGCAGAAAATAAACCGGAAGCTTTCCACCTCCCAAGTCTCAACGGTTTTTACGCCCTGCCCAATGGCGACCTCTACCCGCAAAATTTATTCAGTCAGATGCAACGCTCCCTGGTGACGAGTGGAGATCCCATTGGGGAAGCTGTGATACGAGTAGGGTTCAAAAATTCCGATTATTTCAACATTCTCGGCAAAACCTTCCCCCTCGTGGACCCCTCGAATGGCAAAGTTACGAAGTACATGGGAACCTTGAGCTCTTTCGATACCACGTCGACCTCTTCGCCCGTCTCGCAGAAATTGGCAGATTCCTACGCAAAGTTAGATGCCGGACTGAAATCCAGTTTTCCTGGAGTCCTCAGCCACCTGCAGAGAGCCCTGTTTCACAAAAATATCCAAACCCAGGCTCAATTACCGCAGACGAGAGCGGCAATTTTGAAATTCTTTGAAGATATCCCCCTCAACCCGGCGTCGTCCGCGTTGCTGCAAAATTCCTTTAATTTATCACTTCCCGTCCTCTCTACGGAATTACTCGTTGGCTGCGGGTACGACTTAATTAATGATGATGTCCTACCGACCCCAGTTTTTACCGTGAGTAATGTCACCCCAAGTGAAATCAACTTCCAAATCCCGAGCAGTTTCAAGGTAGAGTTGTACAATCGGATGGAAAATGTGTTTTTTATCCTGCCATCGAGAGACTCATATGTCGACGAACGACTCAAAAATCTCGGTCTTGAAGAGGACACTTTTCCCCCGGAAATTATCTCTCACTCGGGAAAATTAAAGGATGGTTATAACATTATGCAAACTAATGACGAAGAGAACGAACTTTCCTTGTCTGACGCCCCAAAATTATCAGCTGTCCTAGAGTATCACATGTTCCACATGAAATTAAGCGCAGCAGAGGTCGAAATTTCGGAAGAATTCGCCTCCACCGTTGAATCCCTGACTGCCCTGGATACCTCTGATTTCGCCTCTTTCTCACAGTGGGACACCTTCTTCAAAAAGTACGGCACCCACGTGGTCACCTCTGCCTTTGGCGGTGGGCGAGTAACCATTGAGGTCACTCTAGATCCTTCTTCGCCCTCTCTTCCCCCAACAAAAACCGAGCAGTACACGAAACTTACGGAATCCATGGCACAAATCGTGCAAAAATTGGCAGATAACCTGATCGGCAAGGAAATTTCCTCTCTAAATTATGCCGACGTCACCCACAAGGTCACATTCTCCGGTGGAGACCCAACCTACGCGTCCCTCCTGGACATTGACCATTGGCGAGATTCCGTCCACTACAATCCCATCATGTTATCCTCCGATTTAAAACTCCTCCCGATTTCCGAGCTCGTTAGACAAGCCTCACTTCCTCAAAAGGCTGACCTCATCGAGCTCGCGGCGACCCAACTGTTCAACGCGTCCCTAGTTTACATCCCTATCACTCGAGCAGCTAACCCGGCCGCAGGGGCGAATCGACAACACACCGTGTCCGGCAGTGACGCCGGCCTCGGTGGGTACGAATCCATCGCAGAATTCGCCTCCATTTTCAAAATCATGGCGGAAGAAGGGACCCGAATGCAGGACAAAATGTTGGCCGTCATGCAGCAGAGAGAAGCGGAATCCGCGCGACGAGAGGAGCTTGACAGACAAGAAAAATTACTGCAAAAACAGGTCGATCTCGAACAGGCGAGGCACGACAGGGCGGATGCCTTAGCGGAGAGAAGACTTGAGATGGAAGAAAATCAACTGCACGCCCAAAATTTGGCCAATTTGGAGGCAATTCGAGCTCAAAAGGCACAATTGCAAGCGGAGTTGGAAAACGAGAGGTTTATTGCGGATCAAAACGCGAACGATCAAAGGCAAGCACAATTGTATGGATTTATCAATGCGGAAAATGAGCGCAGATTGCAGGCAAATTTGAATAGAAAGTCCACCTGGGATAAAATTACGGACTTTACGGGGAAAATTATCAGCAGTGGGAGAGACGCGATGATGTCTGCGGCACCATTTCTTATGGGGAGATGATTAATCTGGAGAGATTTTAGGACGGTTGAAAAAATATATAACTTGTTAAAAAGTAGGATTAATATTTGGTCGACATAAGTTTTATCTTTTATTACTTTAGTTGTAAAATAAAATAATATTTTATTCGAAATGGTGCAATTTTCTTATATTTTTGCTAATAAATTTGACAAGTGCATATGGAAATTAATAATTTTCACAAGGCATATGTGCTATTACATGCAAGTAAAATGAGAAATTGATGCTGTGTGGAGAGCAATGCATACATTTTTAACAGAAATTTTAACTGGCATTTACACAAATACATACATAAATACACACATATACATACATATACATACGTACACATATGTATTTACATGTATTTATGTAGAAAAAACATTATGTAAATCAGTCATCATTTGAATAGATTATGCTTTTAATTAAATTTCTAAACGTAAATGTGAAAGGAACTGACACGGTAGCGGCGAGGCGAAATGAGACGTCTTTAATTTCATTCATCTCACAAAAATACTCGATTTGTCAGTTTCTCAACTTGCCTCTCTCTCGCTAATACTGCAAGATGTGAGTCATAAAATCGTCATAAAATGAGCCACATGTCCAAAGTTTCCAACATTTTTATTAATTCGGTTAAAAATTCCAGGTAACATTGTTCCCAAAATGAGACTACTACTTCACTCTTGACTTTATACTTGACACAAATTCGATCCAGATAAACCAAAGTTGAAAGTATGGGCATATAATCCGACATAACAACATGTGCAAAGAAAATAAGTAATTCCAACTTTGATTATCCATTTTTTTCAGTTATTTTATTAATTAGCGACATGAAGAATGTTTATTATTTAGTAAATTGTAATATGTATAAGTATTTTTTCACGCTAAAATTTTATTCTGCGCTAAAATCAAAATATTTTCTCACCGAGGTCACAAACTGGGCATGAATTTCCTTAAATATCAAATCTTGCCCCTTTCCGATGAACCCGTGCCCCACGAACTCTTGCGCATTCTCATCATCAAAATACAACGATAATTTCTTACTCGTCGCGGCATACAGTTTGGTCGCCATAAAAACTCCCTGCAACACGGTGGTCGCTTCTTCAGGGTCAAACGGCAGTGTAAATTTTTATTAAAGTGAATGCTCACTTGTTGCAAATATGTAATATGTATATATTTAATACCTAAATACATCTTATATATATATCATGATAACCTGAATATGTACATATGTATGCAAATATGCATGCACGTGTATTTATGCAAATATTTCCCTTAGAAGGTCAAGTTGATTAGTTTTGAAAATAAATTTTATTTATAACATAATTCCAATTTTGAAATAAATAATTTGGTTTGCTTAAAAGCAGTTGTGGTCGGTCAATTTAAAGTCCAAGAGCAGCAGCAACATCGATACGTCCGTGACCTGAAATTAGTGAAAGTACAATAACGTTTCTTGTCCGGATATTGCATGTCAATAATGGCGACAACTCTTACCTAAGGCATGATTTGGGAAATCTCCACCTTCCGGAAGTCCACAATTCCTGTCAGCGTTGGACAAGGTTGGGTGAACTGGCGTGGTGGTGAGGGCAGTGAAAATCTCGTCAAATCCCCAGCTTGGGTTGGCAGACATGAGCAGAGCGATGGCTCCAGCGGTGTGGGGGGTGGCCTATATTAGTAAATTTAAAAAATTAGTCAATAACTCAGAAACTAAAATATTCAGTGTAACCCACCATTGAAGTTCCGGACATGGTGACGTAATTGTTGGCTCCAGTTCCGCAAGACACGATGTTGTTTCCTGGTGCGGAGACTTCTGGTTTGAGTGCTCCTGCTGCGTTGGGTCCTCGGGAAGAGAAGGTCGCCATGGCGTCGGTGTCAGTGGTGGCTCCGACCGAGATAAGGTTGGGCTGATCTCCGGGAGAGATGACCGTCCTGCATCCCGGCCCTGAGTTTCCGATCGCAAAAACTGGAATGATTCCAGCCGATCGCCAGGCAGAGACAACCTGGTTGTACCACGGATTATTACTACCGCCGCCCCACGAGTTGGAGACGATGTTTGGTCTGGGATTCGCGGTCAAGACCCATTGGGCGCAGGAGATAAGGTTAGGCTCAGTTCCAGATCCTTGGTGGTTGAGTCCACGGCAGGCGACCCACTGGGCAGCAGGGGCGACACCGACACCATTTGCACGTCCAAGGACGGTTCCCGCGCAGTGGGAGCCGTGTCCTTGTTGGTCAGTTGGTCCGGCCGTGTTGTAGTACGGGTCGCTCCAGGCACCTCCGTACGCATCAGCGAGCGCAACGTGTCCAAGATTAACTCCGGTGTCGATGATGCAAACGACGGTACCTTCCCCTTGAGTGCGCGCCCAAGCTTCGGGTGCCCTGATTTTGGCAACGCCCCATTGGGCGTTTTGGGTAGCGTTGGTCTCAACGATGGATGGGGTCATTCGGACGGTGACTGGCTTACGGAGGGTGAATTCTCCGGGGGTGGCAGCCAAAGAGGCGAGAGTCTGGGAAGTCAAGCCTTTGACGTGGATGATGTTGGATCCCCAGTACGTCTGGGTCTCGAGGCCGAGGGAAGAAGCGACTTGGACGTAGGGGGCCTGAGCAGCGGAGGTGAGTCCTTGCAGGGAGGCGACGAGGGCGGACACCTTGGCATCACCGGAGAGGGACAAGAGCGATGGGTTGGACTGGACTTGGTCGACGATTGCGGGAAGTGCAAGGATCGCCTCGGTGGAACCTTGTTGAATGGCCAGGTTGAGGGCTGGGTCGACAGTGCCGGCGGCGGCGACTGCCAGGGTGGCAGCGAGGACGAGAAGCAACTTCATGGTGGAGCTGATTGGAGGTACTACTGGATTTTATGGTTCTGGAGCAGTGTGAGGAAGTGGGGAATTTGGAGCGCTTTTATACCAGAAGGGATGAATATGATAGGATATAAGAATTCGATCCTTTATTTAAAAGTTATATCATTTTTGGTGGAAGGGGTTCGATAAGCCGTTAATTGTTGCTCGGTGAGTGGGGAAATTCCAGTTTTAGTGGTCAGCTATGCTTGGTCCACTTCATTGACACATTTAATCCGAGGCGTGATTGAACACTGGAGTTACATAATTTTGTTTTATGAATATGCATTTGTTATTTCTCGGATTTTCCAATAATAAATTAATTCAATAATGCGGGTTGATTTGCGTATATCTTACGATTAGTTTTTAAAAGTCTAATATACGTTCTAAATATGTATTTATGTCAGTTATGTACTTATATCTGTATTGATGGGTTTCCCTCAACTCATAAATTTTATGATGTCAGGGAAAACCACCCCATTATGGAAATACCGATGACCATGCATAACTACGTAATATTTAAATATATCGGTATGTTATGAAATATTTAAAAGTCTAATTCTGTCGGATTAAGCGATCAGTGAATACTAATATTTATTTACATTATGTTTTCATTCATTATTAAATATGTATGTAACTCATAAGTAAATAGTTTCACAATGGATTGGACTAATCGATAAGTATGCTATTGCTGAGTACATATGTACATATAAAATATTTACGGCATTTATAATTCCACCGCCACCCCCACCCAAATCCACCTCTTCAAAAGTAAACTTTCTCCTCTAATCCTGATTCGCACCAAGCGACAATTTTGATCAATTCATGCTAAATGAGTTATTTAGAGTTTGCTTTATTAATTAGACATGTCAAGAATGAAATTTATTAGTAAATTGTAATATACGTAAACTTTTTGTCACACTAGTTAAATTTTATTCTGCGCTAAAATCAAAATATTTTTTAACCGAGGTCACAAACTGGGCATGAATATCCTTAAATATTAAATCTTGCCCCCTTCCGATAAACCCATGCCCCACGAACTCTTGCGCATTCTCGTCATCAAAATACAACGATAATTTCTTGCTCGTCGCGGCATACAGTTTGGTCGCCATTGCGCCGAGTGTCGGATTATTGAAGACTCCCTGCAGCACGGTGGTCGCTTCTTCCGGGTCAAACGGTAGCTCAATTGACCCGTCATCGTCACCAGCTGACGAGATCAACCTCTTCAAATCCACCTTAACAAGCGCTTCCTCAACTTCGGCCGTAATCAGGTCAATCTTTTCCATAACTTCCATCGTGTACGGAACATCGCCAAAGAAAGCGAGCTCCTCCGTGTAGAAAATTTTGAACAAAACACCCATCGCGTGCGGCCACTTGTCCAGCGGTGGCGTTTCATGTCGACAAACGTACCCGTTCGCGATATAAGTTCCGGAGGGGTTGTCCACCTGCAAAAAGTAGATCAGTTCATCCTCCGAATGCGGGGATGGATCCGTGTAAACTTGAACGGTCGCGCTACCCAGGAATGTAGCGTTTTTGGGGTCGAGTTTTAAAACTTGGAATGGTTCCCCATACTGCATTTCCTGCACGGGGATGAATTCCATGAGAGGATTTTGTCTGAGGAGGAGAGGCTTGTCTTTCACGTAGAATTGGAGCCCAGAATCATTATTATTCGTCGGACCGGCCAAAATGTGACTCTCGGTGAAGAAAAAGGTCTCATTATCGAACCCATGGAATCCTTGAGATTGCAAAAATTCGTACGAAATTCCCACGACGGTGGTCGGATTGAGGTTGTGGTCTAAAATGACGTCCCCCACTTGCAAGGACTCCACGGGCTTGGACACTTCGCCCGCGTGGATCAAAGTTCCTCTCCTCAAACAGGACGATGGCGGTGGGGGTTTATTGATGATGGCCACCATAAGGTCGTGATCTCTTTGTTGTTGGGCGGCACGTGCGCTGTTAATCGCGGCTTGTTGCCTGGCCTGTTCGGCTCTCCAGTTCTGTTCCGCCGCTGCTGTGGCGTTCATCATATCGAGCAATTTCTGCTGTCTCGCGGCCTCTTGGGTGCGACGCTCGTTTTGCTCCAATCTGGACATGTTGTACTGAAATTCTTGCTGGTGTCTTTCCCAGGCGCGCTGTTCGCGGGTTTCGTTCGCTCTCCGTTCTTCCTGCAGGCGTCGATCCGTCTCGAATTTTGTCATCATTAGTTCGAACCTTTTATTCGATTCGGCCGTCTGGTTGAGCATCATTTGAATAATTGCGGTAAATCCTTGGTTCGATTGAACGGGGAGGACGGAGTCTCGGTCGCCTTGGATGACTTGATTGACAGGTTTCGGTTTGTACTTGAGGTCGGAGTGGAAATAGAGCGAAGTGGCGGTCGCAACGGCGGCGGTGATGTTTTGCCGGGTTCCGACTTTTTTCGCAATTTCGCCAATCGGTACGAGACCCATTTCTGTTGTTAAAATGGTTGGATTTAGTTGGAGGGAATTTTTCCAATCGGCCAAAAGAGTGGAGGCCTCGTCTAAATTCATTTTTGTCAAGTCGGTCGTGTGATACTTGGCGTCGCCACCTCGAAACTTGAGCTGATGAGAGATTCCGTCTCGCACGACGAGACCGGAAGTGCTATTTCCGCTGCTCAATCCTTTAATAGACACGAGATCCTCGGCGAATTGGATAACGTTAAAAAGTGCGTTCGTAATGGCGGAAGTTTCGCATTTTTTCGAGCTTCTCAACGTAATCTCGATAGCGCCACCGCCATAAACCGACCTGACCACGTGGGTGCCATAATTCTCGAAGAAGTTCACCCACACGTTGACATTGTCGTGATCCGTCTCATTATAAACGGGGAGTTGGAGGAGAATCTTTTTGAACGCGTCGGATAACGCGGGCTTATCGTTGAGGACGAGTTCAAACATACGAATTTCTCGAACCGCGGTAATAACGCAGCCCGAATCGGTAAAAGATTCCGATTCGATGTTAAAACCGGGTCGAATTTCCCCAGTGAAACGATCAATCCCGATTTTACCGGAAATTCCCAATTTTTCCACACGGTTTTGCAAATATTGCTCTCGAGTTGGGTAGAACTGGATGAAGTCCGTCACCTTTTTCTCCACGGAGCAGGTGAGGATGGAGGGGAACAAGTAGCCAATGTCGGAAGTGGTCGGTTCCCCCAAGAGAAATGGTGTCCTGCTCAGTGGGAGGTCTTTAAAGACGTGAAAACTATGCCCGGCAATGACATTGAGTGGAAAAGCGGGCGGCGATATTTTCAAGGCGTCCTCCAGAAGAAATAATATCGCCTCATTCTGTCTGAGTGACGTCATTAATTGCAAAATTCCCAACGTGGTTTGTGGAATGTCTTCCTCACTCCGAATATTTCTAAGGTTCAAAGCCTTCTGCAAATAGGGGAGTGAATTTTGAAATTTTTGCTGCAAAACGGGGTCCATTTTTTGGTACGATTTCTCCAAAATTTGTGAAATTGGGGTATTTTCTGCATCGATTATGGCATCCACTAGGATTTTATAGTACTCGGAGACCTTCTTATTCCCTTTGGAGACGAGTTTATAAGTGGAACCGGATATATTGAAATTATTTGAATTTCTAAATGCCGTTCGAATAACGGCATCGCCAATTTCATCACCGGAACTTTGCGTCAATTTTTGAATCTTGTCGAACAAATTTCTCGGGTAGAGGTCGCCATTGGGCAGTTTGTAGTAGCCGTTGACGAGCGGGAGGTTGTGTTCGGCAGCTTTGTTCTCCGCGACCGCAATGACGATAGGCTTCGGATACATGGTGTATTCTTGAATGACCTTTTTGAATTCGAGGAGTCGTTCCTTTGGCCGATTTTTTATGGTGTCCGTTTCCGAACAGAAATGTGACAATACGAAAACGATGTTGGAATAGGAGGCGTCTGTTATCCGATTTTTGAAGGATTCGATTCCACGCAGCATTTTGACAAACATGGATCCCACCCCGGAAAATCGGTTGTCTGTGAATTTGTGAAAGATAAAGACGACGGTTGGGATTTTGTTGTGGAGTTCTTCATGGCTTGAGAGATATTCGTCGAGGGTGGCGAGAAATTTAGCGTCCTGTTCCAATCCGCGCGTGTCAAGGAGACCCGGCGTGTCGATGACGCGAAGTTCAGAGTTGGAAATTCCCAGTTCATCGATGGGAATGGGGATGCGGAATTCGTGAATGTCCGATGTGGTCGAGGTGACTCCGCCGACGGCGGTTACGTTAAGGTTGTCGAAGAGGAGGTTAATCGCGCTGCTTTTTCCGGAACCTGCAGAATAAAATTGATAAGGGACTGTGAAAAAAAAGATGGTGATGGATTTGGCAGGGGTGAAATCCTGTCCTTCCCGTGTTAATTATAACATGGGGTATATGGGGCATGCCAGAGAGGTATGGGTAAAAATTCTCAGAACATCTATCATATACCTTGCGTATGGCCCTTAACTAATTCGAGATTTATGTATGGTTCAGCGGTGGCTAAAATACTTTGTCAGAATACAGTATTTTGAACTGATGGTCAGTGCTACATACCAACAACCAAGGACTTTGTATTTCGAGGGCTATTACGTCACGCCTACAAAATATTGTTGTCACTTTTTGACGTAATAACCCTGCCTGGAAGAAGGGAGCTCAAAATACTGTAATTTGACAAAGTACTTATTTAAGCCACCTCTGATCCATACATAAATTAAATTAACTATAGGTCGCTCATAAAGAATGTGATAGATTTTCAGATAAGTGTGTCCCCTATCCCTCTCGTGTAACCAAAATCCCCCGTGTTATAATTAATACGGGAAGGATATGGTATTTTATGGGGTAAGTGTAAAGGTAGAAAGGTCACCTGTTGATCCCAAAGTGATAATGTAGGCGTTGCTAGTGCTTCGTTTATTTTTGGCAGAATTCATGGCGGCGAGGAGTCCAGGATGGCGACCTGCTTTTCCCTGAATCATTCGACTTACTTCCTCAATCGTGCTCGGAATAGTGATCATTTTCGGATCTTGATAAAAAATGTGGGAAATGAAAAATTATTGCAAATTACAATGGGCATATTCACGTCAACGTATATTTTGCATCATAACTCATTTAGTAAACAGTTTGCAAAATGAACAACAACCTTACGAAATAAAATCGTTAAAAAATTTCCTGTGTAAATTTGAAACAAAAACTCCAATCTTTTTCAGCAAAATTCTGTGCAAATGTTTGCAAATTTCGTAAAACTTGGCAGGTTAACTAGGTTTGACTGACAATGGAGGCGCAAACCATGTTCAGCCCAGATAATTTTTTGACCTTATTAGTTTGAAAGAGCAACTCTTTACAAACAACATTTGGTCCGGCACTTGGGCAGATGCGCAAATTTCAATACGTTATGGGCGCCGCAAGTTCGCAAAAACGCACGATTTTTTGGGCAATGCCCAGCGCGAGCTCAACTTCGTGCGTTTTTGCGAACTTGCGGCGCCCATAACGTATTGAAATTTGCGCATCTGCCCAAGTGCCGAACCAAATGTTGTTTGCAAAGACTTGCTCTTTCAAACTAATAAGGTCAAAAAATTATCTGGGCTGAACATGGTTTGCGCCTCCATTGTGAGTAATTTGCGAGATTTACGAGATTTGCCGTGAATATGGGTAATATTTTTGCAAGATATGTTATGTCCATACATGTTGGTGGTCGAGGAGGTCGCGTGGGTGGAATATACCGGGTTTGGTCACATTCGCACGTGTACGAGCCAATTGTCCCTTCATAATTCCAGTGCTGTAAATAATACCTGCCATTTAGCATAATTGTGCAAAAATATTCATGTGTAATAAGCCACCTAGCGACAATGACCTTATTCTACATAATTGTACCTCATTTACATAGCATGTAATTTGCAAAATTTAAAGATGCCGATTTTCTGGGTAAAATTGGAAACAAATACCCAATTGTTTTCTACCAGAAAGTTTATAAAAATGTTGCGAATTTCGTAATATTTGCCCATTTGCGATTAAGGCTTTCGTTAACTCGTTAAAAAATATGTAAATGCATACGTCTTCCGAGTCATCCACCACGATCTCGTCTCCGTCGTGGTCTTCCTGTGGAAAGATGGTCAACGTGCACCCACTCCGCACTTTAATTGTTTGCTTCCCAGTCTGAAATCCTTTATGAAAAGTGGGTTTAGAGCCGACAAAATCTGTGTACGGAGGATTACAAAAGTTGCAGCCTTCAAAGTACAGTCGGGCACAGGTGGACTGCCGCATCTTGATGTCCGCGCATGAGCAGTTCTAAAAGAAATAATTTATATGGCGTCAAAATTGCGTCAAAATGAATTTTGCACGTAAGGAAATAAATGCATCCTGAAATTTATTATATGTAACATTGGTCATATATATGACATATATACATACATTTGTTCGAAAATATAGTGGCATAAAAAAATGGCCAGCATCTTTGGCATTTTTTTAAAATAAGAAGTGTCGAATTTATTCCAATTAAACCAATTTTCATTGTTCACTGGAAGTGATCGATCTTTTGTCATTATTGGGCATGGAATAAAAATATTTTGCATATATTTAGTTACAAATTTATGGCAACATTGGCCTGATATGGAAATCCGTGGGGTACCTATATGTTAGTCCAGCCCAACTCTCGAAGATACATACATATGTACATATGCACCTCTTCAAATATAAATTAAGTTCGTGTGTACCTTGCTACATTCGCAACTCGCCGAGAGGAAGTGTTCTCCAGGTTGAATTTGGCTGTGTCGATGTGATTTACACTCCCCCATGAAGTTCGTGTCGTTACAGGTCCTCAACACGCAGCCGGGTTCGAGGTAAAATGATGCCGTATCGTTCCAAACGGTGTCCACGGTGAAGTGCTCTTCCTCCAGGTTGGTGAAATAGGCGCCGTCCAGCATGGGAAACTTGTCCCCAGAGTAATTTCCCCCCTTGTACAGAAGGGAACAAACGGTCTGCGCGGATGCTGCATTAAGCAGGTGGCAGAGGATCGCTACTGCGACAAGTACAACGTGATGGAGTCGCATTGTTGTAAGAAAAAACTTAGAAATTTTGAACCGTGAGGATAATAAGACGACTCAACTTGGCGAAGTTCTAGCCAGAAATGAACAAGTATTTAACCAACGAGCTTAGAAGAGACGTGAGAGAAAATTTGGGTGAATTTCGCAGAAATTGATAACTGCTGGAGATTGATGTGATTTCACTCAAATTACTAAGTATTTGCATAAATTGCGAATCAAATCAAGTATTCATAAAGCTCACCACGTGTGAGTATGTACATACATAATTATCAGATATCACTTTTCATCGCTTTATGCATTGAGATGTATTTCTTACTTGGTAAAAGTAGTTAAATTTGTTGTTGAAATGTATTTACTAATAAGATTGTAAAATTTCATTGAATTGAAAATGCTAAAAGTAATAAATCACAATTTTGCAGAAAGTAAGATTCACGGGTTTGATTGATAAATTTATCTACTAAAAAAGACTCGAATGAAAGGAAGATTAAAATGAAACCGCAATAAATAAAACTCTGCGACAACTAATAAGTAACGACTTGTTGACCCATCATGATACGATATACATTCATCTGTAAATATTTACATACATATACCCAAATTCCAGTAAATGAGTAAATCTTGTGTAAATTGACGATACAGAGGGTGTCCGCAGTTTATATGAACAGTATGAATTACCTTATAACTTCTGAACACGATGACTGTGAATTACTTTAGCGACCTCAATGTATTCTGCATTCTTCTTAGCAACAAGTCTGAGTCTTGGTTTCCAACTTCCAAACACATTTCGACGCGTTTCAGGGGAGACAAGATCCCATTCTTGATTTTGAACTTTCCAAAGCCCAACCAAAGTTTATGACTTCCTCTTGAAAATGCTTTGTTTCAGGCATCCAAACCCGAAAAAATCCATCTGACCCGTGCCAGATTACTGAATATGGACCTCGGAATAAGATGTCGAGGTCATTCCGATTTTTTTGTTTAAATCTTGGGCGTCATAATGGGTAAACTCCGCAATATATAAAAATGTTGTGTTGTGCCGACTGCAAACTTTGTCGAGCTCCCCAAAGGTACTTTTATGGAATTGCGAAATTCAAAAACTTGTGTAGAACATTGTCCATGAAGTACATCGACTTTATTTTCACATTATACCAGACAGGTATCAATGCTAGCATTCCACGGACCGTCATTGCGCAAACCACGAGGAATCAGTCAGACAATTTTCCTTCTTCTCAGACCCATAGCTTGAAACCTGCTTCCGGTCCTTTATGCACTAAATTATTGTTATCAAGTTGCAGTTTTGGATGTAGCAGAGTGTCCCCTCCAACGTGACGACAAATTCGGAATTTTTACTCCCAACATGACCTTCAAACAGCCTCCGACTGTTAGTTTTTTGTTTACAACATTGGATAATTTTAGTGTTCTGAATTTCGCCTTCCTAAGGACTGCTTTTTCAAAGTTGTGATTTATAATACGATTAACGTGTTCAGGAGGCATCTGGGATTGTGTTGTGACCTTTGCTTGGTCAGAGGATTCTCACTGAGAGGGAGGCGGTCATTTTGCTTGAGGGTGGGAGAATTCGTCGTTTTGAGGGGTATCCATTTTTAGATATACATTGGTCGGATTTAACTAATTACCATCGTTTTCTTGCAAACTTGATGAAGGGATATATGGGGGACAAGATAAGATGGGTTTCAGATTTTTGAATAATCGTTTGGGCACTTTCCGCGGCCAAGTTAGCTTCGGAAACAGGTTTTACGATTCCCCCACTTTGGGGTCACTTTTTGGGGCCACCTTTGAAGATAGAAATTTGAAACTTTGCACAGGTGTTGTCATGACCTTCGAGTCCGTGCTTGCCAAATTTGGCGCCAATTGGATCATCCGTTCGCATGTTACCCGTGTAAATCTAGTGTTCATATAATCTACGGACATCCTGTAATTCGTACAAATTCGCAGTAATCACGCTTTCTTGGAATTGATTCTTGATTGATGGGGCTTTTCTAAGAATTTTACCCCTTCTTAGAAAATCTTCCTGACTTAAATAACTAAACGGAGGTTGATTAACATTAGTAAGAAACACGAGTACACGGAAATCTGTCCCCAATTTAATAAGAGATCAGTTAAACTTGTCTCAATCATCTTTTGGATTGCGATCCGTCAACCAAACAACTTGGCTCAATCCGAGTTCAAAATGAAGCAAAGTTCTTGTTGCTACTTCGTTTTGGTCATAGTAATTTTTGCAATTGCAAATAACGTGAATGGTAATTTTTTCTAGTAAAATTAATTAGAGGATTTTTTACGTAATTATGTATTAATTTAATTATGATTATTATTGTGGGCAGGGTTGGAGTGGAATTCGGAAAATGCGACGATTCTTGTCATGGGGCGAAGTGGGGCTGGCGTGTCGTCAACGGTACGTTACACCAATTTTTTTAATATGCAATACTATAAAAACATGGGAAAATGTTTATTATCCAATAATATTTATCTAATACAAAAATTTCGAATGATAAAATTCAATGAGGTATTTTTTTGTAGTCCAATTTTTTAACACTAACTTTGAAGCACTGAGAAAATTTTACGTATCGGGACGTAGAAGAAACATGTACATCTTTTAAATAATAGCTTAAGTATGTATGTAAATATGTAGATGTAAAGAACTGATACTAAACTTATGGAGACCTGTAAATATTGAAAAATTTTGGAAAACTATTTTGAAATTTTTATTATCTGTAAGAATTAGAAGAAAATACGCAAATTTTGGCCTCATCAAATGAAAACTTGAAAATAAAACAAACATCCGCCGTAGATTATTATGTTAATTTTACTGTCTTTAAACAATTCAGGTGAAACAAATCCTCGGCCCAGGCGCAGAAATCACCCCAACTCCCCCAATTTCCGGAAAAGTAATCGAATATGAAATCCAACTCGGCCAAGTATCATCACCCAATTTCCTAAAAATTGTCGACGTCGCTGGTCTCGTCGACGGAACGACGCCAGAACAAGACGCCGCCACGATATCCGCTCTCACCACGTACGCTCAAACGAACCCTTCCGTCCCCAACTTTCTCCTCGTCGTATCGAGAATCGACGATTCTCGATTTCACGACAAGAAATCAATCTTTACCAAAACTCTGGATAGAATTTCTACCTTTCTCTCGAGCCAATACGGCCCCAACTTTTCCACGAACAGTGGCGTCATCCTCTTAACCAGACTCCTCGGCGAATTTCCCGACGTCCAGAGGCGACCTCAACGCAAAATCGACCAATTCAAAGCTACCGTTCGAGAATTTACTAATTTCTCCCAAAATATCGGCATCCTCGTCGGGGACAATTTAGCATCAGAAAACGGGGCCGAGATGCAGGACGGATTTTACAAACTGCCCAATAAGCAGCTCTACCCTAAAAATGTGCTTGATTCATTCCTAAATATTTCCAATCACACCGACCCCGTCGGGTATTCCGCAATCCATTCATTTCTACAAATGCGATCTACCCTCGAAAAGTACCCCGTCGTACGGACCGCATTCAACCAAACTGGGACAACCAATGGGGAACTACTCTCGCAAATTATGGCGTCCGAAACTGGCCTTACCGGCTCCGAGATTAGTCGTCACCTTCAAACAGCCTTTGATAAAATGACCCCTTCTGATCAAACTTTGGCTCGCTCGGACCTCATCCGACTGCAAGGTCACTTCCAGTCGGTCAGCATCACGAAGCTCTCCCACCTGCCCACCACTCTTTTACAGAAGGTCAACTTTTTCCAAAATCTGGGCGTCCAAAGCAGCTCGACGTATCGCTTGTTGGACTCCGCCTTTGGGTTGAGGATGTCGCACATGGTGCAAAATCCGGTCGTCGGATATGGCTATGATGTCGTAAAGGATGAGATGATCTTGAGTAGGTCACCCTTCTCGAGAAATACGACATGGGAGGAGAGTCCGTTAGGGTATAAAATTCCGAATTTCGTGACGTGCTCCTTCCTCGAGGGGGAGGATCCCGTAGTCAAAAATTATTCTCATTTTGTCCCCGAGTTAAAAAACTATGCCTCTCTGCGACTCAAACTTTTAGAGTTTGAAAACTCTGAGAATTTTAACGTGTCCAATTTTCAAGGTCCGGTTCGTACCGGGTTTACCGTTTCTGACAACGAGGCGGACGAGTCTGTCGCCCAGTTGTCCGTGGTGCAGGAAATTCATAAAGTTCGGTGCGAATTGACGACTAATTTTGGTCTGGATGATGAATTTCGAACCAGTATAAGGTCTCTAAAAGACTTTGATTCCTCCGTGGAGGAAAGGGTGAATGAGTGGAACTCATTTTTTAACAAGTTTGGGACTCATATAGTGTCTCGAGTTTATGGCGGTGGATATTTTACCGGAATTGTGGTTATCGATGGTTCGATAAGGGACGTGTTGCCGAGTGAGGGTTCAATTTCTCAAAGTTTTCGAGAAATGTTAACCTTCCATGGGTTAAGTTATGTCGGAGGGGCTACGGCATCCTACACATTTTTTGGTGGTGTGAAACCACCCCGGTTAGAGAATTTGGGAGAGACGAATAATTCTGCGGAGAAGGAGGGATTGTTTTCCACTTGGAAAAATAGTTTAAAATTGGACCCCGTCATGTTATCGTACGACTTAAAACTAGAGCCGATTAGTAAATTTGTTAAAATGGTGGATTCTCGGATAGGACAAGAGGTGGAGAGGGTTTTGGCAATTTTTATCCAAGAGGGACTAACCTACAGGAGAAAAAAAGGGGCGATAAATCCGGGCAATAAGATTGTCCTGAGACGACCGACATCCACCACCACAACGACAACTACGCCACCACCGCCGCCACCGACGACAACGACACCAACACCACAAATTTCCCACGTGACACCGACAACTATAAGAAATCCATACCATTTTGAACCTATTACAGAGCAATCCACGGTGCCGATTACGACACGATATTCTCCAAATTTCGACACTTATACCCCCAAACCAACGAAACGTGCAATAACGACGAATCACCATCAAAATCGACCCCCATCAACACACCTGATAAACCAAGATACCGTCAATTATGACCCAATAACCCAAAGACCCGCAGAAATCTCCCCCACAATCCGAACCACACCTTCCTGCCCTCCCCGACCACGGGACGGAGTAGACTACCGCGACACAGTCGTAGGTCAAGGTTACCACGTGATAAAGGATGTCATCCTCCCCACCAGTCCGCTCGATCCTTTCAGTACCCCCCGAAAACCTAAGCATGGTCTCAGTCTCCACCGTTTCGTCGAATTTCAAAACTATTCTCAACCTTGTACCGCGGGTTATTTCAAAAAATACAAGACTTTCAAGTCTTACGTGCTAGACAAACTTAATTCGGGCGAGATCAATCCCGACCACGTAGTCATCTCTGTGCCAACCAGCTTTCCTCGCAGCGTACGACCCGGAAATATCATCGTCGACGAAGAGGGTGACCCCGTTTTAGACTATTTTTCCTTGTATTGGGAAGTAAGAACGGGAAAAATGTCGATAAGTTTATCCGACTTGACAACATTTTTGAAGAATAATGGCAATTCTTACTTTCTCCGAGATCTCCGTGATTTGCCGGAGCTTGGGTCTGAATGGCAAATTAAGTGTGACGAAAAGAGGAGGTGGACACAATTTTTTGACCGCTATGGGACACACGTCATCACTTCGGCGTACACGGGGAGGTCTGAGGAGTTGAAATTGTTCGATGTAAATCTGAGCAAAGGCATGTCGCAATTGCCGAGATTGTACAATGTCGGTTGTGTTGATAAAACAACGGATAAATCTCCCGAGATTGGGAGGGTGTTGAGGTCACGGTTTAGCATGAAGTGGACAAAATTATCGTCACTGGTGATGAATCCGGTAGAGGGGTTCAAGCTTGATTGGGCGTATGGTTTTTTACTTCGGGGCAAGTTGGACTGTTGAGTCGGATTTTAGCTGAGGTATTGTTGCCTATAATTTGTACGTCTTAAGTAGAAAATTAATAAAAACTGATGTAAAAAAATTAAATAAAAAATTGAACGATTGATTTTTGATTGGATTTTGCGTTATTTTTTATATTTGTAACCATACTTTTTGCAAGATTTGTATGTCATTTCATGAGACGTCTCATCTCGCCTCATTAACTTGCCAAGTAATTAGGTTGCTTGGTTAAACTCTCCATCACCACTCGATCACTATGTTTAGTGCGTAAGAGGATGAAGCAAGTTGAGTGAGAACCATATTGTAGAATACAAATATATCTGTACGTATATGTACGAACGAAAATACTTATGTCTTACCTTGCCTCCATTTCTTGTCGCATTTTACTCTCAATAAAATTTTCTAGGTTGTTGTCACATTTACTTTTAAAAATTAAGCATTATTTCCATAAAATGATGTCATTACATACTTACAAAAAACGAGATTCCTAAGTGCAAATTTCCAAAATAAAATAGCCATCCATCGTCATTACATAATAGTATTGCATACACAAATATGTCACATGGGACACTTATAAATTCATTTCTCAGAAAATTTTATGTAAATTACTTTCCGATTTTTGCATTATATACTTTGCAAAAATTTGACAACAATTTTTTGACCTTCAAAAATTTCCTAAATATCTATGACGTTGTCGACAGTATGCCTTATGCACATGTCCTTATTTCTCCAAGTAATTACTTTAATTCACGACTCAAACTGGAAAATTTCCTTAACTTTCCAGATCAGTTTGATGCGATTATTTCCACCTAAATCCGCAACAACAAGATGATCACAGACCATAAGACTCGTTTGGAGTGGAAGTAACGAAATATAACCCAAATTATAAATATTATAATAACTTGCATATTATATCTTATTTAGCAATGTGTGTCAAGTTTCACATCAACAGAGTGTATGTACATACATAGATTCATGCATATGGTGAAAAATGTACACTGTAAGTCACGAGTCATTAAATACATGACATGATGAGCAATTAACTAATTAGATGAATAAATTAGTATGCATATGTATTGGATATCATCTTGATATCAAATGTTTTCCATCATTCATTCATTTAATGTCACGATTTGCATGTGCACAACCTCAAATATATTGCCAGTCTTAAGTTGTCATCTGTTTTGATGTGGTATCCTCCAATTTAATGTCTTACATCAGCAAAATATCGCAAATATGCAACTCTGGCGAAGAATTGTGTACATCGGGATCGGGTTTTTCGAGTCGTTGACCGTAACCGGGATACTATTTGGGTGGCCCGCGCTCCTCCACATGTTCCAAATTGAAGGGATATATTCCCATTTCTGTATCGAGGATGGGTTCCAAGTCCAAAATGTGACTGCACAAAGTGCCACCACGATTCCCACGATAATTGTAAAGTTACGAATAATAATAATTAAATAAATTTAGTACTAAATGATTAACTAATTAAATTATTTCCTGGTAGCGATGCTCACGTCAAGACAACATGTTTGGACTTTTGTACTCCGTCATGATTGCGACATACGGAATTCCTTCGGCATTAATTGGATTTTCACTGGACTATGCTGGACTACGATTTACTCGCATTATGGGAACGTATGCATGATAACAGCACGAAATTAACAAACTGATCTAATAATTAAAAACTAAATATTTTATGATTACAGCCTCATGATGATTGGGGGATTTATCTTTGTCGGATTAGCCACTGCAGGTAAGCATCTAAATTAAATGACAAATTTTGAAGCATTTATATTAAAAGTTTCGAATTTGCAGCGAATCCGTGGATGGTGTGGCCTGGCATGTTGCTAATTTCATTTGGATCCAACGGGATGCGTCTGTGCTCCCTGCAATGTGGAAACGCTTGGCCGGAGAAACGTTCCACGATTATGTTTTGCTATACGTCGGCCCATGCGGCGTCCACCCTTGTCTTTCTCATGTTTCAGGTTAGGTTGTAGTAATTTTGAGAATTTTATCACTCATCTACAAATTGTAGAATTTGAAGGGAAAATTTACCTTCGAGGAAGCATGTTTAAATATTTTCATAATTATTCTATCCTGGAAAAGATGTTAAGACAACAGTCCACAAAGATTTGGTCCACTGATCGAATAAAAATTTAAAATAAAATTGGCACATGTCTTATGAGAAATTATCTATCATAAGTATGTAGGTTTTGCAGTTTTGACGCATAAAATTATGTACAGGAGACTGTCTTTATGCATTGCATAGTTAGTTAAAATTTGTCATACAAATAAGTAGTCATAAACTGTTCTTTTGATAATTTTTATGCATTTTTCTAGTACGCCAACGCTGCCGGGATCTCTCTCCGTTCCACGAGCCTCGCAATGTCCATCGTTTGCGGGGTGACCTTGATCTCGTCATTTATCTTACCAAAAATGAAGACCAACCAGAGCAAAATTCTGAGAAAAATTCAGTCCCGTTAGAAAAAATTAATGCCGTAAATGGCATGCATACCGTGGAAAATGTCGAAAACGACCCTCCCCCCAAAAAAGAGGATGCTCCCATCCCACTGGCCGAATCTATTAACACGATCTCCTTCGCATTTCATAACGTTTGGCTCATCAACATTTACATGCTGCGATTTTACGTCACTAGCTTTAACACGTGGGCCTGGAAGACGACGAACGACCCGAATCAGAGTAAGTACGTTAAAAATTTAGTCTGAAGATTGTGGTAGAAATTTGTCACCGGGCGGTAATTATTTAAATACATATTTTTTTTAAATTTCAGTCGCCTTCTACAACTCCTTTTCTGGCATTTGTCTCCTAATTTCGCCATTTATAAATCCAATCGGCGGCATGATAACGGACTACCTGACGAAAAAAGCGGCTAAAAGTAGAGTCAAATTATCATATTACCCCATTTCCCTACAATAATGCCATCTTACATATTTTTAGAGGAAAATCCTGTCGATCGATTAGCTTCCACCTTCCAGGCCTCGATATTCATCCTCTCGTTAGGAAGTTTGCTCACGCTGGCCGTTTACCTGTGCAAACTGTCCTACTCGCCGATTGCAGTTTACGTCTCGATCGTCCTCATGTCCGTCGTGAGGTCGGTCACAATCGCTAGTTTGTACTCTTACGTTCGGATACGGTAATAAGATTTGAATAGATTTCGTACATATGTATATGTGCGAATTATTTGGCAATGCAATTTATTCGCAGATTTTATCCCGAACATTTCAACCGGCTTACAGGAATAGCATTTACTATAATTTCCATCGTGTGTCTCCTCCATTATCCGCAATATTTGTGGTTATTCCACTCAGGAGGGGAGCTTGCGAGGTTGATAATAACAGATCTTGGTGCCCTTTGGATATGTGGTAGGGTCCCATGTACTAAAACCCTGAAGTGGTTTGACTCCATGGCCACATTTGCGCCCGCCACACCCACTCAAAAATGCCCAAAAAACGCTTTCACGCCAGTTTTCACTCACTCAAATCCACGTCAAAAATAAAATTTTACTCGGATTTTGAAATTTCTTTCACCATTATACTCCCAGATAGTGTCTTTCTTCAATCCAATATCAAACTCAATTTTTTCGAAATTTTAAGTATTTTTAAAATTTAAAATTCTGAATGAGCATTGTTGTAGTAATCAACAAAACAAATTATGTTTGCGAAATAATCATCAATAAAATTGAGTTTGATATTGGATTGAGGAAAGCAACTATCTGGGAGTATAATGGTGAAAGAAATTTCAAAATCCGAGTAAAATTGGATTTTTGGCGTGGATTTGAGTGAGTGAAAACTGGGGTGAAAGCGTTTTTTGGACATTTTTGAGTGGGTGTGGCGGGCGCAAATGTGGCCATGGAGTCAAACCACTTCAGGGTTTTAATACACTCATAGGACCCTACCACATATCTAAAGGGCACCAAGATCTGTTATTATCAACCTCGCAAGCTCCCCTCCTCAGAAGAATCGTACTATTGGGTAATATTTAACATTTGATATGTACGTAACTACAGTGGAATTATTTTTGCATTTCACCTCATTTGCATATTTTGACCCATTCGCGAGAAACGGTTTATTCAACATGGAAAGCTCGTATCGCCGAAAATGGCATAGTAAGATTAATACAAATGAGGTGACACGCACAAATAATACCACTGTACTTACAATTTGCATTTGCAAAATAAGTATGTCATGTCAATGTCAATACGAATCTAGGCAAGCTACACATTCTGCTTCATGATCTTGTTGACCTTTGCAAGTCCTGGACACTTACTGATACCATCGCTAGCGAAGAAGTTTGCACGGAGGGAACTAAATAATCGTAAATTATTCTGAGACACTGAAGTATGCATTTACTCGATTTGTTTATTATATTAAGAAAATACAACATAAACCAACAATTTATATTAAAATTGATATTAAAATTTTGTTGCTAATTTGCTGCGACAACAATAAACGAGCCAACTGAAATTCTCATCTGCTCCATTATTTATTTTCCTTAGTGTACATACATATTTTGATTGCGAACTTTATAAATGGGATCAAAACTTTTAACTTATTTCCTGTGTTTTCAAATTAGCTTAAAAATTCCAAGTATTTAATATTGTATCTAAATTAAATGCTGCATATAAATTTAGTATTACTTATCTATTTCTAATATTAATTGGTGAATTAATACATATGCTGATTTATATTGTAATTGTGTGCGTTATTAATCCTGCGACACAATTAAGGTATGTCTGTACTTCATTCCTTTGCAACGTGCACCACAGTTAAATTATAGCATTGGCACATAAAAGATTAAAGTATGAACCCAACTTTAGTCATGTCAAATTTGTTCTTCATCATTCATGAATTTTTCGGGCAAATTTTATCTTTGCACTTTCTTTAGTGCTGCCAAATTAAATTATCTACTCCCTTTCATCAAAACTAGAGACAATGTTTGATTAATGCAGAAATTTTGCATAACGAGTGGTGTCCCATTATCGATAAAATTCGATCCAAACTTGATCCTGAGCACGTTACATGCTTTTAGCTCCCTTCTCACCAGTTTCGACTTCTTCATAAGGAAAACCTTCTCGAACGAGGTCAACGCATGTCGTGAGGAATTGTAAATTTGCGAAGCGAGGGTAATGATGAGTATGTTGTTGACTCCGGTAGTCGTCGCCATTAGCGGGAAGATTAGGAATATCGGCATTGGTACTTCCTTATAAAAACTGATGGTCACGAATAACGCAAAGATCTGGTTGGCAGGAATGCAGAACATGACAGCGGGAGTTACTCGGTCCGCGAGGAACGCGTTAAAGGATTTTTCTAAAATTTGGATGTCCCGGTACAGCTGAATGCGAGCAGAGTGATCATCCAAGTCATGGATGAGGAGGCTGTATTGAAACAGGAAATTATTCGAGATATTCAGGTTTTCGAGAATAAAATGTCTAAATGTTGGAAATTTCGATAAATGGGAGAAACTTGTGATTTCAGTGAAATTGAGAAATGTGAGATTTCAGCGAAATTGAGAAATTTGAGATTTTAGTGAAATTGAGAAATTTGAGATTTTAGTGAAATTGGGATTTCCCAAGATCCTGGAGCGTGTTACTGAATATTTGAAGATTACTTCAATGCAAATCGAACACACATAACTTATGCCAGGTAGCTTATCAATTAGTAGTCGTACCGTACAATAGTATTAAATTCACAGAGCTTCACCTTTATTGACATCAATTTAACATTACCTTTCCAATCTGCGGAGAAAGTTGAGGATGAATATTATCCCCACAAAGAAAATGTACAGTAACCAGGTGGATCCCGAGTAGAGGATATGTAAGAACATCCACGTTTCAAAGATATGTATCCCTAGTCGACCCACGTACCTTATAAAGGTCGTTTCGGCATTCTCACAACCTGGCAGCATCGAGAGCACGAATGGTGGCGTGCATGGGATGACCCGTAACAAGAGAAAAACAAAAATTGGTAAGATTACGGCGCCCAATTCACAGGCTTGGGTAAACCACCGGACAGCTTTTACCCCCAAGGATCTGGGCACATGGGGAAGACCTGTTAACGAAGTGTTGAATATTTGCATAAAGAAGTTCACAAATAGTTGAAATTGCGTAAAACTTTCGACTCACCCGACACAATGGTAGCTTCAAAGTCCAAAAATGCGTGGATGAGTTGAATAGGATCGTTATCCAAGGAGTAGTTCCAACGTATTATGGACGCTGTGAGGTACGCTATGAAGAAAACTAAACCTTGCAATTTTTGCAAAGTCGTTAACGGGCCGAAGCAGAGATTGAGACAAAGCGACGTGCAATACATGGCCGAAAGAGCGCATTGCAGTTTAAACATGCGGATTTGAAGATGTGACCTACACCTTACCAATCTCCCGGATGTCTGGTCAAAATCGAAAGGAACGCATTGAAGGATTTTGCAAATTTGGAGATGAAATTTCAGAAGGGGGAGAAATTCTTTTCGATACATAATGTGTTCAAAGGGATAATGTGATGCATACATATATGCTTGTTTAAATTAGCCTAGTTTTGTAATGAATGCATTACTTCTGCTCTTGTGATTCTTAGTCTGAAGGACTTTGAACGATAGGAGATTTTTTAATGGTAAATTAACGAATTTTATGGTAGGTAGGATTAAAGATTGACTTCAAAATTACTGTATTTAAAATAAATATTCCTAGACTTATTGTTAGCTTTGGTCATTCCAATGATACTGTGGAGCGAAATAATTTTACAACAATAAAATCCACGATCTTGAAATCGATTTTTCCGAATATGATGGGCTTATAAGTACAACTGGACTATCAGAAAAAAATTGTTTATAGCAATGCCAACCTTTAAGTTGTTTCGATTTTAGCTTTAATAGCTTGTCATAAATTTAATGAATAATGAGAATGGATGGAAATTGTCCATGTTCCTGAATTTTACACTGACTGAGAAATACCACTTTACATACGCTATATCCTAATGGTGACATATATTTGCATATGTACATACATAAGTACTAGATGACGACCTATTTATGTAGTTCCGCCCTTGGAATACAAATGACACATTTCTGATATTTGTAGAGCGTGGAGAGATCGTCAACAAGAAATATATGATTTCATCATTATTTATAAATTTAAAGTAAACAAACATCAAAATTATCTACTTTGCAAAAGCGGCAATACCAGACTATTGGTAGTTTTCCGTAGGTGATCAAAAATACTATTAATTATGCATTCACTTTGATTCTAAACCTCCCAACTGACATTTCATTGCTATTTCTTAACCTATGTATTTACTTTGATGAAATAAACCTAACAATAAGCAACATTGTTGGTAAAATCTTTATTTTCAAGAAATCAGTCTTGTTAGATTCATAAAATATTTATGCTTTTGTTGGAACACGACAATGCAGCCGTGACCTGACCTGTGTCACTCTGATCATTGGCATCGTCCTCAGTTTGTTTTGTAGTCGACTTCAATTGAACATTATTATTCTCCATTTTGGAACACTTCCCCCTTATTACGTCGACCTCCGACAAATTCAGGCTCCCAGAGTACGATAATGAGAGTCCAACTCTATGCAGAGTGTTAATCACCTACAAAATTATGCAGGATAAATAAATTAAATGCAATATTTGTTATGCAAATGTTCAATAAAAAATGCCACCAATTTTGTCCATACATTTTTTGACCCCCCGTTGATCCACAGAAAAATCGCCATAGCCTTCTGCAACCCGGAACAATTTTGGTTATGCACCCGCCCCGCGATACCTAATGCGATCTGCATTCCCAAAGTCAACTTGGCATCCGTCCTCTTGGAACTTTTCTGGAATAGGGCGAGCATTACCTTCCACAAAAGTGGACACTTTGTCTTTACGAAAATCTCGAGATCCTTGTTTACTTCTTCGAGCCTCAGCTCGTCAGTTCCGCCCGTTTTATAATTTAGTAGTCCATTCTCCTTGGTTAGATTGGTGATTTGCTGGTGTAACATTTTGTGAACAGAATTTGTGAATGTGGCGTGTAGCTTGCTATTTTTGACAGATTCCTTAATATGAGCACCAATTGGTTTAGTTTTAAGAGGTGCAAGTGGTTCATATGTCTGGGTGGATACGGTGAGAGTCTTAGGAATTTGTGGGATACCTTCTTCGTTTTCTTTAATTAACAGTTTTCCCAAGTAGCCTTCTGGATTGAATTGATTTCTAAGTTTTGTGATTGACTCGTACATATTTTTTAGAATGGTGGAGCAAGGCGAGCACATCTTTCTCGATTCCATACGTCCTGGTGGGGGAAGTGGATGAAAGTTTCGTTTTAGTAACTTCTCATCGTAAACGACCCATTTTAAGAAGTCGCCCGCATTGAGGTCTACTCCGTTGAGTTGATGTTGACTTGAAGGATAAGCTGCCAAACCGAGATATTTCCCTGAGTTAAGTTCCTTATTGCAAATGATGCAATGATTTAGGGGGTTATTGCTTGTAGTTTTCGGAGGACCATCTGAGGCTTGGGCGTGGTTGATAATAGTTAATTGTGGTGGGGCTAGGATGACAGTTGGTTGGGGTAATAGCACTAGCGTTGGTAAGATTACAGGTGAGTTGTTTATCACAGTTACTTCTTTCCAACTCCATAGAGGTGCTGGTTTATCCCTCGTTTTTTCTGGATTAACAATTTGATAAGTTTAATTATTTAATATTGTAATCTTATACATGGTGAGTTTAGTACCAAAACTGGAAACGAACCTGAATCATCTTTAGCCAAACTTGTACTAGACTTCTTATTCGGTGGTGGAGTTATCTGATCATTTTCTCCTGACGAACTCTGGTCAGCAAGGCTTCGTACGTTTATCAGCAATAAATTTGGACCTTCCTCCTCATCTTTTTCGGATAAGTTTTCTTGGGACGTACTTTGAATTAGGTCAGTAATTTCGTTTTCCATCTCTGTAAAAAATATACGTTAAAATGGAAAGTTGTCAAAATTTATATATTGAAATAACGTAGAAATGTAAATACTCCGAAATTTCTTCTTGAAATGTTATCTGTATTAAATTTGCCTAGTTCTCCACCCGGCCGGGTTTCCTGACTTCTGTTGAATTACTAAAATTACATTTCTTTCTTATATTTCAAAACCTTATTAACTTGATATTATTATATCATCATTTAATTGAAAATAAAGCAATAAATTACCTTAATCCGTTGCTAATTTAAAACCGAGTTATCAAAAATTATCGGAAAATATGATTTCAAGTTTTTCACGTGTGAAACAAAATTTGTTTATGAAGCAAGTTAACCGGTCACCTGTGGAGGAGAAAACACATGCTCCTTCAGCTCCCGGTTTCGCTCAATAATTTTGTATCACTTTCCATGCATCACGTCAAAATATTTTGCAGGGAGTCGTGTCGGAAGTCTCATTTCGCCTCAATTTACGTTGGTCAGTAGTGTTCAGTAAAATAATAATTAAATACCTAGTAAAATAATACTAGTATGAATATTATTAATAATCATGGCGTAGCTCTGCTAGCAATTGGGTAAATTCCCCCATTGTTTAGCGTATGACACATTGAGGGGATACCGTCAATGCATATAAAAATTTTTGTGCTGATACATTTGTAATGCGTAATAGATATGCATACATGTTTGTATTAAATCCCAATTCTAAAGAAAATTAAATGAATTAACCAAGGTATTAAGTAGGATATGTATTCAAATTCAATGAACACCCTCTCTGCAAAATAAGATCATATTATATAATTGAAATTTAGACATTATGCGAATTATTTGACCAAAGTAAAAGTCAAATAAGTAGATATGTATGTATGTATGTATGTATGTACTTCTCACCAAATCAAGCCGTATTTCCAGTGAAAACTGTACATACAAATTTACTATTTACATATTAAATTAACACTGTTCCCGACTTTGAAGAATGCTTTTAATTACGGACTATCAGAAGGAAGAGGTAACTTATTAAGCAAATATGTACGTCGTCTCCAGAACTTAAGTATGTACATATGAACCAACTTTATTGATAACCATCTACTTACATAATAGATAAGTACAGGGGAATATGTAATAATTGGCTTCACCGAAGTCAATAAATTTTTGGGTATTTGCCCACTGCTTGATAAAATCATTTCCAAATATTTTTCAAGGTTGTATAAAATATTCATGTGCCTGTTGATCACAGAATTGTTTTTAGAAAACTTCAAACGTATTCGTCCTGTTACCATTACCAATCAAAGTTGGAGTTTTAAAGTAGAGTTTTCTCCCGAAAGACCGAAAATGGCATATCAAACCGAACTTCTCCCACTACTAAAATTTCACCTTCGTCGCTGTCACTTCCTCAAATGTGTCTACTTTGACTTCAACGACAAGTTGGGACGTTTAGAAAAATCAAAGTCTGCCCGGCTTCGCAAAATTTGCAATATTCAAGTTGTCATGTCAATTTTGTACTGCTTCGTCCAGTTCCTGAACCTTTGCTTCCGCTCGTATGGAATGTCGGATAAGCTGCAAGGCATCGTCTTCTTTCTGCTCGTCCTCATAGCCACCGTCGTCCGATGGAACCAAGCGTCGGAAAGTAACCAAGCAATACAAGTCATCAACTCATTCCTGCACTTTGAACGAGTAGGATTAACAGGTATAATAACTGTCATTAAATTTTCAACTCGACCCTACAACAAGCACTCACGAACAGGGCACAAGTAACCCCTTGAAAGAAGTATTTCTAATTGCAGAAAGTTACTTGCAGCAATGTATTTTGACTTACAAGAAATGCAAGGGCATGAAACTAGGCTTCCGTAGATAGTGCACATTTCCTGCACTTTCTTGCAGTTTATTGCAACTTACAGTTCTTTCGTTTCCTGCTTTGCAGTGCAAGAAATGCAACAAACCCTCAAAAAACGCAGCAAAAAACGAGGATTATTTTTCTAATTTATTGCTTGGAATTTCTCCAAGTTTATTTCTGCTAGTAAAGTTTGCAAATCAAGCAGGTCCAAATAAATTTTCCTTCTCTTGTCAGATACCATACCTTCCAGAATCACTAAATCACGGATCGTCAAGACTACTCAAGCGTTCATCTGACTCGTCGAGGTCTCAATTCCGATCGTTTGTTTCCTTCAATTCGTCCTCTTGATGGTCGACCCATGCACGCCGCCTTTCATCTATTCCATGTCCCCTACATGCCATAAAATTGATGACACGCCAAATTTCTTTACTCACCTGCTAGTACACCTCATGGAATTCTGGATATTGGCACACACATTATACGCGGCTGAATTGTCTCTTCTCTTCGTCCTCTGCGGCCAGATTGTCTCCTTGTTGACGTACCATGACGTGATGAAGAGGTATATTGCAAATGGACACTGATTTTTTTCATTCACCTAATTTTAAGTTTCCGAAATTATTTACGTGTCCATGAAAAATATCCTTTATTTCTAGAAAATTGGATACCATCTCCACCACCTGTGACCTCAAGTCAAGTATTCATCTCTACCGTTGCCTCGATCTACTCGAAAAATCCATCAACGCCTTCCTCATGCACCGAGTCTTGCCAATAATCGTATTTTGCGTGCCAGGAATTCAAATAATTTCCCAATATATCACAATTAATTATCACGATCATATCACGATGCCGGGATTTCTCGTATTTCCAGTTCTTGCAGCGAATGCCGCAATTTCGAGCATGCTCCTTCTCACATTGGCGTCATACGTGCACACAAATTCTGACAAATTGTTGCACGTTTTGGCGTCCAGGTCGGAGGGACGAATTAGTGGGAAAAGTGGGAAGACGATAAAGCGGGGGATTAAATCTTTGAAACCAATGAAAATAAGGTTCGGGTCTAACTTTATTGATCAGCAGACTCCAATAGTTATCCAAACCTTCTGTATTAATCAAACGGTATCACTTACCCTAATTATGTCAATGTAAGTATAACTATTGTAAAGAAATTATTTCTCTGGGATGGAAAATCTCCCGCTCTCGTATACTTCGTGATGTAAATGAGGCCAAACTGAGTCTTTTTCCCTCCCACAGAGATATTTGCTCTGCAATATGTACATGTGTACCTGTATGCATATTCATATAATCTGGTGAATGATTTACCTCAAATTGAGCAGCAATAATAGTGGCATGGCAGTATGTAAGTATGTACATATATATGTACCTATGTGAATGCACACAATTTAAGGGTGCAATTTCCAGAAATTATAAATTTATTAAATAAATGAAACAAATCGCTGATCACAAGTAAGAAATAGTTGGTGTGGGTGTGTCAATCTTATTTTCGGAAATTATGTATTTGTTTTTTCAACAAATACAGTATTTGTCATAGGCAGCACGTCCAATAATGAAAACCCTAGGGTTGCCGTTTTTATCCGAGATTATCCTATCCGATCGGATAGGATCGGATAATGTCGGATAGGATAATCAAAAATGCGATTCGGATATCCGTCGGATAGGATAATTTTTTCAAATTATCCGACTCGGATTATCCGATGTTGTCCGTCGGATATCCGACGGATATCGGATAATTTAAAAATGACGAGTTAAGTGTAATTTGGACACGTTGTATGTGCGAAAGTAAAGGAAATATTCTATCTCCAATTGTATTTCATTTTCATCAATGGATATAATTATTTAAGTAATTCCCGACAAATCTTAGTAAAGTTAGCAGATGTAAAAGTATTACCATGCCAAACACAAAACGGTTCCCTTTAAGGTAATATATAAGGTTATTTTCCCATTGCTTAAAGAATCAATCTAGTTCTGTGGGTGCTTTAAAGTAATTAATTTGAATATTGACATTATGATAAATTGAACTGATTACATACTGCATATCATACTTATTCAAACTAATATTTAAAGCAAAGTGGAGACTTACAGAAAGACGTTTGTCAAATAGATACATACATATGTATTACTTCTAATTCCTACAACTCCCTTAGTAGTTCAGTCTGTGCTCAATGCGCTTGACATAATTTTAAGACAGCTTATGTAAATTGAATACCCGACAATTGTTGGCATTATTTGAAATTTTTGTATTTATTTTGCTAATTAATTTGATTATCCTATCCTATCCGTCGGATATCCGACGGATATCGGATAGGATAATATTTCTGAAATTATCCGACTCGGATTATCCGAACAGTGGACTTATCCGATCGGATAAGAATTATTTTTATCCTATCCTATCCTATCCGATCGGATGGCAACCCTAGAAAACCCCAATTCCCAGGCTTGAGTATGCCCCCAAAGTTGAAGGTGCCTGCCTACATACTCAAGCTTAAACTTCGTTATATGTAGAAGATTGGTCTACAAACCACACCCACTATAGGCCAAATGACATGGTCAAGCAGAATCACAAAAATCAAAGTAACGTCGGAACAGAACAATATTCAATAGCAATCTCAGCTTTTTTGAAAGTTTCAACATTTTTGAAAATTGTGTGGGTGTGTATCTAAAAAATTGTATATTGAATTTGGGTAGAAAGTTAATTGGCGTAGTCCATTGAAATATGTACATACGCGAAACCCTTGTAAATTATTATTACGTATGACCATATTACGTATGTACATGGTTTATTGGATTGAGAGTTTTTGGTATCCTTGAATTTAAAACCATTAAAACAATTTAAAAAAATTCCACCTTGAGAACTCCATTGAACATACATAATAATACTACGTCGAAACCCAACCAAATCAAGGATTATACACAAAGCAAAATTATGTACCTTCAGTTTCAAATTGTAAATTACAATTTAAAACTTACGTCGCAATTAATTAATCAACAATGCTGCCTTATGTAATTAATTATGAAACAGTGGAGGGTATAAATTGACGTGTTTAACATTCCTCCTCCTCATACACACAAACTCAAGACACCGAATTTCGGTGACCGAAACCGATATTAAATATATTCCTTTGGACATCATGTCTCCATTCACCATCCTGCTCTTTTTGGCGATCACGGTTGTCACGAATTTCCAAGTTGACGCTGCCCCAGAGGGTACATTCGTTTAACGATTATTATTATGTATCATGAGTAAAGGTCGATCAGGGTGTATGTAGCAGCACGCTTTTTCCCACACTCAAATTGATGTGCAGGTGTGGATGCATTTATTCATTCATCGACTTTGATCTTATTAGCTCGCTTTCTAAACATGAATTCCGCAATCTATAAATAATTATACAATTCTGAGTCAGAATTTCTGACACCGCAATTTCAATGGTTCTAGACAAAAGTCGAGTTTTAAATTTCAGTTGAAATTTAACTCTGAAGGTAATTTTTTAAGTCGTGTTGGACGGGTTTTTATTTTTATTTTTTGAAGGTTATTATAGACTAATTATAAACCAATACTGTAGAGCTGAGAAAAAGTACCCCCAACCACTTTTATATCCCAGAAGGCACACACCGAAACATTCAATACCTTAGTTTTTCACACATTCAGGGGATCATACAAATTAATTAATCACGAATGTTATAAGGATGAGTCTTGAAAGTATTAAATAAAATTCTTCGAAACTATTATTTTTATCATACAACCCGACACTCATCCCGTACTGTCCCTAATTTCCATGCAGATTCCGGCTTCTCTTGTAACTCTGTAATCACATTATTTCCCCAGAAGTAAAACCAGCCAACACCAATAATCATACAAGCGATCGTCTCAACATAGTAGCCATCAAACACGGTGGAACACAACCCGTCAGAGCTGCAAGACTTCACCGTGAGGGGATCAGCCAACCAAAGAGAAAGCGTGGCTGACCCGATGGCCCCCACATTTATTCCGGTATTGAATAATGTAGCGTAAGTTGCGCCATACGACGGATCGCTGATTTTCGTGATAAATGCAACCTGAGCGAGACCCGTACATGTGAAGCAAATCTAAAAACAGAAATAAACTACTTACATATATTCAATGAATAATTTGTAGTGATTTTTTTTACCGCAGCGAATATGTTGATCCCGAGCAGCAAAGAAAAATACCACCATGGAAATGTGCCATTGTTGCTTAAAAAACTAGTTACCGGCACCATGGCCGCCAAAATACCTGCCGAGAGTAACCTACAAATAAGATTTATGTAGTGGCGTCTTACAATTTAAGCACAAACATTATATTATTATGAACAAACTTTGTCTACATACGTGAGACCATAAGTATTTCTAAATAGACTCATTGGCCGCAGTCCCGACGTCCACTTTGTTATCAGTACAGTGATCAGAAGTCCAAGTGGCACCAACGGAACGGAGAGCTGTGCCAAAATCTCCTTCGACAATCCGGCCTCTACCTGTTTCAAGTCATCAAGGACAGACGCAGCAAAGGCCAACTGTAATATGGAATAAATAAATCCGTTTTATTGATGCATTTTCTTAATTAGCGTCCATATAATAAGTACGTCATTAAAAAGGTGGGTGGATCTGGGTCCCCTATCTTACTCGTGTTTTGCTTAATTTGAGTAGGGTAAGGGAGGGGTGGGTCGTTGGGCTAAAGTCGGCGTTTTTTTGATGACGTAAAATATGTATGCAAGGTTCCCTTAAGGAAATACTGATTACCCACATTGCATGTTAAGCAGAAGATGAGACACTTTTGTACAGCAGGCAGTTTGATGATACGCCATAATCGAAGGTAACTAACAATTATTTTATTCCCTTTGTCCTCGTCTACTTCAGCATGTTCAATCTCTGGATCTGCATCCTTCTCTTTCTTGCAGAAGAAGGTGAGTGTCGTACAAACAAAGTAAATAATTGACCACGCGAACATAAAACCGGATAAAGTGACCACTCCTACATCGCTTTTTGGGACGGTGCGTAGATATTTATTTGAAAAATCAGGAGACGCCAAATTTATGAAGAGTCCATATCCAATGAATCTCCCAATTTTCAGCCCGACAGCATTGCATGTTGTTGCGAGGCCCACATTTTCTCTAATACAAAGAAAATTAATGAGCTAAAATGTAAAATTCAATTTAATTTTGTCATCCATTAGATGCAAACCTTTTAAGCAGAGTCAGCGCCCAACCATCGACGACGACATCTTGCGTTGCAATGAGGAGATTGAGAAAAAACATTAAAGCCGTTAAGACCATTATCTCCAGGGAGTCGATTAACGAGTCCACATGGAAGGATAGGAATAATAACGTGACACCAATAAGATATTGAACCGGTACGAGCCACGACTTCCTTCTTCCCATACGTTTCCAATATATGCCATCCACCAGTGGGGCCCATAATAATTTCAAATTGAAGGGCCAGGTCACTAACGAGAAAATGGCTTGGTCCGAGTAATTTGAGCCACGGGCTTGGAGAAGAAGAGGAATTGACCCGGCTAGACCTCCAGGGACGCCTTGCAATGTGTAAAGAAAGAGCAAAATTGAAATGTTTCTCCATTCGATTAAAATTCGTCGGAATATTCCTTGTTCAGTTTCTTGTTCCAGGTTAGATTTCATCTTCTCAGGTTGGCTCACTTTATTATTTATAGAAAATACCATTTTGTTTAGGTGTCGTCTCACAGTTTAGAACCAATGGGTATAGGCTTAGATACCGAATCGGTAATTAAACAATAAACTTCAAAATGATAATTCGGTTATTAAATAATGATTCAGTTTTTGTTAAAATTGTACATATGTGCTACTTTTTCCATATGCACAGTGAAAAATACAGAAAGCAAAAATTGCGTTACTGTTTATAACGTTAGGAAGGACTAATTATAAGTTATAATTTATAACACCCTAGTATGATGACTAATTAAAGAAACAAAAGATAATCAATGTTTGCTTTTGCAACCTGAAGATTACGTATTTTTCTACCATGTACATACATAGTTAAATGAATTTTTGCATGTGACATTAACCTTGTCCTATGTATTCAATACTGGCCATCATCTTAAATCATGGTGTTGTTGGAATGTTAGTTAAATTTATTGGCTTGTAATTTAATTAATTTTCCAAGAGCTTGGACACCTACTTACTTGTGTAGACATTGGATTGAAATTGAATAACTATCCTTATTTGTTTCTAATTTAGTTTGTTAATATCTACATGTGTACATGTGTATATCTACCATAATTGTATCTGTTTCATTTAGGTGTAGGTTGAGCCAGGTGGTACAAACTAATTTTCTTGAGAGAAATCCACCTGTCTCCAGGATTATTTCTGGAAAGGATGTATCAATTAAAATCTTGCATGTGGCACTATTTATGATTCATAAATTGTGAATAAATAGTTGTTCCTTGTTTGTAGATATGCATATGTACTGTACTTACATATATCATTATTATGCATACTGCATCATTGTACAATGATATGTGTACGTATGCATACATGTATGCATACGTACACATATACTTAGAAAATTTGTGTTAAATTATTACTGACCGGGGCACAAATATCTATGTATGACTCTACCGGTACGGTCAAAGGGAAGAACGTACATTACCGTTTACCGTAATGAAAAATTTACCACTCTGAAATAAGCTACTACCAAAATTCGTTAGGAAGTTAAATTATTACGAAATCAATACCAATACGGAGTATATATCTACAAATTTACATACATATATATGTACATGTGTGATTCTACCAGATTTTTGACAGTGTAGTATATTCATCACCAGAATGATAAACGTCCGAGGAGCATCAATGCATGTACTCATGATATATTTGTACATTCATGTAATATGTAAACATGAGTAGTAATCAATTTAATTAATTGCAACAAATTTTTTTCACCCTTTTTTAAATTATTTTCCATTTATAATACGACCAATTGAAACGCCGTATGCATTTCGTTCAGTTATCAACTATCGAATATGCTTGATGTAGAATACTGTTTCCACCATCTAATTTCTAATTATCTAACTCATCTAATTTTCTAACGGAAGTTCAAAGATGGGGTCCACGACCACATCCAAAACCGCCCAAAAGTGGGTTTCGGTGTGCCAATCCTATTTTCAGGAATTAGAATTTTAATGTTATAGATAACATTGATCTATAATAAAAACCTTAATCGGGATTGACAACCATAGGCCAAGGGACATGGCCAAAAAAATCAACATAACGTCGGAATAGATATTCAATAGCAATCTCAGCTTTTTTGAAAGCTTCAATATTTCTTAAATTTTCTGACGAGGGATGTGTAATACACATTGTGTGTCGCCAATTTGTGGATGTTAATTTGCGAAATCTATCGAAATATGTATATCGGTATACCGATAATAAATCCTTCTCAATTATGAATTATGTACATTAGGGTTGCCGCGGGTAACGGGTCGGGTACCCGTTACCCGCATACCCGCACGATTCTTGCGGGTACCCGTTATCTGCGGGTAGCGAGAACTACCCGCACGGGTAACGGGTAATTCAGTTTTTATTTAATTTTCGCCATAACCTAGTTCACAAAGAAAGTTAGCAGCAAGTTAGTCCGCATTTACCAACAAAAGCGTCAGTTTATTATTTGTCATTTTCCAGCAACAAGCGTTTATTACGAGTTTATTGTCTCTTTTTGGAAGCCAAAGAAGCATACGGTAGCCTCAAATACATTTCACGTCCATAAAATTTGGAGCAATTATTGTTTCTCAAGCATCGTTTGCCTGCTCTAAAATATCAATAATAATTTGTCCTGTATTTGTCTGTATTTATGTAAGACTGACCAGATTTTAATTTGTGCTTTGTAAATTGTGAAGATGAAAAACCTGAATCCGATAGAAAGCAAAAAATTTATTTGTAGACAATTCTTTTAATGAAAACTTCATTTCAATCAAAATTTGAAAAAATCAAACAAAAAATTGAACCTTTTTCATGCTATCGCAAGATTGCCCAGGAGAGTATATCAAAAAGTCAGGCCCAAAATTAGGAATAACATGGTACTTATCTTTTTGTTGAATCGATTCGAAGAAAAATATTGGCAGCAAAGTTTAATTTTTAAGTAAATGTTCTGTATCTTTTCCTCCACTGGACGAAAACCATGGTGGACTTTGAACACAGTTCCCCAATAGTTTTCTTTAAACGGGTCATTCAACGGAAAAATAAGTGTCATGTAATTCCTATTTTTTGGCTTAATATTTTGATATATGTACATAAATCGGTATATCTAGCTTGAAAAACGATCCAATGTAAGCCAAAGATTTTGGTTCCAAAAATAGCTAGTGACACCTAGGAGCAAATTATGGCATGCGTTACTTGTATAGCATTATCTCGAAGTACATATCAACCCAAATGAACAATATCCACGTCTTGTTCTCCGGGGATGACGATTTCCGGATTTGTCCAGCAGTTTCGCTCAGTCGTGCAGTATTTTATATCCCAATTTATGTCACTACTTTCCATCTTTTCGAGCTTGTGCAAACCCTCTTTTTCATCCAATAACCACCACTCGTCGCCCAATTTGTCATATGCCAAAATTTGCTGCGATAATTCCTTGACATACCGCTTCGTTCCGACGCGAAACAAGTTAACTTTTTTCCCAGACGTAAAAATGTGGTCCAGATTTACAGAAATTTCTATAGCCCCGTATCTTCTTTCTTTTGCATGCGGGTTACTTATCTTGTCTGCAAATTTGTCCAGATCAACGCTAAAATACGTGATCCCTTGGGCGCAAATATCCCCCGGTTTGGACAAGTATTTTCCTCTTTTACCCTTGAATTTAATCTGGGTTTCTTTGATATTTAACATTTCAAGCAACGTTGTGGCGTCTGCTCTGAGAACACCACTGGGTCAGTCCCGATCAGATACCCTCTGACCAGCGTTACACCGAATTTGACGTGGGGGATGATTACTACGAGTAGGAGGTCAGCTCATAAATCCACTCAGAGTAGCAAAATAAATATAACATAAAACTTGTTATAAATCTCTTAAATAATTGCTACTTTATTTACTGTGGATTAATTAATTGTGAACATTCTCTCAAAAACACGTCCACATTACTTGAGTACTTTTAACGAACTAAAAATGAGGGCCAATAAAACAATGAGATGACGAAAGACTGCGCTCGTGCGGGACACTCAAATGTCAGGGGCAACCTAAAACTAACATTCATACATATCATCTCAATCATAACTTTTACATGAAATATTACATACATTACTATTACTCATCAGATTCGACACTCCCACCTTCTTTCGTGAAAACATGAGCGAAAGAACTAAAATACGAATCTAATTACTAATGCTATCATCATGTATTAACACTCTTTGCAAAACTCCCAGACGATCAGGCTTCTTTATCTTGCGTCCTGCTCTGGTGATTACTTCTGGCAACGCTTCATCCACGAGATCTTCATTTGACTCTTGCAAAACGGTATCATCATCCGTGTCTTCTTCTTCAAAGTCTTGGACTTGGCGTTCTTCTTCCGGTTTGGACATCTCTCTGTCACCTGACGGAATTTCCAAAGGGTAAAGTCTCTGCAGCGGTCTTCGGAGGACTCCCTTTGCAGTCTTCACTACGGCAGATCTTGGTTCACCATCCTTTCCTGGATTTAGCTGGATGATGCGTCCGAGTGGCCATTCAACTCTTTTCTTATTATCCACTTGGACCAGTACGACATCACCAACGACGGGGTCAGGAGTCTTCTTTTCACTAGCTTTCTGCACGAGTTCAGCTAGATACTCCTTCCGAAATCTTGCTTGTAAGTCCTGTTGCAGCTTCTTCACATGCTTGTAACGGGCTTGCAATTCTTTCCCAGTGACTTTCTCCACTTCCGGGAATCTTGTCATCTTCGTACCCTTGAGGAACATTGCTGGAGTCAGTGCAACGAGATCATCAATGTCTTCAGTCGCTGCAGTAAGTGGTCGCTCATTGATCGTGGCCGCGACTGAACATAAACAAGTCGCCAACTCGTCTCTCGTCAATGAGGCTCTCCCCAACATTCTTTTGAGCAGGTCCTTGACAGACTTGACCATGCGCTCAAACCATCCTCCCCACCACGCAGCAGTGGGTGGGTTAAAAATCCACTGAATCTGCTTCACTTGGGTCGCCGCTTCAATTTTCATCCAGTCCAGTTTCTTGAACAGGTTATCAGCGCCCACAAAGTTTGTCCCATTGTCCGAGTAGATGGTATTGGGACGTCCATACATACTCACAAATCTCTCCAGTGAGTTGATGAAGGCTTCGGTACTGAGTGACTCCACCAGATCCAAAACGACACAGCGGTACACGGCACAAGTGTATAAAACTATCCACACTTTTGACTTGTTCTTCAAAAACAGCGGTCCTGCCAAGTCCACTCCGGTTGTTGTAAAAACTTCTCCTGTCGCCACTCTTCTCTGGCAAAGCAACAGGATTAACTTGCAATGGTTTTGCATCTTGTCGCCGACAGGTCACGCATTTCCTCAGGGCGTGGGTCACGGTTCTTCTTCCTTGGGGAATCCAATACTTCTCCCTCAACTTGGTTAATGTAAATTGGATACCGCCGTGACCATAAATGCGATGAATTTCTCGAATCAAGTCATGGACCATCGGACAGTCCTTGAAGGATTGGAAATCTGAATGCTTCGGTATCCTCCCTATACTCCAACTTGGTACGAACGTGGAGTAGCTCGTCCTTCATTTTACTGACTCTCAAATTGATTTGCTTTACGTCGGGAAAGTATCGCTCCTGCATGACTTTTAACAGGACTACTTCCGCCGCCCTTAGCTCAGCTATTGTCCATGCTTTACGTAGTTCTTCTTTATCCATTCCTTTCAGGATTCGAACTGCATATCCTACGACACGAACATTCTTGATATATGATGCGAACTTCGCAACGAACGATGCTACTGGAACAGTTCTGGCCACTTTCATCCACGTAGACCTTTTCACCTCCGCGAGGACTTCATCTTCGTCCGTTTCCCCTGGTGATTTCTGCCAATTGTCTTCGCTTTCTCTGAGCCAGTCTGGTCCCTCCCACCATTTTGATAACAACAATTCGGTCGGTGAGCATCCTCTTGAAGGTAGGTCGGCGGGATTGATCTTGCCGGGGACGTGGCGCCATTCTTCTTTGTTCGAAATCTTCAAAATCTGACGAACCCGATTTCCCACAAATGTACCCCAGTCTCCGTCCCGTCGAATCCACGCCAGCGCCGTGGTGGAGTCTGTCCAGTAGACGGTGGGGATGTCTTCATATCCCATCGCTCTTTTCACCGTCTCTGCTAATCTTGCTCCAATCAGGCATCCCAGCAATTCCAATCTTGGGATTGTGACATTCTTCTGGTCTGGTTTCTTCTGTAACGGTGCGATTCTTGATTTTGCAAGTAGTAACTGCACGGTAGCACTTTCCAATCCCCGTTCTTGGCATCTAACGAAGACAATTCCACCGTATCCATCCTTGCTCGCATCCGTAAAAATGTGTAGCTGTAATTTGGCACTATTATTTACAGCCCATCTCGGAATCTTGATCTCTCCCAGTGACGACATCTGCTTATACCACATCGTCACTTTTGCACTTTTGACCTCGTCCCATTGTTCATCCCACTTCATGTCTTGCGCCCAGGATTCCTGCAACAATAACTTCAACTGCAGGACGGCTGGTGACGTGTAACCAATGGGGTCAAAAACTTGTGCAGCCAGGGAGAGGACACTTCTCTTCGTTATGACAGGGTCACCTTCTTCGCCCCACTCGGTGGGAATATCGCAATACAATTGGTCACTCTTCTTATTCCATTTGTATCCCAATACAGATGTGATCTCATTTTCCATTACTTGATCTGCATTGGACTCCCACTGCCTTAAGTCCATCTTCGCTCTCTCCAATATCATTGTGGACTCGTTCTTGAACTTTTCGTATTCTTTCAACGTGTCGAAGGACGTCACACAATTGTCCACGTAGAGCGACCTTAACAACTCCAGGCTTGTCTTCTTTTCATTCTCTGGAACCTGGGAGAGATGGAAATCCAGCACTGCTGCAAGGATGAACGGACTACAGTTCATTCCAAAAATAACTCGGCAATGCTGATACACTTTGAGAAGTTTCTTCCCTTGATCCTCCCACCACAGGAATCTTTGATATTTCCTATGTTCGCCATCCACTTGGATCATCTGGAAGGCCTTCATAATATCGGAGATTGCTCCCACCTTTTCTTTCCGGAACCTGAGGAGGATGGGCAGGATCATTTCAACTAAATTGGGACCCTTCTCTAAACACTGATTGAGAGAAGGCTGGTTCCCAACTCGACAAGAGGCGTCAAAAACTGGACGCACTGGTGTAGTCAAGCTATCCGGTTTGAACACTGGACGGTGCGGAAGATAATGTCCATCGTGGTCTGTTCCTTTCTCCGCGTAGACTTCTACAATTCCTTCCGCCTCCAGGAACTAAAAATGTTGTCATATTGTTCAAATTCCTTTCTTGAGATAAGCTTGTTAGTTGCTGATTGCAGCCGTTTTTCAGCAACTCCACGGATATGAGGGAGTGGGATGGACTCACTAATCCACGGTAACTTCACAACGTACCGGCCATCATCTGCTCTCCTCAGTTTCTTCTGGAAATCTTCCTTGACCTGCTGGTCATGCTCTTCTGTGCTGACCCTCAATGCACTGTCCTTGATTCCCAAAATGTCCAAATCCCACAGAACACTTATATCTTCTGTCTTGGCCAACTTCGCAATACATAGTTGAGCCATGGTGCGCTGTTTCGGGACGGACGCTTCTCCGTTTAAGTACCAGCCGACCGTTGTCTCTGTCGCAATGATGGTTGGACTAACTTTAGCCATCCTCCCTGTGAGAATTCTTCCAATGTGATTGGATCCTAACAAGATGTGAATCTCGGAGGGGTCTGACGCGACGTCGGTAAGGTACACCTTCATTTTCATCAGCTCGTTCACCCACGGGCCATACGGGACAGGATCACATACTCCACAAATATATTCTTGAGAGAACATCTGCATCTGCAGGTTTTCTTTCCCTCCGTTGATTCCTTGGATATTCACAGAGTACTCCTTTCTCTCGGCAATCTCGTGACCACCACCAAATACTTCTGTCTGGAACATCCTCTTGCCCACAGGTTTCAGCTTCAAATCATCGGCTAACTTTCTCTGTATGTAACTGATGTCACTCCCTGAATCCACTAGAACTCGGACATTTCTCACTTCCTTATTAGGTCCGAGAACTTTGACTTGCATGGTTCCGCGGAGCACTATCTTATCTTGTTTCGATGACACACCCATTGCCAGTGCTGATGGCTGAGATACCACCATGGTTTTCACTCCCTCGGTCACTTCGTGACTCCTTCACTATCACCGTCCTTCTTTTCTTGGCACATTACTTGATAGTGACCTTTCTCACAAGTTGGACAATCCACGCGGACCTTGCACTTTCTGAAGATATGTCCTGGTCTTAGACACCTGAAGCAGACGTTGGCTTCTTTCACCTTGGCCAACTTATCCTCATGACTCATCTTCTTTGCCCTGAAGCAATCTTGACTCTGATGATTGTTCTTTCCACAGAAGACGCATCTTATCTTCTTAACATCACCAGCAACCAGGGCAGCAGCAGTTACGGGATACTCTTCATCTTCACTTTTTCGGTGCCTCTTGTTCTTCCCGTCCTTACCGCTGGAGCTTGATTGGAATCCAGTCTGGGCCAGAGCAATTTGTTGTTGACCCTGCACTTCATTCTTTATGAATTCCATCATCAGATCAAGACAGCTTCTTGGGGGGTTTTCTAATTTCCCGTCGACTTTTGATAACGGGCTGCGTTGCCATGCTTGCAACGTCTCAACAGACAAACTTGATTCCACCAAAGGGAACAACCAGGTGGCTGGATCAGCAGCGGCCAAATTTAATGTCTTTAGCGCCCTCAAGTGCGACTCCAACTTGAGGTACATTACATCCAGGGGAATCTTCTCCTTCTGACTGACGTTACAAATCACTAACTTCAGCAGCTCCCGGATGTAAACTTGCATTAAAAGGCTCTCTCTTCCATAAGTCTGCTTCAAAGCATCCAGCGCCTGTCCATAATTTTCTGCCGTCTGAGGGAAACTACTCACTAACTGCAATGGTTTAGTTCCAGGTATCATAGCTTGCAAGAGGTACTGAAATTTGTCGGAGTCGTGGATCTTGGTGTCAACGTGGATCTTCTCGAACTGAGACCACCACCCTAGCCACTCTTTTAACTCCCCATTAAATTTCCTCAGCTCTATTTTTGGCAGTTTGAATGACTTCGTGTGATCCGTACCGTTGTTTGCTGGAGTGCTGCTGCAACTTGGGATCTGGTTTGATACCTCAGGGGTTATACCATTACGTGCAATCCTCTCAGCCACTAAAATCTTGTCTTGATACTTCTCACAGTCATCTGCTTCAGTTTCTAAATCCACATCGGCTACGTCGTCATCCAACATGGCTTCTTTCACTTTGTCATCTTCATTGATGAACTTAGTCGACGCCACATCCAGTTTCTTCAATAAGTCCAACAACGTCTGTCTGTACGGGACTCCTGTGGCGATTTCCGCTTCTATTTCGTTGCAAAGCTTCGTGACCTGTTGTCTCACTGGCTTCCGGGACTTCTTTGCTCGATCCATGGCCGCTACTTGAACCTCAGGACCGTGCAAACCCAACAAACGGAAAATGATTAATAATTTTTCAACGTGGTTTTAAACTGGCAACAATCTCCACCTCAAAAGTCCCCGACTGCTCAGGGCAGGGCCCACAAAGTGGCAAAATAATTGTTATTATCCACGTGAAAAGACTACAATGGGACGACCTCACGGACTTGCCGGTTGCTTGGCTCCCCTCTCAATGATTAATAAGGAATTCTATCACCTGCTAACCCCCGAATGCTCAGGGTGGGGCCCACAAAGTGGCAATTTGTGAAGATTCCTTCCTTAATTGAACTTCCTCCTGGTCACTGTAGAATCCGACTCGACTCCCCTATCACGTCGAGGTCACCAAAATGTGGCGTCTGCTCTGAGAACACCACTGGGTCAGTCCCGATCAGATACCCTCTGACCAGCGTTACACCGAATGTGACGTGGGGGATGATTACTACGAGTAGGAGGTCAGCTCATAAATCCACTCAGAGTAGCAAAATAAATATAACATAAAACTTGTTATAAATCTCTTAAATAATTGCTACTTTATTTACTGTGGATTAATTAATTGTGAACATTCTCTCAAAAACACGTCCACATTACTTGAGTACTTTTAACGAACTAAAAATGAGGGCCAATAAAACAATGAGATGACGAAAGACTGCGCTCGTGCGGGACACTCAAATGTCAGGGGCAACCTAAAACTAACATTCATACATATCATCTCAATCATAACTTTTACATGAAATATTACATACATTACTATTACTCATCAGATTCGACAAACGTGACGGCATTTGTGGAGTGTTTGAGTTGCTTGATTTCATTGATACCCAGGGTTAAGTTGTACGTTGTATTATCTTCTTCGCTGCATTGACAAGGTTCAAATTTTCCAGGGAAATTGCCAACATGTTGAATAGCATCCCACAGAACGACCGGCAGTTCTGGTCGTGAGTATTGCAAAAAAAGAAATTGATTCGGTGTCAAAGTATGAAACGCTTTCACCACGTCACGTAAAAGTTCTAGGGTGGAATTATTTTCATATTTGTGCAGAAAATTCAAAATCTCCTTCAAACACGGAAAACGGAGTATATCTGGACATTGGTTTCCTTCTTGAACTTTTAATGCGACTTCTGTCTGGCGCAGAAAAGGATGCAGAAATACGTTATGGATAAATTTGGCCAACTCGACTTTCTCACTCGCAGGTTTGTTAGTCATCACTATATCAAATTTTTTTTAAGTGGCTGACATGGCAGAACAAGATTTCAAGGATGAGGCATAACCCTTTCCAAGCTTGGAAAATGACTCCAGTATAGAATTGATTTCTTTAACAAACTCCAAAAATGCAGGATATGATGCTTCGGTTTCCATTTTAGCTGAAAATGGAAACAAATTTAGCTGGTTATATTAGTTGCGTTTTTATATATTCATGAGGTGCAATTTGTATATGCTGTGTACAACCTGGTTGTACGTAGCATATGCAAATGGCTAAGAGTGTTAGCATATTGCCATGCAAAAGTTCATCTCGGTCGAAAAACTTTCACGAAAGGTGGAAAAGCTGTGAGTGATACTATTTAATAGTTATTATGGGTCCCATGAGCTTTAACCTCTATCGTACCATTAATTTCTTAATAAAATTTCCCTTCAGTACCATGTTAATTTCATAATTACACCTGATAGCAACCAAATAAAATTTCTTCGTACATGGAAAATTCCAAAATTTCAGAAGAGAAATATCGAAAAAAATCCACTTTTTACCATCGAGTTTTCCACAAAATGCAAAAGAAATACTTTTTTAAGTAAATGGTGTCAAGCAAATTTATGCAGTACATAGTCTATGTCATAGACATTTGTGTACTTCATCCTTAACGGAAAATAACCTGCTGCACAAATGTGTGTACTTTGTTTTTCATGAGGAAATAATTTTGTGACAACATGACATAATTATACATATACAATCGACCAGGCTCTTTTTTATACATACACGAGAATCTTTAATGTACAATAAATTTTCAAAATTTTGAAGAAAGTTTAATAAGACTGCATTACAGCTTCAAAAAAATTACATCTATTAATAATTGCGATACATTTACTTACTTAGTAACCCCAACTTGTCTGTTTTACCGTATTTATGTAAGCACGGCTTATTAAATGACGAAGGCACACACACGATTTAAAAAAAACTATTGGCTATGGCATCGATTGACTTTAGATCACAATACAAAAGTAATTGCAGCAACGCTCCCTTCGGATGAGAAAATTACCCCTTTATACTATGTAATATTTAGTGTAATATTTAGTGATTGCCACTTGTACGTTATATGCTGCCAGAGACTTGGGCAATTTAGCAAGAAATACACAGGGATGAAGTCCAGCTGCAGAATGAAATAAAATTTACATATGTAAATGTACGTATATATGTATGTAGCTGTATATGCTTAAATATGTATATATTTATTTACATAAGAACAAATGCTTGAAGTAACAAAGCTCACTATACTTACAATAAAATTCACGTTCACGATCAGTAATATGTAATGACTAATTTTACGGGAGAAGAAAGGGTTGAAACTCCTGGATACCTGCTAGCATATGTACATTTATGTGTACCACTGGCTGTGCAAGTATACTTACTCCTCAACGGGCGACTGCTTTAACAATAAAAAATTAACGGACATTTTCAGTTTTGTGGATTGAAGTTACGTTTTTCCTCCTAAAATGAGACAGGGCACCCATTTCGACAATGTTGCATGCAACTTTCCAGAACTATGTATAAACTTATATATTTATTTACACACGTATATGAGAGTACATCCTGTGGCAAAGAAATGTTATCTGCATATTTATATCCGAGAGATAAACGTTTTTCAGAGTATCGACATGACTCCAGAAAATAAAACGTTTAAATCAAACCTTAATTTAATACGTGACTCAAAGAAAAGTGTGATTACTTACAAACATAAAATTATTCTCCTTATTTCCTAAATGAGGATGATATTTAGCTTTAGTGTTTCCACGCACCCACAGATTCGCTCAAATCAAGTGATTGCGACAATACTTTAATTTTAAGTATTCATTTGGACGTAATCATTTTCATTACAAAAGTTTTTGCTTGCTTGCTTCTTTCCTTCCTGCCTGTTGTTTCGCTTTGATGATTTTTGGCTTGTCGATATTTTGTGAAATATACATAAATATGCATAAATACATATCCTATTTATGCATGTAACCGATTAGTAGAAATGTGAATGATTAAGATACAATTATCCATGACCAGGTCCTGAATTTCTTCAGTTAGATCTCCTTCACTCGAACTATGACAGGTTCAAATTTAGCCGAAGTTTTATCCTTCAGCAAAATTCATGGAAGGAAATTTAATACACTTGTAAATAAATGTATGCTGCTACCGATGTGCCAATTCACCAAATCATGTCCCAAAGTATAAGCATAACAAAATTGACACTGAATGTGGGCGATAAATCTTCAAGGGGGAGAAATATGAGACGAAATGCGATCTTTTCTTCTCTGACTGACTGGAACTTACCACGCACCAAAATTCTATCATCTACATAGTAAAATCCATGCATACATACATACATCGAGTCCGCACGAATATTAAAAATAAATTATATTGTTAACTTAAATAAAAAGCTAGTCATGTGTCTCAGCAATATGTGTTGAGTAAGTCAAATTTATTTTCTTAAGTATTCGGGTCACGCAAAACAGCAAAAATAATTAAATAAGTTCATACATACATTTAAAGCATTCCGTTAAAACTTCTAGTCACTAGTCTTAACATTTTTATTTTTATTTCTCAACTTGTCCAACTCGGTTTAAATGATGACATGAAATCGTAAAATTATATGAAGGCTTGAAATCCTAAGAAATATGTATGCAAAAAATACGTCTGTAAAGTATACATGTAAATATGTATCTCATTTGTCGATGACTAATCACTATTTCATGTACAAAATTTATTAGGAACATGCTTAAAAACTCGATAGATTTGATGGGGACAAGGGTCAACTTATCCTTAGTATTGGGGTCAAAATTCCTCAAATACAAGGCTCGCATATGAATAGAATCGAGGCATACATAGATCTCGTATCGTGTAAATTATCAGTAGTATTTGCGTTGCGTACATAAATATTAATGCATTATGCTTATCAGTTACTCAGAAATAATTAAATTGAGTCACCCCTTAATTTTTGTTCCTCCCTATGATTTTCGATCAACATAGCAGCAATGAGCGACAAAATGAGCCCTGTTACCCCGTAATTTCCAAAATGTCTCATTTGTACCCCCCAAACCTCAATGTAATTTCCCCTCAGCAAGGCAAGAATTTCGCCAAAAACGCCCTCCCTTGCCATCCTCTCTTCGAACGTGGCGGAATACTTTTTAATCGTCCAGGTCTTGAAGTATATTTCCAGTGGAACTATAAAATGTGTATGTACATAATTAAATGTAACCATTTGATAATTGCCAAATGACTGGTTGGAGGTTAAAAATTGGAAACTTATCGAAATAGGACAACTTGTCCTCATAAATTTTTGATTATAAAGTTGTAAAAATTTAAGAATTTCGAAAATATATGCGCTAATTAATCACCTTTCGTTCCGTTAATCTTATTAAGTCTGGTCAGATCGATTTCTGGAAGTGCGAACGCTATCCACTGTTGTGGTTCATCGTCCGTCCTGACTATAAACTCTGACAACGTAATTGTTGCATCTGTAAAATAATGGTTGAAACATATTTAACATAATTTGTGTAATCTATTAAGATTTTAAATTCTAATAGGATGATATGTAAAAAATAAACGTGAGACTTACTTCCCCAAATTATTGCACCCTTGTAATCAATAAGAATTTGCTTGTTCTTGATTGTCTTGTCAAGTGGAACGCCGACCTTGGTGAAGGTGGTCACAAAAATCAGAAACATGATGACAAAGACAAGACCAGTGTTGAGCACGATTCGAAGAGACGAGTTCATTCTGTATGTAAATTTAATTTAATTGACGGACTTAAAAATTTTAAAGTTCAGAAATGGAGAGCTAGTCGGATTGGGGATGTGAGAGAAAGAGAGATGCATGTACAATGCGAAAATTATATGAGTATTATTGACATATGTATTTACATGTGCCAGTCAATTCAACAAGTCTCCTGGAAGGAAGATCCAGAAATTGTGTAGTCCATTAAGGTCTAACTTATCATACGTTTATATTTAAAATTTCGCGGATAAATGTATCGCAATTTCTAAACCTTCTTTTCTAAGATTTTATGAGGAATATATTTATCCATGAGATGGTGGCGAAAGATTATGCTGATGTAACAATTATACATCTTTCAGTCATCTTTGTGTCAAATATTTGCACATAGAGTATAGGCTTCCAGTCTCATGAGATGAGAATACTTCTCATGAGAAATTTGAGGTAAGATGAGATATGAGACGGCTATTTTTTCTAGGAGGAAACTGAGACGAGAGGTGAGGTGAGGTGAGACGGGCCTTTTCAGCTCGTCTCATCTCAATAATATATTTCTTATCTTGCTATTTTCCTTGTCGTAATTTACCCCTCTCATGTGCCGTTCGTCGTACGTAAATGTGCCAACCTTAATGCAGCTAATATTTTTGTAATTGCATACATACATTAATAAAAATTACGCCAAAAAATATAAGCATTTCGAACCGTTTAAACTATTCAAAACTATAATTTTATCAAGTCCAGCTTTTTATTTCATTTTATTACAAATTACGTATACATATTATCCCAAATCATAAAAGATAATCAAAGACCGATAAGTACATATTTTATAAAACCGTGTATCGAAGAGCTCATCAAATTATTCAAGACTCTGTTTCGCTTTGCAGAATGGGTCCTCCTTCTCTGCAGGCTTCGAAATAGTTGGGTAATCCATGATATATTTCTGTACAAAATTCATAAAAAATGATTTCAAAAATTTCAAAATTTCCTGAAAACTAAACTACCACTGGTTTATTGCTCACCTTTAATGGATACCGCTTCCTCCCATGTCCCGTACAGTATGCGTAATGTCTCCCATGCTGCCACTGCTTCTCAATCTTTTTCGCAATCGTGGTGTCCGTCCAGTTCATTTCTTTGATCTGTTGCGCCACAGATTTTCCCGTGTCGACGATGTTAATGTGGTCATACAGACTGTGGAAGTCGTCGCCTTCGCCGCTCTCCTCCAACTCCTTGGCGTCATCGGGTGGGTCGAATTCGCCCGATGGGTTGTACGGCATCTTAATTTGCTTCAACACGGTTCCGTTAACCTCTCGAATTCCGAGGGGTTTGAAAAACTCGGTGAATTCATACTGTGACGTGCACTGCATAAGATTTATGCGGGGATAGTAGATGAAAAAGGTTTGACACATTTCCTGCGTGGTGGACAATCCTCCCTAAAAAACGTAATATTTTATTTTAAAAACTTGTAAATCATGGGTAGGAAAATAAAATAAATAAGTAGATAAAATTTTGAAAAACTTGGGTAAAAAAATTGCCAAGGTTTATCTTGATTTGCATTTCTACCAAGCGTCGATTTTCTACTTATTCGTTGATTTTGTTCCAAAACTTACCAAAACCATTCGATTATTTTGAGTGGTTTCATATTCGCATTCTGTGATTAATTCGTCTCCAGGAAGGACGGTAATCTCCTCTTGAAGAGTTCGGCTTTGTTGGTAGTTGAAATCATAGTAATCGTCCTATTTTACATACATACGTGAACAAAGATTCGGGATCAAAATCATGAGTAAATTAAAAAAATATACCTACTTTAGCAATCAGTGGGAGTTCTTTGCCCCCTCGGAAGTGACGAAGTCTCAATTTCCTCATGCTCAAATGTCCGTGGAGGAGTGTGTTGATAACTTTGATTCCTGTTGGGGGCAGGGCCTGAAAATACGATTATTCAAATTACGTCAGTAAAAAATAATTTGAAAATAAACTTTTCTAACATTTAATTTTAATTTGTAATCCAACCATAAAAATTTTACTTTCGTGATAAATCATTATTACAATTTTACCCCACGATTACCCTCAAAATGATTCAGGTTCGACTATGTATAACCAGAAAGTAAAGATACATACATGACTCTGCCGTTATGGCTATAACTTTGTCACCGATTGGTTATAAATTTTCAATGATTGGTGATATATGTAATTATTACCGATCGGTTATAAATTTGTTACTATACATGATAAATTTGTTACTATGGTGGAGAGTTTATCTTTCTGGTTACAATCGTGACATAATTATCTTTTTGAGTGACACTTTTTAGGTAAAATTCTAACTACCACGTTGCTACATACCATATTACTTATATAGGGACCAACAAACATACCTAAGTACATGCCATAAATTTGAACCAGTTTATATCTTTTTTATACCATGCAAGTCAAGGTTTTTTGGTGACCCGTCCACAAAGCACGACCCATTAATATCACCAAGTCAGTCAAGTTTATCTATTGTCTCCTAATTATGCAAATTATCATATCCAGCCACCACAAACCTGTTCCGTACACTCGGACGAGCAGATTCCGTGCATTACAAAGTTTGGCTGTTTTGGAGGCAGGAGAAGAAACGGTGTGATCCTGTACCCCATCAACATCACGGACTATACATTATCATCATAACATGACATTAATATCACATCAACTTCAACTTTAATATCAACATGACGAACCCCATCGTTTTCTCTCAACTTGTCCGTGTAGAATATCCTCACGCCAGACTTGTCGTGAACTGTGGAAATTAAACAATTATAACTTGCACTTTTATATGCACAACTTGAAAAATATGTGCTCTCAACATACAAACTTTTCTGGTCGGGTTATCATAATGAACCTCCATCATGAAGTAAGTCGCCCCGCCGTGTGGTTCGCCCAACGGTGAGCCAACGTGTTGTGGGAACATTTCACCTTTAACATGTGCAAAATGTTGGATAATCTCAATTTGGCAAAATTGTGATTAAATTTGCAAATAATTTAGTCTCACCTTCCCCACCGGCTACCCACACGAATAAGAAAGTGACGCAGTGCTTGGTCCATTCTGGGGGCATATTCTTCGTGTAACATCGTCCTCCCGTGTGCATCGTGTGTTTTTCGAAAAGGTTCTCCGTTCCGCCATGTTCTGGTGGAACCATGCACTCGTAGAAAGTGATGTGATGCACGTTCGGTCGATTTTCCGGTGTTAGGATTGGTTTCCACTGGAAAAGAAACAATTCAATGCGAGTGTCAAACAGTGGATGTTTTTTAATTTCTCATAATTATTGTCGTTATGTAAATAAAGCCGGGCTTGAATTTTTTGACACATTTAAAAGAGTTAAAAAATGTGATAAAAATTTTCACCCAAAGTGAATTCGCATTTTTACTGGGTCTACCCTTGTATTATAAGAATACACAAATTTTACGTACTTAAAAGTTACAACAATGGCATGTCGACTTACTACGCATTATTTCGGACGACCACATATAGAGAATAATTAAATACATTTAAAGAAATAAATTTTTACCCCGATCATATGATGTTTCTTCTCAAGGAAAGGAAACTTGACAATTTTGCAGAAATAAGTCGTCTGTTCTTTATCAATTGTCTGAAAATGCAAAAAAAATCCAATTAAGAAAAGTACGCATTAATTTCTATATAATTGTGTTACATTATTCATGACTAAATCCCATTGTTTAACGCCTGGAAATTTTTCAGGGACTTCGTCTGGAAAGGGGTCGGCAAATGCGGTGTCGTGAATAAACACGCTTTGGACGCCTCTCGTATTCAGGCCGTGCCAGGTCAACCCGGTCACGTTGTTGTCGGCAGTTATGGAGGGTACTGAACTTCCCAGGGCCCACATTATTCGCATCGTGTCATTCTGCAAAGATTTGCAAATTGTTTTAAACTTATCGCATGCAAGATTTGAGATTCAATTCACTCGGGTAGGTGTCAAATGTGCAAAAATTTGTGTTTGCGTAAAATCATAAGACAATCTCGATCTGTGCAAATGTTAAATACATTTCCAGACAGATTTTCCTTTATATTTTCCTATGCAAACTAATTGATTTTACAGGATTGTAATCTTCAGAGTAAAGATTTCACACCTTTTACAACAATGAAATAAAATCTAGCTAAAAATTATCAATAAATAATTCATCATGATTTTGCTAAATCATGGTGGTTACAGATTTCACCATGATAAATGCATAAATTTGCATGTGTAAAACTCACCCTGATTTCGATATCATCCTTATCACAGGTGAACCACTGCCTTCTAAATTTAATGGTGGTAATCCCATTTTCCAATTTTCCCGAAAGAGCTTCATAATTCTGCTCCTTATCCAACACCGGGTTATTTCCCACCCCATGAAAATCCTATCCAAAACACAATTATTTTCAAATTCTTCTCAAATTCCCCATTTTTATACGCCTTACTTTCATGAAAACTTGTCCCTTCTCGTCAATCCATCCAATCGCTAAGTCAGCCCCGTTCATTCCGCCATTCTCACTAAATCCGAACCCGATATAACCACCCTTCGTTTCGCCGCTAATTTGCATCTCCAGCCAGGGATTGCTACTCCCATTTTCAGTCAAACTTCTCCACTCAACCTTAATTTTGGGGGAGTCAAGCTGAAACTGATGCGTCCAGGGGGCCTTCCCCTGCGACACGACGCTCCCCTCACTTCCCAAGAAAATTAGAGACACTAACAAAAATAACGTCCTCATTTTTGCAAAAGAGACAAATCGCGAATCGTGCAAAAGTCCCAGCAGCAGCAACAGAAGTGCTGTATCTTTGGACAAGGACAAAATGAGACTGAGGCGCAAATCCAGTTTTGCATGGAGAGTTACCACGTAAATTAACAGGGGAAAGGTTTGCATGATAATGGAATGGAACTGGATTCCATTGTGCTTGGTTGTTTGCTTATCTGTGTATAAGGAGTAAATAATGGATGGATGCGTTCCACTGGTCAAGGTGACTTTGTTCCCAGGAGCGATCTTGTTAACTGAGCGAAGAGATGGGAGGGCGAGATAGATTGGGCTAGGGAAATAAAATTGTGGAGAATTATGTAAACTATCAGTGGAGGTTATGCAAATATACGTACATAAGATACGGCTAGAATTATACCTTTACCAGGACTACGACTGGTAAACACCAGATTTACCAGGGTAGTGGGAAAATAGTTTTATCTCCACTTTTTGCTATCGTGTGAAAAATGGGAAAAATTGCATTTTTACCATATCCTGTCTTCATATTCAGCCCCTTTATTAATTGACAATAACCAACTCTTTACCATTTTGGGAAGTAAAAACCTTTTTTCATAGGCATGAGTCTCTCACGTGACACATTTATTTTTATGCCTTGTACACAAAAGGGTTCTTAGTTGATATCCTAATTTTGTCCTAGACCAGATTAGATATTTCATTTTCATGAGTTACGCACGAAAGTATTTCTTGGTACAAATTCCGCTCTTACTTCCTCATCTTCGCTGAATAGTCAGAGGTCGACGTACGCCGCCGCTCCAAAATTTTACGTGCCGCCACCATGAATAAATTTGATTTCCTATTCCTTCAACATTGCGACGCCGTGCTGCGACGCCGAGGAAAAATCGCCTAGAACTATATGCCGCCGAAAATTTGTCGGCGTCGACCTCTGCATCAAATATATACAATTGAATATATTGTTAAGGCAATAAATTTCGATGAGGTTAAAAAACTTAAGTTTTTCAACCTCTTCGAAATTGTTGCCTTGACATAGGAAAGTTTTGCTGGAAATATATGTGTGCATCTTTACATTTTGACACTACGTAATGTCACCTACTTTGTATGTATCAAACTGACCTAAAAGTACCTTAAAAACTGGTTTCATATAGAAGTTTACCATGCAATTTCCTCACATCCATTGTACCTCCCATTGCCATAGTGCCTCACAACTTGTGAGTCACAAGAGCTTAAATAGATAATTTATATCTTTGTTTACAAACTTAAACTAATTTTTATTAATCGCACTATCAGATGCGTAGTTTAATATAGCCAGGTACATATTTACATAGTTACTTATCAGTATTTACCTATGGTAAAAGCAACCTAGTACATATTTCCTTCTATGAAAAATAACAGCCCGATAGTTCAGTGACTGTCTCACCTCGTCGGGAAAAATGAGTGATGGCAGATTGTCACGACATTTCAGATAAACAAAAGCGTCTCTTTTTTTAAAAAAAACGAGAAAAGGAAACGGATGACATGCACAAAAGTGTGGAAAAATGGAACATCGTTGCGTTGGTCAAGTTTCTACTGCAAGTGACAATTATAATTTATGCATAATGGGACGCTAGTGTCACCAAAAGTGTCTCGTCTGTCGCGAATGAATGACAACTTCATTAAATTCACAAAAGACAATTTTCAATGGAACGATATCCATGCATTAAGTCCTGCTCTCAATGAACTTCATTAAGTTTGCGTTGTTAATTAAAATGCAGATATGTAAATGTATTTACGTATGCAGGCAATTTTTAATTTATTGAGGACATACACAAGATTAAATTGATGTGCATGTCGCAGTAAGATTGGCCAATAATGCAAGATTCTAGGAGGGTGTGGATTATGAAACCTTTATCCTCGTCATCGCAGTTTATGCATGCATGCATATTTTTACATGCATACATAGTGTACGCATATTTTTGTCAGAATGTCAGTTAATTTAGGGTTATTATTTTACTAAGGGGAATGGAACTGGTTTATATTTTAAAAAGCAATGCAAACGAAGGCAAAGCAATCTTTGTCATGACCCGACGCTCAATTCGTTCATCAGTGGCCGCAGAAGTGTGGGGACACAAGGACAAGGTTCCCTCGATTATTCGATGTCCCCATCATCTACCCTTGTTACATATTTACATAACCCCCCCCCCCACCCCAACGTTAATGTCCCCAGATGTCCCACAGCTTCCGCGGTCACTGTTGATCACGAATCAACTTTAATTAAGCCAACATTTGAGTGCATAAGGAGTACATAAACTGTGGAACTTTCCTCATAATAAATACATGTAAAAATTAATAACTATCATTTCGTGAATAAAAAGATGAGTACATAGATTGTTCAATAAATGTAAATAATAAATCCAACTCAATATCAACTTGAAAATTCTCTTCATATCGTATGTTTGCATATAGAGTTTATCTAGCAATATTAATTCCTCATCCTCGTATGCACTTTTGTACACGTGTTTATGCACATGTGGGAGAATTACAAAAAAATGTACACATGGTACATTCATTCGTATAATCCTAAGTAACTATGGTAGTTCGATATGTACATAGACGAATGAATGCATATCTGCAATGCAGATTCTGCATTCCAATTTCGTAGTTCTCATTCATTAACTTATACTTACATATTACTTCTGGATAACAAATTAGCTAAGAACTAGTTCCATTCCACCTGGGCAAAGCATTGTTTTGCAATCCAGGCAAAACTGCGGAAGTATTTACTTTACCACTGTACTTACATATACCTATTTGTTACCATATGATAGTTCTATAGGCTGCGAAATCTATGGAAAATTCATACTGCCTTACACATTCTTCTAGATCTGGTCAAGTGGATCGCACACTTTGACGAAATATATTGTCCTTTCTCAAAGTCGGACTTGTGCATTTACATTCTGCATAAATGTGAATGTAGATAAGCCATCGCGCAAACTAATGGATTTCGTCCGATTAAATGGATTTGTCTAGCACCTTGCACTTTGTCAAGTGCAATTTTTTCTTGGGAAGTTTTGTGTCTTTGTTCCGTGCCGTTTTAGTATTTCAATGTATAAGCGAAAATCAAGAAAACATTGGGTAATACACGAATACAAATTACAAATGCAATCTGCCAAATTTGTTATAATAAATACGTAGTAATATTATTTATTACTTATCATGAATATTAATATGAATCTAGTGTCAAATATTGTTATCATGGTGAATCACCGGATTTTATTTAAATTTCGAATCTCCTTGCCGAGGTTGCCGAGATGTGTCACAAACGTGGGCAAATTTTGGGACGGTGTCCACATCCAACAACGAACACAGACCAATGACACGGATATCTTCCCTCCTTGGATGAACGCCACACTCGCCCTGGAAGGTCAAAAGTTAGCCTTGGGCCACGTCGACGGCATCGTTAAAGCGTACCTCGAGGGAATATTGATTGCTTTAACACACCCTCAAATACGGGACGCCCTCCTCTTTTCCGGCAACTCGGACACTCCCTCCAAATCTGGGCGTCGTTATGCTGCCACCATAGTCCAAATAGCGCTATGGTTTCGCAGAGATTTAAACCACGCCCAACTCGATTCAAATTGGGTGGTCGAATCGGTTCGAAAAGTGCGCCAAATTCATGATCATGTCTCACTCCGTATACGGAAAGCCCTAAATGATGGAACGTATCATGGCCGAGTCCGGCAAAAGGGTGACAAACTAATCAATACAGAATTATGGCGCGCTTTTCAACTAGACTTGGAAGAGTCTCACATTCCCCGGTCGGATCGAAGTTACTATCCCAATGAGAACATTTTCGAAACAGAATTTAAAAATGCACACCCTTTCAACCAGCTCACACTCGCCGTAACCCAGTGGACATTTCTCGGATCGGTTGCCATGGATCCGGAATCGGTGAATGTCTACAACGCCACAGAAGAAGGGCTGATGGCATTCATTTGTGGGCCGTTCTGGGCTACTCGATGGGAATCAGGGACGAATTTAATTTGGGATTAGCCTCCAATCTCCAATTAAGGAGGTTGCATCGACAATTTTTTGCGACACATATGCTCCCCGCCCTATTCAGTTTGAGTCATGAGGGTAAATTGTTGATCGAAGCTTATCTAAAGGTGCTTAATGTATTTTGAAATTTTTATTTTTCGGCCTTCATAACACTAAATACTTGCATATCTTTAAATTATGCAGGGCACAACCCATATCCTGCTTGGCATAGACGAAGAGTATGTTTTACGCGCGATGCTGTACGAAATTTTACAGAGCAGGCCGAAGCACCTGTATCGTCGAATGGGTCTTTATGGCGTAGCCGTCGACTTCTTCATGGGATCTGTCGGGCCAAAATTTATTAACACGGTGTTCCCCCATTTTCAAAAGGTCTTGTCACCAATCTTTAGCCTCATCCATTTCAAAGTTGGATTTCTCCACTTTGCTGGCAAATATCGGTCTGACCAAGATATCGCTAAGTACTGTTATTTTTATGATTTTGTCGATTAGCTCAATAAATACGTCTTAAAGATTGTAATATTTTTAAATGAGAAACACCCACATAAATATTTATGTACATAACATATATACCTCCACAATAGTTCATACTGCGCGTTGCTAGATGGCGCACGTTTCTTGCAGATTCTAGCATTTCTTGCGCTGCTTGCTTTCCAGACTGTGAATCACAGTGCAAGAAATGCAGCAACCCGACACGAAACGAAACTCTTAGCAATTCTGCTAATAAAATTAGATTATGAATATTTATAGCTGAATCAGTTTATGCAAATGGATTTGTCAAAAATTGAGATATATACATATGTACATACTCGAGGGTTTTGTAATGCAAAAATATGAGCTGCTTATTTTTGAGGTGAATAAAATAAAATTGGTCCGGCATGTAAATCTGAGTTGTGTTTTATATGTGTACATGTGAAAAACTTGCATAATGCAAGTTGTATTTGTGAGTTCTTATTAAAATGCGAATTTGGGGAAAGATTTTCATGCACTCGGGTTTCATACTAATCCTAATCAAGCTTTGTTTATTAAGGCAAGCAGAGTCTTCTAAGAAGCGATAAAATTCTTAGATAATCCTCATTAATCAAGAATCAATTCAATGAAAGCGTAATTTTCATTACTGTGAATTTGTACGAGTTATCGTCAACTTACATAAGTTTAGCTCATTTATTGGAATTTGCGTATGCTTAATTACGATGGGTCAATAATTCGTTACTTGGTCGTGGCAGGTTTTTATTTATTTCGGTCTCATCTTGGTCTTCCTTTCATTCAAGTTGTGTATTTGTGAATCTATTTTCTCTGTAAAATTATGATTTATTACTTTTTCCGAGTTATCAATTTCCGCAATTTTTATAATTATAACATTTCCAATTCAACGAAATCTTATAGCTTTATTAATAAAAAACATTTACACAACAAAGTTAACTACTTTTATCATATGAGAAGGACATCTTTTATGAAGCAACGAGTATGTAAGGTTATATGTATGTACATAATTCGCAAATTGTGCGAATAATAATTTCAGCGAAATTATTATTCGGAAAATACCTCAATTTCGCAAATTTTGGAGAAATCATATCAAAAAATGGACCCCATTTTGATGCGAAAATTTCCAAATTCTCTCCCATATTTACAGAAGGCTTTGAACCTTCGACATATTAGGAGCGAGGAGGACATTCCGAAAACCAAGTTAGGAATTTTGCAACTAATGAAATATCTGAGATCGAATGAGGCAATTTTATTTCTTTTGGAGGACGCCTTGAAAATATCACCGCCCGCTTTTCCACTCAATGTCATTGCCGGGCACAGTTTTCACGTTTTTAAAGACCTCCCCCTGAGCAGGACACCGCTTCTTCTGGGGGAACCGACCTCTTCCGACATTGGCTACTTGTTCCCCTCCATCCTCACCTGCTCCGTGGAAAAAAAGGTGACCGATTTCATCTAGTTCTACCCGACTCGAGAGAAATATTTACAAAACCGCGTGGAAAAGCTGGGAATTTCCGGTAAAATCGGGGCTGACCGTTTCACGGGAGAAATTCGACCCGGGTTTAACATCGAATCGGAATCTTTTACCGATTCGGGCTGCGTTATTACCGCGGTTCGAGAAATTCGTATGTTTGAACTCGTCCTCAACGATAAGCCCGCGTTATCCGACGCGTTCAAAAAGATTCTCCTCCAACTCCCCGTTTATAATGAGACGGATCACGACAATGTCAACGTGTGGGTGAACTTCTTCGAGAATTATGGCACCCACGTGGTCAGGTCGGTTTATGGCGGTGGCGCTATCGAGATTACGTTGAGAAGCTCGAAAAAATGCGAAACTTCCGCCATTACGAACGCACTTTTTAACGTTATCCAATTCGCCGAGGATCTCGTGTCTATTAAAGGATTGAGCAGCGGAAATAGCACTTCCGGTCTCGTCGTGCGAGACGGAATCTCTCATCAGCTCAAGTTTCGAGGTGGCGACGCCAAGTATCACACGACCGACTTGACAAAAATGAATTTAGACGAGGCCTCCACTCTTTTGGCCGATTGGAAAAATTCCCTCCAACTAAATCCAACCATTTTAACAACAGAAATGGGTCTCGTACCGATTGGCGAAATTGCGAAAAAAGTCGGAACCCGGCAAAACATCACCGCCGCCGTTGCGACCGCCACTTCGCTCTATTTCCACTCCGACCTCAAGTACAAACCGAAACCTGTCAATCAAGTCATCCAAGGCGACCGAGACTCCGTCCTCCCCGTTCAATCGAACCAAGGATTTACCGCAATTATTCAAATGATGCTCAACCAGACGGCCGAATCGAATAAAAGGTTCGAACTAATGATGACAAAATTCGAGACGGATCGACGCCTGCAGGAAGAACGGAGAGCGAACGAAACCCGCGAACAGCGCGCCTGGGAAAGACACCAGCAAGAATTTCAGTACAACATGTCCAGATTGGAGCAAAACGAGCGTCGCACCCAAGAGGCCGCGAGACAGCAGAAATTGCTCGATATGATGAACGCCACAGCAGCGGCGGAACAGAACTGGAGAGCCGAACAGGCCAGGCAACAAGCCGCGATTAACAGCGCACGGGCCGCACAACAACAAAGAGATCATGACCTTATGGTGGCCATCATAAATAAACCTCAACCACCGCCATCGTCCTGTTTGAGGAGAGGAACTTTAATCCACGCGGGCGAAGTGTTCAAGCCCGTGGAGTCCTTGCAAGTGGGGGACATCATTTTAGACCACAACATCAATCCGACCACCGTGGTGGGAATTTCGTACGAATTTTTGCAATCCCAAGGATTCCACGGGTTCGATAATGAGACCTTTTTCTTCACCGAGAGCCACATTTTGGCCGGTCCGGCGAATAATAATGATTCTGGGCTCCAATTCTACGTGAAAGACAAGCCTCTCCTCCTCAGACAAAATCCTCTCATGGAATTCATCCCCGTGCAGGAAATGCAGTATAGAGAACCGTTCCAAGTTTTAAAACTCGACCCCAAAAACGCTACAAGCCTGGGTAGCGCGACCGTTCAAGTTTACACGGATCCATCCCCGCATTCGGAGGATGAACTGATCTACTTTTTGCAGGTGGACAACCCCTCCGGAACTTATATCGCGAACGGGTACGTTTGTCGACATGAAACGCCACCGCTGGACAAGTGGCCGCACGCGATGGGTGTTTTGTTCAAAATTTTCTACACGGAGGAGCTCGCTTTCTTTGGCGATGTTCCGTACACGATGGAAGTTATGGAAAAGATTGACCTGATTACGGCCGAAGTTGAGGAAGCGCTTGTTAAGGTGGATTTGAAGAGGTTGATCTCGTCAGCTGGTGACGATGACGGGTCAATTGAGCTACCGTTTGACCCGGAAGAAGCGACCACCGTGCTGCAGGGAGTCTTCAATAATCCGACACTCGGCGCAATGGCGACAAAACTGTATGCCGCGACGAGCAAGAAATTATCGTTGTATTTTGATGACGAGAATGCGCAAGAGTTCGTGGGGCATGGGTTTATCGGAAGGGGGCAAGATTTGATATTTAAGGAAATTCATGCCCAGTTTGTGACCTCGGTGAGGAAATATTTTGATTTTAGCACAGAATAAAATTTTAGCTAATTTGACAAAAAGTTGACGTACGTATATTACAATTTACTAATAAATTTCATTCTTGACATGTCTAATTAATAAAGCAAACTCTAAATAACTCATTTAGCGTGAACTGATCAAAATTGTCGCTTTGTGCGAATCAGGATGAGAAGAGAAAGTTTACTTTACGTAAGTACATAGGTCAAGGTAACTGACTAGTTTGGTCTTGAAAAAATTAATTTTTATGGATGACACATTACGTTATTTTTAACAATTCCTAAATTCTCAAATTTATGTACTATCGTCAATTACTTGTTGCAAGATTAATAAACCCAATGGGTAAGTTAATGAGTCGTGATGGGCATCACGACTCATTCTCACTCACTAATTCTTAGGAGAAGGATGCAAGTTGAGCATATCAAGACGGAGACCAAAGAGATGTCTCATCTCGCCTCCTGTTTTTTTTCTACAATTTTCTCCCTTTCATTGTTACAATATATTTGTATGTACACATGTACATTACCTTCTAAAAGGTAATTACCCAAATTATGTAACCATGTTACAATCGAATTGGATGGGTATGAAGCAACATATACTATCCTCTTACTTAGGCTTACCACCTCATTTGTTTGCATATTTAAATCTCACTATGCCCACTTTCGCCGATACGGGCTTTCCATGTTGAATATGGTAAACTCTAGCGAATGTGTCAAAACATGCAAATGAGGTGCCCAGTAATAAAAATTGGACAGTATGTAGATCAAGTTTAATCATAATTTGATAAATAAATAATATTCTATCCCTACTGTCTTTAGGTATAAAGGAAAACTTTACAAAAATCAAACAAAAATCATTATAGAGTTCGAAATTCAGGGCGCCGTGACCTTTTAATTTGTAAGGTTAATGAACTAAAAACAGAACTCACAAAAGTTGATCCGCTTTTAAGCTATCCTACCCAGCAGACTTTGTGGACAGACAAAATCTTCACGTGTAATACTTACTATTAGACACTTGTCTAATACAGAAACATTTAAAACATAAGTTTCCAGTTTACTTATTTTTAAAAGTCGCCCAGCAAATAAGCTTCAGAACTTTATGTATTTATGTGCATATTTTATAAATATGTACTCAGCAGTAGCATACTTATCGATACAAATTTTACCTGATGATTAGTCCAATCCATTATAAAACTATTTACTTATGAGTTATATATATATTTAATAATCTGGCAATGAATGAATATATTATGCAAATAAATATTAGTATTCACTGATCGCTTAATCCGACAGAATTAGACTTTAAAATATTTCATAACATACCGATATATTTAAATATTACATAGTTATGCATGGTCATTTACATTGGTATTTCCATAATGGGGTGGTTTTCCCTGACATCATAAAATGTATGAGTTGAGGGAAAACCATCAATACAGATATAACTATGACATATGTAGAACGTATATTAGACTTTTAAAAACTAATCGAGTTAAGGTCTCAACCCGCATTATCGAATTATTGGTAATTTATTATTGGAAAATCCGAGAAATAACAAATGTATATTAATAAAACAAAATTATGTAACTCCAGTGTTCAATCACGCCTCGGATTAAATGTGTCAGTGAAGTGGACCAAGCGATTTGCATAGCTGCCTACTAAAACTGGAATTTCCCCACTTACCGAGCAACTATTAACGGCTTATCAACGCTTATCGAACCCCTTTCACCAAAACATATAACTTTTAAATAAATGATCTAATTCTTATACCCTATCATATTCATCCCTTTTCGTATAAAAGCGCTCCGAATTCCCCACTTCTTCACACTACGTCTGAACCATAAAATCCAGTAGTACCTCCAAACTCAGCTCCACCATGAAGTTGCTTCTCGTCCTCGCTGCCACCCTGGCAGTCGCCTCCGCCGGCACTGTCGACCCAGCCCTCAGCCTGGCCATTCAACAAGGTTCCACCGAGGCGATCCTTGCACTTCCCGCAATCGTCGACCAAGTCCAGTCCAACCCATCGCTCTTGTCCCTCTCCGGTGATGCCAAGGTGTCCGCCCTCGTCGCCTCCCTGCAAGGACTCACCTCCGCTGCTCAGGCCCCCTACGTCCAAGTCGCTTCTTCCCTCGGCCTCGAGACCCAGACGTACTGGGGATCCAACATCATCCACGTCAAAGGCTTGACTTCCCAGACTCTCGCCTCTTTGGCTGCCACCCCCGGAGAATTCACCCTCCGTAAGCCAGTCACCGTCCGAATGACCCCATCCATCGTTGAGACCAACGCTACCCAAACCGCGCAATGGGGAGTTGCCAAAATCAGGGCGCCCGAAGCTTGGGCGCGCACTCAAGGTGAAGGTACCGTCGTTTGCATCATCGACACCGGAGTGAATCTTGGCCACGTTGCGCTCGCTGACTCGTACGGAGGTGCCTGGAGCGACCCGTACTACAACACGGCTGGACCAACTGACCAACAAGGACACGGATCTCACTGTGCGGGAACCGTCCTCGGACGTGCCAACGGTGTCGGTGTCGCCCCAGCTGCCCAATGGGTCGCCTGCCGTGGACTTAACCACCAAGGATCCGGAACTGAACCTAACCTTATCTCGTGCGCCCAATGGGTCTTGACCGCGAATCCCAGACCAAACATCGTCTCCAACTCGTGGGGCGGCGGTAGTAATAATCCGTGGTACAACCAGGTTGTCTCTGCCTGGCGATCGGCTGGAATCATCCCAGTTTTCGCTATCGGAAACTCAGGGCCGGGATGCAGGACGGTCATCTCTCCCGGAGATCAGCCCAACCTTATCTCCGTCGGAGCCACCACTGACACCGACGCCATGGCGACCTTCTCTTCCCGAGGACCCAACGCAGCAGGAGCACTCAAACCAGAAGTCTCCGCACCAGGAAACAACATCGTGTCTTGCGGAACTGGAGCCAACAATTACGTCACCATGTCCGGAACTTCAATGGTGGGTTACACTGAATATTTTAGTTTCTGAGTTATTGACTAATTTTTTAAATTTACTAATATAGGCCACCCCCCACACCGCTGGAGCCATCGCTCTGCTCATGTCTGCCAACCCAAGCTGGGGATTTGACGAGATTTTCACTGCCCTCACCACCACGCCAGTTCACCCAACCTTGTCCAACGCTGACAGGAATTGTGGACTTCCGGAAGGTGGAGATTTCCCAAATCATGCTTTCGGTAAGAGTTGTCGCCATTATTGACATACAATATCCAGACAAGAAACGTTATTGTACTTTCACAAATTTCAGGTCACGGACGTATCGATGTTGCTGCTGCTCTTGGACTTTAAATTGACAGACCACAAGTGCATTTAAGCAAACCAAATTATTTGTTTCAAAATTGGATTTATCTTGTAAATAAAATTTATTTTCAAACTTAATCAACTTGACCTTCTGACACAGTGAAATATTTGCATAAATACACTTGCATGCATATTTACATACGTACATATGTACATATTCAGGTTATCATGATATATATATATAAGATGTATTTAGGTATTAAATATATACATACATATTCTTTATTTGCAACAAGTAATCATTCGATAACAATTTACACTCGGTCAAATTAATGCAAGAATTGATCAAATATGACAAAAATCCACTCCGCGTCAGAAGCTTAAAACCACCCATTTTTAAATGTTAGAAAACTCAGGGGTCGCCCTTCGCATAGTAACTCAAAATAAGGAAGAGATCCAAAAGGATATATCAATATGATCTGTGATTGATTATCTACTTCCCTTCCAAGACAATTGAAAGCTGACGGTCAACTACACCTGTGGCATTCTCATAACCTTTATGCTAAAATAGGAAAAATTTCCTAATTTTTACCCATGGAAAATGGGATGGAGGAGTAAATCCATAATCGGTCTGTCAGTGAATAATTATCGTCAAGGATAGATATGTAAATATGTATGTATGTATGTATATGTACGAATGTATGTACATACACAATCGCACGAAAACATTTAATTTTAATCCATCGCTTCCACCGAATTTCGGTAATACTGCGACAAAATACATGTAATCAATGGGACATTACCTAAGTACTTATACAGACCATTTACATACATACAAAACGGATAAGTAATATTTGATAAGCGCTTTAAAATAATTGCATCCTGTGATAGGATTCCTATCAATTTGACAAAATTTCAACAACATTTTACAGTGTTAACGTTTGCGGAAAACTAGAATCATACTTATTCCTCTGGTAATTCATGGTTGAATTGAAATTAAATTTACAACTTGATCAATATCTCAAAAACTCGTACATATATTTTACTGTATTTGCACATATCCTTCTATTTTGAGACAACTGAATTTGCATTTGCAAAAATAATTACACATATTTATCTCAGCCGGATTAATTGTGATACTTTTGACTAAAAGGGCAAGGAAATAATTTATCTTGCTTTTGCATGTATATTCATATTTATTTACATAGCATAGGCTGCGCAAGACGTTTTTGGCTGTGGGAATACTTTTCACTCAATTCATAAGTTAGGCGCTCGAGAACCCTTTGAAATAGCACTGCACTGCACAATTTAGTATATTACTTAGGATTAGTTACTACTTAATTTATGCACTAGAATGGCAAACCTATAAAGTTTCTACAAATATTTGCTGTTACAAATATTTTCATACTTCAAAAACATAATTTACAAGTTTTCGCCATTGCTAATTTCTGTAAGGACATTTACTGGCTAGTGCATTGAATGTCCTTTCGGTGGAATTTATGTGGGGAAAATGTACCCCATGTCCCCACAATTCCGCAACCCCTGCATGCATGTAAGTATTTATTTACTGATACTATGTATCGCTATCGCTACGACTTCTGTACAGTAATTAATTTTACATAAGTACATTGCTACAAATTTTGGTAGTTGCTGAATTATCTTTCCAATTATCTTTTGAGATGGAGACGGTTGTATTTGTACATATTGCAAAGTTTTCAAGGCCGAAATTTTTGGGAGTTCAAACTAAATTGAACTTTTACTGACGCCAATTTCACAGCATTAATATGTTGTACACACACGTATATTCAATTTATTTATATAAACGTACATGCATACATAAGTATGTATGTGCAGACATAGTGTACTAACAACGCTAATCATTTACAGTGGAAAACTACATAAATACACAACGATGTTTTTTATAAAAAATGAATGCAGCATTAGAAGTCTGCATCAAAGAACAAATCAACGCAACACAACACTCAGACTCAAAATACGTACATAACCTCCATGAAACCTTTACCTTTCAATTATTTTTCTAATTCCAACAATAAGATTTACCCACGAAAAGCAGACATGACCTTCCGTCGCCTTTACAAAAGATGCGTATCATTCGCCATCCAAAGTTTTGGAACCTTGTTGTCCCTCGAGTGGACCACGATATTTAAAAGCATCGTGCAATCTGGTCATTTCATGTTTTCACTTCCGTTCCATTGGGAACCGTCGCCCGACAAAATGTTCTCTGTCGGTAAATTACGCGTAACGCGGAGCAAATGGAGGATCAGTTTTGCTAAAATGATGGTCATCTTGTCCCTCTTGGATTGCATTTGCAGAATGCATTTCGCACTCGTTTGCGACTATGGCGCAATGAAGGACAGTGAATTGCTGGAAATGTATCTGGAACTTTTTTCCCGCTTTGGGTGTGGTCTTCTCTCAATCCACCCAATCTTTCGGCCAGAATATCACGTGACTCTAGTCAATCACCTTCTCAAGCTGGATGCAGTGCTAAGTAAGTAAATCGTCAATAACCTTCAAATTAAATATGTCAATGATGATGGATCAGCTCCGTTTGAGCCGCATGTTAAAATTTAATGCGCGACTTTTCCGCGACATCAATAAATTTAAGTTCCCGGGTGGAAATCTAAAATATTTGAAATTTTATAACTTTAGAAATCACAACTTATCTCGGAAACGGTGTTCTCTCCGAGAATCTTGGCATGCGCCTTTGTCTCTTGTTCGCTTTACCGGTGGGAGTTTTGAGTCCGTTTCTTAGCACGCTACCTGCCCATTTTAGGTCGCGCCATAGCGGGAGATTTTGGGGGGCTAGGTTTCTTCCTCGGTGGATTTATGACTCGTATCCGGGAGTTTTATGCTACGCCGTGTACGAGCTATTCATGGTATTTTCGAACACACACAATACCACATTTCTCGCTCCGGTGGTAATGATTTATGCCGTGATTAACGTGACGCACATTCGTCTCATCATTTCACGGTAAGTACATATTTAGGACAGATTCATACATAACTGCGAATTTTCAGATATTTGTGATACGTTACAAAAGAATACGCCCAATCATTTAGAAAACTTGTATAAATTCAATTATTAAAATTTCGAATCCTTAAAATTTTATGGCTACACTTTAGTATGCTACCCGATAAATAAATAAGATGCTTATCACGTGACCCAAATCGCTCGGATAGCATGCTTACTAAAGTTTTTTTTTCAATTTTCTTAAGTTCCTGTCCTTAACAAACTAATCGTTTCGTCCGTAATAACCATTTTCTCTAAAAACAGAAAATCATTCCTCATGAAGAGCCGACTACTAAGATATCAAAGCCTTCAAATCCTAAATGCCCGTTATTCTGAATATTTCTCCACCATCTTCTGGCCCATCGGGCAAAATACGGTTTACGGTTGCAACGTGGGTGTCAACGTGCTCTTTGTCTTGAGACACGTGGACCTCGGATGGAGTCGTTTCTTCGCATGCGTCGCATGTATGGTCCTCGTCTTCGTCTTTGAAAAATATGCCATCACCGGGAACGCTCGAATGTATCACGAGTCGAAGAGATTCATCCAAGATGTTGGGGTTGCCAGAGGATGTCGAAACGCGGCGGCGTCCAGGGTGACGTGCAGATCGCTCAGACCGATCAAGGTGTACGTTGGAAGATACTACTTTTTCAAGATGTCCACCTTCACCACGTATTTGGCAGTTTTGGTGGACTACACGGCCAGCGTGTTAATTGCCATCAATAATTTTCATGCTGAACATGGACTAAGAAAATTTAAACTGTAAACTAAACTATTCTCAATTCTTATTATAGGCAAAAAAATTTAAGCGAGGACGACAAACATTAGAAAAATACTATGTGCATATTTATTTGCATATGCATGTATAAATTATTCACATTTAAATAAAGCTCAGTTTTAATTTGTACTACAAACTTACAATGTTAAGAATTAAGTAAAATAAATGATGAAAGGTTCAGTCTTTTAAGAAAGCATATAAAAAAAGTATAAGAAATTCAGAAAATACTTGTGGACGTATTGACCGAGAATTGCATTAAGGTTCCAACTAATTAAAATTATTAGTAAAGATAATGCATGACAATACTATCATTTAAACAATCCAAGCGAATTCTTCATCTTCGTTAATGTCGTCATGAACATGTTCCTCTTCGAACGGGGTATCTGAATGGTCTCTCTATGAACTCTTTTTGAGTGGATTGCTAAACATCCCCGAAACTTGAACGCCTTCCCGCACACATTGCAAATAAAGGGACGCTCTCTCGGGTGGACGTTACCGTCGTGATTTTCCAGAAGCGCACGGGTTTTGGAGGGGATGGTCTTCACATATCCGTGGATTTCTTCAACATGGCGGTTTAAATTTTCCAGTGTTTTAAATGTGGACAAGCACAGCAGGCAGGAATATGGAATAGCCTTCTTCTTGACGAGACGCTTTCTAATTTTTAGAAAGGGAGAAAGATCCACCAGTCTGATCTCAAACTCCTTTAGTTCCACACTAACTTGTCCCTGCCATGTCGTTGGCGTTACGTTGACCTACAGATAAGTTAAAGTTCACGAATTATTCGCCCTATACATTGTTTGTTCGATTAATCTAAAACTGTCACGTTCTATTCGTATTACCTCTTGACTAGCTGGGACAGTTATTGGAGGTGCTGGGGGTTGATAAAAGTCCCGTTCTCGCTTGAGTTCGCCTAGAAAAAGGAGAATAATTACTTCAACCAAATCCAAAATTTCTAAATCGTTGAGTACTCACTTTCTTCCAGTTTTGGAACCAACTTGTATACAATATCTTGTAATGTGCGATCAAAGCGGACATGTTTCAAGGGGTCGACCGGGTCGATCACTACTTCACATTCCGGACAGGTATTTCTGTTCTCTAAATGCTGGACAAGGCAGCTTTTGCAGACTGTTAAACAACAATAAATATCAGCAATTAATTAACTAACAATTCTATTAATATGTATAATAGTTTGATCGACTCACAAGTATGAAGACACTCCGTAACCGTCGAGGCGGCGATAAGGTATCCTTTACAGATTTTACAGGTGATGCAAGGATTCACACTTTCCAACCTGACATTCAACATTGTCCTAATCAAATGTATAAAATGTTAGCAAATAATTGATTGATTATTTTATTTATTTTTAAGCATTTATAACTTGTAATTGTAATTGCCAACCGTAATGAAGATTTCACAAGAAATAAACCGTCCTCAAGAATATCTGGCAACTTGTCAGTTGATTACTTAAAAAAACTATTTAAAGAATGCGAAAACTTGTAAATATGAATACATAGCAAACAAACCTGAGAGAATGAATAGAAAATTGTAAAAAGTAAATTGTTAAAACTTTAATTTATAATTCTCTCAGATTTTCGTCGATTCAATTAAATAAAAGCAATAAGTTTAAATATCTGTAAAAATCTGTATGAACTGAAGAAGTGAAGACTAACATAAACCTTCGGCATTGTTGCTTGCTTTATGTTTTGTTTTCCTGCCATCGAGCGAGCGAAAATTTGCAGCTTTGACCTGACAGACTTTGGGGGTCGGACACAAATTATGTAGTGTGAAGTTTGAAATGTTTTTTTAACTTTTATTTTGTGTTTATTTATTGTATTGAGTTTAAAATTTCCTTGTTCATTAATTCTTCGTGCTCCTCACTCGGATTGAAAAAAAAGTTGATGAAATTAGAAATTAAATTCCTTTATTTCGCACTATTTTTATGTTAATATTTAGTCATGGATTAATCTGACTCAGATTAATCCATGACTCTCAAAGAGAGTCAGAACATACTGAGAAATAACCCTTGAGCATATTTACTTTAAAAAACTGCATAAATACGTGGGTGAATTTTTAGCAGGTTGCCAAGTTACTTTATCCAAGGAAAACAAAGTATTTTGGGGAACCATTTTTATCTTTATTATTTTACCCTCGACGTGACCAAGGGTAAGCAAGTCTCGCTCGCTCCATTATCGATAAGCCAAAACATAACTCTGTATTTTTGATCTTGCGTCGGATGAAACATTTCTCAAACTCTTAATTCAATTCCACAAAATTGCTTCCACTTTCAGAAATAACCAATGGACAAATTTGCCCTACCTGCTGATGGCGTGCTTAAGTTCACACTACCAAATACCATGAATTGTAATATGCATTCGGTTATTCTGCCTTATCGGGAGCGTGAAAAAGTAAGGTTTTACTACGTGCTATTGAATGTCACATGCTGAAAATTAATTAACTAGAATGTACTTGAATTGTGCACAGTATACCATCGGCGATAAATTCACCTCGTGGGAGGCACAAGGCGAATTCATCTTTCTAGGTACGTGGGGCCATCCTTATTGGAACTTCCTTCCCACTTCACTCGTGGAAATTTCGTGCGAGTTTGACCACTTCTGGGTCAAACCTCTCGAGGTGAGCGACCCTTTGCTCATGTATTCCTCATTATATACGGAGGATCCAAATTATTACTGATTAAATAATTTGAATCTTTAGGGAAACTTGGTTTTAAAAAATGGAGTAAATCTTGACGACAAGGTTAGGACACGGCTGAACTTTGGGGATGAACTGGCCTTCACCAAGCACCGTAACAACGTTGACCACGGCCTTGCCATATTCACTTTTAAAGTACATATCCATAACCATAAAATAATACAATGATTGAGTGATGTGATGACTAGTTTTGCGCTAATTTTAGCAACGGGAGTACGTTAGTAATTGGGACAAGTGCGATAAGGCTTCGATTAAGGGTGTGCCAGATGATGTGGCTAGCTTGGATGTAGATTTCACACCAGATCGCAATCAATTGGTATGCATATTTAAAACTGTTGAATGCTTTCTATGTATGTCTATATTATTACCCTGAACTTTGACATTACAAATTCCACTCCACTTCTAGGTATTCTCTCACATTCTATCCTACCTCCCCCTCGGAACCCTGAAAAACGCTCGACTGGTTTGTACACACTGGGACGAACAAGTGTTTTCAATCCTGCGAAAAACATCCGTCATTGGTTTTCAAACTCGATTCCATCATGATGACATGACCAATCCATCCCACCAGTTTTTGCGATACGTCCATGAAATGAGGAATGTCGCACCATGGCCAAATTGGAAGATTTGGTATCCATCCTTACCAGCCGAAAACGAAAGGGACGACGCAGAGAAAAAATGGTCAGCAAAGTACATCCAGGACTTGGATTAGTTTCTTCACCCCAGTAGAGGGCACCATGTCAAGAGTTTATCGTTGCATTCATTCATTAATTCCGAACGGGATTACTGGGTATTTCTCAAATCCATTACTCAGTTGAAGGACACCTTGGAAGAATTGCATCTCGACTTCGAAATACAAATCTTGGAACAGAATGGCAACGAGATTAAATATGACTTGGATCCTATTATTTTCAAAATGCTGAAGAAATTTTCACTAAAGCTCGCGCCCAGTATATCTGACCCTGTATTGGATAATAGACAATTGGCTGCCCCCTGGATGAAAAATTGGGCGGACGCGATTAAGCGTGTGGAGTCCATCTCTACGCGCGGTTGTGATTTTCTGGGGTCACGATTTGCACAGGAGTTACAAAACAATGGGCAGTGTTATCAAAATTTGAAGGATATCCGGTTAACATGCGAGCCATCGGTTGCAATCAATTTTCTCACCGAGTTGACCCAAACCGTGACGAATTTGACGCTCACCATGCCTTTGGAAACACGAGACCTTCGAGACTTTGAGAATTTGATCAAGAAATTCGCCTCATGCTTGGAATTACTGTCTTTTTTAATCTCCACGAAAGGCCTTGGAGAAAAGTCTCGCTTCGACCTCAATCTTCCATGTCTCGCGAGGCTAAAAAAGTTGCAATTTTATTTTGGTTTCTTTAAAGACATCCGGAATTCCAATATCGGTACATATCAGGGTCATACAATCAAAGATGTGGCCCGATTCCGGCTCTCGTTCCCCCCATCTCGGTTTGGTGGTGATGACCTCGGCATCGACTATGAACGTCACCTTCCCTCGATTCGTGGCATCATTGTGAAACCAAAATTTTGGGTTGGTCCGGCTGAATTTTGGGACACGTATAGTGACCTGTTTGACAGTCTCCTTCCCAAACAAGAAGGACGAAGTTGCCAGACTCTGCAACGCTTGGAAATTCCAACCTGGGGTGGTGAGATTGGGGAAGGATATCTTCAAGCTGGCCGACTACCGAAAGTCTTTCCAAATGTTCGGAACGAATGGATGAACGATTTACGAGAGATGAAGAACGATTGAAGAACTTGATACAAAATAGATAAATGCACATTCATGAGTTAATATGTATGTACTTACATACCAGTGTGGAAGTGAAGATGATGAATTGTTAAATTGGGTATGAATGCTTTGCTAAATTTGCAGCGATAAATATGAAAAAAATTAGTTACCACTGTCGCCCCTGAATTTAGTAAGTTTTAGTCATTTAAAACTATTTAACGAGGCTAGAAAGAAACAAATATTTTTACACGAAGAGGAAAAATAAATACGAAATATTCCTAAATTAAGTACAATTAAAGAATTAATTTAGTCAAACATTTGAATTTTTAACTGTGATGCACGGTCCGTGAATAATTAATTAGTGAGAATGTATAACGTCAAACTTTCATTCAGAGCGCAGGAGTAAATTCATATTTTTATCATGTTGATCAGGACGATGACCCCACTGCAGAGGGAGTCTTGCTCTACATACTTGCTCATAATTATCGGGTTCATAATTGCTCGCACATTATGTGGGAACCATGAAATTGAAGATAAATGAACTTTATTTTAAGTTGTTTGTGAACGGTCTGCCTGTTTGATGAAGTAGTGCGAAAGGTCAGTCAGCGGAGGACAGAGAAAAAGGGTACTGAAAATCTGATGTTTTTGACCAACCACTTGAAGATAAGATTGAATTTACAAAGTAAATATCCAAATTTATAAGTCATTTGTTTTATTACGCGTATTTTTACAAGGTTTATCAATCTAGTCACTTACAAGGTTTGCACATAATGTTAAAAAACACGTTTGTTCAAATAATATAAAATTATCACAAGTTAATTTTTTCAGAACTATTTCTATGTAGATGTTGTTGGTTTTCCAGTCAAACGGATGATTATTTCAGCTTTGACCCCCGAAAGTTTATGAAGTACATGGCTGGGAATAAGATGCTTTAGTATGCCCATCCTGTTCCGCATACTGTCGTGTGAAATAAGTGTAATTCGCTTCTGACGGGGATCTAAATATGTATACAAAATTAATAATCAGTGGTCTATTTCAATAAGTTACATACATAATCGTAGACCTACTTGTACTGTGTGGATGGAAGTGATAGTTTTCGTCGTCCGGATTGCTACTAAATCCTAGCGACATTCTCAGCTCGTCTAGATATGATTTTTCCTGCAGGCTGAGGGAGACCACGTAAGAATGAATTCCAACTTGGGTGATGGAACTCATTGGTATGCAACACCTTACAGGTTTCCTTTCTGGATAAGATTTTACACATGTTACTTTTCATCATAATTATAAATAAGTATTAAAAATTAAATAATCAATTAAATAAATGTACTGAATTGAGTGTGCGGCATTGCGAATTCAATTCCCTCCTTGCAAATGGTCGCGAGAATAAAGCCATGCAAACCTGCAGCTTGAGTTTGATAAGTCCCGACGTTGACGGTGCGACATTGAAGTGTTATCTTTGTGTCGGGTGAAAAATTAGATGGTGGTGGTTTCTTGACTGTAGGTGTTAATTTTTCGGATACAACCTGAATTTCGTCGTCTTCATCCGAGTTAGATCCTGTGTATGAAAATATTAAAAATTGTACATCTACATAATTACTCTCGGATTGGTTTTTGCTGTCTGACTTTATACCTTGACTTTCACCACAGTTATCATCATTAGTGTCTTCGTTGCTACTTCTGGAACTATGTTTGGATGAGGATGCGTGAACAAGTAGGTCGTCCAGTTCTCTCATGAGTGCATTTCGGCGTGGCTTTCGGGGTACTGTAATCTTTCGGGGTACCGTAATCTTCACGATCTCGGCATCTGAGGATGATTGAGTCCCGTTCTGGGAAAGCGATGATTTTTTTGTGTACTTTCTTTTTGGTCCTTCAAGTAACTCATCATACTCGTCCACCTTAGCTCTTTTCTTTCGTTTTTCAGCCTGGAATTAATATTTAAACTTTAGAGACCCAAGTCGTACTCACTTCAAATATATAGGTTTTTTTAATTCACAACCTTTTCCGGCTTTTCCTTCAATTCTTTGACTTTCACAATTTTTGTAGAATCCGACAGTCGAGTTTTACAGTACTCGCAAAAGTGTAAATCTCTCGATCGCGTTCCACAGTTTTGGCAGACGGCTTCTGAATCTGGGATGAACCGTTCTCTCTAAAAAATAAATAATGTATAGTTTGTCCAATTCCTTTCATTTAAAGTACATTAATTTTCTCACAGTAAATGGCTGAACAGATGGGGTTGGTAGAGGTCGAATAATACTTGGTGGTGGTGGTCGAATAATTGATGCTTGAGCAGTTTGAACGAAAGATGATGCCATCGTACTATGCTGTGCCCAACTTTCTGCGGGTAAATTGCCTCCCGTCGAGTAATGGGATGGCAAAAAAGCTTCCGTGGTTTCAGTCTCAGTAATAAATTGGTTGTTTGTAGAGTTTGATGTCAAATAGCTGACTCCTTGCTGGGGCGAGTAATTAAATTGATTGGTCACAGATGGTTGACCCAAAATCGCGCTTGGCACCAACTGAAATGTTGTCAGTGGCCCAGGAAGGATTTGGAATTGACCACCGGGTGCAACTGGTAGGGTTGAGGGCACTAATGTGTAAGCACTTGCGGGGAGGACGTTATTATTATTCTGCAAAAGGAGAGGTTGGGGCTGAAAGTAATTTAAATTTGCATTTCCTTGCGCCCCAACCACATTGTCATCGTCGCGATCATTGTCATCGGGAAGGATCATTTCCCCCTCGCCATCGCCACCTTGGTCTGTCTCATTGTCTGAAAATGTGCATAGAACCCAATTGTCGACATTTTCTTCTTGCTCTTTCAGTTCTACTTTTAAAAAGCTATCCAAAAAATTATAATTAGTACATAATCAACCTTAACAGGGTATTAATTATAATGATTAATTTGAACTACCTTGACATATCTCCATCTTTTATCTCACTTTCAGTGTTTTCGGTTTTTTCCTCCTTTATCTCATTTTCAGTGTTTTCGGTTTTCTTCTTTACATTTTCGGCCACCATTTTATCCTCTTCTTTCCTCTTCCTTGTCTTACTCCAGGGCCCAGGTCGTTTGCATTTAATTTCTAAGCATGCAAATTATAATAGCCAATTAGTTAACTTTAAAGTCAAATACTCTACTATTTATGTATTTATGTCTAACCTGATCGTTCATCTGGTTTCAATATTATCTCTTCAATAACTCTTTGCCCTTCATTCGAGCAACTTTGCTCACCAACATCGTCATCTTCATAATTCACAATTACTGGTTTTACGTCATCATCAACGTCGTCGTCGCCGGCAAGACTTTCATCCTTATCCGTGCTCAATGCTTCCTCTTCGTCTGAAAGTGTAGACGTAGTGTAGCTCGAGCAGCTCGTCTCGTCATTCAAGAACTCTGGATCTAATTTAACAAAACAAAGTATTATTCACTTTTCAATTTACAAGTTAATTGCAAACATTTGTAAATAAAAACCTGAATCGCTCTTTCTCCTCGTAATTGTGCGCCAGTCCACTATCTCTTGATATTTCAACTTCAACTTAATTAATTTCACCATCGCGTCCATCGCCACCCTCAATTGGTTCATTTCCTCCTTCAGTTTAATCAATTGGTCCAACTGTTGGCGACAAGGGTAACAAATCAGCAGACTTTTCCAATACGAGTGATTCCCACGGACATTGGGTCTCTCAGGAACGGCCACGAGCTGGCGAAAAGAGCAGAGTTGGGACTTGGTCATTGGGCGACCATTTCGCGACGAGCCACAAATTGAACACAGTTTAATTTTTGACCTATTTTTTAATTTAGTAACAGTTTCACTTTCTACTTGTTGTTTCGTGTTCCGTTTGAGGAGCACGATGACTGGAGAGATAGAATCCATAATGGATAATTGAACTAGTATGTGGTTTAGTTAATACTTTAGGTAATTTTTGTGATAATTGTAAAATCAATTAATGATTTTTAATTTTAAAATTTTAAATGTTGAATGTTTATATTTTACTCAAGCAGCAGGTGAAAGCGCAGACCCGCTGTGTAAACTCTGGGCAATGCTGGACTGGACTCGGTATGAATTTTCTACATGGAAAGGGACCGTGCATAAAGGACATGACCAGTTTTGACGGTGATCAACTGTTTAATTAGTCCTTTTCAATCGGATAAGTTAGATATCGGAAGGTGTGGTTAAGGGTTTTAAAATGAATTTAAAGATCAGTTACGCCTGGTCCCCACTGTAATAAGATCTATGCATTTGTAATTTGTACGCAGGTCATGAAATAGATCGGTGAAATATTGAAGAAGGTTGTTAAATAAGGTAGCAATGCAACATTACGTATGTAATTTCTTTATTATTGACATCAATATTCACATTCACAAAAATATTTTTTACATGAAATCTAAATTTTGCATAATGAAAATATTGACAGTTTTAGAAGCTTGGCGAATTTACGTATTGAAAGTTAACATATCTTAATATCATCATGCTTCAACACATATTATTGCATAATTAAATTAACACGGTCAGTTACGCATTTATCAGAATTAGTGACATTGTTTGAGTCATGCAAAAATCTTGAATCTTTAACGGAGTCCTACTCTCGATAAAGTTGGATCCAAATTTTATCTTGAGAGCGAAACTTCCATTCGTGACCCTTCTCAGGATTGACCTTCGTTTTTGCTCAATATTTCCCTTAACAGTGCACTCATTTCTCATTTTCATTAAGGTTCTCGTCGATCTGTTGTAAACCCAGGATGCCACCGTAAAGATGCAAATATTCATGATCAAGCAGTTAACAATAATTAATGGGAAGACGAGAAATGCTGGCATTTCAATAACGTCATGCATTGTGATGACCACATATTGGGACACGATTTGCAGTAAGGGTCCGAGGGAGATCAACGCTGGGACGATAAGGGTCATCAGATAGTTGTTCATTATCCTCTCCAGTATCTGGCTGCAGTGGTAAGTCCGAACACAGTTTTCTAGCTGGACTGATTCAACACTAATTTGTCTGGGAGAAAATTTCAAAATATTTTCATAAATGCAGTAAAAAATATTAATCTAAAAATGAACCGATTTTTTATCAGAACGAATCTGCAGAATTTTGTGGAACTGCATGTTGTAACAACATTGTTGTTTGGACAAGTTTTTGAAGAAAAAATCATGTAAATTTTGTTCTATCTACATATATGTCATATGTACAAAAGTTTGTAAAGAGAAATTTGACTTTTTGCAAAATTTTGTACATTCTATACAAAGTGTTTGTGGAGAAAAATTGGCAAATTTTCGGCAGGTCGATTTTCATAGCCACGATTAATACCTATCTAATTTTACGTATTCTACAAAAATGCATTTTTGAATTATTATGGTAACTCACCTGTCAAGAATTTCCAAATAATTCAACAAAGCTGCAACTCCAGCAAAGAATATGAAAAATGGCCACGTGCAACCTGCCAAGCAGATGTGAAATTGCATCCAGGCGTCGAAACCAATTACGGCCATTTTGAGAATATTAACACCACACTCACACTGAACTTCCTTGCAGGACTTGAACATCGACAGGATGAATGGTGCCATGCACGAGTCTTTCAGTAGTAGGGCGACTTCTCCGACAGGTATCAAGTACGCCGAGAAGCAGCAGATTTCCAGAAATAGCGGAATTATTTTGGTAACAAGGTTATTACTTGTGTGATCTAAAAAACAAAATATTGAAGTAAATTGACACTGGATATTAGATTTAGCGGGGACGATAAGCTTCATAGTGCGATGCGCCTATCATAAATCTCGTAAATCCATATTTAATTTGTCAAGTTTAGCGAAACGTGTGAGATTTCACTAAAATTTCTGCACGATAACCATGGGATCTTTTTTCTCAAATTTACCATTCGCCATTTCTCATTGTCGAATTCTACATTGTTGAAAATGCTTAAATATGCTTAAATACTTAAATGTGTATCTTAATTTCTAAACTTGAATACGTAAATATGCAAATATTGCACGACGGCCAAGTTGATTAATTTTGAAACTCAATTTTATTCATAGGATAATTCCAATTTTGAAATAAATAATTTGTTTTGCTTAAAAGCAGTTGTGGTCGGTCAATTTAAAGTCCAAGAGCAGCAGCAACATCGATACGTCCGTGACCTGAAATTAGTGAAAATTTGAACTATAAGCTTTCTCGTCTGAATATTGCAAATAAATAATAGCGAAAAGCCTTACCGAAAGCTTGATTTGGGAAATCACCAGATCCCGGAAGTCCACAATTCCTGTCAGCATTGGACAAGGTGGGGTGGGCTGGCGTCGTGGTGAGGGCAGTGAAAACCTCATCAAATCCCCAGCTTGGGTTGGCAGACATGAGCAGAGCGATGGCTCCAGCGGTGTGGGGGCAGGCCTGGGTTATCATGAAATTTCAAAAATTAGTCAATTTCTCAGAAACTAAAAGTATTCAGTGCAACGTACCATTGAAGTTCCAGACATGGTGACGTAATTGTTAGCTCCTGTTCCGCACGACACGATGTTGCTTCCTGGCGCGGAGACTTCTGGTTTGAGTGCTCCTGCTGTGCTGGGTCCTCGGGAGGAGAAGGTCGCCATGGCGTCGGTGGTAGTGGTGGCTCCGACGGAGATAAGGTTGGGCTGGTCTCCAGGAGAGTTGGCCGTCCTGCAGGATGATCCTGAGTTTCCGATCGCGAAAACTGGGATGATTCCAGCCGATCGCCAAGCAGAGACGACCGTGTTGTAAAATGGATCCCCGGAACCACCGCCCCACGAGTTAGAGACGATATTTGGTCTGGGATTCGCGGTCAAGACCCATTGGCCACAGTTGATGAGGTTCGCTTCAGTTCCAGATCCTTGGTGGTTGAGTCCACGGCAGGCGACCCATTGGGCAGCAGGGGCAACACCGACACCGTTGGCACGTCCGAGGACGGTTCCCGCGCAGTGAGATCCGTGTCCTTGTTGGTCAGTTGGTCCGGCCGTGTTGTAGTACGGGTCGCTCCAGGCACCTCCGTACGCATCAGCGAGGGCAACGTGGCCAAGATTCACTCCGGTGTCGATGATACAAACGACGCTACCTTCACCTTGAGTGCGCGCCCAAGCTTCGGGTGCCCTGATTTTGGCAACGCCCCATTGCGGGTTCTGCGTAGCGTTGGTCGCCTCAGCAATGGATGGGCTCATTCGGACGGTGACTTCCTTGCGGAGGGTGAATTCTCCGGGGGTGGCGGCCAAGGAGGCGAGAGTCTCGGGGGTCAAACCCTTGACGAGGATGATGTTGGATCCCCAGTAGGTCTGGGTCTCGAGGCCGAGGGAAGCCGCGACTTGGACGAAGGGGGCCTGAGCAGCGGAGGTGAGTCCTTGCAGCGTGGCGACGAGGGCGGACACCTTAGCGTCACCGGAAAGGGAGGAGAGCGATCGGCTGGCTTCGACCTGGTCCATGACCTGAGGAAGTTCGAGAATTGCCTCGGTGGCGCCTTGTTGAATGGCGAGGTTGAGGGCGGGGTGGACCGTGCCGGCGGCGGCGACTGCCAAGGTGGCAGCGAGAACGAGAAGCAACTTCATGGTGGAGCTGAGGATTCGAGGGAAATAGGATTGGATTGCTGTTTCTGGAGCAGTGTGAAGAAGTGGGGAATTTGGAACGCTTTTATACCAGAAGGGATGAATATGATGGGGTATAGGAGAAAGATCGCTTATATAAAAGTTGTATAGTTGAGGGTGGCAGGGTTAAGATAAGCGTTGATAAGCCGTTAATCGTTACCTGGTGAATGGGGAAATTCCTGTTTTAGTGGTCAGTTATGCAAGTCGTTTGGTTCACTTCGCTGACACATTTAATCCGAGACATGATTGAATGCTTGACGTTACATGATTCTATTTTACATATGTATTATGCGTTTGTTATTTCACGGATTTTCCAATAATACTTCAATTGATTCGATAATGCGGGATGATTTGCTCTCGTGGCGGTCTTAACTCGATTAATTTTCGAAAAGTCTAATTTACTATGTATTTATGTCATAAATCTATGGTTTTCCCTCATTCCATACGCTGTATGATGCGAGGAAAAACCACCCGATTATGTATGGAAATACCAAAGTAAGTAAATGACCATGCCGAGCTACGTATTTAAATGACATTATATTATGGTTTAATTAATTAATTTAATTTAAGCCAAATTCTGTCAGATTAAGAAGCATTGCATATTAATGTTTATTTATGTAACATCTCTTCATTCACTGTCAGGTTACGTATTTATGTAGCACTCATGTACTAAGAGTAAATTCATACATATGCACAAATACGTAGTTTCACAATGCATGGATTGCCTCAAGGTGAAATAATTCCGTTATAGATTTTTAATCTCAACTTATGTCCAATGTGATTTTCTAAAACGGCGTCAATTTCGTAAGGTTTGATACGAGTCCAATTTTTGATACTTTAAGGCAAAGGTAATTTTTGATAATGCAAACCCATAAAAAAAGTTTATGCATGGCTTTGCAAATCACGAAATTTCTCTCGCTGGTGATGGTGAGGAAAAGTTTATGAAATAATAAACACATGCCCATTTTCTAGGAAAATTTGAGAAAAAAATCCTATGGTTTTTCAGCCAAAACTTTGTTATATTGCTGTACTCAATTTACGAAATTTTTGCGATAGGCGAAGGTTGACATGCGAGTACGCCCATGACGAATTGTGACTGCAAAACTTTACAAAACCAGGCAAACCAAACAACTACGTACGTATTTATCCATTGCACCCTTTATCATTTAAAGCCTAGTACTCAGGACGAATGTTCACGCGAAATTTCATCGTGCTTAAATTCTGTTAAATTTTTCGCTGGAAAGAAATTCGTAAGCGGACAGAAAATGCCACTATTCCACGTATATTTCGCTCAATTTTCACTTGTAGGTACTCAGGTCGTTTGAGCTGAAAAACAGGTTTTACTTTACCCCATTTCACATCAACCGCCTTATTTGACTTCTCAAATCTTTGCTGCCTCTCTTGCTTTTCAAATGTTGTTTTTACAAAAATTAAAATTCAAATAATCTTAAATAATTTTAATTCAAGAGTTTCGTCATACGATAAACGTTTATTAATTTGTGGATTGACAAACTACGAAATCATTATGGAGTCAGATATTGAAGATGATATTTTAATATTGTCGGCTGCCTCCTTGCTTCTTCGTCGCCAGACTAAAAAGAAAAAAATGAAGAAACGTCGTTTCACTGTCAGTCCATATTTGAAACTTCGAAATATCAAGGGCCGTTTCGTCAAAGACGTGAGTTATATGGATAATGGTTAATGGTGTACACGTTTACATAACTAGCATCACAATTTTGCAGTTTGAAGATCTCAGGCAGTTTCCCCCAGCGTTTAAGGAGAACTTCCGAATGACACCTGCTGATTTTGATAATTTGTTGAAACTTCTGGAGCCACAACTTTCTCCAAAACACCACTCGAGACCAGATTCCTTCACTTCGTCAGAAAAATTAGCAATGACATTGGAGTGAGTTTTATTATGAGTCAAAAATTGTATAAACGTGTACTTAAATATTGTTGTGATTTGTTTTTCACAGATATTTGGCGTCCGGATCGTACCAGCGCCACATTGCATCGGTGTATAGAGCAAGTAAACAAGCTATTGGAAAGGTTATTGCAGATGTTTGTGATGGATTATATCAGGCCCTCAAGACAGAATATTTGAAAGTGATTACTTTGGCCTATGTGAATAGTTGTCTTTTTTGTTAACGTTTATCCTATTTATTTCTTTACTATTTTAGAAACCTACATCATCTGATTGGTTAGAAATTTCGAACAGGTTTAATGCCCAATGGAATATGCCCAACTGTCTTGGAGCAATTGATGGGAAACATGTAGCAATCACCATTCCACCAAATAGTGGCAGTGCATTTTACAACTATAAGGTATATATTTTGATAATAATATTATTCATATTCAACTAAACGTGTAATTTCCTCAATGTTTCCTTTATTGAAAGGGATTCTTCAGCATAGTTCTAATGGCAGTCGGTGATGCCGATTACCGATTATCGTATATCGACGTTGGATCGTATGGGAGTGAGGGAGATAGCACAGTATTCAGGAATTCCGCCTTCGGGAAGGCCTTGTAAAAAATCAGTTGGAGTTACCCCCAGATGCAACCATTGGCACAGAACGACTTCCATACTATTTTGTGGGGGACGATGCATTCCCATTGCACGAGAGAATAATGAAACCATACGTTCCAGTAAAGGGATCAACTTTACACGTGGATGAAAGAATTTTTAACTACAGGTCTAGGATTTTCACAATTCGGAAATGAACAACTAATGAAAATCAATTATTTATATAGGTTGAGCCGAGCCCGGAGATGCATTGAGAATAGCTTCGGAATCATATGCTCTCGTTGGCGAGTTCTTGCAAGAACAATGCAAATCAGCCCTGATCGAGCCCAGAAAGTCATTGCGGCATGTTGCGTCCTCTATAATTATTTAATGACAAATTCAACTCCCACTTACTGCCCTGACGGATATGCAGATACTTTCAATCCTGATGGTGAATTGGTCGAAGGGTCTTGGCGCTCAAATATCCCGTCAGATTCATGCTTTCTGTCGACAAGTACTCTAAGGACGCGTGCTGGAAGAAGTGCAGGAAAAGCCAAATTTGTTCGGGATTGTATTAAAAACTATGTTAATTCAGAGGTTGGTGCCGTTCCCTGGCAAAATCAGCGAGTATTTGGGGTGCCAAATTCATAGTAAAATAAACGTTTAATTAATGCAACAATTTTTATTAGTGAACAAAATTTAAAAAATCATTTGTTTACATGGTATTCGCATATTTCTTAACCTCATCATAAGCTTGTTGGTAGAATCGCATACAGAGATCCTCAGCTACAATTTCAGGAACTTTGTTCAGTAGTCGTTCCAAATTGTTGAGGGGTGCTTCAAATTTGCGTGATGATTGAGACGATCCCTTTGCAGCATCCTTCCTAATTTGGACTAGTTCAGTAATAGCATTCAGTATTGGTTTTGATTCCTCATCCTTGCTATCGGCATGTCTTGACTTCTTGGTTGAGAGCATCTAGAATGGGGTACAATCATTACAAACTGCAATAGGCATATCAAAAATTCTATACGTATAATAACAGAATTACATAGTCATAATTGCTAGCCATCATCTTTGGAGTGTCTTTGCTTTCAATTGTTTTGGGTGCCGGGCCGGCTTCGTCGCTTGAAGTCTCCAGGATCGATTCTTGAGTACTTGCAGTCTCCTCCTCAAGGATTGTTGAAATTGTCCTGGCATTCACATACACGAGTAATAAATAATAAATAAACCTCAATTTACACGTATCATTAATTATTATTCCTTACTTCCTCTTTGGTTTGTTATCCGTAACAAACTTCAAATCTTCCCATAAAGCCCAGGACGTTAGAGAATTTTGTACATCGGTGTCATTTTGATCTGCGGCTTCAAGATCGTCGTTATCGTCATTATCAGAACCTGAATCTCCTGACTTGCCAATTTTAGATTTCAATCGGTAGTTCAGCGAGTCTTTCAAACATTTCCATTGTTTCTTGCATTCTGAAACTGCAAAACCGGAGGTCCATCATTTAATATTTATTATATATTCATTGTTTAATGTATGCATGCAAATAATTTTTTATCGTACCTTCCAGATCAATTATTTCAGAAACTTTATCCCAGCAAGAAGCAACCACGTCGCGTTTCTTGTAGGATAAATCCGCAATGTTCCAAAGAGCAGGGTGTTTTTTAACTGCAAGTGCCAATTGCTTCTTTTTGTCATCAGTTATCGTAATTTTTGTCTTTTTGGATTTCACTGTTGACTTCACTGTTGACTTCACTGATGACTTCACTGTTGACTTGCCCATTGTTGTTGATAGTTGGGTCGAAACGAGATGATAAACGTTTATTACGAATTAAATTGATTTCTTTCTAATTTTCAAATAAAAATAGTAGGAAGGAAACCAGATGTTATTAAGTTTAAAATGAGATTATGAGATTGCTCCACCTTCTTATTTTAAACTCCGTGGGGCGGGAGTCACTTTCCGCTCACATTTCACGTGAAAGAATTGCCTCGATTTATTAACGGAAACTTTGAGCTTACATTGAGGGTAAACTGCTCGCGCGGAAAATTCCGCACAAGTTTCACGCGAAGACCTGAGTACCACTCGGGCTTAAATTGAGCAGAATTTCTGCAAAAGTCGTTTTCCGCGCGTAAAGTCCATCGTGAGTACTAAGCTTAAGGTCTCACCTTTTTCCAAGTAATTTTTCTCAAACTCAACGAACGAATTGATGATTTGAATCGGTTCCAACTCCAAGTTCGGATATCCTCGTCCCGCAAGCAGTATAAAATTGCACGCCAGGAATACGAAGCCATGCAATTTTTGCTGAAGTGAAAATTCTCGAAATATGAACACCAGTAGGATGACTGGACAATAAATTAGCGACAGCGAGGTCTGAATCCGGGCAGAACGGATTATTTTCATGCACTTCGTTTTCACAAGTTTGTCACTCGAAGAGGATTCGAACTCGAATGGAAAGCAGTGGAGAAAGTGGATAAACTTTAAGTGACGCCGCAGTATTGGCAGGACGTGCATGGTATACATTTTGAACAATTGACCAGTTTTTAATTTTGTTAGCGATTTTACTAGATTGTGACTACGAACGAATGATTCTTTTGTAAGTAATTCGATATCCGTACAGTTAATCCGTCCGGAAGGAAATTGAATTCAGAAAGAAAGAGAAAGACATTGACTTAAAGTTTATGTACATAAAATGGATGTCAAATGTAGGCAAATTCGATACTTATGTACATATAATCACAGGTTGCAGAACTTTACGCCATTTCATTATGGTTGACATTTCGGATAGCAAATACCCCTTCTCGATTTTACTCTAATCAATGAACGGAAATGTATGCATAAATATTTCACTGTTTTGTCAACAACTCGATAATGTCTTTGATCAAACAACTCGACATGACATATAAATATTTATCAATTTTGACGGAAGAACGCCATCCTGAACGACATCCCGAGGCTTGTAACTTTTTAATTATAAGATTCTAACTCAACTTTCAAGGTTTGCATTACCCATAATAAAAATGTAAATTCTGATGATTTTGGCTTGACCTTAGTACTGAATTAAGTCCATGTTCAGCAAACAGGGAGAGTTTGATACATAAATCATTAATTTTTTTAGGAACCTCTAAGGTGTACGACGCTAAAAATACATAGTTTCAGTTTTATTCAAGTTTTGTTAATTGCATAATTTTTACTTGCTTATGAGTTAATTTGCCGTGCATAATGCTTAAATCGAGTAAATAAAAAAATTTATATGCCCTCCAATTATTGATTAGCATTTTAATTGAAACTGCACTGCTGTGTGTCTAGAAATATGTATATACCCCTTCTTAAAATAGTTTTTTTATCTTCGGATGCCGTCGCGTCGGAATCATGTTGAATCATCATGAATCACGGAATCATAGAATTAAATTGACAGTTTAACAGTGCTACATACATCTTTAAGAAACTCGTCAATTTGTTTTCGAATTTGAAACTTTTAATTGCTTATTTGTTTACAGGGTTTGAACTGTGATGATCACAAGCACTTTGTGATTTATGTGCTATTTCAGTGATTTAGATGTTACTGGAGGAATGTAAACTAAAACTACTAACCAACAACGAGTCAAGTGTAGAGCAGTTCAAGAAATTAAACACTGCATTTCACACAATTCTTCGTTTTGTGGATATGAATTTAGACAATATTAATGCAACACGTGCACATACTTATGTATATTTACGTCTGTCATGTTTCTATAGGCATGTAGACACATATTTACATATACCGACAGATTTGTAATACTTTAATATGTGATCTGGGCAAGCCAACTTTCTCCGGCTCCAGGAAATTGCATTCCACGAACGATACAAGTACATACATGTACATAGCGAAAAAACCCGGGTGAGAAGACGGTGAAAGCTCCCTTACAGCTGGGTCAGTCGCCAGTCGCAAAAAGCTTGAAGTGTCTTGTTCGCTGCATCTCAAGAAATTTACGGTCCGTAATTTAGCAAGTAAACCACTCGTCAAGTGTACATCATTTGGTTAGATCAGTATCCAGTCATATGTAAATATGTACATACACGTGTCACAATTGAACTGAAAAGGCCTGACTATTTCCTTTGAAATCCATTACGTGTATAGGTTCGATTCTTAAAAAGTCTGCCCTATGGGCGAGATGGAGGGGAAATTCGACCCGCCAAAAAATCTGACCTGCGAGGATGGGGCACTGTACATTTTGAGAAGGTCCCATCCCGCCGATTTCTTTAACTATGACGATTGTATCCCTGTCGGTCCAGACTATGACGACGATCCTCTTGAGTGGAAATCAGATGCTTTAATATTTAACGTTCCTGGACAAAAGGTTCGAGTAAAATTTTCATAGACTGATCAGCACTAACAATAGAACTTTTTTTTTCAAACTAGACCGGGATTGTCTAACTAGGTTAGCGACTTGTATTAAAAATCAAGCCAGAAATTAGAAATCGCATGGTACTTAATTTTCCATTTAATGGCCCCTTTGAAGAAAGATGTTGAGGGTCAAAGTTCATGCGTCCGCTCTGGTTTTCACCTCGCGGAGGAAAAAGCAAGAGCAAATTTACTCCGGAGACAATTATTAGAAAAAACACCAACAATTTTTTAATCGTGGAAAAATTACTGCAAACTAAAACAATATTTTTGTAATCAAAATCGGTATTTTTATAACAGAAAATTTGAAAAAATATGTTGAATAAATCTTTTATCCATATTAATGGTAAAAGAGCTAAAAACAACAATCTGCGAAAAAATATAAAGTTAAAAAAAACTTGAACCCGAAAAGTAAGGAGAGTCAGCAAAGCGGTATAATTGAGGTGTTAATAAGCGTCGGAATAAAATTTTTGAGTAAATTTTCTCTTTTTCCTCCATTCGACAAGGGCGGATGCATGAACTTTGACCCCCAAAATGTTCCTTTGAAGGAGCCTTTAATTTGCCTTAATTTTTAATAAGTATAGCCGCTAAACAATCCCCTCGTAGCTTGAATAAAAGGTTCCATTGTGAGTATTTACATATAATATCTGTTTCTAAATATTTAATTCTGGATTTGATGTTACGATGATAAGTATTGTGTAACAATTCATGAATGTGCAAAGGCTATGATATGATGCAATAAATCAACCTCAATATTTAATTATTTTCTATTTATAGTATACGATTGGATCTGGAGAAAATTTGGATGGTTTCGATCGGGAAAAACATGGACAACTTTTGATATTTCACAACAAAGCCAACGTTGACCAAGAACAGTGCCAAATTGAATGCGATGCGAGTGGAACCTTCTGGCTCCGTAGTTTGGTAAGAAGTTTAATTAACTACGAATAATTTTAAATCTGACAACGACTTAGATAAAAAATATCATGTCGAGAATTTTAACAGGGACAGACAAGCACTTTCCTGAATGGAAAATTGATTCGAGAGTCCCCCGTAAAATTAAAGTTTGGAGATATATTTTACTTTTCGCATATTCCGTCACAATTTTGGGATTCACTATCAACCAATGAAGACATGACTGTAAATGGCATTAAAAATCTGTATCGCAAAAATGTATCATGGAAAGAATATGCCGTACTCAAATTTGAGGTGAGCAAAATCAGCAATATTGGACGTAAGTATTCACGTCAACCATCGCAAATGTGCGACTTGCAATTTAACAAACTAAACCCGAATCCTCGCTTCTAGAGCCCGGCAAGTCTCATCGACTGGCAGCGGAAACAAATGGCAAGAAATGAGGACGACAATTCCAAGATCGGTTGTAAGCAGTGCTATGAATCCATGACACGTGTACTTAAAAGATGGCAAAGTGCGTATGCATTTCTTACAGCGTGCTTATCATCATTCAAAGATCCCGAGCATAATCACCCCATTTTTGAAAATCATGTCATACTGACAAAGATATTTGAACACGTGGCCAATTCAAGCGTTCCGTGCCATACCCGAAAAGACCTGTTTAACTTTCGCCTCGTCTCTCAAACATGGAATAACTCGGCTCTGCCCGTACTACAGAAAAACTGTGTGATGAACTTCACCATAATTATTGACGACCTGATCCGCAACCCAAACTGCATCACGAACCGATTCAATTGGAAGACACATCGCGTGAAGGAGCTAAAATTTGACGCTATGGATATCGACATCTGGCCGCAGGTGCACACTTGCGAGACGCGAGATAACTCTAACCGGAACAAAGCAATGACAAAATTCAACCACGATTTATCCGACTTTATAAGTCAACCAGATTTCCATCCTCTCAAAATGCTGAAAATGAATATAGATTATTTGGCCCCAATTTCAATCCTCCTCTCCAAATTTTGCCCTTCTCTGGAAGAAATTAACATTCAGATTAACATGCTGTGGATTAATGACGAAAACAAATCTGCATTCCCAGAAAATTTGAAGTTTCCAAAGTTGAAAAAGTTAACGTTCGAGTTTTGCGAGCAGAAAACTGGTGACCTGAATAAAATGTCCGGTTCTGAATCTCTTGCCCAAGTCCTACAAGCTGCGAGAGGAATTGAGGAACTTGTGTTAAAGAATTACGCCGAACTTCCCACTGATTTCGACTCTTTTAAGAATTTGAGAAAAATCACAATATATGGCCAGCCCGAGTACAATGTAGACACGTTTAATTTACTCGACTTTCTCACCCAATTCATGACCTTACCAGCAGATCAGTTACGTTCCTTCCGGCTAATCGTTGCAGAAATTGATGTCCAACACACGCCATATGACGCATTACTAAGTTTCCTTCAAAACCAGCGGCAAAGTTTGGAAACCTTGGAACTCTCCTTACACTCAAAAGATTGTATGCAAATAATAAAACTGCCGACATGTATGCCAAATCTGAAGCGAATTTGGATAAGCTCGGCAATTGATAGTGGGAGTGGGAGGCGAGGGTCGCATTCATCGTGGGGCTTTAAATTACGAAGTCAAATGGAGAAGGAGAAAAGTGAGGATTTCACGATTGAAAGCGATTCAGAAACTTATCTAACGCCGTTTGTGGTACGAGAGGGGAGGGAATGTGGTCGAGAATCGTGTCCGACTTGTGGTGACGCTTTAGTTTATGGAGAATGGCATGGACATGTCAGTCTCGTTCCAAGCGTGCAAAAGGTTTTTGTTCGGCTTATTCCATGGGAAAAGTGATAGAGAACAGTAGTATATGTATATATTTATATACACAGTATGCCCAAGTTAACTGTAAGTGAAATGAAACGCTGTAGCCTCAATAGTTTTTACGTTACACATTTCTAGTCAATTTTAACTGAAAGCCAGTTAATTTCTAAGCAGAAATCAATTTTTAGTTTTAGAAATTTCCTCCTCGTGCTTTAATGTAGCATCCAAGACGCGGCCTCGAGTACTTGACTGAAGCACGCTCTGAATCCGTGGATAATTTGTTCTGTTCCGAGGTCAAAAACTTTTTCAAAGCCTTCACACTTATACGAGGCTTAGAACACACTATTTGCCCCTAACTTTGACCATTTTTCATGATCCGGAGATTCAAATCCAGAAAGTAGAAGGACCATTCCAAAGTGGAGATAAAGTCCGGAATTTGGTTTTTTGACCACGTTTTCATCATTTTTTGCACTTTGCACTGGTGCTGAGTCCCGTTGCAAGGTCCTGTCGACTCCATTGAGTCGGATCTCACTTAGGGGATGTCCCACGGACTCAAAAATGTTTTTTGTGAAATTTAATTTATTCATCTTCCCCCCATTTTCGACAAAATTCTGAAGAATTCCCCAACCAGCTCTCACTTACAAAAACCATCACAAGACCAGGATAATGCGACTTTCTAACCTTTTGTCTATATTGGGGGATGCCTTTGACCGATTTGGCGTAGATAAGGTCAACTCATTTGTTAAAAGATTTTCCCGATGTGAAAATCTCCTCATCTGTAAAAAGAATCCTCTTAACTTTTTTGGAGCGTACCGCTTGAGGAGAGCCCTTCATTTCTTTAGTATGGCTTTCTTTAAGGGTTTGATCAGCAGGTGGCAAGTACTTCGTTTCAAAGCCCTAAGCCTAAGGTTCAGTTTGAGCACTCATTGGATAATCTACATCAACAATGTCAGCCGTGAGGCTATTTTCCGTTGAAATTTCGGTAATTTCTTCAGATTCTAGCCTTTAGCGCGTTCACGATGGGTGTGGCCCTTGGGGGTTTTAAAAAAAATTTCTTCGACTGTTCTTAGTCGACCCGGTCCCCATGAACGTTTTTATAGTCCGCTGGACTAAATTAAAGTGTACATTCGATTCCTGTCACACTTTCAAATTCGCATTTTCTCTCCCCATTTTTTTAGTGAAAAATTTTCGCCACCCGCTTCCATTCAATATTTTCCATGCTAATCTGCTTTGCAGTTAGCAAAAAACTGATTTCTGGTTCTTATGCAAAATTGTACGGGGAATCCAATGCACTCATCAGATTTTTATTATCTCTAGCAGTTTCGAAGAAAATAGCTACTTACAGTTAACTTGGGCATACTGTGTACAGTGCTGCTGTAACACAATGTCGATCATTCTATTGCTTATTATTGGTAGTCTGATTTGACAATATCCGATCACTGTGGTGTTGGGGGTAAAATAAAAAAACAGAATTAACTGGATTTTATGTTACGAAATTTATTGTGCCTGAGCAACTCAGGCGGAAACAGAGTGGGGTCTAAGCAAAAACGGTTTGTGGGGTACCATGTTTTGGAAGTTTGTCGAAGCATTAATAGAAATTTTGTTTCCAAAAAAATTAAGTTTAAAAATTATGGGGTCATGTCGAAAATCGAAATAAAAATTTAATGAAATGTAAATGCCGAACAAAAGTACAACCCTGCTTACTTCACTTTATGCATTTTTATGAACGATACGCGTAGTATAGAGATTATTTAGTGTTTGATTTCTTGCACCTTTTCCTCGTTTCTTGCACTGCACTGTAAAACTTGCAAGACATTCAATATTCAAGAAATTTGTACTACAATTAATTATAAGGATTGACCGCTGGCTGGTGTACATTTCTTGCATATTGTGCTCCAGGAAGATGATCGTTCTCCAAGGAAATTGTACTAAACGTCTTCATCAGATTGCTCCCCCTATACCGATATGGAAAAACTCTGTAATTAAGGTACGTCTCATACTAAGGACTCAACTGTAGTCCATTCATCGGCACTTCATGCACATTCCAACCCCATAGTTTTGTAGCTGTATTTTTAATAGTACCAAAATTGTACTTGATATTTCACTATTAAAGCTACCTTCATCTCAAGTCTTATGAAATTAGATCGATCTTAGACATTTCCATGTAAAGACATTGAATAAGGGTTTTTAGGGTTCGTTGAAAATCAGTACCACATCAACGCCTCATCCAGTAGCACCTTAATAGGTCGACCAACACTTGACATGAATGGGAAATGAACAATGTTAACATTTCTCACGAAGGTGGGAAACGATATCATTGAAACAAATGCAAATATACTTTTGAGTTTATGCCTGAGTCAGGATTTCACTAAAATAGACTTTCTCCTAATGTCCAGGGTATGCAAATAAATTCCTAACATTTTGGGAACTTTTCGGGTACGGCACAAATGACCTGGATATTGTATGTAGCTCTATGTTAAACTGTATAATTCAGTTGACTCAAATGCATAGACACAAATATGCATATAAGGCAGGGTCAAATATGCATCTCTTTTTTTACGTAGGCACATACATACATATGTACAAAAAGACCTGTACGAGTTTAATATGTGATCCGGGCAGGCAAACTTTCTCCGGTTCCAGGAAATAATGTTTTACTAGATAGCGAATAAACCCGGGTGAGTAGGTGATGTGAACTCCTCAGCAGCTGGGTCAGGTCAGAAAGATTGCAGTGTCGTTGCATATTAAAAACCTTCCAGTCGACAATTCACTTCAGAAAATTTCAGGTAAACCATTCGTCAAATACTTGTGTACTGTAATATGTATCTACCTCTGCATGGTTAGACCAATAGCTACATAAATATTTACATACATTCGTAAGAATTGAAATGAAAAGCCATGAATATTTCCCCATAATTCCACCACGTGTAGATTCGATTCTTCAAAATTCTACCCCAATGTATTAACCTTTGGCGAGATGGAGATGAAGAAAAATCTGATCTGTGAGGATGGAGCACTGTGCATTTTGACAAGGTCCGTTGTCAAAGTAGGGCTTGACTTTCGCTATTGCATCCCAGTCGGTCCAGAGTCTGACGTCGATCCTCTGTGGAAACCAGTTGGCTTAATTCTCAATGTTCCTGGTGAAAAGGTAAGAATACAATTTTGAATAAATATTCAGCCAAAATCAGAATTTTTCAAAACGCTCTAAATTTTCAAGTTTTAACCCGATTTCAAAAATTAAACAAACCGTAAATATGCTCAAACATTTAAGTATACTGTTTCTAAATAATACTTTATGTAGTACACGATTGGGTCTCAGGAAAATTCGGATGATTTTGATCGAGAAAAATGTGGGCAGCGTTTAATATTACGCAACAAATCGGACGTTGCGGAAGAACAGTGCCAAATTGAATGCGATGCGAATGGGACCTTTTATCTCCGTAGTTTGGTGAGTTTAATTAGATAAGTACGACTAAATTTTAAATCTAAGTTATCTAAATAAAAGCATTTGGTCAAAAATTTTTACAGTGGAACACATGTCCTTTCCTGAATGGAAAATTGATGCAAGTCTTCCCCGTCGAGTTAAATTTTGGAGATATATTTTACTTTTCGCATATTTCATCACAAATTTGGGATTCACTTTTGACTAATGAGGATCAGACTTTGAATGGTTGTAAGAGTCTGTACCGCAAAAACGCATTGTGTCGAAATAAAGAATATGCAGTACTCAAATTAGAGGTGAGTATGTAAAATCAGAAATATTGGGCGTACTCACATCAAAGTCAACCATTGCAAATCTGGTAACTTAAGCATAACTTAAGTTTTGGAATTTGCGAGATTATCAAAACCTTTGTTTGAAAACGATGAGATTTTTATTCGCCACTTTACCCAGCCTGGACATGCATGTTTTGATTTAGCAAGATTTAGCAAATCCACCCTCACACCTATGTATACATCAATTGATGTATGTGGCACACTACATACATCAATTTTCTACATTTAGCTTTGTGACATTTGCGAAATCACATTTTGCCAATCCCTTAACGACACAAATTACGTATGTATTCGAGCTTCACAAAATGCTAAATCAGTTCAACTTAAGCGCGACTTATTTTGCATCACAATTGGACCAGTTACGATGTCGTGAGTACGCCCACTATGAAAACTTATATTTAACAAGAGAAACTTAATATTTAAATTCTACGTAAATCTAAATTTTATCCTCCCTTGCAGAGATTGACAAGCATCACTGAGAGGAAGCCGAAACTAATAACGACTACAATCTCGAGACCGGTTGCGACCAGTGTTGTGAACGTGCAACTATGGCATGTGCCCTTAAAGGATGGCAAAGTTTGTTTGCAATTCTTACAGCGTGCTTACCATCGTTCTTACACACTCATCCGATCTTTGAAAATCGTCTCATACTGACAAACATATTTGAACACGTGGCCAACTCAAACGTTCCAAACCCCATAGAGGACCTCTTCAACTGCCGCCTCGTCTCTCACGCATGGAACGACGCGGTTCTGCCCGTCCTACAAAAGAAATGCGTGATGAAATTCAGCATAATTATTGACCAAGTGATCCGCGACCCTTTCCACGTAACGAGCACACTTTACTCGAAAATCAACCGGATGAAGGAGCTAAAGTTTGACGCCATGAAAATTGATGTCTGGCCACAGAGGTACAGTTGCAACACCCGGGATAACCCAGACCGGAACAAAGCAGTGATAAAATTCAACAAAGACTTATCAACATTTTTAAACTTATCAGATTCCCACCCGCTCAAAATGCTCAATATTAATATGGATTATTTGACCCCAATTTCAATCCTCCTCTCCAAATTTTACCCTTCTCTGGAAGAAATCTACATTCAGATTAACATGTTTTGGATTAATGATGAAAACAAATCTACATTCCCAGAAAATTTAAAGTTTCCAAAGTTGAAAAAATTAACGCTCGAGTTCTGCGAGCAAAAGAAAGGTGACCTGCAAAAAATGTCTGATTCTAAATCTCTCGCCCAACTCCTCCAAGCAGCGAGAGGAATTGGCGAGCTTGTGCTAAAAAATTATGCAAAACTACCCACTGACTTTGACTTGTTTAAGAATTTGAGAAAAATCACGATTTACGGCCAGCGCAAGTATCGTGTAAAAATGCTGAATTTACGCGATTTTCTCACCCAGTTCATGACCTTACCGACCAATCAGCTACGCTTATTCCAAGTAGTCATTGCAGACATTCATGTCCAACCCGTCTTAGAGGAAGCATTGTTTGACTTCATTCAAAAACAGCGGAAGAGTTTGGAACACTTGGAACTCTCCTCCAACTCAAAATTTCTTTACCAGCCTATAAAATTGCCGAGATGCATGCCAAATTTGAAAAAGTTACGGATCGGTAGCGATAATTCTAGGAGGGGGTCGGATCACTCATCTTTCGTGGTACGTGAAGGGAGGGCATGCAGTCGAGAATCGTGTCGTAGTTGTAATTTGTGTGGAGTATGAAGCGTATATGATGGACAATTATTTATTTATTTATGGTTTCCGAAAAGTCTACAAATTTTGCTAAAAATAAATTCATAATGATAAAAACTAGGTACTCATTTTGTTTGCTATTGTTGTGAAAGCAAATAAATAATTTTAGCTCAATTTATTCTCTTTAGAAGAAAAATATTGCGAGTTGAGTAGCATCAATTTTGTGCATGATTTACTTTATTTTACACTGAATAGAACTCCCAGGAATGAGTAATGACTCAAAAATTGAAAACAATGGACTTATCAGTTCTCTTGCCTGTCTCATATGCTGGAAACTGTAAGAATTAGAGGACCAAAGCTATTCCGCCATGTTTTCATAGCTACATACCTAGGTACTTATGTAATTTCTGACATGAAAGTTAAGAAAATGATGCATTTTGGAAGCCCGTTGTGTATGAAGATAAAATGCATTTGCAAAGCATTTCTCTTCACCATCAGGCACATATTTACCAGTGACCAGTACATACACGTGTATGCATTTATATTTATGTATGCGTCAATGCACGAGGTTGCCTATACTGTGCTCCGGGAAAGCAAACTTTCTCCGTCTCCACGAACTTTCCTTTTTGGGTCCTTTTTGTATTCCATAACTCACCCGGCTGACGAGACGATAAAATTTTCGTAAATAAGCCTTGCTTAATATAAACAACTTATTTTCGTCCATGGTTCATCAAAATTTCGTGTACAGACATAAATCAGTTATCGATTCACTAACATAACATCAATTTAGATAGCTCAACTTCCTAAAATCTGACATGAAAACACAAATAATTACATACGTCTTCCTACCTACATTTGTCAGTAATGTAAACCTCTCCTTGAAAAATCTCGCCTATTAATCAATTCAACGTTTAGATGGGGAGAAAATCCATCCCTTCAAACAGTTCGATCTGTGATGATGGGGTCCTGTTTATTTTGACGAGGATTTCTCTCAGCCGTGGGTATGGAACTGATCAACGCGTCCGTGTACGGATAAACTCTGACGTCAATCAGCCTTACTGGACGCGAGAAGTCATACTTCTTAATAATCCTGGCCGAAAGGTTTGTACAAATTTGAATCACTCTTGTTGTCTCATAATTCAGCGTTTACCATGGAAAAAAATCACCTGCATGAAATTGGTTTTTGGCAGGCATAATTTATTGTATGAGTACCAGAAGTGCAAGGAATAAGCTCCAGGACAATCCCTATAATTAAGGATAGTAGGGAGTTGTAAGCCGTTAGGTGGCACCTACATAATTTTTTGCATTTCTTGCGGTGTAGTGAAAGAAATGTTGAAAACGCGGATGAAATAAAGCGAATACTTCACTCTTAAATAATTCTGTATTTAGTACACAATTGGATCTGGGAATGATTTGGAGAATTTGGATCCAGAGAAATATGGCCAGTTTCTTATATTTAGGAACAAAGCGGATGTGGCTGAAGAGCACTGCCAAATCGAATGTGATGAAAATGGAACCTTTTGGCTGTATAGTTTGGTAAGCTTACAATGCTTACAGTTAATTTTAATTATTACCCTTCCCACTTCCCAGCTTACTTCAGGCAGGCGAGCCAACATATTTACGGTCGATTACACGGGGATGGTGTGAGGTGTTGCGCTCTGTTTGAAGAAAAACATGTGGCAATCCTCTGAATGGAGTCTTCTGATCAACCTGTCAGCTGTGCCAGGGTATGTATATCCCAAGGTGAGTTAGAAAACCACACCTCCCCCCCTGGGGGTGTGGTCGGGGGAAGATGAGATTTTTGCTAAAATTGAATCTAAAGATGAAATGAAGAGAAATTGCGTGTTCCCGCGACGTGTCGCACCCCCACCAACCCAGGGGGTGTGGTTTGGGGGAAAATGAGATTTTTGTTGAAATTGAGTCTATGCATGAAATAAAGTGAAAATATATGTGTTCACGCGGTGTCATGGGCATGCTTGGTGTGAATTGAGACTGAAGGTGCTTGTTTATGTGCGTTTGCCACGGTTCATTTATAACTATATCTATTAATTATAAAAAAATAACTTCAATGCTCCAATGCTTTATTTCTTTATATGACCCTCTATTAAACTAAAGTGAAAAGATTGGGTATTTAAAATCAAGCGATATGCATAAAGTGAATAATTTGCGCTTCTGAGCCACCACTATCAGAATGGTAAACGGGTTGGGATACAAGTTCTTCGCAATTCAGTCCGTGGTAAATGGCGATGCTTCAAAGCGCAGCAGCCACAGCTTGAATGCATGCATGGATTTGCATACCAAGCTGTGTAACACTATTATGCATTGTTGATAACAGTGCATAATAATAATTCTCAATTCACACCAAGCATGCCCATGACACCGCGTGAACACATATATTTTCACTTTATTTCATGCATAGACTCAATTTCAACAAAAATCTCATTTTCCCCCAAACCACACCCCCTGGGTTGGTGGGGGTGCGACACGTCGCGGGAACACGCAATTTCTCTTCATTTCATCTTTAGATTCAATTTTAGCAAAAATCTCATCTTCCCCCGACCACACCCCCAGGGGGGAGGTGTGGTTTTCTAACTCACCTTGGGATATACATACCCTGGCACAGCTGACAGGTTGATCAGAAGACTCCATTCAGAGGATTGCCACATGTTTTTCTTCAAACAGAGCGCAACACCTCACACCATCCCCGTGTAATCGACCGTAAATATGTTGGCTCGCCTGCCTGAAGTAAGCTGGGAAGGGTAATACTTGGATTAAACAAAAATACCTGCATCACCGTATACAAAAATTTTTTCACAGGGATCCGCAAACACATTTCTGAACGGAAAATTAATTCCAGATTCTCCGGTCATGTTAAAATTTGGAGACATATTTCACTTTTCGCATATTATTTCACAATTATGGGATTCAGCATTAATTCATCTAACCAAAACTGGATATCGAAAGAGGCTGTATCGCATGAACAAATTGGGTGAGGAATACGCCGTATTCAAATTTGACGTAAGTTACACAAACAAGAAATATGAAACACGAAATAAATATTTTAGATTTGGAGAATTCAATTCGTATTAATCAAAATTTTATATTTCCTTGCAGAAAAAGCCAACCAATAGTTATGAAAACAAACAACCTGGACAAACTTTCTACCAATTCTCAAGACTGTCAAAAATCCTTAATTAATCACCTCGTTTTTGAAAACCATGTCATACTCACAAAAATATTCGAACACCTCGCCAACCCGGACCCAGGGTTTCCCTGGAACCAGGAGGACCTTCTCAACTGTCGCCCAAGCATGGAATGACTCGGCTCGACTCGTTCTACAGAAAAATTATGTTGTAAAACTCACCGTAATTGCTGACCACCTGATCCACAAACCAAACTACGTAACGAACCGATTTTTTTGGAAAACGTACCGCATGAAGGGGCTAAAATTTGACGCTATGTATATCGATATCTGGCCACAGGAATCCAGTTGCGAGACACGAGATAACCAAGATCGAAACAACGCAATGACAAAATTTAACCAAGATTTATCCGACTTTTTAAGTCAACCAGATTTCCACCCTCTCAAAGTTCTCTGGATAAATGTAGATTATTTGACCCCAATTTCAACCCTCTTCTCCAAATTTTACCCCTCTCTTGAAAAACTCTACATTCAGATTAACATGCTCTGGATTGATGATGAAAACAAATCTGGATTCCCTGAAAATTTAAAATTTCCAAAGTTGAAAAAGTTAACGCTCGAGTTCTGCGAGATTAAGCAGGGTGACCTGAATAAAATGTCGGACTCTAAATCTCTCGCCCAACTCGTCCAAGCAGCGAATACAGAATAAAATTGAGGAGCTTGTATTGAAAAATTACGTCAAACTTCCCCTCTCCGACTTCAGCTCGTTTAAGAATTTGAGAAAAATAGAGATTCGCGGTCAGCGAGTGTGTCGCGTGGAAATACTGAATTTGCACGATTTTTTCACCCAGTTCATGACCTTACCCACCGGTCAACTTCGTTCATTCCGGTTAATCAATGCAGACACTGATATCCAATCCACCCCAGCGGAAGCATTGCTGAACTTCATTCAAAAACAGAGGCAGAGTTTGGAACACTTGGAACTCTCCGTCAACTCAAAATTTCTTCAGCAGCCTGTAAAACTTCCGAGATGCATGCCAAATTTGAAAACGTTATGGGTGAGTGGGGACCGTGATAGGACGGGGTCGGATTATTTGTGGGGGGTCATTTTAGAGAGCCAGGTGGCGAAGAAGAGCGGGGAGTTTACGTACGAATTCAAGTCGAGAGTGGCGCCTTTCGTGGTACGTGAGGGCAGCAAATGTGGTCTGGAATCGTGTCGCAGTTGTAATGATGCTTTGGCGTATGGTGTCTGGCAGAAAAATTATGGACAATAAGTTATAGATATTCCAATACTTGGAAAATAGAAATTTGAGCTTGCGTGAAATGAATTGGATGTGAAAATAAATTGCCTTATCAATTGAAGTGTACCGAAAATATTACCAATTTTTAAAAATTACTCATGTTGTGAGGTTGAAGTTGAAAGCAAATAAATAATTTTATCTCGATTTACTCTCATGGAAGAAAAATATTCAGTGTTAAGTACTATCAATATTTGGCATTACTATTTTTGCAAAACTTTTGACACTTCATGATTTTTTAGTGGTTAAAAACTATTGTAAATAAACGTCTTTAACAAAAAGTACGTTGGGAGAATTAATGTTTACTGACACGGATGTACCTACAAATAAGAAAAGAACTTTCTTTTTTAATAGTTCAAGTTTTCGATCTCGATTGCGATCGTCATCAGACCAATTTAAAAAATACATTTGCAAATCATTTCGTTTCGCCATATATGTAGATGCATACAATTCTTAAATACACGTCTATGCATGTTTACATATATGTGCATTGTGTAGGCAGAAGATATTCATGTATAGGTATGTACATATCTGAGTAATACGAGCTCGGCGACACTGTGCTCCGGGAAAGCGAACTTTCTCCGTCTCCAGGAAACTTTCACCAACTGCATTGCATGACTCACCCGGCTGATAAAAACTCCGTAAATAGGTTTTGGTTCATGTTAACAACTTACTGTGTTTCATTCATTGGCATTTGACCCGCATAAATCAGGCACCGATTTCATCAGCATAAAATCAATTTAGAATTTTAGCTCAACTTTGACTCACTATTTCCAAGCCAATAATTTAGAAGTGAACGTGAAGATACAAATTAACTTACATTTTCACTACATAAATTTATCAGGAATGTATATCTTTAGTTAAAAAATCTCGCCTATTAATTAATTCAATGGAGGAGCAATCTATCCCCCCAAAAAATTCGGTCTGTGAAGATGGGGTCCTTTTCATTTTGACGAGGAAATCGCCCCCACCCTGCGATGGGTGTGGCGGTGATCATTGCGCCACACCCATTAGTTCACGTACAAACTCTGACCTCACTTCGATTGACTGGAAGCGAGAAGCCATCCTTCTTAATAATCCTGGGAGAAAGGTTAGTCAAATTTTAATCAATTTGATTGCACGGGTACATATTCAGTGATTGGTATCAAAAAATCGTCTGTAAGAAAATACTGGAAGAAATTGTTTTTAATGGGCATAATTTCTTGCATTAACGCAAAAATTGCAAGCAATTAAAATAAGCACCACCTTGCACACAAGTGTACAAATACTGCAAAGGGTAGCTCATATTTCTTGCATTTTTTGCACTTCTTGTAGTGCAAGTATTTAATGTGAAAAATATGTAAGAAACTGCGAATACTTTACTCTTAAATAATTCTAGTACACAATTGGATCTGGGAATGATTTGGAGAATTTGGACCCAGAAAAATATGGACAATTTCTGATATTTCGGAACAAAGCGGATGTGACTGAGGAGCACTGCCAAATCGAATGTGATGAAAATGGAACTTTTTGGCTGCATAGTTTGGCAAGTTTAATTAATTTTAATTACTTGCATGCAATTAAAATACCTGCATCACCGTATAAAATTTTTTTAACAGGGATCCGCGAAGACTTGTCTGAACGGAAAATTAATTCCAGATTCTCCCGTCATGTTAAAATCTGGAGACATTTTTCACTTTTCCCATATTTTTTCACAATTATGGGATTCAGTACTGATTCACCTAGTCAACATTGGAGACGGCAAGAGGCTGTATCGCAAAAACAAATTGGGTGAAGAATACGCCGTATTCAAATTTGATGTGAGTTGCACAAACAAAATACATGAGATAGATATGTAATAATTGCAAGATTTAAATAATAAGCGTACTCACGAAGTCAACTCATTTCGCATAACTTTTTCTGCAACGCCATAGGATTTTTTTTACAACTAAACATGTTTTCATGAATAGCATAGTATATCTTATTCCACGGTTTTTACTTAGCAAAATTATTTCGCAAACTCGTCGTGACCAGCACCAGCAAGAGAAATTACATCAAAATACGTGATTTTATGCATAAGTAAATATATTTCCGAAGTCATATTTTGCGAATCTCATGATGAAATAATGTTTTTGATCTTCGCAAAGTTATTAAGGGAATCGCGACACTAAATAAGACGTTGTCGTGAGTACGCCCAATTCAACCCCCAACATCGTAAACTTAAAATTTAAATGTTATATTTCCTCGCAGAAGCTGACATGTGTCACTGAAGAAAAGCGACCCCTGCCTAAGAAAACAAATATCCCGGACAAATCCGTGACCGAGTCTCAAGATCGTCAAAAATCCTTAATTAATCACCTCGTTTTTGAAAACCACGTCATACTCACAAAAATATTCGAACACCTCGCCAACCCGGATCCAAGTGCACCCTGGAACCAAGATGACCTTTTTACCTGTCGCCTCGTCTCCCAAGCTTGGAATGACTCGGCTCGACTCGTACTACAGAAAAATTTCGTCCTAAAACTCAAAATAACGATGGACGAACTAATCCGCAATCCAAACTACATCACGAATCGATTTTCTTGGAAAACGTACCGTATGATGGAGCTAAAATTTGACGCTATGAATATCGATATCTGGCCACAGAAATGGAACTACCAGACTCGAGATAACGACGACAGGATCAAAGCAATGATAAAATTCAACCAAGATTTAGCCGCATTTATAAATCCAGATTTCCACCCTCTCAAAGTGCTCACCATGAATATAGATTATTTGACCCCAATTTCCATCCTCCTCTCCAAATTTTGCCCTTCTCTAGAAGAAATCTACATTCAGGTTAACATGCTGTGGATTAATGACAAAAAGATATCGGGATTCCCAGAAGATCTGATGTTTCCCAAATTGAAAAAATTAACACTCGAGTTTTCCGAACACACACGAGGAGACCTTCAAAAAATGTCAGATTCTAAATCTCTCGCCCACCTCCTCCAAGCTGCGAATGGAATTGAAGACCTCGTCCTACAAAATTACGCCAAACTTCCCCTCTCAGAATTCGACTCTTTTAAGAATCTGAGGAAACTTACGATTTACAACCAGCGCGAGTATCAAGTCAGAATTTTGAGTTTACACGACTTTCTCACCCAGTTCATGACCTTGCCAAAAGGTCAGCTACGATCGTTCAAACTGGTCACGAGAGGGACTGAGATCCAATCCACGCCGGAGGACGCCTTGCTCTCTTTCTTTCAAAATCAGCGTCAAAGTTTGCAAAACTTGGAACTCAGCTTAAACCAAAGAGACGACATTAAACTTATAAAACTGCCGAGATGCATGCCAAACTTGAGAAAATTGTGGATAAGTGCGAGTGATGATAGGACGGGGTGGAATTCCTCGTGGGGGTTCAAATTAGGGAGTCAGGCGGCGAAGGAGGTTGGAACTTTCACGGTTGCAGTTTGTTCGGAAATGTTGCTAGCACCGTCGGTTGTACAAGACGGGCGGAAATGTACGCAAAAATTGTGCCGAAGTTGTAATGATTCTTTAGTGTATGGCGAATGGCTTGGACATGAGGGACCTTAATTTGGGAGTTTTATTCTGAACTTGAAAAATGTTTAGGCTTGTAATGAAGTTGTATGTGATTTTGTTTCAATAATTGTATGATGTTTACTGTATGTGTGTAATGATTACGAATTCTGCTACAATAAATATTACTACATACATAATAATGAAGGATACATACAAATATATCCATAATAGCAACGAGTTTTGGGATGCGTTGAAATTATTCTTATTATTGAAATATTGTTGCACATTTTTGCTTACGTGCCTAGGTATTTTTAACGTTACTGTTAATTACAATTATAATTAATTACAGAGGTATGTATGTAAGCATTTCAGAACGAATGCAATTCGTAAAAATTCCGGTAAATTGGGCAGTCATAATTTCAAATCTTAAAAAAGCATGTGCATCTACATATGTGTACATTGACAACTTATACTTTATATTGTTTGTAAAATTGAATTGAAAATATTGCAATGTGTTTAATATCAACCCGCCGAATCTTTGACAGACCTCACTCACGAACGTTTTCAATATTTCGATATCTCAACAACCATCGGGACGGGGTTGGATATTTCGAGATTATGTATGTACATTCCCTACTGCTCGGCAAAACAATTTGTCTGCCTTACCTCAAAGTATACAAAGTTGCCCTAAGTGATTAGTGATTATAAATAAATGCGTATCGAAATATTTGTGCACATAGACGATATTATACACTTATTTTAATTAACCTTTTCCATCATATTGCGTCCTCGCAAACAGACGAGGACATATTACGTTTTACTAAATAAATAAATGCCATGCCGAAAAAAAACAACTTTAAAAACAACAAGCTTAAATATTACTACCAGTAACTAGGTAACTACATTCATGCACGCAAACGTATGTCCTTAGAGGTGACTACTAGTTACACGGAAGCCGCACGCTTCAAAAGTTCAAACCACTTAACTACATAGATTTCCTAGTTAATTTAAACTACGCCACACAGGAAGCTCAAAAAGCCAATAAATATGTTCTTGTTTCTTATTCTATTCACAAGAGGTTCTCATCTGAGACAAAACCAACGGACAAAATGGCTATAAAATTGTTAGCATTTATTACCGTAATTATAAACCTCACCGTATCAGGTAACGACTCTTTTGAACATCTCTTCAATGGAATCACCAACTGCGATTTCCTTATCATTTATGATAACATATTTTCTGAAAGTTTCCTCCTCGCCGCTACATCCCATCCCACCAGGATCATCAAGATGCTTTATATCTACAAACAGCATCACGTGCTTAGTTGGTACACCCGCAAAAAGCAGATGTTCCCGCTTCTTACCGACATTGCTCAATCTCACCATTCCCCATGCAAAATTAGCATTTTACTATCTCGCGCATTATCCCAGAATGGATCTCCCCTTAGCGGAAAGGAATTTAGAAGATGGATCGAAATTTCGACCACCTTCAATTCATACTTCCACGATCCAGATGCAATTTACCCCAAGGAAAATCTCCTCCTGGACAGAAAATTTATAACATCCACGATAAATACTTTTGTGTTTGTCTTTACCAAATTAAATTCAGGAAGAGACGGAGCGCTAAACATCATGATGAAAACGTTTGATTCATACGTTAAAGGAGTTTATATTCCGTACGACATCCAGAATTTAGCATTCGTCTTTATTTCCGCGACAAAGAGGGAGCTGTGCTCTGTAACTGGAAGAGTGCGACTAAGCATGTCCGAAATACACTGTGTCACCATGACAGTCGGAAATATTTTGCAAAACTACTTCAAAACGTATAAATTCTCTTCTTTTTGGCACTATATTAATGGCATATCAATTTCCGATGATCTCAGTCATGAAATTATTCATGGCACAATACCTTCTACTACACACCTTAACCCCTTCGATTATACCGCTTCGTTCGATATTTATCTCTACGTGGCACAAATTATCACCGCAAAATCTAATTCTAGTTTAACCAACTCCGAAGACATTTTCCCTACAATCACGTCCGAAACAGTCCATTTTGACGCCTCGTCTAAAAATGTGCTCACAAAAGCGAGCACTTTCAATTTTCTGTCATGCTACGAAGAGAAATATATCTCTTTCGGATTTTACCTGATACCATTCATGCCTCAGTTGTGGTACGCGTTGTTGATCTTTTTAGGTGTAAAGATCGCCATCCTGATGGCTTTCAAATGGATCTACCTTCGTAGCGAGGTTATCTCGTATAGTTCAATGTGGCTGCTGCTGGTCGCCATGCTTCTGGACGATTCAGCCCCGGTACCACAGAAGCTCGAAAATACGCAGTTTTACCGCTTAATCCTCTCAGTTTGGGGTCCTGTCGCCGTTCTTTTGACGAACTGTTACAGCAGTTTGATGATCTCAGATTTGAACGCGCCTTTAAGTGGTGCCACCCCGGAATCGTTTGAAGATCTTGTATGCGAGAAATCATCCCTCGTGGGGCGAAGCGAGTACTATGTCAATGTTACGAAAATGGAATTAACCACGATGCAACAAAATTTGAACAAGCCTCGGGTCATATCGGATTCATTTTTTGACCCAGGTTGTTTTCGACTCCTAATGGTGCAAGACTACAACGATGAACGGATCTCAAGGTTTTATTTCGCGCTGGAATATATTAAGGACGACTTGGAAAATTTGGCGAGAATGGGAGTTACTCAGATAAGAAGGGAGCAGCTGATCCAGTTTTTACTGTTGAGCGACAAGCATGCCACCTTACCGAGAAGGATGATAAGTCTGATACAGAAAATGGGGTATGGTGCGATGCCGATGTATCAAAAGTACGTTGAGGAGGAGATTTCTCTTTGTGAGAAAAGTGTCCTTGCCGGAGAGAATTATCAAATTGATACGGAATTTGAATATTACGGGGGAAAATATCCTTGGAAAAAGTTTTATAAGGGGAAGGATAGCTTGAGACCTTCGGTAAGAGTGTGGAGCTTTGAAGGTGGCGGTCGTGGGTCAAAGGTTCCAAGGAATTTTGAGGCACTGTTTGAGTCTGGAATTTACGCGAAATTGGAGAACCAGCTGGCTCGTCGAATATATGCGAAGAGGGGGAGAAGATCGCTTAATGGGGAAGAGTTGGATAAGCCAATGTCCGTGTATGGGGGGATTGTTACGTTATTCATGGTAACTGGGGTGATTGTATCGATGGGGGGTGTTCTTTTCGTAATAGAGAATTATGGGGTGATGTGCGATTTTTGGTATAAATATTTTGCAGGTTTGAATTTAACGGCAAAAATTTGCTCGTTCAAAGGGAAGGTCTTACGTAACAAGTTTAGTAACCAGTTTAGACGGGTTTGGGATAAGGTATGCCCGTCTTGAACAATTTGAATTCCAGCGCCAAAGTTCGACTCAGGACACATTCTATGCCGATAAAACCTTGCAGATTTTCTGAAATGTAACTAATTTGCATATGTAATGACTAGTACAATATAAGTAATAATTCCAAATGATAAAAAATGCATGCATAAAACAAAATTGTATTTGGTTGAATTATTTATTAATCGACAAATTCATAAATTACTGACGTCGTTTTTATTAAATTAAGTAACCTAGAAGTAACCTATCATTCCGCCGTTCCCGTTGTCCGTTTCTGGCTTCCCTCCAAGCGTACAATTTCCCGCCGTGCATTCCTGAATCCATCCATCGAAAGATGGCGCACGTGTGAAAACTCCTACCTAATTTTTCCACGAAATTCAAACCAGATTCAACTCATTTCCAAACAGCGAAACTGGCATAATTACTAATAAATACATACATTTTTATTGTTGCATGGCTGATTTTTATCCGTTCCTGGACTGGCGAAGCTCGCAATGCCATATAACACTCTTCCATATCCGGTCGGACTTTTACAATGTAATGGACCTAAAAAAGATCAAATCATCGTCATAGAAGTGCCATTGCACATAATTTGCTGCCGAGTTGAACCCAGTGGCCGCGAATCTGTCCCCCCGTGGGAACGAGGGGTAATGTCCCCATCATCTGCCCATGTTATGTAAACCCCTCCCTCCCTTATCCTACAATGTTTATCTCCCCAGAAGACCCCATGACTTCCGCGGACCCTGGTTGAACCACTGGATCACAACCTTCGCGTGAAGCGCCTGAATAAAATGCCGAAAATAAATATTCATACCTCCCGCATCACCTAAATAAATTCAAAGTTTCTAAGTAGTAAATGTGCATTCCATTAATTATGGTTTTTAAGTTTTCCTCGAGAGATTATAATTACCGTAACACATGCTTGCGCCATGGCCACCCCCACATGTCGCTAGGTTCGAGTTGTAGTCCTTACTTCCATACTTGTCCGCACACAACTTGTTCACTCTTACCTTGATACGGGCATAGGTTTGATCCCTCCTTTTTTCATCTTTACTCCCACTGAACGTTCAAAAATTAGTGGGACAATGAAAACACAATAAAATAACACACAATCTCTAAATATACACATATTTTTCTTGAATATCTTACTCAACATAGCCAAATCCACTCAGGATACATTCGGCTGGAGAAATGGCGAAATTTACAAATTTGTCTTGCCATAATTTTTCAAGAACATTAGAAAATTGCTTACTCTCTGCCGGTAATCGTGTCGCTTGTTGAGTTGGGATGGGTCGAATCGTGTTTCCGAGTACGAAAGGATTTTCCACTTTAAGAATGGCAATGTCGTAGAGCAAATGTGGTGGTTTATATTTTGGGTGTGGATGGACACTCTTTACGGAGCGACGTTTCCCCCTCCCGATCGATATAGCTCCGGCCAGGACGGAGAGATCGGCGTCCCTCGCGACAACGCCGTTTGACGAAACCACGCTAGAATTTAAACAGTATCTATATAATACGTAAATAAGTATTCTTTTTATGAAAAGATGGACCAAATTAAAGTTGTGTAGGATTTACTCAAGGTTAAGTAAAATGGAGGGTGACGAAACAATTGGGTAAAATTTATACAACGTTTTCCCAATTATTGTTGCATCCTCTATTTTACTCAACCCATGAGCTAATCTTCCACATTTTTTTAGAACGAGCTTAAATTCGATGTTGTTAGATCGCCTCGAATTTTTGTAGTGCTTAAAGTTACACCCAAGTTGAAGTACCAATGGGCTGCCGTGATGATGGTATTGACATCGTGCAGGATTCCTGTGCAGGACTTGTCATTCCTTAATTCGACTTCGACCACGAATGGCCATTGTCCCAATTTGGAGTAGAATCCGCCATAGACACGATCTCCGTCAGGTTGTTCTTCAAATGGGTCCAGCCCGTCCGTGTCCTCATCTTGACCATCATCTGGATTCGGATTCGGAAAACCGGAACTGGGTGGTCTGCCTCCTCCCCCTTGATTTCCGCCGTAATATAAATTGCAATAGTAGCAGTTGAGTGGGGCGCCGGGGTAATTATTCCCGTATTGGCGGGGAGTTCGAAAAGATGGGGAATCTGAAAAAAAAATTGGCAAAAACAATTCGAGCATGATTACAATTTAGCCCAAAAATAAGTTCAAGGTAGTGTTTTGCGCAAAAAAAATCAAAAGTTATTATATTAGCAAAAATTGTAATTTCTAAATATTTTAGAAATTTGGTTTAAAACTTTTTTTACTCGACAACATTTGGAAATCTCCAACGATTGTGAAATTTGCTCCTGAAATGGTATTTCCAATTTTAGGTCTCCTCCCACTTCTCGAAGTTTTCACGTGGGAAGGATCCCATACCGCCAGGATGAGCAGGGATATCACGACTTTGGTAAAACTAGACATTTTGAGACACGATGTTCTCCCAGCGGATGAAGTCGTGTGACTAAAACATTTAGAAAATTGTTCTTTTAAAACTATTTATTTCAACATCACGTGTGACGTGCGTAAAAAATTGGGTGCTTATGGACGTAGCTAAAAATATATGGGCGTGCATGCAAATCAGCATAGATGCAAATTTCGTTTTTATCTGTCAACAGCGAGAGTTTATTTTATGTTTGTTTATGACCTACACCACCTTATTTTACGATGATGACCAACCGGTTTGATTCAAAATAGTGATTTATAACAGTTTTAATAGTGTAGTTTTAGCTGATTTCTTTTTCAGTTATTTTGTAATGAAATAACCATGGACCCATGGCAAGACTTCCCATGCAAAATTTTATTGCAATTTCGCATCGAAGAAAATTAAAATACAATTTGCAAAAAAAATTCGAAGTTCTGCATCTCCACGCTAGTATTTAGTTCGCAGTTTTGTTCAAAATTATATTGCGATGCGAACATGCGAACTCGTAATGAATACCCCCATTGTTCCTAAAATACCGAAAGTGAATGTGTATGGACATACTTTGCATAAGTAATTATGAGTTGCCAAATAGATGTCATACTGTCGGTCTTCGTTGTTGGGGAAAACTTGTTTGTTATGTCACCGGTTTTGTAACAACGCGTACAACAACAGTAGAAATTAATGCATATTTACATAAATAGGTGCTAAGGGAAATCAGGTTTTTGACTTTTTCCCAAAGACAAGTCTTTGTTCCGTTTTTTCGGAAGGTTTTCGTTAGCAATCGTTAAAAAACTGATTACATAAAACACATACACATTTACTTCACTACTTCCTACTCTCAGATTTTGATGCCCTTCGCATATCTAAATATGTTGTCCTATCCTTAGTATCCGATGAGTGAACCAGAACCCACACGTGTTTTGATGCCATGACCACATTTACTCCCGCCACACCCTCTCAAATGGGCTGAAAACACGACGTAAGCTGATTTCAAACCCTCATCAAAAAATCTAACTTCATTCGGATTTTGAAAATTATACTCCCAAATAGTCCCTTTTCCGTATTTAATGTTAAAGTCAACTTTATTGAAGTTTTATTCTTTCGAAAGCAGAATTTCGAAAATTCCCACAACTTTCGGTCAGTAAAAACATACATAATGCATAAGTCTGCAATTAGCCTGTGCTATGACCGCTAGTCTAGCTGTTTCTATTGAAGAGTAGTCTTGCCACCCCATAAAGTATTTACGTCCATACATGTGTACATGATCAATTATGTCCTCGGACCTATCAGAACCAAGAATTGTGCAGTGGTGTGTGTTACCAGTTGAACTTGGCGCTTGGTTACACACGTGTCTCACATTGTCCAAGCTAATGTCACCTAGCGGAAGTTGGGTCACTATGTTTCATTTTTTGTTTCTAGAGGGCGTTTTTCGCTAAAGTGTCAAAACGTTTCAAAAACGTTCACGAACACGATAACAACGAAACACACCCTTTAGATCTGCCGAGACTTGATCAAACGAACGGGCACACCCCCTAAACTTGACACTTTACTGTGACCTGGGCACACCCACTAGACTTGACATTTGACCTGTGACCTGGGCACACCCACTAGACTTGACATTTGACCTGTGACCTGGGTACACTAACCAGACTTGACATTTGACCTGTGACCTGGGCACACCCACTAGATTTGACATTTCTGACCTTGGCACACCCCCCCTGGACTTGACATTTGACTTGCGACCTGCGAACAACCCATAAAGTTGACACTTTACAGAGTTAACACTTGACCTGTGACCTGGGCACACCCACTACACTTGAACCGTGACCTGGGCACACCCACTACACTTGACCTGTGGCCTGGGCACACCCATTACACTTCACCTGTAACCTGGGCACACCCACTGTACTTGACACTTGACCTATGACATGGGCACACCCACTAGATTTGACATTTGGCCTGTGACCTAGGCACACCCCCTGGACTTGACATATGACCTGCGACCTGCGTACAATCCCTAAACTTGGCACTTAATGTAGTTGACACCTATCGGATGTTGGCTGTTTTTCAGCGCTAGAGGGCGGGATTTTGCTTTAAGTGCCTAAACGCTCTTAAAACGTTAGAACAATGCTAAACTTTAGAGTCGTGACCTAACGTTTTTCGTGGTCACCCCCTTTAGAGTCGTGACCTAACGTTATTCGTGGTCACCGCCTTTAGAGTCGCGACAGAACGTTTTTCGTGGTCACGCCCTTTAGAGTTGTGACTGAACGTTTTTCGTGGTCACACCCTTTAGAGTCGTGGCTGAACGGTTTTCGTGGTCACACCCTTTAGAGTTGTGACTGAACGTTTTTCGTGGTCACACCCTTTAGAGTCGTGGCTGAACGTTTTTCGTGGTCACACCCTTTAGAGTCGTGACCGAAGGTTTTTCCTGGCCACACCTATAGAGTCGTAACTGAACGTTTTTCGTTGTCACCCCCTTTAGAGTCGTGACCTAACGTTATTCGTGGTCACCGCCTTTAGAGTCGTGACCTAACGTTATTCGTGGTCACCGCCTTTAGAGTCGCGACAGAACGTTTTTCGTGGTCACACCCTTTAGAGTTGTGACTGAACGTTTTTCGTGGTCACACCCTTTAGAGTCGTGGCTGAACGTTTTTCGTGGTCACACCCTTTAGAGTTGTGACTGAACGTTTTTCGTGGTCACACCCTTTAGAGTCGTGGCTGAACGTTTTTCGTGGTCACACCCTTTAGAGTCGTGACCGAAGGTTTTTCCTGGCCACACCTATAGAGTCGTAACTGAGCGTTTTTCGTGGTCACACCCTTTAGAGTTGTGACTGAACGTTTTTCGTGGTCACACCCTTTAGAGTCGTGGCTGAACGTTTTTCGTGGTCACACCCTTAAGAGTTGTGACTGAACGTTTTTCGTGGTCACACCCTTTAGAGTTGTGACTGAACGTTTTTCGTGGTCACACCCTTTAGAGTCGTGGCTGAACGTTTTTCGTGGTCACACCCTTTAGAGTCGTGACCGAAGGTTTTTCCTGGCCACACCTATAGAGTCGTAACTGAACGTTTTTCGTGGTCACCCCCTTTAGAGTCGTGACCTAACGTTATTCGTGGTCACACCCTTTAAAGTCGTGACTGAACGTTTTTCGTTGTCACACACTTCGGAGTAGTAACTGAACAAATTTGGTGGTCACACCCATAGAGTCGTGACCTAACGTTTTTCGTGGTCACCCCCTTTAGAGTCGCGACTGAACGTTTTTCGTGGTCACACCCTTTAGAGTTGTGACTGAACGTTTTTCGTGGTCACACCCTTTAGAGTCGTGGCTGAACGTTTTTCGTGGTCACACCCTTAAGAGTTGTGACTGAACGTTTTTCGTGGTCACACCCTTTAGAGTCGTGGCGGAACGTTTTTCGTTGTCACCCCCTTTAGAGTCGCGACTGAACGTTTTTCGTGGTCACACCCTTTAGAGTTGTGACTGAACGTTTTTCGTGGTCACACCCTTTAGAGTCGTGGCTGAACGTTTTTCGTGGTCACACCCTTAAGAGTTGTGACTGAACGTTTTTCGTGGTCACACCCTTTAGAGTCCTGACAGCACGTTTTTCGTTGTCACACCAATAGAGTTGTGAAGTCTATTATTAAAGATCGTGCTATAAACCGTGACAATCAAGTCAACGCTTCTTTGCTCTGTGTGAAGATAAATGTGTAAAAATTACTCAGCAGGAATTTGTATAGCTAAGCTAAATAAAATTGTTTTGCTTAGAGCCCGCATTGCGGGCTTAAGAGACTAGTTAAACTATAATTTTATTGTGCGTGAAAATATACTGGTTTAAATTTGTTGCAGGTGGACTTTTCAAAATTACTTTACGAGGTCAGTGACGGTCTAGTGCCATACATACAAATACATAAGAGGCTTTGTTTATTGATTTTTTTAGTGTAGCTTCTTTGCAGATCGATCTCTCGGTACATATTTAGTTAATTTTTTTAGCGTCATGTTTATTTATTGTATATAAAGATATATACGTTGTACGTGTGTCATGTGTTTTGCTTTACAAATATCATAATCTAACGAATTTTTGCATGAAAAATTAAATTAAACAAAAAATTTTCTGATTCTCGTTTAGTTTGCATGTGTTCATATTTAAATCTACTAACGTCAGCAGAATCGCATTTTCTAAAGGAATGTTATTTCTACGTCTTATGGGACATAGGTACATATGACATAATGTCACAGGTTTTTAAAATGCCATCTATAATTAGTATGCAAGTATATAAGTGTAACGTATGTATGAATATGTATTTACATATTGTTTAATGCTTACATACATATTTATGTATGTATGTATCATGGCAAAAGCAATCTGGGAATAAGCTCGAATTGTAAATTAAATGAAATCTGTGTTACACCAAATTATGGACATATATATATATATGGATGGCGATTTCTCATCCTCTCAAAAATATGTAGATAAATGTAATGTAGACATTTAAATACGTATGTAAATATATGTATGTATTTACTCATTTATCTGGCGAATTTATTAATATGCTTATTAATTGCAAAGGTACATAAAAGTTAAATCATCTATTACTTCACTTGGAAATTTCTTCTTAAAATATTATTTATTTGAGCGTGATGTCAATATTTATTTTGATGAGGCGATAAGAACACATACATACAAATGTATGCTGTATGCATACAGGTTTTATTCTGCTTCAGCCATTTATTTATAACCAAGTTGTCTCCAGTTTAATAAATTAATTCTACAAATTTAACTTGGTCTTAATGAATTGTGGTAACTAAATGCTTACTACTTCGGACCATCAATGTCAGTGTCACGGTCAGTGTAATTAGCAATTTTATTAGCCTAATGTTTAAATGAACGTTGTTATTTTATAAGCGATAGCTATTTTAGGGATACGATTTGTCTGTCTGCCTCCTTGTCCATACGTTGCCAAGGTAACTCATGGGCAGGTTTTTGAAGTCCTGTGGATAACGGCAATAGACGTAGATACTATATATGTCACATAGATCGACGCCGCCATGCCGCCGAAACCTTGATCCAGGTCGACCTCTGATATACTTAATGGTTGATCTCTCAAGGTCAAGGTTCATTCGATTTTAAATAATGTCCGAATCCCATAGTCTCAAAAGTTTCGGAGACGATAGCGGAATTGCATGTAACAAATTCACTTTGCGACATGTTTGGGTGCGTTAAATATTGAATTATAAGCACGTCGAGTCACGTTTTACATATCTTAAAGAGCTTTTAAAGGGTATACAAATTACAAATCAAGTTTTCGACCTCGACGTTACCCAGGGATGAGATATGTACATAATTGGCTGAATATAAAACAATCGCTACTTTGTTAGAACTGTTTGCTAGATGTTATCTTTATCATCGTTATAATTTAAGATCAAAGTATAAAACTACTTTGGTCTGCGTAAAATTATTTAGTTGTTAGTCGATACATAAATACATAATTATACAATAAACTGGGCAACTTGCGAAAGCTAAAAACTGACAATGGCGAATCTGACATATATCTTAATTTTACTAGCAATTGGAGCATTTTCTGAAATAAATGGTAAATACTAAATAAATTTAAAGAAGAGTATTTCACATAATAAATATCTGGTTTATGCCTCACTTTTTACTTCGACTTATCCGAATACTTTTCAAGGTCTTCAATATATACATTGCAAAGTAGAAAGTGAAGCAAATCCCTGACATTTTTTTAAGAATTCTAAATTTCTATCAACGTCGTTTAGGTCAAAGGGTGAAACGACAACTAGGAACTGGCGGTCAGGGCGTCATACGCGGACTGTTAGGCGTACCTCAAAACAACGGGAACAACGGGTTCGGCAACAATGACGGGCGTGGAAACAATGGAAACAATTGGAATAACGACGGACGTGGAAATAATGGAAACTGGAATAACGACGGCCGTGGAAACAATGGAAACAATTGGAATAACGACGGGCGCGGAAATAATGGAAACAATTGGAATAACGACGGGCGCGGAAATAATGGAAACAATTGGAATAATGGTAATAGAAATAACGGGAGGGGAAATAATGGATATGGCAATAACGGATACGGAAATAACGGATACCGGGATGGCAGACAGAATAACAATGGATTTGGTAATAATGGATTTGGCAATAATGGCAACGGTTTTAACAATAATAGACCTCCAGGCAACAATGCCCCAATACTCACAGGGCTGCTGAATGGTTAATTTTAACAAGTATTAATATATATTTAATTACATGTAATAGCTAAGAAATGTTAATCATAAAACATCTGAAGGGCATTTAATATGATAACCTATTATTCTCACACAATGTGTATATACTTATCTTCCTGATGTCACATAAATTAAATCAAATCAAATCCAAACATTACCTTCAATTATACAATACCTTGAGAAAGGATTGCAATTTGTACACTAAAAAAATTAAGCGATATCAAAAAATGAATGAAGTACATCGAAATTTAAGAAGGTAAACTAATGATACGATAATACAGCATATCATAGGTTACAGAATTATTAAAAATTGCATGTGCATACATATATCACAAATAACAAATTGAACAGGTCGATAAAAATAAAAACATAGCAAATATGTAAATATTGTAATTTGTTAAAGTTCAAGATACTAAAAATTACCTGAACATTATTAAAGTATCAAAAAAGAAGGATTTATCACAAAACTCATGAAATTGATGTCATTTTCCAAATTTTTCGAAATGCATACGCACGCACGGATCAAGGTCTTGGTTTTGCATGAGAAGCAAACAAAGACAATTTCGCTACTGATTCCGCCAGCGAGGGAAAAACTCTTTTCAATGCAGATGTCGAATCTCGCCTCACAAAATTTTAATTTCACAATTAAAATTATTAACTTTCCATTAGTAATTTCAATAATTATAATTATATCGTGTTTTCGTAATACTGCTCACATATAGCTTGTCGATATTGAATTCAGTCAACCTTGATGTAAGAATTGGGTGAGAAAATCACTTTTTAAGACGCGAATTTCTTTCCACGTGCGTAACTTGTCTTGGTAGCTAATTTTTAATTAAATGCTCATCCTTAAGTATTCCAGATAAGGACACAATGCCTAATTCATTTTGCCTCCTGTGTCTAACTAATGTGGATGATGGTCCGGTCCCGTCGCCGGCCAAAAAATTACGCAATTCGAAGAGTAACAAGTCGAGGAGTATTAAAATCGGGACACTTTTTGAATTGATACGACCATTTTGGCCACATCCCATCATGAACAAATATGAAGAACACGAGACCTGTTCGTTATGTGGAAATTGTTCTTTGGCGACTCGGGAGGCGGAAGAAATCAGAGACCAGATTTCCAAACTGGAGACTCGCCTTCGTGAAAAAGTCGACACAATTAAGGGCACAATTTTGGATGCTGAAGATACGAAGGAGATTGGAAAGAAGGATTATCAAGACGAATTTGACAGGATTCTAGCCATTCGTGGTGGTTTAATGGGTAGGTCAAGCTCCAAATTGAATTGATTAGATAAATTATATAATTTATTAATTATGTAGATGAAAACAAACTCAAGGACAAAGGTGTAAGGGAGAAGGTCAAAGTGGAACCAGCACAAGAGGATTTTGAGGACAATTTCTTAGATAACAACGACGATAACAATGATCCACCTTTCTCTCCAAGTGGGGACGATTATTACACCCACGACAAAGACAGCGACTCAGATTCAGATTACTGTATCAAGCCAGGTCCCTCTTCTCCAAGGGGATGGTCCCCCAAAAGGAAGAAATCTTCTGCAAATAGGTATTATTTTAATCAAGTTACATATAATTTAATATGCAAATTACTGGAAAGTTTTGTCTAATATTTTCAAATGTCTATTTTTTATTTAATTAAAGCCCATCAAAAAAACAGAATAACGCCGATACCGAATTCACCCCCTCCGAATCCCCCGTAAAACAAGAAACCACAACATGCCGTCGATCCACGAGGTCCACAAAACCAAGAAAGTTTGACAGCCTCGAGAAATTTTTCGACGACGATGTTCGCCTCACAAAAACACGTGCAAAAAAACGAAAACTTTCTACCCCTTCGAAACGCTACGTCCCTAAATATAAGAAGCCAAACCCCCCAACGGATTGGAAGTGTCCCATTTGTGCGCGCTACTCGCTTTCCGAGGAAGACTTGAATATCCACCAGGCCCGACTGAAAAGGCCCTGTCCCCTCTGCCCCTCCACCTTCTGCTCAAACAACGACCTACTAGATCACATAAAGGAGACCCACGACTCAAAGAGGCCTTATCGCTGCCAACTCTGTGTGAAAAAGACCACCTTCCGACATCATAACGCCCTCGACCAGCACATGTATATGAAACACGAAACTGGCGAGAAGACCCATACTTGTTCCCAATGCGACAAGAAGTTCAGCCTCGAATATAATCTCGAACGACACGTGAAACTTCACAAACTCGAAAAGACGCGTCCCTTTGTTTGTGACGTGTGCGATTCTCGCTACTCCTCCCGCGAAGTTTTAGAAACACATGAGAAATTTCATATGAAATTGCGTTGCAATTTGTGCGATTTTGAAACTTTCAAGTCATTCATTCTAACTAAGTAATTAATTGAGTCGTATTATTTATGATATTTATAAATACGTTATAAATTGTACTAATTCGTTTAATATTTTCCAGGCACAATCGCATCCACACGGGTGAAAAACCGTTTAAATGTCCCCACTGCGAAGAATCCTTCATTGACAACTATTACAGGAAGACGCACATTTTCCGTGTACATGAGACCACACCATCACACCAGTGTCACATCTGTGCTAAGAATTTCTTCGCCGTGGGACAGCTCAATGCACACTTGAAAAAACACGAACGAAACCCGGACGAAAAGCCTAGCGTACCGTGTTCCACGTGTGGCAAAGAGTTCAAAACTGTTTTAAAAATGCAAACCCACCGAGTCCTGATGCATGGAGATGAACCCTACATTTGTGACGAATGGTAACTAAGCTCTCACTTAAGTACAGATAAGTTATGCGCTAAATTCGTTACGAAATTAAATGACTTGGATTACGCATTTCCAGTGGGGGCAGCTACGTAAGCTTGTCTGCATTAAGAAACCACAAGAGCAGACACGCGAAGCCTGTCACGACTGAAAAATTGTTTAAATGTGATGTAAGGGCGACTATTTAAATATTTTATTTTATTACTTGTGTCTTACTATTCTTCTCTTTTTTGGACAGTTGTGCGATGCCTCCTTCGTTACAAAGCAGGGTCTCACTGGACACACTCAAACCCACACGAACGAAGTAACAAGACACGATTGTCCCAACTGCGGGTACTCGTACCGAAGCAAGTCCCACCTCCTGGGGCACAGGATCCGGATTCATAACATGGTTTACGAGGAGGAAACGACACATAAGTGTACCACTTGTGAGAATGGATTCCCTTCCAAGCGCTTGCTGGAATGGCATATTCGCAATATGCACACCGGTGACGGGCCGAAGTTTCCCTGCACCCATTGTGACGCTGCCTATGCGGACAGCACGATGTTGACCTGGCATATCAGAGGTCACCACGGCATCATGGTGGGTGGACTGAGGAAGCATAGCAAGACGTGGAAGGTCAAGCCTAAGCAGAAGAAGGGGACGATTGCGGGGTTATCATCTCATGCTGGTGGAAGCATTGGAGGCCAACCTGTAGCCAATAATTCGACAGAATCCGTCGTTGTGGATGATGCCATTGTGTGGGGAATGGATCACACCTTTTTTGGCTAGGCTGCCTTTTGCTTGAAGACAAGTTTATTTAATTATCATAGAGTTTTGGGTTAAAAATGCTTCGAAATTATGTTAGGCACATGAATTTTATACCTTACCACGAGGAAAATTATAACTTGTACAATTTTCATGTATGTAATTAAAGACACATTATAAATGTTTACTTTCTCAACTGTATTGTACCTTGTTTCATTTAATTTGAAATTCAAATTTCTATAAAACACTTCTTTACTGAAGAGACTAAAATTCTGTTCGCAAAATTATCCAGAAACATGACATCATTCCCATGTATGAAAGGCTAAACGGCCAACGTCGCACAAACTTGGACATATTAATGTATTTGTAATATGCAAAAGGGGACGTGATAATTACAAAAGTAAACTGTCATTCATCACCACAAATTAAATTTTAACCAGTGAGCACAATTCCGAAGGTTACGAGTTAGTGGTACAATTCACACGGGAAATTACTCAAAGCTCATTCTTTCAAGTTATAAGAAAAAATCCAAAACTGTGAACATGATTGAAAAATGACGGTCTCAAACAAATCCATAAAAAAATCGGAACACTGTTACAAAAAGTAAATTGTTTATACGTTCATCCAATGAAATTTGATTTTAAGGTATAATTAACAAATTAAAATGATATCTTTGTTATGTTTCCATATTTTATGTAGCGACAGTAAATTATTTCTCAAAGTTTACACCACACTCTCTCTTATCGCCTCCAATTTCGATCCCATTTCCGGAATCGAACTGCCCCCAGGTTCCGCCCGTGTCTTGCAGCCTTGGGAATGTGCATATTTGGTGGATCTCAAGAGCAACACTACTCTCCACACGATATACGAAGGATGGCAATCTACGCCAAATTATTTTCGATCCGAGAGGTCAACCTTGTCCAAAAGTGTGTTTTATCCGAGTACTTGGATTCCCAAGAAGGAGTGCAACATTACCATTTGCGGTCTTGAATTTGGAGAGCGATATGGATGCAAAGATGTTACGGAGTGGGGCGGAAATCTTTCTACTTCTGGGGTAAGAATGACAAAAAATGGGAATAAACGAGAGATGTCCAAAATAATTCGCAAAATAATTTTGCATAAGTTTTTCCTTGGCGTATTCATTACGAATTCGCATATTCGAATCGCAATATAATTTTGAAAAACATGCTAATTAAATACTAGCCATGAAGTTTGCAAATCAATTTTCAGGTAATTTTTTTTCCGAACTTGCGAACTTTGTTTTTTTTTGCTAACGATGCGAACTCGTAATGACTACCCTCATATGTAATTTTGTGAATTTTCGAAGTTTTTTTGTACTTAAATCATAGACACCCTTAAGATATGAAACTATGAAATTTTTGCTTCCTTTTCAGGTCGGATATGAAATACACACGACAAAATGCGTCTGTGAAGATGGGATCCCCTGTAGAACGAACTGTTCCAATAATGGCTTTGGAGATCCAAAGATTTGCGCGACCTTATATTCTGAACCAAATTGCTGGGATTGTCGACACGTCGGCATATCTGTAGAATTTGACAGCAGTCTCGTCCTTCATGGTAGTGATTTAGTGAAAGTTGCACAATTCCAGAGTTTCCGGTTGAGGCATGGGTGCACCATGCAAATTTTGTATCTGGACGAAAATGCCAACATTTTGGAACAGATGGAAGACAAATATCCATGGAGTACGGACTGGAAGGTTGGTCGATATGGACATAAATTTAAATTAAATTTGTACTTATTATTTAATTTGCACTTGTATAATGTGAATAGTTGCAAAAGTTCCTGAGTGAGAAGGTGGACAGCGTTATTTATTCCTGTATTTGCAACTGCGACGTAATCAACGATAAATTTAATGACGATTTTATTAAAAATTGGACTTGTCAAGCTAATCGGACCCTGGAGCGGAAGCCCGTCGAAGTTTGCAAGGTACATTTAATGCATACATGCGTATTTATATAGATATGTAATGCAATGATGGTATTGGTTAAATTTTCGCAACATTTTCAAGGTTCGCAAAATTTTGTAAAAAGAACGGAAGAAAAATATTTTTGCGCAAATTATTGGCTGTATGTACATATTAGTGACCAACAGTTCGCAAATTTTGCTTCATACCTTGCTAACACTTAATGACTTAGCACAATTATGGAGAAAATTCTGAAATCCAAACATCCATTTTCGTTTGATGTTTCAATTTTTGGAAATAAATACTCTGCACGATAAATGATGTGGTAGAACCAATGATCACAGAGAGAAAATAGCGCATCTATCTATTTTTGCAGGTCGGGAGAAACCAATTTATGAAAAGCCAATCTACTCCATCGCTCTTGCCACCGTGTTATTCGTCCTCCTCATCTCTGCCATCATGCAATGTATCCGGCTCTATTTCAGAAGACGTTCAAAACTCAAAAACCCCTCTTCAAAACTAACCACAAGCTTTGACGATGTTTTCCACGAGAGCGAAAAATGCAGCGAATTTGTCCTCCAAGTTCTCGAGTCTCTGAAACAATCCGACGTCATCATTGAGCCCTTGCAACCCTTCAAGATATGGAAATCCAATCCTACCCTGATCCCCTTTCCCCTAAAGAACGGAAAGGGAACGTTCGCCACTGTTTACAAGGCGTCCGAATTTCACCCAATTTTCGGTGAGATGAAATTTGCCGTAAAGAAAATCAATATAAATGAAACCCTGCTCACCTTCACGCAACAAATGCTCTCCTGTTCTCACAATTTGGAAAAACTTTTGGTCGAGGTTGACATCTCGAGGGAATCCAGGCATGAAAATATTTTAAGATGTTACGACACCTGGATTGAAGATGCAAACGGGATTCTCCTCTCGAGACAAGAACTGGAAGCGATTTGCAATCAGTGCAGCGAATATGGATCAGCCTCCATAAATCCGAATCAGTACTTCATGTTTTTGAAACTTGAGCTTTGTGACTTCACCCTGGAATTTTGGATAATTCGGGCAACCCAGATTTTTCGGGGGGATGAAGAAGTTTTTGATGAGGGAAGTGTTTGTAAAGATATTTTGAAGATAATGCTGCAGTGCGCGAAGGGCCTGGAATATTTGCATGGGAAGGGTTTCATTCATCGGGATATTAAAGCCAATAATATTTTTGGAAAGGTATGTTTGACAGAATTTGGAGAAAGTAATGGGCGTACTCACGACAACGCAACGTCTTATTTAACAGCCCAATTAATTTTTGTAAATTTTCGAAACTCATTTAACTTATGTCGCAATGGGATTTGCAGAAAATTTCGTAAATTCGTAAATTTTGCAAATCCACAATTATCCTTAATTTCTTTTGCTGGTGATGGTGAGGATAAATTTGTAAAACAAAATCCTATGATGTTCCAGCATAAATTTTGCGAAATCTTGCAAATTTTTCAAAACTTCGCAAGCTACATGTTGTATGCAAGATATATGGAGATTGATGTGAGTACGCCCAATAAAAGTATTTCTATAAGTAATTTTGTAAGTTGCCTGCTTTTGCTAAATACTTATTTCTTTAAAGCTGGAAAAATAAATGACACAAAATAGGATAATTCAATGATTAAATTTTAATCATTTCCAAAAATCTGGCTTATGTGAATAACCCATTAAAATTTTATAACTCAAAATCATAGCTTGTTTTGCTTGAAAAAATCCTTGGATAATTTTTGCTTTAAAATTCATACCACATTTTCCATTACAGAATTTTACGGGTGAAATTTCCTGGAAAATTGGGGATTTTGGCTTATCTGTTCCTGCATCGCTGGAAAGTGCAAATTCCTGGCGAACTGAACCCGCAGGATGTCCAAAGTATAGAAGCCCTGAAATGGAGAGGAATGATAAGTATGGCGAAAAATGTGACATTTACAGCCTTGGTCTTGTCTTTACCGAGCTCTGCTCCGTAATTTGGCCACCATTCGAAAGGAATCAAGTTTTTCATGATTTGAGATTAGGAGGAGATAATTCTATGGAAGAGGACGATTTGTATATTGAGAAAATTATTTTAAATCTGGCTCAAGGAAAGGGAAAATTGCTTGTTGGCGTGGTTACCGATATGCTGTGTCACTCTGAAGAGAAGAGGATCAGTGCGAGACAACTTGTTTATAATTTATCTGCGCTAATATTTGCAAAAATTGAGTAAAAGTAATGATAAATATATTTAACCAATCATCCAATCATCATGACGATAATGACTTGATCTGTTATTAAATAAACCATTGCAAACGAAATGTAACAAAGGGGTGAAGCCACACGGGATAGTCTTTATGGCACATCGGCGTCGTCTTCCAAACTTCCCCGTCATTTTCTATCGTTATCTCACATCGGAAATTGTGAAAATTGAAATTAGTTATGTATAATACCAGAGATTATTCCATATCTTGAATTTTATTGATAATCATTATACAGGTACTCATGTTAAACAATTTACTATCATTTATTTTTGTAGATACATATCTGTACATAAATATTTACATATCTATGTAAGAACGTCCAGGGTCCAGCTCAAGAATTTAGATCTCTCTTCTTCCGAATTACCCACTTCTGTATGGCCACACTTTGTTCCTTATATTTTCTAATTTCTCGTCCTAATCCCGCCATCGCATCCATCTCCCTTTTACAAATTTTAATTTCCTTCTCCGTCAAAATCTTGGTCACCACTGTCCCCACTGTCACGACAGCGTGAGCCCCCACCGCAAGCCCAGTCGCAACTTTATAACCAGTGGAAGCCAAACCAGCACCGTTGTAGAACTGGAACATGTTGGTCCCAAGTTGCACCAAATTTCCAATGATATCCATTTCCATTGCGGCAGAATCGGTAATTAAGACTTGACGTTTACCTTTGATTTCCACCTCAATTTTTCCTAAAAAGAAATATACAATAGTAAAAATTATGCATATATGTAGTTAATTAGACCATGCGATGAATCTTTGTGTAATGGTGTAACTATTGTAAAATTATTTTAACTAGAGTTACAGAATTTACAGACAATGATGATCTCAGTTAAATTGACTACTAAAAATGTTGATACTTTTATACCAAACTAACGAGATTATGTACAGATTCGCATGAAGGTTAATACCGATCAGTTCCTTCGTCTCATCAACAAGTTGAACCAGATCGAGCAAATCTGCTTCCAAGTCAAGCAGAACGTTGACCTTATTGTCGTCCTGGTCGTCCAACTTTGCCATCGTCACCTCCATCTTGGCAATCTCTTCCACGATTTTATTCATGTTCTCAGTAATGGTTGTCCGCGCATTGGCATCCATATAACAGTTTCTCGCGTCTTTAATATGCCCCCAAATGGTGTGAAGTTTGACGGCTTGTAAAACTGCGGCACACGCCGACGACGCGGCACATGCTTTTAAAAATGAATTTGCCATGTTTTTTTCCGCTTGTGCTATTCCATCCTGAAGTAGTTTCATCATCTCTGCCTCAGTTAGCACATTTTGCGAAATTCTTTCCTGTGTTTCCTTATCTAATGGGAATATTAAGCATTTCATTTTGTTTATGTATCTGTGTATTGGAATTTATAAATGTTTTTTATAGAAAAGAAGCTAATTTCTGAGACAATTAAAATTTTTCAAGTCCGTAAAGACGATTTCTGTAATATATTTTAGTAAGTAACGATAGCAGAAATTCCAGTCTCTTAAAGCACACGTGCCCGTACGTACATCAAAATTGAAACGAATTTTAGGAATAAGTTTGACCAGGCTAGGCTTGGTTATGTACGTGGGAATGTGAGATTTTTGGACAATCTGAAATTTTGGGGAAAATTGAGAAAACATTTTCCTATTTGACTAAGGTTATAAACTTAGAAAAATTTCAACTACCCCAGAAACCGGCATTTAACCTTGCATATTTACTCACCGAAATACTTGAAAAGTTCACATTTTTTGCAATATTCTAAAACCTGCACCACTGATGATTCCGCTTCAGAATACAACTTATTTCGCAGTGCTTCCATATTCGCTCGTGCCTTTTCAAAGCCAATCGCTTTAAATAAATTGACTGCTGCTGCGGGACATGCTTTCATAAAATGAGCAAGTATTTTCCTCGCTTCGGATGATAATTCCTGATAATTTTTAGTATTATTACTTAGACACGAATAATCGGCTTTTTAATTCTTATCGTCTACTGAATGTACTCACCCGCAAAAAATCCATGACATCGGGATCCTCAGGTAGGTTAGTCAAATCTTGCATACTTTCAGCCATTTTTGTTCAGATATTAAAATATATATACTGCAATCCATCCAAAAGTTAATTGAAATATAGGTACATAACTATTTCACATTAATAAATATATTTGTATGCATCTCACGTTTATGAAATTTCCTGCAGTCAAGTTTGACGATATCTCACAAAAGAGAAAATTTTATTGAAGACGACTTTATGTATATTAATTTACCCGTCTATTCTCAACGACCGAGAGAGATGAAGTGAGACAACTCTTGGCTAATTATGTCAGGAATACCATAAATCTCCAGAGATTTATGGTCTCATGAAATCCAGCGGATACTGGATTTCATGGGACGTGATGAAGTACTCATGGTCATTCTTATCCATATTCATATATTCATAATCAGAGGGCGGATATGTATGTATTTATAACTTTTTCATACAAAACCAGATCGTACTGAAACTTCGCATACTAACGTCTTATCTAAGTGACATCTCAAAAATTCAAACATAGTTTTCCATATTTCACATATTTTAGGGTTTTCATACATATACATATTTTCATACATATTTTGAGGTTTTTTGGTGAATAGTAAATATTTGACTACATGTTTCGTAGCTTTTTAAAATATAAATATTTTTACGCATGTTTTGAAGTTATCTATATAAAAATCTCTCTTCATAATTCACGTTTGCTCAAAATTATGTTTTTATGATAATGGTGTTTATGTAATTCGAGTGAACGAGTTACAAACCCATTTTGCCCCATTGTATGTTTCCCAGGCGAGGTATGCCCTTTTGTTTAGTTATTCATTGCTACGAATCATATTCTTGTTGAGTTAAGCTTCTTAAAATAATAATAGTTGTTTTTTGGAGAAATTTTAATTTTAATTAAAACGATGGGGAAGCAAAAGACGGATCATAAATCCCTTCATGCAGGTTGGATTCAAGATTTAAAGGTTGCTAATATAATAAAAATTGACGGTGCAAAACTTGTCTGTTTGGTAAGTTTCAAGACAACTTTATAATTAAATAATTAATTAGTTAATTGTACTACTTAATTTACTTGTTTACTACTAATAATTTACCACTTATGCATGTAATTTTAGGCTTGCCAATCCAACTTCACATTTAAGCAAAAGAGCCAGCTCGAGCAACATATCAAAACTTCCATACATGAAAATTTGGCCAAAAAATTTGCAATGGATCCGCAACGCCAAATCCTACTGAGCGAGGCTGTTGAATCGCAATCTAATAAGCCTTTCTATAAAAATATGTGCCAGGCGTTTATTTCTGCCGGAATTCCTTGGAAAAAATTGCAAAACCCAGTCCTGCAAAACTTTTTGCAAACGTACACCGGACGAGCTATTCCAGACGAATCTACCCTCCGAAAAAATTATCTTCCACAGATATACGCAGAGGTACAAAACAAATAACTGTCGTAAATATCAATTTAGTTTGTAAATTTACTCATCACACTGATTATGCATAGGCCATTGAGGAAATTAGACGAGATGTGGGAACAAATCCAATCTGGCTTTGGGTTGATGAAACAACGGATGCATGTGGTCGATATATTGCAAATGTTTTAATTGGATCCTTGAAAAAAGATGAACCAAGCAAATCTCATCTTATTTGCTCTAAGCAGCTTGAGAAAACAAACAATGCCACTGTAACAAAACTTGTTCTGGACTCTTTGCGTAAGTTTAGAATATTTGCTACTTGGAATTCAGACCTTGTAATTAATCTCCCTTTTATTTGGAATTTGCAGAAATGTTGTGGCCTGGCTGCAAACAAGATTAAATTGAAGCGAAATTTCTTCTGTTCATTACTGACGGAGTGCAATACATGTTGAAAGCTGGGAAAAACTTAAAGGTTATTTATACAAAATTATTACACGTGACATGCCTTGCCCATGGCGTGAATCGAGTTGCCGAGCAAATACGTTCCCTATTCCCAGACGTGGATAAGTTTGTCGCAAATATGAAAACTGCATTCAAGAAGGCCCCAAGTAGGATCGCTATTTATAAGGAGAAATGTCCTGACCTTCCCCTTCCGCCGAACCCAGTGATTACCAGATGGGGAACATGGTTGAAGGCTACTGAATTCTATGCTCAACATTTCAACGAAATGAAGGATATTATAGAAACCATAAAGAACGATGCAGCCTCAGTGAATACCTTGAAAACTATGATTCAATCCCACGACCTTCCGAGGAATTTGGCATTTATCTCTCTGAATTACACATTTCTTGCTGAAAAATTGACAGAACTCCAAGAACACGGTGGATCATTGCACCAGACTCTCCAATACCTTGACGAAATTGAAAACAAATTGCTCAAGGTGAATGGGAATATTGGAAAAGCTGTTATTGAGAAATTTAGGACTGTCATTGGCAAAAATCCCGACCTAGAGAAATTGAAACAAATCTCTTCGATTTTAGAAGGAGAGTCAGATGAAGAACTTCCGGCGGAACTGAATCCTGCAGAAGTTGCTGCATTCAATTATGCCCCTTTGACATCCGTTGAAACTGAGAGAAGCTTCAGTATGCACAAGTTTTTGCTTTCAGATAGACGCCAAGAAATTACTCCAGAAAATCTCGAAATGGAACTGGTGTCACGCTATGAGTCGTTGACTGAAGATTAAAATTTAAGTCTAATATGATATGCTTATAAGAGAGCTAAAACATGACTCTGTTCGAAAATAAAATATAAATATGCTAGAAAATTTCAATTGCAAAATATTTTTTATGTGCATATTTTAGAGTTTTTTACGTGCATATTACATACATATTTTCAGGAATTTAAGTACATACATATCCGCCCTATGTTCATAATGTTATGCACAAACTATATTTTTATTTTGTAAGTATATTGTGCTGCTATCTTTATTGTGCGACCAAATGTATTTGTAAAATAATATGAACAAATTTGCACACAACAACATCCGATACGCATTGCATAATAAGGACTCTGATCTACCGTTTCATTTGACATAAGCTTGGCAGAACGTGAATCCGATAAGCTCCTCATGAGATCAGCCCATGAGAAATTTCTACTTGGTATGTACTTGAATAAGTTTGCCCTACATCACAGAATAGAACGGTGCATGTTTGCGGCATTAAAATTTGGCATGACTAAAATACGCACTTTTCACTACAAAAGAAGAAAATCTCATTATGTAAAATGTTCATGTATAAGTCAATTCAGCTAATACACGCTGTCTTCTAATGGGTAAGGGGAACCTTCTTCATGCAAAAGTTTCATGACAAAATCTCATGAGAAGGCTGCCCAAACGGCGTGTGGACACATGACCAACGGTGAAAGAGAGTTTATCATTATCTCGAACAAATTTCTGCAATTTCTGCGAATCCTTTGACTGGATTTGATGGTGATACGAGTACGTACGTTCATACTTATGTAATTGCGTATGTACAGATACTTATGTAAATAAGTATGTTGGACGGTTACTACAAATTAAGATTTCATACCATTTCATTTCATTTTCATTTCATGTTATAAAGCATATTTTAAATTCAAAAGCATGGTTAAAATAAACCATTATGTATGTACATATGTACATGTCTATGTTATGTATTAAATGTAGCTTACGAACAGTACGCAGAATTGGCGACTAGGCACTGTGCCTACATATATACATACTAGCTAATAAGCCCGTCTTCGCCGGGCGATAAATTTCACACTTTGTCCGCAACGGGAGTAAATTAAATTAAGACAAATTGCGTAATTAGCTAAAAAGAATCATGATAGTGATTGGTGGTGGTAATCGGGAAGTGCTAAAATTGGCGCATGTCCAAAGGAACTTTTATACTCTCCCATTACATAATTGTACCATCCTAGTAAACCCACCAGCCCAGCAAACCCTTCAGCCAAGTAAACCCATCACCCCAGGAAACGCACCAGTCCAGTAAACCATCAGCCCAGTAAACGCACCAGCCAACCCATCAGCGCAGTAAACGCACCAGCCAACCCATCAGCCCAGTAAACGCACCAGCCAACCCATCAGCCCAGTAAACGCACCGGCCAACCCATCAGCCCAGTAAAAGCACCAGCCAACCCATCAGCCCAGGCAACGCACCAGTAAACCCATTAGCCCATAAAACGCTACAGTCCAGTAAGCGTAGCAGCCCAATAATTGCAGCAACTCAGTACATACGCCACCAACCTGTCGTCATGTTGAAATGCCGGTCGTATACCTAGACGACTTATTACTGCATTTCAGGTCGTATTTTGCAATACGTCTTGTCGTGGCATTTTTAACTTGAAATGCAATATGACTGGCAAGCCCATTTGCTATTGCATTGAAGTCGATTCTTGCAATACATCTTATCTTCCCCTGCTTAACTTGAATTGCAAGAGCATATGCAAGATGACTTGAAATGCAATTGCACCTCATTTTGCACTTCATCTTGCACTTCATCTTGAAACTACGAAGTGCAAGAGTCGAGGTGCAAGATGAGGTGAAATGCAATTGCACCTCATCTTGCACTTCGTCTTGCAGTTAAACTTGAAACTATGAAGTGCAAGAGTCGAAGTGCAAGATGAAGTGAAATGCAATTACCCTGCATCTTCCACTTCGTCTTGCAGTTAAACTTGAAACTATGAAGTGCAAGTATCGAAGTGCAAGATGAGGTTAAATGCAATTGCACCTCATCTTGCACTTCATCTTGCACTTCAACTTGAAACTACGAAGTGCAAGATCATGTGCAACAGCTTGATAACCAATTTTCGGATAACACTTAAGCAACCACAGATAACCAGAATGGCCACCCATAGATAACTACCTACCAAGATAACCATCGATCAATATAACCACCCACCAAGATAACCATCGATCAAGATAACCATCGATCAAGATAACCACCCACCAAGGTAACCACCCACCAAGGTAACCACCCACCAAGATAACCACCCACCAGGATAACCATTCATTAAGATAACCATCCTTCAAGATAACCACTCACCAAGATAACTTCCCACCAAGATAACCACCTTCTGATAACTCCACCCACAGATAACTTCCCCCAAATTAAGATAATCGCGCACATCAAAGATAACCCCTCACGTACCCCTAAGACAATTACACAAACACGATTACCGTCAGATAACCACCGTTAGATAATCACCCTTTTAAAATATATGACACCCCTCCTCCAACTTTTAAAACATGTTTTGAATTGAATTTATTTTATTTCGAATTTTTGCGCCATTCGAAACATTACTTTCACTTCCACTGCGAACAGAATTCCTGCACGGAAAAATTTACTTTCACTTCCGTTGCCAACAGACATTCCCTCTTATAATATAGATGTATGTACATGGGTTAATATGCATGAACATGAAAAGCTAGGCTAATGCAATGTGAGCATATCACCCGTCACTGAGGAGATAAGTTAATTAGTAAATATTTTTTTGCAGTTGTAATTTTAACATTCCATTTGTGGAGGACAACCCTTGCCCGACATTTTGATGCACATTGGATATGTTGTGGGTGTACGAAAAGAGAAGTGAGGTTTTATTCGATGCCACTAATTTTGATCGAATTTTCATATTTTTGAATTTTTGGAATCTCAGTTGGATACTATCCAACAGCAAGATCATTTTTTTTAATTTGTTCGGTATTTTCAAAAATATTTTATTAAATAAGTATTTGACTATTTAGGGGTATGTCTTGAGAAAAAAAATTTCAATAAAGCTGAGGATGAGTTTGATATTGGATAATAATATGGTAATACGACAACTATCTATCTTAATAAAAAGCTAAAATTATGAAAATCCGATCAAAATTTGATATTCTTAGTTATTATAGCAGACTAAATAAATCTACGCAACATTTTATTTTTAGTAATTTTGAAATAATTTAATAGTATCAGATGCGACCTTCTTACGTACATCTGCATGTGCAACAAGTTTGTGCATTTTGTTCATGCTCATGTTGAAGCTGATACTGGCTATAAAAGTGGATCACTCGGTTTATAGCTCGTATTTTTCAAAGTCACAAATTTACAATTTCTGGTAATTTAAAGTACAATAAAACACGATTTGGATAAATACATAAATCGCATGAACCTTCACTTCAATGTTTTACATAAAATGAAATAATTATTAAATCTTTCAACAATCTGTACCTGAATGCAATTCTACAATAAATTAATATGTATGAACATAAATATGTCAAATATATTGGTATGCACAAGCGTAATTAAATAAAGATGGGATACAATTACTCCGATTAAACAAGCGGAAATCCAATTATACGACTGTTTTTATCCGTAAATTACGACCCGGTTATCCTTCCTCAACCCGCAATATAAACCGACCAAATACTCCATTTGAAATCACATCACTTTCATCACCACAACAATCCAACAAAATGGAACTGAAAATCTTTTCAATTCTCGCTCTTGGCGTCGCCCTATCATCTGCGGGACGAATTGACCTCGGTTTAAAGCGCAAAGTCGACATGGGGCTGGTTGCCGAGGCAATTATCGAATTACCCCAGATCATTGGTCAAATACAGTCAAACAAGACCCTTCAAGCCCTTTCCGGGGAGGCTAAAGTCTCCGCATTGGTGATCACCTTGAAGGACTTGGCCTTCACGACACAATCTTCCATAGTTGCTCAAGCGGTGGCGCAAGATCTTGAAGTCAAACAATTCCGGGCGGCGAATATCATTCTCGTGAAGGGATTGACTACCTCAAAACTCGCCGCTTTGGGGAAAAGTGAACATGATTTCATCATCCGAGAGCAGCACGTGGCCTCCGTAGACGGCGGCATGGCGACGAGTTATCAGAACATTAGTACACCGCAGGTATTTTTCGCAATAACTTCATAACTCATAATACAAAAATTGTGCAAAATTATTTAGTATTATTTAATTTGTGCAATAAAGCTGTGCATTTATGTATCCTTTAGTGGGGGCTCGCTAAAATGAGGGTGCCCGAAGCCTGGGAAATTACCCGTGGGGAAGGATCCGTCATTGGAGTTATCGACACCGGAGTGAACCTGGACCACGTGGCGCTCGGTGTTAACTCCTTCGCCGGGGCTTGGCTTGATCCCTTCTACCAAACTGAAAAACCCACCGACAAAGACGGTCACGGCTCACACGTCACCGGAACCATTCTTGGACGCGAAAACGGTATCGGTGTTCCCCCAGCCGCAAAATGGATCGCGTGTCGCGGTTTGGATCATCACGGTATCGGAAGTGAGGCTTCACTAACGGAGTGTGCCGAATTTATGCTAACGGCAAAGCCTCGCCCCCATATAATCAACAATTCTTGGGGAGGAAGATCTAACTCGGATTGGTACCAGCAACAAATTTCTGCCTGGCGTGATGCAGGAATGGTGCCAGTTTTCTCGATTGGAAATTCTGGACCGGGCTGCGAGAGTGCTAAATCTCCAGGTGACAATTTCAACGTCATTGCAGTCGGCTCAACAAAGGAGGATGACACGGTCAGTCACTTTTCGTCACGAGGTCCTACAGCGAATGGTCTCGTCAAGCCGGACTTTGCCGCACCCGGGTCGGACATTTACTCCTGCGGGACCGGAAGTGATGACTACCTCTTTGAATCTGGGACATCAATGGCTGCTCCTCATATGAGCGGAGCCATTGCTTTGTATCTCTCGCACAATAAGAATGCCACTTTTAACATGGTGTACAATGCTTTCGCCGATACAGCCGTCTGTCTCCCTATTGGTGAGGAGGACGAAAGTTGCGGTTTACCAGGTGGTAATACTTCCTGCCATAATAATGCGATTGGGTGGGGACTTATCGATGTAGCGGCTGCCCTTAAACTGCGATCTGGGTAAATTTTTATCTGATAACAGAAAATAGTTCCAAAATTTTCAATGCCTTCTTAATTCCTGATTTCAAAAATATGTAGTTTTGCTTCTATCCTTCTCTTTACTTTATGAATTAAATATTTATAGTGTAAATCTCTGATGATTTTTAGCGAATAAAACTCTAAAATGCATATGAATCCTGAAATAAGTTATGTGCGATTATGCAGCGATTCCAGGCATCCTTCATTTTTTGAGCCAATCGATATTACATACGAACGTCTTAAGCATTGTGGTTATATATTTGAATCTGCATCCGATCATCATGTTCACATTTTTAGGCTCAAACTCTCCACACACATGTACATACGTATATACATATGTATGTAGATAAAGGCAAGGAAGAAGACGAAGCGAGGGCCTTATGCATACTGGGGGACCTCAGACATACGAAAAAATCGTTGCTTAGTTTTTCGCTTACTTCCTGATAAGTAAGTTCTGGGGCAAGCAAACAGAAACTCAACTCAAAAGTGGGGTTAAGGTCAGTTAGCTCCAGTCGGAACAAAATTTTGCAATTTTCATAATTTCTGCCATATGCTATCAACAAACGAAAAACTAAGCGAACTAATCGTAAGCTAATAAACTATTTTTTCGTGTGTCTGAGGTCCCCCACTGTAAAAAATCTGGTATAGTAAGTAACACATTTACTCGGTACTGGTACTTATTTGGTAAGAACTTCGTACCGGATTGGTAGTCATTTTTTTCTGAGTTGTAAATTTTTCATTACCGCAACATTACTGAATCGTTATTACCATATTATCCAAGTAAATTTTTGGTTAGTTTTCGCTATTTTTGATCCTGCAGACGAAATAAAATCTTGCAGGTAATGAAGCCTTCCTTGATTTATTCTCATATCTCTTATTAAACATGTCAACAAATATGTGACACCAATAAAAAAATTCAAAGAATTGATGTCGGCAAATAATCCTTCAGGATCAAGGTTTGGCTCGATCTGAATTACAATGACAATTTACCTAGATACATAAATCATATTTATTCAGCTCTTTATAACAGACCTTTAATTGCGATGCATTAAAGTAATACCGCCATAAGTCCAACGTTAGGATAAATTTCCATGACAGTTTTATCATATTCACAATGGTTTGCTCACTTTGATTTCATGTCTTCTGTATTTTACAACTCTAATCGTACCATGTCCTCGAACCGAAATAGGTAAGACGAAAATTAACAATTCATCCATAAAAACAGTATTTAAACTGAACCAATTCAATGCGTACATTTAAATATTACGTAACAAAACGCAAATTATACTCAAAATTGATATCAAACATACGTATAGAATACAACAAGTTATATCGTGCTGGTATCGATTTTGTCGATTTTAAATCAATGGGTGCCTTGGAATAATTTTAGAAAAACTTGAGTTCTTCATCCGTACGGAATAATCCTAAATAGGGAAGAAACTGTTACCAGTGTGAGGAAATTGGTAATTTTGTACTATTTGTCCATAACCAATGATTATATGTATTAATCATTGTCCACATTCTGTTCTTCCTAACTGATCTCGTTCTTTGTTAAATTTTGTAGAAAATGAAGGCAATTTCTGCTCCACTGTTTTTGCTTCTGGTGACCTTAGCTATTCTGCCGACAGGTAAAACGTTTCTAATCGAATATAACATTATTGTAATAAAAATGCTTAAAATTCTGTTTCCAGAATGCTTTCACACGCATTCTGCAAATGTCAACAACGGGAAAATAATTCCAGATTCAGGAGATGAGGGTAGCGAACACCTTGTGATAGGTGTATTGAATTGTAACTCATACGGACATTCCTGCATGGGAGGTAGGTGAAATTACCAAGGTCAAATCGGTATTTGATGTATTAATATAAAATACTCTTTCAAACAGGTCATGGAAAGTAAATCTACAGGGTGGCTGGGCTTTCGATAATTTGTTAAAAAGCTCTGTTTATTGAAATAAATCATGAAATCGTCAAGTATTTAAATAACAAGAGTGCGAATCATATATGTATATATGTACATATGTATGTATTTAAATTTACATACGTATGTACGTAAGGGGACATTCGTAAACTTTGTAACACCAATTTTTGTTTTTTTACACCCACCCCTTTTAACATGTGTCGCATAGACACGATATCATTGGGCCTTAACCATCCACCTATTTGCGTTATGAAGTTTTTTAACGTTCCCTAATATATATTCGGGCAAAAATTACCCTTAGGATTGTAAACGAAGGACCACACAAATAGATACCAAATATTCATTTTTGCCATTCAACAAGGCTATCCAAACTAATTGTAAGTATTCACAAAGACCAGCTTTTTTTGACGTTTATATAGATTTTATTACACAACTCATCTTTTAGCAGTAATCACAATAACCGACATTGTTTGAACCATAAAGAAATTCTGGATTACCAATATGGAGTCCCTCTATAAGTAAGGTTTACAGGTCACTAACTTGCGCGGAGTGAAATTGCCGTGAAAATTTCACCGCAACAACAAAATGAAACTTGAATAAAATTTGAGAGAAATGGGCTAATTTCACGCAAATTCTAAAACTCAATTTACAGGTCATTTCTTTAAAATCTTACATTATTGGTTCCTTATTTAAGTAACCATGATCATTTTAAAGGTCATTTATTCTAATTTGAAAATTTATCTTATATTCTTTGAACGGTGTCATATTTGTTGTTATGTCGACAATATACAATATGACCAATAACCAGAATTTTCACGTGAAATAAGGTGCAAGCATTTCACGGCAATTTCATCCAGTTTGAGTGAAAATTTCACTTGAGTGAAAATTTCACTTGAGTGAAAATTACGCGTTGTTTTCACCGTTGACGTGAGAACTATTTTGTGAAATTTGCATGAAATTTTCACGTGGAGGCGATTTCACGTGAAAAACATGACCTGTAAACCGGCCTATAGATAAGAATTTGATCTTGACGATGCCACATGCTTTAACTTTGTGAGGATTTTCCTTCTTTTTTGTACAATATTTTCCGTTCCTCATTAAGACTCCAACCGAGGTTTTAAACACATTGGATGATGCAACGGTGAAAATGCTGCCGTTTGTGAGGCGTCTATGAAGACCAATGGGAATACGAACAATAGCGGCATTTCGATGATGTCGTACCTCGAGAATGACAACATATTGACACTTTTTACGTCCGCTTTATATATGTACCAGGCTTTAAACCTTGGTCGGGCATTCGCCTAACTCGCAATGTTTCTTGCCCGGGCACAGGATACCCCTGCCCGACCAAGGTTTATTCTCTGATATGTACAATTGTGTATTATGTATAGGCAATTGACATTATTTCTAACACCCGATCTTCCACAAAAATGAAGGAGGCAACCGCCTGAAATATGAGAGGGCAATAATTAATAATGCACAATTCCAAGAACGAAACAATTGTGCATTATTATTGCATTGCTGCAATGCAACTTGCATAATGCAAGCTGTAAATTCAATACCCGGAAACATATCGATGCGATTACTAAATGCATACAACTTGCTCCATTACCAATGTAAGTTTGAGGAAATTGGGCAAAATGCTAATCTAAGCTTCACTGTTGTTGTCCTTTTTGGCGTTACCCATGGTGAAGACGACATTTCTGAAGTGAAGAATATGCTGAACGAAGCACCGGTCAAGGTAAATATCACTTGTAATTTGTCTATATGTGAAGAGATTTTTGCATTATTTTCGAAACCCGACAGGAATTTGTGGTGCGGGATGCCCTAGTTAATTCGGAGGACGCCATGGCGTCCGAAACGATCGCTGCCACAGACCCAGAAATTGTAGCGTCGGAAGTAAATACCCGTATGCGCAGAGGAACGACAGGGAGTGAGGAGGATTCATCGTCAGAGTCGTCATCGGAAGAAAATTTGTGGTCATTAGAAGCGCCGTCGTATAGAAGGTCGATGAGCGGAGGAATTATCAAAACCCCAAAACCTAAAGATAATAAACCTAAAACTGGAAATAAAAAAAGTCCAAGTATCGGGTAGATTACTTTGAATAAACCAAAATATGTATCTATGTACAGTATACATATTTGAACATACATTTGTACCAATGTTACTTTCAGATTCATGAGGTCATAATAAATATGATATATATGATATGATATTTAATATCATAATAAATAATTAAAAACTTTGCCTCGAAATTTTAAGTTTATGATCATTCTTACATATATAATCAAAATAGTTTTAGCATATTACTATAACCCATGCCATTCATGTACATATGTATGTATTAATATTCACACATTTGCATATTTTGGAACTTGGGTTCATAATATGTACAGATCTGTACATATACAATTATGTATGCATGTAGATAATGTATACACCAATTCACAAATAGTCACATTTGGAGTATTACGCATATGCATTATCAATTGTTTTGCCGATCCAATGATGACACGTACAAATACTTATCATACATTATTTATTACAATTAACTGCTCACGGATAATGCTGGTATCCCACATTTTGTCATATCTTCCGTTCAACGATGTGAAAAATGTACGTTTCCTCTCAAAAGTTTGGAATCAGGAAGCTCTCCGCCTCATTAGGAAGGGTCTCGTAAAATTCGATTTTTGTCTCGGTTACAAGAAATTGGACGATCACACAAAAATGTTTCGCTACAATCATGAAATGGAGGTCAATCCAATCCCGCACTGGCGAATTGCTATCCCTTCTATCGGCTTGGATGAAGATCTTCACGACGTTGGTCCAGCCCAAGGGGAAAAAATCATCGCCGATTTTCACTGGTTCCTCGGGTTGAAGACGCATAACGTTGCATCATTGCAATTTGCAGGAAAAATTGCATCCAAATTCGACTATGATGCACAAATCAGAATTTTAGAAATGTGTCCAACTCAAACTATTCAATACTTCAAGTTGGGCTAGACCTGGAGTAAGGATGGAGAATCTGGAGAAGAGTACCAATTTCCGTCCAGTATTAAATTCACCAACTTGAAAACGTTCGTCCTCTCGATGGACGTTAGGGAATATGACATTGAAGGAGACGGTGATAACAGTGACGACTGTTCTTTCCTGACCCCCTGGTTTACCCCACTGCTTTATACCGTCAAAGGAGTACGCGAGCTGATTCTGCACTCCACTTTCTCTCCACTTCTGGAAACATTCTATGACCAAGCTAAACCATTCCGGAACTTGGAAGAGATTACCATTCAACGAAACCTTACTCCTGAAGGACTCAAGTTTCTGAACAAATTGAAAAAACCCTTAACAAAAATGAATCTTGGGAGATTTGAATATTGGGAAAAACCACAATACCTCGGACTTGAACGACTCCTTCGGAACCATTCCCAAACTTTGACTTCTCTGAAGATTACACTTGGAAATTGTATAAAGAACAATACGATTCTTAACCTGCCAGTTTTTCCTTCACTCAAGGTACTCCACGTGGTCAAGGATTGTTGGATCGAGGAAGACGAAAAATTTCCACTTAAGGTGTCATTCAACGGGGCAAATTGTATTTCGTACGCCAAGCATTTCCCTTCCCTTATATGCTTGAAGTTGGGAGAGGACGACCCAGGTTTTCTTATGAGGAGGAATGAAAGTGCAAACGATAATCTTTTCGATACATTTTTACCCCTCGGACATGGAGAAGATGGCAATACAGGATTTCAAGTTTGCAAAAATTTGCAACATCTCGACCTCCCGACTGAAGCAATTTCGGAATCAGGTCAGCTGTTTGACAGATTAGGCGAAATTGCAAGAATGTTCCCGAATGTTCACAACCCCTGGATCAACAAGGCTCGCGAATCATCAGAGAAAAAACTATCTGCTTTCTTGTCATGCGTCTTGTTCTATTTGAAATAATGACATAATAAATTAAATTGTTGATTTGAAACTTTTGCTTTAGTTCTGAGAAATTATGCATGTAAATCTCAGATTTGTTGTACGCACAACACTAGTTTACATGGCATTATCGCTAGTTAGAGACATACATATGTACATATTCACATACATACCTTACCAACTCGCATGGGTAAATAAATTTATTGATAAGCTTTATGGAAGCACTGCTTCATCAATTCATCATGCATACAAATTTATTTTTATTGTACTTATATGTATAGGTAACTATAATGCCCAACATTTAAGTTGTAATAAAAATTTAAAAACTAATTAACCTACCTAACCCAAACTGCGACAAAAATAAATTTTACGTATTACACCATATAATTGAAACTATCTACATATAGCGTAATAAATAAGTCACCTAAATAATATAATCAGGTCGGATGGATCGAATTGAAGCCGCATCAATCAAACTCACAACTAATCATGAGCAAACTTGTCGATTAATAAAACATCAAAAGTCATTGTTGGAAAGTGTAATCTTATTTCCTCCAAACTCAAGGGGAAGTTCATCCCGGTCGATCCATTGTAATAGATAATTCTGCCACTTTTTTGGGTTCGATCCAAAAACCATGAGCCCTTTTTGGTTGTCTTGGGACATGGTTTGCTTTACAATGTTGAGCAGCGCTTGAAAAGTGGATGGAACTTGTAGAGAAATAAATAAGTTAATCAAAAAAATGCACCCTTTAAAAAGATCAAAACCCTCTGAGAAACTGCATACCATTCACAAGGATCATTTTATCAAATAAGCCGGGATAATAGCTGTCGAGGGCGTGGATCATTTCCAGATAGAGTGGAATACCTGCACAGGGAAAACGGACACGAGTTAATTACGCCACCCTATAATTATCTCCACGAGGCTTCTCAATTATGACGCATACTTACATTGCACGCAACCCTGCTGCATTAAATTGTATCCTTTCAGATTGGTTACTACGCTTCCACGCGTGACTAGCTTCCCCTCGGCCTGACTCTTTTGAATACCTTGGTCGATGTCATCCAATAATTTGAAGATGTAGCGAAGCATTTTATGCCGTTTTCCGGCAAGAATTACCTGGCGAAAGTCCCACTGTCCCATGTGACTTGTGATCACTGGATGGAATACAAAAATATAATTATGACCACCAATGGTGCATATTTAGGTAATGCAGATTTGAACCTGGTTGAAATTCCTTGTCGAATGAAACCTCGTAAGGAAATCTGTCCTCAAATTCTGACCAGTCCTCGTCATGAATGCCGTCCATTTGAAACTCATCTCGCCATCGTAAATTCTGATACAAATGAACAGTTTACAGCTTAGTGACGTTTTATAGTGTAAATATTATGGGTGTACCTCCAGCAACATTTTCTCCGCCTTTTTGATATCGAATCGAGATGCTGAAAATAGAGATAGCGAGACTTTCGTTAAAATCTGATCAAATTATGTCTATAAAATTGAGATACTTAAGTAATCCAACCTCGCAACCACCGAACAAGGTACGCTTCCTGTTTCAACCGGTCGTCAAACAATACAGGGGTCATCACTGCTTTAAACTGCCAAAGGGATAATAAATGATGCGATTATTAATCAATTAGCATCTCAATATGTGCTCTCACTACTACGAAAAACCTTGTCCAGAGACTGCTTTTCTGCAGGGGACAGTGACAGGTCCTTTTCCGCTGCGACGCTTGCCTCAACGACGCCATTGTCTCCAAAACCAATGCACAAAAGCACTAATAATGTTGCCAAAAATGAGCCCATAGTATTAATTGTTTACGGAATACTTTAATTTCTATTAGATTATCCCTTGTCAAAAGTTGAAAATAAACTGAACTGAAATCGCACCAGTTTGAGAACTATTATTTGCGAAGTCAAGACGACGACGGGAGGGTTAAGGAGGTGGGAGGGAGGAAGCTACCCACTAATTCTATATATTTAAGCTAAACATGTACTTATGTCCTTATACACTACAATAAAGGCCAAAATCATGCGTTGCACCAAACGTGTTCTTTTTTTGGCTTGAAATTTGCATACATGAACAATGCTGAATGTATAATTGCCTGGGATAAACAACAACAAGGTTTTCTTGCCTCTTATTTTCTCACCACTTACATAATCAATAGGCATCCGTGAAATGATATAAACTGTATGTTTGCATTGTTAATCTTTTTTAAGTTGAACTTGATCAACAAAAAATTCGCATGAGGTCAAATGGACCTCGTATTTATGCAGCATAATATTTATTTGTCTGTTTAAGGGCCCAGCCTGCGAATTAAAATGCTACTGGAAATAAAATTTAAGCGACCGCACCTTTTCCGTAAGTATTTATTTAATAAAATTGCAAACGTTGGAAACTAGACGAGGGATGCATTAAATGCAGACCATTAATTATTTCGTAATAAGTATGGACAATATCGCATCGGATTCCGCCTCTTTCCCACGCACATTAATTTTCCCTACTTATTAGCCTCCAAACTGACATGGGAAAGGTAAGCAATAAGATTTTATCAAAGTATTTATGTACTTAACCTCGATTAAGTCATCAGTCTTGAGCAATAACCAAATCAACTTTTCCAGATTCCCCGATGAGTGAATCGTTACATTATTATTGTCAATACTGCGTCCTTAGCGAGAAAAAATGACATCATCCTTTGAAGAAAAAACGGACCTGCGTCACAGATCGTGACAAAAGTTGGAGTGGAACTGGAGATACGGATCAATTTTTTTGCACGATGGGCAGGAATTTTTTACCGGTTCTGCTAAATACAATCAATGAAATTCTGTACTTTTTCCATGCCACGAGCCACGAAAAGTGAGTAAGAAAAATTCCACTGTCAAGGTGCGATCTTTTTGTCTATGTTGACAAGATAAATAACTAAAATCTTGCATAAAATATTATTACCTCATTCAAAGTTGGATGAGAAAGCGTTGATTATTTTGTTAGATTGATCACAATGATCCTGTGGAATCTTTTTCCATACCTCTACCAATGGTATGTATGGAATTGGTATCATATCATGAATGGAATGACGGTGTCCAATATTGTTTTGATTGGGTTTTCCTCTATTTTTCGACATAACGACATTGTCAAAATTTGACACTCCAAACATGTTGCATCAAAGTTTAATGTACATATATAAATATATACTGTATATTTACGTTTGTATGCGCATATATGTACATACATATTATGTACATATGCAGTTTAGATGAAATGAAGTTCAATATGACATTGACATGATACTTCGTAAATACATATTACCTGTAATTTATTTGTTTATTGTCAAAATAAATTATAGTCGAATACACAATTGAAATAGGTACATCATTATCATCTCAAAATAAAATACTATTTATTCAAAAAATATCTCTGTCTTGTGCATACTCGTTTCGTAGCACGATTTATGTCGAGTCTGGATCATTTTCCTTCATCTCGTTGAAATGATAAGGGTAATAAATCCGTTCCCCTTTGTCATACACAACCTCGACGGAGACTGGACAGGGGGCAAAGTATTTGATGCCGATTATTGGTCTGTACAGGGTCCCGTCAGGACGGGTAACGAGTTCCCCACGATCCACCTCAATTCTGGGGAACGCCTGTCTACTTATAGTCGACAGCTGGGCTCTATCCCCAAAAGGGGTCTGGAGATAAATAAACACAAATATATTTTGAAATTTCGGTTTAATGAGAAATTATACTCCATTAAAGAGTAGTATGACATTAATTCTTCCCGATGGTTTTTGGAGGGTAAACTACGTATATAGAGACAAGTTCAAGCGTAGCCTTTATTTGTAAACCGGTCAATAACTTTTCTTACGTAATAAGTTTGCTAAACTTTATCCAGGAATCGGAGAAACTAATGTTACACCCTTTATCATGAAATTCAACGTATACAAATATGTAGGCAAATGAACTTGAGATTGTGGCAAGAGTAATGGCACAAACTAAGCAAATTTGATATAACAAATGTCATAAAAACTGCATATGCAAACTCGATACCGTTTTGGATAATTTTCAATTATATGAATTGTAATAGACTAATTTTCAAATTATTTGATCAGTAAATAGTTGATTGCGTATAGGTATCTGTGTATTAAGTATTTTTAAAGTCTGTGTAAAAAATATAGGTCTATTTGTAAATAAAAACACAGTATCATCCTTGCATCACTCGCTCCAGTATAAAACCGAATAAACCAAAAAATCATAAAAAGTTCCTGCGCGTTGATAACTGAAGTTATCAGCAAGTTCGAATTAAAATAAAAATTACGGCGACTCACCGCCGTAATTGGCTGCACCGCTTGTAAATGATCCTCCTCCGAAGTAATCAAAATTGTATGTTTCCTCCGCATGGTAAGTCTTTGCGTGGCAGGTCTCGGTCTATCCCGAACAATGTCATCTACCACATTCATATTTTCATGCATATAGGCTTCAACGGCATCCCTAATTTTTGCGGGGTCCTTTAATGCCATAATTTCTTCAAACTTTTCCCTCGGAATGGTGTGTCGATTCATGTAATCTGCACCTTCAATGAAGGGATCCCGGGGTACTCCTGTTTTCCCAAATTCCAGGTCCAAATATAACTCGTAGCAGTTGTCATACGTCACTTTTAACGTGGTACTGTTCAACGCCCTTTCCTGGACTTGTTTCACTAATTTGTGTGGATCTGCCCCAGAACCGCCGACCTCTCGACTTCTCAAGGCTTCGAGAGACTGGTACAAGCACGTGTTCTGCTCCCCCTCCGCTTGCGGAAAGTCGAGTACCGTTCCGTCCTCCGTAACCGCGCGGAAGTGCCGGTTACCATCTTCATCCTTGGTCAATTGGATCTTGTAGACTCCTCTGTTCGGGTCTGGACTACCGCTGGCTCCATGAATAAGGATTTTTCCATCGACCGACTCTGGACACAACTCTCCAGTCAAATCTTCAATTTCAATTGTTTTGTCCAAAACTTTTGCACAACCCTGTAGCTCCAAAACGCTGGAACATTTCCCTTGGCCGAAGGATTTGACATGATTTTCAAACGTTGGTCGGTTCATGAACACGTTTCCATTGGAGTCCTGATACAATTGGAACGAGTCGCCATACTTGGCTTTCGCCGAGGCCAGCGAGATAACCTTTAAGGGCTTGTTGTTCTTGTCGAGAACGACAAGTTCCGTGTTTTCATCTACTTTGGCCGGGTCAAGGGTGCCTTCTCCACCGGAGGGGTGTGGCAGTTCCGGAGCTTGTTTAATTTGACCCGCGCTAGAAGATCCACCATGGGAAAAGAGAGAATTCCACATTTTGCTCGAATTTCGCTTCACTGATTGTCCCGCCCATCGAAGCACTTTGTACATTTGTTGTTGAATGATCGGTTAGAGTATGGACTGTTGGAATTGTGTGGCTAAATAATGCGCAATATCGACGCTGATCTGATCCTTGATCGTGACTTTTAGCTGGATGAATTTTTCCTCCTTCATTTGTTCACATTTCTTATTTTCATGCTGTCTCGCTTTCTTCTGTGTGGCCAAATTTGCTGAGACGGAGGTCAGCTTTTTGACGAAATTGTCAAGAACTCGACCCGCATACGTGACCATTTCAAGTATTCCCTTCAAAATCCTGGCCACCAGGACGGTGTAGTTAATCCATTTGAGAATAGTTTGCAATCTTCCTCCACGATTTTGGTAATTTATCCCGGCTGCCAAATCATACCCGAAGGTTTTTGACTGGCCGACTTGCATCAATTTTGAGGCTGCTTTACCCATCGTGGTGCTAACTTGAGACGCGACTTTGGAACATTCTGAATAAATCTTGCTCCCAATGATGCCCCGTTTTGCTTCTACTAAAACGGTGGAAAACGTTTCTCGGATCAGTTTGGCTGGCTGGGAAATTTCATAGCTGTTTTCATACACGGAGTCCATTCCTTTGCTGACTTGGCTAAACCGTTCTTCCACAATTTTCGGGACTTTTTCCTTAATCGAGCTACTGCATTTGTCCAGAATGAAGTCTTTAACTTTGTCCAGGACCGCGGTGAGAAGCATGTCTGCCGCCGTGAAGAAAACGGCTTGCGCAACTTTGTTGATGACCACCGCCCCAACCGCTCGAACTAATGCGAATCCTGTCGTTCCCACAAATTTGGCCACGTGAGCCCCAGAACTTAGCCACGCGCCTAGTCCCGCTGTACCAATTGAGACGACCAAACTTATCGATTTGTACACGGCATAGTCCCACAGGTTGAAATGACCGGATCGATAGGATTGCATGGCGTAGGCAATATCCGCAATTCCTTCGCTGATTAAGACACTCGCCGCAAATGCGGCCAAGCCTCCCGAGCACATGGTAAGAAGTACTCCCGCCGTGATGCAAATTACCCCAAGCATCGCGATGATAAATGGACTCCAAAATGTCCACGCGCTATGTTCCCCAATAATCACGACGTGGGTGAATAGTTGGTCTCGAAAGTGTTGGATTTCAGGGGGAAACACGCCAGAATTGAAGTAATCGGCTAGATCGGCGTAGTTGATTGTGACATGTGGAATTACTCGGAGACAGCCGATCGATCGTTTCACCATGTCCATGACGTCCTGCGAGGTAGGACGGGTTTCCTCGTCGGGATGATATTTTGCAAAGATTTCGTCCAATTCGGCACTATTTTCGATGCTCTGCTTAATTTCGCCGAGCCGTTTTTCAATCTTGTCGGAAGAATCAGATACTTCAAGGGGAAAATTGGCCGCGGGTGGTTTGACGATGCCATTTTCGAGTAGAAATCTCCACAAGATTTTGCCCCCATCTGATGCACTTTTGGGTAGCGGGATGTCATGTTTTAGCAGGTGGGAAGATATGGACAGCTCGCTGTTAGGTTTTGATTGGTCGACCAAAATGGCGGCTAAAATTGGGTAGAACTTTGTAGAATTGGGCGTAACAGGAAGTCCGTCCAAAGTATGCGTGGCCTTGTTAATTGATAAATTAGTGACTTCCACGGTTGCACTTATTTGCTCAAATTGGTAAATTATCCCAATTTCTTCAAGTTCCTTCTCGAGCCAAGTAAAGCATTCTGGATGGGTGATTGACTCTTTAAAAATTTCCGATTTATACACACTGTCATCGTTTTCTGCTAAAATGGTTTTCACAGTGCTTTTGTAATGTTTGAATTTCTCTTCGAATTCTAAATCGTCAAAGAGTTTTGATGTTTCTTGGTTGAATTTGATTTTTAAAATGGTTGTCGTGCTTTGATCTTTGAAGAGAGGCTTGCCTTGACATGGTTGATCAACTTTGTAAATTTTTTAAATAGTTGTTCCTCCATTTCTATTCGAGGAATTGATGACAACTTGAAGTCATTTAAACGTCGCGATTCAGCATCGTCTCGGGCCGCGCGAAGGGTTCCGATTGACGCTTTACCAATATTAGCGAATTGCGTGGCTCCCTGGTTCAGCACGTATTGGACTCGACCCTTACAACCAGCTCGAGCAGTTCGGCCAAAAGCTTGTTCTTCAATGCGAACATTTGGCGCGAGGAAGGAAAGTATTACTCGCAATCCACCGGCATCATTTACCCCTTGAGAGGTTCGAATATCTGTCCCTCTCCCGGCTATATTCGTCGCTACGATCACATTTCCCGCTGTAAGGTCTGAATTGCCCCAGTTTTCGGCAAATCCTGTATCAAAGGCGCTCACGTAAGAGTAAATATTCGCTGGATTAATGGACCCATTTTTCTGTAATCTAGTCGGAATTAACTCCACCATTTTCACATTTTCTGCAATCACCAGTACCGCCGCGCCATCTTTGATGCTTCGATGAACCGAGTCTTCAATCGCGTCCAACCAACTTGCCTGATCTTGCAAGACGACTGAATCGTCTTCAATGCATCTCCTACAAGCAAATCGAGGTACTTGGAAAAATTCGACGCCGTAACACTGTGTCAGTAAGGAACGTTCTATCTCGGATCCTAGCGTCCCCGTAATTCCAATAAGTTGTCCAGGGAATCGATTCAAGTATGTAATATTCGACATGAAGACGGCCTTTAGACTTTCTGGGGTCAATTTCTCTCCATGTTTGAGCTGCATGAATTGGTGGAGTCCGCCATTATAATGCATCGAAGTTTGTTCTACCCCGGTATCTTTGTCCATTAAGACGACGCGGTGACCCTTCTGGTCCAAATTGGTAACAACATAGGCATCCTTTTCCTCAATGTTCTTCGCAATGAAGGCGTTCTTCACCCAAACGTTGAGCCTGGCTTGGACAAAATTTTGCAAATAGTTCGGATAGCACAGCTCACCTGAGGATAATCTTCTCTTGATGTATCGCACAACCTGAAGGACATCCTGCTGCATGCCGAACTGTACATCTGGTGCATGAACGGCTTGCCAAATATCGATAAGAACCGGGCTCAACAGCTTCAATTCAGGAATGTTATGACTCAAGTATAAAATATTGTCGCCCTTGTCGAGCAACATGGAATCTACTTCGTCCACAACGACGACATTTGCATTTCGCCCCATGGTGATCCGCTTTTCGAAAAATTCCGTGAGTAGAATACCCCTCTGGAAGGAACCCAAATCTCCGTAGATTACCGCGTTCTGATATCTTCCCTTCCGTACGGATTCATTTTCCGCGGACGGATCGCAATTTACCGCGCAGCTGATGCCAAGCAATGAGTAGAAGGGCTTCACATCTGCCAAGGCTTGCGACGCTAGGACCGATGAGCTCGTGACGAGGTCGACATTGTCACCTTCGAGAGATTTTATCGCCACGACGACGGCCAAAATGAGTGTCTTTCCTTCCCCCGTGGCAACCTCGGCGAGACAGGACCTCGAACGACGGGAGTGGTCCAGCATGAGTAAAATTGCGAGCAATTGGGTATCCCGGAGGGAAACCTTCTTCACAAGTTCTAACGCTCTAGTGCAAACGGCCAACACTTCGGGGAAATTGTTTCGGATCTCGGCAACAATTTCGGGTTTGGTAATCTTACTATTTTTAATTTTCATGGAAAGTTTGTGTGCCGTGCTGGCCAGGGAAAGTTTTAGTTTGCTGACGGCACTGGAGAATCGGGTGTTGAGGGAGAGACGCTTCTTCGACACGAGGAGGGACCCCACCCATTTATATATTTCTAATCGGCTCCATTCATTGATTGGTTTGGTAATGTTGGTGGCAAGCTTGGACCTCTCGAAATATGCGGATTTTGCTTGTTTAACAATTTGAAGGAGGTATGGATCCTGGTCAGCTTTCTTTTTTGATGAGGTCTTATCTAGAGCGAGGTAACGTTCTAAAATATTTTCATTTTTTTTCTCCGATCGCATAAGCCGAATTAGCTCTTCCGCGTTTCGTGGGGTATTTTGAACCGTTTCGGTGTATTTGCGACATGCGCGGGACAATTTGTCGAGCAGCTCTTCCTGACTTTTGGAGTCTTTATGCTTGTTCCCGATTGTCCTTAATAGCTGCATAAGTTCCAGGTCGAAGTGGTATTCTTGAGTGCAAAATTTGTGAAGCAGTATTTCCAAATTGTGTGAGCCCACGAGGGGTGAAAATGTGGAAAGAAAACTTTCCGAACTTGCAACTCCAAATTTTGATTCGAATCTTAGGATGTGATTGACCGTGCTGGCCGAGTACAAGGAAAGATAATGGTTTTCCCGGAGTACTACTGGCCATCGGTTGAGGGACGTTTCTTTCAATTTTTCTACCAGCTCGGGACTCAGTTTTCCTTTTATTTTCGCCAGTTGAGGCAGGATGGTTTGGAAATGGTCGCATTCTGGTTTCGAAAATTCTGTGGAAGTTGCATTTTCACGAAGTAACGTGTTAATCATTATGGTTAACAGTTTCTGGTGGGGGTTAAGTCCGGCTTGGGACTCCAATGTTAGTGTTGAGTTTCTTAGTTTAGATGCAAAAACGGTGGGGGATAAGACCGAGCAATTTGTTGATTTGAATTGTTTCGTCCAGTTTGCATAGTGTTGGGTAAGAATTGACAGTAAAATTTCGCCAATCCAGTCCTTGGAGGAAGATTTCTTTGTAATTTGGCTCAACTCGGAGTGATCTTGTTCTGCACATTTGATCAACAAGTCGGTAACGTCTGAGAGGCGGAGTTCCTCACTGGATTCAGCTTGAGCTTGGATTTCTGTGATTCACGTGGAAAAATACCACCTGCTTTGAGCCAGGGTTAAGCATCGGTTGAATTGGTACTTGAACTTTATAAGGGCATTTACGTCCAAACTGTACTTTGGGAATGACGAGGTGACGCAGTTTACCAAATTTTCGTCCTCAATTATCGAAATGTCGTAATGGTTTTGGAAATTTTCCAATAATTGTATAATTTTTGCGGTGGCAGCATTTTCGTTTTCGGCGTGGACATTACTTTGCGTAATATTTGTCATAATTACGGTAGTAAATAAGGTGACGAACTTTTGAAATTGATGGCACAAAAGAATTTCTTGAAATTTTGGTTTCCAATCTGTGCAGCTGATACTGGACATGGTTTCCTTGATGAATCCCCAATCCGAGTATTTCAAGTCACCCAATCTTTGCATAATTTTATCTTCTTGCGAGTCAAAAAGGATGTACTTGCCACGCCAGGAAGGTGTAGAAAATTGGGGGTCAAGTAATGCCACATATCGATTTCCAGTTACTAGGACATTTTCCATATTTGGTTTTTGAATAGCTTTCAACTTGTCGCAATGCCTTGCCCGGCGTAAAAGTTGCAGCTCTTGTTCACTGAATTCGTGCCTTGTTTGGCGATCTGACTCCCAGTCGTTGTACATCGAACACAGTTTTGGTAGATGTTCCGGGAAATATTGCAGCCATACGGAAATTTCTGACTTTTCCAAATCGAACATTATTTTATCTTGCTCCGTTTTCTCAACCAAATCGGGACAGACTTGTCGCAATAAAATCTCTTTGGACAAATTGGTCACAGCTTTCTGCATTTCGAGTAGAATTTGGCTCACAGTCGGCGACTCTTTCGCCGTCGTCCTAAGTGATTCCAACCGTTGACAGATATTGGCCATGCCAACCTTTGATTCATGTGAAAGTGAATCTTGATCGACAGTTAATAACAGTTCAAGCAGGATGTTAACATAGTTGGGAAACCATCTGTTCTTAATTACATCCATATTTTCTTCCATTGTATTCAGCAGATTTGAGAAAGCGTCAAAATTTTGAAAAAATTCAAACCCCGCTTTCGAATAGTTTTCCGGCATTATTTCATGAATAAAGTCTCCGCTCTGGAAATATTTTGCTAGAGAAGTTCTGTAAAGTGTGGTAGCCTGCATGTCAGGGAATTTGCATCGTTTTTCGATATTCTCGAGCTGCAGATCACTTTCGGATATGAAGTGGACCAGCGGCCCGCCAAAAATTGGAGCATCATGGTCCAATTTTTTCCACAAAGTGTAAAACTTGCGTCCCTTGGCGACGTATGAATCCACGATTCCCGACACAATGAGCTGCTTTCGAGTGAAAAGTGAGTTGAGTTCGGTTTCCAGCAGCTGTAGATATGCGAGTGAATCTTTTTTAAGAATTGGAAGCAATGTGTGCCCTAGATTTTTTAGGTTTGGTTGGATTTCCACTGATTTCTGGATGTGCTTCTTAATCTTACGAATTGATGAATTTGTGGCGTTATAATTAGTGTCCCCCTCACAGTTTTGGATTTGGTAAGATGAGAAGTTTTCCCGCAAAAGGAGCAAGATGCAGAGGATGGAGGATGTCTCTTTCGTAATCGTGTCAAAGTTGACAGTTTCAGTCAGCGAGTTCAGAATGGCGTCAAGGTCCTCCTGATTTTCTGATATTTTTGGATACGTCTTGCAAAATAGGTTTACGACGACGTCATGTTTTTCGACAAAAACTTGGTCGATTTTCTTCAATAAATGGTCTCTTTGGAGACATTCCTTCCCAACGGTATCGATTTCTTGAAAAATTTCCCGTAGAAGTTTGACTGCTTCGGAAGAAGACATCATACTTGCTGCCTGGCTTTCCAGGTATATCGTTCCGTAGCAAAGTTTGGTCAACTGTGCGTGAAATCCGTGTATAATTTCTTCCTTCATTACAACCGATTCGAGCGGATTGAGTAATTGAAGAAGCTTTTCCAAAATTTCAGCCATAACGTTGGATAAATTTTCAAATTCGGTTCTTGTAGCGTTCCTTAAGTTTTCTAATTTTTTGTCGAACAGTGACAAAATTAGTGTGATTAAAAGTCTCTGAATTTGATGTTGTCCGTCCAGTGCGAGAAGTGATTTCTTATTCGGAGTGAATTGCAGGGCGTCAATAGAATGAAAAAGCTGGGCCAAATCTTGCAAATCTGAATTATTTTCGTCTCGAGTTGCATAAATCGTATCACATGCTGACATTAGTGCGGTGTAGATTTCTAAGTTGTCCTGACCAACTCCTTTCAACCGTTGTGGAATGTTTTTCAGAGGTTGATTTTCACTTGGGAATATTTCACTTTCCAACTTTTCGATGTCTTCTGACTGCAAAAGTAGTTTGTAATTTGTCAGTTTTTCCTGAAACGTGCCAAGTGAATAAGGGCTTTCCAGTCGGCGACTGAATTTGCCCAATTGTTTGGCATAGTTTGAATCTGGGTCTGAGTTACATTTTTGCACTAATTGTTCGATATATTTTTGGGAAAAGTTCCGGTAAAAGTAGTTGCTCAAGGAATGTGAAAGTTGTCGAAGTTCTTGGAAATGTTGTTCATCTTGCGGGTTGTGTAGTTGAAGGGATGCTTGAGTTGTGAGAATTATGGCTTTAAGGGCGTCCACTTCTTCCAGCTTGAGGTTAAGGAAGGGTAAAATGTGCAAGAGGATGGGTAATGCATCTTTGTCATGAATGATATCTCTTTGCATGGTGGGCTTGATTATCTGAAAATGTGATGGTCACAAGTTAATTTTCTGGGTAAAGGTTATAACGAGCTAAATATTTCGGAAATTTCCGTATTTCGTTCAAAAAAGCAACTGAAAATGTAAGGAAAATATATAGCTATATATATACATATATATGCAGATGAGCGAGCTAGCTGAGCTATTCTTTTGCGAACCTTTACTTCTTGAAATAATACATGTATTATAGGCAAGTTACATAAGTAGATAAGAGAAGGTGCCAATGCATAGGTACATATTTAGGTGAGTTTTTCTGACGCGTTGCTATTGACATTATGTACTTATTTACTGAAGCTGGGCTCGGATCTGCTTCCCCTAAAAAGTCCTGTTTTGATGGGTTTTGAGCGTGCACGCGCTCTCACCTACTTTTGCACGTAGACATGTGAAATTTTAAACTTTGTCTTAGAGATGTGAAATTTGGCATGCACATGCACCAAGCTATGCTGCATCATAATCTAGCATCAATTCCCGTTCCGTTCGCTATAAATTTTTCATGAAAAATCAAAAATGAAACGGAATAGGGGTGACATTTGGTTTTTGATTTTTCCTGAAAAATTTATAGCGAACGGAACGGGAATTGATGTTTGATTATGATGCAGCATAGCTTGGTGCATGTGCATGCCAAATTTCACATCTCTAAGACAAAGTTTAAAATTTCACATGTCTACGTGCAAAAGTAGGTGAGAGCGCGTGCACGCTCAAAACCCATCAAAACAGGACTTTTTAGGGGAAGCAGATCCGAGCCCAGCTTCAGTAACATACATGTATATGACGCGTATCACCTAAGAAATACTGTAAATCTACACGAATACTAACTTGTAATTGATAAGCTGAACTAAGGATAAGAGGCTGACTGTTTGACTATTTTCCTATACTTTAAAAATACAAATTTTACATGAATACTTGTCTTACCTTCGACATCACCTCCGAAATGTTTCCTCCGATTTCTTCTTAATGAACCCGGTAAGCCTGAGAATAACGTGATGTGCAACTTCCTCACTGCTCACCTCCCTGAATTCCTTACTTGTCATGGTCTCCAACAACATGGCGACAACGTGAACAAAGTGAATAGGGGTCGCCCCTTCTTTTGCGCTCTTTTCTCTCAGCGGGACAATATTCTTAACGGCGGATTCAATCGAATGCGCCGCAACAATCATTCCTTTAGAATCGATGTTTACATTGATCTCTTGAAATTTTTTGACTAAGATTGCCTCCGCATGTCGAGTAATTATTGTGTCCAAATTATCTACAAGAATTTCAACTCCTGGAGTTTCAATTTTAGCAAGTTCGCCCATTATTTGCACGCTTTGCAGCAGGCTGTCCAGCGTAGTCAAATTTTTTCCAGTGTCAAAAATATCCAGCATTTCCGTCACAGTCATTGTTTTCTTGCCAGATCTGAAACTTAGCAGGGATTTGACTTTCTTTGAAGCTGCCGCTTTGTAACCTTCCCCAACTGTGGTTAATTTCTCTAATTTTGACATGAGGGCGACACTATTCTCCAAAATTTGAAGTTGCCACGTTGTAAATCCGAATTTGTCTTGTACCACTTCTGTTTTGTGAATTGGACCTGCGTCGCTTACTTGTGGGGCGGGGATAGCTTTGGGAACGAGACTATCGCCATCTACCTGTCGCAGGACGGTTGCCTGACGCGACTGCTGCTCGATAACTTGCAAGCTCTCTTGTTTCATAGAGGATTCGGCTTGATCCACCATTTCCAAGACTTTCTTTCTCTGATTTAACATATTGTTGAGGACGGCTTGTGACATTTCTAGGTTTGCTTGTTCTGCCTCCAAAAGCTCGTTCTGAGCCTCGACATTTGCCTCGGCTTGATTTTGCTCTTGTTGTGCGATGCGTGTCTCATTTTCCAAATTTTGAAGCTCTTTCCGCATTTCTTTCGAATTTTGGTTAATTTGTTGTCTCGTTTGGTTCGCCTTTTTCGTCTCTGCCTGAATTTCTTTCGCCATTTGGTCTAATTCTTGGTCATCATGAACCCCGCTGTTTGACATGGCTGTCATAAATTGTGAGGTGAGTTGCACTTCATCAATGGCATGTTTGGATGCCGGACTCTGTCTGGAGTGACTCTGTTTGCTTGCCGACTCTCCATCTTGACCACGATTTCCATGGGTTGCCCGGGATTTTCGAACTTCCGCTTCACTCTTGACGAATACTAATTCATACCCGGCAAATCCATACCATCTTCGGTACTCTTTCTTGTCAAGTTTGCCTTTTCCCCAGGTCCGTCCGTCAAACAAGGGGCACCACGAGCCTTGATGAGCGACCCCGTCATCAACCCCGTTTCGACCACCGGTCCCGCCGCTGCCACCTTTTCCGTTACGTCCGTCTTTTCCTGGGTCTCCATTCTTAGCATTTTTGACCACCGTCTCCCCCGCAGATACAGGTATGACTGTAATTCCCCCTTGCTTTCCACCCTTCCCGCCCAAGCCTGCCTTTCCCCCGTTACCCCCACGTCCGCCCGGTCTCCCTTCAGTCCCGCGCTCTATTCGATACCAATTCAAGTAATTCTTGACCCCGTCAAACCAACCGTTCGGGAGCTTCCCGTCTTCACCATCGTTTCCCTCGCTGCCATTCTGTCCATCACCGCCAGTCTGGCCGTGCCCCCCGTTCCCGCCGTTTGCCAGGATCTCCAGGTTTTCGGCATTCACGAGATGGCGACATCTCATATAAACGTTTCCCGCCGATTCTCCTGCCTGTCCGTCAGCCCCATCGTAGCCGTCTCGTCCGGCGTACTTGCCATTGTCCGCGTTTGGCGGTGATTCCAAGGGGCGGCCATCCACTCCGGAGACATTAATCACTACATGGCAGCCTTCAACATAGATGGCGTCTGACAGGAGACAAATATTTTTGCCGGAGGGTAATATCGACATCCAAGAATAATTGGCTGGTAGAAATAATCTGTACCTCTTGCACGTGGGAGGATGATATCTGCCCCAAAATTTGACTTAGGACGATATTGCGGCCGTTAAATTCTAGAATTTTTTGTCCCTTGGAACCCCTCTTGATCACGGATATTGGCGGGGCGTACAAATTTTCTAAAATTTCCAACACACTCGAAATATTTTCAGGCGATTGATTTTTCTCTGATAGTAAAGAATCCACGTTATCAAAATTAATCTCATATTCTTCCAAGATTAAGCGGCAGATGGAGCTGAAGTCGTTCATTTTCTTTATCTTTGCGTTTAATTTTCCTCTAATCATCATGTCGCAGGTGGGCTTCAATTTGAGCAGTGATTTTTGAAAGGCAAGAAATGCCGCTCTACATTTCAAACTGAGGAGTTTTTCATTAAGTTCGGCATCCGTTGCGGAACTGTCGGCTAAATTTTTGGCAAGATTTTTTGACTGGATTTCCTTTCTTTTAATTTTGTCCTGTAGTTTTAAAATTTCTAAATTTCCCTCATCGATTTCCTGCTGGATAAGTTGCTTCTTTAGCTTTGTTGCCTCTATTTCCTCATTTTGTTGACTCGTTTTTTCCATGTAGAATAAATTGCAGGCTTCTTTCATACTCTCGACGTATAAACGTTTCATCTCGGTGAGCAAGTTTCGATGCGAGTATGATCCACTGGTTTTGATGTATTCTTCTTCTTCGACTAGTTTGGAGAGGAAGGGCAAGTTATTAAATTCTTCGGACTCATCCATCGTGGAAATTAGTTGTTTAAATCCTGCAATTGTTTCGATCGAGGGCAATTCGATTTCCAGTTTGTTTTCGATGAATACTTCAGGCTTAAAGGGTTCCCCATTGGAATGGAAGGGTTGTTTCAAATCTTTTAAAAGTGCGTTCAAAATCTCTGCCTTTTCTCCCATTTGGTACAGTAAATTGTCCCAGTATTCTTCCGGCATAGGAAATAAGTCCTTCCGGGTGGAAATGAGTCGGAACTCGTTTTCGTGGTTGAGTAGGACGATTTGATGAGGTGTTGGAGTTTCATCGTTGTTTTGTGATGTTTGAAAATTTGAGAGGACGGACAATTTGCAAGTCTTCCAGTCGAATATTGTCAGTTGAATTTTTACCAGGAAATTTTCTTCGAGGAGAAGTAAAAGCTTGGGGAATGAGGTGGTACTGATGTCTGAATTAATTATTTCGGGACAGGAAGTCAGATTTTTATGGGTGGCTCTGGTCTCGTTGATTAACTGTAGCAGGGTTAATTTCTGGGTCCTTTTTTCTGCAAAATAAACAAATGCTATAAAAAATGGCTAAGTAACCAGATCGGTTTTTTGTTAGTTAGGCAAATACCTAATTTAGTTAGCATACATAGATATATACATATATACCAATACATACATATATGGAGCAGCCATGGACGCAAAACTTATCTATAACTTAAAATTATGGCGTATAACATATAATTAACATATAATGTAAGTATTCGTTCCTATCCTATGACTTATGAATAATGTATACAGATAAAATAATTCATATGTCATAATTTTAAGTTATATATCCATGGCTGCCCCAAATCTAATAATTGTATCATATTTGACACATATTTCTATTTGTTACACTATTGCATTCAGAGATCCAATTACATATTTATGTGCATATGTTCCAATATGAAAAAAACTAGAAATTTGGTTGTATGCCCTAAAAAAATATAAAAGTTTATTACCCTTCATCGACAATTCTTTCGGGAGAAGCTCATCCGCGTTGTCTTCAATAAAAGTAATTACTTCATCAAGACCATTGCAGTCATGGCAGCGAAGGAGTGATTGAAGAATCGAGGCAAGAAATGACTCCAATGCATAGGGCGATTGATCATCATGGTCATTGTATGTACCGTCCGCCAAGAATAAGTCCAGATTTTCCAGAATATCTTGAAATCTTTGGAAATCCAAAGGTTTCAGAAGGCATTGGATTTTTTGCGAGTTTTCTTGAAGAGTTCTCCAAGCATTATACTCCTTTCGACGTCTTATCCAGTTTTCTTCCTCCTCACTCATTGTAACTCTTTTTAAGGAGAATTTAGAATTAAAATGTGTACCTTTGTGTGTATTTCATTATATTCCCATAAATAAATCATTCATCTCTATTGCCGAATCAGCAATTAAAATTGGTATTTGTATTGAGATAAAATATGTATTAAATTCGGATTGCTTGACCCTATCGCAATATTACATAATACAAATGCATATGTGTGCTTACCTGTTGAGTTACCTTCAAATGATCAAAGACGAATTATATTTAGTAAGTAAATAGAATGCTGCTCAATTCCGGATAAATTTTTGCATAGGTTTTATATTTTTCTTCGTTGAGAGAGACTTATCCAGACATTATGCAGATGGAATGAGCAAACCTCTACTGTCCGCAAGGCATAGGCCGGGTTGCGAATTTAACTACTCAGCTCATGGGACTTGATGGTACGGAACGAGGATATGTTACATAATGTAATGCATTTACTATGTATATGTAGCTAAATCCTTATGGCCCAAATCTCCTTGGTAAACAAGTTTGCTTATCGTGTGAAGAATGTAATTGAGCCAGCATAGGACAGGATGACATGTTAACAGTTTAACTCCAGATCAGAGTTTGACTCAGGGTTCGTAATAATCGTGAAACGAATCCAAAAACGGCAATTTTTTTACGCATATATACATCTATATATTTGTTTTGTATATACACACACACACACGTCCACATTAATTAATCCACAAGTACATATTCCATTATAAATTGCATTATGTAATTTACATAAATACATGCAGTATGTACTTTATCGCAAACAGATATTTGACTATAAAATATCAAATAAATTCCGGAACTAGCATGGGAAAAGATCGCTTTGTATGGCTAAAATTTAAGAGATCTTAAGACCGAACATTACGCAAATAACGCATAAAACACATTTCACAGAACTCTCTTATACATTTGAGCAACCCTGAACTTACTGTAGCGTGGAGTATCTACATAAATATGTACATACCTTGGATGGCTTGGATACATGCATAACAAGAAAGGAATGCTGCATGTTTCTCTTATCTTATTTTTTCCTTGTTTAATGTTTGCTCTTGTCACTCCAAATTTATGGATTTCTGTATGTACAAACTCTTTGCTAGGCTTTCCCACGGGACGGGACGGTACGGGATTTCGCTGTCCCGTCCCGTTCCGAAGATTGACCGGGACGAGACTTTCGGGACGGGACGGGATGGAGGCCATCCCGTCCCGAGTCCCGTCCCGAGACTTGTCCCGACGGGACGGGACGGGATATCCCGAAGTTTTTTTTATTTAAATTGAAATTCAGCTCTTTATAAATGTGAACAAGCTTCGCTGTGAGTATGGGTTGCTGCTTTATTCTCTAGCTACATAAATCACATAAGACATGTTGCCACTCCCACCGACCGGTCAAATCTCACTAATTTCAAACTGTTAGTTTTGATTATTTATAGTTTAATGTTGAAAAATCGTCAACATTTCGACCTACATAATACTACATATAACCTGCGTATCAAAAGTCATAACTATTGTTTGTTTAATCTTAAAATCTAGATTTGTTGATTTTTATGGTGAAAATAATTTTTAGGTGATATGTAAATACGAATTATTAAGAAATATAAAAACAACAAGCACCAAAATTAAACTAACCGTGTCAAATTTTTAAAATGTTGGGCATGATATGAAAAACTGACTCAAGGTAAAATATCAGACATGTGTAACTATACATGTGTTATGTATTACATATGTAACTATATGTATACATATGCTTAAAATACAAAATTACAGTATGTAGGGTCAACGCATGCGAAAGATTTCCATACGATATTGTTAGATTTGTCAATAAAGGGAGTGAATTTTGAGAAAAACATTTAAGGTCGGGACGTCCCGTCCCGACCGGGATAGACCGGGACGGGATGACTTCGTCCCGTCCCGAAGCCTGTCCCGTCCCGAGATTCTTCGGGACGAAAAATCTTGTCCCGTCCCGAGTCCCGTCCCGCGTCCCGACGGGACGGGACGGGATTATCCCGTCCCGTGGGAAAGCCTACTCTTTGCACACCATTGCATTCTTCGCAACTCCACGATGACCTTAATCTTCTCGATAACAGCTCTAAATTTTAGTCTCACTAAATGAATGTTAATGGGATTTGTATGTATTGGAAAACTGGACATTTGTGCGTATGGACACATTTGCATATATACATATGTACATACGTATGTATAGATTTTACACACGCTGCGTACTTGTCGAGATGTGAGACAATTAATTAAGAATAAATTAATAGACTAGATTGGCACATGTACATGTATGTAAATGCAATTCTTCAGTAAATCTACACCAGCTAGCAAAATATCATGGCAAAGGAGAAATGATTCCAATGAGCCAATGCCAGCCATATAATGTGACGATGGAAATATTACGAATTTGTACATATATTTATGTGTAAATATCCTATATAAAGGAACTATTTATGTATATACATATTTGTAGAGTAAATAAAGCCGGACAAGATCTGATCGAAGTGAGTGTAATGAAAGCAACCATTGAACGAAAAAGACGTTGATGAGCAGGTAAAACTTTGGAATGACATGAAATCCATTAAAGGTGTTCTTATCGCATGCATATACACATACATATTCATTCTCTTCGCAAGCACTTACATATGTTATAGGATTGACATCAAATCCCATCTTCTCTCCATATACCGTTTGCATGATGTGGGCTTATCAAAAATGAACAACTCATGACACCGTCAACCGTCCCAAACCCAACAATAAACTTAACAAGCATTCATACATAAATACTGTCCGTATTGTAGCAAATTATTACCAATTATTACCAAATAATGTATATCATCATAAATATAATACACAATATGTATTACATATCACATATGTACATATGTATTTCATTAAGTACTTCGGAATAAATGTATGTTTCTTATTGTTAGAATATCAATTTATTGACTTCAAGAAATATGCATTTCGTAATATAAATACATTTTTAAATATATATTTTTCTTAAAAGTATGTAAAACGACAGCAGAAATTTTATATGAAATAATAGAAATATCAAAATTAAATATTCACTTTTGAAATATAGATATTATTTCTAATTCTGAAGGTTTACTCAACATAATTTCTCGACGTGTTCATGAGGAACAGTTCCTCCTGTAAAAAATTAAGTTAAACCAATATTAAATTAGAACAGAAGGTACATACGTATACATATATGTACATAGATAATTGATTTCTGTACCTTTTAAAATCGTGGTAGAACATTTCGTAGAAAAATGCTAGCCACCAGGGTGACAGACGGTGCAAATGAGCCACTTCCACTACCCGTCATGGTGAGCGAGGACTTGACGCAGTAAGCTCCAGAACATCGGTAACCGGGGGGACAGCAGGTCATCCCTCCATCGCAGCAAACAAAACCTTTCGAAGATCCACAGCAGGAATAGCGAGAAGTGTCGACGATGCAACAAGTTTGGGCAGAAGAACACTCGGAGCACATCCCTCCTCCTGGAAACGCGGCTTCGTGATGTTTGCCGACATGATGGTCTGTACCGTTGGCGTAGAATTCAGCGTCCCCTTGAGAAACGTGAAGGACGACGAGAAGAACTAGGGCTAGTTTGACCACCATTTTTTTGTAGATATGAAATTATGCAAATCGGAGATCGTGAACTGTATAGGAATGAACTGAATATGGATATTTCATCCGTTTTATTCCCAAAACAGGATGAGAAAGAATGAAGATAACGATACGGCGAATTTATTTTGTGCAGCAAATATTTGAGCCTATCTTGTGTTTCATTTGGAAAAAAGTATATAGGACGAGATATCTAGCATGATTGCGGAGTTGCCTTTATATCAAATTTACCAGTTGTCTTATCCAGTGTTTTTTCATCGAAATTGAACAAGTTTTCAGAGAGTTATTGTTTATAAAGTCTGATAAAACTCAAGTCAAATAGATTCATGCATTATGTAGGTCACTATTTGTAGAAGGATTGTTTTTATGAAAATACATAAAGCTTTGAGAATTATGAATGTACTTATCTGTGTTAATATTTTATTAGTACGTAAATCTTTTTTTGTTAAAAAATAGGATTTTGAGATTCAAAAAAATTTCCGTATCCTTATTCATTATTCATAACTAGTAGAACAGACTTAACTTTTAGTTAATATACAACTCTGCACTTATGTACAGTGCATGCTTCTAAATATGTAAGTAAGGTACGATTTCAGTCTCTAAAATATGTAGACAGGTACTCAAACTCGTATGGTGTTGTATGGTCGGTTTCTTAACGCACTCCGGAAATATAGCTTACAATTTAATTTGTAAATAGTTCGACTGACGATCAAACAATAAAAAGTTACATATATTTCATCACCGATAATATTTAGAAAGATCACAAAGAAAATATAAACATAAATTGACAATAATAATTTGATCTTAGGTCTTGCTTTTTGCAGAGTAAATTACATTAAAAAGATATGTACAATTTGTAACCTAATGATACGTAAAACTTTAAGCATGTCCTCACAACAGTAATTATATAATACATTCAACTAAAATCTAAAACCGGGTAAAAGAACATTTAAGAGTAGAAGGTGAGGACCGGCGTCTGGTTTCCTCGAACCAAAAGAAATGGTGGCATATCATGGGTCAATATGTCGAGCCACGACATAAAAAGTGGGGCTGGAATTACTCCTTTTCTTGGCATCGGTAGCGTCCTGAGTAATAATGACAGTCATAATTTGCTGAGAATCAAACATGTGCATATAAAAGTATTATAGAAGTATATGCCTTACATTACCACCAAATCTGAACACCGAGACGTTTCTTGTAGCAAATCACGCAATCTCATATACCTGTTGCATTTATCTTTTGACGTGATCAAATCAGTATCAGTTATGATACAACCTGTAAGACCGATGAAACTTTGTGAGTTTAGTTTATTTTTAGGAGAAACCATTACATGAATATGTTAAATTGCTTTGCACTGACCATCATCTTCACCAGGGAGTTTTTCTTTTCTTCGGTATGGGGCAATAATACTCTCAAACAGCGCTCGAGTGGTATCGTGAGGCTTCATTGTGTAGTCAGTCACAATTTTCAGGTCGGAATAGTCAATGCGGAATTTCGCTAGTAGTCCTGCCATGCTATGCAATTTTCAAGATAAATGAGAACTTGTTAGATGTGGTTATGTATTACAGCATTACCTTCTTTAAAAGTATTTTATATTTGTTTTTGTATATTGTATGTTTAATAATTTAATACAATGCAAGAAGAGAAGAAATGCATTATTTACCTTCTGTGTTCAGCATCAAATTCGTCTTTTCTATTTGCAAGTGCAAACACTCGAAGTTTGCATGATGCAAAGTTTGGTCTAGTGTTGATTATGTGTGGAAGAAGGAGAGTAAGACCACCGTCATCGTATAACCACCAAACATCAATTACACCGTCTTTCCGTTGTTTCCGAAACCTAGTTATACTTTCCATGATGTCGCGAGGAATTTTACCCCCATGTACATTCCTAGAAATATAGAGTAATCCGAAACATAAAGAATGACCTGCAACACTTGACCTAATAACTCACCGGTAGAATATTCGCGGATCATTTTTCGGAGACAGTTTCGGAGACAGTGTGTCCTTATTTTCTGTTTTTGCTAGGGTACTTGTGGCTTCACAACTTCCAAGCTCGCCACTGCTTGCTGTAAGTTATATAATATTTGAAATGTTACATACAGTGTCATATGTTTACCTTATAATTAATTCTATTTAATTACGTATAAAGTATATAATAATATGAATAATAGAGATAATAAGTATTAACCAAACAAACGGTATAGACAAATTTTTCAGCACAACTGAAACAAAGTCAACTCACTCACCTCGCATTAAATTCCTAACCCCAATAGTGAGATACCTTCCTAACTCTTCTTAGCGTTTTGGATCGACAAAATAGGCAGCGTAAAAAAGAAATTCATATGATTCGATGCCGGAATCGTAAGGATTCTATTGTTGATGCAACAATTCGCCAAAACAGTAGAGAAATGTATTCATACCATGGGACATTTGGGACAATGACTGGTTACGAGGCAGACATTCATCCGAGGACCCACTTTTATTTTCTGCTTGCATTGTTGACGCTGGAATGTCTTCGCCGAAAATGACGCTCTTACTAAAGTCCATCCCATTACCAATTCGTAGAATGGTCACGGCCAAGTGCATGTCCATCGCCTTGCTGTAAATTAAAACCGTCTACTATGGTACATGACTAGAGCTAAAATATTATTTGAATGTCCAGTAATGTCGTACTGAATAGTTCGGAAATATTCATTCAACTCCTCAAAATTGCAAGTGTTCCAGTTATTTTTGAAGCCCATTAATAGTATGTTTGGGCGCAGTTTGCCGACGCCTGACGCTTGAAGCAGTGCTTTTGAACCTTCTTGAAAGCTCATGTCATCCACCAAGTTGAAGAACACTTTCAATTTATTCAAAGTAAACCAATTTTGCGCCTTGTCAATTAGAGCTTTTCTTTGTCGATTATCTAATGGCCTCTGAAACAATAACGTGTACAATCAGTAATCAATGTCGCATTATGCGTAAATATTTACCAATACGATAAATACCTTAACTATTTGCCCACACATTAGCAATGAAATTTGTTTTGTAATCAAGTAACCAAAGTCCACCAGACTTGGTCTGAAACTTGGATGCCCCGAGAGAACAAGAATTTGTGGTCTGTAATTTTTCACATGTTCTTGGACATTGTTCAATTGGTGAACTGAAGATAACGCCGTCTTATACGTTTGTGCTTGTGTGGACGAACCCCAGTTAACGTCTGCAACAAATAATATTTAAATATGTTAATTATCATAACACTCTTATGGATTAATATATACATATGTATATAGATGTATAGGTATGCATATTTCAAGTAGTTGAGTGAAATTTTGCAGCATTTTTTGTCATTTATTCGTACCGGGTTTACGGTAAACGACGATCAAATAAAGAAACGCCACAGCTCCAATAGTCAATATTGCGGTCTGTTTTTAAAATGTAATAATGAAGATATTTGGAAACACTTCTAATCATCATAAATAAAACTTTGGTTATATTTTTACCTGCCACGAAATTAAAAACATCACTGCAACGCACAATAATCCGCCGACCAAACTTAGCCACAAGTTGTAATACTTAAAAGTAGGTCTCCAACCTACGGGCTTGATTAAGGAGGCTACAGAATACGGTGTTGAGATAATTAAAATTATTGTTACATAGTTAATACTGATAAATTTAAGTTTAGAAATAAAATACTTAAAATTTTACAAAAACAAAAAATGCCAATTTCCCATGCACAAGAGAAATAATGTTCAAGATTTTGGCAATACTGACATGACTGGTTCATATTTTGACTATGTAAATGTATTGCATATATGGTATTGTATATTTCTTTACCGTTAAAACAACTAAAATTCACCAGGGCGTAGGCTAAATTCATATCAAAATTTAATAGATCATTTAGTATTTAGCTTCATGATGGATGGTACAGTTAGCAGAATTTAGGACAAACGAACCAGCAAGGAAGAAGTTTGAGATCAACGGTGCTATTTCAAATTACGAAATAACAAGTACTTATTAACCAACTTAAAATATGTTGATTAAAAGCTTATGTACACGAATTGACAAACTCACCTATAACATTCAGCTGAGCAATCAAGATAAACGCGAGGGCAACGACAAATGTAAGAACGTATCCTGCATTGGCAATTTACATTTATAAATATACATAAATTTAATGTTAATATGGGTTATATATGTACATATTATTTTACGACCTCTTATTGGCTCATTCGATTTCCCTTGTCCTTTCCCAAAAAATTCAAGGTATGGATAAAGCCTAGAATTTTCTTGAATAATGAATTATGAATAAAGCATAATTTTCATGAACCACTTACTTATCGTTGCATAACGCCTGGAAATTACAGATGTATGTATATAATATTATGTTATTCTATGTAATAATTTTAAAAAGAAGGCATGTATGTATTCTGCACCTGAAAGACCTTCGGAGCAGAAACCAAACTTGACAAGGCAGAACTGAGGGTAGCAGCAAAACAACCTTTAAACATAATTATTATTACTTTTATTGGGGGATACGAATTGAATTTAAGGGATGCTGACTTTCTTAAGAACCATATGTAATTGATCATGGAATAAATATTTCTTGCCTGCATAGATTAATCCCCCCGATATGCTGACCAACTCCATGACCTAAAGATGGAACATGGTATTGTACATATTTACATATGTATGTACATATCGGTACAAGAGCCGCTGTATGATTTTAGACCAGCGATATGTCATATAGTAGTAGTAATAGAAGCAAATATATTTACCTGAAAGCTATTCAACAAACCCCATTGACATTCTGCGTCCGTGGCGTTACCCAAATAAATAGTACCATTAAACTTATTTGTCTGGCACAGGTGAAATCCCGAGGAAATGTAAGACCAACGATCTTCTCTTGACCCATTAACAAGGTATTCAGGGACAGTAAAGTTGCCTGTGGCTTCGCGCAAAACACATGCCCCAGCTATCGAGGCAAAGGCAAGGTATGATATCGTGGTCACAACAATCGCCAAGAGCGTTCCAAGAGGTATACTGTGCTGTGGGTCTGCCAAATCTCCGGAGATATTTGCTCCAGCTAAAATCAAATTAAATTTTAGGATAATGCTTATATAATTAAATTTGGTAACTAGATAATTCTGTTAAACCTAAGATCCCAGTGGCCGCAGGAAAAAATATCGAAAACACGGAAAAAAAGGTTTGCTGGCCTTCGTTTGTGAGTCTGTAATCAGGGGCCAAGTTCTCCACGAATAGCGAACCTGGAAATAAAAAAATTCCCAATCAAAAATAGTCATAACAAAACGAAGGTTTCACAAACCACATTCGCAAACAAATTAACTTACCATTATATCCAACGAAGCCTTTGCTGAATTCCTCGTCTGGCCACCCAAAGGAAAAATATTAATAAAGAAAAAAAGGAAAACTTAAAATGAGAAAATCTTTGTCTACCAGATATTGGTCCAATGAAACTGTTCAGAAAATGCATCAACTTTACAACTAGGACAATCATGTAAAATATAAAACAATAGAAACCATACCTTCCAATCACAAAGTCTACCATCGCTGCTAACAGAATGATTAGCAACCCAACTTGTGCTGTCGCCTCCCACTCCATTCCAACAACTACAACACAAGTTAGCACAACGATTGCCACACTTCCGATGATTCGCACACTGTTTGTGTCATCCAGGACTACGTATGTTCTAAAGCTCTTTAGAAGATCGACCATCGACTCGGCAAAACCAACAACGTACCTGCGCCATATCATGATCTTTAATTGGACCATCAATACACAAAATGACTAAAAATAACAAAATTTTACACGCACATGGCCGCCGCGACCGCATTTGCCACCTATGTGTTGATGCAATCAAAAATTGTTGTTATACAGTATTGATGATAAGTTAAGAAATAAAATAGTCAAGTATAAAATCGCAAACAAACCGCAAAGATAAATCCAATGCTACCTCCCTAACAAATTATTTAAAAAAAGTTATGACTGCAATTCTGATCATTATAACTTATTACGAAAAGTATGTATGTACAAACTTACAAACTCCGGCCCCAACGATCTCGATAACATGAAGTAGGTCCCCCCTATTATTCAAAATAAACGTCAAAATGATTCTAACTTACTTAGCTATACATGTACAAAATTTGGGCAGAAGGAAGCATTTTAGCATGAAATCATTATGTGGGTGAGAGTGATTAAAATAAAAGAAAATGCAACAGTAGACGAGGAGGCACAAGAAATAACCTGACCAGCTTTAACTTCACCGTTGGTAATTTAAGTTAAGAAATAAAATACTTAAAATTTCGACTTTCATCCATACCTCCCTTAATTTGTCCATTTGTGCTAAAGGAAGACAAAAAGAGGATCAAGAAATTATTATCAGACAACAATAATTCTCAAGAATTTCACAAACACGTGAAATCTCCTCGCAAATCTTGTCGAATAATATCTAAATAATTAGGGTTGCCCCGGGTACCGGGTAGTTACCCGGTACCCGGCATACCCGGCCTGTTTTGGGATACCCGGTACCCGGCCGGGTAATTTAGATATTTAATTTTCTAACTTCAAATGCAAAACCTTACCAAAAAAAATATAATCCGATGGATTTCATGGTTCAAATTGGTATAAAATAATATATATGGAAAAGATGGATACAAACTTGGCCAATACGTAAGTGGAAATTATCATGCAAATTTTAAAATAACTTTGGGCGCACTTACGTCAACCAATTTACAATCAGTCAATTTGCATATCTGCCAAATTAAGCATAACTTGCGAAGCTTTGGGAAATTTGCAAGATTTCTCAAAGCTTTTTCTAGATAGACATTGTTTTTTTTGTAACATTATTTCGCAAACTCATCCTCGCGATCGTCAGCGAAACAAATTTCGAAAATCTATTAAACCTACATCAAAATAGACGTCTTTAACAAATTTTTTGAGCCTCACAAATTTGCTAAATTATTGCGATGATAAATAAGACATGATCGTGAGTTTGATCTTTGTATGTCTCACATGATGCGTTCATCTACATGTGCAATACCCACTTTTTAGCCCGAATCATGTCTTATGGAACCGCCATTCCCGTAAGTTAATAAAGAAGCACAGAAAGAAGTGAGCTTCACTTGTCCTGGCAGTACCAGTCAAGGCGAAGGATTACTAAATACATTCAAAATTGGGTGGCAAATAATAGGAAATGTTAAAAAATATTTGACAAGCCACAAGGGGTGATAGTCTGGTGAATTCGGAGATAAATTTAGAATCTGACTTAAACTGACTCGGGGAAAATGAAGTCACTGTTTAATTTGTCATTTTTAACATTAAAAATGTTGCAAATATATAAAATTGTTGAAAATTCTAGAAAAACTAGAAAACTTCCAGATATTCTTAATATACATATACTACCCGGTACCCGGCGAAAATCTTAGGCCGAGTACCGGGTAGTACCACTACCCGGGGCAACCCTATAAATAATACTGCAATTCATATGCGCGAACGAGATTTGCTGGACAAAGACGAGGATGGCGAATATTTAGTATTTAATTGACAACCTGATGGCCGACATGGAAAGACCAGTGATCTGTAATAACACATATGTATGAGCATGTAGATAACAGTTTGATTGACAAATTTTTAATAGGTGAAAAAGATACCCACCCCTGTAACCACTCCAGCTAGTCCAATAATGACCCAGGTTTGAACTGAATTGCAAAATTAATTAATTAATAGACATTACTGATACTTGAGCAATAAGTATCGACTGAATAGGAGTTCATGCTACTCTTCCACCTTTGAAATAACAAAAATCCATCCATACCGATTCCAGCTTGGCCCGTCACCTATATATTGCATACGTATTCCTTAGCATTTTAAACGCAGAGTTGGAAACCTAAAAGTGTAACATACCCAAGATAACCGAAGAAAAAGCATAACTCCCCAGATATTCAGCAAACACCGCACAAACACGCCTAACATGTTTTAAATAAGAAAAATCTAAGATAGCATGTTATAAAGTTTCACATAATAACATAACAAATCGAACCTTTCACCCAACCGAATTTTACGGCGGATTCAGGAGCATCCCCCTTCGTGACTCCTTCTTGGGGTTGATCCTGAAAAATTGAGATCGTAATAATATACTGAAACATTGAGGGTATTCATTACATATTTCTTCGTATCCTTAGTTTACGAAGAAAAAATAAGGGGTCAGGTTTCGTAAAAATCGTAAGCGTAGTAACGCGATTTTCGATGACAAAATCTACGTCACTTAAAAAAATCTCGTCGTCGTAAGTTGTTTTACGATACGAAGAATACTAAGAATTAAGAATACGAAGAAATAATGAATACCCTCATTGCGAGAAATAAAGGTGTAAGGGCAAAGGGATCGCTAAATATGTACTTATTTTCCCATCTCTTTGTCTGTTCATGTAGTGCATCAATAAATCAGGACAGGGTTGCACAACATTACAGCACATATGTGTAGCACTAGGAGTTATACCAGCAAGTATGTAATTAGCTATCATTCAGACAAAGAAAGGGCAGCTAGACAAGTATTAATTATACGACTCGTTAATTCTAGCATTGAATTAGAAAAGGATATTCTGTTCCATAAAGATGTACATATATGTGTGTTGTTGGAATGCTTTCTGTTGCTCAATTACAGAAATAATTATTTCAAAAAGAAGGATTCTGAATTATATATAAACCCGAAAAGAGAAGAATATTGCGGAAATGGATGGAAAAGAAAAGTTTCAAAATAACCAAAGAAAATACTCTTATGTATAAGTATAATTTTAAATATACCTTTCCTTCAAAATCCAAATCATGTAGTTCGTCCAACGTAGGACGGTAAGCAGCCTGGATGGACATCATGTTTCGATAGTTGTCCTTCAAATCGTTAATAAATAAACATTAGTAATTGAATTTTAGTCAAATAAAATCTGAACTTTTTTTCTAAATTTCTAACAAAACCACACACAAGTGATGGGAGGGCTTCTCTCGTCAAGTGACGAAAACTTTTAGCATATTTCGTATCATAGTTGCCACTGAGGGTGAAGTGGGCCTGGTCACCGACAGATTGGCGATGATGCGTCGGGGAAATGAGCATCGCTGGGGAAGCACAACTTTCATCCAATGGGGACAACCTTCCATTTCTATCTGCTGTATCAAAAATTAAAAAAATCACTACTTTGTCAATGTATGTATGTAGTGAAGTAAAGTGAAATTGGGTTGACAGTACCCATATACATTCATAAATACATAGCTACATATATTTATAGATGTGCTAAAGAAAAGAGTCATTAGTATCAGAAATAGGACTTGTATGCAAACCATTACCATCATCAGGAGTGTAGCCAACTAAAGTCGCTTCTCCAGCAGCACCACCCACACGACTTGGCACAGGCGAGTGACCATTAGAGTTGACCGTAGAAGAGTCTACTCGATTCACTTGAAAACGAGTCCGCTTATCACGCAAGTCCATATCCATCGTTGTGTCAATTGGTTCAATTGTAATTCGTTGCAATCTAATTGAAATAAGAAAATATTTAACTTAGGATTAATTCAATAGCCCAAGACTTCCTCATAGGGGAAAAATATTATGTCGACTGCTTGAATCAGCCTAGTAAAAAACTTTGACTTTAAGTTAGCACAATGAGAACAATGAAGAACAATAGAGGTAAGTTGTAAGTTGTTATTAATTTAAACAATTGCAGTGCTAAAAATATACTGTCATGTGCAGTGCTCTCAAGTGTACATATAGAGCCCGAGTCAAAACTGAGGCCGTGATTCATTCATAATCAACTGGACCTACTTATATTGATTTCGCCTATTTCCGTATTTCCTGAATGTACATATACTAGCGTATAAGCCCGTCTCCCGCCGGGCGAGCGAGAAATATCAGATGAAAAAGTTTGTCGGAAGCCGAAGCGAAAGCAAAGAAAGTCATAGAGTTTAGACTGGCACGTATTAAACGTCTAATGGTAGTTTTCTTGGGCTGGTTGTAGCCTTGACTTCAATTTCACTTTGACTTTACTTTAAACTAAAGTGGCGGATCCTGGATACCCATGACAGACTTCCAATTCTATTTAACTTCAAACTAAAGTGGCCATGATAATCACCCCCAGATAACCCCCACGATAACAACCCCCAGACCACCACCCATGACAACCCCCCATGATAACCACCCCCGGATAACCCCCCACGATAACTACTCCCAGATAACCACCCATGACAACCCTCCATGATAACCATTCCCAGATAACCCCCCACGATAACCACCCATGACAACCCCCCCATGATAACCACCCCCAGATAACCCCCCAAGATAACTACCCACAGATAACCCCTCACGATAACCACCCCCAGAAAATTCAGTGGTAAAGTGTGCACATGTGCTCACTTCACACTTTTGTGTCTCGTCACCACCGTCAAAAAGTGTGAAGTGATCACAGGTGCTCACTTCACACTTTTGTGTCTCGTCACCACCGTCAAAAAGTGTGAAGTGATCACAGGTGATCACTTCACACTTTTGTGTCTCGTCACCACCGTCAAAAAGTGTGAAGTGATCACAGGTGCTCACTTCACACTTTTGTGTCTCGTCACCACCGTCAAAAAGTGTGAAGTGATCACAGGTGATCACTTCACACTTTTGTGTCTCGTCACCACCGTCAAAAAGTGTGAAGTGATCACAGGTGATCACTTCACACTTTTGTGTCTCGTCACCACCGTCAAAAAGTGTGAAGTGATCACAGGTGATCACTTCACACTTTTGTGTCTCGTCACCACCGTCAAAAAGTGTGAAGTGATCACAGGTGATCACTTCACACTTTTGTAGTGGTTATCTGAAGGTGGTTGTCAAACAGTGGTTATCTGGGGGTGGTTGTCAGACAGTGGTTATCTGGGGGTGGTTGTCAGACAGTGGTTATCTGGAGGTGGTTGTCAGAGAGTGGTTATCTGGGGGGGTTGTCAAACGGTGGTTATCTGGGGGTGGTTGTCAGACTGTGGTTATCTGGGGGTGGTTGTCAAACGGTGGTTATCTGGGGGTGGTTGTCAGACTGTGGTTATCTGGGGGTGGTTGTCAAACGGTGGTTATCTGGGGGTGGTTGTCAGACAGTGGTTATCTGGGGTGGTTGTCAGACAGTGGTTATCTGGGGGTGGTTGTCAAACGGTGGTTATCTGGAGGTGGTTGTCAGACAGTGGTTATCTGGGGGTGGTTGTCAAACGGTGGTTATCTGGAGGTGGTTGTCAGACAGTGGTTATCTGGGGGTGGTTGTCAGACAGTGGTTATCTGGAGGTGGTTGTCAGACAGTGGTTATCTGGAGGTGGTTGTCAAACAGTGGTTATCTGGAGGTGGTTGTTAGACAGTGATTATCTGGGGGTGGTTGTCAGACTGGTTATCTAGGTAATTTATGTTTCTAAATAAAGAATTTAATTTGAATTTTCGCGCCATTTGAAACTTAACTTTCTCCACTTTCACTTCCGCAACAGAAAATTACTTTCACCTCCGTTGCCAAGAGACATTTCCAGCTTATAATATAGATGCATGTACCACAACCATTTCAAATCGATCGGATAAGCTCCAGTTATCGTCCATAAGACAGACAAACCAAGCGAACGGACGTGGTTCTATATTGCACCCATTCATGACTTCAGAGTGTGAAATACCAATATGTTTAATCAAATGTTCTGACGATTTTCATTTAAATTTATATATACCGATACTCTGTATATGTAGATGTGTAGCTGTCTCCAGATCACACGATACCATGTTGACGGACACTTATTTTTTATGACATTTGGGTTGATGGAAAAATGACGTTTAACAGACGTTTCGGAGAAAATATTTCCGTATGAATCACCAGAAATACAAATGGATTTATAAATCCATTTGTGCATGTACAATATTTAGGCATACTTGTATCAAAGAATCGATTAGATACACATATAATGTAATGTTCATGGTGCTCTTTTATCTGAGAGTTGAGTGCATGTATTAAACACTTGATTGTTTGAAGGGGAATAGGAAGTGATGTTTTCCCATGCAGTTGTTAGAAATAATGGAGACATCACATTTCCTGATGTTTGTCCCGAAAATGAAGAAATTGCATGAGCTCACTAGATTGTGATTCGTGTATTTTTAAAAGTGGTATATTACAGCCAGAAACTATGAATTCAAAAAGTGTGACGATTACACTAATGCATACACATACGTACCTATAAAAAAATCTCATAAATCAATGCATACCTGCCAGTTTGGAACATTTCTGGTTGCAAAAATATATAACAAGTCGCAATTAGAGCTTCTTGTTTTATTTTAATCGTGCAAACCATTGCATTGTATGAAATTGTAAAATATTAATTGCCCGTTTTATCTGTATTGGATTTTTATGTAGCTTTGCCTTATTGTCTTGCTTGAACTAGTGCTCATAGAACGATATAGTGTCTGTATGTGTCAGTTATCTTGATAACTCTTGTTAAATTAGCCGATCGAGTTGAAATTCTGTAGTAAATATGGGTCAAAGCAAGGTCAAAGTAAGAATCACATTCTAAAATGGGTCTAATCGGTCGTTATCATGCATTTAGTACATAACCCCTGGAAATTTTGTATAATATTATTGTACAATTGTTTAAAAATTACCTTATATTAGATTGGGGTGGCTGGAACAGAGAAATTGGTTTGGTTCGTGGGTGAAAGCGAGAAACAGTGAAAAGAGACGACCGGAGAAAATTTTCTTGCAGAAAAAATGAGAGAAAACGGAGCTCCCCCACTCACACTCTGCTCTTTCAGACTGACCAGATTTTTCCGATCCCCTCGCTTTATATACCTCAAGGACAGTGGGTGGCGGCGGAAGTTTGGGGACATGTGACATTAGCTTTGTGAGATAGGAGTATTAAGAGCTTATTAACCTCTTAAGGACGAAATACACACATTTGTGTACCGCATAAATTACCCTGAGACCCAAATTTCTCAAAAATAAAGAGTATTTCTTCGGTATTTTTTGGAAAGCTCGATGGTAAAAAGTGGATTTTTTAGTAATTTTCTTCACAAATTGTGGAATTTTCGCTATATGTTAAAAAGCGGATTTTTCGTGTTTTTCGCCAGAAAAAGAAGAGAGAAGAAAGAAGTTCTTCTGTACCAAATGTCGACAAGGGTTTCTGTCTTGGGGAAAACTTGGATGGAAATTTCCTAATAGCGTTTTTCACTCAGTGCAAAAAAATTACTCAAATTCTTATAAAATTTCAGCAAGTTGGAATTCCCAAATACAGATGATGATACAATACAGATACATATTTGCATGATGCATTTTCCTTTGTTTTCATATTGCAAGTTTTTTGGCACGAAATGATCCGGGTTCAACTTTGTAATCACTATTCTTGCTCGGCTGGAGCAACAATTACAAATTGTAATTTACATTTACAAATATTTATATTATTGCCTAAATCATGACGAGAAAATTTATTTAATTCGCTAATTTCCCCCAAGTTATCGATATTTGGAAAAAGGTATATATTGTATATGTTTTATAAAAAGTATTTCTTCATTTATGAATGTTATTTTATACTTTCCAAGTACATGCTTGAAAACCTCAAAAAACCGGGGACTTCTATATTGCTAGTCTATTAAATTATTGATCGTACTTGGTTTTAATCATTTTCAGACTCGACATGGCCGACAATCACCTCTGCCTTCTGTGTTTACAAGTATTTAATAATTGCGACGACGACGACGACGACGACACGGTGGCAAAATCATACCAGAGAATTCGAATCGAGACCCTTTTCGAATTGCTATCTCCGTTTCATTCCAATCACAAATCTGTAACGAACCAATATGAATTTGCAGAGGATAAGGTGTGCGAATTTTGTCAGGATTGTTACCCCTTCGTCGCCACCGTAGAGGAAATCAGGAAGCAAATTTCACTCCTGGAGGAAGAGCTTGGCAGAAAAGTCGGACAAATTCGGACTACGATATTGCACCCTTCATCCTTCCCACAAAACAGTGATGATTACGAAATTATGAAAATTCGTGACAAGATTCTTGTCCTGACTGGTTAGACATTTTTCATATTGCAAATTAATTAAACGAAGCAGCTAATTATAATTAGACCCTTTACTAATTAAAGTCGTTTAAATTTCTAGAAATCGAGAATGCAGAAGAATACAATGTCAATTTTCAATTCGACGAGGTACAAGTCAAAGTGGAAGATGAGAAGGACAATGCTGATCCCGTGGGACATGTGGACGACCAATTCTTCGATGAGGACTGTAATTCCTTCTTCCAGTCAATAGCAAATGAGGCAGAGAGTGATTCTTTGCGTGGAGCTGAAAACGAAGACGATGACTTCTGCATCACTCCATCTCCCCAAAAGAAGCCGAGAGGCAGGCCAAAATCGACCGGAAACAAGGCGCCACCAAGGTATGAACCACCAAGGTAGCACAACAATTTATGGTGTTCTCAATAGTTCTCATTATGAATAATTTCGGTGTAAGCATGCGTTAAAAAAATTAAGATGCTACCGTAGATTATACCGTACAATTTGTATACACACATAAGTCTAATATACCCTGCATCGCATCAGCAATTTCTGTACAATTTATGCACTAACTAAATTGATTTATTTCCCATAGGACTAAAAGAAAAAGTGAAGAACTTGTAGAATTCAACCCAATTTCGAATTCGAAGAGGAACAAATTAAATCCTGGTGGATCTCTCAGCAGACCTGCTGCGGTTCGAGCTTCACCTCGCATCAGAAAGCCAATTTCTTCAGTCCAAGCCGTAAAATCTCTTTCAAAATCCTTGACAAGGATTAAGCATTCAATCACAAAATCGTCTCCCATATCCAACGCCGGATCAGACGATGATGCAAAATCCGAACTAGGTGGCACAGAGTGGACTCCCAAAAATGACCCCGACATCGAATCCTCCTCTTCTGAGGATCAAGTCGAACATAAAAATGACCCCATCCGTTCCCATGCGTGCTCCTCTTGTGTTCGCACTTTTACATCAGAATCCGCCCTTAATCGCCATATAGGATCCTACCACCCTGTCTCTTGTATCGTGGCGACATGCTCAGTCAAATTTCGCACCATAAAGGCGAGGGACGTCCACTTGAAACAAACTCACGAAGGCTTCGTTCCTTACCAATGTCGAATTTGCAAGAAGAAATGCTGTAGCCAATCCACCTTAGAAGTGCATATGGTGATTCGCCATGAAAAAGGAGAGAAAAAATTCCCCTGCGTTAAATGCGACAAGAGTTTCTGCCTCGGCGAGAACTTGACGCGACATTTGAGACTACACAAGGTCGAGGCGATCAGACCGTTCGTTTGCGACGTGTGTGATTCAAGATTTAAAGTCGAGGAGCGTTTACAGAGACATTTGGTGACACATGCAAAATCCTTCAAATGTGATTATTGTACCAAGCGATTTAGCACTACAATGGCGTTGAAAAAGTAATCCAGTGTGATTTTATATTTCTAAAATTGTGACAGATTAGACATAATTGTGCCTTTTTTCGTACACTTTACAAATGACTAGATTTCTCTATTCCAGACACGAGCGCTCTCACACTAAGGAAAAACCTGAGAAATGTCCCAAGTGCGATTCAACCTTTGGCGACAATATTACCCTACAGCGTCATATTGTTCGAGACCACTCATCAGCATCCGTACCGCATATTTGTCACATTTGTGGAAAAGGGTTTTACCTTCCCAACGACCTCAAGATGCACCTTGCCCGGCACGATGGCAAGCTACGAGTCAAATGCGACACGTGTGGGGAAAGTTTCGGAGAGCAGAGTACCCTACAGTCCCATCGCATTAAGGTTCACGGGGATGACCCACTTGTTTGTGATGAATGGTAATTTTGTAATTTGTACAGATGTTTGAGTCTTTATAAACTTGTAAACTTAAATAACATTGCAAAGAATTTTGGAATAGTGGTGGAACATTTACCTCACGTCCTGGATTACAGCTCCATAAGAAGATTCACAAGGGAGACAAAAAACATCGATGCAACGTAAGGCTATTAATTAACGAAATTCATCATAAATTTAGTAAAAATTCATTTCAAAATTATTACAAAATTTATGAACTTCCAAAATCACCTACTGTGTCTCAATGTTTTATAGACGTGATTCAAATTAAGCTGCCTATGTTCATAAACTTTGGTAGGTTTACAAAGTTATAAAGTAAAATCACCTTAATAACCTAATGGAATATTAAGCGAATCAAAAGAGTCTTTTATTTATAAACCTTTAGAAATGAATTTTAGAAAACGCACTTGGTTTACTGGATGAATCACTAAATTTTGGACTTTTTTTGTTTATAGATTTGTGACGCCACTTTTATCCGCAAACAAGAACTTGACACTCACATGCGATCTCACACCGGAGAGCGACCCTTTGTTTGCCCCCACTGCGAAAAAGCCTTCAAGACTAGAAGGAATTTGAGCACCCACGTGAAGGGTATTCACACTCCGGGCTACGTCGCCCCAACCCCCCACAAATGTTTCCACTGCAATAAAGGGTTTCAGACTCCTTTCTTTCTCAGATGTCACATTCGCCAAGCACACACGGGAGAGCGGCCCTTCCCTTGTGACCAGTGCGAGAAACGGTTCGCCATCAAGTCAGCGCTAAATCTGCATTTAAAGGGAGCCCATGGCGTCCTTTTGGAGGCTAAAGTTAGACTGGCAAGATCAAAAAAAGATGCGTTTCCGGAAGAAGATGATGCTTGAATTGTAGGTAATAAGTATTATTGTTAACACTTCTTATTAGAGGATTGATAACATTTATTTAGCATGTTAACGTGAGTTGAAAGTTACAGTTGTAAGTATACCAGCCAACGCTTTAAAGTATTTATGGAAAAATTAGTACTTGATAAGGCTGAGAATAAATACGAAATATTTTTGTTAACCTTTGGAAAATCATGATTGTTTGTAAAATTGATATTTTCAAATGATTAATTCAAGGATTAATTTTTCAAGATTGATTGAAAATTGATCAAGCATTAATTAATTAAAATAGACCATTTGCATGAAAAGAGAAGAATCAGAATGCCGAATGGAACTTTGTCTCGAGAATTTTGAGATCTCTCTTTTGGCACGAACTTGAGACTTCAAATGCTATCTTCACAACTTTGTAAATAAAAAATCATTCTCCGGATTGAATCGAAGTTTCAACTTTCAATTCGCCTAAAAATAATTAACTTTTTTTCAAACGTAACGTATATTACTTCTCACACCCCACAATCCACTAGGTACATATTGAATACTAGCTGAAATTCATGTGAAATTATATACATATATAATTTCAATTTCAAAGTTCAAACTTTCAATCAACTTTCAATTAGACAGATTGATCGAGCTGTCTACATTTCAAATACAAATGTTATTACCCTCATTGTACAATTTTTTAATTTCCAGAGTCAGCAATATGTCCAGCCACCCCTGCCTCTTGTGTTTACAAGTTATCGACGACACCGCAGCGAAATCCTTACAAAAAATCAGAATAGAAACCGTGTGCCAGCTTCTAGTTCCGCGTCATTCTAATTACAAATCTTCTAATCAATCCGAATTTGATGGGGACGAGGTGTGCGAATTTTGCGATGATTGTTATCCTCTCTTCGGCACAATGGAAGAAATTAAGAACCAAATTTCTTTGCTGGAGGAACAAATTGGAAAGCAAATTCAACAAATTCGGGCCACAATTTTGGACGGTTCCTCTCAATTCGGAAGTAATGGGTATGATGGAAGAGAGAAAATTATGCAAATTCGTGACATGATTCTCAGCCTGACAGGTTAGGCATTTAAAAATTACTTTTGACTAAATAATGCCATAATACTTTTACATAAAATGATTCCAATTAAATAGGTGAGAATGAGCAACATGATGAACATTTTGTATCAGGCGAGGTTCTAGTCAAAGTGGAACATGACAATTTTGATATCATCGGAGATGTGGATGACCACTTTGATGACCACTACACTTCCTATACTCAATCTAGTGTTGATAAAACAGGGGAAGAGGGAACAAATGATTTACTATGCGACGAAATGGCCGACGACGACACGGACTTTTGTATTACTCCTTATTCACAAAAGAAGTCGGGACGGAGGTCTAAATCAACTAATAAGAAGCCACCACTACGGTATTAATTAAGTCAAAGTTATTGGGCATGTTCACGTCAAATCATATTAGATTTCTTACGCGCAGAATACCCCCCAGCAATTTAAAAGAGGCTTTTAATTTAATAGATAGATCTTTAAGTGATAAATATGCTTCATTGCATTTTTGTGAAATTTGGGAATTGATTATGCATGTCAACCTTCATTCAAATTTAGCATAATTATTACATGTTTTGTTTTGCATTAATATTTTTTATTCGTTATTAATTGACAAATTCATGTATTCTTTGCAGGAAACGAAAAAGAGAGGACTATCCCGTGGCAAGAAAAAAATCAAAACTTACAACAATATCAAAGCGGATCAAGGTGGAAGCTTCTCGACCATCAAACCTGCAAACGACACGATCTTCAACTCGGGTCAAACAAAAAAACATCCAACCCAAATGTGTCAAAACTCCTGTAATTTTGCTGAAGAGACTTAAACCTAGAAGTAAAAAATCCACTCCAAGGTCTAACTTCTCATCAGATATAAAACCCAAACCCGACGAGGACATGGATTGTGTACCAAAAACCGAAAATGATGACATCGAACTATTCGAACTCTCCTCCGACATTAAAGTCAAGCGTAAAAGTAATTACATTCCTTCTCCCAAGTGTATTCCTTGCCACTCGCCGTTATGCACCGTCACGTTTCGCAGCATACGGGCAAGGGACGCCCATGCAAAACTTGCACACGAGGGTCTCTCCCCTTATCAATGCCAAATATGCAAGATAAAGTGTCGTCGCGAAAACGACCTCGGTGCTCACATGGTGATTATGCATGAAAAAGGAGAGAAGAAATTTCCCTGCATCAAATGCGTCAAGAGTTTCTGTCTCGAGGAAAACTTGGAGAGGCATTTGAAACTGCATGACGTTGAAGACACTAAACCACTCGTTTGTGACGTGTGCGACTCAAGATTTGAAAACGAGGAGAAACTGAACCGACATGAAGAGATACACAAGGTCAGGTTTCGGTGTCAGCATTGCGCAAAAAAATGCAAGGACAGGAAAGAGTTGGAGAGGTGACTGGTTAATCTTATCTTTGGTTATGGCGCTACGCATACATTCCCACATAGTTAGGGCGAACTAATTACTTGCTCTTTTTTTCAGACACGAACGCTCTCACACTGGCGAAAGACCAGAGAAATGTTCTCTTTGCGAAAACTGCTTTGCCAACAAGATCACCCTGCAGCGTCATATGATTCGACACCACTCATCAGCACCCCCAGCGAATATTTGCCACATTTGTGGAAAGGGGTTTTACCTTCCCATCGACCTCAAGACGCACCTTGACCGTCATGATGGCAAATATCAATCCAAATGCGACACGTGTGGCGAAACGTGTTTAAACTCCGCTTCGTTACAATCTCATCGTATTAAGGTGCACGGCGAGGACCCCGTCGTTTGCGATGAATGGTAATATGAATTTTTTATGACAAATAAATTTTATGATGAATAAATAACCTCTAATTTTTTTTTATTTTGGAAAAGCGGTGGCAATTTTACATCAATGGTAGGGTTAAAAGTACACAAAAAGTACTCCCATGCAGGAGTGAAAAAGCACAAATGCGAGGTACGGCTACCATTACTAATTCGAAATAATCTGTTCGTAATTTTTACTAAAAATCATGCTTAATATTTTATGCATCGACTAAATTTTGATTGCTGATATTTCAAAATTTACTTATCTTGCTTTACATGAACTATTTACCTTTGTAAAATTCAAGAGTTTAAGTAATTTCCAAAATTTTCTGTCTATAGACTTGTGGTGCTTGTTTTACCCGTATGGACGTGCTGAGGCGTCACATGCAGTCACACAACACAGAGCGACCCTACACCTGCCCCCACTGCCCACAAGCCTTCAAGGTGAACAAAAATTTGGCCGATCACGTGAAGCGTATCCACACTCCTGGCTACGTTCCCCCCACCCCTTACAAATGCCCTCATTGTGGCAAAGCATTCCAATTTCCTGTCTATCTGGAAGGCCACATCCGTCAAGCCCACACGGGGGAGCGGCCCTTCACTTGCGACCAGTGTGATAAGGGGTTCGCCTTGAAATCAGCGCTAGCTCTGCATTCGAAAGGGGCCCATGGCGTCGTTCCGGAGACGAAAGAAAGGCTGCCAAGGTCGAAAAGAGTTGCGTTACACCAGGAAGAGGATTCAAGTGATTAGATTTTGCCTAATATTACTAAATTACGATTTTGGAATTTGTAATATCACCTTATAAAATATTGAACAATTAATATGCATATTTTATTTTTTATACCGGATACTTTAACAGATTGTAAAGTAATTTGATCAACGCCAGCACTTTAAAATATTTACGAATAAATTCATATATACTTGATATAATTTTAACGAACGGAAGTATTTCATTAACTTTTTGATAAGCTTTGCACATTTTGCATGAAAAAGTTGTGTCATTACTTGTATTGAGAGTGAGACGTGCTTTCTCATCTTTTGGCACGAATTTGAGCTGATCTGACAACTTGTAAACATTGAAGCTTAACATGTAAAAAATAAAAAAACAAACTTTCAGTTGCATTCTTATCCTTTAAATTCGTTTACATTGCTTAACTAAATTTCAAAACATTTCAAAACATACAACTTCTCCAATTGAACGTATTTCTCACCTGTCCATTCACCCGGTATAAATTATGTAAGTACTTTCTCAAATGCAAATTAAATTAATTTTTTAATGTCTTGATTAATTCTTCAAATATAAGCGTCAATTAATCACATTGTACATATTTTTTAATTTCCAGACTTTAGTCAACATGTCCCGTCAACTCTGCGTTCTTTGCTTACACGTTTTCGACAACGGCGACACCACAGCAAAATATACCCGGACAATCGAAATCGCAACCCTTTACAAATTATTAGCACCTAATTCCAAATACGGTCATCCATCCGAATTTGAGGGAAACGAGATATGCGAATTTTGCGATGATTGTTATCCAATATTCAGCACGATGGAAGATATTAAGGCTCAAATCTCACTGCTGGAAAATGAAATTGGGTCAAAAGTTAAGCAAATTCAAGCCACAATTTTGGACGCTTCCTCACAGCTACAAAATAATGGGGATGATGAAGAAGGGAAAATTATCCAAATTCGTAACATGATTCTGCGCGTTACAAGTTAATAGAATAATACAGTCAATTAATGTTAATTCAATTAATTAATGACAAATTTGTCTGTACGTTTAGGAAAGACTGATGAACAACTTGAAAGTTTTGTATCAGGCGAGGTTCAAGTCAAATTGGAACACGACATGGGTGATATTAGTCCCCTCGGTGATCTGGGGGATCAATTCTTCGATGACGACGACTACAATTCCTACTCTCAGCCAAGTGTCGAAAAAACAAAGGAGGAAGAGACTGATGATTTACTTAATGAAAATGACGACGACGACACAGCTTTTTGTATTACTCCTTGTTCCCAAAAGAGGTCGAGGGGAAGGCCAAAAAAGGCGTCAAAAAACAAGGCAATAACCCCCGGGTAGGAAAGTCAAAACCATTTAAGTAAATTTATGCAGTGACATGTTAGCAATACTAACTTTACATATCAATTTTACCTGCTATCGATGAATGGACTAATACATATATATTTTATTTAATAATCTTAAATGTTATATTTAATGTCTAGCATCAAACGAAAAAGAAAAGATTCTCCCTTACGAAAGAAACAATCAAAATCAAAAACAAACTCGAAACGAATTAAACTAGAGCACCATCAATCTCACAGCGTTCAAGCGACACGGTCCTCAACACGTGTCAAAAACTCAACCGTCTCATCCAATGGTAACAAAACTCTTGTCGTTTCGCTGAAAAGGATCCGTCCGATTAAAAAATCCACATCAATATCAAACTCAGGATCATCAGAAGAGGAAGAAACAAAACTTAAACGTTGGGACGACAAGGATTGGGCTCCCACAAGTGAAGATAAAATCAATCCTACCAACTGTCACAAGTGTACTTTCTGCTCCAAATCTTTCACCAAAGAATCAGTCCTTAACCTTCATATCAGGCGTCTTCACTATCTCCCTTGCATCGTGCCGTTATGCACCGTTAGGTTAAGTGGCAAGCGAGCCATGGACGACCACTTGAACCGTGCCCATGAGGGCTACGCCCCGTATCAATGTCGAATTTGTAAGAAAAAATGTCGTCGCCAAAACGAAATGGCTGCTCACATGGTGATTCGACATGAAACAGGAGAGAAGAAATTCGCCTGTGTCAAATGTGAGAAGAGGTTTTGCCTCGAAGACAATTTTGAGAGACATATGAAACTACACGAAATCGAGGGGATCAAACCACTTGTTTGTGACGTTTGTGATGCCAGATTTGAAAACGAGGAGAAACTGAATCGACATTCAGAGACACATGACCCGAGAAATAAGTTTCGATGTCAAGTTTGTGGAAAAGGATGCCTCGATAAGACAGCGTTGGAAAAGTAATGGGTTAAATTTCTCTTGTTTCGTATTATCACAGCCATTCTAATTCATGCTAATTAATTACTTTTTAGACATACGCGTACCCACACTGGCGAAAGGAAAAGAGAGAAATGCCCCCACTGTGACGCCATGTTAGGCGACAAGGTCTCCCTGCAGCGTCATCTCATTCGAGACCACTCATCAGCATCTGCAGAACATATTTGCCACATTTGTGGGAAAGGGTACTATCTTTCCATCGATCTTAAAACGCACCTGGCTCGCCACGAAGGAAAATATCAATCCAAGTGCGACACGTGTGGCGAAACTTTTCGAGTATTCAGCAGTTTGCAAACTCACCTTATCGTAGCGCACGGGAAGGACCCCTACGTTTGCGATGAATGGTAATTTGACTTATTTTTTTATAAACAAACTTCTATTTAATGGCAATAAATTTTTAACAATTTTGGAAAGCGGTGGTACTTATACTTCGTTCGATGGATTAAAAAGACACAAAAAAATCCACACGGGAGTGAAAAAGCACAAATGCCATGTAAGACTACCAACTATTTTAGAATAATATTTTTGCAAAGTTTCTTAAAAGTCCAGCTTTGCCTTTGTAACCCAACATTTCTGAAAGTGTTAACATTACGGAGATATTTGCTTGCCATGATTCCCCCAGAGTCCAGGAATTTACTTCATTTTCATTTGTTTGTCTATAGACTTGTGGCGCCAGGTTTATTCGCGCGACGGAACTTACAAGTCACGTGCGAACTCACACGGGGGAGCGACCATTCCCTTGCCCCCACTGCGAAAAAGCCTTCAAGGTCAAGAAACAATTGGGTGTGCACGTGGAGCGTATCCACACTCCTGGCTATGTCATTCCCACTCCTCACAAATGTCCCCATTGTGGCAAAGCATTCCAATTCCCTGTTCTTCTGGAGGGCCACATCCGTCAAGCTCACACGGGGGAGCGGCCCTTCACTTGTGACATGTGTGAGAAACGGTTCGCCATCAAGTCAGCACTACTTCTGCATTTAAAAGGCACCCATGGCGTCGTTTCTACGAAGAAGGATAGACTGCCGAGGGGAAAAAAAGATGCGCTACGAGAAGCGGAAGTAGAGGAAGGAAATACTTAATTATTAAAGTTCAAATTTAAAAAAAACTATAAGCGTAAACTGTAGTAATTAAGTTTTTAGTTTTCAATAAATACTAATTTAGAATGATTTATAATTTATATATTTATAATTAAAACCACTACGAAAAGCTTGAATGCTTGAATAATAAAAACAATGTTCTTTCATACATTATTTTTTTGAGTAACGTATTGGAAATTATGCATGCATATATTTACATACATACGTATGAAAATTAAACATTTTATAGATACGTTCATACTATTCATACATACATTTCTAGTTTACACGGGTGCATTTTCTTTGCATATTTCCATGTTCATTTACTTAATACACACATAGGATTAACAAGCGAACAAACAATCGTTATATTTTTCATGAAAACAAAGGAAAACTCAAATTGCAGATTGAGACAAAAAGCAACAAAAAGCACAAACACCGCCAGCCACTCGCTCGTTCGGACGTTTTTTTTAAATTGAAAATCAACAGCAAGCAGCTCTAAGCGTTTATTAATTAGCTTGGTTTTGGTAAGTAATATAGAAGAATTACATCCCTTGCCTTTTACTATTTTCGTTTTTCGAAACTTTCACAATTTATTTGAATTTACATTCCTAAAAACTTAAAATTTTTCTAGGTGTTAAAAATTGTAATATAGCTAATAACTTGATATTCCCATTTTATTGTTCATACAAAACCTTTATTTTTGACAGATATTGATGATTCGACTTCATCATGACCTGGGACGAAAGTTTGTCAAACCTCGCCACCTTTGAAATGCAGGGACCCGACGACGATGAATCAAATTCCTTTCCCGTCTTACGCGAAAACCCGAACTACTTTATCTGGTATGGCCCTGATCGACGCTGGATTTCCGGTCAGTATTGTGACCGAATGGTTGAACAACTCCTCGAATTTTCTAGACAACCAAGATCACTGAAGGAAATTGAAGCCTATGAGTTTACCGAGTACAACTCGCTCCAAGAGTTAATCTTGTTCTTTGTTGAGGCCTACTTAACAATCAAGATTCGAGGGAAGGACTGGTCGTTCGAGGCAACTAGGTTGATCAACGGGGGGAAGAAATTGACAACTATTTTAGTCAACAAAGGAAACGTCAACGCTGACTACTTACCCGCCGTGGAATATTTGCATCGCTGGATTTTAGCCAATATTGTTTGCACCAAGGGAAAATTAACCTCTTCAAGGGTTATCGAAATTGCCAGTTATGCTAATTATTCCGCACAGTGGGAGGAGCTACCCGTCAAGTCGAAAGCGCTTCTGCTTGCGACAAAATGCTTATTTCTCTCGTCGATGAGGATGTTCGACCCTCCGGCGAAGGTGCAGAGCATACAAGATTTGCGCCAGGTAACTAGTGAGGGGGCTCTTTTTTAACTTTTGCAATATTCAAATCCTATGTCCAAATTGTACTAAAACTCATTTTTTAACCAATGTCAAGGTGGTCAGGCTGGATCCACTAGTGTACGAATGGCACTACCTATTAGGAAATTGGATTCGCTGTGAGCGAAAAAGTTTGGCATACGTTCGAAAAGTGGGCGACAACTGTATACTGAATCAATGTCCCACAGAGGAGGAAATGCAAACCCTATGGGAAACATATGATGTATGTGCCTACAAGAAAACCGGAGAGGATGGAAAGGCCACGAATTTAAGAAGGAGTGCCATAGCCGGGGTTTGTCAGGTGTGGCGGAAGTTCTACGCCACCGTGGTCGCGTTAAGCTGGAGGAGCCCTTCATGTTCGGAGGGTTACACTTGGCAGATACTTTGGCAGGGGTGGAATTTATACGGAAAAATGTTAAAGTGTAAGCTGAGGGGGAAATGACTAACAAATTAAGTTGGAAGTTACATATTTAGGTTAGGTATAAATCCAATTTAATTATTTTCTCAATTTTTACAGCATTCTGGACGAAGAGAGGGCATCGTTTTCGGAGTATATTCGTTTCGGAGAAATATTTGGTGGCATTCTTCCCTATCAATTTAGAGACTACAAAATGGCAGAGGAATTTTACATGAAGGCGCACTCGAAAATGCCAAGCAATAGTAAAATCAATCACAAAGTTGGCGTCTTGTATTTAACATGCGACGAAGTAATGGCAAATAATTTTAATTTTATTTAACTATACAAATAGATAATTTTGGATCACTTGATTTCACTAAAAATTGATTTCTAAAAAAATACAAAGGGATTCTTGCACTTAACCTTGATATTCTTTGTACTGATTTCAGCTCCGCGATATTCCTCAATCTATCAATTTCCTCCGCTGCGCCGTTGAAAACGAGATGTCCAACATTTTTGCAGCACTTGATATGATTAGGGCCATGATGTCATCCGTTACTGAACACCTCACCGAAATCGAACAAGTCATCCAGTTATACTTCAAACGGATCGAGGAGGGATTAGCAAGTCCTACAAAAAGCGAACTAAGCTGGATTCTCGGTTGCGCCAAATTCATGGGGTCGGACAAGGAGGGCGCCGTTCGAGCTTGGATTTCCGGTCAAAAATTGAGCCCCAATAAGAATATCTTCACCGTAAGTTGACTTAATTTTTTTAGAGCTTACCTCATGTTTTTCACAACTCTATTATTCCCATAACCTTTAACAAAGTAGAAATTTATCTATTTAACATCATTATCCAGCTCTAAAAATGTGTATTAACAAATCAATTTTAGGACCTTATCCCTACAATTAAACGGTATCAGTGGGATAGAACCTTGATAAGTTTGAACCTAGTAAAGTCCACGCTGGAAAATTCACTCACAACATGTAGTGACGCCGATGATATTGTCATCTTACAAAACATGATTGAAACCCTTCCCACCCCGGTCAACAGGGGGACGTTTCAACGGAGAAGTTTGCCCGGAAGTGGTGGCTTCAACTTCACCAACAGAGGCGGCCGCCAAGAAAGCGATTTGGACAACAATTGGCGAAGATATGCCATACCAAGTGGGGATGCTAATACCACTAATAATAATGCTCGGAGGGGAGGACATACTCAGGCTCGCTCCTCAAGCCCTGCCAACTGGAGATGAAATGTAAATACAAATACATATGGCTTGACTTAAATATGTATACGCTTAGAATTTTTTAAACTAATACTTCAATCAATTTGTGGCAGATATCGACGATTTTAAGATTTAGTTTATACTTGTTTATCCATTTTTAAAGCTGTAAGTGCATTGTTTTCTAAAAGTGATTTTACTTTTTGCAAATGTCTTATTACTTATTGCAAATTGTTGCAAATTTCAATTTTATTCATGCATTACTAATAAATTCATATGAATCTACAGTTGCACATTGTCTCCACTAGATACACACGCCGCATGTTTTTTTCTCTCCATGAAAATCAACAACTGTTCATCCTGTCCACCTGAATTTACCTGCAACCCTTCCATTAACACGGATCAGACTATCTTCACTTGCTTACTTTGTTCACCTGTAATTTGACATAACTTTTTTTGCCTACCTGTTCATCCTCCTCCTACCTTTTTACACCTCGCAGTTTAAACTCCTACAAAAAGACCTGTTATACTTGGTCGGCTTACATAAATAACAACAAACACATCAGATTAATTTCCCTCCAACTTAAATAATTTAATTGTAGACTAATTACACAAATTGTTAACTAGATACAAGCATTAACTTGCTGTATCAATTTACCAGTAACTGTCACAGTTTAAATTTAAAAGCTTAACCATGGATTCTTTCAACCCTTCCCAGAATCCACTCTTAATCCCAGTCGTAAGTCTTACTCACTAATTAATTTAATTAATTAATTTAAACCCTAATTAACTCTTACATATCTACTTGTCCACCACCAGGTACTCCAAAACACTTTCAAGCTCCTCTACCCCCACCAGTTAAAACCCCTCCGAGCCGTCTGCCCTATTTGGAACACGGAAATAACTCGCATCCTCTTCGGCTCCCACAATCAGAAAAAGGTTATCAAAAATATGACCGACTTATCCGAAGGGATTGCCATTTTAGAACACCAATCCACGAAACCCCTCCACACTCGGTACATGTTTTGCAGCGGAGTTAACGTCACAGATGCGAAATTTATGCAAATCATCACTCTCGCCGGACCCGAGCTAAAATATATTTACGCCAATTTCCCCAACAATGCGAAATCCCCTTTAACCCTGAAACGTCTCCTCGTCGAGGTATCCATTCAAGAGATTTGTATCAAATGGAGCTTATCCAAAGAGGTCGACCTCTTCAAAAATGAGCAACCCGTTCTCCTCCCACACCTAAAAATCCTAGAGTTTGATATTGTCAACAAATCCGTAAAATTTGACACCCTCCTCCGCACCCTGATTTATTTATGCCCGAATCTCGAACTCTTTCAAGGCTCAAACTACCACGGGTTACAGAGTGTCGTGGAGGACTGGTTTTTTAACAAGGTCGTCATCGAGGCCGCGTTTCCACAACAGTGTAGAAAAATACAAGAATTCAGTCTGGGCATGAAGGCGAAAAAGTATGATAATTATACCCTCGAGAGGTTAATGTGTGCAAATTTTCCCCTGAAAAAATTATACCTTGACGTTTCCGCGAATCCCGTGGACGCCACGTGTTTGCAAAATCTGATCACAAGTTTGTCCACCACTCTGAAGGAGTTCAACTTGACGGTGGATCCATATTGTGAAAACGTTTTTCAATTGGAGGCTTGTATCTTGACGGCGAGGAAGCTAGAAAAGTTGGGCACTTCAGGGGTCTCATTACCACTTGACCTCATCCAAGGTCACCTCCATAACTTGAACACGTTAAGGATGGAACATTTCAACCAGGAAACGATAACGATGCGAACCTCGCATCAGCAGCAGCAGCAACAACAATTCGGTTATGGATTAAGAAACCTGGAACTTTTAAACCCTTTCCGTCTCACGACGCCAATAACGTTATTTTGTACGGTACAAAATTTATTTCCTAATTTGGCCAGCTTCACGATAAGCAAGCAGATGGGAGATGGTGGTCTGAAGGACTTTTTAAATAAGCAAATGGTTAATTTGAGCAAATTTACCGTGAGGGAAAGTTGTAGTGCGGGTGGGGCAGATGCTGTTAAGGTGTATAAAAGAAAGTGCAGAGGAGCCGTTTTCTCACCTCCGATTAAATTTTAATTTTAACTACTAATTGTAATTATTATTTGTATTTATTTAGGTAACACTTTTTTCTAGCGTATTTTTTATATATGACAACTTTTTATAATAAAATTGACTCAGTACAAAGAATGCAATATTTAGTTGTTTTATCTTGTCGGAACCTTTCATTTTTTAATGAGGGTTCTACATTTGTACTTCATAACTTCGTAAGGATTTCTTCATTCACCGTCTTTGTACATTTTTACATGTAAAATTATGCACCAAGAATGCCAAGATGTCAGCATAAATATTTAATTATATCATACATGAATTTTACTGATATACAAGCTTGAAGTATACGAAATACTTATGTACATTACCGAATGAATTCGGCAAGAATTTTCTATGATTATATGCATGTATCGTAGCGCATTCCGCAGAACAAATTTAATTCCTATTCCTACACACATTTATAATTTTATATGTAAATGAGTTTATTAAACTTCAAAGTTTTTACATAAATATACCACAAGCAACATTTGCATATGTAAATTTAGCTAATCATCACAATTGATTAATCTCTCTACCTCACCGAACGATACCCTCCCACAACACCATGCTTACTTAGCACAATTTGCCACAATTGAATCTTTCTGGCCTTATACAATGCTACTGCCACGCCCAAATAGAAAGTCCACATCCGGTAAAATCTCTCATCATACTTCTTCCCGTCCAACTTTTTCAATCGGGGCCAGTTCTTGATAAAATTATCCCTCCACGCTTCTGACGTCAGGCCGTAGTCGTTTCCAAAATTGTGGAAATCTTCGATTAGAAAGTAATCCCCCAGCCCGTTCATGACCTAAAAAAATTGGCACAATAAATTTGTAAATTATGCTAAGACATTTTAAATATTGGCAAAGGATTTTAATCGGGTCCGCTGAATTGTTTAATTTAACATCTGAAGCTATTTTTCTTTAAATTCTACCGGAATTTTCTTGGAAATGTGCTCCAAAATAATTTACAAAATTTTTCAAAAATAAATATTTCCATACTTTTTTGGAATTTTTGGCATTTTGCTGCCTAACCAATATCTCAAAGTTAACGATTGAAATATCCACATATATTTATGCATGCAATTAAATACCTCCTTGTAATACGGCAGGCACGCCCCTGGGAAGACATACTTCGCCGAAAAGGGTTCTTGGTGGGGCATCACGGTATGATAATTCCCCATACAGTGGACCAAACAGAGTCCGTCTTCTTTCAAACAACGGGAAAGAGTTTTGAAAAAAGTTTTGTAATTTGCCGGGCCCACGTGTTCCAGACAACCGAGGGATACAATCCTATCATAACTTCCCGCCACGTCTCGATAGTCCATCAGCTTCACCGTCACGGGGAGTCCTTGACACACTTCGGTGGCGTAGGCGACCTGTTCCTTCGAAATTGTCACGGCTGTGACTGTAGCGCCAAAGTTTTTTGCCAGATGGCGAGCCATCCCACCAAATCCGCACCCCACATCGAGCACGGTCATCCCTGGTTTAACACCCAATTTCGCCGCGACAAGGTTCATCTTTGCGAGTTGGGCTTGCTCCAGATTGTCTGCATCTTTCCAATAACCACAAGTGTAATTCATGGTGGAGTCGAGCATGTTTTCGAAAAATTCGTTTCCTGGAAGAAAATTTTAATTCTTGTCACAATTTTAGCCGCAGTTTCATAATATTGTTTTTAATTTCGTGATCATGCAAAGATCCAAATAAAATTAGAAAAACATATTTACATAATACATAGTTTACTACGTTGCAAACATCCGAATTAATTTCATCCTTGTGGTTTTCAATCCATTCAACATTTAACAACATTTAACGATTTAACAATAATTTTGCATACCCAGATCGTAATGAACTTTCGCCACATCATAAACTTTCTCCTTGGTTTGCAGGTTGAAAAATGAGAACTGCATGTAGTACAAGAATCGGTTCCATGGGTTCATAAACATCCTCAAAATTGGGGCCGGCCCGACAAAAATTTTGTAAAAGAGGGACGCAATGTCATCTGCGTCCCAATCTCCGTCCATGTAGGACTCTCCAAATCCTAGGATTCCCTCGTTCATGGCACGAATGTACACGGTATCATAAGGAGTCAAGTATTTTCGGTTCTGAAAGTTTCAAACGAGCATCGAAATTTAAAAAAAATGTCTTCTGTGAATGTTTCCGAAAATCATGTCACAAAAAATGCACATTTTCAAATCCAACCACCCGTGACATCATTTACGAACAAACCCGTAATAGCGAACCAGCACAATACATACGTAAGTGTACATACGAGTGTATGTAAATTTTTAAAAATCATGGCATGAGAACCGTGTGATTTGTACTGTAAAACTTCCCTAGAAAGTGCGTGTTCATATGTATTTTGGAAATGATTTCCCCATGTGAATAAAGATTTCGTCTAGAAAACTAATTAACTAACTATGCAACTTGAAGAAAATTATGTTCTGATAACCGTGTTGAAGTGCATTAGTGCCCCTGGTCATAAATATTATGTCACAAATATATACGTATGTACATATGCCGTCTTTATACCTTCCTAAGCTTACATCATACATCATACGTATTTTACTCTACGAAAGATTTCTCCCTACAATTTCTGAAAAAGTTTGAAGTGTGTATAATTCTTACAATCATTAACGGCACTTATTGTGTAATTAAATACAAACAGTTCAAACAAATTACGGTATGTATGTAAAAATGTGCAATATTTTTTGCATACTTTGCAGAGTTAATAACATACATATATTATACATATTATGTATAATATATAAATAATAATTAATAATTAATGTAATAATTAATAATCTCCCCTTATCAATAAGTCACCTTAAGATCGCACGGTCCCTCCTTATTGATCGTCACGCCCACTTCGTTCAGTTTCTTGACAGCGTATGGAAGTATGAGTGGTCCAATGAGACGGAGAACACAATACTCCACCCTTTTGTAGCACCTTATCAACAAGACAGTTATCGTATAGAAGAGCTGCATCTTATCTCCTCAGCTGCCCTGGCTGGACTGAGATCAAAATCCGGAAAATCCAAAATATTTTATTAAGGTACGAACCTATGTATATACATACCTGCATAATTAAACACTCATGGCGTACATTTTCTCTGGTGAAATCTTCATTTCACTTGAGAAACTCAGCAATCTTTAAGTCACAGGGGGCCGTGCTTTAATTACGTGACGTAACGCAAGACAGGGCAACTAAGGATAAGTGAAAATGTGCGATATCATAAAAATCTAAATTCTAATGACCATGTTAGATAAATTAGTGGTATTAAATAAATAAAAATTTTGGGTTCCATAATTTACGTACGGTACCAACTTAGGTTATCCAACCTGGATTATGTTATGTAACCAAAATGGGTGGGCACGCTCGTTGGGCAGGATGTTCCATCCGAAGAGATAGATTAGAGACACACAGGTGAAATTAAGAAGCAATTTATAACTATGTAAATATGTAACATACAAAGACCATAGCCAAATTCTTATTTTAATGAAAAGCATAGAGTAACAAAATGTCAGTACATATATGTCTACCCAATAAATACACATAGGTATTCATCATTAATTGTCACGGATTCGTGCTCATAATAAGCGTTGCGTTACGGGGAGATCATGTATGTTACATATGGAGTAGTAATTATATTTGTTATACCTTCCCACGATCCTCACCTCGCACCGGATAAGATATTTATGCATATAAAGTACATATGTACATACGATTGATGAATTGTATTACCATAAGTGGTAACCATGATAAGTAACAGAAAGCTTAGGTAACAAGTGTCTGTTCTGATTTGAAACAACTAGTTAATATGTACGCATGCATATAGATTTAAATTAAGTAAACTTGATCTTACTTGAATTTCGTAACTGTTACACATTTCTTTAAATTAAAAATATATGAAGATTTATTCCCATCAAGTAAATTAATTGATTACTAAGTTAAGATTAAAATTAGAATCAAATGTTTCTTTATAAATTCATTATACATGGGACTATGTATGTAAATAGATGCATATATTCACCCACATAAGTATGTACATATTTATTTACTTATGCAAAATAATTGTTGTTTTTAAGTAGGTAGTTCCGATTTCATGAGAGGTGAACATTAAAAATAATTACTAAAACTAAAACATTAAGGTGTGCGGGTCACTGCGGGTACGTATAAAATCAAAAACGGATGCTGTGCACGGAAGCGAAACCTTTCATCCTAAAATGTGTTAGAAAGTTTGAGTCAAACATATCCATCGGTCGACATGCATGAGATCAAGTTAATCTATTCATTAATTCCCCGGCAAGAATTTGTATCTCACAGCGTTTTTCGACCAACAATAAATAATAAACTCCAGCAACCGACAAGTACATAAGTAATACTAGTAATAGTGAAGAAGAGGAAGAAAGTCGTAAAAAATTCTGATGCGTACAACACTGCTGCGGGATGGACGGACAAACAAAACGATATGATCGCAAGTGACCTGAGTCCCTTTCCGTTGCATGATAAATAATTTTGACTTCTATTTATTTGACGTCATGTCTGAGGTTCATAAATTACAAAACTGTAAGGTTTCCACGAAAAATGATTACATAAACGAGTATGTATGTATATACATGTATATATTTAGTTATGCATTACATGAACAATTAACTATATATATACAAATGTGTACATACATACTTATACATAGATATTTACGTAAGTTTTCAAGTAATCATCTCGTCATGAAATGGCCACATAAAAACTTATGTAATTTAAATTTTATATAAGCAGGTTCTCGGGAATTTACTACCCGGATTAATTACATACACATCCATTTACAGATAAGTATTTGGTAATATGCACTTATATGCACGTATGCATGCACATAAAAATACCAACACAGAATGAAGGGTCAAGTTTATCAAAAAAGTGGCTTGCGTGCACTCTAACCAAATAGCAACTTGCACCAGATCAGAACTGATGTCAATATCGGCGACGGGGGCGTGAGTAGTGAAAATAGATAGTCACGCCGCACGGCATATCCGTCCAACCCTGATTATTACAGTCTTATTGATTTAGCTTTGAGATATTTACAAACCGGTACTCAGATACGTAGTTACTGGACTAATGTTTATTCAAAAACCAAAATAAGTAGACTCATATTTTTTATTATTTTTTTTATTTGAGAGTTTTGCTAGGTACGTGGCGCGATTTTAGGCTGATGCCTCAAATCGAGTCTGCATAAAATCGGAGGCGTGTAGTTCTTTACCAGATGTGTGTATTTTAAAAAATTTTGTAGGGTCATGGCTGCAAACTTGCGGTTGTCGCATAGCATAGCAACATTTCACGGTCAACTTACATAATTCCAAGGTTTTATCATTCATTTTAGGCTCTTACGATTATGTGAGTAATAAATATTTTAGCAAGTTTTTAAAAAAATAATTAAATAAATATTTAACAGATTCCATTATTAGTTAAATATGTACTAATATTGACACATACATACTATTGAGGACATCTCAATGACAGGTGTACAAGAATACTTTAGGCTTTCACACCCCCACTCGTGCCTGTTGTCCTTGGATAGCTCATCCACAAATTGACAAAAGAGGTTAAAATTTTACAAACAACAGAAGAATTTGTGAAAATATAATGCTACATAACATAATGCAATCGTTTAAATATTTATTTAGAATTAAAATTATTTATTTATTTCCCAGATAAATAATCAGGACCCAGATTCACTAAGAAATATTCTTGGTCTGTAGACAGTCTATAGACAAAATCCAATTCACTAACTCGGTTTAAACCTGTCTTAAGACAAAATCTAGAAAAATTTGAGCCCAAGACAAAATTTAGACCGAGTTAGTGAATAGGTCGATTCATTAGCAAAAAGTTAGACCAAAGCTAGCTCAAAGTTAGAGCAAATCTCAAACCTACTCCGGAGGTGTCTAACTTTAAGATTTGAGCTTAGTTTCTGTGCGACTGCGAGAGGAATAACACATGTTATTTTTTGTTGTTTTTGTGGAAATGAAATATTTAATTAAATAGTAATTTTAATTTTTGAGTAAATGCCAGATAATTTCCCCGTCTCCTAGTCCTTTGCCAGAGCCTTAACAGCCAGTGCAGTGACTGCATGGCCGTCCCCCTTCGATTCTTGGAGGAAGAAAGACTGAAGATATTCGGAAGAGAGGAAGAAACTGGAACAATTAAGTGACTTCGAAGTTGGTAAACATTTTGGACTACTCTTGTGGGGAGCGGAAGCTATTTGTGAGATTTTTAAGCCTTTAGAAGGGCAAAGGTCATCCTCGATTCCCTTCGAAACCTTCCTGAACACGAAAGTCAAGTTTCGAAGAGGGGACACAAAGTTGATGCGAGAACAAGTCGCAGATGTACAAGAAAAAGTAGCAGTTATTAAAAAAATTGAGCACATTCTGTCAGATATGCGGGATATTTCTCGCAAGAAAGTGGAACTTACACAAGGTGAATGAATAACTCATCTCTACGGGAATAATGCGTTTAATTTTGTAACAAATTTATTTATTGACGTGTTGTTCTATTTATAGCAAAATACAAACAGATAGGAAGTCAGCACGTCAATGCATTGGATTAAGCCAGCGCCGTGAGGCCAGCGTCAATGTAATGAAGATAATGTAGATTTTAACAAACAAATATTTACATAAATAGTCATTTTAATAGTTACATACATGTCAGATAGTTCATCCCTGTCCTAGTTTTTTGACAGAGCCATAATAGCAGTGCGATGACCACATGATCGTGCATAATACGTATAAAATGTGTGATGGAACAGGTATTGACTTTAAATCGGCGAATTTCGGTATGCGAACATAAATACCACATTCTATAAATTGAAAAGTCGTCAACAATTATAATCAATATATATTTGAATTTGCATGCTAAGTTGCCGAAAAGCAATGACGATAGGAATCATACCAGCGTTGGAGAACATCTTGCAAGCAAGGAATTTGGCGTAAGTTGTTTCTTGAATGGGTAAAAAATTGAAACATGTGCTGGCAGAATTACCTGCGCTGACATCAAGTAACATTTATCTGTTAGGAGATTCCGAACCTTTGGAGCCTTGTTGCTGACCCCTTATGCAGATTATAAGCTGAGGAAGATTATAAATTGAGATTTAACAAATTCTAGAAACGAGTGATGTTATGCACGGCACCATTGGTACTTGAAAAATCTGATTCCGTTTAATGTCCAAGTATATAGATTGACCCATAATTAAAGAACAGTTTGTAGGTCCAGTGAGACGAATTATAAGTAGGAGAGGAATCAAATCGTGTTACCAAGAATGAAAAAATTGCAGATTGATTGCAGCGAGTGTTATTATGCTTCACAACTCACTTATTGAAAAGGGTATCCCGCTTGCAGATGACGACGAACCATTACGGGACGAGGTCATTAACATTTACTACAATCAAATTTAAGGTAAATATTTTAGCCACTGCTAGTAAATGTAACAAATTAATGGCATTTTTTTCTCAAGTATATTAGAATGCAAAATTCGTTCATGGAAGAGACTAACAAATGGTATTTTGCTTTTCAGCCTCAAGTCTGAATGGACGAAGTAGCGCTGGCCTTACACAAGACGCTGGCTCATTTGGAATAAACATCACACATTACTTGCAGGAATTGTAATACCGGATCGCACAGACGACCCCATTCTAATCTCACTTCTCAGCCACGCAATAATACTCATTGATCCGCCTTGAAGAAATTTAAGCAAGATGAACTCATATACACAGGCGTGATTGGTGTTTAATTTAATGGCGGCTCTATCTGTCTATTTGTCATTCTGTTGCAGCCAAATATAAATTACGACAAATACGACAGTAAAGACATTTTCGATTCTCCCAGCGTCGTTAGACCAGCGCCATAAGGCCAGAGTCGATGTAGAGAAGATTGTGGATAGTGTAGATTTTAAATATTTTAAATATGCGTTAAATCTATCATAAATAGTTGGACAAATGTTTATTCTAATTTGCAAAATTAAAAGACAGAACTCAAAAATCCATGTTCTTTAAATTTTAATTTTTTGTATTTTAATCAGCCCAAAAAATGTCGTCGTACTTAAATAACAAGTGGTGGTAAGGAAAGGAGAACAAGGGACTTTACATGCTTTTAAAATGTCAACAAAAACATAAATATTCGACCGAGTCTTGTTGTGAGAGAAAGTGAGATGGTCGGTGGTGGATAAATTATATATCCCACGCAGGCTGGGCAGACTTTAGTCTCTCCCGCCTTTTGAAATCGTTCTTAAACCCGTCTTAAGCTTAAGACCATCAAACACCGATTTGAAAAAAGTGCTGAATTGGGGGTAAAACCGATCTTAAGATCGGTCTTAGACAGTCTTAAGCTTAAGCCGAAATTTCGGTCTAAGTTACTGAATCTGGGTCCAGACCAGCTTAAACTGAATCATTAAACCTTGGAATTAATTTGACAATTAATTTAGCTAAAATCTTGTTATGCAATAACCGCAACCACCGCTTTTTGGTCACGATCCCACAAAAAATACAAAAATCCACACATCTGGTCTGGTCCAAATTGCGTCACCAAATTTAACAAATGCGGAATGCACCGATTGTGTACATACAAAGTCATATTTATAAAGCCACAAATTTCCTATAAATTCAATTTATTCTGAACATTTCGAAGTAGTCTAGCCCAGCGCGTTACTCCTGCAAAATGACGCTCTCCCTGACATTTGCCCTCATTTCGACCCTCCTCTCCTTCACGGTGGCACAATTTACTGAAAATTGGGCCTCCACAACATCCCCCACATTTGTCACGTATGGAACCCACGGTTCTCCCGAGTCTGCCTTCGCCGATCCCGCCGCCCTCGATGGGAGAGCTCTCCGTCTGACGCTGAACGCCAATCCACCCGCCGGAGTGGGCGGCGCCCCCGCCGCCGAGACGTATGGCCGCTTCAAATACGGCACGTACTGGACCCGCGCCAAAACAGGGAACTGTTCCAACCAACCCTTGGCAGGCGTCGTTTCGGGAATTTTCACCTATTTCAACGACCAAGGCGACCGAAACGGTAACGGAATAGCGGACAATTCCGAGATAGATTTCGAATGGCTTTGTGCCGACCCGAAAGTTGTGCATTTGTCGATTTGGACGGATTATCAGGAATCTAATCCGCCAAATATTCGCGTAGTTTATCGAACCATTGACTTATCCACGGGTCGAGTGCAGATGGAGTGTTATCGGGAACAGTTTGGAGAGTGTAGGCTTCTCAGCGGGCCGGAGAGACAGCCAGCTACGGTCACCCCAATTTCAGGGTATGACTCCTCCACCGAGTATTTTTGGTACGGCTTGGAATTTGCGGCGGATCGGGTGCATTTCATGATTCGTGGGAGGAATGATGAGGTTATCACGTTGTGGGATTATCGAGGACCGGCCGCAAGGATGCCGAATGACGAGATGCATTTCATGCATAATGTGTGGCACACGAATAACTGGTGGCCGGAGGGGGATGATGGGACGATGATTGAGTCACCGAGGTCACCCGTGTACATGTTTGTGGATTCGAGTAGTTTTACTCCGTTGTAATTTGAAAGATGGCGATTATTAGTAAGACGAAATTTCAAAATTCCGAATTTGAGTTATTCGTTTAAAAATTGTGAAATTATTGAAAGTGAAAAATAAAGAAAATGTGTCTTCAGTTTAGGACCCAAGCTTTGAGTGGTCTTACTAAATTATTGACAATCATGCTATCGTGCATTAATGTAACATGGATTGATAAAGTGTCGTTTAATATGCTATTTACTAGTACTAGTACATAACACGCTTCACAAATATTTATCATGTGGTTGGCCTGGCGTGGATGTACATACTTACATAGATACATGTCAAGTCATATGTATAAATGAGTACGCATTTCAGGATAAGTTTGCAATACAAATATGTAATAATGATAAGCACTTATACATACGCAGTTTATGTCCTCATGTGTATGATGATTTGCATGCTTACAGTGGGGTGTCATCTCTGTAAATGAAGCAGTTGCATACTTTAGTCCTATACATCCATGCTTTAGTCTTTGTTGCATTTGCATGAAAAACGTAACTTCTGTACACATTCATTCATACATTTATCTTGTTGTACTGGCACAATCCAACTGCAAGTGCAAATATGACACCCTTTGGAAAACAAGACAATTCTACCTTTTCACACTGACGAGATATGTAAGCAGATAGACAGATAATAAAATACGTTAACTGGACTTGGGCCAACTGACTACAACGCAACGAACAAGGATCTCGATGTATATGAGCAAGAATTATACGATTCGACAACGACATACAACGATAATTTTTAAGGTATACTTTCACTGTATGGGTAAGCCACACAGGTCGAAAAAAGTTGTGGAGACATATTTTTTTTTGTGTCAGGTCACCCCAGTGGGTGCAATGGCCACATCAGCCTTCGATGAGGGTGGCACGGGGAAATTCATAGAAAATGAACCGGTGGGTACTTTTTCAAAATTAGAGGTGTTTTGGATTCATGAATACCGTGCCTCGACAGCTTTTTCGAGTTGTCTCGAAATTTCAGTTTTCCAACTTTTTCTAAATCACTCAAATTTGGAAAATTTGGTTCTCACCAAAAAAATTGTGCTACGATATAATTCCGTAACCGGACACGACGGAGTGGACAAAGTATATATATTCTGAATCCTCTCTCATAGGTCTTTGCTTCTGGAACAAGTTAAATTACCATTAAAGTCGAAATCGACCTGCGTGACCTTTTAAGCGGGCCCAAAGTTGAAAAGGTCATAGTCTCACAACACCCGGTAAATGGGGTATCGTTGAAGAGGCCTAGGAGAGAGGATTCAGAATATATATACTTTTTGGGGTGTATGGCCACTGTGTCGTGTCCAATTACCGAATTGTATCGCAGCAAAATTTTTTTGGTGAGAACCAAATTTTCAAAAGTTGAGTGATTCAGAACAAGATGGAAAACTGAAATTTCGAGACAACTCGAAAAAGCTGTCGAGGCATTGCATTCATGAATCCAAAACAGCTCTAATTTTGAAAAAGTACCCATCGGTTTATTTTCTATGAATTTCCCCGTACGACCCTCATCGAAGGCTGATGTGGCCATTACACCCACTGGGGTGACCTGACACCCAAAAAATTATGTCTCAACAACGTTTTTTGACCAGTGTGACCTATCCATATAGTGAAAGTATATCTTAAAAATTGTCGTTGTATGTCGTTGTCGAATTGTATAATTCTTGCTCATATATAAAGATTACGGTCAGGACAGGATGATGATGTCTCTTTTTTACATTTATTCAGTTTAACGGAATTCATACAATCGACTCATCCACAGCTGCAGTTCTGCTTAAAAATATAAGAACGAAGATAATTTTATACCATATAAATATTTCAAACTAGGCATTTAATATATCTCTTCATGTAACTATAGTTAAATTTTGAAAATTACTGTGATATTACATACACAAATAACGTCAGCAAAAAAATCCCAGATTACTCTTCAAGTTCCTCCTAAGTATATAAAAATGCAATAACGACGTAACATTTGAAAAGATAAAGTACAGTGCTACAATGACATGGACAATAACTGACATCTAATTTCAGAGGGTTATACATACATCGCCTGAAAAAAAAGCAACACAAAGAAAATCTGTTGACTTAGAAAATTTACCTTGTTTTTGACCATGGCAGTAAACTGCAGCGATCTCATGACCCCTTGACATACACAGTCGAGGGATCAAAAGGTATGTATGTACGAAATTATAAATTTGTACTTCTGCATCCGCAATTGAATTTTAGCAATTATGATTCCTCATTTTAGACAAAAAAAACAGCAAATACAAATAACAAGGTCCAAGTAAACTAAAACAATCGACAAAACCAAACAATGCAATCTGAAAATGCTCAGCAAACGAAATCTACCAAGCTTTACCCCGAAATTGGACCACCGCCCGCAAACATCTACCCGAACCTTAACCCCGACGACCCTCTACAAAATATACCGACACAACCCCCCATCTCCATGGAACAATGTATCTCAGACCTAATCGTGTCCGAGACCGAATTACTTGTCAAGCTCACCGAGATCTGCGTCATCCTACGCCAACGCCACAAAAATTGTGCAATCTCCAAAACTGCGGGTAGCTCGGCGTCCATTGTCGGTTCTGTGCTCACTATTTCGGGCGTTTTCTTGGCCCCCTTTACTGCTGGATTGTCACTTACCGCAACGGCAGCTGGTATGCAAAAGTAATTTTTACGAAAAGTGCAAAATATTAAAATTGAGGCAATTCATGCAGTTTTTGGTAACATCGTAACATGCGTAAATTCTGTAAACTTATAAATTTTTATCGAATAAATTTCCTTTCTAAGGAAATTTAAGCTATAAATTTTTGTAAACTTATTCAGATCAAGGACGTCTTTTTGCTTTGTAAAGTTTGTAAATTTATTTTAGAAGACGTTCGGATTTTTTACCAATGACTGCGTGAATTGTATACGTATGTATTTGATTAATGTTTACGCCGAAAAGTTAAGAAACATAAAATTTCAAAATTTCAAGACATTTACTTAATACCCCCAAATAAACCTCACCAATTTTCAGGAATCGCCACCACCGTTGCCGGAGTGGGAACCACGATCGGAACCGACATCACGAAATCCTTCCTACACAAGAAGACCATAAAAGAGTTGGAAGCCCTTCTCGAAATCCGTCTAAAACAGTACGAATTTACCGGAAAGCAAATCAGCAAAGCGCTAGATGTCGCGTCCATGGGCGTTTCCGCGACCGCTAATGCCGCTCAAGTTTTATCCTTTGCCAAAATCTACCAATTTCTTTACATAAATCGTGACATTTACGGCATAACGGGATTAACCGCGTCCATGTGTGCGCAAGAGCAGCTCGGAGGTTTACTCGTGGGCGTCGTGCGACCCCAGCTGAACAAAGGACTGGCCTTGATTGGACTTAAATTGGGCGCGAGGACTTTCATGGTCGGATTGGGCGTGATTTTTATTGCTCTCGACATCAAAACCATTGTCGACTGTTGGAGAAAAGAGCCCAAGTTGTGCGGCCAGGTGGAAGAGATTTGTAAAGATATTCAAGCCAAGATTGACAGCCATGAGAAGCTTTTGACTGATAAAGATGACAATGAAATCGTTAATCGTGAAGATTAAGAATTTTAGCTCAAATTAAAAATACGCAAATTCTCCTTAATGCACATAAAACGAAAATATATTTATGTAATTACTGCGCAAAGCAAATTACCCTTAAAGTATTGTTAAGTTTCAATAATAATAATTATTCATGCATGTACGTATTTAGGGCCCAATTTTACTGAAAAGAAATATTAAAGATGAACAAGTTTTAAAGGCTACAGATAATTCTCTAATGTTTTTTATTCGCATATTAAAATAATTTCGAAACTTTGTCAAAATATGTATGTATGTATGTATACCGTTTTAGCTGCTGTTTTTATTTTCGTAGATTTTAATAGGGTTTTACCCGAATACAATTACGTGCTTTAAAATTCATATCAAAAAATTAAATCTACCATATGGAACAAATTGTCTATTTGATGCATTCCACCAACATCAATTATTCATCTCGAAACAACCAAAATTGGTACAAATTAGATATCGATTTGCAACTTATATAAAAACATGTACAATTCTCAGACAATTACATGAATTTCACCATAAAGGGAAAGATTACACTAAAATTATTAAAGTTATTTTTATAAAATTATTAAAAATGCGTTTGAAACTTGCGTATCAAAGTTTTGCATATGTAACAATGAAAATCAATATGTACATCTGTATGACACTTTTATGTATGTATGTATAGGTATGTATAGAGCATTTGTGATTAGGTATGTACATATGTATGAATTTACGGAAAGATCTACATATTTATTGGGCGTATCTACGTCAACGGTTTTTGTGCATATCATTTCACTTAACAGAGAAATAAATACTCTTTCAAATAATCATGCAAAAAAAATCATTTCCATTCATTTTTCATTGGGCAAAGTTTTAAATAAAAGTTACATAGTTTTTTAGTATACAATTTTGTAAAGTTTTACCAGTTTCACACCCCTTGTAAACTTAACATGCGTGAAATTTTTAGGCTATGCAAACGTTATACACATGTCCAATTTGTTTTTACAACAGCAAAATCGTAACTAACCTATCAATACAGAACTGCCAGACATTGAGGGACGTCAACTTGTCAAAAAACGTTCCATTTCCCATGCTCAACCTAATCGGATAACAACTCCTAAGATACGTTTGCATCCACTTGTTCCTTTGCTGTCTCCCCATGCTAACAAACTCCCTCGATTTCAAATACGGGGACGACAGAATTTTAATAAAATAATGAATATGGAAAAATAAATTGTTTCCAAACACTGCAAACATGCAAACTGCTAGATATGGCAAACTTGCCCAGGACGTTAGCACCATGTACAGACAGCTTACTTGGCCCATAATTAAGCCACAAACATATGTCGCCATCCCTGGTGGTCGCCAAGTCTCGTTATGCAATTTGGAGTGGAGTTGCACAATTCGATATTTCTTTACCCTGAGGAACCGGCCCGACATAATTTCTCTGAAATTACAAAAAATAAATAAATCGTGTCAAACAACAAAGATGAAAAAGTGGGCGCTAGAGGCTCATAGGTACAGTAAATAAAATGTAAAATGACACCGCATGAAAATCACGTAATTTATGACCTTCGACCTCGTCGCCTAGCTCATAGGTACATCAGAGGTCAAAAACTTTGACGGTATCGATTTCGTGGTGAAATTTCTTTTAAAATGGTTCTCCATTACGAAAATTAAGGCTAAATTTAATTTTGGACATTCGGACAATTTCGGACCACCCCATGGGGGAGATCCGATTGACCCCATTATCGACCTCGACCATGAACTAATAATTAGAAGCACAATGGCAAAAACCGCGTAGAGGCTTCCTGGCCAATAGACGGATCGACGGACAAAACGATTACATAAAGCGGCTGACGCAACATAATAAATGTAATATTTCACAGCAACGACCACGTGTAGGCCGCCAGCAGTCCAATCATAACTTTAGGGAGAAGCCCGAACTGGACGCCGTCATCTTCCCACGACGAGCAATTGAAGAGATTTTCCACTACCCCCGGCATCAGCGGGGGATACACGGTTTCAAAATACTTAGCGTTACTAACGCCACTGGAACCGGGACTAGCGCAAGTTGCACTGCGAAATGTACCGCTAACAAGTAGAAATCCGTCCACGTGATTTTCTTAGCTAAATATGTAGTTAATTCAAATTGCATACGTTTAAGGTATTTACATACTTAAATTTTCATGTAATCCGAATTTAGACTTGGCTTTGCTTTGTATATAAATACATACCCTGCTAACGTTACGAACAGATATATCCCCGTATATTATTTAAATTATACTCACGTTCCTTATCGTTTTCCCAGTAGTCAACCACGATACTAAAGTTGACCAGTGCTAGGACATCTTCATACGCTCGCATCATATGAATCATTCCCAATGAAACAACTCCATACAGTAGTGTGAAATACGTAACCATGACGATTTTCCAGGTTTCAGTCGTCTCCTGCTGATTTTCATAAGTCGTGCCAAATCCGAGTGATCTGAAAACGTCAGCCTCCCTCAACAACCAATTCAGGCCAATTATGAAATGGACCAATAAATTTCCAAGATCAAAAACAATTTTCGATACGGATTTCCAATTCAGCTTGTACAACTCCATGTGAGGGATTGTTTTTTGCTTGTTAACAAAGACTGGGACGAGCTTTGTAAATATGCACAACTCTAAATGAGCAATAATAAAATTGTAGTGGTTTGCAAATATGGATTTTAGTTGGGTGGAAACGGCTCGAAATTTTGATAAAGTTTCGGAACACATTATGGAAGTGAAAGTTATATATGTAACATTCAAGATAGTTTCCTCAACGAGTCATGAGGTTATTTTCTGGTTACTTATAAGGTTTTTCCAATGAAGATCGATTTAAAATGGTGGTGTAGTAATAACTTTTTTATTGGGTTGTCTTTCTTGGGACACGTTTTTATAGGCGATAGACCTTTATGATTAATATCATGCAGTACGAAGTATTGGTTATGATACTGATTGTACTTACGAGATTAATGTTTCAAGTATAATAACCAAGTAAAAGGTTGAGTTTTATAAGACATCAAAATTAAGCCAAGATATTTAAGATATTAAAATTGAAACGTATGTATAAATGGAAAGTTTAATCATTGTTTTAATTGAAGCAATTTTCATACGAGGGCATGTTCTTAAATAAATATTATTTTAATAGTTGGGTCGTTTTTTTAGGGTATTTGACTGATTACGGCTTATGTCTCGGATTAAGGAAAGATTAATATTTAAGACATTTAAATTAAAATGTATTGATTCGAAAATAAATAGTCACTAGGAAAACCCAGTCTTATTTTGGGAGGATACATTTAGTCACTTCTCAGAAACGTCGAATTGAACGATTTTTCGAATTTGTGGCTAAATCGGAAAAAGTCCCCCAAGCAAGATTTACTTCTTGCTTGGGATGGATATTCAATCAATTAGTATGCATAGTATACAAATACATAAACACGAGGGAGTCTAACTGAAAGTGAGTGATAAAAATTATTTTTATTTATTTTGCATCCAAAAAAGTATCCAAAAAGCCTTATTCGGGACATCACTCATAAAAGCAACATATTTATGAATATATACTTACACACAAATATTTTACGCAATGGATGATCACATATATATTACGTAGTTCCTGCACGGACTCTAACTGAAGCACAGTTAGAGTTCCTGGAAAGTGTATTTGAAAAAAAGCACACATAAAACAGATGAAAAAGTGAGATTTTTGGAGCACACACGATTTCGTTCCAGCTGCCAAACGTGGTGGCTGCAACTCTCACCGCCACCACCGCTCATCCCCACATATCCTGGCTTCAAAATTGACGTTGAAATCACATAGGTGGCGTCTGCACCCCTATTTCTGCACCAGACCCTCCATCGTAGAACCTAAAATTTGGGAATACGCGACTCCGAAATTGGGGTGCGGACGCCACCTAGGTGCTTCCAACGTAATTTTTTGATGCAGAATATGTGGGGATTGGTGGTGGTGGTGGTGAGGCACGGTGGTGCACCACCGTCGTGGAGTGAAGCACACACTGCTTGGGCGTGCAGCAGCCACCACGCGCTGCGTGAATACTACCGATTAAGGGGGAGAAATGAACCCTCTATCGATGCGTTTTTCCTTATGCACTTTCCGCGAACCCTTTCTGGCACCTCCAAATCTCAAATGCCAGTTGGGTTCGCCGCGTGAACTATATATTACGTACTCGACGTCACATAATTCTGCATATGTATACATAATTAAGTAATCATTTTAAATCTTTTTGAAACATATCAAGATATGCTGTAATTCTTTGAGGTCCTTTGCTTGGCATAGCTTTGAACAATAGGTAACTCTCTTGCAATGTCTACATTTTAGCTCACTTTTACCCTTGCCACAATATCGGCACCTGTCGACATCACGAATTTGAGGATGTTTGATCAGTAAATTGGGGTCGTCCAGACGAATCGCCCATCTCTCATCGGTCATTAATCTGTGGTATGGATTCACAATAGTGAAAGCACACCCATACCCAATTTCATCATGAGAAGCGTCAACTTGAGGATAATTGTAGACAAAGACACGCCCAAGGTCACCTGAATTGATAAAATTAAAAATCATTTTAGATTGACTTGTAAATCATCTAAATTTGTAAATGATACATTGAAAGCAACAACTTATCCCATAATGTATGCCATACCATTTTCGTCCTTGACTATCAAATGAATTGAGGCCGTAAGTCCTATTACTGCATCTTCGACCACTTTCAATTTAATAGCAAATCCGTCATATATCTTATCCTTCTCAGATTTATCCATATCTTTGAAAGTTATTGGTCGAAGTCCGATGAGATTTGGGCAAGCCGCCGGAAACAATTTTGCTGGATAGGTTGTTTTCGACAAAGTTAGTTGTGATTTCTGTTCTTTTGACAGTTTTACTTTCGTTCGGTGTGCGATGATGACCTCCGACTTCGGAATGGGAGCCACTCCCCCTGATTTGTACGATAAGCCTAGACTCTTGCACCTGCGCTCTCTCTTCCTCTCTATACCATCGAAATCAGTGTCATAATCTTTGACCATCACGAATTCCCTCATCGCGCTATTTTGCAACTCTTGGTCTAACAAGGGAACCTTAAGTACTGTCACCTCTCGATTTCCTTCGGAATGGCTTTAATCGACAGATAATTTAGTGAAACTAAATCTTTGTCATAGAACATGCGGTGCAAAATCGCGTTTTCGCCAAATATTTGGCGAGAGCTGAACCAAAACCTGCCATTTGCCCAATGGTTTTAACATAGCCACCAGCCTTTCGAATGATGAAATGAACTTCATATAATCTTATTAAATTATATTTGTACCTGTCCGCGTAATTTCAGCCCGATCACAAATATGCATAAAAAAATGCAAAGATTGGCAAATTTTTTGCAAATTGCGAAAATCTGAAAACTTTCGCAAATTTAAATTTCTTTCTTTCTTTAAATTCAACAAACTTATCAGTTTAACTGTTATAAAATATATTTTTCTTATTGCAAAAAATTTGCAAAAATTTGTAACAATTAAAGTTTACATTTTTTAAATTTCGCATTTTAGAGAAACTTAAAAATTGTCATATATGCAGATATGAGCGAATAAAGGGAAAGATAATTTGTTAAACAATTAAACATGCAAACATTGCAAACAAATTCTACATAATAATATTGAATTAAAAAATTGCACACATTGTAAGTTTTTGCAACTTACCAAAAGAAATACCGCAAATAATTTCGAAAAATACGTAAAAATAGACTAGCCTTGGTTATTTAAGTTATTTTCATAAAAAATTGCGAAGTTCAGTTTCTGCAAATTTTTGCAAATTTTTTGCAATAAGAAAAATATATTTTCTAACAGTTAAACTGTTAAAGTTTGTTGAATTTAACGAAACGAAGAAATTCAAATTTGCAAGTTTTCAGATTTTCGCAATTTGCAAAAAATTTGCGAATCTTTGCATTGTTTTATGCATATTGGTGATCGGGCTGAAATTACGCGGACAGGTACAAATATAATTTAATAAGATTATATGAAGTTCATTTCATCATTCGAAAGGCTGGTGGCTATGTTAAAAGCATTGGGCAAATGGCAGGTTTTGGTTCAGCTCTCGCCAAATATTTCGCGAAAACGCGATTTTGCACCGCATGTTCTATGACAAAGTTTAAGTTTCACTAAATTATCTGTCGATTAAGGCTATTTGGAAGGAAATCGAGAGGTGACAGTACTTAAGGTTCCCTTGTAAGTCAAGTTCAAACTGATCGACTGAAAACCCCTCCAGTACACTTGTTTCCGAGAAAAGGTCACGCAGAATTACGTTCATCGTATTATGTTTTAGACAATAAGTATACCACACTGCTGCCAAGTTACGTGACCCATAATAGAAATAATGGAATGTAAGACTTTCCATCGCACGAACGACGCCTAGCAAAGACCCGACTTTCCAATATCCGATGGCTTTCTCGAAATCGAGGGGAACGGCCTCTCCTTGGGAGAAAAGGAGACCTAAGTTGTTGGCCGAAAATCCGCAACCATTTCGAAGTGCTTTAATGTACCACTCACAAGCCTGCAACAATAAACGACAAGTGTAAGTTTAGAAAAATGCACATTTCTTCTTGGATATAAATCGCAAACTGTGACATTTGTATTTAATCACTGTAAGAGTCCCTCTAACCTGTTTGTAATTTTTTTTCACAACCTCGCCATTTTGGTACCTTAAACCGAGCGAGTGTTGTGCTTCAGCGACGCCAAGGTTCTTATACTTTAGCCCGGATCCGGGAGGGAACTCTGTCAGTGGGGGTTGCTTTGCGGCTTGGAGTGTTAATTGATACGCCTGTTGCATATTCCTTTCAACGCCTTTCCCTTCAGCCGTTAACATACCAAGATTGTACATTCCCTCTGCATCTCCTTGGCTGGCTGCTTTGGCAAAAAGCTCTGCCGCCTTTTCGTAATTTTGAGGATAATCCTTTGCTCCATTTGCGTATTTATGAGCTTCTGCACATATAAAAGATGGGATGCCAGCCTCGAATAGGGCCTTATCCGTTTCATTTCTAAATGGAATGTTTCCAAAGCCAAGTCTCGATATTTGGTCTTCCAACTCGGCAGCCGTCGGTGGGAGTTTGGCAGGGTCCAAATGTTCTTCACGTTTCAGTTTAGCGATCATGTGAATACAGTAGTTTTTAGCGTCGAGACATGTTTGATACGCTGGATCATACTTGAGTGAAATCTCATAGTTGAGTAAAGCTTGTTGAAATTTGTTCAGTTTCTCATAACACAATCCCAGTCTGTAGTACCCCTTTCCCCACTGAGGTTGCAGATTAATGCAGCATTTCGCATCAGTTTTGGCTTCAGAGTAGAATTTTACTTGACAAAAACCTGCCGACCTGTTCGAGTAGAGGATGGACAAACTCTTGGAGTCAATATTTTCCACTTCAATTGCTTCAGAATACGGCTTAATGGCTTTCCAAAAATTTCGTTGACCAAAGCAAACGTTTCCTTCGTCTTTTAACTGCATCACCTTGGCCAGCATTTCATTCTCCACTTCTGATCCAGACAGTTTAATTGTGGTGGAGCTAAGGTCGTCTTCTCTCAAGCCATATCTGGACAGGATTTGTATGGCTGATTTCCAATATTTTTGGAAAGTTTGATCATCCAATTGTGCATTTCCCAGATGTGACAATTCGTTGCGGATTTCTCTCAACTTTTCAAAATCGCGTTGATGATGTTTAGCATTTGTGTAGTCGTGAATCGCTTTGATGGAATCCATAAGAAGTAGTAAATCCCACATGTTTATGTTCCCTGACTCGAGAAGTTTCTTCTGAATATTTTGACTCCTTTTATAAAGTGCAGAAGCCATATTCTCAATGAATTGACACCCAAAATCTGGCGTATTTTTCCAAGGTGAACGTCCTGCATCGTGCCAGAGGGATGCGAAGATCTCACGAAGTTTTTGTGCGGCGTCATCATTTATGAGCCGATGAAGTTTGAAATAGTTCTCATGCAGGGAGAGTAAGGAATTATCCGCCATCTGTATATGTATGTACATGAATACATGTTTAAGTAATCTAATTTATAATTAAAAATAATTGCAAATCATTTCAAAGTTACATTGATTTTAGTAATTCCACAAACAGGTACTTAGTCTGCAAAGGGTATACACCTCCTGTGTAAAAAATACATCCATATTATATATATCCACAAATATTGAATATTGTATTCAAAATAGACAAAAATTTGTCTAGCAAACTCTTGAGGGGCCGTCCATAAATTACGTAACGCAAAAATCATCATTTTTTAGACCCCCCCTCCCCCCTCGTAACGGCATCGTAACGCTTCTCGACTACCCCCCTCCCCCTTCGTAACGTAACGTAAATTTGATTTCACCGCAGGTAATTTCTTTAACAGTAACAGTAACAGTAACAGTCTTGCAAAATTTTCATTTGTTCCAGGTTGTGTAGACAAATGTCGCTTTTATTGCTTCTATTTCTTTTAAATTGCTAGATAAATTAGAATTTTGTGAATTTCTTGTTCAAGAACAACGAAATCATATTCGACAAGAAATGGAAATTGTAAATCTTACAGGTCTCTCAACGTTTACCAAGACTCACAATGGAACCTTTTGTCAAGTTGCACCCGGAAAACTATCGTACGACCATTAATAGATGAGTACAATTCTTGACAACCATCATGCCTCCTAAGTGACCTGGTTGGGGCTCAGGTGATCGGCAAATTCCGATCAAATTCTCATCTTAAAGGTAAGGCTCAATTAATCGTGAAACTTACGTCACACCATCGCCCTCCGAGGTCTCTGTGGAGGAATGATGGTTTACAAGTAGGCAAGAATTTTGCTCTTCTTTTAATGTGAGCACCATAATGAAAAACGTATTTACATGCGTACACTGAAACCTGTTACGTAACAAATTTGTTATACCCCCTCCCCCTACATAACAATTCGTAACGCTCTTCCCATGACCCCCCCTCCCCCCCTCTTGCGTTACGTAATTTATGGACGGCCCCTGATGATCTAATTAAAAAATACCATTTCTGTAAGGTAAGGTCAAAATACCAATGAATAACGCTACATTTATTTAAATGATTAAAAATTACCTGAAGATAATTTGCTTAGTCGTTAATTAATAGGAGGATAACAGCCAAAAACTGTGATGGGCTACACTTTAGTATAACGGCTTATCGATATGGGGTCGTGTGATACGTCAAATTGTTCAGTTCGACGAGCTGAACAAGAATATCAAAGCCCGACAGCGCGGAAACGCTTCATTCAAAAGTTATGGCGGGGCAAAGTTTGAAATTTTTATTGCATTTTTGGACGATTCAGAGAATTCTAAGACTTTGTCTCACTTTCCCCCAAAGCGGGAAATTTTTTGGGGTGAAATGAGATTTTGGGGGTACGATGAGATTTTTAGTTTTTATTGTAGAACATTGAATTTAAATCATTATGCCACGAGGCGGGAGGGGGTTGGGGCTATTTGAGAATTTTGGGGTTTTTTGAGATTTTGGGGTGAGATGAGATTATGCCCCATATTGGGGTATTGTTCGTATTTTAGCGAGCGAAGCGAGCAGGTTAGGTTAGGTAAACTAGGTACGCGGAAAGCGTGGAATGTTTATCTAGCCCCCTAGCTAGGAGAGCTACCTAGAAAAGCTAGCTAGCAGTGCTACCTAGAAAAGCTAGCTAGCAGTGCTACCTAGAAAAGCTAGCTAGCAGTGCTACCTAGAAAAGCTAGCTAGCAGTGCTACCTAGAAAAGCTAGCTAGCAGTGCTACCTAGAAAAGCTAGCTAGCAGTGCTACCTAGAAAAGCTAGCTAGCAGTGCTACCTAGAAAAGCTAGCTAGCAGTGCTACCTAGAAAAGCTAGCTAGCAGTGCTACCTAGAAAAGCTAGCTAGCAGTGCTACCTAGAAAAGCTAGCTAGCAGTGCTACCTAGAAAAGCTAGCTAGCAGTACTACCTAGAAGTGGTAGCCACGGCCCGCCAAAAAGCGCAAATCTCATTTCACCCCAAAAAATTTTCAGCTTTGGGGGAAAGTGAGACAAAGTCTTAGAATTCTCTGAATCGTCCAAAAATGCAATAAAAATTTCAAACTTTGCCCCGCCATAACTTTTGAATGAAGTGTTTCCGCGCTGTCGGGCTTTGATATTCTTGTTCAGCTCGTCGAACTGAACAATTTGACGTATCACACGACCCCATATCGATAAGCCGTTATACTAAAGTTTTTCCGTGTGATGATGCGTGGTAAAACTCGAAGCATATTTTACCTGTTGACTACGAATGCGGGTGTTTGGGGATCATTGAGATACCCTAATGAGATACCAGATTTCTAAACTTTAAGTAATCAACGGGAACGCGTACAAATAAATATGACAAATAATATATATGACATGACATCCATTTTTTTTAAAGAAAATTCCCTTTAAAAATCGAGGAACAAATTTCAAGTCTATTAAAATATGGGAGGCTGGACTGCGCTACCTTTACTTGGCATGGAATCGGGCACATATTTAAAATATAAATTTCTAAACAAAATTGCCGGATATAGTTTTAGTTGGTTTTGAACGCCAAATCCATTTTACGGGCTATATATACAGTCCAGTTGTTAAAACGATAGTAAAAAGTAGCCAAGCTATTCAATTGCTTTGTATATGATGGCCTATCAATCAATAGCCTTTCAATTCAAAACTGAATGGGTGCTCCGACCTCGGTCATCATAGACACATTTTTGGGGGCCATTTTTGAAGGGTTTTTCGAATTTGTGGCTAAATCGAAAAATACTACCAATGTTTTCAAGAGGTACTGAAGCAATTTGGGCAGTGTGCTAAAGAGAATAATATTCAACTTGAATAATTCAAGACGACCGAAAAACCTACTCATAATTTGTAGTCTTCCGCGGAAGATGAGGGATGTAGGGGTGTAACTGAAGCTACTTTACTACAATATTCATTCTTCACAGTTGACAGTTTATTCAATCTGAAAACTATTTTACATTTCGTGGTAGCTCAATTGATAGCAGTGCTGTAATAGTATAGTTGACAATCGTATAGTAATAAATCGGTTTAACTTGCTGCTTTAAGTCGTACAATTTAAAACTAAAAATACCTGCGTACCACCTTAAAATTCGAACTGCTCGTAACCTTCTCTTCAAATACTTGACCCCACCGAAGTCACCGAGCTCTTTGTCCCATCGATTCTTCAACCTGCTCGCGTCCTCGAAAACGTCGATAAGCATCTGCAACAGAGTCTGAATCACAATCGGGAGTAAAATTGATACAGATGGCGCTGCAGGGTACAGCGCACTCGGCACGTGACCATATAATTTCAACGTGATGAAATTGAACATTACGAGCAACAAGATTCCCTGACCCATTAATAAAAAAATTACGTTGCTGGCTATTTCTAAAAATTCGAACAGAATTATTTCCAGGCAAGTGTACTCTCGAAGAACGGGATTTGTTCGTATCCAAGTTTGAACTAAGCGGGTCGTCATTTTCCCCAAGTTCGTAATGCAATCGAGAATCAGCTGGGTCAAGATGGTGCAAATGCTAACCATTTTCGCTATTAAGCGACTCGTCTGTATACCAGCGACGACGGTGAGGATTCGAGAGATCAAGATGATTAATTGGGCGAAAAGTGGGTTAGAATTTGTAAGTATTTGAGATTCCAATTGACCGAGGGGATCAATTTGAAAGTAGATTTCCAGAGGGACAGCGATGTATGGAAATATTATGCAGTAATTTATCAAAATATTGAGATATATTCCTAGTAAGTCCAGCTGTGGTGATCGATGTCGTTTTTCCGTCCATAAAACATTGACTGGAATCAGAGAAAAAATATGTAAGAAAATTTCAAATAATTATCTTAAATAGAATCAGTAAAATCCAACCTTTCCGTAATTTTTTGTCCAACGCAACCAACCAATCAAAACCTACGAGTATTTCTTTGCAAGAGAACAAACAGACAAATTCTCCAAAGATCCCAATCATGAAGAAGAGCATGTTGACAATTGTGGTACTCAAATTCATAAACGGTACTTTGGCAATCCCCAAAAAGTGCAGACCGATTGAAAGAGCACACACGAGGATGGCAAGTATACCTAAAATTTGGGAACACGCCCAAAGCAAAAGTTTTCTGGAGAATGGATGATACAAGAGTTTTTGTTGGGAAGCGTCCCACACGATGGGACACAGCCAGAGTTGGATATCAAAGGGTGCCGTCTTTTCCAGAGACTTCCACATTAACGGAGTGACTACCATTTTGAAATGTGTGATTATATATCAGTTCAAATTCAAGTTTTGACACTAATTATGCAAATCCATATCGCACTATGAAATACCAGACCTGACGTGTGTATACTTTTCAAACACTTTGAATGACAATGATGTCCTATTATGGGGAGTCATTTCGATATTGATTGGCAGGGCATGTCTAGGACAAGATACTTTGACATATGTACCAGAATCTGTCGGCCGTGGTGATAACCACAACAAACTTATATTTTTGTCACTCAATTCATCCTGCTTGATTTCCAGGTGATGTTGAAGCTAAAATTTATATATGTACTTATGCATGTGTCTCATAGGGGCTGCGTACATATATACGTATGTATGCAATGGGTTGCTAAATTTAGTCTGTAAAAAGATTTTTAATGCCTACGAGTTGTTTTTTTCTTATTTAGCCCATCAACTTATGACTGATTCCTTGATGGGGTAATTTTATAAATTATGAATTAGGAGTAACTGGTGAATAATTCAACGGTTGCATATATCAACCTAACGGTTTGACGGCATGTGTATGTGGGTAACTTATATATATAGTTTTTCTGAGGATGAGTATGTACATAAATACATGTGCCAGTCACAGCTTCGTGAAATGGTAGTGGTAGTTTTTCTCGGCCTTTGCAGTGTATTTGAAACCTAGATATGGAAATATGTAAAGCGAACATATTTATTTAGAATCGATTTGGAAATCGTATTGAAACATTAATGGAGCCCCTTCTGAAGAAAACACGTACAAAATCATTTTTGTGAGTTGTCAAAGACAATAAACATATTTGAGTACCACTCTCATCCAGCGTAAGAAATGACATCAAGCTGGATAAATATGTGATTACATACTAGGGGTCGATAATTCTCAATAAAGATGAAATGGGTCATATATTTTACTTCATGACCATGATATTTCCTGCATGTCTTCAGAATTGTGTACTTAAAGTAACTAGATACATTTATGTACTTAAACGACTGATTATATAATCGACCATAAAGTTACGAAAGTCAGATAAATTATACACAATGCAATAAACTATTTTCAAGATCCAGAGGTCGTAATAATGAAAATCCTTATGATATATTCATATGCTAATTTACTTATGGTAACTCAATTGCACTCACAATTTCAAGGGGGAAATTTACATTGGAAATTTGAAATTTTTATCTATTCAAAAACTTACTTACATATGCACTAACATGAGTCCTATTTCCCCCGATTTATGAATTAGTATCTCTCAAAGTGTAGTACTTTTCGAAAGAAAATAAATTCAATGTACATTATTAAACTATGCTTAAATTCCTACACGAATTAAGGCCAAGATTCATCTTCCAATCAGGAAAAGTAAAAATACAGTTTCTTTTGAACAGTAATAAATCACATGCAATTATTATTGGACGAAATTTCATGCAGTTAATTTAACATTATCGATACAGAACTACGAAGGTTAAATGCATTTACTTACATAAGTTATCAATTTTCTTGTTGAATAAATACATATCGAATATTTTTTATTTCAGTTTTGACCATAGCCATATCTTATCGACACCTGTGTTACATTTGACTGCTCAATTTACTGGGTACGATTGTCCGGATGGTGGGGGCTGATACGCCGGCTGGTAACTCTGCCCCTTATGATTTTGGTAGTCCCGTTCAAAATACGGTATTCCAGTGCCCTCCTTGACCCCGATGAACCATCCCGGTCTTCCATCCTTGGCCCGCCTTTGGTCAAGTTTCGTATAGAAATCAAACCGGGAACTTAAGTCCTGCGGCCAAAATGCGAACCCCGTCGCCTACAATTTAAATATTTAAGAGCAAACAAGCTTAAAAAATTCATAGATCGAAAGATACGCTGTGCAAACCTCACAATTATAAATCCCAGCAAAATGAAGAAGTGCATGACTGGTTTAATGAGCACTATGGCTAACCGTTTGAAGTTGTTAAGCTTTTAAATTGTTGGTAATCTAAACCTCAGAAAAACAATTTTACAAACTATGTACAATTTAAATAAATCACTTTTTCCACTGGTCGCAAAACGAGTCCCAGTGTAATGATTACTTGTACACGTGTGTGCATATGTACATGCATATTTTATGCAGAATTTGCCCTGTAGCAAAACTTATATACTTCCTCATTACCTTTACCTTGCAAGGTGAAGTTAGACATGTCTATGTACTTGCATGCATGCATACATACATAAGAATGTGAACATGTAAAACAATAGCGTTTTAATTACAAGAGAACTTCTGATGGAGAAGGCGTTGTGCATGCAAGATGCGTAAGATTATTTTGACATTAGATAGGTCAGTTTACCTTCCCAATGAGTAGGGTGTCCAAATCAACGTGTTTGCTAATAACTTTAATTTTAAGGTGCTAATGTGTTAATGTACAGTATGTACATGCATGAGATTGCCCAGTAAGAAAATTTTGGATATTACTTAAATAATATGTTCGGGAAATCGTCCATAATATATGCTGGTTTCTGTAAGAGGATGGCAGAGGTTCCAAAACAAAATACGTATGAAAAAACATACCTTTTACGCACCTTTTATCCAAGTATTATTTACCGGAGTCAATTCCATAAAAGTTACATATTATGTGCGTATTTTCCGGTCCATAATATTTACAAAAAATAAACATTTCCGACCATATATATTCGGTATTTATTAAAATTTTATGCAATAAAAATGGAAGGCAATTTTTTACTTTTACTTTTTAAGTATTTTTATTTTATAAATTTGACGTTAAAGCATGGGAATACAATATAACATAAATTTATCTACACTATCACCTGGAATTACAATACATTTTTTAGTTAACTTATAAATATCAATTTCACAAGATGATGTAAATTGAGAATTTAAAAAACAAATTCCCAGCAAAGAACTACGAATTGGATATCCCTTAACATCAGTACAATTAAGATAAACTTTACAATTTACAACTGGCTTATTATCAACTACAAATATTTTATCTACTTTAACAAAACGACCATCTTCAGTAACAAAGTGATTATCACCATCCTTTATTCTAATACAAAATTTGTCAAGTTCAAACTTTTTAAATTCACCATTCTTCTTTGGCACATTTATTTTGTGCTTAGATTTAATTGTAGAATAATGACTTGAGCTACAGTTATCATATTCCTGTACCCGTTTAACAACCTGCTCAAGCTGACGATTGTTACCCCTAATTAATTTTTTCAAAAACTGTAAATAGCTTTCAAACTCAAAAGCGCTAACATTATCTAATTTTCCGAATTTTAATGCATCATCGGATAGATGTAACAATGAATGCACATTATAAACAATAACAGAGCCCCCATAATATCTCTGTAAATCTTTAACAAATAATTCTATGAGCTCTCTTGCCGTATTATTCCAATTAATATTATTTGCGGAAGACGAGAGCAAAATATATATAGCAGTGTGAAATATGAGAAAGTGGTTATAAAGATTGCTGGGAAGTATATTGCGTAAAGCTGCGGGGCCTTCATATAAAAGAAACTGTCTGAATTCAGTAGCTTTAAATCTTTTTATGTCTTTTAAATCTCTAGGTTTTCTTGAAAATTCGCAAGGAATAATCTTGGCAATTTTAGAAAAATATTCTGAGATTATTTTAATTTTTGCTGACGGAAGTCTAGTTTTTAAGGGACCACTCAGCCAAAGCAATAAAAGTTTTCTAGTAACACCTAAGCAAACTAAGTGCATATAATCCAAAACAACCTCTGACACTAAATCGATTTTAGTTTTAAGAAAGGGTGACTCGCGCAAATGATGGTCGGCATCGATTTGGGAACGGAAGCTTAAGTCGGTACGCTTACTACCAGAACAAATTGGAAAAACTATTCTCTTCCCATCCCATTCGCCTTCGACATCACATCTCTCACAACTACTCCGACCATTGTGAGGCTTAATTCCTTTAATAAAACTTCTTGCAGGAGCGTCGGCTATTATGCATTTAACACGGACAGGAAAATTTGTTGTCCCCATTAATATTCCATTAGTTTCTAATTCAGTTAATTCTATAATAAATTGGTTAAGAAATTCATCCAAGCTACTAGGCTTTCTTTCACCACAAAACAAGCCTGCAATTATTGGTCTAGAATTACTAATCTCATTAATCTTAAATAAAATAGGCCACATATCAGTTCCAGAACTTTTGCAAATTGGGAAACCATCTGTACCAATCGTTAATGTCAACTGACTAAAAGGAAAACCTGCAGGTATAATTTTTAGAATTTGACTTTTTATCCCGAAATAGAAAAACTTTCCACCTGCTAGAGTTTGGATACAAATATTACGAGGAGTTTTTAAAAGTGTTTTTGAACATATTGGCAAACTACTCGAGTCAAGAAAATGAGGCTTGATGATTTTTAGTAAGTCTGACAGAGCTGAGTGTGTGACATTGTGCTTAATTGCCCAATCCCTAATTTCATGATCTATACCAACTTTAGATGTTGAGATATTAATATCCTCCACAGAAGCTAACCTTCTATCTACACGAATACTTTGCTGTGGACATTGTCTACCTTGTACATTAATAACATAATTTCTATTAATACTAGATTCACCTACTCCGATATCTCTAATACTGTCGTTAAGTTCTTGAAGTAATATATTTGCTTCTTCGTTAACCCTCCTCCTCTTCGTTCGGTACGACGACATTTTTTGTTTTTCTGGAAGTTCTGCCACCATCCAAATCTCTTGCGTTTCCTAACCAGCGCTGGATAATTCCCACGATGTCCGATATTGTCAATTTTTTCCCAAATTCACTGGCCAGAGTGGCATCTAATTAAACAGAAATTGTATATTATTAAAACATAAAGCTTTATAAATACAGCCGCTATTAATCTATTCAATAAGAATTTACCAATAACCAGACGATTCAATTTTAAACTGTTAAATGCTGTTTTTCCATTAGCGCCAACATAATTAATTTTTTCTGCTAAGCTTTTACTGAGGGTACTTGCTAAAATTCCGGTAACAACTTTCAGTGCTGATTTTCCTCCATTTTTCTTGAAAATTTCTACCTAGAAACGAGTACAAAAATTGTTTACAACTTAATTTAGATGAATAAAAATTGCTAAATTGTTTTAAATAATAAATATGTATTAATAACATACGAGCTTCGAGCAATTATCTTTGTCCTTTAGCCAATCCTCCAGAACTAAAACATCAGATTCACTTTCTAGGGGGAGGTTCACGGGGAGAACGACAATATTTTCTTCAGATGAATTAGTGTCAGCAGTCCGGAGTAGCAGAGTACGAATATCTTGACGAATATCTGAGATTCCATTCGCGACCATTCGCTCCAGTGCTAGTATAAATTATACACAAATTTTAAAGCTTTAAAATTATTTTAGAATTTAAAATTCAGGCATGATAGAGAACGTTCTTACCAACTTGACGTAGATAAATATCCTCCAACGTCACTCCACGAAGACGGGTGGCAGCGATTTCTGCATTTCCGGCCTGAGTTCTCACAGGAGGCGGGACATCTTCTTGTGAGAGAGGGGGGGATGACCAATGATGATTTTCTGACCCTGCGGCTAACTGATGTGCACCTATTTGACCTTGTGATGCTGGCGAATTTAACCCTGCTGAGTCATTGACAACGACAAGTTGGTATTTACTTCCGTCAAATTCTAGTAAATCTGAAACAATAAATATGGCAATGTTATGGTGGTGTCGGTGGTATTTTTTATAATTGAGAATTTAACAGAATTCCAATTTAGGATTAGAATATACGTACCTTCTTCCCTAATATTTATCGAATTAGTTGAGATACTTAGTTGAGAATGGCTGCCTTCTTCCTCTTCAGATGACGATGACGGTCGTCGTTGTCTTTTCCTGGAAGCTTCCAGACCCGTACCCTTTCCAAAAAGTTGGTCGTCTTCAGCGTCAGTTGTGTCAAGGTCCGATGACGTGGTGGCCTGTTTTTCCAAATTTTTGGCTTCCAGGTAATTATCTGTGTAAAAATTTGAATAGGAAAACAAAATTAGATTCTCAATTAAAATGTATTCAAATATAGCGAGCAGAATTTATTAAAATTAAATAAAATAAATTGATTTTTCTTACTAGTTGATTTAAAGATCCGTATATCAAATAAAGGCCAATCTTCACCCGGTTTTTTCACAGCCCGGATATGTGCACTTATGTCCTTGCAAGGACCTGGTGGCCATTTACATTGACCTTTGTCAATTGACAGCCAGGATGAAGGAACTACTTGAACACTACTGTCAATTTTAAATTTGACTACTGAAAACATCTCGAGGAAACGAAATTTCGGTCAACTGTATTCCTACTAGTGTGAGGTGGACTGGCAGAGCGCGTCGTATATCGCGCACTTTTTCTCTTTGTGTACAAGTGATGCATATTATTTGGATAAAATGTTAGGGAAGGACCGACTGAATTACAACGTACATAATATGCAGCTTTTATGGAAACAACTTATGAACGATTTATTCACCCGATGCTTGTGAATAAAATGTTATTTTAATTTGATGGAAATATTGCAAGATTAAATAATTAAGTATTATGCAAATAAAATGTTAATGCCTTCCCTAACCAAACTTTCCCTTAAGAAATATCGAGTTCCCTAACAAAATATCCAATAAATATGATGTCGGTTCTTCATGGGTGAACTCCAATTGTGACCAAATGCTTAAATTTGTAACATTCAATAAGAATAAAATTTATAATCATGAACATATGCATGTAGGATTTGCATATGTCGTAAGACATATATATTTACATAGATATGCAAATATTTCACATAATCACTCTATATTTCGTATTCAACAGTTTTCCTAAAATCTTTGTAAAGTCATCCATGTATTTATCTAGCTCAAGAAAAGCATCATCCCTAGTAAAATTTTACATGAGGAACAATGAGTTTGTCAATTTTATAATAATACCTTACCAAATAAAACACAAATATATCACACAAATTTGTATGTTTGGAACCCTGAGAGAGGAAAAATCAACTAGATAAATATTTATGCAAGCATGATCTCAAGTTTATCCCGTGTCTCAAAGATATTTTTTCTGCACATATTTTATAGCTCGACTATTCTACCTAAAATGTGACAATTTAAGCTTGGTACATAGCAAGGTCAAAATATTTATAAGGACGTATGCAAATTTTCATTAAAACCCGTGTTGCATGCTAAACGAGGAATTTGCGTATGCATATGTTATGTTAACATGCAGTTTTTTTTCGATCGCTGGACAAAGACAATAAATTCACACCTACTTATTAAGTAGTTTAAAAAAAATTAAAATTTAGACAATTTTGCTTATCTTCACTTTGCACTCTGTCAAAAATTCATCTATTAATTATTTGAAGAATCGATAAATCTCATGTACCCAAATACTATTTTAAACCATGATAAAGATAAAGATGTAAGTAATACAAGTCCATGCAACTTTAAATACGTCCATCATATCCAGCAGTGTTTAATTATCAACTCTAATATTACGACAAATGATAAAGTCGACAAACGTAATTAGAAATTCTATCCACGTGAGACAACACGGTTGGATCTTCATCCTCATGCATATTTAATAATATCCCAACAGCAAGTCCCGATTTGTTATTGAAACAATGCCTCATGAATATCAGGATTTTATACTTTTCTTGCCAATTTAGTGCAATTTTTACGCGTCAAAATAAATATTATAAATAGTAATAAAATTTGTTAAATGCTCATTAAATATTTTATTCGTGTTTTTCACCTAAGATTTCTTTCTTAATCAGTTAAACGAATCCATTCTATTAAATTATTTGATTCGATGCTGCAGTGAAAACTTTCATGCTTCTTGTACCTCCGCAATTTCTACGGCTGTTCCAACCGTTAATTTCACAAACTCTGCGATTTGTTTGAAACTCATTTTTTCCGCCGTGTCAATTTCCTTATGCATATTTGGATTCATGGGGTACTCTGACGGAGAAGCGGCGGGAAAGCCGTGGCGGGTGAATGAGGCGTGGTCCGAACAACCGTACCCACACTGATGGTTAATCCATGAGAATGCACAATACTTTTCGATCAAAAGGCGAAGGAGGGCGGTCAGCGTGGTGGATGTGTGATCTGTAAGGAGACCGATCTGGTTAGCGCCTGCGTGATAGCCAACGCCGTCATAGTTCACCATTGCCACAACCTGTGTAAATGGGACGATAAATAATTTAGTAAGTTTAGAGTGCAATAAAATTTATAAAACTATACTAATTTATGATATATGTATGTAAAACAAAATTGTGTTTTTAAAGCAACCAACTATCTAAATAAATTAACTTTTTTTTTGGAAAACTAGAAATTTTCACTAAAATTGTTATCATGAAATTGCTTAACATTTTGCTTATTAAGTAAGTAACTTACCTTGACCCCTTGAGTAAAATATGTTTGCGCAATTTCACCGGATCCTAGAAGTCCTACCTCTTCAGCGGCATACCTGATTAAGTTTTAGCCCAAAAACCTTTAAAAATCTGATGGCGTCACGAATTAAATTGAAATTTGTCGATAAATTACCACTGGAACTCGACTGTTCTCTTAGGAACGATCCTAGACTCGATTAACACTCGCAGGCAGGCAGCGCAACTAGCATACCATAAACTCCTCCCTGGATCCATTTATCTTTTTAGGGACACTCAAGAACGGATCCAAAATGTGAACATGTGCGATCGACTTGAAATTCAAAACTTAATAGTTTACTGACCTTAAAAATTTATGCAGACTATATTTTCATCGCCATGACCTTTTTTTCGACACCATATGACCTGACTGGGTAAAATTGGGTGATCGACTTGAAATTCAAAATTTAAGGGTTTTGTGACCTTAAAAATTTATTTCTATTTTATTTTCATCGCCATGACCTTTTTTCGACACCATATAACCTGATTGGCCAAAATTCATCATCAGTCGATCACCCAATTTTACCCAGTCAGGTCATATGGTGTCGAAAAAAAGGTCATGGCGATGAAAATATAGTCTGCATAAATTTTTAAGGTCAGTAAACTATTAAGTTTTGAATTTCAAGTCGATCGCACATGTTCACATTTTGGATCCGTTCTTGAGTGTCCCTAAAAAGATAAATGGATCCAGGGAGGAGTTTATGGTATGCTATTGCGGTGGATCGAAGTCAACCGGACAGAATTTCTACGCGCCAAAATCACGTGCCCATTTGATTAACATTGGAGGCGGGCCGAAATTCAAATCAAATCCATCCGGTTGACTTCGATGCACCGCAATAGTTGCGCTGCCTGCTCGCAGGGATTCGAATAGGGTTACGCTTCCGCTTCCGTTGTCATCTGACCCTGGCGCTCTACCATTCACAGGATTGGTTAAATTGAAGGAGTCCAAATGTGCTCCAAAGATGACGACCTCTTCCTTCAATTTGGGATCCGCACCTGAAAACCGTTTTCGACTCTAGTTTTAAAACGTATAGGGAATTATATTATTTTGATTATGTATTAAAAGTCCGTGGGGCAGTGAAGTTTGCACAATTTGACCATTAAAATATTGCAAAAAATTCGGATAATTAAATAATTACTAGTTATCTCGTACGTATTTCAGTGCCCTTTGACGTACTTACCCTCAATCCTTGCGATGATACTGCTCTGTAGCCATCTGTGAGTGAATTTTCCCACCGTCACATTTCCACCGTAGGCATCATCCGCTATCGCAAATCTTGACCATCTTCTCGACCCAATCAGCGGCATCGACGCCATTATGATTATTGTAGTATCGGTTGGGAAAGTGTTCGAAACGGTCGACAAAAAGCTGCATTCTTAAAATATAGATATTTTCGAACGCACTGTGAACAGTATCCGGGTACCTCAAGCTTCCTGGAATTGCTAAAAATAAAAATAATATAATACTTATTATCATCTTAACAAGTAATAACCTTGTACTTCACAAGCTCATACCCTTCGCTAAAGTTGTTGTGTTAACACCGTTCGGAAATTTGCTTTCGGTTACGTTAACAAATTTAATTCCGTTTTTGATTAAACCAAAAATCTCATCTTCCCCCAACCAAGATCCTGCGTCCGTCTCGCTAGTTTTAATCAGACGTTTCCCTTCCGTCAAGGATGGTCGGGCAACTACTACGCTCAGAGACGCGATAACGACGACAAATTTAATAACCCGCATAATTTTTAGAAATTTTTAGTTAAAATTTTTGTAAATTGAAAACTCCAACTCGATTGCTTTGTCTGTTGTGGCAATTTTGCCTCGCAGACTATCCCTTTTATTCACCCCTTGCCATTCGATGTCTTCGTGATATTGGACATCGTGACGAAAAATGATAAACATATTCGATTTGGGGAAATCCAAAATCCTTGGGAATTGAATCTATGTATTCAATTGTTAAGTCTGCACGTCATTGATGATAACACTGTAAATATGCACTTATCAGAATCTTTTTTTCAAATCGGGTAATACATAATTTGTCGATGTATATTTGTCAATTAATCTCGTCACGAATTAATTACATGTTGCACTCTACTTATCTGACTTGTCAATTTTCGTTAACTTGTAAATATATAAATACTCACATACCTAATTTGGTTTAATTAATGACCAGAAGTTGTCATTTATGTACATATGTACACACATATTTATGTATTTATATACATATATCTGTGCGCTTGTGGAACTCTGCTTGACGTCGTGGTCCGATAAATATTTACACATTGTAGTGCTCGGGAAGTTTATATGTGGCTTTCTCCCTATACCAAACACACAAATAAATAGTTTCTGTTTGGTTTTCCCCAGATATCGGCAGCCATTTCAAAGGTCAACGCCGACCACTTTTGTGGCAGAGGAGGCGTTAATTTTGGATCATTTTCCGGCGGATTCGGAGGGGCGGCGCGGCGCCCCAATGTTATAGAAATAGAAAATCTGATTTATCTTCGGCGCCGGCGGGTAAAATGCTACCGGCGTCAGGCGGCGCGACGGCGTACGACCGGCGGCGTTGACCTCTGATGCATTTGTGGCATACAATTTTTCAGTTGACCCATCATCTTTGTTAATAGTTCCTTTATTCGAAGTTATATTTTTACATACGATAACCTAGTATCGCAAAAAAACTGGATAGCTCCGCTTGAGGAGCTGTAGCGTATTACGGTCTTTTTGTATATATGTTGTATATACAGTCAATGGAAAAAGTATTGGCAACCCCCACGCTAGCTAAATAAAATTGGCTATAACCATGGAATGCATCATACAATTGGTATGGAAATTTGTACCCATTTAGCAAATATAATGTAGTTTTCGATTATAATCATGATTTATTAATTAAAATTAGATAAACACAGTTTTTAAATAATTTGTTGGAAAATTTGCAAAATTTACCCGCAAAAAGTATTGGCAACCCTTAACTTAAAAAATCATAAATCAAAGAAACGCCAATTTTATTATGACAAACTGCTTCTAGTATTACGTAGCACCTCCCCTCGACGCAATACAAGCAAAAATACGTCGGAGAATTGAGTCAACAAGTTTCGTTATAACGCTTTTCTATATGGCTGCCCACACTTAATCTGAATCCGGACAATCAGAATCACATCGGGAGACTGTGCAATCAACGAAAGAAGCTTAACCTTTTCGATCTCCAAAACCTTGCATCGTTAAATTGGCTACATGTTTGGGGTCACTGAATTTTCGGAATATAAAATTCCTTCATAGGTCAGATTTTTATCAAATAATTTCAAATTATCGTTTAGAATGATTATTTGGACCTCATTGGTCAGGATTCCATCGATAATGACCAGCTACCTACGCCACGACCTAGTCATTTAACCCCAAACCATAATCGCTCCTCTTCTGTGTTTAGCTGTCATAGGAACATATTCGTTTTTGTGAGCCTATTATGGCATCCGCCAGACTTGAACCATTCAATTGGCTCCGAATAAGCAAAATATGCTTATGTCAGACCAGCAGAACATTTTTCATTCATTGGAAGTCTATTCAGGGTGGTATTTAGTCCATTCCAATTTATTGAGTTGGTTCGTTTTGGGGACCCTCGCGTCAGTCGAGCTTCTGGACCCTGAAACCCCATGGCATGATTTTTGATTGATCACAATATTGCATGATATGTTGACCCCACAGTTGGTTCTCAAATTCAACATGGTTTTGGGAGCTGAAATCTTCCGATCTCGAGTGATAATTTGCTTGATGCATCAGTGGCTCGTGGGCGTAGATGACTTTTTCCTTTCGCACCATGGAAAAGTAGAAACTGAGATTGCCATTTTGTATTTCTTGGCTACGTTTTCAATAGTAAATATGGAAAAGTATGTTTTCTCTTTGAATTTTCGATAAGAAAGCTTTTTTGTGAAAGAGACATGATTATTTCTCCCGGCGCCAATACAGCTCGTTTGGTGTCGCCATTTTGGCTCCAGACAACACAACTGTAGACTTAAAATGTAGCTAACGTCATATTTGGTCACCTAATTAACTTACCGTAATGAAATGTGGTAGCTGATTAAGAAAGTTGTTTCGCGTAATTAATTTGGCCACATGTTGCCAATACTTTTTGCGGGTTAATTTTGCAAATTTTCCAACAAATTATTTAAAAACTGTGCTTATCTAGTTTTAATCAATAAAACATGACTATAATCGAAAACTACATTATATTTGCTAAAGGCCTACAAATTTTCATGCCAATTGTATAATGCATTCCAACGTTACAGCCAATTGTATTTAGCTGGCGTGGGGGTTGCCAATACTTTTTCCATTGACTGTATGTAGGTATGTATTTATAAACTTGAGGTGTCTTATATTGTATTTTGTATTTTCCGTTTCATGTATTCTCCCAACCTCTGAAATTCACACCCAAGTACTTCTTAATTTTACGTTAATACAAATTAAAATTCCGACAATTTTACTATTCTTCAATTTAAAACTTATTATTAATTAGGTACTTCACAAGTTACAAATCTCGTTTATACAAAATAATATTTTAAACTCTATTACGAAAATTTTTTTTCGTTGTCCGGTATTTGCCTCACTAAGAAAAAGGATAAAGTCGACAATCGTAATAAGAAATTCTACCACGTAGAGATGAGAGAACACTGAAATTGTAATTAAGTTGTTGAGTCTTTATCCTTACGCATTTAGTAATATTCATTAACCGCAAGTCCGTAATTATTCAGTATACTGAAAGAATGCATCATGATTATCCTTTTCCAGTCATTCATGTTAATGCAATTTCTATGCAATTTCTACTTCTTTCATTTTCGAAATTAATAAATGCTCATTAAAGAAATATTTTACTCGTATTTTTCACTTAAGATTTATTTTTTAATCAGTGTTTCATTTTATAAAATCGCTTATTTAATTCGACGCTGCACAACATTTAGACAAATTTATGTTTCTTGTACCTCCGCAATTTCTACGGCTGTTCCAACCGTTAATTTCACAAATTCTGCGAGTTGTTCGAAACTCATTTTTTCCGCCGTGTCAATTTCCTTATGCATATTTGGATTCATGGGGTACTCTGACGGAGAAGCGGCGGGAAAGCCATGGCGGGTGAATGAGGCGTGGTCCGAACAACCGTACCCACACTGATGGTTAATCCACGGAATTGTACAATACTTATCGATTACGAGACGGAGGAGGGCGGTCAACGTTGGGGACGTGTTGTCCGTAAGGAGACCGATCTGGGTCGCGCCTGCGCGGTATCCAACGACGTCATAATTCACCATTGCTACAACCTATGCATAGTAAAATTATTATTGCGGGGCACCTCATTTGGATAAATCTCAGTGCCAATTTCCATTGGTTAAGTCTCCCAATAATGCGCAAAAATTTGCAATTGACAATTGAGGTGATTAGCTGGATAATTTCTAGAGCATGCGGGACGATGAAATAATTCATTACGTTCAGAATTTAATGATTTCAGCTTGTTTTAAAAATCCAATCAACTGCACTTAATTTCAAAACCTAGAAATTTTTGTTAAAATGTGTATTAACCTTGACGCCTTGGATATAATATGCTTCCGCAATATCGCCGGATCCTCGTAGTCCTACCTCTTCAGCCGCATACCTGATTACATTACGCAAATGTTTTTAATAGCCCGAAAAATTTTAAAAATCTGAAGTCGCCAATAAATAATTGAAGTTTGTCGGTAAACTATATTTACCATTGAAACTCGATCGTTCTCTTAGGAATGATCCCAGACTCGATTAATACTCGCAGGGATTCAAATAGGGTGACACTTCCGCTTCCGTTGTCATCCGACCCTGGCGCGATACCATCAACCGGATCTGCTGAATTGATGGAGTCAAAATGCGCTCCAAAGATGACGACCTCTTCCTTCAATACGGGATCCGCACCTAAAAATCGTTTTCGAGTTTAATTTCCAAACATAATTTACATAAGAACTTCAATAATTCAAAGTCTGTGGGGCGAGAAGTCCTCCAGTTCACAAATAAAGAATTTTCATAAAATTACGCTAATTAAATATTTACTGGTTGTTTTGTATGCATTTCGCTGATTGAGAATATTTGAGAATACAATTTTCGTACATATGTACAAGCAGTTTTTAATGATTAATTAATAGGACTTATTTTATACCCCGACATACATATTAATTATGCGTTTCGACGAACTTACTTACCCTCAATCCTTGCGATAATACTACTCTGTGGCCAACTGTGAGTGAACTTTTCCACCGTTACTTTTCCGCCGTATGCACCATCTGTTATCGCAATCTTAACCATCCTTTCGACCCAGTCGGCCGCATCGACGCCATTCTGATTATTGAAGTATCGGTTGGGAAAGTTGTCGAAACGGTCGACAAAAGTTTGCATTCTCAAAATATCGATATTTTCGAAAGCATTGTGAACAACGTTTTGATACCTCAAGCTACTCGGAATTTCTGAAAATTAAAAAATCTTCGCCTTAATAAAATGATATCCTTGTACTTAAAAAGTTCATATATACTCCAGAATTTTTCCGGCTGGTCACCTCATTTGCCGATTTTTGACACATTAGCGACAGACATATGTAGAGTGGTCAAACCGAAAATGGGCATAGTTAGATTTATGCAAATGAGGTGACTCGCAACAATAATTAAGCTATACCTTGCCCTGAAATTGTTGTGTTAACGCCGTTCGGAAATTTGCTTTCAGTCACATCAACAAAATTAATTCCCTGTTTGATCAGACTAAAAATCTCATCCTTTGTCAGCCAGAATCCTGCGTCCGTCTCACTAGTTTTAATCAGACGTTTTCCGTCCTTCAAGGATGGTCGGGCAACTACTACGCTGAGAGACGCGATAACGACGACAAATTTAATAACCCGCATAATTCTTATTTTCTAGGAAACTTTGATATACATATGCAAATATATTTTTTAATTTAAAAAATGTAACTCGATTCCTTTATGAGCTGTGTCAATTTTTTATCGCAGACAATCCATTTTATCAACTCTTTGCCATCCGGTGTCTACGTGACATTGGACATCGTGACGAAATACGATACGCATATTGCTCGGCTTGTGAAAATACAAATTGAGAATTTATTCATTGTTAAGTCTGCACGTCACTCTGATGATAATAAATATTTAATGTATGAACTTATCTGAATGATAATGTTCAGATGGGGTAATAATTTGTCAATGGATATTTTTCCATTCATTATTTTTCCATCTCATCACGAATTAATTACCCTTTACACTCTGCTTATCTGACTTGTCAATTTCCGTTAACTGTTTTTAGGTGTTTACTTAATTGGGTTTAATTAATGACTAAAAGTTGTCATGTACATATTTACATACGCATGTGGTACTCTGTTTGACGTCGTAGTCTGAATCGGACCGTCTGATATATATTTATGTACGTGCGCATGTAAATTTTCGTACATTTACATAAATACTAAGATTTCTAAATAAATAAATAGATACATACGTACACAATAAATCGCAACTATTTTTTCCATCAATTTTATTTTTAAGTTACATATTTTTTACTACAAATTTTCAGATTTGGACATATCCCCATTCTCCGCTGGAAGTTGCCACGAGAGTGAAAATCCACCCCCAACCCGGACATAATTGGAGGAGAACACGTACAACACATTTTCGCCAAAGACAAACTCCCCATCAATTCCTTCAAGGTCACAGTACCTGCAATATTACAACAGTTTTGCAGAAATCACCATTACATAACTCGTATGAAAATTACATTATTCAGTGCAAGGTTTAATTTAATCACGAAAAATCTCGTATCACTAATTAAAAAATCACAGGTCGACGTCGACGCAAAATTGCCTACTTAAACCGGATACGTATTTCATTAAAATTATACGAGATGTATGTACATAACATGTATTTAAAAATCAGAGGTTGACGCCGCCGACAGCATTTTACGCACAAAAAAATCTGGTATCCTATTCCTTCAACATTGGAGCGCCGACACTGCCGAAAAATCACAAAAATTGGCCGCCGTCGCCGCAAAATTTGTCGGCTTCGACCTCTGATATAAATACGTGGCCTATTTATTTACCTCACCCTAGCTCTCCACCCTTGAAAATAGTTAAAGTCGTACGCCCACACCCAATCGTAACAATTATCCATCCCGTACGATTGCCACTTGTATCTCACAAAACGATCTCGAACGAACTTAAAGTCTGGCGTGGCGACGACAAAGACGGACAGCTCGTCGTCATTGTACATCTCACATGGCAAGTTGTCAGGATGTGTCACATTCCCCCCACCATTAATTTCCCAATCTGCGGAAGAAATATAATCCCGGGAAAGATCCGAAACGTCGGCTGAATCTCCCATTCCGATCCAATCTAACATAAAACCCTTTCCATTTCCGTTTGCACTAGTGGAAGCGAACATTACGACGGCAACGTTTCCGAACATCGTAACGTTTGTAGTTCCGGGTTTCCTGAAATAAAATAAAATACTGTTTCCCAAAAAAATGTAAATGACCCCTCAAGACATACAACATACATAAATGCTTTGAGCTTCGAAAATTTGAGATCCTAAATAAGACGTTGTGACGACGCTAATTATTGCAATTTTTCGCAATTAAATAAGCTTTTGATTATGACAAATACAGAAATCTCTTACAAAATATACGTTCGAAAATATGGTGGCGTATGTTTCCAAAACGTCGCTATATGAACGACCCCCTCCGTTCCGAGGGAATGGTTGGATAAGTTAAACGCAATCTCTCTCTTGCCGTGAGCTCGAACGATCCATAAACATCTTTCGTATGTGTCAAAAAATTCCTCGCTTTTGTACGAAATTGTCCCCTCAGATCCAGTCAGAGTTTCACCACATTGCGTCCCTGACAATTTATACAGTAAAAAAATTCAAGTTCTGGTATGCTAATCGATTCCATGAGAAAATCGGTCAAAAATTGGCATTTTTAATGGGTACTCCATACCAAAATTATTCGCAATGTCTCCTTCATCCCAACGGGTCGTAGACGACGTCAGCCAGTCCGTTGATCCAGTTGGAGTACAGGGATCTTCCGTCGTAGGCTCATCAGTAAATTCCGAGGTGGGTTCGTTCGTGGAGCTTTGTAGATTTTCAAAATCTGCAAACTCACCTTGCGAATCCGGAAGGCATGCAGAAATCACAAAAAAGGACAAAATTGCAATCAGCTGCATTTTACTTTAGCGTCAGGAAAATATTGGCTTATAATGTATGCACACGTGCCAAGTCGGCTTATAAATATATTGTTTGTTTCGTTATCGCCATCGCCTGATAAGCTAGGTTATCTGACTCAACGTTATTCCTACAAGTATGTTGTAGCTTCATTAACAGATCAAGTTATGACTTGTTCAGAGCACAAGAATTACAAATTGGTGTACAAGTCCACCAGTATCAATTTGTCTCTATATCTACATACATTCGTTTGGGAAATCCATTGACGTGTACCGATAACAAAATCCTTAATAAACTCAATTAAGGAACTCTGTCGATTGTCGTACGATGCCAAGTTTGACATAATGTATGTACTCATTTCTTTAGTTTCCGTCTGCTTTTTTTAGCCCTAGTGACAACTTATGTATCCGTCGTGTCGTTTTATTTGTGTATTTATATGGCGAATCTCTGAACCTACATATTTTGATTAACTAAAGAAATCTATGAATAAAATTTTAATTTTGTTTAAGAATCTGTAGTTCGAAAGAGGTTAAAGGATGAATTTACATATTACTACATTTTCTATGATCACGGGTTTTCATTAATAGAAAATGCATTATCTTACATATTAGTTTAGACGACTGACTATAACTTGCTGATTTTTCAATTGAAATTTTGCAGCATGAATGTATGTATGTACATATGTAAATACAGAGCATGGGCCATCCTTACGTAGAAATTTTCAAACGCTCGCGCGAAAAAACTGGTACAACTTAAACAAACCCGGCCTACACTGTTTGGTAGACAAACCAATTAGATAAGTCTCTGATTTTTTTCTACTCGAAGTTCTTAAAAATGGCCCCTCCATGACTATTTTAAGTAGAGGTACACTCAAAAAGTTTTCCAGTCAGAATTTCATCGGAAATGTGATGAAAAAGGCTGAATGCACGTGGGAATGAAATTTCTTCGGCGTCAATTTATAGAATAATAAATATAGGAGGTGTTGGAAGACGAGCCATTAATCAGGGACTGCCTCCTCACACTATAAACGGCCCCCTAGTAAATCGGTCGAAAAAGCTAAAAACCAAGCTCAACCGTTTGATCGACCAGGAAATGCCAATGAGCATACGCAGTATGGCGAAACTACTAAAATCGAATCCTGCTAGTATTCCTAAGGTCATTAGAAGAGATTGGGACAAAATCAAACGGACGAAGACAAAACTGCAGGCGTTGAACCAGCGTCACATCGCTAATTGTCACTTTTTTGCAAAAAAAGCTGTATGAGAACCACCTTGCTGGAGGTAGTGACGAATCTGTGATCACAATCGACGAAGCTTAGTCCAGGGTAGATGACCGTAACGGGAGAAGGTCAATTTGTTGTGCGTCGCGGAGAAAATACACAAATTAGCTACGACTTTAAATAGGCTTTGGAAACGTTTTAAGGACGAGTGGCTAAAAATAAGCCATTAAAAGTGTCAGCAAGTGTTTTCATCAACGAAAAAGCGCTGTGGACTTGTAGCCAAGAACAAGGGGCATCACATGGAGCAAGTTAATTGTCCGAAAAAAAGTCATATGTAGGTTAGAAAAATTGATGAAAATTTCTACGTAAGGATGGCCCATGCTCTGTACAATATCCTGCATAAAAATCGCAGGTTTCATTTGTATACCAAGCACGGTCTCCATAGTGGCATCAATCGAAACATGAGACAAAGATTATTTGTTGCCGTTTAAATGCAGTAAACAAAAGCCAATGACGCAAATGCATATAAAACCGAACATTCGGATTTCTTCCCGTAAAAGAAAGCCACGTAGGTTTTCCTCGTCTCACACACCTTCCTTTAATTACGAATCATTAGTCACCTTCGCACTCGTGACCACACACATACATAAACCAGGGGACACAATTTTTATCATTGAACTTTGAATTTGAAACTAAATTTCCTTCTCAGAAATTTTAATTGTTTCATAACACAAATTCCTATCAGTTTGAAGTCCAATCATTCCAATAAATTGCATAATTTTATTCCAAAAATGACGCAAAAAGTCGAAATTGATATTAAAAATACCAAATCTAACCTAGCTCCTAAAAATCCCAAATCTGACCCAGCTCCAAAAACTTCGAAATCTGACCCAGCCCCGAAAAATTCAAAATCTGACCCAACTCCAAAAAATTTGAAATCTGATCCAGCTCCTAAAAACCCCAAATCCGACCAAGCCTCTAAGAATCCCAAACCTGGACCACCTGCTAAAAATCCTAAATCCGATCCATCTTCTCAAACACCCGAACCTGTCAACGAGTGCATAGCGACTGCTGGCATATGCATCTCTGCTTGCATGGAATGCGTGAGAAAATTATTTAACTTTCTTAATTAATTTATACTAAATAGGTACCTAATTTGTCAACACATTTATTAAGTTCATGGTCACCGCCGCTTGCAGCATGTTTCTGATGATACTGTACTTTTTTGGGATCCTTATGCTCTGCTTCTTAGCCTCGAAAGGGTACGATGTCCAGGATTACTTGGATCCATGGAATATGTTTTGTAATAAGAAAATTTTTGAAATATGTATTACATTTTAATCTAAATTTGGATTTAAACTAAAAGTCATGAGTTTTTCCTAATTTTTAGGCAAGGTTGGCCTATTCGTGGTCAAAGCAATCGCGGTCCTTCTCATTCTGGCAATTTGTATCGAAATGGCGTCGTCCTTGTACCAGAATAGTGCACTGATTGTAAGGCGGATGAATTACCAAAATATTTTATCGATTTCATATAATTTTGCATAATTTATTGATTAATTGGATGAAATAACCAAACTCTGATGAATTAATATTAATTTAGTTTGTGAATTAATATGTATCTCCACAGGGAAAAATGTTTTGCGACGTGACCACCAAATCGTGGCGATTGGTGAGGTCCACAAAGTGGGGGTGGCCCAATAAGTCTCTTCCCACTTGCAAGCTCGTGAAGGAGAAGGCACCAATTGACGTTGGTAAGAAAGGTGTGCAAGAGATTAAGTTTGATGACATCGTGAAGATCGAAAATGAGAAGAACTGTGACGGTAAGGATGGATTTAACGAGCCATGAATTATTAAAAAGTGTACATATTTATGTGCAGACATTTCATGTGAAATGTAGTCGAGAAGTAGTTGTGAATCAGTAGATTAGTTTTCTGGTACAGAACCGTAGTAAATAAAATGTAGTGAATTAAAATTCTGGACCCTTAATTTCTTACATTTGTATGAATCGTACCATCATCATGAGAAAAAAAAACGCAATTTATTAGACATTGCGAGTTTATTTTATTTCGCAAGATTATTTCACATCGTATTTTCTTAATCGATAACATATATCATGAATGATCACAAATAGTGATTCACTATGGGTGTCATGCAAACATTATCATTGTTCATAACTTATATGTACTAATAAATTAAATAATTCCAAATTGGTTTGATCCGCATCCCTATGTACATATGTACACTTTGCATGCGTACTACGTACACAGTCAACCGCAAAATCGACACAACAGGAAAATATTTAAGTACAAATTATAATTAATAAAAAAATTACAAATTAGAGAGATCGATGTGCAAATTACATAAGTTGAGACTACGCCAGACATTGCGGGAATACGAGCAGTCAGTTTCTCGACTGTTCGTCATTCTTTGTTGACATAACTTTTGCTGCGAACAATGAATGAATACTGAATAATGTTCAATTTCCATTTGCTTAAATATCTTGTAATTGGTAATTTTGATTTATTGATTCTAAATTAGTTTCTTTACAACTCTTTCTGGCTCTCAAATACGACAACTTATAAAAGGCAAGGGAAAAAATACTTTGCGAGATTCGCGAGACGAACATCTTGAAAGCTACTGCTAATTAAAGGTTCTCGTTAATTATTACAACACTAATTTTACTCTTGTTCAACAGACGTTGCGAAGATGGAAATGGTAAATGAGTGTAACAATGCAAATTGCAAGTCAAATTCGGATGAATTGGTTATTGCAAAGGAAGCCGCAATTCTGTACTACCGATTTGACATGTCGCATAAAAAAGTGCACAAAATTTGTAAGACTTGTGACGAGGATGCAGAAACATTTATGCAGGTATGCACAATACGTAGAACCAATTATTTAGTAATTATGTCTAGTATTTTTTCATATTTTTAATAAGTTGTCAATATTTATTGAAAAATGTACTATTTCAGAATTCCGTAAATGCTTTGAAGAATGATGAAAATATTTTTGCATTCAAAACTAAGCCTGAAGGAATGGAGGTAGATGTCATCGAAATTAAAGGTACGCAATTTTTATTGATTAAATTGATCGTTAATTGATATTTTTTGTTTTATGATCTGATCTGATATATAAAATGAAATATGTAATTTAACTTATTTACTCTTCATGAAATCATATGTATGTATGTAGATGACGAAGAGGACGATAACAACCCTGCCGAAATTCAAAGATTGGAGACTGATAATAATGAAATTTTGGAGTTGTCAACGAGCGTAGACAATTTAATTGGAGAGGTCATGACAAAACTGGATCTTGCATCTCAAATAGCTAAATGCGAAGAAACTACGACAATGGAATTCGAAAATTTAGGTGTGTGAAAATATAATTTGTTTAAGTATTGAAATATTCAGCAGTCTAAAAATATTTTGTTCATACTTGTAAAGAGGAGGAGTATTGCAATCTGAAAGAACAAGTTTCGCTTGTTGAGGGGCACATTGCAGAAACAAAAAAGATTTATAATAAAGTGGCCGGATATGAACAGCCTTTGGTTAGTGTACTATTACTATTTATTCGATATACATATTTTATATAAAATTAATACATTTATGGATTTTTTATTGTGTAGCCGGTCATAGCTGTAGAGCTTGACCTAAGTGTCACGGAAACTCTTCTGGAATCGATGTTACAGAATGTGAATGACTTTCTAAATTTTGATGATGCCCCTCCAGACTTTCAACCAACTCCTTCTCCAGAAAGTGGTATGTTTAGTGTTAAGATTAGGGGAACCGTATTTTTGGAAACCTTCTAATTTCAAATTATAGCAGAAAGTAATCTTAACGGCTCATCAGCGGAGAAAGAGAATAGTCACTCGGACGATGACGATGTAAGTTTCGTTCCTAAAATCAATATTTCTGCGGAATTTTTTGTACTGAGCTTTATTTCTAAATATGTAAAGTTAAATATATAAATTACATTAGATCGTCGAAGTGGTCCCTGGTGAAGGATCTCCTCAAAAGTTGACCTGTCCCTTAACTCGTCCACTAAAGGACGTTCCAAGACTGGTACCGCTAATTGGTGGCAGCGTGTATGCTCAGAAGCGTACCCTCCTCCATTACTGGGCCAGAGCTACAATTGAAGAAATTCTTGATGTCGGAGCTGGCAAATCTGTAATTATCAAAATTTACTTTTACACTTAATTTGACCAAGATTGATTACAGATTTATTTTTTTTCTCAGGAGTTTCTCGTGAGATTTGTACGAGGAGATGGACGACTGAAGCAACTGACTGCTAAACAAATTGCATATGACATTCCGTGTCCCTTCATGCTAATTGTGGGGACTCGAGTCATTGCTAAATTTCGTGAAGATCTGAAAGAGAAACCACACGGACCAGATGGACATTACGCTGGAATCGTTGCTGAACAGCCTACACCACGAAATAAGTTTAGGTAGCATGTTCGCGAAATCATAATACGTAGTAAAGTTTATCTAAATCATTTTACATTCAGATATTTGATATTCTTTGATGACGGATGCGCTCAATATGTCGGGATTAACGATATTCTGCTAATACACAAATATTCCAAAGAAGTTTGGAGCGATGTGCACCCTGATTCGGCAGAATTTATCAAAAATTACCTCAGGAAGTATCCTGAACGTCCAATGGTATGGTCTCATTAATACATAAAAGCTCGTTTTATTAGCTTAGGGTAGCTACATTTTATGTTAAGGTTCGTTTGACGCTGGGCCAAGTTATCAGTACCGAGTGGAACGGGAAATGGTGGGTTGCGCGAGTCACTGAACTTGATTGCTCCTTGGCGAAGATGCATTTTGAAAATGATGGAAGATGGGAATGGATTTATCGTGGATGCACTCGCTTTTCACCACTGTTTGAAAAATACACGAGACAAAGACAAAGGAAAATTGCGCGACAATCTACGAGTGCTTTAACTTATGTAAGACACAATATTCTTGTTTCCTAGATTAAAGAATAATAATGAGCTAATTGCATAAATTTGTATTTCGTTTAGCACGAAAGTTATCAACAAAGTAAAGATGGCGACGATTGGGTTCCTTCACATGGAAGAAAGAAGCGAACAGAGCCAACCCCAGGGACTTCAGCGTCTGCATTAGAAAAGCAACACGGTGATATCAAACGTTTGACTCGATTCGATTACGGCGAATTCGAAGGAACAATTGCCGTAAATGCTTTTAACTGTTCATTTACACATGTTCCAAAATAATTATGACAGAAGTTTAAATTATTTAATTGATAAAAATGTAATAATTTTTCTTAAACGTGTACATACAGAAAAGAGCAATACCTTCTGATGCGCCATTGACAAAGGAGTACAGTCCTCACGTATGTGACCATTCTTGTGTCTACGAGTATGACGATTCCAATCCAGAATACAAGAAAATTGGCCCGCTTACGCTGCCATTACACTTCGGATTTACAAGGTACACCACTTTCATGCATTTTTATGTGTTTAATTTAACAAATGTGATCTTGACGCAGAGAAATTGCAGAAAGTCCTTACCGGTCAATTTATTACCGAGGACCTTGTGGACTTCGATTACATGATATGGAGGAAATGTATGACTATCTCACTCAAACAAAGTGTCAAATTCAGATTGATCATTTTTGCTTCGATTTGGCTGAGGACTGCCTTAATGAATTTCGTCATTCGCGCCAGCACAGTTTTCTACCCGTTAGAAGCTAATTTTCAGTTATGTTATAAACAAATTGACTTTGTAATTTTAATTTGCACTCAATTTAAGGATTTGACGTACGGAAAGGAACCTGTTCCTGTACAACTTGTGAACGCATTTGACCACGAGTTTCCCCCGTATGTGGAATATTTAAGTCAACGAGTAGCAGGTTCAGGTGTGAATTTCAACAACGACGAAGAGTTTTTGGTAGGATGTGACTGTGAAGATGACTGTCGGGTAAGTGCATACAAGAAAACTTAAAGAGTAATAAAAGAAACCCAAAAAAGGAAAGCTTAGATGAGACTAAGAAGTGCGATAAAAAGTTTTTAATAAATTTCTTCTCCAGTGAAGGACATAGAATTTTAATATTTCCAGCATCAGCGCCCCCATTTCATTTAAGAATTTACTCAAATGTCTGTACATAAGCAACATGTATGCATATATGTACATATTATTAAAAGTAGACCATGTTAGGCTACACCTGTATATCATGTATCAACTTTCAGTATATTTGTAAGCATTCATAATTTTTTAGTGACAAGAAAAATTCACAAATGATTTTAATATTTCTCTCTGCGTTATATTTCAAATTTGATAGTTATTGTATATTTGTATGTACGTCGTAGTGAATGAAATGGGGCGTTGATGCTGGAAATATTAAAATTCTATGTCCTTCACTGGAGAAGAAATTTATTAAAAACTTTTTGTCGCACTTCTTAGTCTCATCTACGCTTTCCTTTTTTGGGTTTCTTTTATTTATTAGTTTTTATTCGTATTGAAGAGTAATTTATGTGACCACCAACCATATTACTAATGACCTACTCTTTAAGAGACCCCAAGCATCACCTAGATACTAAATTGGTTCTGAATTGAGAAGTCGCTGGGTCGACCTTAGCAACTCAACTTTGGGCGGTGGTGGGAGTGGTTACATTTCACCACCATCAAAACTTTCTCACTTTTAAACCGATTTTGTCTATTTTAATTTTGTATTTTTATAGAAAATATGTATCAACTTTTTATCCGTGTACTTTTTTCATACATGCCTTATTTTTTTTCTAATCTCCAAAAACACACTATTGGTTGGGTTTCTATTGAATACCTCATAAACCGTTGGATGCTTCAGGCGGCCAAATCAGGGCTCTACTCGATGTAGCCGTAATTAACTCTGGCCAAAATTTCATTACAATCGGTTGGAAATTGACGGAGATCTGAAAAAATTAAGCTTTTCAAACCTGTAGTGAATGCTTACTTATATGATTTTTTTCCATATAGTAACTATGGCCTCATCTAAGAAAAAATACAAATTATATAAATTTTTCAGTCTCATTTAATATAAATTATAACAGGATGCGACTAAGTGTAGCTGCTGGCAAATGACACATTCTGGAATCTCGTTTTCGAAGTTTAACACCCCCGAAAATCCAATTACAGGATATGAATACAGACGATTAAAGAATAACGTCTTCAGTGGAATTTATGAATGTAATCAAAGGTAGGTTGAAGTAATTCTCTATGAAATCGGAAGTTAGCTTGATGATTCGGTGTCAATTCCCCGCCATCCATTCCCCGTCATCAATTCCCCCCCATCGATTCTCACCCCACAAGTTCCCCGCTTTATCAATTCCCCGTTATCAAATTCTCACCCGTCTCATGAAATGGCAACAATGCACCAAAACTGACGCTACCAAAACCATTCACTTTAAAAGCTGATATGATAAAACGATCAAGCATGAATATTATCTGCTCCTTTAAAAAAACATCCTACAATATTGGTCAGCTATGACTTTGTGTACATGTAGATATGTACAAGTACAAATAATGAATGAACCAGAGAGTAAAAAAAGGTAGCAGTTTCTACATTTAGTTTGATTTTGGATAAGCGAGAGAAGCGACAAGACAAGGCAGGAGTACCTTACCATCCAGGTAGTGAACAACTTCTTCCAAGTAAACTTTTAATTCTTTATTTAAAAAACCTATCAGTACAGCTTTGCTTAGCCCGAACCAGGGATGAGCAAAGGATTGTAAAACCATGTTTGTCACTAGTTTCCATAAAATTATGCCCAATGCTACTGTTGTTCACTAATTCTTGAATTAACTAACGTCAATTCTTCATTAGCACTATTAAGCACCAAATTATAAAACAATTTACTGCTCTTGTCCATCTCCTTAACTATGGTCACCACCTAGTGCCCTTTTGATTACTTTTTTTCATAATTAATTTCAAAATATTTTATAAGAAAGTACTGGGGATCTCTGTTTCAAATTCAGTTTTTCATATTAATTTTTGAAAATCGGTGGCAGTCACCTCATAGGGTCCTTCCGGATGAAGATTTTCTAATTTTAATTCATTATCTTCTATTAGAACCCATTTACATCCTCTGTGCCAAATTTCAGCTCGATATGAAGATTTTCGAAAATCGGTGGGGGTCACCCCATAGGGTCCCTCCAGCCATAAATTTTTTTAAAGGAGCAGATAATATTCATGCTTGATCGTTTTATCATATCAGCTTTTAAAGTGAATGGTTTTGGTAGCGTCAGTTTTGGTGCATTGTTGCCATTTCATGAGACGGGTGAGAATTTGATAACGGGGAATTGATGGCGGGGAATTGATAAAGCGGGGAACTTGTGGGGTGAGAATCGATGGGGGGAAATCGGTGACGGGGAATTGATGGGCGTAAAAATGCACAGTACCAGCTTGATACACACAATATGTTTTGTCCAGGTGCAAATGTGCTAAAACGTGTTGCAACCGAGTGGCACAAAATGGACTCAAAGTACCACTCCAACTGTTCAAGACAGGTATAGTTGCTACAGGATGCTATGACGCGTTGATGCGTCATAGGTTTTTAATCACACTCTTCTCCTGAGTATTTAATATCTTTAATGCAAATTTCTTAAAATGACATTGATTTCATGAATAGTAAGATACATTTACAGTGAGATTAAACATCTGTGACGATGACGCACTAACCTGTATAACTTGAAATGAATAGTCAAATGGATTACTAAATAATTTTGTCATTCATGTTCTCACAGCGGCAAAAGGCTGGGGAATCCGACCTATCTTTGACGTGCCTGAAGGTGCGTTTATTTGCATTTATGCTGGTCAAGTGTTAACCGAGGATGCCGCTAATGACGATGGACAACAATTTGGGGACGAGTATCTTGCATCGTTAGACTACATTGAACACATTGAAAAGCTTAAGGAAGACTACGAGTCAGAAGTTACCGACATTGAAGCTGACGAACCTGTAGCGCATCCTAAGAAAAAAATTAAGACGAGGAAAGGTATACAGTATGTAACAAAAGTATAGCTACGATGACATATTTTTTATCTCGACATGATGCCGTAATACTTCAACTTTGAAACTCCGTACAAAAATGTCAAAACTATCTACCGACAATTTCCTCGTCGCCGATTTTTAATGTCGCAGATAGGTCAAAGGTCAGGATTATTTTTCTACAAAAATTTGAGGCGTCGAAAAAAAAACTTCGTGGATAATTTTTTTTGAAACTTGCAATATTTTTTACTGGATACGGCATGCATTTTGAAGAATAATGAGCTTTGTTTGGACCGTGTGCGATTTTTTTGACGCCCACAGGAATTTTTCGCCAAAAAGAGGTTGAAGGTCTAAAATCGCCGCCTTGGCGAAAATTCAAAAACTGAAATATACGTTTGCATATAGAGGGTCCGGATACGCAAACGTATATTTCAGTTTTTGAATTTTCGCCAAGGCGGCGATTTTAGACCTTCAACCTCTTTTTGGCGAAAAATTCCTGTGGGCGTCAAAAAAATCGTACACGGTCCAAACAAAGCTCATTATTCTTCAAAACGCATGCCGTATCCAGTAAAAAATATTGCAAGTTTCAAAAAAAATTATCCACGAAGTTTTTTTTTTTGACGCCTCAAATTATTTCAGGAAAATAATCCTGACCTTTGACCTATCGGCGAAATTAAAAATCGGCGACGAGGAAATTGTCGGCAGATAGTTTTGACATTTTCGTACGGAGCTTCAAAGTTGAAATATTACGGCATCATGTCGAGATAAAAAATATGTCATCGTAGCTATACTTTTGTTACATACTGTAATTGTCTGCTGTAGTATTTAGTAATTCGACTAATAAATACATATTTATGCATATTTCTTTATAATAGAGAGGCCCTTTAACACGAGAGGAAAGAATAATGCGAAGAAAACCTCATCCGGTGCTGGAAATTCCAAAAATAGTAAACGTTTTATTTTATAATCCATACTTTTTTCAAGTGTTTCTTGAAATTTTGAATTATGTATCTTCAGAAAGTGGTCCTGTCATTACCCCTCCGAAAACCAAAGTTCGTCGCCCACTTCGTGAATACTTTGGAGAACATGATGAATGCTATATTATGGATGCTAAAACTACAGGAAACATTGGACGATATTTCAACGTATTTACATATGAACATATTCGACATATGATATTCCTTACAAATGAAAATTAACTATTGCCCTCTTTAATTCTTTTTAGCACTCTTGTGAACCAAATATTTTCGTACAAAATGTATTCGTGGATACACATGATCTCCGATTTCCTTGGATTACGTTTTTTGCCAGTAAGCACATCCGTGCCGGATCAGAATTAACTTGGGACTATGCATATGAAGTTGGAAGTATACCCGATAAAGTACTTCTTTGCCAATGTGGGTCGCCAGAGTGTCGTGGAAGACTTTTGTAATTTTACGTTGTTTTTTATTTCGCTAATGTTTTGTATCTTAAATGACATTCGAAACACGTCCATTTAATCCATCTGAAATATTATTTCTATGTTTAAATTGTTCATAATTTATTACAAATTGTCGAATTTTATGTAATTTGGACGATTACTTTATTGCAAAAATTAATCTAACGACATTGAACGAATTGCGTCACAATTCGTGAACTGACTTATATATTAACTATAAATACCCCTCATTAAGTAATTTTTGCAATAAAAATTATACAAATGTGACCTGAATAAAAAATCTATATTTAGACAATAATTACCTAAGGTGACCTACATATCTACAAATCTACTTAATTTATTTGCCCAAAAACATTGTTCCTAGTGCTACGCGTTTTTATTTTTTTAAAATTTAGGCTTAAACATCATGTTTACCGAAACATTCTACACAAAATTTGGGGCAACAATTAATTCCGCAAACGTCTTCAGTTTCCCTCTGATCTGGAATGCGAAGGAGAAAAAATTACGTTTTTCGCCCTCTTTGCATATCATCGCAAGTTTCGCACATTTATATCTTTCGGCTTTTACATTGTCGCATTTCGTACAGACCATAAAGTACAAAAAACTAGGAGACTTCGCCAACAGCACGTTATTCTTGACCGCCTTCTTCTCATCAGCCACTGGCGTGTTCACCATTTCAATAATCACTTTTAAGTGCAAGGAAATACGGGATTTTTTCAATTCGGGGGTTTTGTTCACGCAGAAATTTAATGGCAAGTGGTGGAAATTTGCATATCAAAAATTCTAAAAAGCAGTAAATATGACCTATTTGAAAAATTAATTCGCTCTTTAGAAACCTGGTGGTCCTTCAAGGGTTCCAAAGCCGCATCAACTTTTAACTCGACATGGCTGCCAATTATGAAGTGGTCAAGCGCGATGCTTAATTTCTTCCCGCTTCTAGTTTTCGGCTATAAGATCATTTTCCCCCAGCACGAAATGCAATTGCCAAATTATTTACCAAGGGATTCTATCCTCTATACAATTACTTTCATAATTTACGCCCCAACCGCAATGTACTCTTTACTCTATTGCACAAACGTTGTAAAATTTCTAATTCAAATTTTTTCGGCATACATGATTCTCATCGTACCCTTGCTGAGAGATGAACTCTGTTTATTTGCAAAAATCCCTGCCCGCCAATATCGTTGTTCCAACGAACTTAGGCAGCTCCCTCAGAATTTGGGACATGCTTACAGATCGTTACAACTACTCGATAAGCTCTTGTCCCTCACGACTGGTCCGTTATTGCCGTTGATGCACTCTATTTTTGGACACCTCGCTATTTCCGCGGGCTATCAAATAATTATGGCCGGCGTGGGTGGGGATTCCAAGAGAACGGCATTATTTCTCGCAATGTTTGGCATGGTAGTGGTCTGGATTAGCGTGATATCTGTCGCCGCTAAATTACAGAAGGAATCAGTAAAGTGCATTTTGTCATGGAAAACGGGAGTGCAAATTCATTGGAGGAGTGGGAAGGATAGAAAATATATGGCGAAATTTAGGAAGAGCTGCAAACCACTGTACATTGGATACCTTGGGTATTTGAGGATTACTCCCATGACTGTCCTAAAGTTTGTGCAGGGAGTAGTTCGAGGCACGTTTAGATCGGTGTTGGCCATGAGGAAGAGTTCATAAATTTTGCATATTATACAAAGTATTGTAGAATATTACAGGCTAGTCACCTCATTTGCATATTTTGACGCTGTTGCAACAAAACAGAGTTTATTCAACATGGAAAACATGTATCGGCAAAAAGGGGCATAGAAAGATTTATGCAAAGGACATGACCCGTAATAATAATTCTACTACATCATTAATATTTATATTAATATTTTATATATGTATATCTATATACATATAAGCTTGGTATTTAATTTAAGTATAGTTGCATTTTTTTGGACATAGTTAATAGATACAGAATGTCAATTAATTATATAATTAAACTGTATGCTTATTTTCCGCATGTACATACGTATGTACGACGAAGGTTAACGTGTTGGTGAATTTCTTATCTAAAATCAACATCATATGCATTATGTATGTATTTACTTACGAATGTATGTACGTACATAGATAATTATTTAAGTCTGGTTGTGAACGTTTTTTTAAATATCTATCTACAATCATTGTACATGCATCAACTAAAGTCATATGTACATATATGTATATACATATGTAGCTACTCATGTCTGAACAATAAGCAGGTATGCACCACATTATAACGTGATTTCATTCAAACAGGAAATGGATAATGGAATTGATGTTATTTGGGAGATCAATTCTGATAAATTGTATCCTGACTCATATTACATAAGCATGTCGTTAGTCAAGATCACGTACGTTTTTTATTTAGCATCGTGATTCTTGGAGTATTCTTCCCATAAATTTTACAAATTTAGCACTATTTTAAGACTACAAGGATAATAAGCAGTGAAATACAATGGGGTCCATTTTTCATTTTACCATTTTGAGCCTTCTTCTCCTAACCTCTCGGATCACTTATGGTGATCACATTTTCGAAATCAAGTCCATCGATGACCTTAACCCCGACAGTTTAAGCGCCACCTTGCTCATCAAGTTTACGGACACGAGTTTCTACCCAAGCATGTCCCTTCCATACATTAAAGACGTTTCGGTAATTTACTACAGACAAACTATTTATTTAAAAATTTGGTACATAAAAAATATTTAGTATTGCAAGAATTTTTGCAGATCAGTAATAATAACTATCACCTCTTTAATATCACCTCTTTAATTAATCACCTCTAAAATTTTGAACCAAACAAAATTCTCATGACTGACTGATCGTAAAAAATGGAAGCAAATGTCCTACAACTTTTCTAAAAGGTTAAAATCGAAATCCGTTAATTTGCCAAATAACCTCGTAGATTTGTGTGTCTCAATTTTTTCCAATGCACAGTACAACCTCCTGATCAGTTGACCAAGAACTGGCTACAAATCCTTTAAATGCACATGGTTTCAATCATGCTACAAATTTGTCATGTTTGGCGTAATTTAAAAATATTTTATCCTCTTTTAGTCGAATCTTAACCCTAGTCTGACCTGTTTGGACGCTCTCTACCTTCCAAAACAATTTTGGACCTCAATCTTTATCCAGAAAATCATCTCCTCTTGCTACTCAACGATCCTCATGCACACCTCAAAATCAAAATCTGACTCCACCTCGGTCATATTTGCCCCCATTGAGGAAGCCTCCTCTAAATTCCCCACCATCATTCGAGACCCATTGCGCACAATCGACAAAATTTTGAACAACCCGCCACACGAGACATTTGACAAGGGTGCAGTGACCCACTTAGTCACGCCGGATAACATAATTAACGTCACACTCTACAATGTAAAGAAACCCACCAACAAATTCTATCGGGAGAAGGAAAATAAAAATAAAAATTGGGGGGCTAACCTTGTCAACGGGGCATTGCCATATTGGCGAGCATGCATAGTTGGCGGGAAGGCGGAAAATATTCAAATGCAATATATCAAGAAACATCATCCAGTTTGTGACTGCTATGTCTTTGACGGTGACATGGTCACGAAGGGGAGTAACAATAAGAATGAGAATATATTGGACGTAGTAAATTCTTGCATCGCATCCATTGACCCACTCGACCACCCACTTCTGTCCCACATGAGTAGGAAAGAGGTACACAAAATGATGTTAGAGGCGGTCAGAGAGAAATATGTGACCACAAAAGAGTTTGACCCTAACGATTTTTTTGAGGATGAGAAGGACGAGTTGTAACAAAATATGTTGCAAATATTTATTGGCAGTTCATGGGCATCCAATTATTTAAGCAGGTTTTAATTTATTTGAAAAATTTAGTATTGTAATTGAAATTCAGGAAATAAAACAAATTTTAAGTATATGAAAAAAACTGTTTATTTTGTCGCGGATTTTTGCATGCATCCAACTAAAGTCTAGTTGATGCCATTTTTTTAAGTCCATTTTCATGTGACCATCAAAAATAGAATTTTTTGTAATAAGTATCAGGCATATTTAGCTTCATAAAGAAGCAAGCGCTTGATTAATAAACCGTTGCAAACGAAATGTAGCAAAGGGGTGAAAACACACGGAATTGTCTTTGTGGCACGCCCACAACGTCTTTCTGCACTTTCCCGTCATTGTCTCACATTACCCCACGTCTCATTTTGCCCCGTTTTGACACCCACACCCGCGTACTTCAAACGCACACGACAATACCTTTCAATAGACACCCCACATGACAAAAGTCATTTTTCGACATTCGACACCTCCCACACGGTCATGGGGTCGTCGCACGTCGAAATGATGACGATTTCTAAAATCCCCGCCAAAAAATACGTCTAAAACGGCGGAAACAAAAAAGTCGACAACTTTCGACTTTGGCGTCGTCTACACGGTCACACGGTCATCGCACGTCGAAATGATGGCGATTTCTGAAATCCCCATCCAAAAATATGTCTAAAATGGTGGAAACGAAAAATTCGACACCTTTGACCGTTGGCGTCATCACCGTGGCGCCGTGACCTTACGACCTACAAAGCCCATCTTCGAACTCATCCATACTTCAAAAATTAGAAACACGTTGACGAAAACCGCATGCCGAAATACGAAACCATTCTAAAGTTATCGTGGATACAGACGGACAGACGGACGGACGGACGGACAGACGGACAAGACATTTCCATAAAGGGGTTTTCACCCCTTAATAAATAATAATAATAAGGGGTACGTAGATTTTGAAATGGATTTCAAGTCACTCAGCATATATTTCGAAAAATTAAAATATACAATACTCATCTGGCATCTCCCATTCTAGAAGATAACCCGTTTTTAAACAACCGGATCAACACCCTTAAAAATCAATCTGCTCAAGTTTCCCCAATGACATGTTCAGAGTTCCCGTTTCCCCCAGAAAGCATATCCCGCTCAATAAAATTAATGCCGTCCAGATAATAAACACCGTTTGAATACCTTCGCTCAGTTTCACTCCCCCAATTCGATCTTTCGCCTCCAAAAGTATTTTCTTCTTGAGTATGACTTGCGTTCCTTTGAACCTTTTTTTAAACTCGTTTCGTGCCAGGTACTCATTCAACTTGTCGTAGATTCCAGATTCCAGGAGAAAAACGAGCCTATTCACTATAGAGGAATGGCGGCTGGTTTCAAATTCCCAACCAAATGGCTTACCCGGGATGGAAGCTTGCTTAGAAACCATGTTAAATTTAATCCAGGGATAATTTCTCTTAAAATAGTCCATATGCTCGAGTACGTTTGCTTTTTCGCCTATTAGCACGGATTTACCGCAGGTTACGATCTCCTCTTCTACGCCGGAATTTACCTCAGTGTCGGGTAGTTTCTTGTACGGACTTCCTGTAAAAAAGTACAATATCTTATAAATTTTGTATGAATCATATCTACTGTTCAGTCGATGTTAATGTTCTAAAAAAATCTGAAAGATTTCCTGGAAGATTAGTTTATGTTATTTTCCCAAAGACCAAATAACCTTTCAGAAAATTTTACAAGGAATTTAGACCATTAATATTGCCTGAACGGTATATTTGTATAATTATCCATTTAATAGTATTGGATAAAAATTACAAAAAAATACATCGATGAGGCAATTCGATAAAAAGTTTTTATCGTTATAGACTGAAATTTTGAAGCGAGTCTCATTTTTCCCAATTCTATTCTCAACACAATATTAAAACAACTTCTGAAATCCTTACCCACATAATTTTCATATCCTATCGGATAGAATCGTTTCTTCTTATCCATCATGTAAAACAAGGCTTCCTTTACCCAATCCGGATTTTCGTTGGGTGCCGTCATAAAACTTCTAAATATATTCTCTATCGTGTAAAACTGTAAGCACTTGGGAAACATAACATTGGTCGTGATTGGCGCTGAAAGTAGGCTGAAACAGGTTGGCGGTATATTTGAAAAATTCCTAGATTTGACCTGTTTCACGTGAAAATGCCACAAAATCTGGTACTTCGCCTTAATCATGTCTCCAGCGGATATTTCGCTTCCATTATTTTCGTAACGATACACAGGAATCTTCGCAGAGCAAGAAATTTCTGAAAAACTATTTGGGATGTTTTTCTCAAGCGGGGAATTCAAACTGGTAATTGCTAGTCCGATATAGCACTGGACCAAAACTGTGGAACAGATCGCCCAAACCCCGAAACCTATACGAAACGGGTTGGAATCCTGAAGTGCGGCGGGAACAGGCGGGTATTGGTTGAGGATAGACCCGACGTAGAAAAAGTATAGGTGGATCCTTCAAATCAATAAATTGGTAAATTTTAATTTAATTTGTGGATTAATTCCAAATATTTGTGAAATCAAAGTGAAAATTTCAAACTTCAACTAAATCCTTAAAAAATTTAGTTTCTTCTAATCCGAACTCTGTACCTTAAGGTACTTCATATTCAATTTGGTACCTTATCTCTGGTAAAATGCATCGAACGTACAAATCCGTCAACATCGCTACAGCAAAGAATCCACCAATTACCGCGATCCAAACCGATGTTTGGAAGGGTGCTGAGTAGAAGGAAAAACTGACCCCCACTTCAGAGAAACATGTCAAAAAGTTATATGACGAAAATCCCGTCAGTATTACAGTCATAACCGGGTTTGCCAAATTGACCTCCAACGGATACGTCTTCTGGAACCTGAAATATTTTGTTTGCTTAAATTTGTTACCACGCCGTCGTGATAAAAATCAGTAGTACCAAGTCGGAAAATGGGTAGTACAAGAAATTGTGATGCCACGTTTACTTTGCAAACATACCTAATTCTCGGGATTGGACAAATCCTATCATTTCGTTTTACATTGCACACATGTCCATTTCGATCTTTAACAAAAGACGTCTTCCGGGTCTTCCCACTGAGATTATGCAAAGTCACATTATCCTTCCGTGTTATCGCGTAAACGATGTAATCCAAGATTTCTACCACTGCAAAGACATTTTTTTCCTTCAGCCCAAATTTTAAGAACATCTCCTTTTCACTATATTGTATCAAGTCCTTTCGTTCGTAATACCATTCCTTTGGCGGCGCTATATTACGTAGAACAACCGCTAAATTCAAATCTTCCTCGGTACACCGGCACCGGAAACCCTGTCCGTCTAACACCCAACAAATTTCACCTTGAGTCGTAAACACCACGCCCATTTCCGGTAGCCGGTTTCGCAACAAGGTGAAAATTTTCGCCTTATCTTCATCGCTAAATATGTTTGCAATGGCCAAAACTGTGTAAATATTTTCTGGATTTCGAAATTCTGCAAGTTGTAAACTCCATCGTGTTTCATACATGTAAGAAAAGAATGTTTGTACAGTTATTCTAACCCATTCAGAAAAATGGAGTAAGGTTGAACGAAAATCTGCCGGGTTTAGATCGAGATGTGTGATAAGAAACCAGCACAATTTTTTTCGGAAATGTGTTCCATCTCGGAGGGGATTGTAGTACAGATATTGCACTTAGTGACGGGTAGTGGTCATATTATGCTCTAAATCGGTTAATGATATTGTGATTGGGAGATTATTCTCACTTATTAATGAGGACGTTTTAACGATAGTGTTTCCCGTTTTGAAAATGTAATGATGCGGTGAACAATCCGGAATAAGTGAGGATATACCGTCAGATAAGCTGCATACTGGGAATTGCAGCACGTACAAATTTAACAGGAGAAGACGAACCCCCATTACATCTACATAAATATAAACTTGATTATGAACTTAATTATGAATTAATTTTTACAGCGACATAGATACTTGTAAACCTTTACTTCGTTGTGGAAAAATTTAGCTCTGGTAAATATTTAAGTATGCCTTCAGTCGGCTTTTATAGTTTTTTACTTTGTCAGCGTCATGGTTTTAAAACTTCTAATTGCAGCTATTAAATGCAAAACTTTGTAAATAGCGAATAATCTGGATCATCTGCATGCATAAAATATTTTTCCAAGCCAATTCACAAACATGTAAAAGTAGGTGGCAAGCAACTTCAGTTGTGCACATTTACATATGTATGTATGATAAGTACTACTATTTATAATCACCTTATGTACGATTTTCTTTCAATACTCACTGTTAAATATTAGTAACCCACCCCAACAGAGGGTCCAGCTCCAATCAATTTACATTAGTTGCAACTGCAACAAATGCATATAATTACATTTCCCCGTATGAACGGCATCCGGTTCAATTGGGCAATGCAGGACGCTGTACCTAATGAACAGTACATGCAACATTGCAAAACCATAAGCTTATCATACACTCTTTACTTCAAATTGATTAATGGACAAAATTGAGTACAAAATTCGACAAAAAAAATTCTAAATCTAAAATCTATAAAACTAGATAAATACTTATCTGCACATTGCAATATAAACTTTCGCGTCAAAATTACTCGCACGATAAACAACAAATATAAAACAAATTTAGTAACAATGGTGACGCAAACCATGTTCAACCCAGATTATTTTTTAGACCACGTTCTTTTGAAAGACAAACCCTTTATACATAAATGACATTTACCAATAGTGCGACACAGTTGTGAAAAATTCAACAAGTTGAGGGCGCCGCATGTTCGCAAAAATGCTCGGTTTTTCGCAAGGCAGAGGTACTACCCTGAATAATCTGGGTAGAACATGATTGGCGAAATTAATTTTAATTCGCAGCATATATAATTCATATTTCGCAGCAATTTCAAAATTCCCCTTGAAATTGAAGCCGAACAGTTAATTCCAAATGGGGGAAGCTTTCCTAAACATCCAGACATCATCGCTTGTGGTGGAAGTGATATTTGCCTATGTGTAAAATTTGTACCCTGCTTTTCGAAATGCAAAAATTATTTGGGCCAAGAGCTGTTTTGCCCGGATGTTTTGTTCTCTGTCAGACGTATCCCACGGGCAGCCGTTGAGGACAAGTTCATTTACCCCATGATCTATTTTCTCATGGTGTATTCCACCCGGCCACGAGGCTTGTACCGCATTTCGGAAGGTTGCAAAAATTTGTGGGATTGGAGGATCGACGAGCCTGTAAAAATTCGGTAAAAAAATATGTTTACATATACTTTAGGGGAATTTGTTAGTTAGAAATTTGCGACCAAGGTCCCATGAATTTTACAAATCCTTGTTACTACTGGGTAGCAAATCGTTACCAGTTTGGTTTTGAGTATATATTTTTTCACATTTACATATAAACCTATATTTTTGTTGTTGGACAGAGTAGATAACCGACCATAGATTGTCCTTTGTTTGTTCCGTAAACATTGCGGATATTTTTAGTTTAAACAACTGCATTGTGGGGGTAATTTTTTCAACTGTGCCTTACTGATTTATTATACAGTATTTAAGTAAGTAGTCTATAATAATCTAACAAAATTAAACAATACAAACTCGAGGCCCAAAATGATTCTAAAATCTCCTTGTCCTTCGTGGAAACGACTACATACGCTAAATTGAGTCAAAAATTTGGGGGACAAACGAACCAAATTCAAATTCACACGCCGGATACAATTATAAGCTTCGTTTAACTACTGTGTAAAAAAAACAAGATACAGATATACATATGTACATACATATACATTGTCGAAATAAATTACCGAATATTACTCAGTGAATGGAAATTCAAGGCGAACAATTGGGCGTCCGGGTCAGGTTGTTTGTATTCGAAGAACATGACATCCCTATCGCCTACATGCGTATGGTCACAACTTTGCAGTAATTCCCACCCGATCTTTGTAAAGCTTAATAAAATGGCTTCGACGAGCCTGGGAAAACCACAATAATGCAAATTCATTATTAGAGTTGCGAATTGTATATAATAATTTCCAAAGTAAAATTTGCATATTTAATATAAATAAATTATAGTGCTTTTTAAATCATAATTTTCTGCACTAACTGTGTCCTTCGGTTTGTTGGGTTTATTTGAAAAACTTGAACAAATTTTCATGTTAAACATTCATAAGATTTGTATCTCACTTTTATGACTGGAAATGTGAATTCAAATTTAGAACTATATTACATACGCATATGTATCAAATGTTAACGATGCGTACATAAATGAAAATGAATATTTAAATTAATGCAATTAATTTCCAAGTGAAATAGCTCCTCCGCACTTTTAACTCGTCATTCAATTCTTGAGTTACGTGTAGGATTTTGAGACAGAGGAAAGCAAACATTTGGCAAAAATTTAATGACGCTACCCAGTCAACTGACCTTATCGCATCCACATCACTACTGTGCGAAGACCATGGCATTCCTTTCAATTTAAATTCGTGTGTGTCAGAATGTTCGGATTCATTCCGAAGACCTTGCGCCCACCCGGAACTAATTGCTGAACGAATGGTGCCAACGATACCGTTCGGAGTGGATGGGACGCCACCCACGCGGATCGCACTACTCTGGGCGAACTGGACCCAACACATTAACAATGGCTGAGGAATACCATGAACTGCCATGTTTACACACGAATAAAATATTTTTCGGCTAAAGTTGGAGATTCGTTTTTAAAAATTATTATGAAATTGTTCCCAAATGTTTTTGAAGGTCGTTGTTTTTAAGACTTGCACTTTACTGAAAGGTTTTGGTATTTAGTTTTAATGTTGGTGTATTTGTACATAGTGCATAAATGGATAGTTTATTCCAGATGAACTTTTACAAATTATGTACATATTTAAATTCGATATTCGTAAATAAATATGTAGACAGTACTGATTTGTGGTAAAAATTGAAAACTGTGATTTTATAGGTGGCTGAATAATAGCAGCTGTTTCACAATACAAGCTGGGAACGTTGATTATTCTACAAGAAATGACCCGGGTAGTAATAATACGGGTAGTGTATGTAATACCGGTCGTTTCTCTCCCAATGTGGGATTTATCTATGTAACTCGATGGACAGCGACTTGTTGAGTGAGCCACAAGTACAACTGCCCAAGTTTTCTATTCGATTATGAAAATAAAGACAACATGAAAACTATAAGTATTTATTGTTAGTATGTAGAGAACAAGGAATCATACTGTTTGTGAACATTATCATTTCGTACCTAACAATTGCAAGGAATTTTCAGCAAATTTATTTCCATAACAAAAAGCTGTGATACTTATAAGTTGCTGCATGCAGAATTGTCATAAGTTTTAACTGAATTACTCTTAGTGCTCATCTTTATAACAAATCATATACATAAGTTTTTCAATTTAGTTGAACTGCAAATATGTACATAAGTACAAGTTCAGGTACATATGTATGTATGTATATTTGTGTTTGCGTTAAATTATGTACACGCAATATTTTCTCGTAGCGTCCGTACGTAAGATATGTAAGATATGTAGTTGATATTGACAACATTTGGGGTTTTCACGACGAGCTGCATTAATATGTAGATATGTTCTTCCAGGCTTATTTTTCCATTTTTTTCATTAAATTTTAACCAATTACTCGTCGAACATCACGCGATATAATTTTGTAGAACTCCCACGCTTAACAATCTATCTTAAACTTGTATTTAAAATTACGACATTTTTTGTATGCGTTCACGAGAAGTTGATTAGAACACGAGGGATGTTTCCGAACTATTTATGGGCGAAAGTTGAAGTCAAAGTCCAACGCAATTACTTATGTTACACTATTGATTTTTCGCCTACATCACTTTCACCGGAACTTGTTGCTTGAGCGATTGGTGCAGTAAAAAGAGTTATAATTGAGTTTAGTTACGCCCTAAACATACAATAATGTGACAATTTTAAGCTTTCAGCCACAAGGAAGGCAGACGAATAAGTATCTGACACATCAGTCGACCGATTCTAGCAATGTTGATGGTAAATTTCCTAGCGTAAAACCATTTTTCAAGCAATATGTAATAGCACATCATGGAAGCTCTAAATCTGTCTGGAGTTGAAATCAAGATTGTGGGAGTGGTAAGTATATATGTTAGTGTGAGATGGGTGAATACATATCCATGTATGTGATTTATTTAGAATGAGAAAGGCCTGGGGAGCATTTCGAGATTGACCAGCGATCCAACTGCCATCAATTTCAATGCGGTCGTACATTTAATTCTGGAGTTGCAGTTCATGATGAACTTCAAGTAAGTAAATATTTAGCATAATTTTTTACAGATCACGTTTCTTTCATAACATAATTTTAGTGTCCCGATTGTGGTTGATTATTTGTAGGCTTAAAGTTATCGAAGTTGATGACTACTTCCCAGAAAGTTATTTCGTTTTCAACGAGACAAACTCCAGCTTGGCGTATCAACTAATTACTGGAAAATCTGATATCGCAATTGGCTACTTGTACCATGTGCTTCCCCGCTTAAAATATGGACACCCGATTATACCTTTTTTTACGGAAGAGTGAGATTTGTGCTACATATCGGCCAAACTACTTTAGAAATTTTAACATGTTCAATTTATGTATCCTTAAATATTTAGGATCCATGCCTTCTTCCAGCAACCTCGGAACCTTATGGAACAGAAGAACGTATACACAAAACCGTACAAGCTCGATGTCGCCATTGGCACGGCGTTAATATTGATTTCGATGGGAATATTGGCAGAATTCTCACAATCCCACAGAAATATAAAGCCTGGCCTTGCCCTTTTGTTCTTCAAGGTTTCGAGGGGCTTTGGATGGGCTGTTTCGACTTTGTCGCGACAAAGTTATATAGCAAAACTGTTTGAGCTTGCAAAAATTACTGTAATTTTATTCATAATTGTGCTTTGCTTTGCTAGGCTACAATCATGACTGGGCGATTCGGCTGGATTACATAAAGCTTATGCTCTTCTCAGGAATGTTGTTATCATTTGCTTTAAATTCATACTACTCTGCCGCAATTCTCTCTTACTTCACTACGGATGAGGAAATAATTCGCAAATTTGCACACCTAGTTCCGGCAGGATTCAGCATTGATGCCTTTACAAGTATCAGGACTACGTTTCCCAGCGATTCGGAAAATGTAGGGAACGTAAAGTGTCGTTCGTAACGTTACAATAAATAATTACATTTCTTACAGAATACTTTAATCAATTTCCGCGGAGTCGACTACCTGACGTCTGTCGAGTTAGTGTATGAAGGAAATCATGCTCACTTGGACAATTCTGACTCTTTTTTTGAATATTCAATCCAACTGGGAAAAACCGTTGGAGAAATTTGCACCGTTTCAAGAGTTCATTTTAACGGGAGACATTTGCATAGCGGTTTTTATTGTAGGTTCGAATTTGACCATAAGGAAAAATTTGCGATAGGGTATGTACATACATATCTTGGCACGATGTGGTGCCAATTTTTATAGCTAAATGCATGAACATGAGCGGCTGAAGTTGGGGGACATTATCATTGTGGGTGTGGGATAGGGGAGGCAGGGACTTATTAACAAGGACAAAATAGGATTTTGCTGAATTTCTGGGGGATAATGTACCCCTGTCCCCAGGTGGCCCGACCAATGTGCAAAGACATTTGTGCAAACGATAAATGTGCAACCTGACAAATGTGCAGCCCGATAAATGTGCAAACGATAAATGTGCAACCGATAAATATGCAGGAATTTTTCCAACAAATGGTGCAATATATCTTGATATAATTTAAACATAAAATCAAATTACATCTCCTCAAAAACTAAAATTTGAAACATTAATTTTGTGGTGGCATCCCGTATGATGTCTGTTGAAGCTGTAGATCTTATATTGAGCAGTATTAATTTATTGTTAACTTAATATTTTACTAAATTATATTTTTATGGTGCATAAATTTCCTGGTACATACATCTTCGTGAATTCGTGAATTTTAGCCTATCGTATAGGCTGGAATTATGTACATATAAAAATTCTAAATTTCAATGAAATAATTCGGGATTTACTTATTTGCTGTTATTTTAAATTCTGTCCCCGCGGGGTGTCCCTAACTAAAGTTTAATTGTCACTAGCTAAATTTAGCATTACAGTGATTCGGCACGGGAATTTTATTATAAAATTGACAGGGGTCAACCCCGTTATAATGATGATTAGTAATATTTAATAAGTATAAAATCTGCATTATAAGATCTCCAGCTTCATAAGCTTCACCACAAAATTAATGTTTCAGAATTCTTAGTTTTTTGATAAGATGTAATTTGATTTGAAGTGTAAATTATATCAAGATATATTGCACTATTTGTTGGAAAAATTCCTGCACATTTATCGGTTGCACATTTATCGTTTGCACATTTATCGGGCTGCACATTTGTCAGGTTGCACATTTATCGTTTGCACAAATGTCTTTGCACATTAGTCGTTTGCACATTTGTCTTTGCACATTTGTCACCCCATCCTGTCCCCATGCTTCCGCCGCCAATATGAACGAATATGTAAACATATTTAATATTCAGGAGCCTAAAACTTCACGAAACTGGGATAACTGGAAGGTATTTGAGGAGGGAGGCGAAAGCTGCGACCATTACGTGCACCTCGAGAAGGAGACAGTATCATGACCACCTGGGTTTGAAAGAAGTCTGGATTTTGTTCAAGTTCTACATTGGAGCCATAATTATAACCTTTTTCCTACTAATAATGGAATACCATAAGTGAACCTTGGAAGTTTTTATGTACTTTCAGGAAGACGATCCAACAATAAGTAAAATATATTTTAGACGAATGCATATTATGCCGATTTCATTTATTTACTTCTCTCTCATTTACATGAAAGCACACGTACAAAATATGTATATTCATACGTATTTACATATAAATATTACTTTAACCCCTTACAGTGAAATTCCTTCCGTTCTAACCTTTTGTTAATAATTCCGAGTCGGGGTTACCAAGTTCAGCCATTCAGGTAGCCTGGCGTCAAGTCGCGACTGACACAGACCCCTAAATATGAATATTAGAGAGTTGCAAAAGCCAATATATCTACATATGTACTTTGTCACCCTGGGATAAAAATTAAAGTCACAACGAATACCATAAAAAGATATAGGAAAGGTAAAAATTGAACATTTCAACTCGCCACATCCTCAACTTCTGGTTCTCACCTCTAGGAAGAAGTCCCACTCCTTTTTCAGTCCTCATTCGAGTTTTACCTTACAACAAATAAAATCAATCTAACAATTTAATACAAATTCTGTTAAACAATTTCCAAAAAAAATTTCGAAATGTCGACCCCATCACTATTCGTCGGCTTAATGTTATTCTTGTCGGTGACAACAATCAGTGCTATAACGGTTACAGTAAATAAAGACGGCAATTTCAGTGGTACATATTTAGAAAAGAAGTTTTGTTTTTAATCCAGGAAAAAATTAATATTTAAATGCCAAAATTATTTACCACAGGTCAAGAGTTTTCTTTCGAGTTAGCACCGGGGGCTTGTGCCGCCCTACCGAACGACTGGGTCAACACGGTGAGCTCGCTGGGTCATTCGGGTTGCGTGAATGCCTGCCCGGGTCGTGGTTGTGAAGGTCAACTGTCCTGTGTCAGATTTGAAGGAGCTGGGAATCTCGATTTCTCCAACACTGCCTTCAACGATCAGTTCAATTCTTTTTTCGCGTGTTAAAGGTGACAGGAATTTCATCAAGCTGTTATGTAAATACATGCAACGTATTTATGTTATGGGACAGTATACATTTTCTTAAATGATGACTTTGTTAATTTAAATCTCGAAATAAAATTTAAAATGGGGCAAGTTATGCCAATTTGAAAGTTTTGATACACACACATTTGTTAACAAGTATGACAATCGGGAATCGTAAAAATTGGTAACCCATCGAATTTGAGTTCTATGGTGGTAGCATTTGTCGTTTTTAATTTGTTAGAGTTTAATATAAGTTGACCATTATAGAAATTGTACAAGTGTGCATATGCGGGTAAAAGTAACCAAGTACGTGATGCGAAGCCAGGAACAAAGCCAAAACCGTAGATATATGTAGTTCCTTGGCCAAAACTTCAAGACCAAGTCCATAGAAATTGCATATCGCACATCTTAATCATTAAGGCCTTTTTGGATGACGCCATTCCTTCCACCCCTGTTCAACAGTAGACTCTCCTTGCCCCATAAGCATACATGGAAAATTAAAAAATGGCTTTAATTGACATCATCTCATTCATTTTTGCAGGAAATTAAATTTTAATCACTGTTTTGAAAACCTAATTTTCAGCTTAACAAACAAGTCAATTTCGTTTTTAAAAATTTTCAAATTTCACAGAGATGGAACTGTGCATCTCTATAAAGTTTGAAAATTTTTAAAAACGAAATTGACTCGTTTGTTAAGCTGAAAATTAGGTTTTCAAAACAGTAATTAAAATTTAATTTCCTGCAAAAATGAATGAGATGATGTCAATTAAAGCCATTTTTTATCAATTTTTGCCCAAAAATGGGGCAAAGTGGAACACCAAAAGACGTGGCAAATGTAGTTGTCTTTTCTTCTGTTTATTCTTAACCACTTTTCACCATCAACTCATTCAGCTTATCACCAAGCTACTATCCACTAGTTTATCAACCAATCTCTCTCCAACGCCTTACCAGCAGGTTACGAGCCATTCTGCACCCCTTCAGCTTATCATTTTGGGTGAGTCACCACCACCATTTTAGCATGTTTTCGACTTATAAATTACCATTATAAATTGTATCATTTGCAGGAACAGAGCCCAATTATCAACCAATCTCTCTCCACCTCCTTACCAGCAGGTTACGAGCCATTCTGCACCCCTGCAGCTTATCATTTTGTGTGAGTCACCACCACGATTTTAGCATGTTTTCGACTTATAAATTACCCTTGTAAATTGTATCATTTGCAGGAACACAGTCCAATTATCAACCAATCTCTCTCCACCTCCTTACCAGCAGGTTACGAGACATTCTGCACCCCTGCAGCTTATCATTTTGTGTGAGTCACCACCACGATTTTAGCATGTTTTCGACTTATAAATTACCCTTGTAAATTGTATCAAATGCAAATGCTGTTGGCTATGATGCAATGAATCAATAATCATTATTACACAGTGGTATTTATTTCATAAAATAAACAAACAACTACATATCCATAAGGAGCTGGTCCTCTTGCTCCTGACTGAGATCGAGAGGAGGACTGAGTGCCTGTTGTTGTTGTTGTTGCTGCTGAATTTCTGGAAGCGGTGGGGGCTGATGCGAGGTTTCAGCAACCCTTGGAGGAGCACCTCGCTCCAACTCCTCTAGGCGCCGCGTCAGGGTCCGTTATACGTGGAGCAGCTAGTCTTGCACCAAAACCACGGAATCCTCCGAAACCACGACCCCTTCCGTACCCACGCCCATTTGCAGGATGGCTCCCTCCTTCACCTCGGTGCCTTTGCCGTTGCCGAGATCCTTGGCCTGGTCGGCGCCTTGCTCCCCGCCGCCCTCCTCTCCAGCCTTCATAAATGATGAAAGACACCATTGTCGATAAGCTGAAGGGGTGCAGAATGGCTCGTAACCTGCTGGTAAGGAGATGGAGAGAGATTGGTTGATAATTGGACTGTGTTCCTGCAAATGATACAATTTACAAGGGTAATTTATAAGTCGAAAACATGCTAAAATCGTGGTGGTGACTCACACAAAATGACAAGCTGAAGAAGTGCAGAATGGCTCGTAACCTGCTGGTAAGGCGGTGGAGAGAGATTGGTTGATAATTGAGCTGTGCTCCTGCAAAGTATACAATTTACAATGGTAACTTACAAGTCGAAAACATGCTAAAATGGTGGTGGTGACTCACACAAAATGATAAGCTGCAGGGGTGCAGAATGGCTCGTAACCTGCTGGCAAGGAGGTGGAGAGAGATTGGTTGATACTTCGCTGGAAACTCAACTCCTGCAAATTATACAATTTACAACGGGTAATGGATAAGTCGAGAAATGTTTCGTCGAAAACATGCGAAATGGTGGTTGTGACTCACACGAATGATAAGCTGAAGGGATGCAGAATGGCTCGTAACCTGTGTGCTGGTAAGTCGGTGGAGAGAGATTAGTTGAGTGGGCAAGAGACTGGATTTTAATTTTCCCGTCGATTTTGGAGGAAGGGTCTACTTTATTTGGGGGTGTGGGGCATTGTTTTACATGCACCGTTCAACGTTTTGTAAGAGGCCCCTTAAGCTTTAATGTAATTTAGGATTCCTAAATAAGCATAAAGTTTACAGAACGAGAGTGCAGGGTCTCAGGTTGACTCGTACATATTTCGTACGTGAGAACGAAAGCAGAGGCAGAGAAGGAAATACTCACACTTTTTGCTCTTCATTCATCTGTCGTAGTTTGGTTGGGCTGGCGGGAACACGTTTTTCATCCTCAACGTTGCCGAAAAGTACGCACTTTTTCAGTCCAGCATAGTTTTTCTATTGAAACGCCGTAGTGAAATAAAAGGCTTCATAATGTACTAGTTCCAGTCCAGTCATTCGTAGAAATAGTGCCGGTACGAAAGGAATTAATGGAACTCTAAATAAATAGTGATTTTATAGCAATTGGAACTTTATTTACGAGAGTTTCTGACAAGTGAGTGACAGTAGAGTTTAGTTAAATTTAGACATAATGATTGATTTTAGTGGTGATTTCATAAATTTAAGAGCAAAATATATTTTCAGGTTTCACGTGAAGAAGACATTCGTTGTTGGAAAGGAGGATAATTGAGAGTCAAAATTTGTTCCTGGGAATTTGAGACATTCAGTAAGTCAATAGTGAATGCGAGATAGTGTATGAATGAATAAATTTTGATAAGGAATGAAGTATGGAATTTCATTCAACAACAAATTTGAGGTTTATCAATCTTGCCACATTCTTTCATAAGTTCCTCTTCTCCAAGTATTTAGTCTTCTTATACGAAGTAGCATTCCTTATCTCGTTAAGATTAGTTTAAGCCATAAAATCCTAAAATCAGATAAATGACGAGTAGACATTGAATTGAAGAATTTCCCTCATGTATCCATTTTGGTGTAAACTAATAAGGTTTTGAAATTATTCAGGTTTTTAAACATCTCACAATGAAACATCCGCCATCCCCGATTAAAAACTCGTTGAAGACGATAATCAAGACTCCAGTCACCAGGGCTTCGCAACCATCTTCCGCCCAAGCAGTATCTGAACCAGTGACGCCCACTCCAAGTATTGCCCCCTCAATTCCGTCGTCGGCGCAATCTATTGAAGAGAAGCGAGTTTTAATAAGGAAGTAACTCGTCATCCTACTTCATGCGATTGTCTGCCGGCGCCGAGACCATCGGAACAGAATCAGGAATCCGACAACCTCATCCCCGGTACAAAATTTGAACCTAATTATGCACACAAAATAAAATGGCTTACAACGATTTTAATTGCATTAATTTATTTCTCATCGTTGTCTTTTCAGCCGTGCCATGTTCCTTTCTGTGAACTCATGAAGACTACTCAAGTTCACCTGAACGCTTGTAAGGAGGGAGAAGCGTGCAGATATAATCACTGCGCTTCGTCAAGACAGATCTTGATGCACTGGAAATATTGCAGAAGAGCTGACTGTCCCGTTTGCGTATCCCTAAGGAGAGCTATTCCAACAAGCTTACTTCAGATCTTTCCGAATCCGCTGTGTCGAGCGGAAGTGATGCAAAGGGTCGCCAGACAGCAGCAAAATGCCAATCACGGAGAAGACCAAGCGGTCCCTGAACTTATGGAGTCTGAGGAATGATCATCATAACTGAATTTACCGTTCCTGTATTTATTTACAAAAAGTGATTTATTTTTTGTGTACATATAAATATCCACAATTCTTTACCACTTTTCTGACACGAAATTTCCCAGTTTTTGTTGAAAATGCTTTAAAATCCAATTATAGTAGCGTTATGAATTATATTTGCTGTTGTAGTCAAGTTTTCGACAAATTTAATTTTCCTTTATTTATTGATTCAGTTTTGAAAACGATTGGTTAAAAGCAATTAATGAATAACAAGCCAACGTTTATTTACATTTATCAACGTTTTCAACCTAACGGAAGCGATTCCAAGAAACGAATGTGTCATAAAAAGTATGATTATATTATTTATCATTAAATCAATAGTTATTATCCATGAAAATGCATCATTTCCTACCGTTCAGTATTAATACTGTAAGACATGAGATTTTGTAGATTAATTGTGTTCAAGGCGTGAATTTTTCATGTATCATCTTACGAGCTATTAGAGAAAAGAAAGGCGTTTTAGTATTAGAGAGAGAAAGAACTGAATTATGTATCTGATTTATTGTACGGTTATTGACCTATGATTTAAACATTTCGTTCCAAAATTACTTGAAATGTATGAATAAAATCCTTATCGTGAACATTCACTTTAAAGATAAGATTATGAGATTTTGTGTGCCGCACAAATACATTTGTCAAGAAACGTTTGTTTAGGTTATTTCGCGCAAGGCATATCAGTACATTCGACTATTCTCATCTGAATTGTCTCATGACCTGCCATTGCATTATTTATTGGAACGTTCTCGTTCTTAATGCATATCCGTTCGTAGGGGTGTCAAAGCATCTTATTTTCCTTGTTAATTATAACATGGGGCATATATGTACATAGTTCACAACACAATGTAGGGGTCAGAATTCTTCGAAAATCGATTTCAGTTTTCCTCCTTGATGTGGTTGAACCACCATTTTTTTCGACCCCTTTGTCTCCCCGTATTACGGAGGAAGTTGATTCACATCAACTACATAAATTTTCCACCAACGGTTTCCAGATAGCTTGATCTCGGTAGTCGTCAGACGCATTATTTGTATGGTCCGACATGATCTGACACATGCCTGATTAATTGATTGTATAGTCAAGTTTATACGTGTAATATGCACGAAATTCTACACATACATCTGTAATTTCTTTATGTAAATAAAATAATTTCGCAGTCTTAGCCAAAAATTGAAAAATAAGCAGATTTATATATTATGTATGTATGTACATAAGAGTATTTTATCTTTATTTAAAAAGCCATGTTTAAGTATTTCGGAAATTTCGTAACATTCTCAGTATGGATCAATATGTAAATTTTACATATGTATTTAAAATTAGCAACCCTTAAAAAATTATAAAATGGGATAATTATGCACAAACTGAAATTGTAATCAGGTCTTTACTTTAATACATAGCATGCATATTGACCACCACGCATTCCAGTAATATCTACATACATTAAATCCGTGTCAACTTTCCCTTCGAAATCCAAACAATTTTAGTACGTGTACTTATTTCCAATTAATCCATTAACCTATTCTTCCTCCCCTCTTCAACCAGTGGACTATCAAAGTTCGGAAATGTTCTGGCCACCACGTCAAAATATTCCCACGCGTACATCCACTCACAACAGTGGCACCTCTTTGTCCCACTACATTTCCACCAAATCGACACCCGGAACTTATCCTCCGTCGGAAATGGAATATCCAAATATTTCAGCGTCTTACATGGCGCCGTATTCCGCGGTATAAAATGCCTATATACAACATCAAACATTCTACCCGGCAGGGCACAAACTACTTTTTCTGACGATTTTTCCGGTTCCATCCGAACCGTCAAACTCTCCAGGAGTGGGAACTGTTGGGCATAAATGAGCTTCTCCCCCGTACTTTTGTCCACAATTGCATACTTGAAATTTAAGTTGACGCACATGGAACCCCAAATCGAGTAAAGTTCCGGGCTTATCCAAAACTCGAGAACTTTCAGTTTCGGCATAACCGGGAATATCCAGGGGTCATCGAAGCTCGAATCTACCGAAAGTTCTGCGTGGATGCAGAGGTGCTCGAGATGAGGGGCAAGTTGGGTGACGATGTAGGGACACGCGTCTTGCATGGTGACCTCTAAACGCGTCAAGGTCACTGGCTTCAAAGGGAGGCATGGAGTCATCAAGTTAATCGAGGTCCTATCCGTCCTTCGAATAATGAGCTTATTCAACTTCCGGGGAAGTTGAAACATATCGAAACCAGGAGTGTCCGTCAATTTAAGGATTTTCAGGTTCGGAAATAATGGGAAAAAATGAGGGATTAACGGCTCCAAAAGATCTTGCATGTTCGGCTCGCGGTGGTCCTCATCATAGTCTGCAACATCGGTCAACCATATCCCAAATTTGGTCACGTGCCGGAATGCGCGGGAATTTTGGGCGAGGTGTTCTTTCAATTTGTGTACGTTCAGTTCATTCCATAGTTTCCGGAAGATTGGGCGGATCTCGAGAGATTTCACGTTCTTCATAATTTTCAAAGTTTCCAAAATTCTGATCGGAATTGAGATCGAGTCGGAAGGGAGATCCATGGGAAAATCGATCTTGAGACGGGTAACCTTCTCCCAATTTCTGGATAAACGGGGAGCCAATTTTTCCAGGTAGTTGGAAATCTCGTGGGGAGTCATGCAGTGGAGGTAGATGTAAATATTTTTATGGTACGAGCGGCGTAGACGCATTGTTTTAAAATATTTTTTGAAATTCCGGACCTGAAGTTGAACCGAGTTTCTGGCCAAGATATGAGTACGAGCTTCCCCCTCCCATGTTCGGTTGACCTTGGTACATTTCATGATGTCGGATGTGGGCAGGTAGGACAGGATATTGGCGACAATCTGTCCCAAAAAAAATTATGGCCAATTGAAAAATTAACCGAGATGGAATGCACCCAATTATTTTATTGAATCCATACAGACTCACCTCGGGTAAAGTAACAACAAGATTTTGGTTAATTGAAGTTTCCATTTTTCACAGAGATGAATGGAATATTAGTAACCTGAAATATGAATAACTTCAATTAATTAGCATTCCATAAATTTGGGTTGAATCGCTTTCGGTAAAACGTAAAGTATTGCCTTACCGTTCGAAACGAATTATTTTATTTTATGGATAACTTCCAGGTAAGTTTCAGATAGACAATGGCTGGAACGAAGTAGTGGAACGAAGCTGGGTCGAATTCCTTTGGTCAAGTGACGCTCACTTTTCCACGTGGTTCAGTTATGTATATATGTACTACTTATCAGGCATATGTAGATTTAGTTTGTGTAAGCCAAAGTGAATATACAGACTTATTTATAGGGACAAAATTGCCTCAGGTTAATCATGCGACCCTTCAAAACGTACGTACATTCTAGTACTTATGTACATTATGATCAGACGTCGGATATGAATGATCGATAAAACCTCAAAATATGAATGAAAAGTTACCGTAAAAATTCCCAAAATATGACCACAAAAATGACTTTATTTTTGTAATTTTTGGCTTGTGTGAGACTATTTTAATAAGAAAACAAGTTCTGGGATGATTTAATTCGTTAACTAAATCACACAAGACGAAAGAAAATTTACTTTCGTAAATACTCAAATATAAATTCTTGCAAATTTCTCACAATGAATCATTAAAAACAATGAATTTTTGTCATTTTCTGGTAATTTGGTATGCAAAATCTTAGAATTTGGCCAAAAATCATAAAATGAACGAAAACAGCCAGAAATATGATCGAGAATATGAATATGTCACAAAACCCGAAAATATGACCAATATGAGAAAATATGCTTTGACCTAAGTACATGACCTACTACTGACCGTGAACATTCTCAGAAAGTTTGGCGACTATAGGTCAATAAATGGAAAAAGTCATTTTTCATTCATATCCGACGTATGATTAGATATGATATTCACTCCCAAGAACTTCAAGTACTGGACAATTCTATTTGTAGATGTACTGAGCCTGGGTTTTTAAAGTTTCCAAGAATATGCATGTATGCCCTTAATTTAGGAATGTGTAGAGTAAGCTTGTACATACATGCATTTTCTTTGGGTTGTGTCGCCAACTGCGTTCAACCCACGTCCTCCAAGAATATACATACATACATAAGCACGTATATTAACATTTAATACATATGTATGTACAAATGTACAAATGTACATGTGAGTTCCTTCAAGACAGATTCCTCTTTGTACCCGTAGCCATCGAGACCATGGGAGTGTGGGGCAAAGAGGGCCTGTCCCTTATCAATGAAATCGGATCAAGGATCACGATCGTCACTGATGAGAAGAGGGCAACGTCTTTTCTCATGCAAAGGATGAGCATTGCAGTGCAGCGTGGAAATGTTGCTGCAATTTGGGATCGCTTCCAGCCGGACGAGAGCTAGATGAGATATTTTTACTTTAATATCGACGAAAATCTAGGTTATGTTGATTTTAATTTTCAGATAGGGACAATTTGTAAGGCGCTGGTCGTTTAGCTTTTTTCTCAATAGAATATGTACACATACATCTCTGCGAATACAACTTATACTACAATGAATAAATATTTACAGTTTAACTTTTAATGTACAAATACATTTACTTATATAAGTATGAAGGTGCACATATATGTATGTATATGTACATAATTAGTTATGTAGACACATAATCGAATTCGGTAGTTGCATTTAAGCAAGTGGGCTTCGTTTAATTAATAATTACACTTCGGTTGAGAAAAAAAATACGGGCTGTGCGGCACAGCCGATATATTTCTCAACCGAATAATACAGTATGTATACATTACTTACTTACTGCAAAGAATTAATATCTTCCTCATAAAAATATCAGTAATATATTTCGTAATGACATATGTATATCCGAGTTATTTATGCCAATAAGTTTTTCATGGTAAGATACATGTGCATACATACGTATGTATGTATGCATGCATGTAGCTAAATTCGCATTCATTTTAGGCTAGGTTCAGGTCATGAAATGGACAAAACTTGGTAAGTTCTTTTTAGATACTAGCATGCATGGGACCTTTTTACACACTCTGATATGTACATATCTAATTGCATATTACATAGGTAATTAGATACATATCATGTATTCTATGTTTAAATTTATAGTTGATACGTATGTACATGGGTGTGATGTCCCAAGAAGAGCTATTCATTTATAGATGGATATGTATATGTACATATACATATACATGTATAGCTTCCATGTATATACATATGTATGGCATATTGCATCTTCCTTTTGATAATTCCTTATTTGTATGTGTACATTTATCCAGATGCATACCCCAACATGCAAAAGGTTACACAAGAATGCGTGCATTGAGAATGGAGACTGCACTCTTGGAGTGAGGATGAGTATTAAGAACGTGATCTTTCATAATTGTACCAATACTCCTTATCCTGAGCCTCATACATCTGTAACTAAACTTCTAAATCGATGAGATGCTTGATGCACGGTCTCTTGCGAAATGAAACACGACTCTAAAACATGTGATGCATTTACATATATACTGGAGTTTTGAACGTTTTGCTAATTTTCCTATTGGCATATGTACAGAATCATAAAAATATATGCAACTAAATCTCAATGGTAAAAATTTGTGAACGTTTTTTACTAAAAAACGTTCACAAAATTTAGCCACAGGAAAATTTTTACCACTCATCCTCAGTACCTATCACTATATGTGTACATAACTCGGTGATAAATTGTTCACGCCTTATTTTCAGTGTATATGCAATTAAATAATTTTTACACCTTCTTAAATAAATCCATAGTTTATCAAAAATGTGTACTATGAAACTCATTTTACTCGTATTCTCTCTACAATTGTGCTCATCAGACTTGTTAGCAAAATATAAAACTATAAAATTCTTGGAAAAAATCACTGATAAAGTAAAAGATCCATCGGAATTTCTTGCCAACTTGCAAGCCACGCTTTTGAATCCGACTCACCTTGAAAAAGTGTTTACAATGTTTGAAGCCAGCGATTTTTCTGAAAAGAAAGTCTGGAATCGTGAAGAGGAAAAGGAACGGTTCATATCTGTTATGACAAGCGAGGACGATGACGAGCTCGAAGAGAAACTTATGTACGCGGAGATTTCTATGAAAAAACTGAAAATTTCGAATCTGGATGAGTTGGACGAAATTTTTACAATGAGCGAATCACTCGAGTTTGTGTTAGATTACTACAAAAATATGGAACAAGCGGTTAATAAGGTGAATTACTTAAAATTGCGTGTGTTTGTGTCAGTCAAGTTTTGAAATTAATTTGAAATTTCTTTAAATTCCCAAAAATATGTATGTAGAGCTCAACACTACTTCAAGGTTTGGCCTCGACTGAAAAGAAATTACACGTTTGCTCAAGAAAAAAGAAAGGTCTGTTCTGATTTCGGAACAAATTTATCACAATGCGAAGAAAAATTTGAAACGATATCAAGATGGAGAAATTGATATTCGGACGTTTCTTCTAAACGAGAAAGCTGCAGAAAATCAAAATTTGGAGGATCGAGCGAAACTGCAACAACAAGCAATTGAGGATTTCGTACTTCACGTAAGAGAAATATTTAACTTAACAAATATTTTGGAAAATATATTTGCGGAAAAAAAGTTGGCGTAAAAATTTAGCTTGAAAATTAATTTGTGTATCTTCGAAGAGTATTTAATTCAAATTATTTTCAACATTATGTTGCGAATATGAAATGTCATAATGAATACCCACATGTACATATGTATGTACTCCGACAACCTTTCCCATATCCCACAAATTGAGCACTCATGAAATTTCGGCAAAAAATTGCGCGATCACAATGGGATATTCGTTCCGCAAGTTTTGCCACCAAATTATATTATCTCACAAACTTGTCCTCTTCATCGAAAGCAATGGAAATTTATGGAATATAAGTATGTAATCAAGATAGGATAGCAGAATGGCTCTAAAAATGTGCGAGTTTCGAAAATTTGCTAAGTATGCATAGTAGTTGCGACGCTAAAGATCTTAGACATTGTCTTGGATATATTTTTCAACTTACAAAAATGTACATTTTTATGCATGTAATGTTATTTTCTCCTTTTTTTCTTGTCATTGAAGAGCGAACTTAATCCGGAACTGATGGCGACACTGGACATGATAGATTCCATGGAAAAAGAGCTTAACAACATTGCTCAAATGTCCCCAGTTTGGGTGAAGCATGCGTTCAACGTCAACATCAAACTTGGGCTTCCTGCAATTAGGCAAATTCCAGATGAACTTCCTGTACAATTGGACGTCTTAAACAAACTGATAGCATTCTATATCAAAATTGAAGGATTGAACAATCTTGTTCTGGTAAGAAACACTTTTTTTCAGTAGTTCTACAAAATCTAATCTACATAGATACTTATCTTGGTATAAGTACAAAATTCATATCCAAAAGGACAAATTTTTTTAGACTTGTCAATTTCCACGAAGTTTTAATAATTTCTGAGTCAATTAATACACATTAACAAATGCAAATTAAGATTTCGAAATAGGTATGCAAATCAATAAAGCTTTTGTCTTTGCTGATTTGAAATATTGAATTTTTCAGCTCGAAAAGGATCTGAGCAAGAAGGACCAGTTGGAGGAAGATGTACAAAAGGAGGAAGAGCTTTTAGAAGATTTTCTTAACCAGAACGCCACAACTGAACAAATTCTTAACATTGTCCCTGCAACAGGCATTCTTTTGGCCAAGGCGACTAACAATGTGATGGCTGTTGCGGAAATTGTGAGTCAATATTTTAATTTTGCTTATCATCCGTCTTAAGAATATTTCAAATTTTATGGACCTTGATGAAATTTCTTCATAAAATTAATATTAAAGAGTCGTATCACGATTTCAAAATTATTTTGTCGTTTACAGCGGGATGGTTCTTTCATAGAAACGGTGAACAAGTACAAAGAGCTGACAAATGAGCATAAAAGGTCGACTCATGACTATGCCGATCATGTGCAGAAAGTGACAGAGATTGTTAACAATATTCTCTTGAAACAAGTTGGAAAGAAGGCTGAACTTTAAAACATTGGGTGCCATTTACAGATTTACTTACATGGTGTAAGGATAAATTATAACGTATGTACATACATATTTATGTAAATACGTGCATGAATCTATGTTTATGCACAAAATACTTCTGTGTATATATGTACTAAAATATATACGGTAAATAATAAAAACTTCAGTCATCCGTAAATTATGTAACCCAGAAATCAAGTTTTTTTTGGACCAACCACGACCCCTTGGAATTGGTCATCTTTGTTCAAAATTTTTCAAATTAATTACCCCACACAAAACATTAAAAGTCCATCTATCTTTCGTTCAAAAAAACGAAAAGTGTGCAACAAGTTGACAAGTTATTTTTCATAATAAAAATTGCTGCAGAGCGTCTGTTGTTTTGGGTCATGCTTTCCATGTGCTTTCCATGCTGTGCCGGGTTGCCCTGATGAGACAAGTGCCCGGGTCATTCATCAGCAGCTGATTGAACCAAGCTCACAGTTTTCCCTCGTCCGACCGATATTTTAATACGTATTTCAATTTCAATTAGTTAATCATCAATTATTTCACTATCGGAGCATGTAACAAGGTAATAGGTAAGTAGTATTGAATATCCTGACTTTAATAATTATTATCTTGTCCATACTTTATTATCCGAAATAAACTTGAAATAAATTTTAATTTAACTGACAGATTGACATGCAATAATAAACGTATCGAAATACGAAGATATACACAATGAAGCGGTCGTCCCTGGATCAAAGTGCCATCCCTGGTACCTCCGACGCAGAGGGCGAAACTGGGGTCAGACCTCAAAAGAGAAGATCTTCGGAAAACAAGGTAGTCGTTGGTTTACTTTCAACAACGTTTTAAATATTTAACTCTACTTGATTTATTTTTTACGTATTATTTAATCGTCGCAGGTATGGGAGAAATTTTTTGAAGAAAAACAAAAAGATTTTGCCATCTTTGATAAGACAGCTTCTACCTCAAAAATACCACCCTCAAAACCACGACCTTCAAAAACACCACCTTCAAAAACACCACCCTCAAAACCACGACCTTCAAAAACACCACCCTCAAAAACACCACCCCCAAAAACACCAACCTCAAAACCACCAGCCCTAAAAACACCCCCTAGAAAAGAGCCCTCAGATGATGAGGAGTATGAAATTGAGGAATACGACTCCCCCACGAAATCGTTAAGTAATTCTGATACAAATCAAAATACTGACATTGACGGAACGAAGAAAAAAAAGTATGATTATCAATCACAAAGAGATAATAATTATTTTTATTAGTATATATAAATACATTTTAATTTTTATAGGTACTCTTTGGTTGAAGAAATGAAAGCACTTCTTACCCCGTACGACAACTCCGTCCGAAGATTTCCACAATATATTTATGGCGACACTTTCGAGTATGACGAATCTCAAGCTGTTACACTTATCATAAGGCACGTTTGTGGAACTTGGGACAAACTAGTTTGGACAATCTGTCGCCTCGTGGAGCGTGATATAGATCGTTGCGTTATGTTTCGACCGTTGTATTTATACGACATAAAGTTAGGCGGTGTACTCAAGTTGTATCCCCCATGGTGAGCAAATTCGAATACGAATGCGTTTTTATAACATCCATTTATAATTTAAAAAGAAAAATGTTGTACAATTTGTAATTGGTTTATTAATTTTCAGGCAAGAATTAGAAATGCCTGAATTTCCCATGCCGATTCTGATGTGTACAGATTTCTATAGGCTTCCCCTCAAGAGAGAAAAGAATTTTGGAGTATCGCATGACACGATAAGCGCCTTACTAACGCCCCCAAACCCCTTCAGGGGAAGTTACATCAAAGCAACGTCGCCAGAATGCAAGTTTTTATGATATTTTTTGTTTCTTGATAAAGATTAATCTTTAATGAAGCTTAAATTTTAATTGCATTTTCAATTTTTGTCTTAGGTGGCCTTAATTTCTTGCTGTCTAAATGCACCCCATTCCACCTGAGTAATCAAAACACAATCAGCATCCAGACTAAAGCCTTTAAACCATCGATCGATCTAAATACCGTAATGTACCCAGTATCATGCCGAGGGTGGCCGAAATTAAGCCAAAGTAGCGTACTAATTTGCGATTCTGATCATGTATTTGCCCATTTACAACTTTCTGAACTTGAGAGTGGAAAGAGGGAACGAATCTACAAAGCGATAAACCCCGGAAAGTATATCAAATTTAGGAAACTTGGAGTTGTCTCAAAAACGAGTATTCTAGAGTGCGTGACAATACTTATAAATAGATAAATATATGCGAGTTGACGAATCATAATTTTATCTTTTATTTTATTTTAGAGATTTCTCCTGGTTTAAAATTTTTCAAGGGTTGGGATCCAATCAAAAAGTGTTTTATACGCTGTGCTTTAGACATGACACCGAATGGAAGGAAGAAGCAAATTTGGATTTTCCATATCGGCCTCCACTCGGTTGGGCAGTGAAACCTTGGAATGATGGCATCTAAGTTACGCCGCAGCAATGAGAAGTGCAAAAGGTGCTACGCAAGATCACATGTTCTAAAATATATTTATCAAAAATTTAAATTTCTAATGATAAAAATTGTTAAAGCCATGTTTTATATATTTGTCAAAAATTGTTCAATTTTTTGATTTTTCTCGATTACTTTACTTAACTTAACTACTTATGTATGTTCATAATTACACAAGGTGCTCAACTATTTTTCATGCATTGAATCAAATTCTTCATTGTTATTTAATTTTTTACATAAATCGAACGTATGTAAATAGTTAATTGAAACTGTCACTAAATGTATTTTAGTAATGATGAATTTAATAAATTTATATACGTAGAACTAGATAAATAGCTCGTGTTGAAAGATCCAAGTCAATAAATAAATTATAAAACATATGTAAACTCAGTAGTCCATATACATACTGTGGATGAAGTTCTAACCCTGCAGACTTATTACACCGCTTTGTAGTATTAATTTCACGACGTCACCGGTCAAAAAAATTTTTTCCTCCAAACTGGTCCAAAATAAAAGTCTAGCATGGGAATAGTATAGAAAAATTATTTTTAGCGTTCTATGACCCCTGGGTCATGAATTAAGGGCCCCTGAAGGGTCAAATAGCGTTCCCTGATAACCCCATGCAAATGGGGTATCAAATTAATCCCCTGGACCAGGGGAACCAGAAAAATATTTTTATAAATTTTTATGACCCTTGAGTCGTGAACTAGGAGCCCTTGAAGGGTTAAATATCATTCCCTCACAACTAAAGGCAAGTGGGGTATCAAATTAATCCCCTGGACAAGGGGAACCCAAAAAATATTTTTCTGGATTTTTTTGACCCTCAGGTCAAGAGTTAAGGGCCCCCGAAGGGTCAAAATAGTAACCATGGTAACCCCATGCAAGTGGGGTATCAAATTAATCCCCTGGCAAAGGGCAAGCATAAAAATATTTTCCTGAATTTTTTTGACCTATCGGGCAACAGTTAAGGGTCCCTGAAGGGTCAACATAGTAACCATGGTAACTAAGGTGAATGGGGTATCAAATTAATCCCCTGGACCAGGGGAATCAGAAAAATATTTTTTGGTTTTTGTGACGTATAGGTCAAGAGTTAAGGGCCCCTGAAGGGTCAAATAATAACTTATTGTATTTTACTAAACGGGACATTATTTTAAAGTTTTCAGTTTTGCAAGAATGTTAAGTAGAGAGGGGTAGGCATATTTTTGAAAATTTCGTACAAATTTAATGAATAATAATTCTTAACACTATGTAATCGGATTCACTATTTATAATATTTATTATGTATTGAATCCATTGAAGTTAAAATCTAGGTTGATTCTGGTGGGAAGGTTAATCTCCTCCTAGAAGTTGCACATTCTTCTTCAGGCAAGTCTTCTTCTTCCCCAGCCTGTGAGTATTCAATATCATTGTGTATTTGCATTCGGAATCTATCAACTACTTCGTCAACATCGTCAGGGTCCTCATCTTCGTCGTCAGACACATCATCTGCTGCTGTAATCTGTATATTATGTATAAGTTATGTATTTTTTTACTAATAGTTTACTGTCACCAAGAACTCACTCGAATGGGGTTGGCTGAAGCTACACGTGTTTGGAAGTCATCAAGGAAGTCATCAAAATGTCCATCATTTTTCCAATACTCGTCCTCCAATCTATTTACAATAATAATGTAGAAATTGCGAATTATTCCCATAATAGCGAATCTTGGTTTTACGAACCGGTGCACATGTTTGATGTGTTTCTGCCATTGTTCCTTTGTGTATGTTGTCATAATTCTCTCAGCCTCAGCTTGTGCAAACTCAGCGGTCCCCTGTGTGTTTGCAGCCCTAACTGCGTGCTTGATGTCTTTCCACACGTACTCAATTGGGTTCAAGTCGCTAAAAATAGTTATTACATGAATATTCTTATTACCGTTACCTATGATTACCAGTTCTTACCAGTTATATGGGGGTAATCTGGAAAATACGTAAATACAGTGTTTAAATAAATATTACAAATTATTAGTAAATTACCCATGAATAGAAAATAACTTTACCGGACAACAGTGTTTCCATATTTCAATGCCTCCTTATCCACAATGTAATATTCATTTCCGTTTTTAAGGTCTTGAACCATTTTCCATAATTCAGGTCGTCTCATTTGCTTTACAGGTTTTAGTTTCAGCTTTTCAGGGCCCTCTAAATTATCATTCAGCCAGTCGTATAGCTCTTGTTTTCGGGATGTAGATTTTGGGGCTTCCTTGGTGCTGTGATACGGAGCTGACAAATTTAAATAAATGAAATTCAAATTAAAATGGAATTTACAAATACAAATTATTGGATGATATTACCGTTATCAATAACAATTATGCATGGACCATAATTATCTTTTATCTTTTGATTAAGATCCTTCCACCAAGCCATGTAAGCGACACCGTTAACGTTTGCGTGGTAATCCATCTGGACTTTCTTCTTTGATACTGGATATACCTTCATAGCGCCAGGTACGAATCCATCCTCTCCACCTGTGAAGATAATTATTATTTTGAAATAATTTCCTATTTAATGTGGATAGTTGAACTGCACCTGCATGCATCACAATGATACGTGGTCCTCTAGAAATTTTCGGGTTTTGGAAGGAGTATAAAGCCGCTTCATGAAATGACTTTGGTGAATTAATAACCCAGCCTTTTCCAGTTCTAGCATAACTATCGACCCACGTTTCATCTGAATAAATATAATGCATTAATAATTATATTAAATTAAATTAAAACATTTTTGATATTTAATCAGCCAAACCTGTGTAGACAACACATTTTGGGTTCTCGGACTGACGATTTTTAATCATTACGGACAGATATTCATATCGCTTCTGCACGATGTCTGATCTCATGAGGATAACTGCTCGCTTATCAACAGTTTTGAATCTAAATCCTAATTGCTTAATGAGTTTTCTTAACGTCCACTTGGAACATTTGAACGCTGTAAGAGTTTCCCCTCGGGCTATCCGACCATCTTCTTCTTCCTTGACTTCCTCCATCAGTTTTGTGTATACGTTATGCATTGTTGGTGCTTGATTATTAGCATAGAATTGATGAATGATTCGTTTAACGTGCTCAGTTCGGAAGTCGTCAAACTGATCCATCACTGGCGTTGGTCTAATACGTTTCTTACCAGGTGTTTTTATACTATTCGTTTTGTAATTCTCCATTGTCTGATAAACTGTTCTCTCTCCAATTCCTAGAATCTGGCTAGTTTTGGTGACAGAGTTTCCTGTTAGTATTTCACACTGTACCTGGTTACTGTCAAAGAATACTTTGGCGTTGACAATTAACTTTTGAGCTGTCGCCTGTAGTGAAACACCAAGTAGTTGGAATGGGAGTTTAGTATTTGGTTGTTTACAGTCGTTTTTCGCTTTCGGTGTTGCTTTCTCAATTTCAAAGGCTAATTGTTGCATAGGAAAACTCGTAGGACTGCACCTCGAAAGACTAAGGTAAGGTTTGGTTCCATCATTCCGTCTAGGAACATCAGATAAAGGAATTCGCATTTCACCTTCCCCCAATACCTGTTCTTTAGCTCTGAGAAGGGAATAGAAATATCCACACTCAGAATCCGGACAAGGAGGACCAACAATTAGGACATCTTGAATGAACTCGTTTATAAGGTTCATCTTTTCGTCGTTTATGGGGGTTGGGAGATAGCCTACCGTGTCACTGCCGGGTGGAACATTTTGGATTAGTGAAAAAAATTGAACTGCTTGATGAAATTGCCCTTGATTGTGTCCGAAGTGAAGTAAAATTATGCAGTACGTCAATGACTCGGCAGGTAAGATTCCTTCGAGATGGTCACTAGTAATCTGGCTGTCAGAAAACAACATATCTGGTGCAACTTGTTTCGATCCGAGGACAAAGTAGAAATTTTTTATTTTGCGTTGCGTAGTTTGTTTCTCTTGTATGATTGAGAAGATCTTGTTCTGGAAAGATGCGTACATTACTTGGTGGATAGTCATCCCGCCCACAAGGATTATTTCAACGAATCCGTTAAGTGAATTAGTTTTTGGAGGACGAGCGCCTTTTTACGAACATGTTCAATAAACGAAATCTGGTTATCATCATTCTTGGTTGCAAATTCGTTCAAAATCATCCTACATCCCCCTTTGTAAGGGGCCGTTGGGTAAATGTCTGTTCCCACACATGTATCTTCACCTTCTGTACTCTTGGATGCATACTCTGTATTTGAAGTGTCCATTGGTGATTCACCGCCAGGAGCTGACCCTTCCCCTAACTCTTCACGTTGTCCACAGTGCCCACGTTCATCATCTCCATCACCATCCTCCTGTATTGATCAGAACAAAAACGTACATGAGCTTGTTACTACAATAACAATTTCACGATGTCCCCCACAACATCCGCGGTCGCTGCTATTTATAAATATGTTGCAATATTTCTCACAAGTGCGTCTGCATTGGTGTCCATTTCATCCACATTTGAGCATGGCATGACGAGGGAATTCATGTCAGACTGTTTTTGCTAAAAGTGATAAACTTGTATGAAATGCGTCTGTGCTCTCAGACAATAAATCGATGAATCTGAGCTAGCATTAATAGTGCAAAAATATAATCTTACATCGATATGCGGTGGATTTACATTAGTTTCTGGATCCACCGTGTAGCAGCTCCCTAGCCAAATATTTTGCAGAATACTTATCCACTTTGACTCCTGAGCTTGGCCTTCCCAGATGGCACGAGCAGTTGTTAGTGTTCCTGCTGAAGTTTTATCGTACACCGTTTCATGTGCAAAATGCAAAGTTAAACTGGGATAAAATCCTGCTGGGTAGAAATATAAGAAGGATGTATAGGACCCTCCAATTTGACTTTCGAAATATTTTTTGGCACTCATTGCGGCCGCAAAAAGTGGGAACAGATCTTTTCGATGTAATTGCACAGTAGTTAGAAGTGCTTCGTCTGCCTCTGATGGTAGAACCCCTAGCAAATAATCGACGTCATGTTTGCGGCATGCTGCATCTGTGAATAATATCAACACAAAAATTATAAAATTAATTTTCACAAATTTGACTTGGTTAGTGTATGAGCATAAATTGGGCAACAATTACCAACAGCATTTATTGGGCCACCGAGATCATCCTGCTTCTCAATATCGGTGGCAGGCCCGCAATATCTTAATTAATACCAATAATAAAATTATGTTAATAAAGAATCATTTCATAAAGATTCCAATCGCAACTTCAAAAATAAAAAAACTCATCCAAAATAACCAATTACCTATATCCAGGGAGATTGAAAGGTAATCCGCTTGGCGCCTTTTTAACTTTAGCTTTCTCCAAGGAAAGTATAATACCACGTGGGCGTCGGAGAGATCCAGGATGGAAAAATGCATCTTGACGAAGATGAAAGCAAGATGGCAATTTACCTTCGTTGGTAGGAATAAACGTGTGCTTTCTGGCAAAGAAGGCTGAATGCAGGAGACTTGTGTAGTTGAACCTGATGCATGATATTTGGTTGCACAGAATTAGAACTGTGCATGCAGAAGGAAGAGGAGTAGTGCCTTGAATAGCTTTAGTTACTGCTTGCTTGGTGGTACAGTTCTTCGTTTCAGCCGCTATATTACAATAAGTGTCACTAATTTTTTCCTGAGTTAAGTCGGATAGTTTATTGGATGGAAATGTGTGGTTGGCGTTTGAAATTGTGATGTTATTTAGTAGATAACGGCTGGCATCCACGAAACTTTTAAAATAAAAAGTTACATAGCTTTCACTTCCCCATACCCGTATCTTTTTATTTTCATACTCTACTTCTTCAATTTTGATAGTGTCACTGAAGAACATAACAGTTTCATTAATTTCCATACACATCGTTTGATTACATATCAGAAATCCACTGCAAGTGGATGGTAATGTCTCCTTGAACCAGATAACCAATCCACCCAGGTTATCCGTCTCATCACACACAACTTTAACCTGTTTATCTATTTCTATTTTATCGACATTCGCGCAACTTTTACCACAAACACAATGAACTATATATAACACATACAGTGTTCCATAAATTAAGTTATGCAACGTCATCTTCAATTTTAAAAATTAATAATTGAGCGGATACCAGTAAGTACAAACTCCAAAACTTAAATTTCAAAATGTCGACTGGAGAAGCCAGCAAGGATAAGGGGTCTCCCATCACCTCATATATTTATAATGCATCAGTTTTTAGGGGATATTCATCACCCCAACCATTAACCCAATCCTTCCCCAAACAAGATGGTGCATAAAGATATGTATATGAGAAAGGGACCAGTTTATACAAACATAAGTATGCTGCCTGAGACAGGCTATGAAGCCTGGTTACCATGGTTACTATGTTGACCCTTCAGGGACCCTTAACTCTTGACCTATAGGTCAAAAAAATTCAGGAAAATATTTTTATGCTTGCCCTTTGCCAGGGGATTAATTTGATACCCCACTTGCATGGGGTTACCATGGTTACTATTTTGACCCTTCGGGGGCCCTTAACTCTTGACCTGAGGGTCAAAAAAATCCAAAAAAATAATTTTTGGGTTCCCCTTGTCCAGGGGATTAATTTGATACCCCACTTGCCTTTAGTTGTGAGGGAATGATATTTAACCCTTCAAGGGCTCCTAGTTCACGACTCAAGGGTCATAAAAATTTATAAAAATATTTTTCTGGTTCCCCTGGTCCAGGGGATTAATTTGATACCCCATTTGCATGGGGTTATCAGGGAACGCTATTTGACCCTTCAGGGGCCCTTAATTCATGACCCAGGGGTCATAGAACGCTAAAAATAATTTTTCTATACTATTCCCATGCTAGACTTTTATTTTGGACCAGTTTGGAGGAAAAAATTTTTTTGACCGGTGACGTCGTGAAATTAATACTACAAAGCGGTGTAATAAGTCTGCAGGGTTAGAACTTCATACACAGTACATACATGTTTGCATATGTCATTATATTATGTAAGTACTTACCAAGCGAAATTAAGCAATAATTTGCACATGTCGTGTGCATTAAGAATTTGCCGATTTTCTGCAAAGTGGATATGAGAGCAGAAAAAAATGAAGCAGGGTTAAATTTCGAATTTTTTCATTGGTCGGAAAATTTTCAAAAATTTATTGACAATTTCCAAAAAGTTGAGTTTACTATTAGATACGTTAAAGCAACTATCTGGGATCATAAAAATATATATTTAATCGAAATTTGACCAAAACTCGATTTTGGGTGATGATTTTAGTGTGGCAACTTTGGGAATTTGGGCGCCTTTGAGGGGGTGTTGCGGGTGCAAATGAGCTCATGGAGTTTAACCCTGCTTCAGAAGTGGGGTTAAGGTAGGTTAGCTCCAGTCGGAACAAAATTTTGCAATTTTCATAATTTCTGCCATGCTATCGATAAGTGAAAAACTAAGCGAAATTCGCAGCGACGATTTTTTCGTATGTCTGAGGTCCCCCATGTATTTTAATACAAAAATACTTTACAAAATACATTTGAGGAATATGAGACAAACTCATGAGAAAAAAAGAGTTACACTCCTTACATTGAAATGCAGATTAAATATCTGTATATCTACCTAAATTGATACATATAAATATTGCAAACCAGAAACCACGCATAAAACTCATAATCCATATTTACGGTGTGAACTAATCTCATCGATTATTTTCAGTTTCTGGACTGGACTCACGACCATTCCAGGAAAGCATATGAAATATTTTATACTTAAATTTGAGCTTTTCTTGTATTTTTCAAGGTTAAATATATCAGTAGTATTTTGTACTTTGGAATGTATTTAAAATACGTATTTTGTATTTTGCAATGAATTTTAAATATATATTTTAAGTTTCGTCGATTTTGGCAAAAGTATTTTGTGATTTGTGTTTTGATGAGACTCGAGTATTTTGTAATTGTATTCTGAAGATTTGCAATAATGTATTTTCATTTTGTATTTCAAGACCCAGGTATTTTGTCCAACCCTGTAAATTGATCCCTATTTTCTATATTAACTTACGATCGTATATTAACTATACGATTACTAAACGGTGCAAATGACAATACTTTTGAGTGTAGATTATACGGGATTGTACACGTAGATAAGAACAATACATATACTATATCCTTGACCTTGCTTTGGAGCAAGAAACGAATAACAAGAAATGTTTAGTATTGCATTAGAATCTGGAGTGCAAATATCAGATATCCTCCTCGACAGTTTAGAATATTCTGTTGTCAGCATTTCCCAGTCAAATACGCACAGATCTGGAGTGAATAACAAAACGGTCATATTTCACTGTGACGTATGTCACTAACCCCACAAAATCCTTCTTCTTCCACTACCCTAATATAAATTCGCCCTTTCCCCGATCAAGGGACAAACATGTATTGCAATCATTAGTCTGAGTTACAAGTTAAAGGACAATTATTACAATATTGACATAACGGGATATATCGGTATCTGTACGTCTGCATGGAATTTCTGAATGATTCGTTAATGTGGAATTACATGTAATAACTTTGTCCAGTTTTGGCTGGGATGTGATGACTCATAAGTTGCTACCCCACCCAACCTACAATTTCTTTCACATACTTGTGCCACTCCTTATCCAAATGAGTTGTCGTCACTTTCTTAAGCTCTGCACGATTTAAAATTCTGAAAAGTAAATTTTTATTATTAAAATTAGGCAGTATTCATGCAAGGTAAGTATTTATACTTAAATATGCAAGTACATACTTCAAGTTATTTTTCTATTGATTAGCTAAACATTCAAGTAATATTATTATTAACGTTTAAGAAAAATTTACAAGTTACGGAGTTAAGCGTCATTTTTATGTAACTCTAATAATAATTATAATTTACAATCTTTTTTACCAATTACTTAGGTAATTGGTAAATTACTTCGCTTATCTCACATATACTTGTATATCTATCTCACAAGCTGAGCACAATAACAAAAACTTGCGAAAACCATTCTCTGGAAAACCGCAGGATTTTTCTGCGTAAATTTACCCAGCAAATGGGCATGTATTAATTTTAGAAAATTATTTGGAAATCTCATCCTCGTCATTTATAGCGAGAAAAGTTACAGAAATACAAGGAAACAATCTCAAAATACGTTTGTATGTATATGTAAGAAACTAAGAATAGGTGTTTCTATAAGTATATATTTATGTAGCTTTTCCAGATTTGTGAAGTTATATTTTGCGAATTCCCTCACGCCATAAATTCCTTAAGCTTAGGAAGTTTGCTAAATGAGTTGCGATGCTAAACAAGATGTTGTGGTGAGTACACCCATTGTAAATAATAGAGATGTACTCATACAATAGCTATATATGCGTAATATGTAGTTATATCGTTTTAATTTGATGTCTATATCCGTATCGACTTTAATTTAACGACTGATTTAAAATCTTTATTTTTCCAAGGTTGGTTCTTCATCCGTGGAATGGGAATATCTCAAAGATTTGCATGATTTACTTTTAAAAGGTGAGATTTAATCGAGACGAGTTAATTCAAGCAGAGTAATACTTAATTACGAATTTAAAGTACTATTTACATGATCCCTGATGTACATACATTTTCATTCAGAGGGAGTTATTGTCTCCACAGATGCTCAGAAATTTGTTACGCGTTCTGTTACGCTTGTTCATTTTCATGCACAAGCACAAGACATTCATTTCTTTAATAAGCGTATCCATTTTTAATTCTATATATTAAAAGAAATTATGTGGGTTTAACTTCCCACCTGAAAAATTGGGGATTAACAATTTGGTTGAGCTAAGCCGAATCAAACTGTTAATCACTAATTTGAAAAAATACAATTAAATTCTCATTTACTAAATAGGACCGTCAACCGCGTAGATGTGGATTGCAAAGGATCTGCTCAAAATCGGCTGGTAAATGTGTCTTTGGACAATGCTCTACCCATTAAGTTGTACTGTATTCACTATTGACCTCGAGGATCGGAAGTTGAAATGGGCACGAAGGCAAAATATTCGCGTGCAAACTCTCTCACCAGGTTCAAAAAAGGTCTGAAAATATGGCAAGTGAGTTTTAACTTCATTTTAAAGGTTTTCACTATTTAAATTATTACACAGGTTAATGAAGAGGATATCACTGGAATTTGAATTACCATTACCGGTCTTCTCGTTATGTAATCTGTTCACTAGGATAAAGTAGCTTACTGTTGTGGCTTAGCTTGTGAGAAAAAATTCTCAAACTGGCATATTTACATTACATAAATACAAAAGATAATGATGAATATGTACATATGGGTATGTATGTACGTACATATATGCAAAAGTGACTTTTTAGTAACCTCAGTTTTAAAGTACGATTCAGATTTAATTTTTCAAATTTCTATTTGCAATTTATATCCTATGGTAATGGACCTGACCTCAAAAATCGATTTTTAGAAATCCTTCGAGTATGTGTTGCGGCATTGTAATTCCACCCCCACCCAAATCCATCCCCTCTCCATTTGTGTTTTCATCAAGATCGAAGTGCCTATTGGTTTGTTCTCGCTGCACTCTGTTTAGGTATTCTTCCGGGTGGAATCTAGTTCTTGGAGTCTTATACGGGTCACGAACGGGTTTTCCTGGTATTTTTGTTAATTCCTTCAATGCCTGTTTTGTAGGCAGGTGGTCAAGACCGTACATCTCAAGCGTATACTTTCGGGTATACTTACGAGAGGTCACACGCGTATTTCTCCATGGATCTGACGGGCCACCTATTTCATATTTGTCCTCTTCTTGCTGCCTTCTTTTGGACTTTCTCAACTCCTCCTGATAGCAAATGTCGCTTTTATGAGTCTCATCATCTGAAACCAAATGTTGGCTTCAAATTTGACTTCCCCGACCTTTGCTTGGTGAAAAGGCTATCGTCATGTGATTCACACGTTTTGGATACAGTAAAACTGTTAGAGCACACATCATTGTCAAATGGGTTATCTGCAGATGAACTTAACTGAAAGCAGCCTTCTTCTACTGGTCGTAAATGTTGCATCAACGGGTTAAGAGGCCTTTCAACCTCTACTACGGGATTTTTTGTGGAGTTTAAGGCCAATAAGTTAACTTCGTAATTTTTTAGCAGGCATTTTATGCGAAAAGTTACGAATATTATAAAAAGCTAAACTGTATTAAATTATTACTTCAGACATTGTTTTAACATACAACTTTTATTTAGCTAAATAGGGAGTTTATCTTCTCCCTCGTTTACATGCATATTGTTGGTAAATGCCTAAAAAATAAGGTTTTGTGGTGTGTACATGCGTAACATTTGTAGTCGACGGAAAGCTTTTCAACCTAAAATATATATTTCTATGATAAAAAAATCCATGCATAAAATTTAGATACAGGTAAATCTAAATTGTTTACAATCATTACGATTGGGTTTCGGTTACGTTGTTGGTGACGTCGCTCCCGAGTCGGAAGGTTTGGCTGCAAATATGACGATATCGATGTTGTTAATCCGTGGATGAGATTAGTGGTGATGCAACATAAAACTCATGATATGCCCGGCATTTCATGAGTTTAAATTAACCCTCCCAATATTTGTATAAAAATTGTGCAAAATATTTCAAATTAATTTTTACCCATTCTATTCACTCTGTTTTGACGAATTTACCGTTTTTCGTTTATATTTAGATTTTTCTTAATCTCTCGAGTCGGAGGAGAATCCTTCTGGTTATGTATGAGAATTAGCTGGCTAAGAAGCATATGTGTATGTCTAGATATATGTATGGCATAATAATATATCATATAGTACATTGTTGAATTAGATGTCCCTCGTCGCATGATATATTAATTATATAATTCAGTTTGAGAAATGCTGTAATGCTTTCCTTTCTTAACAACTCTGAGGAAATTATCAAGTACAGCACCGTTCTAATTGGGGTTGCATCTGTGTAAGTAAACCAGACATGCTAATCATAATAAAGACATTTTATCCAGTAAATAAAATAATAATTGTATTGGTTAGTTACTTTTTAAATTCTGCAAATTAGTAAGATCTTCGCCATTATCGGAGTTAACGTAAATGTGAGACCGAACCCAAAATCATAAATTTTATTGTCATTTCATTGCTAAGCGCATCAAGGGGTGACACGATCACATGTATGCAGACGACTGGCTTATCCTGAAAAAGTTGAGGGAAATTGTTAAATGGAAATCTAAACGTCACAACGGATTACGTTTAAACTTTTGAGTTATTAACTCTTCTCAGGCATGGCCCATAGAGTTATATTTTGAACGAAATATTTTAAAAGTAAAATATATAGTAAAATATTCGCGCAATAATAGTAGAGTTTCGTGGTTTTAATTTGCTGTAATTTTGCATTGCACACGACTAGTTGAAGAAGACGTAATGGTAAAAGTACGTCAAAAATCAATTAAATATATAAATTTAGAAAAAAACCTCTCGAATTCGAAGAAGCTCGACAACGACATAGAACCAAGCTTGGTAAAATGAGTTGAGGCGCTAAATATTATAATTTGAATAATTTCAAATGTCAGTACGACAATGTTTTCATAACCGAAATATGATTAGGAATACTTTGTCCTGAGCACGCTGAACGTATGTAAATAATTATGGTTAGTGTAATTTACCAGGAGACTCTACCGATAAGCCTAGATATCGTTACCATTTGTAGGTATGTGTAACGTAATATCCATCATACCTTATTTCTCCGAGTTGACCTTCAAAATATGTATGATTTATTTACGAAGTTCGTATTATTCTTGCAAATCGTACAAGGATACGTTGTTATTTTATCCTTAACTTAATTAGTTGAATGAATGAATGAATGAATGAAAGTTTATTTAACTCTTCTTGGCAAGCCCATAGAGTTATATTTTTTAAATTATGTAAATAATGTAATAATTAATAATAAATATAATTAACTAATTAATTAATTATATTGAAATCATTTTTAAATCGTTCCATATTAAATTAAATTCAAAGTTGAGTTATATATTGAATTATTGAGTTGGATTATTGACATTGATAATAGAGAGGTATTACCTAATTACGTAGAATGGTAGTTTTAGGTCCTAAATTAACCTAAGTTAACTTAATTAGTTAACTTGTGTCTTGACTGTGTTGACATAAATTTAATGCTTTCTAATTCAAGAATTTTATTTTGTTCCGCTCGATGTGTACACTCTATATATTTAAGCAATCTTTCATTATGTCATTTGTTCATGTGCTATGAAAAAATAGTCATTGTCAAATAGTCATTGCCAAATAAAACCTGTTATATTCAAAACCAACTTCGACTATATATATCAGTCCAAAGCAAAACAAAATATTCGTACTAATTAATTCTGCTAGTTTATATACTTATATAATTTGTTGTCTCATTATTGTCCATCCTATACTGAATTTGGTCGTTTATTAGCGTCTATAAGTGTGGAGCGTATGTGCATATGTAGTTTGTCTAGAAAGTTGGAAATTATAAACCAAAATCCGAAACGACAAGTAAATATGTATGTTTGTATGGATGTAATAGCATGTAATCACTTTAAACATGTGCATTTTAAAAAAGTATAAAAATGCTAAACTTGTCCAGAGACCACCTACAACCTACATATTTATATAACTTTTAAAAATAATGTTACCCTTTTGAAAAGTAAATGCATTCTCTCAATTCTATACTAAGGATTATTATAGTTTCCTTATTACAGAATCGGGAGTGCATTTATGTTAAAAAAAAGTGCCATGATTTTTAAAAGCACTGACGCCACTGATAAGGCAAAAAATGCTTTGTTGTATTGGTTCCAATTATTTTAATAACATGTCTGTGCTTATTCATGTCATGTCTGAGTTTTTGCTTACCTATATTTGTACATATCTATGTGTCATATTATTTTTGTATACTGTTTTCAAGTTTTTTCATAGTTACATACCTATACATAAATATGTAAATAAATATGTTTCAGAATGTCAAAATTAACCTTTTATCTGTAAAGTCAATCTATTGGACATTTTAAGTCGATGTTGAGTCTATATTCCACTCAATAACGGACCCTTTCACCAGAAACATTTTGTTTTCACTATTTCACCAAGTAAAGCAAAATGCTTTCTAAAAGATATTTTCTCGTCACTGGAATTACCAATCGAGTCGGACTTTTCTTTGGATCGTTTCCATTTAAGTTGAATATTTCCGAGCGATACCTCTACATTCCTGATAAAGTAATACGCCACGGTTTCCGACGATTGGCAATTGCAATTTTCTACACGAGCTATTTAGGAATTCAAGCTTACCTGAAGAAGGTGGAGGGTGGCTTGACTGGATTTAATTTCACCGTGCTCTTCACCTACCTGGGAATCTTACTCTGCATCAGCTCCACCTTCTTCTTGATAGACGCGCAAGGATATTGCGACACGGTCAATTTTTCAAATAACTTTATCTCCAAGAATATGAGCAAGTTCATGAATATGGGAAACAATTATAAAATTTGCAAACTGGGCGTACTCACGTCAACCTTCTGAAATTTGCGAGATTTCACAAAAATTTTGCTTAAAACCCATAGGACCTTTTTCGAAAATTTACCCAGAAATTTGGCACGTTCTTATTTCATAAACTATTTAGCAAACTCATCGTCACCATCATTAGCAAAGGAAGTTACAGAAAACAAGATTAAAACAGGTTTTTAGTAGATTTTCAGTCATATTTTGCGAATCAGTCATATTTTCTCCAGTCATATTTTCAACGACCCAAATTTTTTGATATTCGCAACTTTGCTATATGAGTTGCGATACGAAATGAGACTTTGTCGTGAGTACTCTCATTATTTGTGCCATTTCTAATTTTTTTTACAGGGAAATGGTTTTCAACTTACAACCCTGAAACCAACCTCATCGGCAAATTGTGGGACACCTTCTACACTCTCATGAACCTTGGAGCCCTTGGCTCCCTAGTTACCTCTCTTCTTCATTACGTCCTCTTCCCAGAGTCCCCAATCTACATCACGTCGCACATCGACACGACCCACCTGACTTGGAAAGGTAACCTTCTCCTCTTCCTGACCTCAACGATCTTCTACTTTTTCGCAATCGGCCACGCAATTTGGAACGGATTGATGCACGGCATCTGCATCCTGACCTATGCCTTCTTTGTCACACCCTTCGTGACACAGGAGCTCTGCATAGGTCGCCGCAGTTATCGGAGCAGGCCGGAATTGCGCCAGATCGAAAACTTGCTTCCGGTCTACAAATCGGTGGAGTTGCTTCATTCCATCACGATGAAATCTTATGGGGCAATCATTGTCCCGGCCCAGTCAATATTTGGTAAGGTCATCCTGCTCTGTTTTTTCATGGTGGTGAGGCACGGAGGTGAGCTTATTGAAAGCTCGAACTATTCTCTACTTCTTATCTTGACCTCCTTGGGTTGCTGTATGTTCATCTTTTGGAGTGTGATTCTACGATTTGGTGGCTATTTTTATACCCGGTCAATCCGGACGGTTAGGTCGTGGAAGTTGTTGACCTTGAGTCAGGCAGAGAAGAGGTATTTGGCCAAGGTGGGAAAGTCGTGTAGGCCTTTGAGAATTGGTTACCCAGGGTATTATAAGATTAGCAATTTGTCCATGCTGAAATTCTGGCAGGGCATGGCGAAAGGGGTGTGTAGGGTACTGATAGCGATAGTGTAGACTTGGTAAATTGAAATAAAAGTCAGATTTATACACATACTTGAAACTTTGAGTGTCGATTTCATATGTAAATGTGTCATGTTATGCTCCATTTATGTACTTAAATTGAACCTGAGTTAAGTATATGACCATTCATTAAGTAATTTTGTTGGTATTTTTTATTCAGAAAACACTACGCAAAAATATATTTTTTTTAAACTATCTACATGAACTCATTATTTAATGAAATTCAAATTATTTAACTAAGTAATTCACAGCAATTCATAGAAACAAGACTTTTGAAACATTTGTGCTGTAAAATTCTAGTATGTGGGGAGTGGCATTTGTCCCACCATAGTCCTCACCACTTTTCCTGTCTTTCCCTTTGGAAAATCTAAAAAAAAAATAATAAAAAAATTACAAGATTTGTATTTCGAACAGTACAATTATTTAGGTACGCACCCTCCACAATGTACAATCCTCCCTTGAGCTGCTTGTACGTTGCCAGCTTTCCTGCGTGATACATATATGTAAGAATTAAATGATTCGACAAGCAGATCCGCCGACTATTTCAAAAGTACAAATACTCTATTGGATTATGTTCCCCACATGAAACGAATTAAAACTTAGCATTTTTTCGGGCGCCAAAATTTCCTTTGGGGGGGTTATGAGACCACTCCCTGCAAACATAGAGCCAAAAGAATATTTTTGAGTTTTTCCCATGCATGCTTCCGTGTTAGCTCCCAATCTACTGCTGTGTTAAATTCTGGACAACTGCCGATTTTCGTTCTTTGGCCTCTAGACTTGCAGGGAGTGGTTTCAGACCCCACAAAGTATATATATTCTGAATCCCCTCGCCAATACCTTTCCAACGATACCCCATTTATGGGGTAATGTGACCTTTGACATTGTGACCTTTCGATCCCCGAAAAAGGTCACGCATGTCGATTTCGACTTTCTTTGTAATTTAACCTTTATTCTACTAATAATTTGCAACGTAGTAAAAATTGGTGAAAAGCTAATGTATGAACATTTCGTCATACTTTTTCGTTATAGCGAAAAATTAATTTCTGAGTCAATTTTGCGTCGCTGTGAAAAGCCCCTCAAAGTCGGAATTCCACCTCAGTTCGAAAAACCTATGGGGGTACTGATCCATAGAGTGTAAAAAAATTTTGTTTTTGAAATTTCATCAACCCATTTCATAGATATGCTGTGCCCTATGTGCACCACATTTATCTCCCATTATTCTCATAACCCCCCAAAGGAAATTTTGGCGCCCGAAAAAATTGCTAAGTTTTAATTCGTTTCATGTGGGGAACATAATCCAATAGAGTATTTGTACTTTTGAAATAGTCGGCGGATCTGCTTGTCGAATCATTTAATTCTTACTCATATGTGCAAAAAATTACTTCAAAACAATCCAAAACAATCAATCAAGCATATGCAAATTTCATACCATCCGCAAAGGTTTTAATTTCCGTGGCCAACTGTGCCAAACTTTTTCCATTCTTGTGATTCATCAAAGTCACGAAAGCTCTCGGAACTTCGCCCCCTTCATCGGGGACGGGAAAGACACAAACTTCCTTCACTTCTGGGTGCAGTTGGATAACACCCTCCAATTCAGTGGGCGATATCTGGAAAAGTTGACCCAAATTGGTTGACATTTCTGAAAAATATGCATTGGGGCCCGAGGGAATTTTACGTGATTATGGAAATATTTGAAAATATCCTTCGCCCTGTCGACGATGAAGAGGAATCCGTCATCGTTCAGATATCCGACATCCCCCGTTCTAAACCAGCCGTCGATGAAGGCATTCTTCGTACTCTGCAAGGTTATCGAGAACAGTTATCAGATATGTTTTATGCACTATGTACGTGAATGAAGTGACCTCTGGGTTCTTGTAATATCCTTGGAAAATGTAATCCCCCCGAGCCACGATTTCCCCACGTTGATTGGGTCCCAGCACTTCCATCGTGTCGAGATCCCTGATTTGGAGTTGGCCTCCGGGATACGGCTTACCCACGGTGCCGGCTGGAATGTCTGCGTACATATGCGCGAAAACGTGTGTAAAGTAAAATAAGCTCTGGAACCCACACGCTTGGTAACGAAGTATTACCAGGCAGTGACCACCACCAGTGAATAGTATTTTTTTTTACTAACAACTTGTAGTTTTTTTACGCCACAGTTACTGAGATTTCATAATGACAAATTTACTTCTAATCGGTAAAAAAATCATTAACAAGTGAGTAACCTAAAGTTACATATGTACATGCAGTTACTGCCTGGTAATTTCTTGTTACCGGAGTACTTATCATGTTTAAATTCACTTTTGTACGCCTCATGCGCCCCAGTTTCTCTCATATCCGCCGTTGTCGATACACACGGACCCTCCGTCAGTCCGAACGCCTTAAAAAATTATTTTTGTCATGTCGCGAAAATTTTTTAACTCGAAACTATCACTGTACTTACGATCATGACCAATTTTACATTAGTAATGGCCATGAATGCCTTGTGCATTTCCTCCGTGGTGGGGCTGCCTCCGGTAAAAATGGTTTCAACCGAGGTCACGTCATACCCATCAGCATCAGACGAACCCAGCGAAAGGAGAAAGCTGGGGAAAGCAAACACCACGCCGGGCTAGAAAGAAGAGAATATTTCAGCTAATTATTATTAGGAAGAAGATGAACTAAAAACACACAGGAAAGGACAATAAATGTCTTTTGACCACCCACCAAAATGCGGGGAAAATGGCTAAAAATTGTCCAAAATGGAAAATCTTCGGTTTTTTTATTCACATTTTTGATGAATATTTTTGACCAGTGTCAAAAATAAGGTTTGGTTAGCAAAAGTGTTTATAACACCGGGTGTGCGTGAGGGTGGGTGCTAATTCTAAATAATTTATTGCTTATTTATCCACCTTATATTTGTCCACGGTCTGGATGATGATCTCCTTGCTCATTTTCGCCAGCACGACGCCCAACACTCCCCTCACGAGCATGGCGAAGGGAAGCAGCGCCCCAGAAACGTGCGTCCCCTTCGATGCTATCAGATTAGGCTTGTGCTGCATGAAAGGGAAACCGGCCCATTGACGGATATCGTGAACAAGCCCCTTGTGAGAATGCCACGCTCCTGCAGATCGCCATCATATCGAGATTAAAATTAAATGTAATTTTTACCCTCTGAATAGTCCGATAACAAAATTATTACCCAGCTGTGACGATATGTGACTCTACGTACAATAGCATGCAAACTAAGTAAGTTTGTTGCCACGTTGGTAATAAGTTCAATTTTACAATGCAAAAATACTACCAAAAAATTTACTACCCACTGATACCAAGTTGTTATTATCATTGTGGTTGAGTTATGTACATGTTGAAACGCTTGGGCATGCTTTGTTACTGGATTATTTAGAGTGTATCCATAAATAAATACTAAACTAACCCTTGCTAGGTCCTGTGGTTCCCGACGTCGGTAAAATAATAGCCATGTCGTCTCCGGTCATTTCAAATTTTGGCGCAGATTTTCCATTGTCTTTATAAAACTCAGCAAAATTTTGAAACCCATCCGCCCCCTCGCCACATACCACGATTTCCACGGTCCATCCCACCTTGTCGGCAATACTTTGACATTTTGGGGCATTTTCGGCGTCACAGAAAATCCAGCGGGAGTTCGACTCCTTAATCTTTTCCAGGATGGTTTCTGCTCAGGAGGACAAAATTATGTTGCGGAATTAGTTTTGCTACAAAAATTCGCAATATAAATATCTGTATACCTTCAGACTCGTCGACATAGAGCGAACGAACGACCCCATTTGCACGCCAGACGCCCTAAAAAATTTAATTCGATTAAAATTATACTTATTTAATTAATTAAAAAATAATCACCATCATCATGACGATTTGTGGGAGCTGGTGAGACGTCATGTAAACGACGATGTCTCCCTTGCGAAGGCCACGCTTGTAGAAACAACTCGCGACTCGTAGCGTCTCATTGTCAAAGTTTTTAAAGGTGAGACGCTCCCCGGTCAAACCGTTCTCCTAAAATGTGTAAAGATAACCGAGTTATCATAAATATGCAGACTATTTCCCTTGATTAAAACCATCCGCAACAGGACACGGTAAAAAATTATCGTAAGATTTTCGTTCTTTTGACCATCCACCGACATGTAGCAAAAATCTTAAAGTGTCCAAAACTTAAAAATGGGCAACACAACAGCTCCAGTTTTGGACACTTTCGACCAAAATACTGCAAATTTTACTGTAAACACGTTACAATGTCCCGTACCAGAAATGCCTCCCGGCCCTCCTTCAAAAAGTGCTTTGCCCTCTCCAACAAATACTCGGGCACGGTTTCCTCCCTTATTTTCGGGAGAGGTTTGGTTGATGAGACGGATGTAAAGCCAACAACCATTTTTAGCAATACTTTTTCCCAAAAAATTATAACAAAATACTACTTTGCAGGAATTTGTAGGACGAAATTATAAAGTCGTCGTCACTCAGCAGACTGACCCAAAAATCTTCGTCCTCGTGATTATGAACATTTTTCGCTGTACATCCTCCTCTTATAAATACATACGGATTTTAATTGATAATTAAGAAATATTTATGGATAGTTACTTAATTTGGTTGAGGTCGGTCCAGCCCAGACTGCTATGCAAGAGGGAAATTTCGCTATTTGTTGGATAAAATTAGCAGTGTTCCATTTCTGCCGTTTTATGTAACCCCCATTTTCAGTTTTAAAATATTTTACAGGTGTGTGCGAAAATATTCGCAACTATTTACTTGTGATAGTTCCATTTCCCAGTTTTGCCCACTTGCCAAAAAATACTTTTACACGATATCCTATCCAGCATGGTTTTAACCAAGCGAAACCCTGTCTATTGCATAATTCCACGCCACAAACTGCGAAAATTACAGGTTCGCATGCAAACTTTGCGTGTGAAGACGAGAATCAAGTCATTAATTTCATTCAGCTATAAAAATTTGATAATTATTAAGTGGGGACTAACTAACCATGTGCAATTTCTTCCTAGATCTTCCTCATTATCTTGAGATGATACATTTTTTGGATACACGTGTATCCAAAAAACTCTTGCAAATAAATACATAAATTCGTTAATCATTTAAGTATGTTTGTCATTTCCAGAAAATGAGGAAGATTTAGATATCTACAATATGCCAATTTATTTACGCGTGTGTACCAAACATCCGATTTACCTAAATACGTAAACCAATTCAGCACTTTTCCTCCAGTTTTGAAGACTTTTAATTGGGACTGGATTAAGATGCGATGGATGAATCCTATGCGTGACATACATATTTTCCCAATTGTGGTTGGAAAGCTATCGTGGTTTTTATTTATGCAAAAAATTAATTATTTCCTTCTACAACTTTTCGTGGGCATGCAACTCGATATATAAGACTTCATTCAGTCGCGATTACAACGTTTTAACTTAATGTTCCCATTTTTTGCAATGTCTCCTGTTTTATTAGCCTCGTAATTTTATGATGCCATATATGTATATGAGTAAGGTTGGGGTAAAGAAAGTGAGTCATGAGCTACATTTAATTTCCAAATTTTTTGATGTAAGCGTGCAAGTATGTATATTAGTACCTCTAACATTGCATACAAATAATTTATAGATTTTTAGCATTTATAGACCATACATATTTTTCACAACATATTTTGAAAATTCCAGACATCATTTTAACACAATTGTCTAGTGGAGGCTGACATACATATTAGCGTGCATCTATGTTATGCAGAGATGCATCATGCAGTATCTACCGATGAAGACACTTATATTTTTCTCTAGTCGAACCAAGCAGATGAACCTCTTAAGATTAGTGCAAGAATCTGAAAAAGCATTTGCATAAATTTGGTAAATTAAAAAATATTAGAGGTCAATAAGTTTTCTAATTCAAGTAAAATCCTCAAAAATAAGTCATTAAGGAATCTTTTACAAAATTATTGATTAGATATTCTGCGTGTCTTAACATTCATGAAGTTGATTTATTAAAGATACAAAATGTAAGATTATGTACGAACAAATCAAATCTAATACCCCCCAAAAAAATCAACGTTTTCCTGGAATTGGAATTGGGTTAGTGGTCGGCACGTTTGGAATCGAGGACGCCCCGGGAATCATGTTTTTTCCAGTATTTAGCATATTCGCGCCAGTTTTAATCCCTTGCGTCGGGTCCGTCGGCACTGCGCCAGCACCAGGAATAGAGGACATCCCAGGGATGGAGGACGGTCCAGGGATCGAGGAAGCCCCAGGGATTGAGGAAACCCCAGGAATTGACGAAAGTCCCGGAACGGATTGCTGCATAAAAACAAATATTTAGTTAAAAACGTGACCAAATTAGACATTTTTAGCTATTTTCCCTTACCGGTGCACCTTCTACGAGGACATGGGACAAAATTACAGCAAAGGTGACCAAAATTGCGACGCTGACAATTTGACAAGGCTTCATTTTTGGGCAAAGTTTCTCAAATTTTTTAGATGTCTTTACTTTTAGCGAGACTGCGGACGAGTAGCGTTAGGCGCTTGGTTAGTGAGGGCGTATCAATGGAAATGTAAAAATTTGATACAATTCGAGAGAACAATGTGTCCGGATGTAATAAAAACAAAACGTGTGCCCCACGTCCCGTTTGGGAATTTGTATGACATCACGAAGGGTATAAAGAACAATGAAATATGTAGCTGGAAATATGGTATTGAGTCGTTGCAATCAAAAGTTTTGTACCCTACTGAACTTACTTATGTACGGTGTTCATGAAAAATCGGTACATACTTACATATACTGTTTTTCTTCACGTCCATAAAAACTGCATACGAGTGACGTCGACAAAATCGCGAGTCATAACAAGTAATAATTGTGAACCCATGATTGAATAATGTGCGTGAGTAAGTGCATATGTACAATTTTCGATAGTGATGATGACATTGGAAAATATCTTCACGTATATATGCAGGATATTGGTTTATCTCATAGATATGTACATTTATCCTTTACACTTCCAAAAATAGAAACGTATGAAATATTTTATTTATGTATAAACGTCAATTTATTATTTGGGAGGGAAGAGATTGACGACAAATATTATTTTACATATTTATATTACACCTGAATTTACTCTATTACATAATCAAATAGTATTTTTATTATTAATGATTTGTAACAACTGTTTACTAACCAGTCATGCACATACATATTTGTTGTTGTTGGCTATAAGATGCAATAAATAAATAATTATATATTACCCGCATTTTGATGGAACATAAGGTTAAATTATTATGTGAGTTATACCCAAAAAGGAAAAACAAGAGAAAAATTATGTTGAAAGTTTCCTTTCGGAAATAGTGTACTTATTAAATTCCTTCAAATATGATTAATGCAGTGTGCAAATTCATGCACTCCTTGGTACATAATATTGCGAAATTTCGAAGGCGTATAAAAGTAATTAACACATCTTTGTATCATTAAAAATTACCCTTAAGATCAGCCAGATTAAGTTATTACGCTGAGCTACATCAATCTTCATGCACAAACCCGGGTACATCGCGAGCAGGATTTTCCTTGAAGAAATTGACCGGTTTAAGCCAAAATCCTGCAGTTCTAAAATCATACATTTGCATCCAATTGATTATTTATTTACTTAACTCATTGCGTAATTAAATAAATTGTTCCAACTCACTCTACTGACATCGCAGGAAAATCTTCCACTCGAGGAATGTGCGTAACTCCGAAAACATGCCACAAAACGATGTCAGTACCAACCAAATTTGCATCCGGTGTACTCGCCACCCATTCCGGAAGTCCGCTATTGTTCAAGTACGCACCTCCCGCGTAGAGTTGGTTCTCCTCGTATGGCGTGACCCATACGGTGTAATCGACAAAGGCACACTTGGGATGAAGAGGGCTGTCCGGATTGATCATGAGATGAACGGGGCTACCTGCGACGAGGTGATAGCCCATCGGTGTCCGGGAAAAGGGGTGTTTCTTCTCTATGTCTCCGTAAATGTGCCATGATCTCGCAGTGGCTGCGTTGGAATTTGTTCTCGCTTGTGATGGCGTCTTCAAAATGGTGGGAACCGCTTTGAATCCATTTCCGTAAGGGTTTTGAGACGTCCCGGTCGAACCTAAAACGTGATTAAACTCATTTTCAGTGGCGCGAAATTTGAATTCCCTTACCATCCGGGACCACATCCACCATCGCGACGGTATTTGCATTCCCGTCGATCTCAGCGTCCACCCGAACGATGAATAAATGCTGATGATTCGGCGCCAGGATGCCCGGCGTGGGTGTGAAAACTGTCCCGTGATCGGGTGGAGTCACACTTTCGCCCCAAGACGATAGGAAAATTGGGGCATCAATTCCCTGCAGATTGACCTCCATCCGGACGGACGCATCCTGATGGAAGATCCACCTCCACTCGTAGTCGTAATTTCCCACGCTGGACGTGAAGGTGATGACGAGTCGTTGATTCCGCACGGTATACGATCTCTTATCGCGAGTGTTGTATTTCTTCATCAGAACCCCCGCGTCGTCCTCGTACATACAAATAGCGGAGGGTATAGTGACCGGGAGACCGGCTTTGGTGGAAACGACGACATCAAAAAAATGAACGGATCCGCCTTTACAATCCGGCGTGGGGCGGAGAGTGACCGCTGTTTGGCCGATTCCATACTTTCCGGCGTCATAAATCTACCGAAGAATCAATTTAGAGTTTTTACATGCTAATTTAATGGAATTGCCTACAGTTTGAATGGTTTCTCCTGCTATGTGTCCACTATTACCGCCAAAAATATATAACGAAGTCAAATAGACACAGAACGGGAACGAGGTCATATCAACCCATCAATATTCATATCTATCTAAATAAGTACCATTTTGCGATGATATGGAGGCCGGGGGTCACCATAAGGGACGAATAATTCTGATAAGCTGGCTCTATAAATAAGTGGACGAACGTTACCGTTGTCGTTGTAATTAACATGATACAAAACGAGTCCTTCCCTTGGGTTGAACCTGAGTTAAGTTCAACAAGCGTTAAGTACGTAATAAATATAATTCGGAAATTTGTAGTTCACTTGATTCAATTGGTCACGACAATTTTAAATTGGCGTTAAATGCAAAATAAGTTACTACCTACGTGCTCGTTAATTTGTTACAGTTACAAAGTCATCGGCTTATCGGTCTTCTTACCCAATTCTAAACTTGAACTTTTGCCAGGAAACCTGATACCCGGACACTTTGTAGGAAGGGCCACCTTTCTGCGAACAGGTAATTGGGTGGACGTCCTTTCGAAAGAAACCACTTGGGAGAAGGGCGGGATCATAGTTGTGCGAGGTTCGAGGAACACTGGTCTCGCCGAGGGGGGCCTGGCTGGTTTCGAACCCTAACGTGGTCGGGAGCTCTTCGATGGCGAGCATTTTCTTGGCCAGGATGTCAACAACGGCGACGAATCCGACTTGGTGAGCTGAATAGATTTATGCATGACACAGTTGAGATAACGGTTAAATTTTTTGTGACAATTAATATCATTATGAATACCGAAAAAATTGTCATATTGGAAGTTTTGAAAAGTCATGAACACTTGGGCAATCCTCTTTCCTACGTATTCCGGACGGTCACCGGCATATCCAAAGTCCCTGCATTATCACGAAATTGGTTGCATTATTTAATTCGCGGCTACGAGTTACATACATAATGTGAATAATGCGAGTGGTGAAAATTATGCTGTTCAACCTGGATTTCTTAGTGACCCACACAAGTTGGGAAAATTATTCTCAATAAATAACATTTTGTAATGACGTTTCGAATTTTAGAAAATATGTATTGTCGCAAAAATTTAGCTGTTTAGTCTGACTGTGCTTTATACGAATATATGTACATAGATTTATATGTACGTAGTATGCACTTAAAATATATTTATTACTATAATTGTACAAATTCGCACTTGTCAAAATTTTGAGCATTTACCAAAGAAATTGACCTACAGCTAATTGTGAGCCCTTTAAATGTGTGTTAGGAGTATTCTGTATGGTAAAAAATCTGGTTTGAACATAACTTGCATTCAATACTCACCCGCCCAATGGGACCACCATCGACAAATTGGTCAAACCCATCGCTTCCAATCTCCTCCGCACTTCCGGATCGGATAAAACGACCTCATTAATATCTTCTTTATCACCAATGGTGAACATCTGTTGAGTTCCGGGATCCAGCTGAACCACACTTGTCACCTTTTTCCCAAGTAAGTTCACTACCACCTCGTACCCCGCTTGGGTCATGGGGTCCATTATGGTGGCAAACGCCTCCCTGGTTACAAACGGGGGAAGAGTATCATTTAAGAAGTATGGAAGTAGTTCCGACTTCCGGGGTTCCTTTAACGTCACAGTGGAGAAGATGGGGATCAGATTGGGGGAAAAGTTGGCTGTAATTATTTGAGATGCCAGTCTGATTTCGGTAGATGTTAGTGGGTCCAGCGGGTGTGGTTTGGGGGTTGGTTTAGAAATATCTGCTACATAAGTAGTGAAATTCATTTAAATATTTAATGTGACCTGACCAACAAAAAAATTACTCTAAATAATGCAATGTAAAAAATTCAGCAATAAAGAATCGTGGATACCCAGCTTATTTATGATTATATACAAGTGAATATGAATTTATGTAAAAAAAATGTACCGATTAGAATTTTGTCACCATATTATTTAGAGTGGGATGAGCCACTTTATGTAAATCATAATCAGTAGCTTCTTACGTGGTATGTGGAACCAATTTACACCAAAAATTTTGTGTTGTTCGACGAAAGAAGGGTCACTTTCTGTCGTCGTCGTAGATTCATGGATTTGCAACATGGTAATTAATATAGTGAAAAACGTAGGAATCAATGCGTACTTTAACTTAACCATATTTATTTAGTAACCGTATGTATGTATGACAAATTTAATTGAGATGGTCCCAGTTGAACTTCCAAAGTACGACTTAAATTGTCAACTTGATTTTTCTGACAATTTTCAAAATCTAATTATTTCTGGATTAATCGATTCCTTGTTGCATCTTACTGTTATCATTATTTATTCCAAAAACAACGGTAGAGTTAACGGCATCAATTCATACAGAATATGGATTTAAGTCCTAAATAAACAATTTACTATGTACATACATACGTACGTAAAATGAAGATTACTACAAAGGTCAGCATTATAAATTTGTGTGGCAAACTGCATATGTATATTGATGCACTCTAATAAATCCTGTAACAGGGTTTGTCACCGCGTGGTAGTACGACTGTCACCATTCGATAGCCTTCTAGGACCAGTAAACTGTAACAATTTACATGCAGTCACATTTCAGTGATGTGATTGATAACGCAGCATTTCTTCGAGTGTCTAACTCCTTAATCGGTGTGAACTTTAATTAAATAAGTATGTAAATAATTGATAATGAACTACAAAGTATGGACTTTTGAACGATGGTACCATTTCATTCTGATCGGTTTGACCATCTTGAATAAATATTGATGCATGAGTTATTGCTCACAAATACTCACAATTTTATTACTTTCAAACTAAATTTATATACATACATTTACTAACGGTAGATTGTTGAATGCCAATTGGTGTCATAATTTATATGTACTAATGCTTCACATTTTGCTTAGAGTGATACGACTACAACGTTAATCATAATATTTGGAGATAGACGTCACTCTACGCGGAATGCAATGCCTTCGTACATACTTTTATGTATATATGTAAATACATACTCCTACGTAGGTACTTAAACAATAATATTTCCCGCTTTTGGTAATCCTAAGTTTCTGAAACATTAAAATTCCCCGCTTTTGGTAATCCTAAGTTTCTTAAACATTAAAATTCCCCGCTTTTGGTAATCCTTAGGCTCTTAAATGTTACAATTTGTCACTTCAGATTATCCTGAAGTACTTAAACAATAATATTCCCCGCTTTTGGTAATCATAAGTTTCTTAAACATTAAAATTTCCCGCCTTTAGGTAGTCCTTATTTACTTAAACATTAAAATTCCCCGCTTTTGGTAATCCTCATTTACTTAAACATTAAAATTTCCCGCTTTTGGTAATCCTCATTTACTTAAACATTAAAATTTCCCGCTTTTGGTGGCCATTATTTACTTAAACATTAAAATTTCCCGCTTTTGGTAATCCTTATTTACTTAAACATTAACATTTCCCGATTTTGGTAGTCCTTATGTACTTAAATATTAATATATCCAGCTTTCCAAATGAAATGAACAAAATAAATATATTCACAACATTTCCATATAAATATCTAACAAATTAGATATCTTGAACGACATTCCCTTAAGTACCAACTATTACGTATATAATTACGAATAATTTTCAACCATTTAGTTGTGTTTATACTTCACGTCATCCTCACTTCACTCGGTCAATTCGATCTTTTGATTGGCCAGAATTTTTGTTTTTGTATATTACAATTACCTACTTCTTCCAGTAAAAAAATCCAATTGGCCGAGTGAATTGATGATGACGTGAACTATAAACACACCTTTAGAAAATATGTAATTAATTCAGCATCCATCCCGCTACGCAAATCCACCATTGTGGTCCAATTTATGTATCAAATATATGAATACGATAAGAGCGATGATTAATTTACGTAGAGGGAATGATGCCTGACGATTATTTTGGCTCTGCTTATTATTGTTGTTTATCCTTAAAATTGCCAGTTGAGTCCAGGGTCCATATTATTTTTTAACCCTTTTTTATGTCGTATTAAGTATTTGCTTTTTCCTACATAACTTTTGTAACCCTCAAAGCCATAAATACACAGGATCAGTTCGCACATGCATGTGTACTAAATTCTGTCTGAAATTAATCGCTAGCTCTGTACTCTGACCTGCAAAAATTTTTACGGTTTAAATTTTCAAATCGCGACACCCCTTGGAATTTAGGACAACGATTAAACTTTCAGTTTTTGTGTATTCCGTTTGAAAGTTTAAACGATTGTTTAAAATGTCTACATACAGTTTCCTTATCTGCTTTTTTATCATTTCTCCAAAATTTTGAAACTCCAAACAGGATTTCGAAACTTACTTATGTATGAATGAATAGACATTAAATTACAAACCCACTACTTCCTCACTGGTGCGAACAAAATTTCATGGCCAAAACCTAATCTCACTGATTCGGAAACAAATTACCCTCTTCCGTACTTTTCCCAGATATGAACAATTCTAAAAACCTTCATTTGAATTGTTGAACTTGTTATGGAGTGGTGTGCGCTTAAACTTGCATTATTTATAACATTAGGATAAATAGACCAAATGTTAAATTGAAAATTCTGTCTAAAGGGTGTTGATTTAATTCGCGAACATTTTTAACTGCAAAACGGAAACGGTTGTTTTACAAAAGTACGACTACTACCAAAGCCTATCTTTTTTTAATTGATGCCTCAGTATTTGGTCTTTCCACCATGCACATCAATCATCCCTTCAACTCTTTGCTGTAGCCTCCATGCTAATTTTCCCAAGCTGATTTTGGCACTGGATTTAATTTGCTTTGAACTTTGGTAATTATGTCTTCCCATGTTGAAGGTTTTGGATCTGGTGCACTTTTTCCTTAGGTCTATGCAACATGTTATCCTGGGAATACGCGGCCAGATTTTTATCATTCCACAAAAATTTCCTACGTACGATTGAAACTTGTTGCTCCAATATCTACATAGTGGAGTCTTCGATGTGATATGTGACATTGTCCTGGTTGAAAATAATGTTTATCTTAACTGGCAATAATTCCTTATTCCTTAAGCTATCAGAGCACATAGGTCGAATTCTGTCCATATCTCCCGTTTCATCATGTTTTCTCATTTTCATACAGTATTCAGAGATGCCACGGCACGCGCCAAAAGCCACTTGATACCACAACTTCCGACCCAAATTTGAGGACCCTCAGTAATGACTGGTCCGATTTTTTTGCTGTTCTTTATCTTCAATTTTGTCAGTATCATATTGGATATACATTAATTTCAGACTCATCGATTCCGCGGATGTGGTGACCAAGTTCCTAACGTCATCAAATAACCGCTGTTTCAAGGAGTTTATGCAAATGCAACACGGAAATCATTATGTTTGGAAGGAAAATGATTTTTCTCCGTTAGCTTGTTAGTTCTGTGACCATATAATGCCAATTCGACGATAGTTTTTACCGCAATGGACAATTTATCTTCGATTTTCGTTAAATCCATTTTCCGTTGTTCAACTCCCTTGAACCATTTCGACGAGAACTTCAAGTTTTCGAACGAAATATCAACATATTCGTTGTTTTCCTAGTAGGTGGGACCCATTTGAGTTGTTCAGATCATTCTTCATGTTCGAAAAATTTTTGTTCATCCATTGGCACAAAGTGTTTCAGGCACGTCAGAATTTTGGTGGATATTTTATTTCACCTGGAATTCCTCATTTCCAAGACCTGCATCCCAATGGTATTACGCTAATGATTACTACCTATCATCGGTCCACACATGGTGACAATTTCAAAGAAAAATATTAACGGGCTCAATAATTATAGCAGACTTTGTCTCGAGCTTGAGCCGAAAAATGGATGTTCGCGGATTAAATCAACACCCTTTATTCCTGTGCTGCTCTGAATCGGAATCGTAAATGCTTTACAGAAACTGCTCCCATCATCGCAAACATGAATAGAAATTTGAATTTACGCGAAGGCAAATTGGCCCGAGCAAAATATCTGGACCACACCCCTAGAAAGGCATGGGTTTCAATGAACGTTGGATAACTAACCCCCCTTGAAACTCCATATCTTAATTCCCAAAAGCCCGAAAAATAGAATTGTTCGAGAGCAGTAGGTTTTGGCCAGAAATTTAAGTAATCTCGACCAGTGTGGCTTCGAGGTGAGGCCAAACATGAATTTTAAATAGTAATATAGCACCTCAATGGGTATTGTGTATTATCGTCAGCTCGGACTCAACTGGCACTTCAAAGACATTAACGAAATCCTCAATTTTCACGTTTCATTTCTTTGTCGCTTGTATCACTAGACTTGCATCTTAACTGATCCGGTCCAGGGCTGAACATTTTATGAATATTTAAAATTAGATCAACCCTTTTAAAATGATCCAGTTTTTGACCGTCTAATTTTGCAATGGTTTCTGCCCGAGCTAAATTTTCTGACGCCAGGGTCGCGATTTGTTTCATGAGTTGAGCATTCTCTTCTCTCAGGGCGTCATTTTCCATCTGCATTTGTGTCAAACGTTTCTTTGCCAGGTCGCGATTTTTCTTGGCGTTTATCGCGTTTCTGACCGATTTTGTGGTTGGGATTTCTTCATACTTTTTAACCTTCTTGGGTTTTTGGATAAGTTTCTTGTTCGGATTTGGAGGTCGTCCCCTCTTCCTTTTTACAAGCGTTTGCAGGGTCGTCGACATCGTGTTGAGTTAGTATTAATTTTATTACAGGGTTGGTTTAGATTTCCGAGACTTATTAATTTCCTGGTGTGGTCTTTTGTAATTTCGAAATTACTCCAACTTTTTTATCCTCCCTGGAACTTATTAAAACACCCAATTATTACGGTTTAGTTAAACATATGTACATATTTATAGGGGAAAATTCTGTCGTAAAAATGCAAATATGTATAATCAAATATCCAATTAATAACGAATTTAAATTTATTTACCGGTGATGCTGTTTCGCCAAACAATTTTTTACGTTTTTTCATCCTAATTTTAAATTAGAATGAAACGTGCAGACACATCTGCACCAACCTCTTCTGGAACGATTCGTTGAATAATGGACATAAAATCAAGTGTATATAGGTACGTAGATACTTCAGATATGTATGATCCATAAGTTGTACACGGATAGGTTTAACCAGTATGGAGGATGCACAATGCGACGTAATATCAATTTACGTAAATATGTATCTATGAAGCACAGACAGTCCACCATTTCATCACCGACCACATTTTTTATCCCATCTCCCAAATACTAAAGCACATACATACATATCCACGTGTCGTATATTCACATCCACTCATATATGTACAAGTATACTTTGATAAAGATGCCGTACATAAAGGGTGTGCTAAATTTTCGGGGAATTTTTATAAGTGCACCATGTGGAGATCGATATGTGCATAAGTACATACCGTGTATGTACCTAATCTGGAAAGATATATAGGATATCTTGATCTCCTATCCCATCCCATGCTTAATGCCAGGTCCCAAACGTTTTTAGCATAAAAAGTAACCACATCACATTCTCATTGTCTGTCTCATCGCATGCATAAACAACATGAACGTTTGTACGGAAAATTGTGATTCATTTATGTACTTATGTACATGTGTTTGTATTCACTCCATGGTTACATACGATTTGTATGTAACTTACGCCTCGTAAGTTACGAGTATTCGACTGTACTTATCACACCTGTGATCAACCGGTGATTCAGTGTGTGCTTACGGAGTGACCGATATTAAGCTGGTTGTTTTACGGGACAATTTCAACAAGCTAATAAACTTTACCTACCTGAAGAATGAACATGGACATCACTGGTGATAAAGGTGACTCGGTTTTGACGTCAAACTTTGACGTGAGTAAAATAACAAAGGAAATCGTCACCTTATCGCCGCCTCTAAAATTGAAAAGTCATTCTCAATCGGTTAAATCATCTCCGGCAGCATTCATCTTAAGAAACTGTTTGACCAAGGCAGAGTGTGCGGCTTTAATAGAGTTGGCTGAAAATAATGAAGCCGGCAAAAGTTTATTTTCGGAAACGGTAGTAAATTTGGAAGGAGTGGACGTCGTCAATCAGGATGTTAGAGAAGGCTCGAGATATATTTTGGACTCTGTAAGAACCGATTCCCAAGCGTATATAGCAGAATTAGTGTTTGGTGTCACCTCATATGCATATTTTGAATTTTTGACGCATTATGTAGCGATAGTTTATTCAACATGGAAACCCCCTATCGCCGAAAACGGGCATAGTGAGATTTATGCAAATAAGGTGATCCGCAAAAGTATTCGTGCATTTAACGAACTTTAACATGAACGAAAATTCATATCAATTTCAATTACAATACATGCATTGCCTATGCATTTTAATTAAAGAGTGATTTGCGTATAAAATATGACGGATTAAAATTTTTAATAAAATCTGTCACATTAATCGACTAAAAATTTACATAATATGCAGATTCATCGACGAAATATAATTTTTAGCTATCAAAAAAGTATCAAATCATGTACGTAGCATTATTTCCACTCAAATTTGAATTCTCTAAACAAATCAACACTGTGTAATAATTCAAAATTTGAAATTTAAATTTTACTATTCCCTTCCCAGGAGAACATCGTGTCCCAACTGTGGACCAGGATTCGTCCCCGTATTCCCACCAATTTGAAGGGTGCCGTCGTCACCGGGCTGAACGAACGATTACGCTTTCTTCGGTACGAGACTGGTCAAAAGTTTGCGCCCCACTACGACGGCACCTACTCGAGAGAAGACGACCCTCTGGAAGTCAGCCTGATCACGTTGCAAATTTACTTGAACGACAATTTCGAAGGGGGCGAGACCAATTTTCTTGGCGATGATGATGACGACGACAAGTCCGGGAAAAACTTTGAAGTCGACAAAGTCAGAATCACTCCAGAAACCGGAATGATCCTTGTTTTCGAGCAGGACCTCATGCACGAAGGGGCCGAATTAAAGAACGGTGTGAAGTACACGGTTCGAACGGATGTGATGTACTCGTACTCAAAAAAGAAGAATATTATGATGTAACGGTTTGTACTGTAAGTAAATATGTACATACGCATTTGAAATATTTTAAATGCGTACGTACATTATTTAATGTTCTAGCCGAAACTAGCCGAAAGAATAAAAATGTGTATATGGACCACTTGAAATATTTTGCACACCTGTCGTAAAGGACATATCATAGGTACACATATTCATCTACTTATACCCGATCTTATTACATAGAATAGCACAGATTTTATTTTTTACATATCAACTTGTTACCAACTTTGTAATTTTACAAGAGTTCGGAAAAATATTACAGACAACTAGTGAGCATTTAAAATAAATAGAGCATTATGAACTTTAACTACATGAAGAAGACCCTTCTTGAATGTTCACTCCTAGATGCCTGCCTATGTAGATATGTATAGATAGCAAATTTTGGAGTCAACAACGAAAAACGTTGGATATGCGTCTTAAACATAAATCAGCAACACATTTCGAATTTCTTCCCAACGGTTTGAATCGTATTTGGACAAAGTAGATGAGATACTTTGAACTTTGGAAAATTACATTGCATGGTTAACAAATAACTTGATTCTCGGTTTAATCATTTTTGAACTTGTTCAAAACTTGGTCATTCGAATGCATTCAGAAATTTTATATTGCAGCCAATGCCGTTGAAAGGATACTATTGTTGATTGATGGAACTATTTCAGAGCAAGAGTTTTATCTGTATTTCTTGGTATGAATTAGAAAGAATTTCAGACAAAATGAACGTATGAAATCTATCAGTTCATTTTGTTTTAAATTCCTTCAAAGACCGGATGTTATTAGTGATGGTAATCCGTAACCGACCCTATCCTAGGATCGTAAAAACTCGGATAGGATCGGATTTTCACACGGATCGGATAGAGGATCTGAGGATCAGACAATCCGATCCTATCCGAACCGATGCAATCCTAGGATCGTATAGGATCCTCGGATCATCCGATGTAAATATAAACCATTCACCACTTCAACACTTACGAACACCAATTGAAATACATTTCTTGGGTAACCAACTTTGGGGTTGTAACCAAGTCAAAATTTCATTTTGGAAACTTTGGGGGTGTAACCAAGTCAAAATTTTATTTTGGAAACTTTGGGGGTGTAACCAAGTCAAAATTTTATTTTGGAAACTTTGGGGGTGTAACCAAGTCAAAATTTTATTTTGGAAACTTTGGGGGTGTAACCAAGTCAAAATTTCATTTTGGAAACTTTGGGGGTGTAACCCAGTTAAATTTGTTGGATTTAATATAAAAATAACGGCTAATTTCAATAATCATTTTGGAGATGACGAGTTGTTAGAATTTTAATTATTAATCAATTATGTATGTTTATACGCATATAAATAAACAAAAGCAGCTGGTAAAGTGTTTCCATAGTTACTATCAACTCAGTTTTTCTTTTCCATCCCGCGCTGGTATCCTTCCCATGCTATTAGTATGGTAGGGATACGAAGCGGGAATCAAATTTTTGGTGAAGTAATTCTGAGTCAGTAGTAGACACATGCATGTCAAGTGAATCTTGTATCATCCGCGGATATCCTATGATCCTAGGATCGGATCGCATCGGATTTCCAGCTGAACCGCGAACCGATCCGATCCTAAAGTGAGCAAATCCGATCCGATCCGATCCTGTATTTATCCGATCCTATCCTACGGACCGGTTAATTTAGGATACGGATTACCATCCCTAGATGTTATCGTTATTCAAAGACCAAAATCTGTCAGTAAAATTTAATAATATAATAGACTACATTATTGTAGTCGGATATGCACATCCCTGATTTAATGAAATGCAAATCAGTACAAACAATGTATGAATAAATGTGCATTAAATAAAATTCAAATAACCCAATGTACACAAATTTTGTTACGGTTTTAAATCGCAAATATTGTATATGAACGTCCAGGGCCCGTGAAAGGGGGAAGCAGTTGCCCTGCTTGCCGCCCATTTCACGGGCCCTGATGCCTGTACGGCTCACAGTAAGTTAGTGGGTGGGTCGGAGGACCCACTTGATCCAGGTCATTTTGTAAGTATTATTGTATGTTGTCATCACGGCGGCTTCAACACAGCTCCTAGGACCTTACCCCGTACATAAACTAATGACAAGTATTGGTTCCTGTCACTTTCTAGAATTACAGATCGGAAATTACGAAAACTCGACCATAGGTGCGCAGCTTCCAACAGCTTCCGCTTCCGACCAAAATTTTCGCTTCCAGCTTCCAGTGCTTCCGCTTCCGCCCAAAGTTTGTGCTTCCGACTTCCAGCGCCTTCGCTTCCGACTAAAAATCGCCGCTTCCGACGTCACATTCTCGAGAGTGTGTTACAGTGTGTTTCGCAAAAAAAGTGTTTGGGACAAGTCTAAAACCATTTGTATCACAAACCTGGAATTCGAGTGCATAAAACTGCTCTTAATGTAAATTCCATTGTCGGATTTTATCTAATTTTCTAAATGTTGTTGCAATTTCAAATAATTTGCACAATTTCAAATTTTTTACAAGTAAAAACCAATATGTAATTTTTTAAAAAATCGCTACTTGCTAAGGAAAATTTTCATAATTTCTTCAAACAAATCTTGACACAAATTACAAATTTTCAAAAATCAGAGAGTATACATAGAAACAGGATGTGTACAATTTAAAACATTTGAACACAGTATTTTAACTGCAGTTAAATATGAGTATATGTATAAAAGTAAGTATGTAAGTACATCTATATTATAATCTATATTATAAGCTGGAAATGTCTGTCGGCAACGGAAGTGTTCCGCAACCGAAGTGAAAGTAAAGAAAGTCAAGTTTAGAGTGGCGCGAATTTTTAAATTAAATTAAAAATTAAAAAATGAAAGTCTGATTATGCAGTTATCTTGGGATGGTTGTTTTACGGTGGTTATCAACTCCCAGATAAACACCATCAAATATGAGATAAATGTTCAAAATATTTAGAAATTTCAGAATCACATACTTCGCGGAACATTTGCTTTCACTTCTGTTGTCAACAGACATTTCCAGCCTATAATTTACGCCCGGCAGATGACGGGCTTATACGCTTGTATTTAATACGCGAGCCCTCACTTCCAACTTCACCTACACAAATAAAAAATCCAGTCATTAAAAAAATTCACTTATATATCACACATAAAATTTTGGGAAACACTTCCTCACTCGATAGGATTTTTTACAGTTCACCTTTCTTCGTCATTAGTAAATATGTACATAGTTGAGTTTTTATAGTTTTAATTGGCATGCTGAGCAAGATAAGTATGCAATTATCCATTTCCAGTGAATATATGTATTTACTTACACAATTGACTACGAATTGATCCAGTTTATATTAGCTGATGCTTGTTGACGGTTTAAGGCTACTGTGGATGACGCGTTGGAGCGTTAATCTCACTCTACCTCTATCCAAATATCTTGAAATGCATCTTCAAAAATTGAATCAACTCCAGGAGTTTTGAGATAAATTCAACTTTGATATTGTAATCTAAATCTAATTTTTGGTACTATCATTACAAACAAGTTGATTTGAAAAAATAGCCAATTCTTTTGCCATTTTTTCGCTATGAATTTCCTAAAAAATGAACTCGCTAATTTTTTTCGCATGCCGATTTAACGGTCCAACCAAAATGTATTTGATCCCAACCAAAATTAATAATTCCCCAAGTCAAAAAAGGTCCAACCAATTTATGTACTACCCTCAACAGAATAATTGGATTTTTAAGTAAGAAATACATAATGAAGTTTGCATGGCAAAATAATCAAAATTTTACAATATCAAAGAAGATTTATGCATTTTGTCGACAATCAAATGCTTCGCAATTTTTTTTATCACGCTTAGGTTTTTAAGTGTCGGGGATCGTCTGCTTATTCTTGGAATAATGACGGGCTAGATATTTTGTAACCCTTTCTGGGATGTATTCCAATATTTTAACGCAATCGATTTTAAGTCTTTTACATAATTCTACTTCCAACAATATACTACTTTCGAATTTTCGAAGAAGTCCGAACAGAATTGGATTTTTTGGCGAGCGCATGGAGTGGTAATTTTCGTAATTTTTGCCCCTTTGAGTAGGCGCAATTGTGGCCCTGTCATTTTGATATGGATAAATATTTTTTGGCTTAATTGTTTTCAATAGTACAATAAGCAAGTTGAGTCACAGCCTAAGATTAAAACCACTATGATTTGGTTGGATTATTTTATTATTTTGGTTGGACAGGAAAATATAAACCCGTTGGCCATTTCATTATGGGCGAAATTATTAATTTGGTTGGGGAAAATATGATTTTGGATAGGTGGTATAAAATCAACCTATTTTGTCAAATCTACTTGTTTATAGTACTAAGAATTAGATTTAGATTAAACTATAAAAAGTTGCATTTGTCTCAAAACTCAAGTTCATTCAATTTTAGAAATTATATTTACAGACATTGAACAAGGGTTGAGTGATACTAAAAACTGTATGAAGATATGGGGCCTTAACAAAGAATTACTTTGACATATGTATATACATATGTATATATGTTTGTCAGCTATTTTGCCATGAAAATAGATACATGATATGATGATGATGATGATGCCCAATATATAATGATATCCATGTAATGTCTATACAATAATAATGAAAATACGTACATAATAATGAATAAAAAACTTGTCACGCTTGTAGTTTATTTTTATTACCATTCGGCTGCATGACCAGGCGTCAGAATGACCACGTCTGGCGTCCAAGAGCAGGAAGACAAGCTCATATACATATTCCAATGTCATATGTATTGCATATCCTGTCTCTAGAATACATATTTATGTATGCAATTGTGCATACAATTGTGTATGCTACTTTTCCTTCATTGCCTAATTATATCTGGCAAAGTCAGTAATTGGTAAGTTAGATATTATTGAAATATGCATTTTTACAGTAACATGAACAAAAAAGAACCACAATTTTTCCTCCCTCGTATATGCATCAGTGGTTCTTCGCCTATAAATGTAGTTGTAAAATTAAAACCAGAATCATTCTGTCAAAAACATTTATTGAACTGATAGGTTTATTAAACCAAGAGGTCATTTAATTATTGTTTAAGAAATTATTTTGGAAATTAAATTGAAATTGAAGGTGAGATATGGTACAAGATTAATTTCAATTACATTTTGTATACAAAAACTTTATAGATTCAGCCGTTAAGGTAATTGATTTCCAAATGTTTTAGATGGACGCCTTAACCTCAGGCTTCGTGGGGACGACGATTTTTCTTGGGTTTCTAATTGGAACGAAGAGATGGCCAATTTTTAGCAAGTCTAGAAGCCCAATTCCTCCCGGGGTTAGGTCGGTCCCCTTGGTTGAAGGAGGGCTGCCCTTCATTGGACACGGAATCGCCTTTGCCATCGATAGTATCGGCTTTGTGAGAAAGTGCTATGCAAAATATGGCAAAGTAATCTACTTATCCATAAACAACTCATCACGCATAAAGCATGTCATCGATTTGAGGCGAATTAGCGACGACATCCTATATTTGCTTAGCAGCAAAGTGGAAAATAAAGAACGTCCGGGAATGAATGGGAATGCGCGCTCTAGCGAGTATATTGAAAAATCAATAAACCCGCGAACTATAATAATTTAAATTTCTGAAAGCCCACTTCATTAGGGTCAATTTGGTATATCACTCTTAAATTTCAAAAATGGATAAGGGTAGAAGAAGCTTGTTTGAAAGGGAGCTGTTAGCAAAACGAGTGATGGAGTTCTACAACACGACAGCCAACCGAGACTCCAAGGTGACCTGGAACTTTTTTAAGCAGGAAGGAATTCCAAGTTCAAATGTGTATTCCTACATAAAAAAGTTCAAGGATTCCGAAAATGTGCAATTCAAGAAGCCAGCTGGTCGTCCGGCGAACCTAGCGACCACTCGAGTGAAAAATAGAATTGAAAAAATTTTCAAAACCAAGCCATCAACGTCAGTAGCTGTAGCTGCCAGGAAAGTCAAAATTTCCAAAAGCTACCTGGGGGAAATTAAGGTCCATAAATTAGGAATCAAAGCAAGGACCAAAAAACCTGCACCAAATTACAAGCCCGTACAAGAAAGTCGGATCAAGGATTGCTGTCAAAAATTGTTGAAGAAAATGCGTGGAAAAGTAGTGATCCTGGATGACGAAACGTATGTTCCGGTTGACCCTTCAAATCTTCCAGGGCGTCATTTTTTTCATAGCTCGGATCCCTCTGAAGTGGCTTATGAAGAAAAAGTACGAAAAAAAGACAAATTTCCAAAGAAATATTGCATTTGGCAATGCATCTCCAGTCACGGACATGTATCAGACCCGGTAGTTCTCGAAGGGAATATCAATCAAGATATTTATCTGAAAAATTGCGTCAAGGCTGGATTGGAAGCATTTATTAATAGGTTTCACAAAAATGATAAAGTTTTGTTTTGGCCTGACCTCGCCACTTGTCACTATGCAAAGAAAGTGACCGAGTACCTCAGAAAGAAAAATATTGATTTCGTACCAAAAGATATCAACCCACCTAATGTACCCCAACTCCGCCCAATCGAAAAATTCTGGGCACGTTCTAAGTCAGTATACTCCCGGCTTCAAGATGTGCCTGACACCTTTCGAAAATTCAAAGGACGATGGAAGAAAATCACCTCGGAAGTGGCAAAAACTTCGGGAAAAAATTTAATGAAAAATCTTCGCAAGAAAATCGAACTAGTCGCCAACGGGGGTGTGGCGGCCTTAGCTATTAATTAAATTATGTAGGTACGTATTTGGTATTATACATATGCAAAAAGTTTAAAATTCCGATAACTCATTGTGATTTTATGACCACATTTTCAGACCATTCCCATTCATTCCCGGACGTTCTTTAAATTCGGATACGACTGGCTTTATTGGTCTTGACTCATTCCATCCCCCTTGAAATCGAAATTTTACCAAAAATTCTCCTTAAAATTTATGACAAGCTTAATAATGCATAGTACCGCTGTGAATCAAGCATTTAAATCGTTTGTATTTATAACAGGTTTTCAAAATAAAAATATTTCGATTTTCGATGATCCTCGTATGCGATCGAGAATGTGCCGCAGAATATTTCAAGGCTGGCGAACACAAGTTTTCCTTCGTCGATATATTAACGATGCTCTACTTTGCTGATGCCTTTTCAGACGTAGGAATTCCAGTGACACGATTACAAAAGCTTATGCACAAAACGGTTGCCGTACGGGTTGACCGATTCCTCCCAAAAATAAAGGTTGAGGCGGAACGATGCATAGCTCGTTTAGAAGAACAGGTAAGTACATACATGTTTAACAGAATTTGTAGGATTACATTTCTATTGTTCAAAAACATGGATCATCAATATTTGTTATTGGTAAAGCCACGGTTTTTAATCTTTAAAGATTAAAACCTGTAGCTATTTTTTGGACCGAAGGGCTTACTACTTATTTTTGAACTATTAAAATTCTAATGGTTTCAAGGTCCAGACTTTTGCGGGAAATCGGGAAATAAATTTTGCAAAGGACATGGTCCGTTTTGTGATGTCCACAAGCGTAATGTGCTTCATGGGGATAGAACTGTCGGATCGGGCATTTGAAAATATGTACGAATTCAACCAACTCGTCAACACCGTGGTGAGCTCAGCCTACTTTCTGCCACCTTGGTTGATCAGGCTTATCTTTGGCAGAAGGCTGGCATCTTATAGGAACAGAGTACTCATAGAATTTGAGCCAGAAATTGAGAAATACAGGGCAGATCGGGGAAAAAATGAGTCCATCATTTTGCGGTATGCTTTCCCATTGATGCAATTTTTCTAATTGTGATGTTTTTCGCACTCATTAAAATACAGACTCCGTGTTTGCACTTCCTCTGAATATCACTGACCTATTAAATAGGGCCACTGTCGATTCATTCAACGAACTAACAGGAAAGCCACTCACTAACCGGGAAATTGGTGAGATATTGCTCTGTCTGTTGTTCGTCAGCTCGGAAAATACGGCGACCGGGCTTACACTCGCGATCGTGAATTTGGTCAATCATCCCGAACATTGGGATCGGGCTAGGGCAGAGAGTCGGAAATTCTTGCGAAACGGAGATGTCAAGGGGATCATGACTTCGGAATATTTGCACGCCTGTGTCATGGAGATGGCAAGACTGAATTCGCATATGTTTGCAATATTGAGAAGACCGAGGGAAAAGTTGGTTATTAAAAAAATAGTTTCTTATGTACTAGGTTGCCAGAAGATAAGTATGTATGTATTCTTTAATTAGGAATGTTCTGGGAGAATTTTTCGTCGGTGAGGTTGACGCTGTTGGCATGTGCGTACAAATGATGCAAGTTCATGGTTCGGCGGAAGAGGTTTTCTCCGACCCGACAACCTACAAGCCGGACCGTTTTCTGGGAGGTGTGGATGGCTTAGGAGACAAGGAACCGATGGGTCGCAAGATATTATGACGTGGGGGTCAGGTAAGTGTTTCGTAACGAGGTGTTCCTCGCCCCTAAGATATTTGTTCTAATAATTCATTATATGTATGTGCATATATACTTACGTAGGTCTTCATCTTTGCCCTGGACGAACATTTGCCCTGTACGAGATCAAGATGGCGCTAGCTTATTTCATTGATAAATTTAACCTTGAAATTGTCTCATCTTCATCATTGAATTTCTTTTCACCATTAGCGTTTGGAAAAATGGAGGTGAATGTTAGTTTGAGCTTGATGGATAATGACCAAATAGCAGAATAAATATATAAATTATTTAGTAGGAAGTCGGACAGTTTGGCGAAAACCCTTTTGGCAAAAAAAATTCGCCAAAACAAAATCCCATTTGGTGAAAATAAAATTTCACCCATTCTAAGGCATTTTGAGCACAATGTTTTTAAAGTACCATTTGGCGAAAAAATGTCACATTTGGCGAAAAAATGTCACATTTGGCGAAAGTGACGGTTATATGAGTGTGCTAAGCTATGAAGACAATGCCACAAAAATTGATCATTCTCTGTACATTCGTAATATATTTGAACTATAGCATTCCTTCCGGGTAACAACTCTGCAACTTAATTACTTATGTATCCATGTAATAATACTTATTAGTACATACATATTGATTCCACGTCTTGATTGGACTTGGCAGCAGCACATCACATCACGGCAAAAGCAATAATTCGGTTTGATGTGCAACAGGGTGAGAAGAATAAATGCATACACGGTCACAAAAGAGTGATCGAACCCCGATAAATGATAAATGCTCGATAAACCTAGATACATACATTTAAAATGGATTCATAAGTGGTAACAATCAAGCAATTGTATGTAATATTTATAAATGATTATGTTTTTACTGTTCATTTGTTCAACAATACCTATAGCTAAACTTATAGAGCTTACAGGGCAAATACTTTCATGGTTAGTTAGCCCGGATATTTATTCCCTCGGCATAATAAGCTATATAATTATCGTATAATATATTAATCTATTTTAATTTTAAGGTATTTGGCATGAACAAATGTGAAATTTGTATTTCGCCAAATATGATTTTAGTATATTTTCATTTTCGCCAAATGCGACAAAAATTTCCCATCCGGTACTTTCATGATAATTTTTTTTACCATTTTGGCGAAAATTTATTTTCGCCAAACTGTCTGCAAATAATTTAGTATGCATTATGCTTGGATATATTTTAAAAATTAGCAGCGTACAACAGTTTCACATTGCAGTTGTGTTGAATAATACCACAAACTTAAATACAGGGAAACTCGTGTAAAACATTTTAATAAACATTACATAAAAGCGTGAACATTTTAAAGAAATTGATTCGCTAGATAAATCCACACTTTTTGTTTCTAAAAAACAATTCCTAGCTTCAATATAAGGTTAACAATCCTTAAAAAAGTAATTACTGAGTTTCATATTAGGTTTATGATTGCTTCAATTTTGTCTTTGTGGCGAGATTATTAACAAATCTACCCATCCAGATTACAAAAATACCCAGGCACAAAATAGCCATAACAACCGCAAGTAACAAAACTAACCAGACGTCCAAGTTCCTTCTTTGATACCAAGTCAGATTTCGCGCCATGGGTTTCAAATGTGACAGGTGGTCATGCCGAAGAACATACTCCGTCCAGAAGACAGCCGTCTCGATTGGCGGAATGGGCAAGTCGGTAAAAATATTGGACATTTTTTGTACCCTTTGCTTGAATCTGGGGTCGTAAAGGACGCTGGACAGGGCACTCTGAAGGTTCTGGTCAGTAAAATTATGAACGTCCAGTCGTACCGTTAGGCCACGTTCCTCCAGCTGCATGGCGTTGAAATCCTGATCTAATAGATATGTATGCACACTCTTAGAAATCCAGTATTAAAATAATACCAAGCGGTATTCATACATGACTCTACCCAAGTGTTATTGATATACAAGAAAGGCTCGGTATTATAGTTTTACCATATCCATAGCAAGTTTTTAGGGACCCGCGTAATTTTAATACCGAGCGGTAGCAACTTTAATACAGAAAAATCAATACCTCTGGTACTAGACATAATTTCTACCGGTAAAGAGAAAAATTAAAAATTCAGAATTCCTAAATATTACTACTTACCAAAAAGTATGGGAAATGCGATCATCGGCACTGCATTGAATATCGCTTCTTGCACACTAGGGCGGCCAGCTTGGGTTATAAATGCTCGTATTTTTAGATGACCTGGAAAAATAGGTAAACTGTTAATACATACATCTTGTTAATAAATTTGCTAAAAATTTCGCAACTTTTGATACTTTGCCACCTTACTTAACACATCTTGTTGAGGGAACCAACTAGCTAGGAAAAGATTTCTGGGAATTTTTTCAGGAACTTCGCCATCCCATTTCCATAAAAATTTAAGGTTTGGAAAAGCCCTGATGGAATTCATGAAAACGTTGATAATGCTTTGCGGCAAGTTATTCGCTACCACGAGGGTGCCCAGACTGACATAAACGAAGCCCTCGTTTCCAACATCAGCATCCGTGGAAGAGATGAATTCTTCCATTTCCTAAGAATATATTCACACATCTAAGGATAAACAACTAGAATGTTAAAATTGAGACAATTCACGCAGTCCTTTGTAAAATTCGTAAGTGTTGTAAAATAATTTTCCAAACTTTTACGCAATAAAAAGACTCCCTTGATCTGAGTAAGTAAGTTTACAAAAATTTCTAAACTAATTGTTTTCAGAATATCTGTCAAATTTTGTAAGTTTGCAGAATTTGCGGATTTTACAATGTTACCACGCACTGTCAATTGTGTGAATTGCCTCATTTCAGTTGCAATACATAATTACATACATATGTAGCATAATTAATACAAACGTCTGACAATCACTTACACTGGGTAAAGCTTCATGCTTCATTTTCAAATGAAGCCCGGGTACAGAAACGAACATAGGCGGGAGAGATCGAGCCTGTTCCGTTATAAAATTTCCCGCCATAAGGACAAGACTGACATTTTTGTAGAGATCATAAATTGATGGCATCTTCTCAATTTTCAGTCCTTCTTGCAACACCGACTCTAAAAATGGGGCAACTTGATACGTCTCGTACGCCCAACCGAGTGGAAGCAACGTGCTCTTGATTCTGTCGATGAAGGTAATCGAATCCGTGCGAAACGGAAGATCGTACGATGTGCCCAACGCCTCGTCCGGCAAGGTGAACAGATCCGTGAATTTGGCAAAAAATGGCAACGTGCTGTACATAATAATTTTGGCATTCAATTTATACGCTATTCCTACCCCGCAGTCAGGAGTGACGTCCGTCACGACCAGGTCGATCTTTGTCGTTGCGATCAACCAGGCTTGAAACTCCACACTGTTAATTAAGACTTGACAACTTTGCGCGTACGATTTGTCGAAACTTGTGAACGGTGGTGGGGGCTTGTTTTGAATCGCTGCCGTCGGGTCAGATGCCAGGTTAAGGATGTACTTCACAAACATCGCGAACGATTCGGGAACGATTAACCGGATTTTCGGATTAACGCCCTCCACGCGCATGGGGGCAATGTAAGTAATGTTATGGCCGCGGGATGACAATGCGTCGGCAAGTGGCATCATAGTCATGACGTGACTAGGCGAACCGCTGAAAGTTATAGTTGAAATATACATATATTACAGATTAAGTTGATTGATTGTCTTGTAAATATTTAAGATATACATACAAAGGATGCATAAAAAGGATATTTGCCGCATTAGCGTTGCCAGCGACAAATATGATAAGGCTGATTAACACGTGCATTAAGAGGCAATCTAGTAAAGGTGCAATCAATTCGACATCTCAGGGATGACTGTGGTTATGCACATGAAGTTGTAAATAACTAGACGTCGGTTATACAGAGAGTGAATCAAGATACAAAACTCACTTTTGTTTATTTTTCTACAGCTTTATTTTTCGTTTGTGAATTTTATAAATTGCTTCAATGGGTAGCCCATTAGTTTGTCTAACGAGGTGCAATCGCTTTTTCTACGCCATTATCACCTTTGACACTTTTTTGGAGTGATTTTGTTCTACCCGTTTTGAAAAGTTTTCCAAAACCCACTTAGCGCCCGAGCCGTCAGCTTGAAATCTCTGCTTCAAGTACTCAAATCTAAAATAATCCATCCGAATAATGTCATGCGACTCGCCAAGAGTAATTGCAGTTAAAAATTTATTTCTGGAAAATAAGTTTTCATGCAGTTATCGCGAATTTGCTTCGAAAAACGCGATGTAAGACGGCGTGGGGGCGTACAGCGGGTCCTCCTCCGCGTTAATATATTTAGGTCAAAGTGACTGATCCTAAAAACTATTGCCTGACTCACCCCCAACATTTTGCATACTTTTCTGTGGTGACGGATGTTCCTTATTGATGAAATTTGCAATCTAGTATAACTCATGCTGGATCCTGACTGATCTTGAACGCCACTTTGGTGGAGGTGGAACTCCAGCCAATGATTTCTGCCTCTTTATGATAGTGCCATTTAATACAATGGAAACATGGCTTTGACTGGTACTTGAATTCAGTTGTCGCCAGTTTCTTAAAAAAAATTTATGGTACAATTCATCTTTGGAAAACTCTTTTACGGCTACCTCGCACTCCGTGGGGGGGAGTGGGGGCATGTTGCTGCACAGAACTAAGAGTGATTTTGCAAACTGTTCCTTGACTATCTGGGTACGACACGTGCAAATTTCAATAATCCCAAGTGTCTCTAACACTTGTTATCTCAAAAATAAAAGTGAGTTTTGTATCTTGATTCACGCTCTGTATATGCATTTATAACTTTTTCAGAACAAACCAGATCGCACTAATCCTTCGGTAGACTAACATCCCATCTAAGCAAAGCATGATCTTAAAAATTCAAACGTAGTTTTCAATATTTTGCATGTTTTCGGGTTTTCGTATTACATATACATTTTTCATGCATATTTTGAGGTTGTTTTGTTATTATTACATACTTTCTTACATATTTTTTTACGATTATACATACATAAATATTTTGAGGTTTTTTACACAAAAATATTTTCCTTCCTTCAATATGTATATATATTTAAGATTTCGAAGTGGAACAGGTGTCAAGATATGGCTTTAAATGAACATTAAAATACACGTCTGGTACATATAATTAGCCACTAACACTTCTAAAAATTTGAATCTCCACGAAGATGAAATGTAAATATAGTAGAGAATTTAAGTTGAAAAATATTTTTTATGTGAATATTTTCGAGTTTTTTAAGTACATATGTACATATTTTGAGGAATTTAAGTAAATACATATCCGCCCTATGGAAATAACCCACCTTTTAATATAATGTCAGATATGTATGCAAATCATATCCAACCATTTATGTAAACTTTGTGTCCTATTTCATGACAAGCAGGGGCCGCGGAAGTCGTATGGACATCTGAGGACATTGGGGAATGGCTTATAGTGAGGATGGGGCAGCTCGTTGATAACGATTTTGACCTTGAATTACCCTGGAACGGTTTGACAAAATTTTGAACAGACGAGCCCGTTGTCCGAGGATAGAGTTGTGCAAAAATTCAACTCTCTACTTTCAAAAATGCTTCTATCACAGCCCCCAGAAGTTGGGACAGTCATTTCAACTTTTTCTAAAAAAACTCTAGCCCGTATTTGCAAAAATTTTATTAAAATTACCTATTAAGGAATAAAAGTGAGTTTTTGGTGACATTTGACGAAGCACTATTTTCTCTACAAATTACTAATTGGGTTCTAAGAGCTTACTACACGACAAATGCCGAAAAAAATTCATGGAAGTTGGTGCTTCCCGGTAAGGAGAACTTTTATAAAAAGTTTATGCTTGTTGGTGAATGTCCGGTCGTGGTGTCCTCCCACTTATCAAAGTCCCCCAAAAAGTGAGGGTATCTGCAAAGTATTACGTGGACAGTGTATTGAAACCAATTTTAAAATAACATTGACCTAACTTGCACGGTAAAAAAATAAATCAGATGATTTTTCATCATGGCGCAGCGGCTTCCCAGACAGCACAGTTGGCCCAAGATTATGCAAAGGACCTTGAACCTAGACTGGGGATAAAAATCGTTTCGAAATAGTGAAATACATATACATGAAGTAAGTCAAATGGACTTATTTGGGGTCAAACACTTGAAAAGAAAAATTTTTCTACGGAGACCGAATTTTTTAGACGGAGTTTGGAAAGAGTTGAAATGACTGTCTCAACTTCTGGGGGCTGTGGGGGAGGCATTTTTGAAAGTCGAGAGTTGAATTTTTGCACAACTCTATCCTTGGAAAACATGCTCGTCTGTTTAAAATTTTGACCCGCTACAACAAACCGTTCCGGGGTTATTCAAGGTCAAAATCGTTATCAACGGGCTGCTTGGTATATCACTGGGGGATGATTAATAACCATGAGGACCTTGTCCCCACGCTTCCGCGAGCACTGCTGGCGAGACTGTACAAGTCCCAATTATTTATTAAGAATTATTCAGCACCAATCGCTACAGTGGCCACCTCTTAGCACCGCTCATTCGAAGGTCACATTGTGACCTTCTAGCAAATGCATCTTGTGTATGCATTAAAATAAGAGTGCATATGTATGTTCATGCATATGTCCTACCACTCCTACACGAAATTGCTGTGCTGCATAAAATGCTTTGTATAAAAATACGTATAAAATTGTAGAAAAACAACTTTTACATATGTGCATGCGCATCAGTGAAAAACTGGTTTACTGCAATATTGACATTTGATTGGGGAAACAAATATAAAAAAAATAGAATCACTTATGGAAGTTGCTCAGACCAGGGTTGTAGAAATTGCACTTGTCTCTCACAAATCTCATCTCACAATCTCTCTTTTGTCAGTGAGAAATATGTGATTTAGATAAATATAAGAAATATCCTGCCGTCACCTAGCAGATCACAGAAAATTTACCGGAATATACGAATTTCCGATTATCCAAATTTAGTCCAAAATAATTTTCAAGTCAAATACTAAATGAAATTGATTTGTAATTTAGTCAAATTACTCTTATACTTGTACATAGATCAAAAAACTAAAGGAGAACCAATTTCGAAGTAAAAACAGCAAAAATGCCGATATTGTTTAGGAATATTATAAGTATACTTTCGTGGGAAAGAATGTTTACAAATATTCATAGTATAATTTTCAATGCATAGTTTATAACAACGTAGAGTGTGGTGAAATTGTTCCATTTAAAGAAAAGAGATTCACTAAGTTATCGGACCGCCGCAATCAAATGCTCAGAACTTTACACACAGTTGATGTAATTTCAAAAAAATTGCATATGTTTACTACCAAAGAGTTTGGATTGCCATACAGTTCAAATTTTAATGATTCAATTCCGCTTTCTGCTACAGATTGCATTTTCTTCTTCAGATTTCGCGTGAAATTCCTCCCATAGACTGCGCCTACTTTCAAGCTGATTTTCTTCCATCTGTTCTTAAATTTTCGTAAGGTGTCTGGCGTTTCTGACAGCTTAGAATATTTGGATGTAGTCAGCGATCAGAATTTCTCAATTGAGGAAACTTTGGTGGGTTTCCATTTTTTGGCACAAATTCAATTTTTTTCAGATGTCGGTACTGAGTGACCTTTTTGGCGTCATGGGACCTTGCGAGGTCAGGCCAAAACAAAACTTTATTTTTTTATGATCTTTGGTAATTAACGATTCCAATCCCCCTTTAATGCATGATTTAAGATAAACCCCCTGGTTTACAGTACCCTCCAAAATGACGGGATCGGAAAAATGAATAATGCTAGACATGCATTGCCAAATTATTCATTTTTTTCGGAATTGGTCTTTCTTTTGGACTTTGTCTTCATATTTTACTTCACAGGGGTTGGAACTATGGAAGAAATGCCTTCCTGGAAGATTTGAAGTGTCATCTGTGACGTGGGGCTCATCGCCCATGATGACCACTTTTCCCCGAATCTTCTTCAACAATTTCTTCCAGCACGCATGAATCCTTTCCTGTTGTGCTGATTTGTAATTTGGTGCTGGTTTCTTTGCCCTGGCTATAATCCCTAGTTTACTGACTTTGATTTTGCTCAGATAGCTTTTTGAAATCTTGACCTTGCTTTCCGCTGCAGCCATTGTCGTTGATGGATAATTTTTGAAGATTTTTTTTATGTGATTTTTGACTTTTGTCGTCGCTAGCTTTGCAGGTCGACCAGTGAGGACTTTGAATTTGAATTCATTGGATTCCTCGTACTTTTTTATGTAAGAGTTGACATTTGAATGAGGAATACCTTCTTGCTTGAAAAAGTGCCAAGTGATTTTAGAATCATAGTTTGTTCGATTTTTGCGAAATACAATCACTCTTTTTTTCAACTCTTGCCTTTCAACCCAAGTTTTTCTAGTCTTAGCCATGACTCAATAATTAGTGATATATATCGATGCAAAGCTTATAACTTGGTCTAATAAAAAATATTTTTTTCGAAATTTAATTTAAATCTGCTCCCGCTCAGCGCGCGTTTAATGGGGCGGTCTGATAACTTAGTGGATCTCTTTTATATCATGGTCTGATATCTGTGCAATTTATGACGTTTGTGCAAACCAGTCTGATTGGTTTTATTTATTTTGTTAGATTAACCATCAAAATATTAAATTCGTCCATTTCCAGGACTCTATTGCCCCTCTAAGTATATCCTGCCCGTTTACACAAACTGTGGATTATTATTATATGCACACCAATTTTTTTACTTTCGTTAAAAAATAATTGGTTAACCTTGTTATTTTAAGTTTCATCCGTATTTTAAAAGCTCGGTAATAATTTTGAACACCGAGCAAATGTATTATGACTCACTATTTCTCATATTTCTCACTTCATACCCAAATGAGATGATTGATATAAATCATTAAATCTCAGGTATATACCACTTGTAACCCTGGCTAAGATAAGCATGGCATATTTTGTTTCATATTTGTAGGGGCAAATGTGGTGGGACATGTAGGTATTATTAACTTTCATAACGGCAAATAATATATAAACTTTCATAATATTGGTACCACACAATCTGCCACAAATCAAGAAACAATAATTCCCTATATTAAGTTTATGCACGTTTTTGTACATACACAAGTCGACAAGTCCTTGAAAAATTCTAGGTCAGCTCTTCAACCTATAAATACATATCCGTGGACAAAGATACAAGATAATCATAATTTGGCACTTTGTTACTTTTGACTACACAAATATGTAGTCATCTCTTGCCTGTTAAACAATTTGCCCAAGAAAAAAGATGTCGGAAGTAACACTAAATGCATTTATTAAATATTTACTTTACATACATACTTACCCATGGGTAAGTATGTATGCATCCATCTACGTGCATGCATCAAAGTCCTGTAGTTTATTTATTGCATACTTACATACATAATAATTAGTGTGTACCATCAAGCAGGTTTCTACATATTTACGTGCACTTTATGTATGTCTATTAGATTAAATTAAATAAATTATTAGTTCGTTGTCCACCTTCATGCGAATACGAGGCTGATAAAAGTTGAAATTCAAACAACAAATTTTTCGAGTAGGCAAATTTCTAAACAGGTTTTTGTTCCCCAAATATATAAATATTTACATGCATAACTATGGGAACGTCCATACATACATTGTGTCATCAAAAAGGTGTTTGGTTCTCGGCCGCCTTTCTTACTCGTGTTAATCTTACTATGAGTATGATAGGAAATTCGTGGGTGGGTGGTCTAAAAATCGGCGTTTTTTTGATGACCTAATATATGGTCGCGCCCTATACATAAATGAAGTAAATATAAGTATATTTATGTATCCGCGTGAAATTCTTACTCCAAGTTTTTCTAACACGGTTTTATTTGTGTTTTTTCATAAATATCTGTATTATAAACAACATTTTTATGTGCGGATGTACATACATACTAATTGGTACAACAACATCGCTTATAATTGCATTAAATAGTTTTAAATGTGTATTTTTATTAGTATTCTTTATTTAGATTAATAAAACTAATTTTAATTACATATTTACTTTCAGAAATTTGCAACAATGAGGAAGGTGTATGCAACCTTAGCAACTACTGTCCTCCTGTTCCCATGGTTAATCACTGGTGTCGCAGTTATCCTAATCCTTCGCAAAATAGTTGAAATTGGGGCACATATTTGGAACCGGAAGGAATTTCTAAGCATTGTCACGTCCCAAAGCACCGTATTTAGTAATGCATGCGCAAATCAGACATCAATTCGCTTAAATCTGTTAAAAATTCAAGTTGCTTCATCACTTTTTTGGGCGATATGCATTTTTCCAGGTATGATGCCTGTATTCTCCGACGAATCTTGGACAGCTATCGTCATACTGGAAGTCAACCGGCCTACGATTAATCTACCCCGGCTAATCAAAGATTTCGAGAATAAAGTTTTGCACGCGAAGGTGGATGTCTCCAGTTCGGCCTTGCTTTACCCTGAACTAAAGTGCAAATTGGTACAATGGTGGGGATACTATTTTTGGGCGTTCTGTCCTAAATTCGATATTACCGACCATATTAAACACTTGAAAGGTTGGCAAATAATTTAATTCAATATTAACGAAAGTATAACAAGCAACATAAATAATCTTAAAATTCTATTAAGAGTCAGAGTTTCACAACGACCTTTCCAATCCGGATAATTGGAATAATTTAATAAACTACGTCTCCAGCAAGAGGATCTGGCAGATGGATAAACCCATCTGGGAGCTATTGGTAAAGGAAGGCGTCAAAACGGAACGTGGGAGAGGGAAAAGTCTGTTAATTTGGAGATCCAGTCATGTCTTATGCGATGGTTGGTCAATATTCAAATTAACTGCGAGGCTATTCGACACGCCGGATAATGTAGGAAAGGAAATGATTCGGCAAAGTGGGAAATTTTCATGGAAAGGAATCCTTACCTGGTGCACCCTCCCATATGATTTTGCTGATTACGTGACAAATGTGGAGTCTGATGATACTAGTGTTTCACCACCAAGTAAGTTTTCCCAAGTTCGATGTCACCTTTTAGTCTACCTCAGGGGCCGCAGAGGTCTGGGGACAAAATCCCCACAGTTATTCGACATCCCCATGTTGTATAAACCCGACTTTCTCCTACACATCGGGTAGATTTAAATGTGACAAATTTTATTTACATATCCCATTTGTAAATATTTCTTTCAGACGATAGCAGTCACTCACAGAAGGAAATGTTTTCGAAATCGTCCCCCACATTGAATCTTTCGGACTTGAAAAGGATCAAGGATGAGTACGGGGTCGATTTTCTTTCCCTTCTTTTTGCCGGTACGACGGCCGCAATTCGGGATAGTTATCTTCAAAATGGCATTCAAATCGAGGGTACTCACGCCAAAGCTAGTTTTATCCTTCCAGTTCCTAACCATCCGCCACAATTGCGAAATCATATGTAAGTGTTGAATTGACGTTGACATCAAACTCAACCATTTTTGCATACGAGGGTGGCGTAATAAATACTTAGAAAGAGTAGGAAGGAAACGGATTTGAACCAAAATTTGTGCATGAAAACAAAATAAATTTTGAAAGTTTAGTGTAGGCGATGTTGTTAACAAAAGAAGTTTAAGAAAATCACAACTTCCTAAATGTGTTTGAGGTTTATTGTCATGCAAAAATTTTGGTTAAAATCCGTCCTACTTTTCCTAAGTATTTATTGGTTCACCCTCGTATAAATGTATAAATATATTTAGGTCACATGGGGCAATTCTTCTCCCCGTTGGGGAAGAAGATTCGAAAATAAGGCTCCAGTTAATTGGACAGAGGATGCATAAATATCGGACAAGCAAGATACCTGCCTTGAAAATGTATCTCACGCATGTGCTTGGCTCCCTTCCTGTCGCGTGCGTACAAAGTTTCCAAAAGAGATTATTTGCACCCATCGTGGTCAATAATTTGGTTGGGCCGCCTGTTGACTTGTATTTACACGGCGACCGGATCGATATTTCGTATGGAGGAGTTAATATTGCAGGAAATAGGACACCCAATGGTAATTGTATTCACGGCTGGAAAATGGATTTTAACTTGAGCGTACATAGGTTTAGCGCTTATTTATATCATGTTTTCCATTCCAGAACCGCGGTTTGCCTATGATACCCGCTTTTACACGTATGCTGGAGCCGCAATCATGGCAGTGACTGGTTTCGAAGAATTCTTTTCCCGTCCCGACCAACAGATGACTACATTTCTGAACAGCTATGAAGCAGAATGGAGAAAACTTTTGAGCATGCTGGATACCAGGCATGGAAGCTCTGAAGCCCGGAAAAATTTTTGAGCAAAAGAGTACGATTTTTCTATGAGCTAATAACCATGTGATTTATGCATTTGATGAGTATTTACATACATTACTTTGGAGAAAAAAAACTTTTTCTGTTAAAAGGCTCAAATTTTCTGCAAATTTTGTAGCCAGCTAATTTTAAAAATACATCAGCATAACGCATACTAAATAATTTATTTATTATCTGATCCAATCGTCTTCAATCAAGTTTAATCTAACATTCACCTCCATTTTTCCAAACGCTATTGGTGAAAAGAAATTCAGAGGTGAAGATGAGTCGATTTCAAGCCTAAATCTTTCAAGGAAATAAGCCAACGCTATCTTTATCCCGTAGAGCGCAAATGTTCGTCCAGGGCAATGATATGAAGACCTACATACATACATAATATATATGTACATACATATAATGAATTGTCAGAACAAATTTCTTAGGGGTGAGGAACACCATGTTTGGCAACACTTACTGGGGTGGATTTGATTAGGTGGGGGTGGATTTAGGTGGGGGTGGGGGTGGATTTGGGTGGGGGTGGGGGTGGATTTATAAATGCCGGATAATCACCCCCAGATAACCACCTAAGACAATCACCGCAGATGTACGCACAGCACAATTGTGACCTGAAACAACTCATCGATCTGTGATGAAGTGCTGTTCTGCGTGCACTGCACAGGGTCCACAAGTTGTATCACGTTGGCACTGGGGATATTGTGCTGTGCTGTGCTGTGCTGTGCTGGGCTGTGAGCACAGCACAGGGTCGAAGAGTTGTGTCACGTTGGGACTGGAACTATTGAGCTGTGCTGTGCTGGGCTGTGCGCACAGCACAGGGTCGAAGAGTTGTGTCACGTTAGGACTGGGACTATTGAGCTGTGACGTAACACAACTCATCTGTGATTTGTTGTCTGATAGTGGTTATCTGGGAATGGTTGTCTGACGATGGTTCTTTAGAAATGATTATCGTGAGCGGCTATCTAATAATAGTTATATTGGTTATCATGGACCCTGTACTTTAAAGTGAAGGTAAAGTTAAGTGGATGTCACTTTTGCTTCCATCGCGCGGAACACTTACTTTCACTTTTCTTTCCCACAGACATGACCAGTTAATAAGAGGTATAATAAAAAAAATAATTCTGCGGAATTATGCACAAAATCCCACTCAATCTTAATGAAAACCAGTTGAGCTCTCGCCCGGCGGGAGACGGGCTTACACGCTAGTTATCAATATCGAGATTTTGGGAATTTTGGGAACTTTGATAACATCGAGATTCCTACATAATTATGTATACGTATACGTTTATACACATACGTATTTATATAGTGCTATAATAAGCAGAATTTAGCTACATATTAAAAAACACAAATCTTTATACGTTCTGTTCTGAAGTATGTAGCGTGAAAATATCTATAACACTTCGATTAGTTTTTACAAATGTCGGAACAAGTAAATGGATTATTTTGAGTTATCAGGGATAATTATTACATGTAAATATAATGTGTAAATATGTATGCGTGTTTCGATAATCTCTTATGCGAGGTCGTTCGCAGCACCCCACAATTTCTAAGAGATTCTCAAAATTGTTTAAATTCAATTCCAATTTGTACACATCCACAAGTGTTCTGAGAATTATAATTACTTTGTCTTTCCAACTTTCTAGAAGCAGGTCTAATCCTAAGTCCTACATATATACATGAATATACATCTCAATTACCATTACAGCACCTTACTTAAAACCTGAAATGGGTGCAATACAAATAAATAATAAACACTTTGCAAGCAAAACATTTTTGTATCATAAGTAATTCAATAAATTATTTGCCTTATTAGCTAACGTCGTTTTGAGATTATTTTCTGGAAGAAATTAAACCATTTTGGAACTTAGAATTAAAGGCTACCAGCAACATTATAAGTATTTAACTCATTCCTACATATCTGTATATGCCTGTCTTTACGTTTAATTAAGTATGTATTTCGTAAACATATTACGTATGTATGCACGTATCAAGACGATTACAGTTCTAATTTTGGAGCTGCGCAGATACCAAGATATCGAGTTGGTAGATACACCCTGCTTTCTCCATACATATTTACACAAGTAAATACATTCGTAGTTAATGAAAGTTGAAATTAGTGATGAAAGCTTTCATTGTGAATTACGGCATTGTCGCTTTATGTAATGAAATCGGATATCTGCATAAATATGGATAAGACTGTCATTTCCTTGCTACTACAGTATGACGGAGTTCTAAATATTTAGAGTGGTCAGTATACATAGATATATTTTTATTTTTTACCGATAATTAGATATGCAGCCGAATAAAAGGTAATGGGTGCATACGCAAATGCAATGCAACAAATGGGTATGTACTTATATGTATTAAGTATAACATTATAAACAAGTGTAACATGCAATTGTTGACCATTAAATTAAAAAATATATTTGCTAATGATATTCGTAACAATTTGTGCCCTGAAATGAAATAAGTATATACACAAATTGTGTAAAACAATGTATCTTATTGCTCCACATATTCGTATGTAGATACATATGTACATATTTCCTACATAGATATACAATACATATACACATGATGTCGATATACAATCCAGCCAGAAACTCAAGAATGTTTGGACATATGTATGTATTACACTAAAAATAATGCTATCCTTCAGAAAATTAAATGCACTCACAATGGTATAATTACCTAACTAACTATGTACATACACCAAGAAATTTTAGGCTTTATTAAGCTACCATTTGGATTTAGCATATTTTACTTATGTAACGTAGAATCGAGAGTGCATTTACATAATAGTTTCTATGAGGATAAGATTATTTTTATGAATGGTGATTTCTAAAGGTCACATTTACCCACCCCCTATTGTCTCAGAAGTATCGTCCATAGACTTGCATAATAACATCTTACGCATTCATGATGAATCACCATTGATATTTCTTTTATGATGTAAGTATGTAAGCATGCGAATACGTGCATTAGCTACCTTACATATAAATATTTTCGAGGTAAGAATGCTACTACACACTAGAATGCTACTAAGAATGCTACTAAAAAATCTAGTAGAATCCTATGAATTTATATGTAACTATTTATGGTATTGATTTCTTACGAAGTTGGTAGAATGGTATTTATTTCTGAGCGGTAAATAATTCTTCATTACCATATTTACTACCTAAGCCATACCAGTTTTTTAAGAGTGTGTACATATTGTATAACCGGAAAAAGGACATACATATTTAAAAATAAGGAGTCTTTCTCAATGGAGTCGTTAAGTAAATAATTCATGCCTGACAAGCAAGGGGTACACATGTAGCCTGCGTGGGGAGATGTTATCTATCTAAATTGGGTGTAGGCACAGAATTGTAGAAAAACACTTATAATCCGCACTATTTGGTCAGCATGTCATACGCTAAACATCATCAGTACGCCGCCAAATTATACACATTATACACATCAAGTATACACATTTGGCCCGCATTTTTCAGTTGAAATAAATTTCTAGAGAAATATAAATGGTTGATTGGGTTTAAATATGCCCACTATATTCGACTACTTGCCCCTAATCCGCGCCCAGTTTTTCGTCAAGAACCTCTTTCTCTGCAATTTTATCACCTGGTCGGCTAAAAAGCAGCAATTTGTCCCAGTATTTTGGAGCAATGTGAAGTACACGTTGCCCCTCATTTGCAATACGGTGCAATGTGCCACCGTCCTGGCGCGGATGCGATCGTTGATTTCGAACGGTCCAAAAAACATCTTCTTCACCCAGATCATATCATGTTGTCTCTCTCTAAGCAATATTGGCCACTGGGCGATGGGCATGGCGTGCAGGAGAAAGTCGGCCGAAATTACGGCCTACTTTAACGGAATCTTGATCACACATGCGCAGTACAGTAAATCACTCCCGGCCAGACGAGGGGTTAAACTCCGCCTGAGGGACATCATTTCGACCGGGAAGTGCATGCCAGGCGATATAAGTCGTGGTGAGATGGGTCGATTTGCCCTCTGCATCGGTCTATTTACCCAAATCGTGCCTACTATCTTGCAAAACATGTTAGTTATCATGTTTCCCTGTGCAATGCCGCACTTCCTTCGATCTGCTTTCCCAGATTGTGCGGCAAATGGGAACGAATTCGTTTGGGATTTCGGCATACCGACAAATTGGGCATGGACGGTGACTCTGGTGGACATGTTTTCTTCGGGGTATGGAATGTGTCTAGCCTGTGTAGCGGTATCGTTCGTGTTTCATTGCGGGGTTACCTGTGTGGCGGATCATTTGAAAAGGTAGAATATAAATTTGAGACGGAAAATGCAAGAAAATGCGATTTCATGCAAATTATTTTCTTTCAGAACTCGAAATTCACTCAACCTGCAATCTATCCTGGCTTACAAACAGGCACAAATTCTAACCACTGCGGTCAACAATATCAACCAAGTGGGAAACCTGCCCATCATGATTACTGACCTTACCTGGGTGGGCATCACCTGCTTCTACGCCGTCATAGCACACAATTCCAAACTATCTGTTCCAGCCCTTCTCATCGCCGTTGTGCTCGGGGTTGACTGCACTTTTGCCACTTCTTTCGTCATTTATAAGGCGGGCGCTGATCTCCACGGGCTCTCGCAGGATATCCTGCAAAATTGGCGGGGTCGGAAAAGTATGTTGAAGAATCGCTACTTGAGAAGGATGAAGGCGTCGTGCAACGTGCTAAAAATTAAGTTGGGAAGTTCAGGAAATTTTATCGAGAAGGCGACCCCTCTTATCATATTCCAGTTTAGTATGGAGCAAGTAGCCAGCCTGTTGCTAATTTCGGTTAAAGAGAAGAGAAATTTGCATGCATAAAATTGCCCATAAAATGCGCCAGACCACATTATTTACTATGTATACGCGTTTCAGAATTTATTAAAATGATTTCATGTATTAATTCCCAATTTGGTCAATCGTAGGTAAATATTTGTGTATTCACATATGTACAAACTATTCTAAAGTGGTGCAATTTACTTAAACTCGTTGGAAAATAAATTTACGCATACATAATCCGTTAATGATAAAGATTAGTCCTTCATAAGTCTTATTGTTAGAAGTTCTTCTCTGCTACAACAATCGTGATGGAATTTTGTTTTGACGAACTGCGTGTAAAATGTACATGTGCATATACCCAAGTGATGCATGCATAATACTGTGGGTCTCAAGCATCAATAAGAAGTACTTACTGTCTCATGCATTATTGTGATCGGAAACTAACTGAGGCATCTTGAGACACAACAATTTCATTCAATACAACCGGATAACATCATTTGCTCATTCAATTAAAGTCTAGCAACGGCCGCTCCGGATGACTACAGTGTAGTCACCCAAATTTTGTGAGCTGTACATACATTTACATACTATCCACAGTCATAATAATCATACAAAAATAGCGATGCAAATTCGTAAAATATATTACATGTGTTTCTCAGGAATAAATAACAAATGGTGAAAATCTTGTCATACAAGATCTCGTTGGCATGTAAAAGTAAGAAAGCGGTGTTTGCAAGTACGCTTACTTGTTTTGTTATGTAACTTTTGTGTACATATGTACATACCGGCTTACTCATTCATTTCATTCCTCAGCTCCAGCTGGATGGAAAAGTCACATTTACATACATTTCAGATTGAAATATACTTTTTTTACAATTTTATCCTTCCATCAAACCGGAAGTGGAATACTATCTGGATTATTTATTTGCACCCTTTTCCATCACCTCCATCGTAAACCAATTCAAATCATGGGTTTAAGTAAGCAAATACATTCATAGTAGTTAACAATAATTTTACAACTTTCTCCATTTTTATATTTAATAACCTATCAATAATATTAATTCCATATTATTTACTCGACAGGTTCCTCCAGTCTCTACAACCTACAGAAAAATATAGGATACCATTTCCGAAACGAGGTCATTCTAACGGAAGCTCTAACTCATGACAGCTGCCGCGTGGATGATCCCAATATAAAGACTTATCAACGATTAGAACATTTGGGCGACGCAGTAATCAATTTTGCCATAACGAACTACCTTTTTCGCAAATATCCCGACTCTAGTGAAGGCACCCTGTCCACCTTGAGGGCCAACTTGGTCAACCAAACTAAACAAAAGGAAATTTCGGATCAGCTCGAGTTACACAATTTTGTCAAGATGCACCAAAGTGTGAAGGGATTGCCACGACACGACAAATTTTTGGAGTCCGTAATCGGTGCAGTGTTTATTGATGCGGGTGGTGAAAGAAAAGGGGGGTATAAAGAAGCAAAAAAGGTCATTTACAATTTGTGGGAGTTGAAAGATGGCCAGGCTGCCGAGGGGAACGGAAGTATTTTTGAAATTGTGATCGGATCCGTACTTATTGTTGGGATAGCAATGCTCTTTTTAGATCGGGGAGTCAAAAAGTGAATTTAGAAATAAGATGCTTATGTATGAAGTCAGCTAAAGTGAATATTTATTAAATCGATAGTTTGTTACCACTTACATAATTCTGAAAATTGTAATGTTTACATCATGTGCTGTAATTATAATTACATGGCAATAATTGATTTGGTAAGGCATACACATGGTTTATTTGAATTGGTACTAAAAGGAAGATACACTCACTCACATACATATGTACATAAGTCATTGTAATGATTATTTAATCGTGGGTACTTTTCTGCTTGTTTATCTTGTCGCATTTTGCTTGCGGAGGTTATACGACAGACAATACATAAAATCTAGAAACGTGCTAACTAATCCAAACCAACGAGCAATATTTTAAAAATATCAGGTTCTGTAATTTTCATATTTTCAGAGTAATATGAGGGTGTAACTACCTCGAGCTTTAAACGAAGACACGCGTTTGGAAGCATTCTCACCCCAAACAACGAGACCCCGAAATCAAACGGTTCGATGAGCTATATTGAAGGGCCTCAAGAAATTTATGGGGATATGACTATGAGTGCCCCCCGGTATTTGTGTATGATGAATGATTGATTAGTCTATTTGTATTTGTTCCACAAGTTGTCGAGAAACCTTCCCGGTTTTCCCTTTCGGAAGTTGCTGTGAACATAGTAACATACATACATAAATACGTAAATAAACTGTAATACTTGCAACGTGCCTTGCCAATTGACTACGTAGATGTGTACATACCTCGAGAAAGTGGACACCTCCTCGAACATGTTTAAAATTCGGCAATCGGCCTAATAACACAAAATTGTACGTCATTTGGCAAACCTGCTGCAAAATCATGTAATAAACGCACTATTTGCAAACTCTAGCACTTCCTGCTCACTGCATTGAAAGTCTGGCAAAATAACGCAAAAGGCTCGCGGAATGTAACCACCTCCATCAGGATCGCTGACTCCCACAACACAAACCTGTAAGATCGTTCAAGATGATAAAACTTACATACATTTGTGAAGCACGGGGCACTTACTTCTCCGACTGCGGGATGGTCGTTAATAATATTTTCGATATCCGTTGGTGAAATCTGCGTTGTTATTAAAATCATAAATATTTATATGTATATGTTACAATAACTCCCTCGTTACGAAATCCAAAAAAGCTTACATACTTACATGATTCCCGTAATATTTAAAGATTTCCTTTGCTCTATCCACTATGTACACAAATTCGTTCTCGTCATAATATCCTAAATATGTTTCATGCTAACATGTATTAAATTCGGGTTTGTAAATAATGGAGGTCTGCATTGCCAATTTGCATCATTATTAGCAAAAACAATCGAAAATTCGCAAAAAAATGGCTTGAAAATTCATTTGCGAACTTGCCCATGTATTTATGTATTTCGCAATTTTTTAAAGTTAGGCTGCAATGCATACCCCGAATATTTACGAGTAGAATGCAATACGGTAGTGCATGCATTAAAAAATTATGGTTCGCAAATTGGTAACTTCTCTTGTGACTTAATATGTACATACTTACCCACATCTCCCGTCTTATAGAAACCATCTGAAGTCATAGAATTCTTTGTGGCCTAGAATAAAATTTGATATCGTTAAAAACGTGTACAGAAATTTTCAGGTTCCTTATGATTGTTTCAAACCACTGGATTTTTATAATAGCTGGTGAACATTCCTTTGAATTTTACGCACAGTTCACCAGATTCATTGGGACCTAGAATTTGTTCCCCCGTCTCCAAATCCCTGAATTGAGCAGAAACTCCAGGCATTAACTTTCCCACGGAATTTTCGGGTAGTCCTACATAATTGTCATCGAATATGTAGAAAATAACTCAATATCAATATGTAAAATCGTTTAATTAAAACCATCGCAAAAAATTGTTTAATTTCATAAAGCCACCTTGTAGTGCATTTTCCCAAGCAGGTAGTGCATTTTTGGTATCAAAGTTCAATGTACTCAGGATAAGTCCCACCTCAGTCGTGCCCATAATCTGAAGTATAAAAAGCGTATTAAGTATGTCAAACACGTGTATAAATTCCGTGGCCGCGGAAACTGTGGGGACATCTTGCAACATTAACATTGTGGATAGGGGAGGGAGGGGTTTATATAACATTATCCCTCTGTCCCCACACTTCCGCGGCCACTGTGTGATTTTGATACTTGTCCTATATAATAAATGTGTTAACAAGATGAATTTATCGGTTTATTTTGTCTCACATTAAAAACCTGCTTCATATTTGGAAGGGATAGAATTATCCTGACCATTGCACCTGTCACTGTAAACCATACAAAATTATTGCCATAATATTTACTTCTAAAAAGGGCGAATTTTCTTACATGGTGAACCACCAGTAGTTGCCCACTGTAAACAAGAAAAATCATACTGTGACACAAGGGGGTGGTTGACAAGGGCCAATAGCATTGCTGGAAATGCGAAAATATGTCGAGGCTATAAAACATCAGACATTTCTATTAACAGACAAAGTACAAAATTCCACTTTAACAAAATTCAACCCCCCAAATTCAAACCTGGTATGTTTTGATGGCTTCAAAAACATTTTCTGGTTTAATTGTGTGCATAACAAGGACGTGAGCTCCATCGATAAGCCCGACGGCTGGGAAAATGCAGCCCGAAATATGCGTGGCTTTTGTAATAGTCAAATTCGGATTTTCTTTGTCAAAAAGTCCACTCGTTATGGACAACACGTTAATCATCAAGGCTCCATGCGACAACACGGCTCCTTTGCTTGGTCCACTAAATTTTTATAATGAAGGGATTAACAATCATGTAGAGTTTACATAAGTATTAAAATTTTCTAGCTTACGTTGTCCCACTTGTGTTTAATATGATAGCAGGGTCGTTATAGCTTATACACAGTTTTGGCATTGCTGTAAATTTCGGATGTTATGCATGGAAATTGACAACGTAACAGCAACTGCATGTCTGTCTACATACCTGATCCGTCGTCATCCATCAGATCAAATATCGATAAACAGCCTTTCACCCTTCCATTTACAATGACATCAACGTCCCAATAAATTTTGTTTGCAATTGTTAAACACATTTCTGCCATCTCTGGTTTACAGTAAATCCATCCTGCTCGAGACTCCTTCATACGGTGAAATATAGTTGCTGTGTGATTGAAAAGTGTAAAAAGCATACTTAACACAATGTATTTTATAACTGAGGTCGACGCCGCCGATCGTACGCCGAAGCACTTTACGCGCCGCCAATGGCATCAACATTTGGACGCTGCGCCGAAAAAAATGACCAAAAATGGCGCCGCCGCAGCCGAAAATTGGTCGGCGTCGACCTTTGCTTTACAACTATGTCTGTTTGTACTAAACTAATGATTCTACATCATTATTACATTCGTCATCTTCAGGATAAGACGCTCTTGGCGTTCCGTTCGCTCGCCAGACTCCGGTGAAAAATATGTGCAGTTTTGAAACGTCATAGGTCAGATAGAGTATAATATCTCCAGCTCTGAATCCCCGTTTGTAAAGGGCACTTGCTACGCCTTGTGTATTTTTGTCAAACGATGAAAAGTCGTACGACTCTCCTGTGAGTGTGTCGGTCTGTAAAGATGCAAATTTTGTACACATGGAAATTTTAGAAATTACAGAGTCCCTTATCTATTTATTTAACTTGTATTTAATTACTATGTATGTAGTTTTCCCTTGTGCTGCGTATTCGTTAGCTTTCTCAACTAGGTATGTCGCCAATGTGTGGTTTTCGGGTGGAGAGATATCCTCGAATGGTGAAATTAACGTATAGTTTTTCATTTTCGAGATGTACCGCAGAGAATTTCCTGATACAAAGTTTCAGCCAACTTGTTAGTGTAGTGTAGTCAGATCACTAATTGCTAACGTGGTGTCACAGTTGACAGTGCTTCCTCCACTCTCGATAAGTCTGAAGTCGTTAGTGGAATGACATGATTTCGACCTTTATTAAAAAAACTAGTTTAAAAACTTTGACACAATTACACAAATAAATAGAGATGAAAATGCAAACACTTTCTCCGGACTTGACTTGAAATGCACAAAGTGTTTCGCCGAGTTTTCCAGGTTTTTAGTGGGTTATTTGCATGAAATAGCTATAGCAAAGCTACATCAGTCATCCTTGGGTTATTTGTGTAACTTGGTTTCGCTGTTTGTACTTATCATACATAAATAGTATCTATCAATCGGCAGGGGGGTCGTGCATAGTTCTACACGGTGAAGGCAGGTGACATAATGTTGAAGAGGGAAGGTCGTCGCAATTTCGCAATTATTAATTTGACACGGTGTGACCTATATATTTACATACAATATGTAAACACGTAGCAGGAATCCGGTACGTCATAATATCAAATCACACGAGACAGAAAACATTGGATGGCATCGATTTTACTCTATTATAAATAAGACAGAAGGTCATTCCCAAAATTAAGTTCAATCATGCAATGTTTAAATAATTTCATGGTAGAGTTGTCACTTTTTGGCTTGGCTTTCTCGGCTTATTAAGGATGAGTCGAGTCGATCTCAAGTAGGTAAGCCAAGCCATCAGTAGACTTACATAGAATGATGATTTGATGTAGCATAGATTTTTAATCTTACTCTACCCATATTCGATCATCGAATTTCGATGTCTTTATTAAGGATAAGTGCAAATTTCTCCAATGACACCGATGGTACATTAAAGTATCAAACGTTGCATTGTAGATATCTCAAAAGACATGAATTGATGAGTCAAAATTCATGCCATTTTAGAAATTTGCCTTTAAAGACATTGAATAGGGGTAGAGTGAGATTAAAGATCTATGGTCTATCTAAAGATCTATCTATGTCACATCAAATCATCATCCTATGAAAAATGAAACCTTAATGACCTGAACCCGGGTAGCTTGTTTCGACCAAAAACTCAAGTTTTGAGTTTGCCAGCTTGCTGGCATTTCTATTTCGAGGATACTGTGCATGCTTTTCATTACAACTTGTGCAATTAAGTACTTCTATTAAATATCAGATTGTCCTTGTGCAACATAAGGCAAAACAGAAATACAAACCAACTAAGCTAGAGATGTGCATAGGGCAGGGTATACCCTAAAAAAACCCTACCCTGCCCTACCCTATAGGGCTTTGGGCGGGCGGGCTTTTATTACCCTGAATTTTTAAGGGTAGGGTAGGGTAGGGCTTTTTTAAGTAGGGTACAGGGCCGGGCGGGCTTTTTTGTATGTACACCAATATGCTGTAGGGCAGGGTAGGGCTTTTCTGCTTTACAATAACGCAGTCAACCATCGAGCAGGCCATCAGAAATGAGACGCGGGACAATCTTGTCATCTTTCTGCTGTTAATTCACTTGTGTTACAAGTACTTAAAATTGATTATACTATGAAGATTGACTACTCCATGTTGACATTTGTTACTGGTGTGGCGACAAAAAATTTGGGAAGTTGCAAAAAGACTGTCAAAATTTCTTGCGTCACATTCCATAGATATAAGAATTGTTCAACCACAGGAGTACAAGAGCCAAGAACTTCATTTTTATCCGGTGGAAACGTAACGAAATTAACTTTGATTTACAAAATTACTAGACCATTTTTGAAGTTTGAATGTCATTATAATTTTTTTAATCGTCATAATTGCGAACTAATAATATATTAATATTATTAGTTGCTTTAAATGATTTACATAAACAATTATTTATGAATAGGGCCAGGGCCCGAAGCCCTATTGGGTAGGGTAGGGTTTTTATTGGTTAAGAAAATCTAGGGTAGGGCTAGGGCGGGCTTTATTTTTCCAGGGTAGGGCAGGGCCGGGTTTCAATTTTACCCTACCCTATAGGGTAGGGTAGGGCAGGGCTGGGCCAAGTAGGGTATAGGGTAGGGCGGGCAATGAAAAATGCCTGCCCTGCACATCTCTACTAAACATGCATGTCAAAAGAATGAATACCATGTAAAGTAACCTTTAAGTTTTGCCTCTGAACTTTTACATATGCCTCTAAATGTGGTATATGTATACGTGTATAGTATAATTACATTGAGTAGTTTATGGGCGAAAATGGATCGCATAAATTAAAAAATATCACAACGCTTGAAAATCGAAAGTTTTTCCAAAATGCAATTATGAAGTTAATTTTAAAAAATTGTTAATCATAAGTCAAGTTTGTCATTCAGAGCGAAATTATTTTTAAATCGCACCTAAAGTCAAAATGACAGCTCGGTTTAAAAATCTGATTTTGGCTTAGAATTTATTTGTGGTTTATTTAACAGTAACACTAAATTGAAACAAACTATTATCCTTAGCAGTTACAATTTGTAAGATAAAATAGTAGTGAAATCTACATCATTAACAAGAGGAAATTGTCGCCTTCGTTTCGCGTCCGACTCTAAAACTGGTTAATTTATGTATTTAGAAACGAATTTAACAAATGACACCCATTTGAAGTAATAATTGAATAAGCTAACTTGCAGAGTCTGCAGCTCAGAATCAAACGGACACGTCACCATAATCATGCCGTAATATGCAGTCACAGTAAAATTACCATTTTTATGTATAGTTACTAATTATTAATTAGCTAGCATTTTATTAGCTTCAAATGAGCTGGACGGCCCCACCCGCTACGAGATGAGAAACAGCTTCGTACCGCATAAAGTGCAAGTCTCCTTCCTCCAAATCGATTGTGACAAATCTGCAAAAAGAAATATGTAATAGACAAAGTAATTTTCTAAAGGAATCATTCAACAAATTTAAGAACCCTCACTCGTCAATGCTAATCCCCACTTCCACCGTTTGGTTTTCAACGACGCGAAAAAACACGAACGCATCCATCTGTGGAAGTACCCGGAATTTCTTGATTTCAAACTTCTGCAGAATGGGAGGCATTTTTGAGATGAGCGTTTCCTTCAAGTAGTCGGCAGTCCGGGTGGCTAAATTTTTTAAGAAGGTGAATTCTTCCTTGAAAAGGACGGACTCCTCGCCTCGTGGCCGCTTCATTTCAGCCTCGTAAAGGGCAAACGACATCCGCTGGACTTTGAAGAATCGTGTCCTCATGTACGATACCACGATGTACTTTATCCGTTCCAGCTGCAAAAATTATTTCAAGCAGATTTTATATTCTTTTCCACTACACAATTAAGTAATGCGTCAAACTAAGCTTAATTATTATTAACAACAACAAAAAAAGTAGCTGTAATTGTTCACCTCTAATTTGTGAATATCTGTCCGAACATCCTTTTTATCCAACGTGATGACATTTCTCTCCATAACCTTTATCTGGCCAAGCATCGCATCCTTCTCCTGTTCCAAGGGGGGCAGCACATCTGGCGACATTTTCTCATTCATCCAGCCCTGCAAGATGACACTTTTACTATTTAAATTTACAATTAAACTCTTTAGTTGATGTTGACATTGCATCTTCATTATCAAAATTTACTTCCAAAATCTTACGTGTTCCAACCGAAGCAAAACCTCGGCAGATGTGAGGACCATGGGTTCTTCGTCGTTATCTTGGTCTTGATCATCGACATGGTCGCCGTCTTGCAACGAAATCTCCATTCTTGCTCCGGGATGCGACGGGTTGTGCAAAATGTGTGCCTATAAATAAAATTAAAAATCGAGCTACTTAATTATTATTTTTACTTCATACAATCCTCAAAAAAATAATTGCAAAGAACTGACAGAGATTCTCTGCCCGAGAAGAAGAAAACGGAAATGTGGAGGGGTCTCAGAAATCCCTGGACACAAAATGTTAATTTTGTCGCTGAGCGACTGTCGCTCAATTTGAGTGAGAGACATTCGATGTTTTTACTGTTTTGTGAAACTTGCTCATCGTCTAAAAAAAGTTAAATCAAGATCTCCTCGTGATTTCAGGAGGATCAATCAATAGTAGGTCTGACTTGTAATTTATTTTGAATAATTGCAGATATGATGATATTTAAATACTCGGTATTTCTTTCTTGTGACCAATCACCATCAGACCATCACCGACAATCTGACTCTGACAGTTTGTAATTAATAATTTATCTTATTTGGCGCAGAGGTACGACACCATCATGCTGGTCACCAAAACTTGTACACAATTGGAGAAGTATGTTCCTGTCGATGACAACGTGGCGACGAAGGCTTTATTAAATCCTCTGGTATTTAATTAATGCCTTCATAATTGACAATGACAATGTGCAATTTCGATCATTTCATTCAACTTATAATTTTGCAATGACACCACGCAAATAATGTCAACTTAATTTGTGTAAATATTATTTCAGATCCTGCATAAGGTCTTGTGTTCCTTGGACACCACCACTTTAAAGGCATGTCGCCTCGTGTGCACCCTTTGGGCGGACGTGGGCGCTACATATCTCGGCAGGCAGGGTCGCCTCGCCTTCTCGGCACCGCCAAATCGAACAAAGTCTGAAGAGTTGACCTCATTCAATCACGATCTGGTCAAGAATGTAGAATTACTGTTCTACACAAAGACGGCGTGTTGCTGTCCCGACATTTGTACATGTTTGACCAAGCTGCCCTCCAACTTCGTCATAATTTTGCCCGAGATTTTTGACAAGTTGGAAACACTCGAGTTCTTCTATGCCAAGGCTTTTCAACCCTTTCAAGAAATTTGGAGCACTAATGATTTCCCACACCTGACTCAGATCTCGATCATTGCTGACGGAGAGGATCTCGATAAAAATGCACCACCATCACGGGAGATGGGTCAATTTCGACTCCTCCCAAATCTGAAAGTGTTTTCCTTGAAAATGTCACCCTGCTGTGACTCGTCACAGCCCTTGATGTCATCCATTTGCCAAAACCTGGTCAACTCGGCGCCCAACTTGGATGACCTAGACGTTGTTGCAAGTTTCCACTTGGACTTGTCGGCATGCAAAAAACTCAAAACGGTCCGGTACAAATTTCATTTTGAGCGTTATACTAGATTCTATATCGAAGAGTTTGCGAAAATGTTGGAAAGCTGTAGAAATTCTTTGGAAAGTTTGACCTTGGGTTATTTTGGGTGGGGGTGGGATCAGAAAGAGAAGGTAAAATCCTTGCAATATTTATTCGTCTTACTCAAGCTTAATTAATTTTTTTATCGTAAGCTGGATTTCCACTTCCCAAATCTCACCAACTTCAGATTTAATGCTGTAGATGTGTATTATAGCATTAAGGACTCGCTGAACGTCACTAATCTCCCAAAATTGACGCATTTCTCCATGTCGAGCATCGAGGTCAGAGGCAGAATGTACGATCTGTCTGAAATGATTCAACACTGCCATTCTCGTCACGTTGGGGTAACGTCGCTTGATATTTGTTGCACCCATTATCCACAAATTGACAACAGGGACGGAGCCGCTGCACGAGTACTAGGCAATCTATTCCCGGCCGTGAAGGAATTTAAATTGAAGTTGATGATTCAATTCTTCGGCGATCATGAGGACGACCAATATCTTTTGGGCTTGATGGAAATGATGCAGTCTTTTGGCGTATGGGAGTTGACATGTGGGCAGGTCGATTTTGAGATTAAGTCCGAGCTAAATGACAATCCAGGTCGCGAGTTGTTTCGCCCAGAACTGATCATTGCTGTTTTGCGAGGAATGGCGGGATGGATAGGTTACTATCATTTCACAAATTATTTATCGTATCGTAATAATTAACATTTAAAGAATGATACTAACTAAATTTGTAGGTTTAGCGAACACGACACTTCAATTTAATGGTCAATTGCGGCTTCACGCAGCGTTTAGACTGGTGGACGAGATGCGAGATGCGCTCCTGTCATGTAGAACGATTCAAAGCGTGGCTTTTACTGGATTTCTGGTACATTTTTTTTATACTGGGGGGAGGAAATATAAAAATGTTTATTTTTCTAATTTGCACAGATGGATGAAGAGACGAAGCTAAATTTTCAGACGTTTATTGGAGAGAATAATTTGCCAATTAGTGTCAAATATTAAATATTTTTTCCATTCATGATTTATTATGCTTTTCAATTACTGGAATTGTGAAAATATCGTGATTTTTTCAAAATTTTTTCAAAATCTGTCCTAAATATTATTGATAAAAATGTATAGTTAGTTTAATTAAGTAGGCAAATCTAATGTTAAAAAACGTGAATATTCCCTTCAAATTACTGTCAAAATTGTTACAATAATGTAAATATGTATTCCATCGATATTTAACTAATTATATAAGCAATTGTTAAAAAATATTGTGAAAGAATTTTGGTTCATGACCGAACTAATACGAATATAAAAAATATTGTAGCTTAATTTAATCCATGCTTTACACTATTTTAAACTTACAAAAATAGGAGGTATTCTGCTTCTTAGAAAACTATTTCCTCTATACTTTTTAAAATGAGTATTCTTTTTCCCATTGCACATATACATAAACTAAGACAATGCAAAGTGTTTTACTGATAATCATCCATTTCTGCCCAATTTGGCTCTATTACATTCCACCCGCTCGGATAATAAATATTTTTATATTGCCAGGCATAAAAAATTTGCGCATCTGGCTTGTATATCTGTTTAATAAACCCCTCCCTTAAATGCGCCGCATACACAATTTTATCCTTTTTCTCGCCCCCTAGATAAGCCGCCCACCAAGCGAAAGTACTGGTCGGAATTACAAAATGCTTACACCTCGTCAACAGATAAAATTCCTCCAGACTCGTCAAACTCGTCGGATCGGACACAATGGAGACATCAAAGTTAGAAAAGACCTTCAATATCGGAATAAATCTTTCAGTAACATAGTTTAAATCGTCTGAAAATATGAATAACGAGATGTCTTGCAACTTCCCAAGTTTTTTGACCAGTCCGTCCAGCGCCGTGGAATAATAGGAGATGGGAATTGTGGCATTAAGCTCGATAAAGTCGCCACGACGGATGTGAACCCCAACAGGGATGGTGCCCTTCCTGGAAATTATCTTGTCCCATGTGATCGCTCTTTGAGAGAGGAATCTTCTCCGGAAGAATTTTGCAAATTTGAAAATTTCCCGAATTTCTTTACGATACTGGAAAAAGTAGGCTTCTGATTGGCAGTAGTCCTTAGCCGAGAGGACGGCTCCGTTAACCGAATAGTTGCCGGTGAGAATGTCCGAGTCTCTGATTTCGGTGTGACTTGGGACCAAGTACCTTTCGTCAATCGTGTTCCAGGAGAAGAGGGGGACACGGAAGGCGTCGAGGGCGACGGAGCGGTCAGACACGTTTAACTCGCGAAATGGTGGAGGCGGGGAAAATTGTGTGGCAGGCTTATCTGTGATAAGGTTCAATTGGGTGCGAACGGCTGAGGGTAGGTAGATGTAGAGGGGAAGGGCATGTTTCTTGGCGAGGGCGTAATGACACGCGTATTCGAACAGTTGATTGCCTATGCCCCCTTTAGGAATGAGCAATACGGCGGGTGGGGTGAGTGATGGGAGTCCAAGGTATTTCCAAATCCTGAAGTATAAGTTGGGCTGGTTGGAATCTTGTAAGTTTCTGAAAATAAGCCATATTTTGTTAATGGGACTAAAAACAATTTTAGTATCAAGTATTAATTAGTGCAGAATTAAAGTAAAATGTTGGCTTAACAACTTTACTGGACTGGTTTTTAGGATAATTATTTGTACATATTTTGTATTTACATCTCTGTGATGAGGATAAATAAGATCATCAGAATGACGAGGACGACGAGGACAAAGTATCGTCGACGATTTCTTACAATCATATTATTTGTTTTAAAAAGATGTATGTATTTCATTTCTAGTTAATTTCCCAGAATTAAACAAGGTTAATTAAATAATTTAATTTAAATTTGCGCCATAATAGTGAATAGACTATTCAGAATACGTAAATACGTTAAGTGTATTTACTTTTTCAGGCGACCACAGTCGATGTGCCATTTTGGCACAATTTAATTTCTATGCTAGATACTGTATGCTGCAGTGTAAGTTGGGTTGTCCAATAATTACGTAAGCAAATAATCCCGATTTTTCAATTTATCTCCATATTATTCATCTCATTTTTAAAACTTAACACTGTAAAATAACAATAATAGTCACCAATAATTCTTGCATTTTACTGAATCATTATATAAGAAATTAGGTTACATTCATAATTTTAAAAAAACATGTTACTACTGCAGCATAATTTTAATTTTTTGATGACGATGAGGAATAGTTTTTGTGGGTAAAATGTGTAAACATGCAAGTGCAGTGTGAAATGAAACATTATATCCTATGAAAGATAACAAAACAATTTTTCCCGAATACATAAAATCAAAACCTCGTTTTGTCATTCAAAATTACAAGCTCATTTTACACAGCTTTGAAAATTACTCCAAATCCACTACAGGCCAAAAACTTTCCTCGCTATTTAATTCTTGCTTCACACGAACGATATCTTGCCCTGTCCATGGATGAGATTGACGCACGTGCTCCTTGATTTCGGGTGTGGATGACTTCCAAACCACGCAATGGTCACATTTGACCCATGTGCATTTTCCCATAGAAAGCTCGGGATGTGCACTATTTAAAAGAATAAGGCATATTAATTATGTAGGTCACTTACTTATGTAAGTAAGGTTTTGATAATTACATGAATGAATTGTTTTCCCTTACTTTTCGAAATGCTTGTCCAAATTGGTCTTAAATTTAAAGGAGCCCCCACATCCAAGACATGCAAACCCGAGACCGTGCGTGGCCTCGTGCTTGGTCAGTTCGTGAGAAAATGTGAACTCTTCAATACAGGCGGAGCAGTGATAGAGTTCCACATCAAGGGTCAAAATTATCGGTACTGGTGGAGATTCTTCGAGTGGCTCATTTTTTACTACGTGAGCAAGACAGAAGTGTAACGAAAGGTCTTTCGCTGTGTAGAGGAATGTCCCACACTGGTCACACTTGAAAGAAGAGGATGATAAGTTTGCAATTGTCTCGTCGTTTCCGGATGGAGAGGATGTAGGCGTTATAACTTTAGTCGTAGCAATGGTTGTGCTGCTGTTGACGTTATTAGTTTCCGGGGGGACGTTTTCCTCCAATTTTTGATTATTGGTCATGTCACCGCCAACTTGAACCTGGGAGGAAAGGAGTTCCTCCAATTCGTCCTCGATCGATGGAGAGACAATTATATTTTCAGAATTAGTATTGCCTGGTGAAGCTGCCTTCGGTGTCGATTGTCTGGGTGATGGCGTCGGCGCTATTGACCATTGTTGACCACGTGACCCCACTGCCCCATGCGGTCTAGTGACCTTCCCCGCATCAGCCGCATTCAGTTCCCCCTCCTTCCGTTTACTACCCGCCTGCTCACCGTGCTTTAGAATAAAGTGACGGTGAAGAATAAATCCTGTTTTGCATTGCCTGGGGCATAGGGGGCATTGCAAAGTGTTCGTGTGGACGCGAGCCTGTAGATTATTTTAAGAAATTGCATCTTAATATAAAACTAGTTACTTTTTTACGCCATCACCTTACATATATACTCTACCTGATGAGTTTTGGCCGATTCCGTCGTCGTAAACTTGGTAAGAGGTGGCATTTTGCGAGCGATAGACTTTTGGGGTGGGCCAGATCGTGACGCTGTAAATGAAGAGTTTGACGAAGAAGGGATTAATGGCCCAGAATTTCGTTCAGTGGGACGTTTCTTTCTACCGTTTTGCCCTGCGTTGACTTCCACAGGTTGAAAAGATTTATCTCTGTTGGTTAATTAAAACATGCTCAATTAAAAAATGCCTGCTGCCCACTTTTTAAATCTCATAAAATCTATCGCTAACATCAGAACTAGTGGCACTTCCGGTGTCAGTTGCGGCATCTTCCTCTTTTGGACTGACGATGCTGCTTTTGCACGCTTCGCACTGGGAAATAGATAAACCGGTGAGTCCGGTCTACAATTAAGTAACACGATTAAAAAGCGAACCAAATTGTACAACGGGTATTAAAATTTGAAGTTATACCGTACCGATCATCATCGTCGTCTTCGCCATTATTCATCCGATTATAGTCAATTTCGTCCTCTACGTTAAAAACTGGAAGTTCATCCCACAAATTTTTCTCACCAAAGTTTTGTACGGTTTTTGTGGCATTCAATATCCCATTTTTCTTGTGGGGTATTACGGCGTGAATTTCTGGCGTATATTGGGTTACGGGGTCAATTTGGCTATCCGGATTGACGTCAGAGACTTTGTTACTTGCTTGGATTGGTATGTATATGTTATCGCCTTGGTTTACTGCATCGCTTCCAAGTGCATTTTTGTTTTCAGGTAGAAATCGGTTGGTACGAGTCTTTGCATTAGTTTTCTTTGGGGCAGTGAAACTACGATGTTTACGGGGAAGCTTATTTGTCACTTTATCGAAGACATTCTCAACTAAAATCTTGCTCTTCGTGACGACAGGTGTAACTTCATTCTCTGTCAATTTCCTAATCTTGACAAAGCAGTCATGCCCATCGTTAGTTGGCAGTTCGTTTTTTCTTGCAACGTTTATCGTTTCGCTGCTCATTTCTTGCACGGATGAGGAGTTTCCTTGACCCTAAAATTTGAATTTGCATGAATATTTTCATACGATTTACATATTTACTAAATGCCATAATTTTTCCAAAGTTACGTCACTCTGAGGTTATACTACATTGGTACATAAATATTTCTCATCGAAGGGTAGCAATAATTTCTAGGAGATTCAAAAATGTTGCCGCGTTTTAATCAATCTCTAACCGCTAGGTATCAAATTTGAGTTTCACATAAATTATTGTTACCTTTCGGCGGCAAATCTTTATCAACGTTGGTGCAACCTTCATTGTAGTGACATTTTGTTAACTTATTTTGAGTATAGTACTAATCTGAAGGTTTGTACAGAACGTAATGAAAGCCTTACTTTTTCCCAGTAACTTAGACGGAAACTTAACAAAAACGGTAGCATTTTTGTTTAATTCGATTTACTGGAAATTTAGTAAGCCTCATGGAAAATAAAACCACAATAAGTTACGTATGTATCTCTCATTAAAGATTCTCATGAATGCACCACCCTAAATTCTAAAAATTCTAATTTATTAACCATTTTCGACTTTGCCCTCGTTCCATACGTGGTTCGTCCAAAGGTGGAAAACTTAAGCGTTGCAGGGGTTTCGTCATTAGGGATGGCGTTCTTCTTCTCCGTGGTCTTAGCCTCGCCTCTTCTTTTAGGTTTACTGTCCTTACGTGTTGGGCAAATTGTGCCTTCCCGATTAACCTTGACTTTACTCGTATTTTTGCTTTGGACCTCAGGGCCGTCCGATTTTTTCCATTCTTTCTGTGCAGTAATTCTAAAACAAATCCAGGTATCACATAAGTAAAGTTTTTCTATGTAAATTATTTACTTTATCCAAAAATTACTCACCCTTGCTTCCTCTTACGCTTCCCATGCCAGTGGGCAAGATGGGCCAAAATCGCAAGTTTAGTTGGAACCATATCTCCGCATAAATTACAACAGTAACTTCCAGCCATACTTCTTGTACAAATTCCAAACAAACTATTTAACAGGTATTTTCAACAAAAAGTCAACGCTTCTTAAAAATGTTTTATGTACATAAATTAGTACTCAAATGAATAATAATTTTAATCACGTTTAATTTTACATACGAGTCCTTAACTGAATCACTAAAATTTCAAAAATCGATACGCGTTCCTCGTTACACAATAATTCGTCAAAACAATTTAAACTTCCTGTTTATGATTTCCCTTAGGAAGAAGGCAGATATATAAACATATTTGTTAACGTGGATGAAAGGCAAAAAAATCTACCTACATGATTTGTACATATACAACTACGTGTTTAATGTAGATCGAAAGAATGAACGAGAAAGGTTGAGTTGCATTTCAATAGCTTACGTATGCATTGCGCTATAAGGAGAATGCCATTTTATCACCAAAGTCCGACTGTGTATATATGCATGCATATTATTTAAGACTGGTCAGAAGAGCATGCTTACACAGATATGAATTTTACCGCATTGTTTACTTGGAGGAATCCATCGTAGAAATATTTTTTTGGTGGGAAGTTTGCATACTGTAGCGTCGCGTCAGGTTTGTATGAGTTTGCAGCATGATAATTATTGCAGGATTGTACATATGTACATTTGTACATATCTTTAGAGAATGGTTCTTCTGGATGAGCGATAAGTTGGTAGATATGGATGACACGTTACACAAAATGAGGATAAGCTGCCAATAGTCGATAAGAACGCATAAAAATACATACATAATGAATGAAATTGAAGAAACAATCTTGTATCTTGAACGGGATAATGACTTGTACACTAAATTATCTCAGGAAAACGGTTAATTAATTATGAATAATTCATAAAGCATTCCTTAATTAATTACATATGTATTTATCTACAATATTTAGCTTGCATATCATGTTTAAAGAATGAAAATTGCATACAAATGCATATGCACATCACGCAAAGAGGACTGACAATGAGTAGGGACTATTTAACATAATTGTGAGACAACGACAATTTAATAGTAGGAAAGTCCAATATTTTTGTGGGGTCAATGTAAATATTCGCATATCTAATTCACTGAAGAATACCCTCGGAAGGATTTACAGCTTTCCCGCCCCAGCCCCCGCTAAAACCGTTTCCCTCACAATATCCACCGTATCAATAAATTCATGCAAAACCGGCGTCCATCCCACATCCCCATTCAACCCGGCAGCCTGCCCCACCTCAACTCGCGCCCCGTTCAGCACCGTTCCCCTGTCCAGTAAGGCGTCCCCATTGGCCACACTGACCACCCGACTTGTCGCCAACCCAGCCACATCGATGACGTTATTTTCCGCAAAAATTTTCGACCTGTACCCCACCCCCCAGGAGTAGCTGTACCTGTAATCCTCCCCAGAACTCGTGCTCCCCTCGTAGTAATTGTTATAAATATGAATTTCCCCAAATCTGGCGCGTGGGGCGCGTTGCATCACATTCTTAAAATAGTTATGATGTAGGGTAACTTTCAAATTTCCCTCGTCCCCCGTTGCCCCATCACTCCCGCCTATAATCATTGTTTTATCATGCGTGTGGAAATAGTTGTACGATATGGTCACATAATTCGCCGCGTCGTTAATGTCCAGCAGACCGTCGTGGTGTTGATACGGGCGGTCGTAGTAGGAGGGGAAATTTGCGTCAATATTGTCCCCATCGGAGAATGTGCAGTGATCGATCCAAACGTGGGAGCCGCCCTTGATCGTAATCGCGTCGTAGATGGAATTCCAATTGCCGAGGGAACCATCGGTCGGATCCCATTTGGGAAAATAGTCGAACGCATCGACAAACTCGATGTTGCGAATTATGACGTTATCCGACGCGATGATAAGGCTGGACTGGAGGAATTTGGCCGGGATGGTGTTAGGAACGCCGACAATGGTCGTGTTGGGGGGAATGTTGAGTAGGACGCGGGCATTTTGACGGGTCCGGGAGCGTTGGCGGGCGGATTCTTGTTCCCCAGTGGGCACCCGGTCACGCCCCCAAGTGTCTGGATGGTATGCTTCGAGGAACAGGGTGAAATTGTAGATGGGGTCGGAATATTGGGCAAGGCCGAGCGGGTTGTTATCGTCATCCACATTGAAGGGGATGGAGCCAAGGATGTAGAGAATTTTTGGGCGGGAACCGGATCTGGTTAAGGCGGAGACAAATTCGTAACGGGTGGTGATGTTGTAGTAAATGTCGTCCGGGAGGGCGGACGAGCCGCCGGTGGTGCCCGTAGTGGCGGCACCCCATCCGTTAATTGCGCCAAGGGTTTCGGTTCCAATATCACCTTCTGTAGGGCATGAATAAATAAATTGTAATTTAATAGTGAGATGAATTAACTAATTACGTGGGAAACTTACGAGCTGATGTGCAACAAATTAAGCCAAATATTAATACGGGGTAAGGCCACATGGCGAAAAGTATATTATTATGTTTAAGTGACAACAGTGACAAGAATGGTGACCGGGCGTTGCAAAATAGGAATGGAATTGGTCATGAAGTTTGCAGCAGTACTTTTATATATCCGTTGGCCATTGCTTATCAGCGAATTCCAACTCAACCGACTGTGATTGATTGAATTAGAGTCGCAAGTTCGTTGTAAATGTTCATGGTTTTATTTTAGACTCTGGCCCAAAAGTTGGTGTCGTGTGAACTTTTGCGGTAATCCAGATGTCAGATAGTGGGTGTGCTGATCAATTGGTTTGACTGACGTATTCTTTCCTGAAGAGATGCATGTATGTTTGTATTTATGAGTATTTATGACACATACAAACAATCATAAACTTTCTCATCGTGTGCAAGAAACATTCCAGAACTTTTGACTAGATAAATAAATATTCAGCAAGTACATATGTACATTTATGTACATAAGCCAACCATGCTATATACTTATGTATGTATAAGTAATACATGTAGTATATAAATAATACAGGGTAATAATTGGTAAAATGTGCTAGTGAGTATAATAAGGACTCCTTATTAAGGAGTAAGGAATGGGATGAGACTCACTGTAAACTGTAGAATCCGGATTTTAGGGCCAATGGTCAAATTGACCATTGGCAACCATTCCTTACCCCCTATAAATAATGCAGGTATTACTTCAAGCCAAATTAACCAGACCAAACCGACTATAGACCAAATTTTAGACAAAATAGACTAAATTTGACTAAATTTGATTTAACGTAATTCTTCGATGACGGTTATAGTTCCTACTTCGTCCAAGTGTCGAAAAAACCAAGGAGGTAGAATGCAAAATAAATATCTAACTTTTATTGTAAGCAAAAAGTTTGGCCTAAAATGAAGTATTACTTATTCCAAAAGATTAATACCTACATACACAATTTTGCCATGTAAATTAAATCTAATTTTTCTTATCCAGAATTAAATACGAACCATTTTACATTTTACATGGCTAAGAAAATTAATCCAGATCCATAACAGGCCAACAACTTTCTTCTTGTAACTCTTGCTTCACGCGCACGATGTCTTGGATATCATGAAATGCATGAGATTGGTGCAAGTGCTCCTTGACTTCGGGTGTGGATGACTTCCAAACCACACAATGGTCACATGACCCATGACACGTTGACCCATGTACATGTTCGCATTGAAAGCTCGGGGTGTGCCCTAAACGAATATTTGTAAGAATATTATGTAGCTCACTTAAGTAAGGTTTTGATAATTATATGAATGATTTTTCCCCTTACCTTTCGAAATGCTTGTCCAAATTGGTCTTAAATTTGAAGGAGCCCCCACATCCAAGACATGCAAACCCGAGACCGTGCGTGGTCTCGTGCTTGGTCAGTTCGTGAGAAAAGGCGAACCCTTCAATGCATGCGGAACAGTGATACAGGAGCTGAGGAACTGATATCTTCACCTCAACCGGACTGGAGGTGGTGGTCCTGTCGCTACTGTTGCTCTGTGTGGGAACGTTATCCTCCAATTTTTGATTATTTGTCATGTCGTCGCTAACTTTAGCCTGAGAAGAAAGAAGTTCCTCCAATTCGTCCTCGATCGATGTGGAGACAATTATCTTTTCCGAATTAGTATTTCGTGGTCCAGGTGCCTGCAGTGGTAATGCTCTGGGTGGTGGTACCGGCACTGTTGGCCGGCGTTGTTCACCAAATGACCCCGCTGTGCCATTAGGTCCAGTGACCTTACTCGCATCCAGTCCCCCCTTCTTATTGTCACCGTGATTTTTGACAAAGTGATGATGCATGATAACTCCAGTTTTGCACTGCTTGGGAACGAGGGGGCATTGTAAAGTGTTCGTGTGGACGCGAGCCTGTAAATAATTTTAAGAAGTTAGGTCTTATTATGAAAATAGTTCTTACTTTTTCTCTAAATAAGTATACTCTACCTGATGAGTTTTGAACAATTCGGTCGTCGTAAACTCGGCAAATGTTGTGCGAACGGTCGACTTCTGGGGTGGGCCAGGTCGTGACGCCATAAATGTAGACTTTGACGAAGAGAGGCTTAATGGTTCGGAATTTCGCACCGTGGGCCGTTCTTTTCTACCGTTGCGCCCAGTGTTGACTTTTACAGGTTGGAAAGATTTATTTCTGTTGGTTAATTAAAACATGCTCAATTAAAAAATGCCTGTTTCCCAATTTTTAAATCTCATAAAATCTATTACTAACATCAGAACTAATGGCACTTCCGGTGTTAACCCAGCAAACGATATGTTCATCATATGACTATCGTGTGAGATGATCAAGATGATGAACTCCAGATTATCCAAATGTCCGATTATTCATATCATATGATGGGCTATACGACGATCTTGTGATGAACTTCCGGATGATCATAACGATAATCATGAAGATTTTCGAAATGATGGTCGACAGATGACCATAATGATAATCATGAAGATGATCGTGATGATGGTCGATGGATGATCAACTGGTTTGTATGAATTAATTGTACACTGATTGCAAACTCAATAATTTAATAATTAATTGTTCATTAATTATTTACATCCCAAATTGTTTAACGATTTAGTCTACAATATATTAACGATTCTATTAATTTCGATAAGGTGATAACATTTTGATAAGCTCAATAAAATTTTTGAGGGATTGTCAAATAGTCATAGGCACCACGTGTAGGAAATATTGAGTTGTCAAGGAATTCAATGCTACATGCACACAATCTGTTCAAATTCAATCATTCTTTGCAATCCCCTTAGTTCTGTCGCTTTTATGATCCCACCAAGTTTTTATTTTCTCTCTTATAGTGAAAATGTCGGCGCTGGGATGTTTTAGTAGAACAGCATCTAATTAATGTAGGAATTAAAAAGAAACAATGAGTGACTGCAATCCATCTTCAAAAATCAAAGTAGCCCCATACCCATTACCTTTGACCACCATGTATGATTCAGTCACTTCGAAGCGAATAGTATCTGGATTCTTGGTAGTACTCTTACTGCTGAACACGAAGTGAGGTTGTACTTGAACTGAAAACATCGCCTTCAACAACTTGGGAATCATTCCCTCCACGTTTTTGTGAATAAACTTTTCTTCTGCAATGATGGCCTTCAACTGTAACATGAGAAGAATTTTTACTTGTAACACGTAGTTGGGAGAACGGAGACAATCACATACCATGGATTTATATTTCCCTTTCTTGGAGGATCCGGATCCCTCCAACTGCACTTCTTCCTCCCGTCTAGAGAACAGGGCTGCCTCCAGAGTAGTGAAGGCATCTTTGTCCATTACAGGCCACTGTCGCAAAATATCATCTGCTTCCTCGGAAGTTCCGCCGGAAACCTCATTCTCACACAATGGTTGGGAAGAGTATGTTCCCTTCAACTGTAGAACAGCCTTCATTAAGATGCGATCTAAAATAATAGAGCTAGTTATTATTATGTAAATAACTAATTTATAAAATGAGAAAAAAGGGGACAACTTACGGCATTTCAGAAAATCCCTTCCTGTTATAGGCTTGTCCAAGTCTACACCTGGATACAGTTTCCTTAGGATTTCATCCTCATCCTTCATCTTCCTTCTTTTGGGGTGGAGGCGAGTGGGGTTGATGGCGGAGGTAGCAGTGGGGAAGCACTAGGTGTAGAGTTGGTGTTGTTGAGGGATTGTTGTAGGGAGGTAAGGGCATTCTGATTGGATTGAAGGACACTATCGTCCAAGTCATCATCGGACTCTAAGTCGGTACCCTTGTGATGGGGAGGGCTGCCATCCTCTGAGTCTGAAATGGTAGGGCTATGAAGGTCCTCAACTCTACAAAGGCTGGGACCAGAACGCCTCTTCCTTCTTGGAGGCCATGCTACTTTCCTTGATGCTTCCTCGGCTCTTAGGGCTCGAAATTTCCTTGTCTCCTTTGGCGGTGGTTCGTCGTCAGCAGATTTGGCAGCCTCAGCAATGCTTTCCCCTTTACGCTCTGCTTCCTGGCAGGCCCGAAGTATCTTCTCAGCAGTTGCATAAGTTTCTGAAATTTACAATAACTTGTCACATCTAAATTGAAATTTATCACATCCACAATAATCACCACCTACCTTTTCTCTTCACAAAGCAACAATTATATTCTTCCCATGTAGAGTCCGGGATCTCCTTTTTTCGGTAGAGTTCCCTCAATTTCGTATTAGACCAAGGGCCAGAGGTAGTCGGCCATTTGAAGACATAACTGTTGAATACCGCCTCCTTCACCTCACCATTGTCGTGGTAAAGAGGATTACCTTTGTCGTCACATAGCACTTTTTTTGTCTCTTCCTTTCTTATCCAGAGGTCCAAAACAATAAGAAACTCCTTCTGTATTTTGTCCTCATCCAGATAGTGATATACAACATTGAAACCCATTATCCGTATCCGACTTTTTTCTGATGATTGTTAATGACAACGCACACAGCACTTTACTTAAAAAACAATTATTTACCAATTGCAATAGTTTCCTAATCTTTTATATCAACTCCTACCTACTTGGAATAATTTAATCAATTTATTAACGTGAGAGGTTTTGAGGAATTTTTAGAAATAATTAAATTGTTATTTGGAAGGAGGGACGAGAGCTTTTGAGGAGAAGAAGGAGAAGAAAGAAAAGAAAGAGCGGACCATTTCCCACCAAACAAGCCCTCCATTCCTCATCAGCCTCAAATCTCATCTTGTACTACAAAGCGGAACCAGATGAAGAATGTGATCATTGTCTCTTGTGTTGTCCTTGTCTTCTTCGTCTGGAATGACACACATTTTCGCACTGATTTCACTTATCGTAGATTCTCTGATATCCAATTCCAATTCAGTTGCTTTATATATCCCTAATTGCTTGGAGTCAATCGGATATTTGAAAGCACTTTCTAACACCGCAAAGCAATACCCTCCGAGCAGAATTGTTCCATCCTGTCTTCTGAAGTATTCCACAGACATAGCACATCCATCCGATAAGAGTACAATATTATTCCCATCCTTTAAGCAATCAATAGTGAATATGTTTGTCTCCAGTCGGGAAAACTTTCCCGGATCGGTAACAATGGGATTGAGTAGGGCCTCCTTTCTTTCTCTGCTTTGGGCCAACTTGTCAGTGTTATCCATTTTGGCAAGAAGTGAAATGACAACTTGCATGAGTGGCTGATTTGGCTTCTTTAACATTCTCTTCAGCTTTCCCAAGAATGACTCAAACACAAAAGCACTGAAATCGTTAATTGTTCCCCATTTATTTACGTCATCCCATAGATGGACAAGGTTGTGGACATTGTAAACAGCATATTCCCTTCCATATATTGTCATTCCTTCAACAACAAATTTGTATAGGAAGTAGTTTGCTTGATTACCGAATTTTGATATGAGTTCAGGGCAGCTAAAGATGTAACAGGCAACGTGCATATGAAGGAAATGTTGATATTGATCGTCGGAAGTTACGTTTTTAAGAAGATGAAAGCAGTAGTAGATGAGAATGTGCTTATACTCCTGACCCTTAAACTGCTTAAGGAATTGGATGGCCCTCGGCTTCCTATTGAACTCCAGGGGGGCAAATTTTGCATAGCTTTGCATTCTTTCACTCATCTTCTTTATAAGAGGAGGGCGGAGGCGGAACTTTCCCTTTCGTTGTACACACCACATGTAAAGGTTCCTTCTCATAACACCTAAGTAAAGTTGGTGCAAAGGATCGTGGGGAAAGGAGTAAATCATATCCAAGCCCGGAACATTTTCTAGAGGACTTCGCTCAGCCTTATGGTGTTCTGGATAGTGCCGATGGCGAAATGATGAGTCTGTTCTAAGGGTACTTTTCACCAAAGGGAAAACCACCGATTTTACATATTCTCCTTTCTGTACACAGTAATCGCAGCCATAATACCCACTGTACTGCACAACACACTTTAAGAATGCCTTGGCAGGGGCGTCAGCAAGTATTGGCCCCATATTTAGCTTGATTGGTTGCATACCAATCATACAAAATGTTTCAGACGTTAACTGGTTAATTTCTTCCACAAACTTTGAGAGGAATGGCTTAACGTCTGGCTTTCCACGGCCACACCAGATCCCAATTGGAAACACGGATGTGTGAGGGACGTTGCATTTTCCCAGAATGCACCAAAATTCTGTTGTGTCACTTTTAAATAGAGGGATGCCATCCACATTGACAGTTAACACAAGATCCTGAATTATACAGTCCTGGACAGAGTTGATCTCATACATTATCATTTTCCGAACCCCAAAATAGAAGAATTCTCCATTTGAAAAGCTTTCCAAATCTACTGCCCTTCTATTTATATGCAGTAATGAGTCAGGAGTACTCGGAAGCCCGTCAATACCCGCATTCTTGAGTTCCAGCAGAAGTAATCTTAATTTGTTTCCCCGTTCCCCTGTTACTACAGCCCAGTTGGACAAAGCTTTCCTGATCTTATCAACATCTCTTTCCTGAATATTGGATTTATTGGAGTTGCATATTTGGAGAGGATTTCCTATTTCTGTGATTTTATTGTTATTTGTATTATCACTTTCACTGTCAGACTCGCTTTCACTAAACAGATACGCATCCCAGGTCTCGGAATCTTCAGAGTCACTTATCGATGAACAACTTTCACACGTAGATGAATCCTTTCCCTCATTAATATTCACAATTAATTCTTTATCTGAACTGGATGACGGAGGTTCGGGAACAAATGAACTGGAAAATTCACCAGAAATAAGCTCTTCCATCTCCATATTCACTCTTCTTAGCTTTTGTCGCCCTGATAGTGAATGAATGGCTCTTTTTCTATCCATTGTAAAAAATATGGTAGTTAATTTCGCTAATTGCAACAGGAACTGTTAAAGTCTTATCTCTATCACACAGTATGAGTGAGTTACAGGTGATGAGATGTTGTCATCATAAACCTATCAACTTATGATCATCGAATGATCATCATAGAGAAGTGAACCTGGAGCAGGATAGGCATCTTACATATGATGGTCTTATGATCGCCATAAGATCTATTGCTAAGATTATGATGAGTCCACGATGGATCGATGATCATGTGGCAATCTACAGATAATCATATGATGTGATGTCGTTTGCTGGGAATCGTGGCATCTTCCTGACTTGTTCCTTTTGGACGGACGGGGCTGATTTTACACTCGCCCGGTGATCTACCTATTCATGTACATGCAAGTACATGTAATTTGTACAAATTTCGTTTGTTTTCATTCATTTAGAAAACATTCTTTGCACGCCATAATCAAGGTAATATAAATCAATTCTTAAAAAAAAGCTTAGGTGAGGCTTGCTTAAAAGGGGAAAACAAGCTACTATCATCGTGTACTAAAATAATGTGGTGCATCAGTGTTTATCCCAGAATTATAATTTTCGGTAAATATCCCAACAAATAATATGCATTAGGGACCATTTGCCTCACCGGGGGCCGTGTTGTAATACAAACAATTGAAACAAATTTTTAATTTCATTAATGTGGTAATTGGGGTCGAGTAATCTAATTTGTTGCTTATTTAATATATTCCTGTGCGTTCCTAATTTTGAGTAACTTGCTCTGATCATTGAGTAAGACTCATCGAATTTCTTTATCTATGTATAATCGATTAATGGTCAAACTTATAACACTGAATTTCAAGAATTTTGTCCATCATCAATAAATTTGTGAAATATATCCATGCTGGTCATCAAAGATAATATTATAATCAAATAGTGACGGAGTTTAATTGTAAATTTTTCATATCAATACATGATATCAATATATATGTCAAGAATGTATATTTGTATCAACCAATTGATCACGGCCCCCGGTGAGGCAAATGGTCCCTAATGCATACGTATTATTTGTTGGGATATTTACCGAAAATTATAATTCTGGGATAAACACTGATGCACCACATTATTTTAGTACACGATGATAGTAGCTTGTTTTCCCCTTTTAAGCAAGCCTCACCTAAGCTTTTTTTAAGAATTAATTTATTTTATTTTTTTAAGCCTACAAATAACCTAGAGTCCAAAATTACCTATCCCCCTAGAGTGTAGATGCATACTAAATTAATTCCAACGTGTGGGTGCGTTGCATGCCAGATTAATTTCCCTAAATGTGAATTCATACACTTTAAAAATCTGGTGTAGTGACGCCAGTATTGATTTTTTAGTATTAAAGTTACTACCGTTTGGCATTAAAATTATAAAATTATACCGGTCCGTAAAATTTTGCTACCAAGCTATTACTACAATTTATTGCTTATCATTTATCAATACCAGTTTTATTGAGTAGTGTGTGAATACCGTTTGGTATTATTTTAATACTGGATTTCCAATATTGTACCAAAGTAGTTTCTCCTGCGGGTGTGGACTCATATAGTTAAAAATATGCATTAATATAAGATACACTCTTAAAAAAATCAATAACCGTTGGTATTGATATGTGACTCTACCGCGTGGTATTGATCCGGCATTGAATTAATACTACGTGGTAAAAAAATTAATACCAATTAGTATTAAAATTATTACCATGGGGTATAACTTCAATACCGGGTCTATACCAATATGGTATAACTGTTTAATACCAAGGCGGTAGAGTCAAGTATCAATACCGTTAGGTTTTTTCAATACCAAGTTTCTAAGAGTGTATACACTGTTAGAAATCTGGTATTAAAATTATACTGATCCGTAATAATTTGCTACCGATACTTACTACGCAGTATTACGTATCAATACCACTGGTAGATTCATATATGAATACTGCTTGGTATATATTATTTTAATACTGGATTTCTAAGATTGTACATGCAGTTGCACATATTTACATACGTTAGCACAAGTCTCAATAATTTCTCGTATGCTGGTTACTAATGGAGACCTCGTATTTAGGTATGCATGATAAGTAATGGAGGACTGTTATAAGTAACGTAACTGGTTGCAGATGCCACCAAGAAAAGTCCTTCATTTCTTATCCGATTTCGCTCGGGTTTGTTTTAAATGACGCGTTATAGATTTCTGCATATGAAAATTAAGGTCACGCACTATCATTGCATGGTAAAAGTGAATTTGCCAGTCATTTGAAAGTTTAAAATCGATTTTAAATGCGTTGAAATAAGATTGTCATATCTCTAGACCTGACGGGCATCATCTACCCGGCAAGGTCTGCACGATTGCCTTTTACACCATTTTGGTACGATTAGCCGTTTTGCCGCAATCTTTGGCAGAATATTTGGAGGGGGGGTCTGTTTGCATGCTAAGGCTTCGCCGTAACCATGCAATTTTTTATGTGGTCATGGTTACTATGCCTCACCTAAGAAAAATGCCCTTAATTCTACTATAAAGTACTAACCATTTTTGAGTTTGCCCTCGTTTCATACACGCTTGGTCCAAAGGTGGAAAGCTTGAGAGTTGTGGACGTTTCGTTATCGGCGACGGCATTCCTCTTCTTCGCCGTCTTTTTATCGATAACCTCGCGACTTCTTTTAGGCTTACCGTTCGTTGTTTTTCGGCAAATTGTACCTTTCCGATTCGCCTTGGCTCTACTTTTATGTTTCATTTCGAGCTTAGAGCTCCCACATTTCCCCCATTCTTCTTTCTCTGCATTAATCCTATAAGAAATCGAATCATCGAATAATAAAGTTTTTCTTTGTAACAACCTCCTTAAAAAATTAATTACTCACTCTTGTTTTCTTTTAAGCTTCCCATTGCATTGGGCTAAAATGGCATGTTTACTTGGAGCCATATCACTGCATAAGTTATAAAACAGTAATTTTATTACTCTTACACCCACATATATTACTTGTGCTTTCTCATACAAATTCAATTTCAAGTATAAAATTGCAAACGAGAAGTTAAGTTTGTCTGATTATAATTGTATTTGTAGAGCAAACAGACCATTACTAACAAACTAATTATTTAGCAAATATTTTCAATAAATATTTAACGTCTCTTAAAACATATCGTATGTATGTACTTAAATTAAATTTACATATGTGCAAATAGCACGCAAAGTTGAAAGTGTGGAAAGAATCATTTTTCTTAAGACATTATGCTCTTTAAACATGTATTACATTACATGTACATATCTATTACATTACACGTAGACTCGCTCAACTGCTTGGGATGAAATAAAACTTACCTTTCTACATATACGCGTGTTCAATTGAATGATGCAATTCGAATCACTATAACTTGCAAAGATCACTACTATGCCTCCCTTATTACGCAATAAGTCTCTTAGAGCAATTGTAATTTCGTATTTATAATTTCACTCGCAAACAAAGCACCTAATACATGAATAAGAATAGAGAATATCTATATTTTTCAGGAGTGGTATGGTCAGAGCATGCCTTGTCTTGTCTTGAATCTGCAGCTCTCAACAGAAAAGGAGTCAGAGCACGAACACGTCCAACTTTACATTTGTATATTAAGATATCATCGAATTTAAATGAATCAGTTCATACCAGTATGTACATATGTATGTGTGTGTATGAACTTAATTGTACGCTGAAATCATGCTGCATACAAGTAACTTAAATTTGAATTTTTGCAAATGTATCAAGTATGTATGTATGTGACGGATTTAACTCCGAAATTGCCAAGAATAAGCATAACTTAAAATTATTTTCGCAAAAAAAACACTCTTAGGTGAGCCGATGTGGCGCGAATAAAAAAATAAAACAAGAAATTGATTATTTCTTTAGCATGCCAAGGATTGGATGACATGTGGATAATTTACATGTACAATAATAATTGTGGTATTTACATTATTCACATTTCCTCACCGTGGGCCCAACATTACAAAATTACAAAGTACTTATTCGATTCGATGTGTTTTAAGACATGCGAATTATTTGAACATTATTTTACGAATCTAATATACATATTTAATGTAATGTGTTAATTTTTGGCATTCACTCTGTACAGCTACCATTCGCAGTTTGTAATGATCCCATCCCTCCCAATACATGCAACTTGTCATTTCGGCTAAACTTAAGTATTCGTGATATGCCACGAAATCCGTAATAAATGATCACTATTTTTAATAACCACATTGCCGTGATTTTATGGTATAGTAACTCGAAATTTGTCTAGCTTTATGGGCCCACGGTGAGGAAATGTGAATAATGTAAATACCACAATTATTATTGTACAGGTAAATTATCCACATGTCATCCAATCCTTGGCATGCTAAAGAAATAATCAATTTCTTTTATTTTTTATTCGCGCCACATCGGCTCACCTAAGAGTGTTTTTTTGCGAAAATAATTTATTTTGTAGTTTTTAAATGTTAGTATTTTACATGAATATGTGTACCAAATTGAATTTATTTGATGAAAAGTTTGTGGGTAACTCCATATGGTCGTTTCAATGAAAAATTTTCACATTTAAATTCCTACTATTCAATTAGGAACTAGTTGCAACCTCAATATCAAATTATGGCTCGATTTTGTGTTTAAAAAACATCAGTATTGTAGTTTGGTTCATCTATTGGTTTTTGGTTTTTGCGTTCACGAATTATCGGACCAATAGGCAGGCGGATGGACACGAAGAAGTGTAAGATGTCGACAAGGCGTCGCAGGTAAAAACGGGAATCAAATTCGTGTCCAGCGTTAAAAATCTGTTCAAATTGATACGCTAGAAGTATTTTCTCATTTTGCCCCAAACCCACAACCCCATGGCGGGAAGTGGGTGTGGCTCTTAACTGATATTGACTTATAGCTTAATATTCCTGCAAGCAGATTTCAATAATATTTAGCCATTCTAAATTTAGGTTAGTGTAAGCATTTTATCTTTGGCCACACCCCCTGGTCACACCCCTTAGCTCGTATGATAAGTACTTCTGAACGGATTCTCTGTCATGCATTACCCATGGGAACAAAATATTAAGCGGAAAAAATTGATTTGATTATTTGCCACAACCCGGGTGGGGGGGAGGGGGTGTGGTATATCAAATCGCTTAACGTAAAGAACTTATATTGTAATTAAGCAATGAGTAGGGATCAAAAAACATAGTGCAAAAAGTTAAACACTAGGGAGAATCGAACCCTCGTCACCTCGATCCACCCAACCCATTAACCCCTAGACCATCATGCAATTGCATTTATTGGGGCGTCTGTACAGCTAGTATTTGTTTATCACTCAATAATTATACAACGTTTAAAATTGCTATTTTAATCAGTCAATTAGCTTCGTACACAAATAAGTGTAACAGAAAAAAGTAAGATCTCAATATAAGCAATACAAAAAACTCCTATGTCTAATAAGAAAGTTTAAATTTTACGTTGACTTCAGCCATCTAAAGTTTTCAAACTTCGATTTGTAATAGAAAAACCAAGAAATTTCAAATTTTGAAATTTTATGACCTTGGGTCTCGGAATTCTCTAACTATTTTGTCTCTTTTTATTTTTCTCTCAGATGCATCGTTAACGAGTGAGATTTATGGGACCTTTTGAGTGGTCGGTGGAAAAGCATTCTCAGGCTACGCCGGGCCCCAACCGAGCATATTCATTTTTGCTTTTTGCGTGGGGCCCAGCTTTCCGGCGTTCGCCTCACCTAAGAAAAAAACACCCAACTATTCGGGTTTGCACTTCATGTCTGATTCGACGGAAAGGAAATATTCCTCTTCAGCCATTCCACATTAAAGGATTATGTGATTATCTTTTGTGTAGTTTGGAGGTTTTATCCCAACTCTTCAGAAACAAAGGAAATTAAATTAACTAACATTTTTATTTATATCCACAAATGGAACCGTTCATACATACATGCCAATGTACATACTTGCATCTAAATAGGTCACATTCGCCACGGCCCACTTGCACGGTTTGGATAACAAATCCCGTATTCTGCGTAAAACTTCAGACCTTTAGCCCACAAATTCTTATTTTGCCTCAATCAAATCATTTTTATCAAAATGACCACCCCACTAATGTTCAAGGCGTTGAACGCTGGTCAAAAAATGTCCGACCTCATCTCTCCTGTTCCCGTCCGGTGGGATATTTCCACGCAACGTCTTCACTACGAGGTAGGACGTGGCCAAATATTTTGGGCTGTTCAACAAATCTTCCACTTCATCATTTTCGGCCTTGGTTCGTTCATTTTTGATCTGGCATTTTTTAAACTTGGTCCAAAAACTCATCCCGTATACGTTGAGACGAGACAGTCGTCACACTTTCTGACAACTCGTCTCATTCTGAGCATGGTCTACTTCGGGGGAATTGCCTTCTTGGGGGGAATCTTCATCTGGGGCGATGACATTCTGAGCATCATCAATTCCATGATGGATCTGGAGCGACAACTTAAGAAAAGTAAGTAAGTCAGATAGAATTTTATGCTAATTTTCACACTTATCGAACTGATTTGAAAATTAGTTGGTATGTAACAAACACATCGCGCTGGTAAAAACTTGCCACCGAATAGTAACAAAAATTTGACACAATTTTACACAGATTAATTAAAATATAATACATATCTAAGAGTTTTGAACCTCCCGGAAATTATCCATACTTTACGGTGCAAATCTTTACCAATATGGTAGAGCTACAGAGTGCATGACCAGTGGTAACTGACCACCACCACCACACGCGGTGACGATTTTATTACCAACTTATTTTAAGCGCAGAGGTACCCCAACGCCCCTCAAAATTTGACCTCGTTGGTACCTTCTTCTTCATCGAGCTGGCCATGGTACCCACCATCCCACCAATCGTCGCCTTGACGACCATCCTACTCCGACAAGATCCATACCGCACGGTCCTCTACGTCCTCCTGCCTGACTGGTTCTTATCCATTTCCGGAGTGAAATTGGTCCTCTTCATCGTCAGACTAATCCTCTTAACCGGCGTTGCAATAGAAATTGCCCGAATTCTAGCCATTCTGATCCAAGCGGTCTTCCTTGGTGTCGTCATGGTAACAAATTCGCTCACCCTGCTCGACAAATTGTACGAGTCTCTCACACCCGAAGGGAAACTTGAGACGGACGAGTACATCCCGTACTATCAGCAATTGTACATCATCATATTCGTGATCAATCGGTCGGCCAGCTTCATTTTTCTACTCGCGCTGATAATCAGCGTCGTCCTGTTTGTCACATTTAGCGTCATCGTGCTCAAAATGTGGCACATTCAGTCGCTCCAGACTTACCTGATTTCCGTATTTTTCCTCGTCGGTCACATCGGAATGGCGATTACTATCCTGCCAATGGCCGCAGAACCGAACGAGGTGTCGGTGCTTCTACGGGAGAAATGGAGAAGCAGTGTGAGCAGGGTACGGGTGGGGGGCGAGGGGGTGGAGCAAAAGGAAGGTATGTTCAAAAGAGGGCAAAGGCATTGAATATATTTCCGGTTTATGGAGGATTCCAAGAATATCGGTGCTACAATTTAACGAAGAATTCGTTATTTGATTTCGCGGAGATCTCGAGAGACTATACGATCGATGCGTTGTTATCGGTTAAGGTGTAATTAAGTAATCAAGAGAATTCGGTTATGATGTAAATAATTACCTTTCAATGCAAATTTTTTTATTGGTGTCAAACATAAGAATTTTATCAACAATGCCATTCAATTTTTCTCATATTTTGGCTATCAGTTCATTGGTTAATTAAATACTTTATAAGAAAAGCAAACGTATGTATACATATGCACATATGGCTCTTATCAATATCGATTCATAGAATTAAAGAACTTTTTTTGTATGGATACATATACACGTATGTATGTACATAAATATGTAGCTTTATTATTTATGTAGGACTTCTGCTTCAATGCCCTGCGTTCGAATTCAAAGGTTCGCAAATTTAATAATACTAGCGTATAAGCCTGTCTCCCGCCGGGCGAGCGAGAATTATAAGCTGCAAATGTCTGTCGGCAACGAAGTAAAACTAAATGATCCACAACGGAAGTGAGAGTGGAGAAGGTTAAGTTTCGAATAGCGCGAAAATTCAAAATAAATTTAATGTCACATGGTAGTTATCTTGAGCTGGTTGTCTTGGCTATATATCTGCGTGGTTGTCTAATGGCAGTTATCTGAAAGTGGTTGTCTAGCAGTGCTCATCTTCATCACTGCGAAATGCCATTGAAGTGAAGTGGAAGTCAGTCACGGCCGTCACGGGTATACATAACTGGTCACTTCGTTGCGAAGTACAGTGGTTAACCAGTGACTGCCTTCTACTTTACTGTACTTAAAGTAACATGACACATGACCAATCCCACTGACTTCCACTTTACTTTAGTTTTACTTTACTTTCAACTAAAGTGGCCAATCCTGCATACCGTAGCTGACTTCCACTTCACTTTAGTTTTACTTTACTTTCAACTAAAGTGACCAATCCTGCATACCGTAACTAGTGTTGCCGGTGAGGTGAGCTAAACTCACCTCAACTCACGTGAGCTGAGTTATGAGGTGAGCTGAGCTTGCCTTAAATGAGTTGAGGTGAGTTGAGCTCATGAGCTAAACAAGCTGAGGTGAGTTGAGGTGAGGTGAGCTGAACTCACAAGCCAGCTCATTTAGCCAAGAAGCAGATTTCCCATACAAGGGAGACGAGAATAAATGCGCGATTCTCTTCCGCTCGTACACAAGTACACAACCTGATGCCTGATTTAACACGTCGCATCTTTTCTTTGCTCCTGTCTAATTAATTACCAAAATTTTTTTTAGACAATCAAGACCTCAACCCCATATAAGGATTGCTTATTGCCGAAATTTTTATAAAAGTCAACTTTATTATAAATGTGATTGCTAACTAGGCAAATAAAGGTCGTGAATATTTATAATCCATGGCCAGAGTGTCAATAATTGTGCATGTCGCAAGTTTCTACTTTTTTGGTAGTAAATTAATACTATTAATGAAATCTTACCATTCGTAGGTGTTTTTTTAAGTTTTTAAATAGGTCACACGGCGTTAAAGTTCACGATCAGGTTGCAGACAATCCGACAGTGACAATTTTTGTATGTTCAAGTATAAATAGTAGAAAACTTTTTTAAACTACGAACAGCTTATTGTATAATGGTATGTGATCTTTTGAACAAATAATATAATTATATTGCAATGAAAATCCAACTGTCAAAGTTGCACTAGTAAAATCTGAACATATTTAAGTATTTATGTGCGTGCTCAGAGGCAACCAATGAGCTCGACTCACCTCAACTCACCTCAGCTCATTTAAAGTGAGGTGAGCTGAGCTGAGTTTTTGTAAACAAGCCAGGGGAGGAATTCAATTGTAATATGCTTCAGCATGTTTCTTGCTTAGGCAATGCTCAGCGTAAATTTTGCTTAGCAAAAAATGCGATTCAATTCATTTTGTGACATACGCATGCCTATTTCAAACATTTGCGTATTCTTGATTTCTTTTGCTTAGCTCTGCGTAACTTTTCCTAAAGGTCAACAGCATCGAAAAATTTCATTCGCGCGAATTTTATTGTTGTGTTATTGTCTTTATCACATTCTGCTCATTTATTTACTTAATTCAAGTCATTAATTGACTTGATAATGGATCCAGTGGATTTGAAGATGGAGGATAAAATAAGTAAGTAAATGAGGAAACAAAAATTTGTCCATATTATTCCTTATAAGGATTTAGATATTTTAAAAACCTACAGTGCAGACTCCATATAGCCGGAGTCAGGGACATAGTCCCTTACTCAATAAGTCAGAGCCCGCTTCTAATTTTTTTCCCGAATTGACCGACATAATATCACCAACTTCCGCGTTGTGGATGGTTAAAAGTTTGTTAGATAGTTTCACTTTTTCAGCCTCCATATCAAATTTCAGCTCGATATAACGATTTTTAAAAATCAGTATGGGTCACTCTGGTTGCACTTTGCTCACTTTTAACTTCATATTCTTTAATGAGAAGCCATTTGTGCCGGATTTCATCTTTTTAAAGCAATTTCTAAAAATCGGTATGGGTCACCCCATAGGGTCGCTCCAGATAATAACTTTACCAATGTCATATCATAGTCTTTCATTAAAACCCATAAGCAACCTCTCCACCAAATTTCAGTTCGATATGATGATTTTTTAAAATCGGTATGGGTCACCCCATAGGGTCACTCAAGATGAAAATTTTTCCAACTTGAAGTCATTTTTATCTAGTATGAGCCAGTAGCAACCTCTGTACCAAATTTCAGCTCTCTACTCCAGTTTTGAAATTTTGGTGCATAATACCCCACCCACTCCGATGACCCCCACCGGTCAATCGCTGGACCGATTTCGCCCATCTTCGAACTCGTTTCCTAAATTTGTCCAATATGCATATGGTAAAAATTTCAAGTCAATCGGTTCAGCCGTTTTGGCTCTCTCGTGCCGGACAGACAGACAGACGGACGGACATGACGGTTCCATAAGCCCTGACTCGGGCTAAAAATTGTTATTTACCTCTTTTTCTCAGAAAGTAAATGACGGCCAAATTTCTCGGTTCGAGAATGTGACGCTCTTGTGGAGGCTGTTGGATTGCATTACGACGCAGTGTATAGCAAGTTCAGTTCGAGTTTGATGAACGAACGGAAAACGAGGTTTTGGCACCTCGTCGCCCAAAAAGTCAACGCAGTGACCTTCGCGCGCCCACCTCGTGACCTCGTGGAACTGAAAAAGAAGTTCCAATCATTGAAGTCCACAGTCAAGAAAGTGGAAATAACAAAAATGAAATGAGTGAATAAACTGGCGGAGGACCGGCAAACTTGCAAACTTTAGATCGGAAGAACCCAAGAGCAGTTGATTCGGCTGGGACTACGTGGTTAGTATTTTGGCGTGGGTGTAAAAAAGGTTCCAACCACTCTAATTCCATGAACCCCATCACGGAAGGCCGGTGTTCTTCCGAACCTCAAATTCAGAAAGTTGTCGAGTAGTTGTCAGTGGTGGTATTTTTCATTTCTCATTTTGTAGAACGAACAACGGAACTGCCATTTTCGTTTATACACAACAAAATTTAGCCTAGAAAATAGTTACGCTAAAGATAAAAGTAGTCCGGAGCACTTTTAAAGATAAGACAGTTCTGAGCATATTTTTTCGTAATTGAATTGGAATTTTTGCTTAAGTGTTTTGCTAACAATGCACATGTCAGACATGTTTCGCACGGATCTTCTTGAAATTAGCACTAAAAAATTAAGGAACTAAACACAAACAATAGTTAGTATCACATTTGAGCACTTCTGCAGAATTCGCGAAGTTAGGAAGGTTTTAAGTTGGCGAAAACGCGTTTTTTCACCATGCGAAACTATACGGAGTTCACCTCCTGCGTTTCTCTTCGCCAGGTCATCGGTTTTCGCAGTTCGTTCAAAATTGAATTTATTAATTTTCCACCCAAGTTCTCATCCGATTTTTCATCTGTGGCTTTTAAATAATATAACAATTTTTAATATTTTAATTGAAAATTAACAGTGGAAATCAGTATTTTTTAATTGGTTCAGAATAGTGACTCGATTTTTTACATTTCTTTCACAATGAGTAAAGCTAAATAACTGAATACATTTAAAATACTGAAAATTATCAAAAAATTATTTAAAAGCCGCAGATGAAAAACGCATGAGAACTTGAGTGGAAATTTTCCAGAGGAAAATTAATAAAGTCGATTTTGAACGAAATGCTAAAACTGATGACCTGGCGAAGAGAAACGCAGGAGGTGAACTCCGTATAGTTTCGCATGGTGAAAATACGCGTTTTCGCCAACTTGAAATCTTCCTAACTTCGCGAATTCTGCAGAAGTGCTCAAATGTGATACTAACTATTGTTTGTGTTTAGTTCCTTGATTTTTTAGTGCTAATTTCAAGAAGATCCGTGCGAAACATGTCTGACATGTGCATTGTAAGTCTACTTTTAATTGAATCGCAACTTTCGCTCGCTGAGCAAAATCTGTGCTTACGCCTTGCCTATTTACCAATTGAATTCCTCCCCAGCTCAACTCACTTAACTCATTTAAAGTGAGGTGAGCTGAGCTTGCCTAAAAACTCACCTCGCCTCAGCTTGTGGCAACACTAACCGTAACTGACTTCCACTTCACTTTAGTTTTACTTTACTTTCAACTAAAGTGGCCAATCCTACATACCGTAACTGACTTCCACTTCACTTTAGTTTTACTTTACTTTCAACTAAAGTGGCCAATCCTACATACCGTAACTGACTTCCACTTCACTTTAGTTTTACTTTACTTTCAACTAAAGTGGCCAATCCTACATACCGTAACTGACTTCCACTTCACTTTAGTTTTACTTTACTTTCAACTAAAGTGGCCAATCCTACATACCGTAACTGACTTCCACTTCACTTTAGTTTTACTTTACTTTCAACTAAAGTGGCCAATCCTACATACCGTAACTGACTTCCACTTCACTTTAGTTTTACTTTACTTTCAACTAAAGTGGCCAATCCTGCATACCCGCAACTGACTTCCACTTCACTTTAATTTTACTTTAGTTTAAAGTAAAGTGGTCACGACAACCAATATATCAACTATTAGATATGCACCCATGATAACCATCCTAGGTAACCACCATCGGATAACCCCCCCAGATAACCACCATCGGATAACCCCCCCTGATAACCACCATCGGATAACCCCCCCCTGATAACCACCATCGGATAACCCCCCAGAAAACCACCATCGGATAACCCCCCCTGATAGCCACCATCGGATAACCCCCCCTGATAACCACCATCGGATAACCCCCCCTGATAACCACCATCGGATAACCCCCCCCCTGATAACCACCATCGGATAACCCCCCAGAAAACCACCATCGGATAACCCCCCCTGATAGCCACCATCGGATAACCCCCCCTGATAACCACCATCGGATAACCCCCCCTGATAACCACCATCGGATAACCCCCCAGAAAACCACCATCGGATAACCCCCCCTGATAACCACCATCGGATAACCCCCCCTGATAACCACCATCGGATAACCCCCCCCTGATAACCACCATCGGATAACCCCCCCAGAAAACCACCATCGGATAACCCCCCCAGATAGCCACCATCGGATAACCCCCCCAGATAACCACCATCGGATAACCTCCCCAGATAACCACCATCGGATAACCCACCCAGATAACCACCATCGGATAAACCCAACCAGAAACCCACCACTCCAAGATAACCACAATCAGACAACCACTTCCAGATAACCATCAGACAACCACTCCCAGATAACCACGGTCAGACAACCACTCCCAGATAACCATAGTCGGTTCATTCTAAGAAATAGAGAATGGAAAAATTATAACTTATTTATTTAGATAATTTCCCTTTTACTTTTCCACACATGTATTATACGTGACGGTTTACGTATTAAATTATTAACCAACCTGCAACCGATACTATGTATCGGTAAAGACCTAGACACAAAGTATTTGTTTTATTTATCAAGGTCGGATACAATGATATAGTCTACGTGTTCAAAGTATACATGATTTCATAGTACACTAGCGTATAGCCCGGCCAAGGCCGGGTTCTAGGGTTCCAGTGGGGGGTGTGCCCAAAGCGAAAAATCCGTCATACTATACTTCCCATACTATAATTCCCAGTGGAGACTTTGTCATACCACATACATGCTGCATTTTAATTAATCTGGTCACAGTACAATTTGATTTCCCCTTGTGGGAGTAGTTGAATAGCTAATTACTTAAATTCCCGTCGCGTGGGAGTAACTGCATAGCTAACTATTTAAATTCCCACGCTTCACGCTCCCGTTAAGTTCCATAAACCCCGTTAACTTCTACAATTAACGCCAAGCTATTGACGGATTCGGATTCAGCGTCAAAAATACATTCGAATTGATATGCGACATAACGAATAAGCCATATTTACCCCCCACGGTCACGGGAAGGTCACGGGGGCCTCGGAGGTCAAAACCATTGGCGTTGGATTCAGCGTCAAAAATACATTGGAATTGATATGCCACTCGCTGTGGGTGGAGTTTCTCACACTAAAATAATTAATTAATAGTGTTTATCAAGATCACTTATCATGATAACCACTATTGATGAGTGATGTGATGTATGTATACTGCACACTCAATTTACTTGCACACTGTGTTTATATATTAAAACATTTAATTTGAGTTTGATGGCAAGTGTACGTACGTGAAAGTCACGTGCAGGCGAAGTGAGACTCATGCAGAAAATTCATGCATGCAGTTTTTGCTCCGCTTCATTCTTTGTCTCCTCTACGGGGTAACTTGGACTCGATCACAGAGTCAGGCAGGCAGCGACTTAACACTAACGCTTTATGGAAGTAGATATGCAATATATAGTTATATTATATGGTTACCAGAAGTGTCTAATAATGTGCAATATATAATTTTAGGAAACCCATTAATTGCCAGGGTACTATTTCTTTCTGTAATCCAATATTTTAAACTTTAAGCAGTCATTGTACGAATTTTATCTGAAGCTTTGTCAACCTTTTCCACCCTGCACGTATCATCCTGATAAAATACTTCCTAATTTCCCCCAAGAAAATTACCCACCCAACTCCTCCCAAAGACCCACAAATAACCACAAAGTATCTAATCGCCCCAAACGATACACTTTGATTCTCATGAAATTCGACAGGATTCCTCCCACCGCCCATTTCTTTCAGGAAAAACCTGTTGTACGTCACATTTCCTAGGATTCTCACATGGTACAAAGTTTCCCACAGTTTCTGCAACTTTTCCCACCGTGAAAATATCCCCGATTCGAACAAATGATCAAATCCCGTAATCATAATTCCAGACAAATAGTTTCGAAAAATGAATGCAATTCCCACAATGTTGAAAAACGTTTCTTCCCGATTTTCCAGGACTAACTGTTTCGCTACAATTTTTAGCACTTTGGTAGTAATTACTAAGCCATTTTCCCTATCCATCACGGCAAAAGTGTTTAGATCTTTAGACTTGTTACGTGTCAGAAAGGTGGTAAAATTCGAATATGCGTCAGGAATCCCGGAAAGTAATAAATCCGGATTCATAAATTCAATCTTGCCGCTAAACTTTTCCAGTAGTTTCGTCCACTTCTCATTCTCTCTCAAACTGGACGCTAGCGCCGGTATGATTTCATCCTTAAGGAGAGATTTGTATTTCGCTCCCCCAAACCAGCTGTATGATGAAGTCACAATTGTAATCCCAGATTCCAGGAGCTCCTCCATCGTTTCTGGAACTCTTGGGGGAATTTTCACCGTCAAATAGGAGAAAATCGACCCCTGGTACAAATTACCCATGAGGATGAACACCCCAAAAAACCAGCCAGTCACGATGAGAGTCCTCGCGTTTCTACTGGAACTAAACCCTGCGACGCTACTAGAACCACCTTGCCCCAGTAGGAAGCTGATGAGACGTAACGTGACCTCAATCCCCTGTGCTATCTTTCCCAGTTTTATGTCCCGCCGTCCCAGCATTCCCGTAGCGAGGCACGCCGATAGTATGCAAATCCACGTCACATTATCAAACGGTAAGTAAATTCCGTACAAATTATTCATCACGGCCGGAACTTCGGTTACTATTGCAAACCTAAAGTTGTTAAAGTTCAGTTTAAATGGGACAAACACCTCGTCGTTGAAATTTTCAGAAAATATGTGATAAAACGAAATCTGGCTGATCACGCGGTCCATATATTTTAACTTGTTCTCGTCATGTTCTTTTAAGGAAATCCAGGTGAAATTAAATTTCTCGCCAAGTACCATCACCGCGCACAATTTGGGTGGATACATGTCCACGTAGTGGGCCAAATTAGGGCCACATTTACCTTCGAACTTTCCCCACCACGTGAATTCATCATAATCTACGACAACGTTATTCCACGCGTTTTTATTTCTCGAGGTAAAGATGGTATCTAGGTTTACAAAATTCGTGATCTCTGCCTCCTCCGGGGCAGATTGGCACGCAATGCAGGGTATATAGAGGACCAGATGGGGCGAACTGGAGAAAATTACAAGTCTCGATGTGCCCCCAAGGTTAAGGAATGCACGCGGATAGAATCTTTTCGAAGAGGCGGGATGTCTGGAATGGGCAAATATGTAGGTTGGTTTATCGTTTAAGATTGCAATTCTTAGTTGGACAGTGGCAAGCTTTTTAAAATACACGATTTTGCTCGGGTTAATATCCAGGTTTAAAAAAGTGATTAAAGGACCTTGACGTTTTTTCCGGGTGTGGGTAACGGAGCCAGGCAAATGTACAATGAGACGGTACAGGTCAGACTTAGTGTAGAAGAAGCCATCTATTCGTAAAGGCGTGAATGGATTGCTGAGACGGATCAGGTCAAAGTACGGGGCGGCTTGAGAAAGTTGTACAGGCTTTCTGGGATCGTCGTTAAGAAGGTAGAACTGGAGGGTGTAATCGTTAAAGAAGTTTGGAAGAGTAGTGCCCGTTAAGCAAAATAGTTGAGAGACGACGAATAGCATATTGCAAATGTCAAATATTGGCATCGTGAGTTTTCACATCTCCAGCTTTCACAGTTTTCAGGATAATAAATTCAGATTCAGATTAAGTAGAAATTAAGAATAGATATTATTCCATTTTTGGAGCTGCAGCGTGAAAAAGCTTAAGTTTTGCTTAGAACTTGTTTGAAAGTTCTGCCACGAGCTATAACGCGCGCATTAGAAAAATGAATAAACTCTGTTGTGCTTATTTTTGGATGTGAACAATTTAAAATCAATATAGTCTAAATCGGAGAGACAGTCACTTTATGCATTCACATTCTTAGGATTAGAACTACAAGTAATTCGAAATTATTAAAATTGTGTTATGTACGTATGTGTTTAAGGAACGCAAAGGGGTGAAACTTGACTTGAATTCTGAAACTTTCGCGCTATAGTTGTGATCATTGTTGCATCGCTTTTTCGGTCTACCGAGGTTGAATCGGTAACACGTGAACGTTTTTGACCTTAAATTACTGGTTGAACGGCTTGGAGTGGAGGTCCCGAACATTTTTTATGTGAAAGCCCTTTTCTCGAGCTACAAGTCGGCATCGGTGATTTCAACTTTTGTACACTGATTTGATCATGGCGAGGTCAACTTTTGACCACTCGTCTCTCAAAACTTTCCAAACTCCGTCAAAAGTTTTTGGGTGGCGGAGAAAAGATTTTATTTCAGATATCCAAAGCCGAAAAAATCCATGGGACTTACATAGGGTGAATTAACAGGTATTTCACTATCCTGGATGATTGTTATCCCGAGTCTAGCTTTTAAGTCCTTGGCGTAATCCTGGGTCAAAAGGGCGGTGTGCGATGACGCTGCGTCGTGATGAACTATCACTTTTATGGTGTCCTGGCCATTTAGTTTTGAGACATAAATCTCCAAAAGCGGTTTTAAAACAAAGTCAATATAGTACTTCGTAGTTACCTTCACTTTTTGTGGAACTTTGATAAGTGGGAGGACACCACGATCAGATAATGCACCTACCACCATGAACTTGTTGCAAAAGTTTTCCGTGTGCGGGATGGCCAATCTTCTGGAATTATTTTCTCCTTTGGTTGTATAGTAAATTTTTCTCTGACTGTTGGTATCTTGTAAGGAAAATAATTCTTCATCCAACGACACTAAAAAGCCACTTTTACCTTTTGTCAGGTAATTCACATAAATTTTTTTTGCAGGTCAGACGACTATTTTTTTATGCTTCCCAGTCAGCTGATTGACTTGGATTTTTCTTCTTTTTGGCTGCCCCAAAATTTTAATTGCTCGACGCACACTAGTCTCTGACACTTTGGTTAGACGTGCCACTGCTCTCTGGGGTGGTGAGTTGCCCTTAGAGGTCAATAGGTCAATTTTCTTAAGTACGGGCCTAATTAGCACTTTTCGGACTCGTGTTTGAGGCATGATGGTTTTCCTTTGGTACGAGCTTGTCGTTATTGACCTTCATTTTTAAGTACCTTATGTATCTGGCCTTTCGAAACTTGTTGTCCTTGAGTTTTGAAGTGGTTACTTATGTCTGTGTACGAAGAATTAAGTTTGGAAAGTGTTTTTATGGTACCCTCTTACTCTAAGGTCAATGGTCGGGTCATTTTTGAATCTAGAGAGCTAATTTTTTGCTCAGCCCTTGTCAACAATCACATGTCGTTATGCTCAAAATTTGGAACCGAAACTCCAACCCGTTTCGGAGCAATTCAAGATCGCCCGCGTTCACGTGTTACCGATTCATCCTGTACAAGCAAATACATACATATCTATATAAATGGGTATGTAGCAAATATACGTTGGATAATAAATATCATCGTCGATCAATAGGTTTAACTGACGATGAACATGCAATTATGTTTACGTATGTAAATAAGTTAAATATTTATTTCTGAGATTAAAAACGGGAGATCATTCGTGACTGTGACTTGTGTAACTCCATATCTACATAGTATATGTACAATAAAAATAATGGATATTTCTATGTACGTGTCAAGACGAAATTCTATTTTTTATATAATGCATTTTAATATAATGAATTATTTCGGCACATTCATAATACTGTAATAAACTTAGAGGCTACTTATGCAGCGTATTTATGTATGTATACATATGGATATATTCATAAAGTAAAGTATGTATGTGTATATGCATTTGGCAATTCTAGATAGTACGAACATACATTCATACACGCATATACAATATGTTAAGAAATGTTTGTGTATATATTTCTGCTAATACACGAATTATGTACATACTTATTAAAATCCAAACATTTTATTTCACAGACAAAACTTTACACCGTGGAAATTACGACTGTCTTCTTTGTGACGATCTCCATTATTACTTGTCCATATTCCACACCAACGACGTTGGACGAGATCACTGTCTCGTTTCCTTCTCGCAACACCAACTCATGTCCCCACTGGGATAAAGCGTCACTTAAGGAGTACACACATCCCACGGTTGTCGTTCTTGGTGGGAGGGTCACTCCTGCTAGAATGTCGGGAAGAGAGACTTGCTGCAAAGAAATAGGATTAAGATTAAATTTACAAGTTTAATAAGAACGGGTTTGGGGTACGTTAAGCTTTTGTGTGGGGCAATGTGAGAAAGTTTCTTTTAGATTAGAGGCGCGCGTAATTTGTATTGAATAATTGTTAGATTTACGGGGAAAGTGAGACTTACGTCAAAATCAGTTTGAAAATGCGCTGTCAGTTTCGCTCTTAAAAACAATTCGACTTGACGACGGAACGAATCCCTCAACGAGTTTCCAAGATCCGTAATAATTTTTGCTTTGAGGGCCTCACTAATGTTTTCAGTCCCGTTAAATAATCCCGAAAAATTCGCCGTGATCAAACTCGTATCAGACAAGTAGGCGTATGGATCTCGTACTTTGATGAAGTTGTCCACCACGTCGAACCTGACGCTGTGAGAGAACCACATATTTGGAGAGAACGATGGAGATATGGAAAAGTTTCCAGATCCACCAAAACTGGACTGGTTCCTGAGAGCGTGTCCTCTCAAATCAAAATTTCCTGAAATATGAATGACCATATTTTGAAAAAGTTATTGAAGAGTTTGGGGAAAAATTCTTACCAAAGTAAATTCCCGATGGGAACTCGGCCTCCAAATGAATTTTGTTATATGTCAAATCTCCATCAATATAATTTGCCCGCATTGCAGAAATACCCGGGTAGCGGACTTGCCTATGTATTAAAAATGTTCTATAATCCTTTCAAAACGTAAATTTGAAAAGGTATTATTTACGAAATCGTTCCACTCAAAATGTAATCCGCATTATTAATCGTCACTTCTGTGGCTTCATCAAATTCGATCGGCGTGTCGATCAATTCATCGCGAAAATAGCGGGCCGAGTTGTTCAGGAATGTTACCAGATTTGCATTGTTGAAATCTGAAAAATTTTAAAATTTTCTGTCAAATTGTTGAAAATGTCGCGATAAATTATTTAGTCGTGATTTTCACCTTTCTCTGCAAAAACGAGTGTACAAATTGCTGCTAAGGCTAGCACCACGCCCAAATTGCGTGAAAATGCCATCTCTTCTTTCGAATAATTACGTTTTCAAATTAAAATTAAATTTGGACGGCTAATAAGCGATGCGTAAATTCACTGAACCAAGTGATCCTAAAGGTGAACAATTTATGGAGAATCGACCATCGCTTATCGCGAAGGCTTATCAATCAGAGGTATGCATGTTAGAGGAAGGAACATGATTTAGTAATTACTTTTTTAATTGGTTTGTGTACTTAATTCAAGCAGCACCGTGCGTCACCGTGTCGCACCTGTCGTCTCATCCACGTCATTAGGTGGGTGTTCACTCTTACGGTGTTTTATTAGTTTAATGGCGGAGGAACGCGATGATATGCATGTATAAATCAACTAATTATACCCATACCTGTATAAAAATATTGCATCAGCTATTTCTGGTATTATTTATATACGTCCGATATTCATTAAGCCTGGGTCAAAGTCCTAAACTATAGCTTTGGTAATGCCAATTTGCTCGAACTAATATGTATTTATAACTTAAGTTTGTAAATGACATTATTCTTGAAACGCCAAAGCTTAAAATGTTTGAGAGATTATGTATGTATCAAGTTTTAAGTTGTACAAAAAGGTGTTATATTACACTGCGAATAAATTACCATATCTAAACTTAAATGCAATAATGTAAAACACTATCAGGATATTTATTTTTTAGGCTACTTGGAGTGTATGTATAGTGATGCAGAAAAATTTGATACTTTTAGCATATTTACGATAAGTCAGGACGGTGTTCTTATATATCATAGCTTCGTTAAACTTGGTTTTTTCTTATAAAAAAAACTTGCGAATGCCTCTCACGTTCGTAAGCAAAAATTTTGCAAGTTTCTTAAGTTTTAATGTAAATCAATGGTTACAGAACTTGAAAGAATGACGTGAATTGTGTTAATCAAAAATCTTATTATATATCTTTTCACAAATTCGACAAACGTTGCCTTATTCTAATTGGAGCTAAAATTTGCTTTATATCAGAAAATGAAGGTCTCTCTTGCGCCATAGTTCGCCAACAGGGAAGCATTACTTCGTCGTATCTAAAAACATTGAAAAACTTATCATGTGCACATTTGCGGCGTCAGGGTCAGGGCACGGGAAAATTGTGGGCTAATAAAAAGTGATGCAATTATATAAAAAATTCTACGGTCTAAGGAGTCACGAAATAAATAAGTTAGAGAAAGTTTTACATTGTTTGCGTAGCAAATGTTGGCTTTGGGAGACGCATCCCATCCATTAATTGCGACGCGAAATTGGACGTCCATTCACATCCTGGCCATGGCGAATCTCCCAAAGAAAATACTTCCCAGATAAGCACACCAAATGAAAAGATGTCGGATTGCGTGGAAAACTCCAAATTGGTCAAACTCTCGGGTGCCATCCATTTCCAAGGAAACGCCTAAACGATGAAGATCCTCATAGAAAATTCCTTATTAGTTTTGACAATTTTTTACGTATACCTGCTGGTTTGTCATCATATGAGTCTGGTAATCATACAGTTTTCTAGACATTTCAAAATCCGCGATTTTTGCGACAAGTTTATCGTCCAATAAAACGTTACGTGCGGCAAGGTCGGAATGCACGATCTAGAGTTTAGCGAATAATGAGAGTATTCATTACGAGTTCCCATCGTTAGCATGCAAGGTTACGAAAACATCAAAATTCGCAAAAAAATGGCTTAAAATGCATTTGCGAATTCGCGCTGGGTTGATGTTAAAAGGTTGGTGTTAAGTTCGCAAAAAATTTCAAAATTATGTCTCGATACGAACTTGTAATAAAAACCCTCAATGTTAATATTTATCACCTAATCACAATACTTTACATTGTGTGACGCCAGGTACTCCATCCCTGTCGCGATTTGATAAGTCCACGTGTGAATCTGCTGGATCAAGGCGTCCATAACGATTGAAAAAGGTCGACTGGCTTGTACCCTCTTCATGCTTTGCAGGTATTCGAGTAAACTTCCATTTTCACAGAGTTCCATTACTATGCTCACTCGTCCCAATATTGAAGGTGGGGCTAAGGAATCCATATATTTAAAGCCCAACAATTTGTCGGGTAGTTTTTCTAATGAATCTATTAAATAACCTTCCGTTTGGAAACACGCCCCAATAAAGGTGACCAAGTTAGGAGGCTTCTTTTTGCCCATACTTTTCATTAGCCGACCCATGTTGCGTAACTCATCCGTTAAAACGCTATCATCGTAATTCGAAGCAAATACTTTAATTGCTACCGGAATAATTGCTGTGTTAAAAAATGTGCCCTTCTTAAAAGTTCCTTTGTACACGACGGCCGAATTTCCTTCGCCAATCGGTGCCTTGTCAACTGTGACAAAACATTAGAATGAATTACAAGATCTAAATTTAATTCTTAATTGGTTGTAACCTGTCAAGCATTTTTGCGGTATCACAAAAACTTTGAATTGCTCGTTTCTCTGTAACTCAGCATAATTCGAGTATGCCGATATCATTCCTTCCGAATGTTTCAAGTACTTTGCATACTTGAAGATAGCATAGAGATATAATAACACGTAGAGATGAATTGGAAATGAAATGCTTGGTCGCATAAATATTGAAAGTAAATCTGGGTCAGAATTTTCCGCAATTAGAGCCCGCAACGAGGATACCGGATGTACGGGGGTCAGGAAGATGACCAATATCCAGAAAAATCTTTGAAATTTTTTATAATCTTTCTGCAAATAAAAATCCGATACCAATTATTTAAAATATTTGCATAGTATTAAATATCAGGCCATCCCACCTGACAAAGTCCTCCAAGAAAATCAAAAATGAAGCTTGCCGTAATCGGGATTAATAAAAAGAAGGTTGCCGCCTTATTTAAAATGTACCAGGGATCTGCAAAAGATATTAGATGTGTGTATACATATGGCTGGTAGTGGTAGATTCAAAATTTTGCAACCTGTGAATAAACTTGGATCGTCAATTTGGTCTTTTTTAAATCGTCGCCACATTAAAATCCAATTGAGAACCTGTTAGAAATGCATTTCTCCGTATTAAATTTCCACCTCGAACTTATGCAAATTTCCACGTGACAAGTTTGCCATTTTTTGGGGAGAAAAATATGGGTCACGTACTCTACGTCATGACAGCATGTTCTTTCGAAGTGATTGCATTTCCTGGAGTGACTAAGGCATAAAACATTTTTGTTAGTTGTATTTGCGATACATATCTCAAATATCCAACAAAAAAGATATTTGAGTCAGGATACAATATTCGGACCCCAATAAAAATGTTACCCCTATTCTATTGTATGGGCTGAGGATGAGAGAAAGCGATTCATGTTCAGAACAGTCATACATATTTACATATGTACAATTATAATTAACTCTGGGTTTTTATTTCGTCATTTAAGAAATCCTCGATCAATGTCATACATACATATGTAACCTTATTGCGTAAAAGCTTTTAACATGAATTCACCTGGAATTTCCCAGCTGCAAATAAAGAAATTATATTAACTAGAGAAACATAACAGGTCATCAAGTTATGAATACCTTTCACCTTTGCTTTTTCCTAAGCTCGTAAGCAACCTTATTTGCACATATGTATGTACATATTTATGTATGTACGCAAGTTTCATTACAAATACGGATCTTCTTGAGACAGTGACGTGAATTGTGTTGATAAAAAAATCTGTCAACCTGTACGTACTGGACATGGTAGAACTTTTAACCTTCTTATATACATATTCAGACGGGCAACTTGTGTATTGTACAGATGCATGCAGACACAGACAAATGCAAAACAATGCATTATACTATTTTTAGATTGTCTTACTTAACCTGACTCACTCACTATCGTCATCATCAACGCATTGCGATTTAAACAATGGTTTTAGAATTACTATTTCCACTCCGGGGATGCGCAATGCTTGAACTTCATCATGAACAAATTCAATTGCATAGCGATGATTTTCATATAAAATGAATTGCAATTCGAACGTTTGTCCTGTCGGAGCTGGGGACAAGAAGAAAACTCAAGCAAACTCTCAGCTAAAAAAATTGATTTTCATTTGCAACCATTACATCGCATGTTAGTTTAATTTCTCATAATTGTTATAGTTTTGAGTCTAACTTACTTAAGAATTTAAAGAATTAGCTTATTTTTATCGCAGGAATGGCGTTTTATAACGTATTTCACCACTGCATGACCGCATCCAGTTCGTCGCTAAAAATTTCGACGTGGTGGGTGTGGCCAAGCAAGGGGTCTGATGACACGAGCAGTCCCCCCGTGCAGTGCTCAACTTGTGGTCAGTATGTCCATGGAAGTCACACGTGTAGAAATTTAAGCTGAAATTTCAAATATGTAGGAATATTTGTAATCAGCTCTTGTATAAATTTTACACGATTAAAATTGTCTGTAATGTAATGTAGAAGTAAAATTATTCCTATATTATCAATCTCGTAGGAAAAGTAATACTTACAAGGAATTTCATCTGAAATTTTCCCATCTTATATGCATTTGTAAATATCTATGTCCATAAAACATAAATCGACATTAAATAAACCCAATGTTCCAAAATGCTTAATTTGTACGCAGGTTTACTTTGAACGTGTGTATGTAAATTGTACGCATGCAAAATATGTCTAATAACATCAATTACACGAGGGTCTTTGAATTAATTATGAAACCTGTTAATTATTCTTAATCTCCGAATTCTTTAATCTTCAACATTCATGCAATCAATGTGTTATTAAGTGAGGTGGAATCGGTGGAACTAATAAATAAATGGCAAAAAATTGAAGGTGTGCAGTGCGTGCATGGTTTCTTTTTCATACTACGGCCAACAATGCAATGTAAACTTGATCTACTTTCAAAACTTTTATTAATGAACAATTTGCCAGGTAGAAGTGATTTGAAGCATGAATTGTGTAATGAGGTTGGAGTAGTAGATCTGCGAGGTGGTCACTTCAACTCGCCATGATAGTCTAGTGGTTAGGACCCCGCGTTGTGGCCGCGGTAACCCAGGTTCGAATCCTGGTCATGGCATGCTATATTTTTGCTTTCTTAGGCTTTGGTCGCTTTCAAAAAATTTCTTAATTTTGTCAAATAATCTATCCATTATGTAAAATATTTGTGTATGGCTGCACGTCAGGGTGATATTCAGTTGTTCTAATTATGTTAAAAATTGAGAGGCGACGAAAAAGTTAAGAATCTTTGGGTATCTGAATTTTTTTCGTGGCTGTAGCTGGCAAATTTTAATGTTTTCCACCTCGGATCACCCGTCGTAATTCTTATCATAAACACATACCTAACCGTATTCGGCCTTAATGGCATGCATTTATTAAATACAGTATGCATAAAATACATCGAGTCGGACAACTTTCTCCATGGAGAAAGTTGAAAATATAATACATACATGTCCCTTGTATAACGTTCACTGAGGGAACTGAGGTCAACGTTTGTAACCTTCGTAACTGCATGAGGTTTGTAAGCTTACTAACTTTTCTTTGTACCCATTTCTAAAGAAAATCGACTTACGCACTTTAAAACCATGAGGGATTTAATTTATATCAAGGTTGTAGCCATGGAACAAGTTGTAGCTACGTAACTGCGTTAGGTCTGCAAGTTTACACACTTTTTACTCGAGTCATGAGTGATGAGTGAACTTTGCAAATATTTTTTTGTTAAAAATTGCCGCGAATGCTGCGTAACCTATAGCAACCCTGAATTCAACTGAAAATGCAAATATCAAAAACTCAAATTATTGATAACATTTTTTTACAAGCAAAAAGCTTGCGTTTATAGTGCGCAAGTTTAGTAAAGCTTGCAAATCAAATGTCCATATAAATTTATATGTGTAAAAGTTACACACTTACGATGTAAAGCTTATGCAAACCTTACACAGTTACGAAGGTTACAAAGGTTTACACGTGTTCCCTCAATGTTTTGCACATTCAGAACTTTTCATAAGAGTCAAAAATTTAAATAAATCCGAATCCGGCAAAAGTCGTACAATTGTAAATTTATCAATGCAGGTTATATTTCGAGCTTTATCCATACTTCATGATTTATTCATCCTCTCAACGTTACGCATCCATCCATCCATACTCCACAATTTTCAAATAACAAATTTTATTCCGATTTTCTAATTGATTACTTTTATAATTAATGGAATTAAAATTAAACCAGTGAAATCATGACCGAATTATAATGAAATTGACGAAGCAATACAAAAAGAAATTTATACAGTAGAAGGTCCGCGTTAAGGTCTACGTAAGAGAATTTACCAAATTTCAAAAGGTGAAGGAGCAAAAATATAGCATGCCATGACCAGGATTCGAACCTGGGTTACCGCGGCCACAACGCGGGGTCCTAACCACTAGACTATCATGGCGAGTTGAAATCCCCATCTCGCGAATCTACTACTCCAACCTCGTTGCACAATTCATGCTTCAAATCATCTCGGCACTTCTCAACTTGCAAAAACTAACCTCTTCAAAAGTTGTTGAAAGTAGAGCAACTTTTCATAGAAAGTTGTTTTAAAAAATTATCCACGCATGCATACCCTCTGTTTTTTGTCGTGTTCAACAAATTTAATTTCTTAGGTTTACTCATAGTAAACCAGATTAAACACTTTGTTCTTCATGTAAAATGTAAAAGTCTGAAATATAAAATGTGTCTTCCAAAATGTACAAAAGTAAATATGTCGATAAGACTAAGTAATTCCTTGTAACGCTCCTTAAACTATCCGAATCATTGCGTAGCTTTTCTCAACTTTATTTGATGGAATTGTGAAATATTTAATTATTCTGAGAAACCATTTTAATCTTTAGCTATTTACTTAACCCTACTGGAAATTCTCTAAATAGACAAATAAGTATGTAGTGAAAGTCAAAATAACTGCGAATATGCTATAAATGTCAAAAGGGATTGTGAAAGTGTTGCTATGTTAATTGTTATAAATATAAATAGTCTAAATTAGACTAATTGTCTAATTAAAAATAATTGGACACTTTCATGGAAATAATTATGTTGTTTCTGTGGTTATGTTATTAATGGGGAAATTCTATGGTATAATATATCATTTTATTTATACATGGATTTCCGACTGTGTAAAAAATTAACTAATTCGGATGATCAATGAGCTGGATTATAATTAATTTGTTTGAAAATAATTCTCATGAAAATTTCCATAACACATAAGAAAATAAAAGGCTCACGAATCACCAACAATGACTAAACCCTGCGCACTCAAACTTTGTCCGGTAACTTCAACGTTAAACAAAAGTGAAGCCTGCATGTTGATTGACTGACAAAAATATTTCCTTCGAATTTGAAATTTAAAATTTAATTAAACTACACTTCTTCCAAATAAATTAGTAACTCCACCCCCATTGTTGCACTCACCCACAAAACAAGATGTCTATGTCCAAGACAACAAACACGTACAACCGACAAAATTGGGAAGACTCGGTAAGTAAAGAATTAAAAATTTATAATAAAACTAAACATGGAAATTAACTTTTTTTAAATGAATTAGGACTTCCCCTTGTTGTGCGAAACGTGTTTGGGCGACAACCCCTATGTCCGAATGACGAAGGATCGTTTTGGTCAAGAATGTAAAATTTGCAACCGGCCTTTCACAATTTTTCGATGGTGTCCCGGAGCAAAAATGCGTTTCAAGAAAACAGAAGTTTGTCAAACATGTGCAAAATTGAAGAACGTTTGTCAAACATGTTTGTTGGATTTGGAGTATGGATTGCCGACTCAAGTTCGAGATAATGCTCTCAAAGTTCGAGATGCGTTGCCCAGGAGCGATGTCAATAAGGAATATTATCTTCAAAATGTGGAGGTAAGCATAAATAAGGAAATTATTTGTAATTATTTATTGAAATTGCTACCATGACAATTTATGTATTATTTTTTAGTCCTCCTCAACGGACAACACGGTGGCGTTGGGCGAGGTTGGCAAGGCAACGGCGCCGTCTGACTTATTAATGAAATTAGCACGAACTACGCCGTATTATAAAAGAAATCGGCCACACGTTTGCTCCTTTTGGGTTAAAGGTTCGTTTTTATTCTTATAGTTATAAAATATATTTTTCAATGCCTTCAGTTGTCATGGCAATGTAATTCATATTACTTTTTTTTAGGTGAATGCAGCAGAGGAGAAGAATGTCCTTACCGTCACGAAAAGCCAACGGACCCAGACGATCCATTGTCCGATCAAAATATTCGAGATCGTTACTATGGTTCCAATGATCCCGTGGCGGACAAATTGTTGCGAAGAGCAACGGCGCTACCGACATTGACTCCGCCGGAGGATAAATCCATTACTACCCTGTACATTGGAAATACTGGAGAATTTATGACTGAACAGGACTTGAGGGATCATTTCTATCAGTTTGGTTAGTTATAATTATTTTTATGTAATTAACTATTTCAAGCAGAACTAATTCCAAGTTTTCATTATGTAGGAGAAATCCGAAGTATATCCATGGTTGCTAAGCAACAGTGTGCATTTGTACAATTTACAAAGCGTGAAAGTGCAGAGTTAGCGAGTGAAAAAAGTTTTAATAAATTGATTTTACTTGGACGACGGTTAACAGTGCGTTGGGGTCGTGGGGGCGGTAAAAAAGATAGCGATCCAACAGGTGCGGGAGGGAGTAAACTTGTGGGTGTGCCAGGATTACCAGATTTCACTGGGGCCGTTGGTGGGAGTGGTTTGGGTGGATTTTTTACCGGAAATTTAGCACCAGATGTTATGGCACCACCGGGAGTGGTGTATTATCCTAGTATGGATCCAACCAGGATGGGTGGGGGTGGCGGAGAGTAATAATTACCATAGTTAAACTATTTTTATAATGATTATTCTTGTTTTTTTTAATAAACATTAATTTACAAATTGATTGTCATGTAAATAATTCAGTTTGTAATCATTTTTTCTAACTCTCCGCTTTTATACAATCGGACCGTGTCGTCTCCTCCCCCAATGCAGACTCCTCCCACAAAGACACGAGGAACGGTAGAGGCACCCGTCATCTGAGCCAAGATTTCTTGAATTTCACTCCCTAAGAAAATATTTTTCGTTAATTACTTTGGATGTCATGGAAATGTAATGAATTTTAAATACCTTGAGGATGTCCATTTAATTCAATTACGAGGTAATTCTTTGTCAAGTTGTCAAGTGTCTGCAGAAATAAGTTGTAGAATTGAAGTAAATTTTGCTCTGATAAATTATGGACATATGTACATAAAGTTTCAGAAAATAAATAAAAAAGTACACACCTGTTTCGCTTTTAACCTGTAAAAACATTAAAAAATTAAACTATATATAAGATAAATTTTAATAAAATTTTTTTATGGAAACCTTACGCATATGGACAGTAGCTTTTTGAGAAGACGACAATTTTATTTTCCTTGATCATTTTTTCTAAATTTCCACGAATTTCTTGCAACTCCATTTTGGATAAGTTTTATGATCGTTGTTTCCGTTATTTCCAATGGAAGCTGGAAGCTATTTTTGTAGGTGGTTTTGCGAAATAAAGTTTTTCAAATTAATAAACTCTGAAATTTTTTTTTGAGAAATATTTGTAGTAGAACAACCATGAATTATTTAATATTCCCAGTATCAATTTCGCAGAGAATAGCCTCGCATTTCTACTATGAAAAAACTAATTTCCATGAAATATTTTCATGAAGGAGGAAAATAATTTCAGTTATTATTAGAAGCTTTTACATGCATATTCAAGTTTACACATTGATTTTGTACCTGCATCATATTTTCCTTGCTTTAAGTTTAAAATTTTGACCAGTTGTTTGATGATTAGAAATATTAGAATCATAGTTACATAATATATACAAATTACTTGCATTCACTAATTCTAATTTCTTTGTTAGCAAAACGCATTTCTATGGGGAACAAATTCTACATAAAATCAGCATGCAAAAACTTTTTGCCCATGAAAGAAAAAAATGGCCTGATCTACGTTATCACAAACCATATCGATCTTAATCACGAGATTTGCTCTTCAGACTTGCAGGACATACGATCCACTTTGTAGCACAAAGTATTTCCTATCTTGGAATTAAATTGAGGGTGAAAGGCTACATACATATCTACAGATATGATATATACATACGCATGTGTCGTTTAATATATAAAGTGATTGATACAGATATTTTTTGCTACGTGTACGGTGAACACATTTATTTGCATAGATACATGTATAATGATGTATACGTAAAAAATTAAGCATGGCTAGTATATATGTATGTATATATTTTTCTTATCTACGTACAACATATGTACATTTATGTAGGAATATGCACATACACATATTCCTTATTGGGATGCGGAACACAAATGAAGAATTTGGTAATTATGAATTGCGTACCATATATTTTCTGCACATTGTACTGAACAGAGAAATCTCACACCACGACTTTGTTACCTAGCAAACGTTTGTTAAGATTAATACGCAGGAAAAACTGCCTCACGAATTGTCATATTGTCATTGGTTTATTCAGGCATTTTCATTTTCAGTTTATCATCGATTGTAACGAATTTAAATGCGTGCCCGAGAGACCTCGATCTAACAAGAAATGAAGTAAATTAAATTAAATCAATCAGTCATTGTGTACATGTATTTACACAATTGACAATTTTAGGCACAATTCCTCATTCGCGATGTGCGATTCGCGATATTTTAACACGACAACATACATATATTTCTGTGCAAATTAAACATGCATCTGCCAATTCATGAGTAATATTTTGTCAAACAAAACTAAGCAGTATTAAATGAAGTATGTAAATATGTACATGTACAGTATTTACTGTGGGAACTTATGTACATGTCATAGTACTACATTGTACTACATTATTTGGTTTTTCATGTTACGAGCCCTAGTAGTAAGGACACTCACCCTAAATCAGTTTTGGATGAGTGTGTTTTGTATGAAATTACTAAATACATAAAATCATCAATTCGTATGTACTTTCATTCAAGTTGCGTCCGTAATGACTAGTTTGAATGCCTTATGCAAATAACCTAGATTCGATGACGCAGGAATCTCCTTGTTTGCAATTTTGCCTTGCAGTATTTATGCATTCGTAGCACAATAAAACAGTTTGATAATGCAGACTAACCTAAGTTCGAGATCTGGTAGAAAATTCGGGAATTAAGAAATGAAGGATATGTATGCATTGAAGGACAAAAGTGCATATGAACCATCACGGTTCTTACCTTTCTTGACTCAATAATTAAATGTCAATTAATTTAGCCTTTAATATCCTGTGAGAAGCCAATTCTAGCATCTCGTTCTCTTATGCACAATGCAAATAAGTATATATATACATGTGCATACATAAATACATGCGAGTACATATGTATGTATTTCACTGTTAAAAATTTGAAACATCCTGTAGAGTCACATCGGTTTGTTTCTGAGCGGTAGATTTTGTATTGCCATAAAATTATTAAACCGTGATTCTCACTGTTATTACCGTACCGGTAGAGTCATATACATAAGTATAAATATGTACTCGGTATGCAAGTAATGATTTAATACCAATTGCCTCAGAGTATTTGTACATGTATAATTATGTTTACATACACGCGTTTATCTTCTAAATACTCGAATTGCTCGATCACACAACTTAACACAACTTATTATTATGCACTTTTAGTCAATATTTTAACAAAAAACCAAAAGCATCTGAATGTGTGTACTCGTACATATGTACATAACTTTGCTTTGTCTGCAAATAAATAATTTTATTGATCACACAATAATCATCTTTCAACTGTAAAAACTTACAAAACCAAACAAAAACACTTACACATAAGGATCTATTGAATGAACGTATGTATTTTATTTCTCGTCAATAATGGCGAATTTTTTGCATCGGTCATGCTGTATCCAATCTTTATAAGTAAATAAATAGTCCTAAAACCCGATTTGCACTTTTGTACGCTAATGCATTTAAAAGTACAGATTTATGATTTTAAGTATACACGTCTATCCTACCAAACAGTTGCTCGACGCATGCAATCAGATTAATTCTCTAAGCAACTACAAGCACAAAAGTAAGGCGAAATTTTTACACTATTCTCAAAATACACTGAAAAATTAGTCATTACTCATTCAGACCCTTCTACTCAATACAATCGCGAATATCTCCGTCAGTTTGTTGCACCTGTCACTTTTTCCTGACTTGGACCAAGTTATAAATGAAATATTGCACCCATCATTACAACGATGACACGTTACTTTTCATTCATTATAAAAACTTGAGCAATTTTGTTGCTTGTACAGCATATCGAAGCAATTTTGCTGATTGTGTAGCATGTCCAATGTGCGTGGGAGGTTGTGGCTACTATAATAAATCAAGGCTAATCCTCTTCTTCTCCTGTGATTCCACTTTTACTTGAAGAGATGAATAATGAAGAGATGAATTGCAATAATTTCCCCCCCCCCACAAAAAAAACACAATGTGGCATTCGTGCCAACATTTACTGGTGTACATACGCTACGCTAAATGACACACTTTTTCACTTCTTCATACAATTTATTGTATTTATTTATACTTTTGTTAAACATGTTTCTCTTTCTTCCTTTCTCAGTATTCAATTTGCCCATGACGTTCCACGACGACCACTATTGACTAACAAATATTTCATGTACTTTGAAAGCATCCCGATTATAAATAACTATTCGAAGGCTCCCTACCTAGCATCAGCCCGTCGATCAGTCTCATTTCTCCACCGCTGCAGATATGTCGGTACTACTTTACTACGTAATATTCGTAATATTTCTAAAATTTTGCCTTTTTAAAGAATCTAATTCTCAGTTTTGTTATACTGACCCGACATGCGGACCGGCCACGTGGCCGGGCGTCTGCACCACGGGGGGGATGCAGTCCCCCATCAATTTCGACGGGATGGACACAACGGTCGCCTTCCTGCCGTCGAATTTTCGCCATGTCTGGGAAAATTTGCCAATAGCTAAAAATTTCCTGATTTTAAATGCCGGGCATACGGTAGAAGTACTTTTTCCGCCGGGGCAGGAGCCTAAACTTAAAGGGTCCGCGATCGGGCTGCCGGGCGAGTATACGTTTGCACAGCTGCATTTCCACTGGGGAACGAGCGACACGGGGGGCAGTGAACATACCCTTTTTGGCAAGCAGTATGCCCTGGAGATGCATATGGTACATTACGCCACGCCGTATGGGAGCTACGCGGCGGCATCCGTGGCGCCAAATGATCCAAATGCGGTGGCCATATTGGCAATATTTTTCGAAATCAGCCCCGTCAATAATGTCGCGCTGATTCCGATCACCAAAGCGATCCCGCTCGTGAGAAGGTTTAACCGTTCGCAGGAAATTGATGTGACGGGATTTCTGAATTTGAAAAATTTGTTGCCAGCGCATCTCAACTTTTATCGGTACGAGGGATCCCTAACTAGTCCGGATTGTCATGAGAATCGAGTCTGGACCGTGTTCAAGCAGCCGGTGAAGATTTCCAAGCAGCAAATGAAACAGTTCCGGACGGTGTTTGACGACAGGGGGGAAATTATTGTGGAGAATCATAGACCACTTCAGGCCCGGAATGGGAGACCGATCACGTTCTATTTTGTCACGGAGAGTTTGTTTGATAAGATTTTGAAATTTTTTACGGCATATCTCTCCGCGTGGAAGGAAATTTTACTTTTCCCGTTTCAATTCTTGGGAAATCCGACCCTGTTTACGCTATCTTTTGGGAGAAAGTTGGAATGACTAAGGTCACTTGGCTGAAGAAATTAAATATAATTAAGTTGATACGCCTAATTGTTCTGTCTGACGTAAATTACTTATTTATGCATGCATGTATTTATGTATTACTATTGTATGTGGGAATAAAATTTGTGTACATATATTTCTCGAAATATTTATATTTGTTTACTCAAGATCTGTGATTATATATATAGAAATACTGATTTAATACCCTAATTTATTTTTATATAATTTATGTTTACTAAATTATTTATCTACATTAATATACGTATATAAGTACATATAATTAAAATGAACTTGTGCATTTAACTCACGGGGTCAAAAAAATCAATTAATTTTGAGTAAACCAAAAATCAGAATTTTAAAAAAATGTCAACTTTTCCTATCCTAGCTTTGATTTCCTTGGATATGATTTTCTGCAAATCTCACAGTCCATACAACTAAAGCAGATTTTTGCTGAACGCCAATCTATAAATTTATAACCAGTTAATCCATTAAACAAATCGATAATTTAAGACAGGTGGCTTCTACCAAACCATTGTTTTAAAGCAGCAAACAAATGTAAGACCACCTAATGTTTACATTCGTTTGTGAAAACTGAAAAGTTTTCACTTTGGGTTTTCAAACTGTCAAACTAAACTCAACTTTAAAAGGTGATTTAAAATACTTGCGTACATATTTCGTAATATTTATGCGTACACTGGGTTAACATTATACTATGGCCCATATAACAGAAACAAGCTTTATCCATATTTTAGACACCGTGAAAAATTGTGAAGTTCAAATTTATCACGACGGCATTTCTTCCGACCTTTTCCCCAAATCCAGCTATTCACCAACCACCGTGATGTACAAAATACTACGGCGATCTCAGCGGTACTCACGAGATTATCGAATTCGGGAATTCAATTGCAAACTGACCTTGCTTCTTTCAACCTATTTGATCCCAATTTCTACCCCACGTTCCACTGAAGATGAAACTCCGTACTTTTTTCGATGGAAGGAAATCGCCCATTTTTATTATTCAGATTTTAAATATCCTTTCCTAGACGAAATCAGAAATGGGATCCCAATTTTTGTCACAATATTTAGCAAGCACGATATGATTGCCCTTTTAAGAAGATTCTACAAAGATAACCATTCAAATTTGATCGATAATGCTGGAATTTTGTATATCAATAAATCCTAAAAGTTACTGTGCTACGAGGGGTTAGGAAACGAATTCGAGAAAGCGCCATGTACAGAGGGTGATGACACCAACGTGGTCGACATGTTTAACCAACTTCTTCTTCCACGCTGCATGTGGAAAGTAGTTTTCATTGACCAAGCTGCAAAACCGTTTTATGAAGATCTGATTAAGGAAATATTTCTGCGAACGAATAAAACTGATTGTGAAGACTATCAAAGTTACCATCCCGACATTTACTTCTCTCTTATGTACTTATTTGCGGAAGTCAATCTCCTCTCGACCAATGAGCAATTGCCAACCCTGGTTACCACGAACTTCCAGGGGTACCAATTTTTAACCTGTTACAGCAAACGCTACCTAACCTTCGCCCACTTCATTAAACCATTCCAGGTTGAAGTTTGGGTCATCCTTTTCATCTTCTTGGTAGTCCTGATCCTTGGAATCACCCTATACATACGATTTGGTGGCCTTGGTTCCACCCCATTTTCGCCGTGGTTGTTTATTCTCGCGACCATGTGTGAGGAAGGCGTCCTCGTGCCGGCTGAGCTGGAAAAGAAGGCTTTTTTTCGCTACACGTTTGGTGCATGGATTTTGGTGTCCGTCGTGTTAGTAAATTGTTACAATGGAATTATGGTAACGGATTTGAATGCTCCGCTTCCTGGCGAAACACCCTCCGTTTTTAAGGATTTGCTCTGTCCAGGTGAACTAATGAGTGAGAGAGACTATAAAATGCGCACGCAGCACAAGAATAAGAAGGCTACTGAAAGGTTTTACGAAGCGTGGGGACTAAGAATTGTCGGCAATGATTTCTGGAGACGAGAAGATTGTTTCCATCTCTTATCGTATCCTTTGGACCCATCGGGATATCAGGGGCTTAAAACGTATCCTTTTTTTGAGTTTTTGTACGATACAACATTCTGGTATTGGATCAGTCATTTTAACGAAGACAGAATTACAGAGCAAATTCTAGTCCTGTTCACGTTCTTGAAGTCTAAGCAATCCTTCGAGCCTTCCGCAGTGACAGAGGAAGAGACTAAACCACGTTGGCCAGAATACCATCTCATCCCACATTTGAATGCTTCCATCGAGAAGGAAGTGGTCGCTTGTGGGAAGGCAGTGCTTATCAGGGAGGTTGCCGATATGCAGGCTGAACTGCAATTTTTAAAGAAGTATTACCATTGGATAGAATTTCACAAAGGGAACGAAATACTGAGTCCGCAACCGTATGGAAGTCACTTTGTGAGAGCGGGTAATTCGAAAATTCCACGGCTGTACGAATCCTTGCTGGATGCCGGAATACTTGAACGAATCGATGAGAAGTATCACGCTTCAAAATTTATAGGGCGGAAACCAGTAGTAAAAGAGAGAAGGGGAATTGATCCCTATATAAAAATAGAGGGGGGGATTTTGTCCCTTTTTATTTTATGTATGTTTGCAAATTGTATAGCTTTCGGAGTGTTTTCGATAGAAATTGTCATTCTGTGTAAGAAACGTGGATTATTGTTGGTGTTTTGGTACAAATGTAGGTACTCCATTAGAAAAGTATTTAATGGGTCGTGGAGGTGTAAACGAACTTGTAAATGCGTATAGTTTTGCTAGTTTGAAATACTATTGACTATTAATAGTGGGTTGTCAGATAAGATGGTCAGAGTTTGAGCCAGGTCGTAGTGTACGCAGCTTCTTGGCGTTTATGACGAATGGTTACAATGGGTCACAAGGACGGATTTGAGCCGAAGGTGCATTTTACATGTGGAGTCTAGAAATTTGCATGCATGCAATTTTAAAAATAATGAATTGAATCGGCTTGAAATGTTAAATTGGAAGTTCCTGCATAAATTATAAATTTTCACTATGCACGTCAATGCTATATTTACAATGTATGCACACACATATTTAATAGCGTGCAAATAAAATGTTCATTTTCACCCTCAATCTCTATGTATACGAATAGTTTCATACACATTTTCCGTATAAAATTGTATTTTATTAAATTTAAACCAATCACTTATGTATGTATTTACATATGTACATACAGATCATCTCACAACGAAACTTCCGTCCCCCACTTGACCTGTGGAATGACACTCGCCGTACAAAATGCACAGCGCGTCGCTCTCTTATCAATTTTAGACCAGCACTCGCTACACTCGCGCTGCGCATCGGCTGCGTTTTCTTCCAACCTTTTTATCACCCAGTCGGACGGGAGGACGACGACGTAATACAGAACGACGGCCGTGATGAAGAACGTGATCAACGAGTCGATAACGGATCCGTACTTGAATTGGGATCCGTTCAAGGAGAAATACAGCTCGTTGAAGTTCGGTTGACCCCCAAATATTCCCAGTAACGGCGTCACCATTCCCGTCGTAATAGCGGTGATCACATTTGTAAATGCTGTACCAATAACGACAGCTACGGCGAGTTGGATGAGGTTTCCGCGGAAGAGGAAGTCACGAAATCCACCCATTTTATAAAAATTTTGTTCTAAACAAATTTCAAAATTATGTATTTATTTCAACTGTATTTCTATGGGGGTATTCATTACGAGTTCAGTATTGCAACGTAATTTTGAAAAATTATTTCCAAACTAGATGCGCAAGTTCGCAAATGAACTTGCAAGCCAATTTTTTTGCGAACTTGGTTTTTCACTAACGACGCGAACGCAAAATGAATACCCTCTTTATTCGATTTATTTATGGAACTTTCTTACCCGATCTTTATTTGTGATGTAAAAATAGGTGGAACGAATCCTCTAAATATTTGGAAAAACAGCGTACATATGTACACATTTCGCACAAGCAACTTGTTCTCTGAAAATGCGAAAAATAACTGAGTAGCTAAATATTAGAAGCAAAGAAGTTTTTACTTTAGTATTTATGAGCTGATAACGCCACCACACTTGCGATGAGAACAGACAGACATATGTCATCGTTTAAATGAGTTATGTCATTCCTCAATAATTTTAAGACCATATTTTCCAAGCTGCATTTACTTACACATTATTGATGCGATGATGATGCATTAGATTACGTATGTACATACATACATACATTTTAACATATTAGATTTCATACATACAGATGTGCTTGTTAAGCAAAATGAAATATAGATATGTACACAAGTAGGAGCAAATTTTTTAGCATTTTTACCATTTCACTCATTGACATTGAGTAACAGTCATGCTGGAAGTGACATTGTGCATTATTTGTTAGAATGTAAGATTCATCTATTGTCTTAGGACATGTGCCAAACAAAGAGTGATGGCATCATCCATTTTTCTATGCAAGTGACAGACAACAAGAAATTCAAGACTTGAATACGAATGATGAGTCCTCTTAATTCCATGAAATGTATTTACTTACTTGCTAAATACATACATACAGTCAATGGAACAAGTATTGGCAACACCCACGCAAGCTAAATAAAATTGGCTATAACTTTGGCATGCATTATCGAATTAGCATGAAAATTTGTACGCATTTACGTGGGTGTTTTATTATTAATTTTCAAAAGGTATGTTCCGCACTGTTTCTCGCCAAAATTTTGATGAAAGAACAAACTTCAAATACATTTAGGAGGCTGTAATTTTTTTCAGTTCTGTAGGTTAACATTAACACTAGCAATAACCCATTAAAATTTACCTCGAAAATATGCCAAAATTTACGACTTCATATCACTATCATCCGAAAACAGTTTTCCCCTGATGTCTTTCTTTAAGTTTCGAAACGAATAATAATCACTAAGGGTCAAGTCTGGACTGCTCGGGGTGTGGTTTGTGCAGGTAAAGCGATTTTCGTCTGCACTAACCCTCGCAAAAAGCCAGGTATGAGGAGGAGCGTTGTCGTCTCAAAAAAGGCCAACTCTATATTTTGACCCCACGTTTCTCTTCAACCGGAGGACGCAGCTCCTTCTGGGTACCTGCATACGCGGCCCCATTTATTGTAGTATTTCCAGCAATAAATTTTATAAGGAGGGGACCTTTGATATCCTTGAAAATGGTCATCATCAATTTTTTGTCAGATTTTTGCACTTTTCAATTCTCGGGCGGTGGCAACCCCTCCTGCTTCCATTGAGCGAATTATTATTTGGTCACCGGGTCATAATAGTAAACTCAGGTACCATATTTAGCTAATAAAATATTGAGCAGGTTCAAGTCTTCATTTAATAGGTTAAAATTGGCATTGCAAAAGTCGACTCGATCATGTTTTTGAGATGCCGAAAGCAATTTTCGTACCCAACGGACGGAATCCATTTTCATACCTAAGTCTTCAGTTAACATGGAACAAATTGCTGGTTTTGGAACACCCATCTCATCTGCTAAATAGGACAGTTTCAATCGCGGATCTCTCATTATTGGTTCTTCTAGTTTCCGGAGCCTTTCTGTGGAAGAAACGGATTTTGAGCGTCCTGGCGACTTTTTGCCCGAGACCTCGTTTCGCCATCATTTAAAATTATTAACCCAATTGAATTTGTGTTTTGTGTTGGGCAGTTTTCATCGTAAATTTTAAGCATTCAATCATAAATCTGCGACACGTATTGCCCATCCAGCATTAAAAATTAAATCACACTACGATATTTAATTTGCAAATCTAGCATTTTTTCGTCGAGGTAAAGTTTGCCGATTTATTGCTAGTGTTTATGCTAACCCACAGAGCTGAAAAAAATCACAGCCTCCTAAATGTATTTGAAGTTTGTTCTTTCATCAAAATTTTGGTGAGAAACAGTGCGGAACATACCTTTTGAAAATTAATAATAAAACACCTACGTAGTTAATTTAATGTTGTTTTCGATTATAATCATGTTTTACTGCTCAAAATTATATTAACGCAGTTTTTAAATAATTTGCTGGAAAATTTGCAAAATTAACCCGCAAAAAGTATTGGCACCCTCTAACTTAAAAAATTATAGAGCAACGAAACGCCAATTTTACTGCGACAAAGTGCTTCTAGTATTGCGTGGCACCTCCCCTCGGCCCAATAAGAGCAGAAATAGGTCGTGGAATTTATTCGACAAGGTTCTTTATAACGTTTTTTTATATGGTTGGCCACACTTGTTTCGAACTTTTGACAAGCTCGTTTTTCGTCGAGTGGTTTCCCACCGGTCTCTCTTTTCGCAGCCCAAACAATCAGAATGACATCAGGAGACTGTGCAGCCAACGAAAGAAGCGTAACCTTTTCGATCTCCAAAAACTTGCATCGTTAATTGGGGTAGCTGTTTTGAGTCACTGCATTTTTGGAATATAAAATTCCTCCCCAGGTCAGGTTTTTATCAAATAATTTCAAATTATCGTTTGGAATGATTACTTAGACCTCCCTGGTCATGATTTTGTCGATAATGACCAGGTAAACACGCCGCCACCTAGTCATTTAACCCCAAACCATAATCGATCCTCCTATGTGTTAAACTGCCATACGAACGTTTTCGTATTTCTGAGCCTTTTATGGCATCCGCCAGACTTGAACCAATTAATGAGCTCCTAATAAGTAAAATATGCCTATGTCAGACCAGTAGACTTTATTTCATTCATTGGAAGTCAATTGAGGCTTATATTTAGCCCATTCCAATTTATTGAGGTGGTTCGCTTTGGAGACTCTCTCGTCGGTCGGGCTACTGGAGCCTGAAACCCCAAGGCATAATTTTTTAGTGAACACCAAATTGAATGATATGTTTGCCCCACAGTTGGTACTGCAATTCAACATGGATTTGGGGGCTAAAATCTTCCCATCTCGAGTGATTTGTTGCTTGATTCATCAGTAGATTTTGGGCGTAGGTGACCTTTTTCCTCCGCATCGTCGAAAAGTAGAAACTGAGATCTTCATTTTATATTTCTTTGCTACGTTTTCAATAGTGAATATGGAAAAGTATGTTTTCTGTTTGATTTTTCGATAACAAAGCATTTTTATGGAAGAGGCATGAATATTTCTCGCCGCGCCAAATACAGCTGGTTTGGTGCCACCATTTTGGCTCCAGACAACACAACTGTAGACTTAAAATGTCGCTAACGTTATATTTTGTCACCTAATTACCTTACGTAAGGAAATGTGGAAGATGGTTAAGAAAATTGTGTCGAGTAACTAATTTAGCCACATGTTGCCAATACTTTTTGCAGGTTCGTACCTGACTAGTTAGGGTCAAAATTTGGATTGCGTTATGTTTACTAGATTTAAATCGGAAACACGATTATAATCGAACACTACATTAGATTTATCAAATGTGTTCAAAGTTTCATGCCAATTTGATAACGCATGCCAAAGTTATAACCAATTTTATTTAGCTTGCGTGGGTGTTGCCAATACTTTTTCCATTGACTGTATATGTATATGTGAGTATGTACAATAAGTCGTGAATCACGACCTCCTATAAAATAAGGCATCCTGATCATCCATGCCTAAAATATTTACATATTTATTGATTCAAGTGTATAAAGCGGATCATTGTCGTGCGGCACAATTTCTACAATAACAGAATTAAATTAAATCAATAAATGAACAATTTTGAAAAATACTTAAACCTGATAAGTAAAGTGTCCTGTTAAATAATCCACCGATTTTTTAGCTGGAACACGGGACAGATTTATGTAGCTGTAACATTTTAGCAAGTAAATATTCTGTATTAAAATTTTTATCACTAGTGAACTGAAGATTAGTTCTTATTATTGGCATCATCTGTAGGATTTTGATACAAATTTTGATAACAAATTCTTCTGAAATTCTGAGAAAATGGGATATTCCCGAAAAACTGGGTGGGAATACGTAGATGAATAAGAAATTTACCACTAGCAAAAAACAAGCTGACTGACCCATTAGGGTACCATGCATTTTTCACAGAAACAGTGGCTGTGAAAACTGGAAGTTCAATGCGAAATTGTGCAAAGCAGTTCAACGACTGGAAACGATTTAAATGAAAAACAGGCAAAAACGGTTGGCCACCGAGAAAAAAATTCGCCGATAATCCCAAGTGTGGTCATAGCACGTAAAAAATCATGTGTCCCTTCCGAAAACGATACTGATAACCATCTTAAATTTACGGAGATCATTAAAAAGTGGACATTTTTCATGGTTAGGAATTGTAACGCCACGTTGTTTGGAGTTAAGTATATATGAATATCGAATTGAGTTTCATGCAGAATTACACTGTCAAGATTGAAAGCACAGAACAGAAAATAGGTCGTATATTTTATTAATTGTTAACTTCAAGTTTTAATGAAAATAATTGATTGGGAAAACCCCGAGGTGGGTCAGTACCTTGATTATACAAAATGTATATGTATGTACATATACATAACTAAATTTCAACTTCATCGCTTTCCATGTATACATATCTACTTGTTTATATATAAGCGACATAAGCGTACTTCAATAATTATGCACAAACTGGTCAGCTTTCCTCACAAAATTGCACAAAATGGAGTTGCATGAATTTGGTTTTGTTTCTTCAGCATTTAGATATTTACTTAATTAGCATATATTTAAATTGTGCACATTCGGTAGCAACTGAATATTTATTTAACTACTTAAATGTACATATGCATGTACATACCTCCCACCTCCTTGTGAATAATTTATTGCTTCAAATATATGCATATTCCAGGTCGTTTTAGCATGGCCATAACATAATTAACTTCATATAATTATTTAACACCGGCTTTTTGGTCTTGTTTGCTGGAAAACTTGCTAAAGAGCAAGTTTTTGTTCACACGTAGAGATCCCAAACTGATGTGCAGACTTGCACTTAGGTCTTTAGTTTATATGTACATATTAATTATATGAGTTTTTAAAAAGTTTCAGGTTATTTTGTATTTAATTATATGCATATGCGCAGCTAATATTTTTAAGATAAGTAGTTTGAAATGGACTACTTATATATGTACAAAGTCAGATGTCAGATTTCCTTCATAATTAGTAACCATGAAAACTTTGCAATATGCGACTTTACTAGTGAATTAATGATAAAATAATCTCATCAGGAAAATTAGGCCCTTAAATCCGTCTTACCTTAGAGGAATAATTATCACGCCTCACCCTGAATATTGCAATGATCTTCAATAACTATTACGATTTAATGAGTATAATCAACTTCGATTTTACAATCTATCATTAAACATACCTACATAAATTCCTCACCAATCCGGCAAACTATCTTTGCTGGGCTAAGTACTTACCTTGTTCCGTAAGTATGTAACTTGCGGACTTTCCACAATTTTGGTTGAGCAAGATTCCACACGAACATGCCATTAGCACACGAGTAAGAAAGTAATTAACCAACCAACCACATCTTTTCAACTTGCAATAAATTATTGATTTACCTTTTTGAACACGCACACGATGATTTCCTGTATAAAACAATTGTCCAGTTTTTGTACAATTTTACACTTTACTTACTAAACATTATGACCTCAGAGGTAACCAAACCTTCCGACTGATCTCGGTATGGACCATGCAGAAGTGATGCGATTGATTTAAAGGGGCAAAAGTTGAGGTAAAGGCATGCTCTCACTGCTTGTATACATATGAACATGCGTTAATTATATCATGGGCATACGGGGTCAACATTATACAAAAATCTATCACAGTCTTTATGTACGTCATGCATATATGTACTTACAAATTCAGGGATTCCATTACACCTGGAGCAAAATGATCTCAGTGTCGCAATCACTTCATTCCCAACGTACGTATACATATGTACATATTTTAATCACACATATGTCTGCATGTACATATTTTTTAAGATGTCTATGCCTAAAAATTTTTGTTAAATCCTGAAATGCAAAACTAGGAATCACTCAATGAGTTGAGGTCGAGAAGAAAAGATCATAATTATTTCGCCTTTTCGGATTAACTTAATTTATTATACCTACATCAGAAAACTTATTATTTCTTGTTGAGGAAACATGGACAATGGGGAGAAACAAGATTTAGGTAAATATTATTAATTCTTATTTGATTGCATTGCATGCAATTTTTTCAAAATCAATAACCAACTTACATAGTCTGTAATCATGGAAGGATATCTAGAATTCTGGATAACCAAGTCAATATGATCTTATCATACGAAATAGGCAATATAATAATCGTAAGAACAAAAATTCGAGAGTTTTCGAAATCTGGCAAATTTCGCTGCTTTTGATATTTTCAAGCTATGGAAAAGTTGCCTTGAGGACGCCTGTTGTACTGAACTATCAATACTTAAACGAGTCTGTACCAAATATAAATTATATGTAATCGTTAACGATCAAACAGTATATACGTAATAATTTCCGTTTACTAACGATAGTAAAACTTTTCCTGGAACAAAATATCAACTTCAAACAAAAACAATAGCTCAATTTTTGTCTCTATATTAATTTTCTCCTTATTTATATTTACCAACATTATAGGTGCCAATGGACCCTTATCCCTACAAAAGTTGCCCTTACATCAACAACCCCTCCTTAAAAAGAAGAATTCAAATCAGAAATTCATCGTGATCCGAGGTTCAAAATGCACCCTTCGATTGGGAAGTTTTATCATCTGCGGCCTCTTCCTCCTCCTCCTGGCAATTTTAGTCATCGGTGCCATCGAAGCCATAATAATCACGAATTTTATAATACCACGGCTACGGTTTGACGTCCGAGGAACAATGAAGGGCAGCATGAACGGAACCATGTCGTATCTACCCACAGCACTGAATCCAGACTTGGATGTGAATTTAGAATTCGTTTTTTAACTATATTAACTTTTGTCCTCGATTCTGAGGTAAATTTTATAATTTTATTTTACTCAGCAATCTACTAATTACTTATAATAATTTTGAAACGTATACATCATTAAAGCAAAGATAAATATTACACATTATGATCGTATTATGTAACCCACGGGCGATTTTTCTACCTTACTATGTAGGTTAAGGTTTGTATGTGTTTAGATGCAGTATTTACGTAATTTTAGTCTGATACATAAACATATTACCTTTGCTTTTGCTGATAAGCCAGCGCAAATATTGCCATAACACAATTCTATGTTAGAATTGAAAATTTCTCGTGGAAACTTTGATCAAAGTATTCTCCAAGTTTTCATGAAAGTATATAAGTAACAGTGAAATATCCGCAACTTCATTATAAATTTTAGCTTCACGTGACCATGTTATATGCTTTTAAATAAAAAAAGCGGTAAGCTTAAATAAATACGCACATTCTGTCGGCTTTCCTCATAATGAAATTAACAAGAATGAATGAATTTTATTTGCTTCTTCGGCTCATTCACTCACTTCATAATTTCCATGTAAATGTACACATGAACATTCCTATGCCTTTGTACCTCTCAATTCCATATAAATAGGTACATATCTAGATACTTTGCTGGGTGAATATTCGACATCGTAGTAGTACGGCAATAAAATGAAAAATAGATTTACATATTTGTACATACATGCATGGATTTTCTACGATTCAGCAAGTTTTTGTTCCCACGTTGTTAAGATTAGCTTATAAATATGTGCATATATAAAAATTATGTAATTTTTCAAAGTTTCAGGCTATTCTGTGCATAATTCTGCAAGTAAAGCTAATATTTCCCACGTAAAGATACCCACCAAACTGATGTATACATGTATAGACTTCGTTTACACTTGCATACATAAGAATTATATACTTTTTTAAAGTTTCAGGTTATTCTGTACTTAATTACACACATGAAAATGCAGAGCTACTATTTTTAAGATTATACTTCAGATTAGTTCATATATGATTTCAAATGTGCCGACTTACCTTGCCTGAATAGATTGTTGGAGTACGTGCACACTTATTATGTGCACGCAAGATATTTCTGTACGTACGAGTATGTATATTTTAAGCGTCTTAAATAATGTTTGTGATTCAATTAGTCGCAACCAACATCGATTTCGCAATCCATTCATTCTTCACAAATCTAGCAAACTGTGTTCGCTTTTTACCTTGTTCCAAAAGTTTGCAACATGCGGATTTTCCGCAATTTTTAGTCCGCACTCACTTGGCTTAGTACCAGTAATTAATTAACCACGCCTCTGCATATTGGAACAAATTGCTGAATAACCTTTTTTATCAAGCACATGATTGTTTCCTGCTTCCCATCGTTCCCAACGACGTTCACAAATACATATGCGTTTACATATTTAAAAATTCTTGATAAACCCTAAAATCTATAAAATAAGAATCACTCAGCAAGTTGAGGCCGAGAAAAGGACACGACAATTATTTCGCATTCGCTTGTCATATATTGGTTCATACCTGAGATTCTAAGGCTAAGAAACTTATTCTTTGCTGGAAACATGGACCATGGAGAGAAACATGATTTAGGTAAGCATTATTATTCATGGTGAATTGCATGCAATTTTGTACCAAATTCTGTTGAATTACAGATCTGTAAACTAATTATTAAATTATTCTAGTATGTATATTCTTATTCATAATCTAAAATACATTCATAGATATTCGGGATAACAAAGTCTAGGCTTTATAATCTGCTTAGCAAATTCTTTTGTTTATTTACATATAGTATGAAGTCAGGGTAATCAGGACAGAGTTTTGTCTCTCGATTAATTTTCTCTCTATTTACCAACATTTCAGTTGCAAATGGACCCTTATCCCTCCCAAAATTGCCCTCACATCAACAACCTCTCCTTAAAAGGAAGTCTTCAAATCAGAAATTCATCGTGATCCGAGGCTCAAAATGTACCCTTCGCTTGGGAAGTTTTATCGCTTGCGCACTCTTCCTCCTTCTCTTGGCAATCTTAATTATCGGTGCGCTGGAAGCCGTACTAATCACGCACTATTTAATACCCAGGCTACAGTTTGACGTCCGAGGAACATTAAAGGGAACAATGAACGGAACCATGTCGTATCTACCGGCAGCTATAAATCCTGATTTGGACGTCAATTTAAAATTTGTTTTTTAGCCATTTCTTTAACCCCTAGCCATGGGAGACCGTTTAAAAACGTTTTAGAGTTTTTGCTTTAATTCGGGAGACCGTGAAAAGCCGTTCACAAAAAAAGTCTCTGCCTTCGGGGTCAACGGCTTTTCACGTTTTCACGTTTCCATGTCAGGTGCGGGACAACGGATATTTCCGTGGTAAAAATTATTTAGCTGATTCGGGAAACGGTAAAACACGTTGGCACTAAAAACTTAAATTATTAGGGCCTTGGTTCAGAATCGTCCGTGGTAACACTAGGTCACTTTCATATAACTTCGCCCCTACTTTGCATAGGATGGGTTGCATGTAAAATTTTTGACTCTGGTTTACTAACTGCTAAAACTATTCAAGAAATTTATAACGAAGAGTTATTGAGGCCAAACCACACCCGTCTCGTGTAATCTTGATTTTGCCAGGACATGTTCATTTTTGCTAAATTTCAACGTTGATGAAAAACTAGTGGGAGAAATTAGTTTAGGGTTTTCCCAGAAGCTCGACAAATATTTTAGTTAGTACACCAACTATCTCAGCTAATTTATATAGGTTCAGGGGATTATTTAAGATACAAAATATGAGGTAAAACCAGCGTCGCCAATAAATAAAGGGTTATATACACCTTCTATCAAACTCATAAATTATCAAATTGATCTCCTCGTCTAGATTGAGGTCTTGGCTGCATTTAAAAATTAAAATATACCAAATGAATGCATATAGTTAGTCAGAACTCTTGATCCAAGTTAAAAAAAAACCTTATGTAGATCCACAAACATGTGTGGTTTGGGACCAATAGCTCTATTTTACAAATGTCTTGAGTAGTTTTGCATAGTCATAATTTTGCACCAAAGTCATAGTTCTTGACTCTAATTATCATGCAACTTTGCTTTACAATGTTACACGTAAATTTTAATACTCATCATTTAAAATATGATATTTATTGACGTTGTCCCGCAGTCAATTTTCTCCTAACGTGTTTTGCCGTTCTCCCGAATTGAGCATTTATAAAATCCTCCCGAATCTAAGCAACTCATATATTAAAAGTTCCCAGATTTAGAACTTGCGATATTTTAATTATTTTTTGGCTTCCCGAATGATCACAATTGTGGTCATCGTTTCGATGACCACGCAGCAACGCCAAACATAGTTACCGTTTTTCCTCGGCTAAGGGTTAATATCTTGTCCTCAGTTTAATACATTTTTTTATTTTTAATAGAGCGTACTCACGACAACCTTCGCATATCTCGATTTTTTCGCAAATTACGTATAACAAAATATCTTATAATGCTTACAAAATATGCGATATTTCACAAAACCTTTAGTGGAAATAATTGAATCTTCTTCGCAAGTTTACCTAGAAAATAAGCTTGTTTTTGTCGTGAGTTCGCTCAGAGTAATCTATAAATTTTTTAAGTTGAAAGTGCTTACATAAATCCTTAAAGTAAAATAAAAATCTTTGCAAAAATTTGTACCATATTTATTTCGATCTGATATATATGTTTTAACGAAATTTCATGGGTTTTCATTAGCCAACCACTTGTAGCAGATGTAACAATGCGACTGCATGCTTCCACCCGGAGTAAGACTTGAGGTCCCCTTGCCTTTCAAAAGTCTTAATCCAATGTGCGTCCCTTCCTCGAAAGCGAACTCGTCGCTCAAGTAGTCTTCACTGTACAACCATTTGTACGACGTCGCCGCATTCACGAGGACCCCGTCAGTCCAGCATAAATCTGATCGACCCATGCAAAATGTCACCATCATGTCAACAGCAGAATAATTGGGGGTATTCAGTATATAGGGATTGGCACATTCGAATCCAAGCATAAGTTTATAAAACAAATTTGCGAATTAAATATTACCCTTGGTAATGCACAAGTTCGCACATGAATTTTCAAGCCAAAATGTTCGCGAACTTTGGTTTTTGCTAGTGTTCCTAACGATGCTAACTTGCTAATGAATACCCCCAATATTTAGGGAAATTATGCAAGGGAATAATTGGTTCATGAAATTCACTCTGATTTAAATTTGTCGACTTACCCATATCTGTCAAATTCCCCACGAAATCGAGACTTTTTTGCGTAAGAAACACGGCCAGGTTCATATCTGATAATTTGCATCGTGCCGCCGCCTCGGTTTGGGTTACCTATAGTTGTACAAAATTTTGATAAAATTTAGAATTTCTCACGAAAAAAAATGTACCGTAAATATATGTGTACCAGAGTGTGGCTCAGGTAAAATTCTTTGAAGCCATAACGTCCCAGAAAGAACAGATCTTTGGAGAATGGTGCATTCTGCTTTGGCCGGGTACATTCTGGTTAAAGAAAAATTACAGGGTTTAACTTAATGCGAGTTGTTATTCAATTTAATGCAAATCATTGAGGGTATTCATTACGAGTTCGCATCGTTAGTAGAAAAACAACGCTGGTAAATTCGCAAAAATTTTGGCTTGAAAAATTATTTTGAGAATTTATGCAATTTCAAGGTTTATTTAGTTCCCAAAATGTTTTGTAAATTAAGTTACGATGTGAACATGTGAACTCGTAATGAAAATCCACGATCATTAAGGTTGACAAATACCAGAATCTTGCCTGCTTTCGACCTCCGCTGAGGTTGCAACGAGCAGCAAAAAAATTGGTATTGTGATCAACTCCATGTCCAACTGAAGAATAACGTCACCTTGTTTGAACACTGCGTATTTAATTATTCCTCCAAATTAGTGTGTGTATGTATATATTTAGGTATTGATTATGTACTTATACCTGTATAAATCAACCCGAATTCTAGTACAGCATGTTACAAATTTAATTCTTTATCTTCAAATTAAATTCAAGAATAATACACACAAAGTATTAATAAGTTACCAAGCTACGTATATGTTCACAAGCGGAAGAATTACATCATTCCGCTATGAAATATGCATATTTTAAATGATGTCGACTGTCGATTATCAAAAGAGTGATTGGGAATGACTTAACTGATCTTGGCAAACTAATTTTTCACATAAATCCGTTATCGCTGTCAATGTCACCAATTCTCTGAAATTTTTCTCTACGACAATTAATAGTTAATTTTCACCTGTAGGTATCTATGCATGTATCTGTTTATACATAGATGTGTACATGCATATGTACGTCAGCCCAGAACACAACTCTGGAATGTCAACCCGTCCTAAAGTGACTAATCGGCTCAAATCAAACTGACCACACACAATTGATAGGCATTATTGGACACCAAAATTTACCCACTTGACGTAACGATGTCAAAATTATTCTGAGCCTAATAAATAGAACGTACAGTTATATAAATTTATTATGACATCCACTTCAAGTGTCGCGTTATGAAACAGCGTTGCTGGGTTTCACTGAATTTTGGTCCAAATTCTGTTATTTGTCACATCTCGAGTGGATGAGGTGATTAAATTTCCCAATAACAAAGTTACATAAGTATCTTATATGATTCCTGGGAATGATATGCGCTGATACTTAATTATAGATTTGTTAGGTAATTAAACCATCCGGTGTGATGCTTAATTTCCCCTATATAAACCTTTCCTGTCTCCGAATGTAAAACCAGAATCGATCCAATCACGAGTTGAAGAACAATTAAATATTTGTATAATTATGAGCCGAATCGTACTAACCACTATCCTCCTTCTCGTGGGAGTCGCCATGGGGGCAGTTATTGAGCTAGAATCATCCCCAGAGCTTGAATCAGTCGCTGATAGAGCTATCGGTGAGTAAAAAACTAGAAAAAACATTTCAAATGCAACTTTTCTAAATTTGACCCACAATTCAGGCCAGTTGACCCCAGAAGTTGAAGAAACTTTGAGAAAATACCGAGCCATCATTTTCATTGGGCAGCTTGGGACTAAGAGATTTTACTTCGACAGTGTTGTAGTAATGTTTCTACTCCTAATTTATTAAGTAGTTAAATATTTACATTCATAGAGAAAAAAACCTGATTTATTTTACGCAGTTGTCCCAAACCAATGCCCGAACTAGTTGTACCAATATGGGAATGACTTTGGCCGAATTTGCCAATCAGGCCGAAATCGACTTTGTCGCTCAACGCACCCCAGCCGGTAAGCAGATAATTTGGTCATATTTATTTAGACAAAGTTGATTTTTACCATCCCATTCGTCAATTAAACCATCTTCTTAAAATAACTTGAACCGTTTGAATGAAAGTTTTTCTTTTCTAGATCGTTGCTGGACAGGGGCGTCGGTTGTCAACTCGGCGACATCTTACAGATGGTTGGGAAACGGCGAGTATCTCGCGGACGGAATATCTTTTGAAAGTGGGACGTTAACAGGACTCGTTATAAATGAGTACAGCTCCTCCTACGGGAGACTCCATCCTTACTCGAGCTCTGACACTAAATGTTATTTCTGTCATCAGCGTGCCATATAATTGACATAAGTACCTATATCTGAACCGTGTCATTTTAATTATCAATTTTTGTTCAGAATTAAATAAAATAGTTACCAAAGCTTGGAAGTTTCGTTTTTTAAATTGATTGAGGAGAGAACCTTTTACATAAAAGATGAATAAACCGATTTTGTTCAACTATTTGTAATTACGCATGCATGTGAATACAAATGTGCTTATTTATTTATTGCATGGAGTTAATCCAAATTTGTACGTTGGTGATACACTTAATGAAATGACATGCTTCGTCTTAACCTGATGAAATTAATCAGGTTAATCAATGGTACGTACAAAATCGTAGGAAAAGTTAAATTGAGACAAGTTAAATGAATGTGTTAAGCAGTCTCGCCTTGTTTCTATGCACTCAGAAACCAATTAAATGTGAATTATTTCTTCTCAAATGTACATACTCCTTTCAATATGTATTTAAATTAGCTTCCACCTTATTACCGATTTTATTACTATTTTCTTGATTGGATTTTTTGAAGTGAATAAATATTTCATTTGTAGTGAATATCCGAGTACGCGTGCAAAGTCTCGTTTTATTCTTTACAAATTCGTCATGAGCTATTGACTTAAGACCTGCTGTACAATACTCATAAACGACATGTCGATGAGGGATGCAAGTCATATATTTATCAATGAATGGATATTATACTTTGCAAATCAGTATTTAATTATCCAATCTCAATTATCTTTTAAATTAACTAATTATTTACATATATGTATGTGTATGCATATGTATATGTCAACTTCAGTCAAGACTTAGGTACATTTCCGATCGGTTTCTAAATAATATAGAATTTTAAAATCGTCCCACCTTTAAATATTTCTGAAAATGTCGGAAACCCAGACCCAGAGTAACACAGAGCCTCAAGATAAACACGAGTTGCAACGGTCCGAATACCGAGTAAGAATAGCTCCCCTGCCAACAATTAATATCATTTGGAGCCACTTGACCACACTGTACGGAATTTATCTCATACTTTCCGGCCAAGTTGGTTGGAGGACGCTCATCTTTACCTGGATTTATGGGCTATGCTCCCAAATTGGAGCACATGCAGGAGCACACCGACTTTGGTCGCACAGATCGTACAAGACCAAGCTTCCTTTGACGTTACTATTGATTTGGTGGCAGACGATAAGTGGGCAGGTAATCAAGTTGAGCAAAGTTTCAAAATAAAATATAAGTACCCTTTGGTGTTTATCTCCATATTTAATGCAATACTACAAGAAAATGTACGTGCGATTTGTATTGCGCCATTTTCTATTAGGTGTATTCACGTCGTCGTCCTAAATATTGAGTAGCGCAACTGATTAGCAAATCATAAAGCAAATAATCTTTAAAATCATGAACAATTACTGGGTTAATAAGTATTATGTATGTATGAAATCACAAATTCCAGTGTTGTTAACCCGTTCCTTTTCGACCCGACCCGATTATCCGACCATTTACTGTAACATATTTAGATTCAATCCGATGTTCGTATAAAAAGATCCAAATGGTCGAATCGTATCTACAAACACATGGTTTTCCAATAGACATTTTGCTGGAAATTTCCCCGAAAAAAAAAACAGGAAGTTATGCTGATTGGCTAACCATAAATCTGCGAGATTTTCAAACCCCCAATGTATAATCATATATCTAGAAGCGTGGTGTTATGATATGTAAGTGGGTAAAATATTCATGTGTCCTTTTGTGTGATATATGCAATTTATGTTAACCCTTAATCGAACCATATATATTTTTACCACATACCAGAACTCGGCCTACGAATGGGCTCGTGACCACCGAGTTCATCACCTTTACTCGGAAACGGACAGTGACCCACATAACGCCTCGCGTGGCTTCTTCTTCGCCCACATCGGCTGGATCATGGTTCGCAAACATCCCGACGTTATCGCCAAAGGGAAACGTCTCGACCTTTCCGACCTCGAAAATGACCCCATCGTCATGTTTCAATACAGGCATTACAAAATCTTGGCAGCCATTCTCGCCTTCATTGGACCCATGCTGGTTCCATGGTATTTTTGGGGAGAAAGTTTCCACAACGGTTTCGTCATGGTGATTGTCCGATACGTGGTCAGTCTCCATATGACGTTCCTTGTCAACTCGTGGGCACACTTGTATGGCGTCAGACCGTATGATAAGTGAGTCGAAAATAAATATTTAAACTCGCTATTTTTTAAACTTCTAACTTGGAAGTCTGTTTATCAAGTTTGAAAATATTTTGTCGCCAACTTGCTCAAATTTTAAGCTCAAACTTACTCAAATTAAAGTGATCAACAATTTCTCCCTGAAGTGCGACAGATTTCAAGGCATTTAATAACAAATTACGCTACGCAAAGCCCCATTTTTACAGCACAAATTTGCTACCAATTCATTTGTAATGTATGTTATGCGGTTCATTCAAATTAAAATTTTTAAAATTTCTTGACAGGAACATATCCCCAGCGGAAACCATGGTCGTCGCACTTTTATCCGGGGGGAGGGCTGGCATAATTTCCACCACAGTTACCCTATGGCATGTATCCGGACAATTCGTCGTCAACCTTTCATCCCCCCACATTTCATACCACACAGTTTATCCCAGTTCATTCATACCCTACATACATATTTATTTCATCCTACCACACTTAATCTCCTCACCTCATATATAGTTTATACGTTACACATTTTATCCCCCGACACTTAATCTCCTTACAGCTCATACCCTACACATGGTATCTTCCAAAACTTCACATTTCTTACCTACACACTTCATACCCACACAGATGCTATATAATAATATGAACATATACATATGTACGAGTAATCACATAGCTGTTTTTTTCCTTAGGATTACAAGTCGTCCGAGTATGGAACTCACCTCTACAATACGAGCACTTTATTCATCGACACGTGTGCCTGGCTTGGGCTGGCGTATGGGAGAAAAACTGTGCCGCCACATGTCATCGAGAAGAGAATGCAGAGGACTGGAGATGGGTCAAATTATCGGCATTAGGTTTTCAAAATTTTGAAAATGAAATGAAAACTTAATTTATAAAGTCTATGAAATACAATTTAATTAGAACGGGATATATTGTTAATTATATAATTAAACTTATATAGATTTCGCAGATTTTATTGAAATATTGAGCATTGCACTATACAATTCTTGCCTGTTAAAAGTATTTCGAAAGTGAAATAAACATTAATTACACGTAAATTGTAATTACCAAGTTAATCAATTTATATGGAAATGCATAAACTGAGTTATCTACCAAGGGTCATACACTTTAATCCTGCTTATTTCGCTCATGCCATGCAGACCCTGACAAAGAGTTGTTTCGCCAGGGATGGATTTTCCACAAAGAGATCTCGAAAATCTGGCTGATCCTCCAAAATGCTAACATTTCTGAAAAGTAGTGATACTAATTATTATAACTAGCTTTTACCACACTTCAATATCCGTGAGTCACCTTTTAATTATCGTAACCGCTTTATCCCCCAACAGCGTAAATTGATCCGCGTATTCCAACTTTACACAAAACGAAAACATCTTGATTGCCGTTGATATCGAAATTTTTTCAAGATCCTCATTCTCCAAAATTTGTTCCAGTTTATTGACCAAAGGCTGAATTTCGTACTGATGGGCCAGTTCGAGTAGCTCGAGGGCTATGTCACTTCTAGAAAACGGGATTTGAAGTCCACCCTGATACATGAAATCCAGCAGGGCGTCCACCGTCGCCTCTTGAATACCAGCCAATGCCACCGTTTTTGTCTCCGATTCCTGCATGCCAGATGCAAACATGGCGACGAAAACGTCACTGTGGGCGGACAAAATAAATTTATGGCATGCAAATTCTTTCCCCGTGTTGGCACAGACTAAAGTGAAGTCTTTGTCATCATTGGACAGCTTTCTCTTCTTGTTCATCATGCTGTCCAAGAGGGCGAGTGGTTCTTCAAAGTCCTCGGCGCTGGGGACGTGTGGTTCAGTGCAAAAATCGATCCGCTCAAAGAAGCAAGATACAAATTGACCATCTGGACCTGGACCCTGGACATATTTTTCGAAAATGTTAAGCGGGCATAGGGACCTTCTTAGGCAAAACTTCTCATTATTGCAGGGACACAAAGGATTTGGAATCGGACAATTTGACGGATCCCCACGAACTGAAAAATATGAACATTCTTAAAATGTACATAATCCTTAAAAGTCATATTAGGTACATGTGTATGTACAGATATGTATATACACGGTGTATATACACGGAATTGATACTATTACGAAGCTAGGCAAATAAATATGAACATAAATAAATACATATGTTATATACATAAATATGCATTTTAATACCTTCATATATTGCAGAGGTTTCTCCTTTGTTTTCAAAATTTATGCATATTAGCACATCTCGAATGTCTTGGAGGCGTATATGATTTTGATTTTGTGAGTTAGTCGGAATAGCCGGATTATTACAGTATTGACAATAAGATTGGGGATATACGGCGTCAGAGTAGAGACGAAGCTCCACGTTTGGATTTCCGGCAGAGTGAAACACGTCCAGCGTCCTTCGTCAAGTAAGCAAATTGTATTTGTAATTGAGTTAGACTAAATATTTGGATCACTACCAGGGTTCGCTACCCCGGGTTTTTGTGGGTTGGGGTTTTTGGGGTTTTTGTGGGTTTTTGGGGTGTCAAATCACCGGAAAAACCCTAATGCTTAATGGGGTTTTTGCGGGTTTTTGTGGGTTTTTGTGGGTTTTTCCGGGGTTTTTGTAAGATTTTGGGACAGATTGAAACAAACTCCCTTAAACTACAACTTAAATCAATGCTAATTAAATTGACGGATTCATCATGAAATTTTGAGAATTTTCATGTGCGACTTGAATTTCCAAGTTTTATTGCATATTTCCAAGTTTGCATGCGAAATATGAATTTTCGATTTAACAGTCCAACTCAATGATAACGCTTAAAATTGCATGTCAAAATCGTATATTAAATTACTTTTTATCTAATATATAATTTAAAGAATTTTGGTTCAACCTGCCCCAAAATCTACAAAAACCCACAAAAACCCACAAAAACCCAAAAACCCACAAAAACCCCAAAAACCCCGGAAAAACCCGCGGGGTTGGGTTTTATTAATAGGAATGTATTTATTTATATTAGTCAACTTACAACCCTTCAAGAAACCTGTTTGCAGCCTTTACAGTATTAGCAGTTAGCACAGGTTGATTTCTTACATTCCTCATTTGAGTGGGAGGAATGGGGTCACTTCCAGAAGGGAATCCTCTAAACAGAAATCTGGTATTTAAGGAACTTGACGACGTTTGAATTTGTTCGGCAGATTGAGGAATTTTTAAGATGCGTTTTAATTTAAAATTTATTGAAGCACAAGATACGTTCAGCATTTTAAAACAGACTTTCTCCAGTTTTGGAGTGTCAACAGGTGGGTGACGCGATTACTTTGTTTGAAGTAAATACAGTTCGTCACTGCGCAAAACGTTTTGCATGACAATTTTGTTAATCTTATCACGACATTATTTGGGTACGTTTATGCATACTTAAATACATACAGATCTGCATTTATCTGAGTACTCGAGGGATTTTTACAAAATAATTATACTTTATATTTACTTGTATCGTATGCAAAGCTATCGAAAATGATAAGATTTCAGTTTGAATGCATAATATGTATTTATAAGTTCCTCAGATATGTACAATCGAGTCACATATCTCACATTGCACTTTGTACATATGTAATTGACATCTTCAGGCAAAACCGAACAGGATGAATTGGAAAACTTATCCTATTTATCCGATCTTTTTCCTACACCAATTTTTTATAATCTCATCCAACCTGAATGGTCCAAGATTATTCTATATGATCGAATAGAATTATGTCGGAATAAAACTAGCAATCCTATTTAAATGTATTCTGCTCTGCGTACATAGTGCACTTGTATGTACATGTACATATATTTACATACTTCATAAATAAATCATTTGACAAACTGGTCGTGAGATCTATGAAAATAAAGGAATAAGTATATACTGCCTAAATATATTTCTTAAACGAATATTTATTCACAAATAAACAACCTTGTCATATCTGTAGTAGTGCTAAGATTCTTAGCATAAGAAAATAATTCGAAACGTCCAACCAAGCTACTTACCAATATTTTACATATGTACATACATATTTATTTACAATGCAATGCATAGATTAAGTAAGACTTACCACAATCTACTCTAATCACAGAATATAGATTCTACCAGAAGAATCGATCTTATGTATTCGAGTGACGCTTATGGAGGAACGGGGAGAGCCAACCAAATAACTCGGTGTACATTTGGCCCACCTGGGGGATGGCACCTCCGCATCATCATCGTCACCACATCTCCTGGCATCAAAAAATGATGATGAAAGCGCATAGGTGGCGGTGGCACCCCCATTTGTGCAGCAGAACACACCCTCGTAGAGCACCAAATTTGTGGAGACGTAGCTCAGAATGGTGTGTTCTGCTGCACAAATCGGGGTGCCACCGCCACCTATGTGCTTTCATCATCATTTCTTGATGCCAGGAGATGTGGTGATGATGATGATGCGGAGGTGCCATCCCCCAGGTGGGCCAAATGTACACCGAGTTATTTGGTTGGCTCTCCCCGTTCTTCCATAAGCGTCACTAGAATACATAAGATCGATTCTTCTGGTAGAATCTATATTCTGTGTACTCTAATAAAGTGTTAGTATGATCCCTGGGTCCCTGGGTCCGTCTTCGCAATGCAAATTGCCCCATACAGTAGACAAAGAAGGAAGCGGAGCAACCACTGCATGCATGCACTGCACTGCATGAATAAATGAATACATGAACATGTACACCCCACATACATACATCACTCATCAATAGTGGTTATCATGATAAGTGATCGTGATAAACACTATTAATTAATTATTTTAGTTTGAGAAACTCTACCCACAGCGAGTGGCATGTCAATTCGAATGTATTTTTGACGCTGAATCCAACGCCATTAATGGTTTTGACCTGCGAGGCCCCCGTGACCTCGCCGTGACCGTGGTGTCCAAATCTGGCTTATTCGTGATGTCGCATATCAATTCGAATGTATTTTTGACGCTGAATCCGAATCCGTCAATAGCTTGGCGTTAATTGTAGAAGTTAACGGGGTTTATGGAACTTAACGGGAGCGTGAAGCGTGGGAATTTAAATAGTTAGCTATGCAGTTACTCCCACGCGACGGGAATTTAAGTAATTAGCTATTCAACTACTCCCACAGAGGGAAATCAAATTTTACTGTGACCAGGTTAATTAAAATGCAGTATGACTTTGGCAAACCCTCAGTCTGATGTATGTATGTAGTATGACAAAGTCTTCACTGGGAATTATTTAAAATATAGTATGACGGATTTTTCGCTTTGGGCACACCCCCCACTGGAACTCTAGAACCCGGCCTTGGCCGGGCTATACGCTAGTATATGTATAAATATCTAATACGGATTTATGTACCTATGAAATATGTAACATAGATTATTTAGATAATTGAACACACATTAGATCGTTTAAATGATGCATCCACTAATATGTATGTACAAACATACATAGTCGAGGTTACGGTGCGCTTCCCCGATTTTGACCAAATTAGTGTCCATCGATAACAAATGTAATTAATGACATTTGCAAAAAAACTATCTGTAAAATGCATATCGAAGAGATAAAACGCGTAAAAGTTTCGAACGCGCAAAATTTTCCGGTTTTCTTCTCCTCGGTTGAGAATATATATCTCTGTCAAAGCTGAGCGTTGATAGATCCTCTGCAAATTTCATGTTAATTAAATTTGTAACCGATTTACACTAATTTAATCAAAATCTGAGAGCATGCGTCAGAAGACCTCCATTGTATTCCTAAATTACTTCTGAACAAAAAACCTGACGACAACGTCTCGCCACATTTCGAATTATCCACAATCCCTTATACCACTTGGCATACATTATGTACATAATTAGCCTTCTTCTCACATAAACATCCTCCACACAAAAAACGCTAGTACATATCCCAATCAAAATTCCAAACACAATAAAAATGAATTCCAATTTTTCCACCGCCAACACTTTCACGGGTTCCTCCACCTCTGATTCCAATATTCTCAGCGCCTTCCTCTTGAAATAGGCCTCTTCACCGAAAAGCCTGTCCCAAATAATTGTCAACCCGCTCTCAAACTGCAGAACCATCACCCTTTTTAAAACTTCATGCAAAAATTTTGCAAACACGTAATCAACGGGATTGTTCGTAATCACGGGTTCCGAAACAGAGTAGCAATCAACATTATTCGTCCATTTTTTCACCCAATATCTCCAATAATATTTAGCCCGTGCTGACAAAGCAACCCACGCTATTTTTTGTCCCACCATGTATTGAATTTGACCCGTACTTGAAATAACTTGTGAACCCGTCGCCTTTGCAAAGGCTTCCGCTCTTTCTACCATTCTAGCCCTGGTATTTTTTCTGACATAATTTTCTGACTCGTTTAACTTGCGAATTGCCAAGGGAAACTGTAACACAGCTGGACCGCCCCTGGCAAGACGAACGTTTCCCTCCGAAATCAAATAACCCGCGTTCAACAACTCGTCCGCATTCTTAAGGACAACCGGCCTTTCTGGTGCGATAACCTTACTCGTCATGCAGGTTTCATATATCGCCAAGATCAGGATGAAAACAAGGCTAAGCAAGACGTGCAAAGGATGAAATTTTCTTTCTGAAACGGGTTGTTTAAAAAATAGGGCGACAACATCTGTGTACCCTGCGCTATAAAAGTTTCGAAAAAATACAGTTGAAACTATGATGACTCCAAGTAAACCGCCCCAGGTGTAAAAATCGAAGGATTTCAGCCAAATATCGACAAATTCGGTGAACGCGAGAGGTGCACTCTTATTCGTGCAGTACATCAAGGTAACTTCATCCTCTTGAATGATAATTATGGACATGGGCTCCATTTCCCGTAGGTTGGGGTGAAGGGGCGCTTCACTCGTGTGAATTTCCGGGCAAAAGCGAGGCCTTTGATTTTTCCAGTCAAAAATTTCTGAAGTGTAGTTTAACATCGTTTCCAAGTTGAGAAGGATAAGGTTCACCGGCTCAAAATTGTTGGGAAGTTGGCGAAGTTCCATTCTCACTTGTTTCGCTGCTGTTTGTTTACTCATCGGTTTTCGATTTGTCCGCCACTGGTAGAAAATTAGAACGGGGGAGCCTCCCAAGTCCTTGTAGTTTCTTTTTGATCCAATATTATACACGGAAAAGGGATATACATCGACGCCCCAGGTTTTTATGATCGTGGCAGTCTTAAAGTTCACTGAAATTACAAATTTTTCCACCATTATGGATCGCGTGACGTGCCAAGTTATGTAGTGAATTACGGCTTGATCAGGGTCGCTATGAGGAACGACTATAACTATGGCCGAATTTGGATCGAATCCGCTAATCAGTGGCAATTTGCCCGACATTATGGATTCAGTACTTAAAATTAAGATTAACATGCATTTAGCGGAAAATTTTAGTCGCGCACCGTACCAGTGTAATCTAAGCCATGGCGGCTTGTTTGGATAAGGAAAGAAATTTGGGGGTAAAACGAGCGGTTTATTTAAAGTGAAGTCTGGATTTTGTTGAATAAGATGGTTCAAATGTATTGTAGACGATTGGACTGTGAAGGTACACTGAAATTTTGTATCTTTAAAGTATTCTGGAAGCTTGAAGGATGTCGCGACTAAATTGTGGTGCAGGTGAAGTGCAAAGATTAGTGTTAACAATTCTGTATTTGACATATGCGAAATTTGATGACAAGGTTGTCTAAGAACTTTGGTGCGATATGGTGCCAAAGTAAGGGTGAAATTTGTGCATACCTTCGATGAGAAATTCTTTGCGTGAAATACTTATATTGGAATTTGATCAAGGCATAGAGTTAGTTAGGCGACTGGAATTCTGAGAAATTATTATTTTACATGAGAATCTAATCAGTAGTGGTTTGAGTTCATAATAATTCAGAATTCTTACGCAAATATTGGAGGAACATCTGTATAATTAAACGACATTGGTATTCATACTCAGAAAATGGTTTCATACTTTGTTAAGTATTTATTTTTGCAAAGTGGGTGATACATACATGTAGATAGTTTTGTAATTTATTCGAGGAAGTGTGTAATTCGTTCGCAAGAATTTTCATTAAATGTTGGATAAGTTGTAATTTATGCATTTATGTTTGTATCTTTTTATGTATAATTATGTATAATAATGATACGCATATACTGATAGATACATACATAAAACTTTACAGGACCTCAATGCATACATACCTACATATGCACATGTACATATATATACTCATTCGACCGAATTTAAGTAATTTCACAAGTACATACATAAGTTTCCTAGTTTTTCACTTGATCTGTCGTGAAAATACGGAAGTCGCCAACAGATTCATACTAAAATAATTATACTGTCAACTGTACGCAATTGGCTATACATACATATGTAACTCTCATAAGGAATAAATAAATTTTAAAAAATAAAACTAAGGCGAGAGGCGCTATTACAAATAAGAAACAAGCCCTCCCACCAACACCCCCGTCTCGCCGTGGCCCCATTAATATTTTTATATCTTGGGGGTGTAACCATAATTTATGATTCAAACTTTTAACTACAAATGTAAACTGTATTTAAATTGATAAATATTACAATTTTATATTGCATTGCACTTTTAAGGCCTATTATCTGCAGTTCTTACATTAATTCCAATTTAAACTTGTCTAGCATTAATCAACAGAGTCCTGATAAATATACTATTCTTAAAAACCCCGAAACACTTATGTAAAATGTTTGATCAAATATGTATAAAAACATTTTTTAATTAAAGATGTTTGGTTAAAGAAAACCTATACCTTAACCAATATCCTAAAGTTTCAAATCTATCCGTATTGTAGCTGAAAAGTTTGGAATATACCCGGTTCATCAACCGTCGCAGAAAAAATGAAATATTTACTTCTTAAAACCACTTTTAACTTAGGGAATCATATCTATGATTAAATACATTCTGCATTCAGAAATTTCAGAATTGAGCTAGCAGCTTTTGTAGTTTGATTTCCGACATTTGTGTGACAATTTTATGACACCATCACGAAAATGCATGCACCCATGGTGGCATATATACCCTATTATAGGTGGTTTTTTAAATCGTTGTGTATGATGCAGGAAAGAATTACGAAAAATAAAATTGTGGTACCACCCCCCAGATATAAAATATTAATGGGGCCACGGCGAGACGGGGTGTTGGTGGGAGGGCTTGTTTCTTGTTTGTAATAGCGCCTATCGCCTTAGTTTTATTTTTTTCAATTTATTTATAATCACTAATATGCACCAAATTATGTACATATGTCTTTATTCGTTGGAGTAATTAATAAAAAGTAACATATAGAAACTTAAATGTTTAAATAAAAGTAGTTAATTAAGTAAGGTAAGTGATTTAATTACTTATTGGTATGGTACAAAAAATACTTACACATATACATATGTACATACTTTTATCTATTTACGATTAAGCGACAATGTTTAATTGAAATAATTTGTACAGTGAAAATCTCACCATCATGGCACAATCGATATCCTGCCCTAAATCGATTTTCCTGATTTCCGAATATATTTACACATAAATATAAATATATGCTTATCGCTAGCAAACTTGCTTGTTTTCTTTTATGGATTATACTGATAGACACAACGATAAGCGATATTGTAAGCTATTGCGTTTCACAAGTAATTGCGACCTATAGATAAATACGTATGTATATACGTATCCAATTGTGGGAGTGATTTTAATTTTATACATACAAATGCTCCAAGTAACATAAATATATATTTCTCAATTTTAAGTACTTTTATTCAGTTGACGTGAATAACTTGATAAGTAGAAAAGTGCATACATTTCAAATCTGTATAAACCATCATGTGCGTTAGTACTGTAAGTCTGGTAAGTGTGCCTATTTATTGAATACGTAATTATTCAACGAAGGGTTCATTTTTAAAAAAATTGAGGAATTTACGATTTATTTACTTATTTGAAAAACATTCAGAGAAATGAATTATGTACACCGATACCATTGGCTCTACACCATCAACTTGATGCGAATCAGGTCGCCATAATATTGTCCAATCTACACTTTTCGAATGCATTTAGTATCCGGAAATTTGTAGAGGCGTCGAAAAAAGGAGGAATTATTTTAGGTTCGGCGGCCGCTGCGACGTTTGCTGTGCCATTATTAGGAGCTGCGGGGTATCTACAAATTATCTTGAATAATTACGAAATTTGAAATTTTTATAGCATGAAAAACTCTTTAAAATCCGAAAACTTATTGTTTAAAGTTTGATGGCTGCCGGATTTGGAACGAGTGGAATAGTTGCAGGTTCACTTGCAGCGGCTTGGCAGTCGACAATGGGTGGAATTGTGGCGGCAGGTTCCGCATTCTCCACCTTTCAATCCATCGGTGCTACCGGCGGTCTCATTTTTGGACCCCTTGGTGTCGTCGTTGGTTTGACTGCGGGAGGAATTGCTGGTGGGATTGCAACCGCCGTTATTCTCTTAAAGAAGAAGAAACCCGAATATTTCAAATTAATTTACTTACACGTTTGATAACAAGTTTTACATGCAAACTCGGTTAATGCATTATCACTTTTTAGGAATATGACCTCATTTACTAGTCTACCTTCAGTTTAGATTTTGGCTAAAATTTACATACATATGTAGAACATCATTATTTATAATATTGTAATTCTGAGCATGTATTTATTTATGTACATATCTAATTGTAAGTGGTATTATTTGCGATGAAATTACGTCAAAATAATGAACAGTTTCACTCTGGGCTTAGATCCTGCAACGTTTTACCTGTAAATTACATACTTGAGATGAAATGGAAAATGAGGGGTTATGGGAAATTCCACATAGATGAGAAAATTCCTTTACAGTTTTGGTACAAATCTCTAGTTACATATGCAAGTATCTACGTACATATGTATGTAAATGCAGGCAATTAAGTATGTAAATATGCAAACTGCCTTTATGCAAATTTCCTAACATGATTTTATGAGTTAAAAATATGGGCGATAAGATCGCACTTGTATCAGTATTGCAAATATCAAATTATTGCTTAAGTAAAATGGTATACAATTTTTACAACAAAATAAGCTTGGGAGTATAAACTCTACATTTTACTCGTATCTTGATATTGAATATTAACGAAACAATATTTACAAAACTCCACTACGTAACACAAATTTTTAGAAAAAGTATAAAAAAAAACTATACGCAAACTATTTATCCAATCCATAATAATTTTCCTTGTCGAATTTCCATCCTCCTTTGCACACCGAACACGAATGATGAATTACCTGTACAATATTAAGAAATGAGAAAATATTATTAAAAACCTTACAAAAATTCTTCTACTTTTTATACGAAAGCTTATTTACTTCCATATTTATCTACATACCAGTCACACTACAAATTAATGCTGAAATTCACAGCATCCGCGATCCCAATGTGGTTCGAGTTATCATAATTTGGTTCCTGCTGCTGCTGGGGTCGCATCACTGTGGAGCTGTTCCTCACTTGTGGCCAATTTTGCGAATAAGTATGCTGACTAGTTTCGTAACCTCTGTATATTTGTTGTTGACTTTGCCCTTGTTGTTGCTGTCCAGCCCCACAAGAAACGTCTTTGACCTCATTGAACACCTTCTCCAATCCACTCGTCCCCTGTCCAATCAGCCACTCGCAGAAAGCCCGATCTTCCTCTTGACATGCTTGCTGTGAGGGCGCCTCCACTCGCTTAATGTGATGACCTCGTCGCTCCAACATGGCTTGAAGCTGTCTGATTGTTGCCCGGCTAGTCGTAGCTGTACCTGCAGGATTTGGGAGGGGAACTTGGATCCGATGGGAGGAGGAGGTCGAGGCTGCCATTGGCATTTGGGGTGTGGTGCGGGAAAAGTGAGACATTTTGTGTATTTTGTGGAAGTCTGTGTTGTGTTAACTGGTCAAAAGTTAAGTTAGGAGTGAACAAGATTTCAGTTCTGGAGTCTATTTTAACGTCAACATCAACCTTTTTTTACAATTGTTATTTAAAGTAGGGATTTAATGGGTCGGTAAAAATTCTACGAAATTGCATAAATAAAGCATCAGGTAGACAAATTCTTAACCTGGGTTCACAAAAAGATGCATGTGCTCAAACCATTGTTATATGTGAGGTACGCAGCGATTGCCTTAAGGGAAATTGTTAAAAATAATCAAAGAGTGCAAGCAAACGCTGCCTTTTTTAGTAAGGAGAAAGGTTTATGGATGAAACTAGATATATGTACTATCTGGTATTTACTATGCATTATACTTTTTAGCAGAATATGTAATGTAGTGGAGTTCTGTCCTAAGTAAGTTTAGAAAAAAATTCTAAGAATAAGTAAGTTTACAAAGGGACAGTGTAAAAGCATATTGTTTTGATCAGGAAGACAAACATCTGCGATTTATTGCTTTAGATGTTTTTAAGAGTCAAAAAATTACTTGAAATAGAAATTAACACTAACATTACTTATACTAATACAATTATTCATCTTCACCCCTAGAAAATATAAAAAATGAATAGCAAAAAAGAAACATTTTATATCTATTTTGACATCTTTCCATCCTTTCATTTTATAACCTATACGATGATATCTCGTCAATTTGTTAAATAAATACTCAATGCAGCTACCCTCGAGCTTTGTAATACTATAATAATAACGATTATCTGACTACTTTACAAAATTGGTCAACAAAAACAAGAGAAAAAAACTCAAACATACTTCCCCCAAATCCCCCCTTCCTTCACCTCTGCCACCCCAGCGGCGTAGAGCAATCCACAATCTCCATGACCCTGTTTCCTAGTACGTAACGGTTTCTCCTCTTCCTACAAATGACAAACAAGCAGATACAAATTCCAATTCCAATCAGCATCACCCCTCCGACCACGCCCGCAATAATTGCAATTTTCGTTCCAGTCTTCATAGGACACACGATAAGTTCTTCCCCCTCGTTCCAAACGCGAACCACGGCATGAGTCACATTGGCGCAGTAAGCCTTGTGATTGCAAATTGCTCCCGGTATGTTGCAGTGCTTCAAAGTCATCTCGTGTCGGATTCCAGATTCTTGAGTTATCCCCTTCAAGTTCGGAATCTCGTGGCAGGACGAATTCTTCATGATAATGTTCGCTGCCAAGATGTCCACCAATTTCGCACTCGCGCAGCCCAGCACGGTCGCATGCGAGACGATCGTGCAGTCTTCTTTCGACGATCTGACCTGTATCTTGCCCGCCGTGCAGACATCCTTCTTCATACCGGATGATTTACACACGTTGTCGTACTTGCGCTTGCCCACCCACAATTGCAACCAGGCGCTGCCATTGTCATCTTCTGGCGGACAGGGGGGAAGGTACTTGAAGACGTAGTAGGTTCGAAGTTCGTGCATCACAAAGGTTCGGACGTCTTCACAAGTTTTGTCATCGCTGCGACAGTCGAGGGCCATGCATTGGTAACAATATTGGATCCGGTAGCCTAAAATAGAAAAAAATTATGAGAATCGTAATAGTTTTGGGTTACTAATTCTTAATTTCATCCATTTTCTTTCATACTCGGTGGTTTAAATAACTTTGCTATGAAGTCATGAAAGTTGGCATGGATCGGGACGACGGAAAGGGTCAAAATTAGAATGAGCAGGGTGGACCTCATGTTTCTTTTGGTCAGATGACTTATTGTTTATGATCTAAAAAAAGCATTTCAATTTCAATTATTTCCAAAATTAAAATAACGATCCATTAATGACCTAAATTGTTGCATTAATTACTCACCTTTCTTTCACGTTTCACCTGACGATACGAGTTTGACGCTTCAATTAATTTAGAAATCAATGAATGAGCTATTAACCGAGTGAAAACTTCAGATTTTGAAAATCCAATTATTTTGTTGCCAATTATTTCATCACCTGTTATTCGCTTTGCCTCCACTTCGCAACAACTTTCTCTATGATTCACATCGCCCCAAAATATTCACCTTTGTGTAACTAACTTTCTATAAAAAAAATTATTGATTTTAAAGTCGAAATTGTTCTGAAAATAGAGTTTTCAATTTCCATATTTACAATTTATGAAGTACATCTGCATACTAATATGCGTGTATGTATTGATTGATTTTTGTTTATCAATGAGTATAAGAGAGAGGAATGAGGAATATCGGGAATATCTGAAGCAAAATCGCACATCGCGTCTCAATATGCCTCAATTATCGTTTCATTCAAGATTTGGAAATAAATTTTGCATACAAAATTGCATCGCAGATGAATGTACATGGCTCAGTTTTTCTCAAGTACTCCGATGGATAGCGCATCAAAATCTCCGATCGCACTCAAACTTTTTATACTAATTCTGTATGGGATGAAAAATATTACCCTAAACCCATTTTTCGAAATTTCAATTTTTGGCGAAATTATGGCAAATTTTCAATTTCGTTTTTTTGATTTTTTCTCTCAAATTGCGAATAAACCATTCACCAAAACTATATACTGTCCTATATCATTGTATTCCTATTTTCATCAGGATCTAATTTATGCATCAAAATATTTCAATTTTTTGAAATTTGTAAAAAGATAGTGCTAAATTCTGCTAAATTGATGATCAATTTGCGCAAAACGTTTTCATTTCCCGAGGTCAAATTTCTGAAAATAGATGCCTTTGACTTTGTAGAATAGGGTATAAAAAAATTGACATCGGGAATTGAAAACGTTTTTTAAAATTCAAATATCAAAAAATCAGAAAACTTATAACAGGCTCTTACGTGGCGCATGTATAAAAAAATCTAGAAGCCTAAATGGCAGGAAATTAAGTGTCGTAAGCCAGTTACATGAAAATTTGAAAAATAAAAATTATCCAATTTTGATTAAACTTGAAAAGCATGCTCAAAATAATATTTATTTGGTTTTAAAATTATTTAAATTTTAATCCCAAAAATTGGTTTGCGGGCGTACGGAATTACGCCACTGGGAGAGTTGAGCTGTCTCATCTACCCCATGACTTCGAATTTTAGAGAGTACTTGAGAAAAACTGAGCCACATACGTATGCAAGTAAATAGAAAATCTCTTATATATTTTTACACTATCCACATATACACACCTATGTATGTACATAAGTTGCTAAAAATATGCTAATTGCTAACGTGAATATATAGAGACTTCTAAATACACACGTACATATTTAAAATGTAAATATGTAAGTAAATATGTACGTACACGCATTCTGATTTTGCATATTTATGTCTATCTCAATTTATTTGGAGTATGGATGTTTTGTTGAATATTTTCTCATAAGTTTCGAATTTTTAAACTCCTATAAAACTTGTGAAAAATGAAGTCCTATAGACTAATAAGAATTGGTTAAGTTTGCACATTAGTAAAAATGAAAGCTCACTGAACCAAATATTTAAAAAAAACCGATAAAATTTATTATCATGTGAAGGTTTCACAGCGAAAAATTTTTCATAATTGCATAATTAATAACCAGATATTTATTGCTTAATCAGAGTCATCATCTGCAGACATATTACGTAGACGTACTCCTCCCCCTCGACCGTACCAGTGTCTCCAGTATCATCGCTAATTTCCGAATCTTGACCCCCTCGTCCCCACTGGCATCATCATCTTCTTCCTCATCTTCCTCAGAAGTGGGGTCCTCTTCCGACGAGAAGACGTCTCTTTCCCCCACGACCGACCTTATTCGAAACCATTCCAATCGATTGTAACAATACATTCAAGGCGACTGGAGAAACTGGACTTTCTTCTTGGTCCTCTTGTGTTGCATCACGATGGCAAATTTCCCATCGAATTGGGAGACACGTTCCCCCCAAATTTTAACAGTTAAGTAACCCTCGTCCAAGACGACTATCTTATCGTCAGACCCTTCCGGTGTGGGGATCGTGTTGCATAACGTGTAAAAAGCTTGACACACTTGACCAATTTGTTCAATGGGAAACAATACATCGGGCGTGTGATCACCCGGAGTCGGATACATTTGCTGCACGTGGATGTATTTTTGCCCATGGCCGTATCTGTATCTGGAGTTGTCTGTGGTGTAAAATTCAATGGGATCTCCGGTCGAAGGAGGCCAAATTTGAGGGGCCAAATATCCCGGTATAAATTCAGGTTGGTCCATGAGCGAAATGCGTTTTAAGTTAGATCCAGAGGACGAGGGACTTGGGTGAGGTCGTTTCCTGGAGGTTGATGCATGTGGAAGACTTGAATCTGCCGGAGTAAGTAATAAATTAGTAGACAACTAATAATTTTACAAGGCACCCGCAATAAAAATGTAGGCCAGAAGTATGCCGTCAAGTACTCTAAACTAGTTTCCAATGATTTAAATGTAGCTAAATATTACAAAATTTCCAAAATCTGGAAATCAACTAATTCCAATTTTATGGAAGCTTTTAGTACTCCAAATCTTCATAAAAGGCTACAGTTGAATTCCACTTTTTACATGAGTTAATGCATAATATATTGAAATCGAATTACTGCCACCATCGTGTCCAGCTTTTGTGGTAATAAATTGCTTCGTGTATATCCGTATACCTGCGTCTGTGGCAGCGACCGTCTTGTACGGGAGATAGCGGACAAATCCCAGATTGTACAAGGCATCTCGAACGGCGTCCTTGTGATCCTCGGTGTCCTTGGTATAAACGCAAATTACGTGATCATTGGTCCCTCCACTGAATTCAACTACATAAATTTCAGTGAAAAACTAGTTGTTATCATGAAATAAATAAATATTTTTAAAGGTACATTTATTTAAAAATAATCGAGTAGCGAGATCAAAGTCAGCTATGAAATTACATATTCAATGTCGTCATTTGCTCGTAAATTTGAGGAAAATTGTATATTATCAACAAAGGTAAGGGCAAACAACAAAGCATCAACAAATGGTAACATATGGTATAATAATCGGCTTTGCATTCATCATCCGCATAAAATTGAGTAGCACACAAAAGTAATGATCCGCAACACGCCAAGGAATATTTAGCTAATTATCTTTAAGATGCATTATGATTTCACGGCCTACTAACCATGCAGTGCAACCATGAATCTGTATTACACCAGAGTAATACAGATTCATGAGTGCAACCATGACGCAAGTTACTTATGAGTGAATTTAATGCAGCTTTAATCGTACCCGGTTTCTTCCTTCGGGTAGAAACTTTAGCCCCAATATCTGTCAGATGTCCTGATTCTGTGGCATCTTTAATTTTCTCCCAGGCTTGATCAATATTTTTCCTAGACTCGAAAATCAGCCACGTTCCAATTCCAGCTTTGCAGTCAAGTTTACTTTTAACACTTAATTTCACTTTCCCCTTTGGGTGAGCCATTAGCCAGAAGAGCCTTTTAGTTTTGGATGGTCTCTCCATTCTTGCAATAATTATATTAAACTAAATTTAGCAAACCGTTTTAATTTTTATAGTTTGCTTGTTTAGTATTTGCATATATATGTGACTGTGCTGCACCCGTGTGGACGTCAAGATTGCTGGATTGGAATGATTGGATCAACTAAATACCAGTATTTAAAGACCAATCTTACATACTTATGATACATACTTATATGTACTTGCATTACAGCAAGATCAGCTATTTACAAAATTAAGTAAGTATGAATGCTATATGTACTTTTGCAGATTAATTTAAAGGAGACTGGTTTCCATGGATACGATTGCATTATGTAAGTTGCATGTCGAGTGCACAAATCCAGTCATGTTCGTATGTAGATACATACATACGTGAGAGTAGAAAAAAGGGAAGCTTGTTGAGCTTCGCAGATTACCGGTATAAAATGTATTAGTATTACATATTATCAACTCCCAAAGACAATGGGGCTCCTCAGTCACATCTCAAAAAATTCGCTTGATTCGCTTGGTTAAAAATTTCGCTGCATTAAGCGAACTAGCGAAGTAAATCTGACTGAACTCTTTTCGCTTAATAATTCGCCCAAAGATTTGCTACAGCAAAGAGAGACAAACAGTTAAGGTGAGACTGTGCGCGAATTTTAAAATTCACAACAGCAGCAGATGAGGAGAGAAAAAGTAAGCGACACTAACTCTACTCGAGAGCCTCGCTTCCCCAGATTTTGGCTCGCTTAGAATGGCGAGCTCTGATTGGTTGTTTGAGTGACGGTGATGATGCACCTTCGCTAACGTAAGCGACATTTCTAACCAAGCGAAGCAAGCGAAATTTTTGAGATCTGTCTGAGGAGGCCCAATGTTATCTAGCTCACCGAGTTTTGCTAGCTTCGCAGGATCATACTAGATTTATACTGAAAGTATTTACATATATATATGACAATGTTAGTACGTATGTATAGCAAGTATAAAAAAAAACATTTGTAAGCATTTGTGGTCACAACGTTTGCTGTTAATAAAGGTAATATATATATATAAAACATATAAATATACATAATTCTGTCTTGATAAAAATTATGTTGAACTTTGTTGCTCGGATGGTATTATCTATGAGTACATATGCATATACCTACATATATGTATATGGACTCTAAACAGACAGGATTTTGTGTAATGTGTACATACAAATTCTGGTCAGGATTTTTAGTGTCCACGTTCATATATTTTTTATAACATTTATCACGATTAAAAAATTTCAACGCCCATACGCAATGCATTATTTAGGATTTTGTTGCTCCATGTGGCTTTCCTATATGAATGTGTTCAATAGACCGGTTAAATTCGACATAAAGAAAGTACATACAATTTGTGCAAAATTTATTATTAACATAATCAAACAGGCAGTATTGGTATATTCGTTTGTGATCATACAGGTTCTTTTATAAATATAGTGTCAAATAAATTTTAACATGGCTTAAAAATTTTGAATTGCTTGTAAATAATTCTTAAGTTGTTTCGCTTAATAGTATGAACACAAAAATTATGAAATTTAGGGGCTTATAAATTCAGCGACTAATTCCTTGCTGGAAGGTATGAAATTACGACAAAGTAGCTTAATCAGAATCTTCCCCCGCAAAATGTACGGACCATTCGTCCCCAGTAGCATCGTTTTCATCGTCACCTTCCTCATCGGGCTTCTCTTCCGACGAAAATTTATCTTCACCGTCCACATCATCCTTCGTTCGTAGCCATTCTAATCTTTTGTAGCAAAATATCCCATCCGACTGGAGAAAGTGGACTTTCTTCTTGTTCTTCTTGTGTTGCATGACGATTGAAAACTTCCCATCAAACTGGGAGACTCGCTCTCCCCAAATTTTGACAGCCAAGTCTTCCTCGTCTAAGACGACTACCGTCTTGTCAGATCCTTCCCGTGTGGGACGAGTGTTGGATAAGGTGTAGAAAGCTTGGCTTACACGGGCAAATTGGTCGATGGGGAACAAGACGTCGGGCGGCTTACCGGAAAGGAGCGGATACAATTGTTGCACATGGACGAATCTTTGGCCATTGCATCTGTAAGCGGAATTATCTGTGATTAACACCTTGATAGGATTACCGGTGGGCGGGGTCCAATGTTGGTGAGATGATGGAGATTCTAGTTTTTCTTTTTTGGGGCTAGATGCGGAAGAGGTGGAAGGGCTTGGGTACGCTCGCTTCGTTGAGGTAGAGGTGGATAAGGGACGTTCATCACTTTCTTCGGAAGAATCTATCGGATTAAAGACATATAATAATTTTGAATCTTAATGTTTGGTTTGCAATTGCGACCGCATGGAAGATTACTCTTAACCCTTGCTAGCATGGTAGATACGTAGATATGTATGTATGGTATATGTATGTATGAGGATGCAAATTTAATTGGAAATGCACAAAGCCAGTGGTATTAGATAATTATGCCAATAATATTCTAACGACACCAGCAGTTAAATGAAACGCTGGGATTCACATTCAGAATTTCTAAATAAATACTTGGACTGAGGAGGGGAGCTTGCGAGGTTGATAATAACAGATCTTGATGCCCTTTGGATATGTGGTAGGGACCCATGAGTGTACTAAAACCCTGAAGTGGTTTGACTCCATGGCCACATTTACGCCCGGCACACCCACTCAAAAATGCCCAAAAAACGCTTTCACTCCAGTTTTCACTCACTCAAATCCACGCCAAAAATCCAATTTTACTCGGATTTTGAAATTTCTTTCACCAATATACTCCCCGATAGTTGCTTTCTTCAATCCAATATCAAACTCAATTTTGCTGATTATTATTTCGCAGGCATAATTTGCCTTGTTGATTGCTACAACAATGCTCATTCAGAAATTTAAATTTTAAAAATACTAAAAATTTCGAAAAAATTGAGTTTGATATTGGATTGAAGAAAGAAACTATCTGGGAGTATATTGGTGAAAGAAATTTCAAAATCCGAGTAAAATTGGATTTTTGGCGTGGATTTGAGTGAGTGAAAACTGGAGTGAAAGCGTTTTTTGGGCATTTTTGAGTGGGTGTGCCGGGCGTAAATGTGGCCATGGAGTCAAACCAATTCAGGGTTTTAGTACACTCATGGGTCCCTACCACATATCCAAAGGGCATCAAGATCTGTTATTATCAACCTCGCAAGCTCCCCTCCTGAGTATTAAAATTGAATTACCGTCATCATGGTGAGCAACTTTTGTGGGGGTAAATTGTTTCGTGTATATTCCCGCGGTTGTGGCAGCGTCCGTCTTGTACGGGAGATAGCGGACAAATCCAAGATTGTACAAGGCTTGTCGAACGGCATCTTTGTGCTCTTCGGTATCCTTGGTGTAAATGCAAATTACGTGATCACTTGTTCCACCACCGATTTCAGCTGTATAAATTTCAACATAAAAGTAAATTTGTATTACTAGGAAATAAATATTTATAAAATTATCACGGAGATAAAATGTTGCTGAGTAGCCTAGGCGCTACATACATACATATATAGGAGTAAAGCACATCTATCTCCGTAAGCTTACAATATTACTAAGGAGATAATAATACTAATATTCCTAAGGGGACGTTCGTAAACTTCTTAACGCAAATTATTGTTTTTTTTGTACCCACCCCTTTTAACATGTGTAACATACATAGGCACGATATCAATGGGCCATGACCACCCACCCACCCCTCTTTGCGTTATGAAGTTTACGAATGGCCCCTAAAAGTGTTAACAGTATGTCAAGACTGGCTACATTATGCAGCCAGTCTTGACATACTGAAATATACATACGTTGGCATATATTATACGCCAACGTATATTTCAGTTTTCGATTTTTCGCCGCGATGGCGATTTTGGACCTCAAACCTGTCCCGGGCGTCAAAAAAATCGTACACGGTCTGACTAAAGCTCAGTTTTATTCTGAAGACATATCGCATCCAATAAAAAATATTGAAATATTAAAAAAAAATTATTCACGAAGAATTTTTTCGAAGCCTCCATCTTTTTCAGAAAAATAATCCTGAACTTCTTGACCTGTCTGCGACATTAAAAATCTCCTACGAGGAAATTGTCCGTAGATATTTTTGATTTTTTTATATGGAGTTTTAAATTTTAAAAATTACTAGATCATGTCGGCATAGAAATTATGCCATCGTAGCGTTAAATAAGTTACGTACTGTACGTATGTAAATACGTAGATACTCCTGCTACTAATGTTGTTGTACCGGTTTTCTTAAAATTTAAAAATATTCTCGTTGGAATTAATCTTACCCGATTTCTTCTTTCGGGTAGAAACTTTAGCCCCAATATCTGTCAGTTGTCCTGATTCTGTGGCACCTTTAATTTTATCCCACGCTTGATCAATGTTTTTTCTAGACTCGTAAATTAGCCACTTTCTAATTCCAGCATCGCAGTCAGTTTTACTTTGAACACTCGAGTTTATAGTACCTTTTGGTACAGCAATTAACCAGAAGGTCCTTTTAGTTTTTGATGGTCTGTCCATTTTGCAATAAGTTTATAAAACTCGAGAAAATACACAAATTTATTTACAATGCCGTGATTAATTTTAAACAAATTTTCCACGATTTGTGGTTGTATGGTGTATTTGGATTTCTAATGTATGTTTTCATGTGGAGGAAAAAATTTCTGTCTGGAATCCAGCAAGTAAGCCGACTCCTCCACCCTTAAATATTTAAACAGGTTTCCATGGATACGTTTACATGTTGAGTAATAAAAAATTAAGCCAAGTTTTAAGAGAGAAGAAGAGCAAAACTTGTCCATCCATGCAGATCAACCGCATAATACCAATACCAACTCTTCATTACACACATTTTACAGATACATTTGTGCATTCATACATATATACAAGGCTTCTGGAATAGAGGGTACACATAAGGAACGTATAAATACTGGGTTTCCCAGTCCTTGCATCTTTCCATAGGCTTTGCATACATGTTTATATTAATTTAATTTAGTACATATCTATATACTAATTACGCTTATAATCGTCAAATCAACTTTTCGCACGCTGGATAGGCGGGCCAGCCGTGGATGCAAAACTTGTACCTAAGTTGAAATTATGACAACTTATCTTATACATAATTATACATATGTAAGCAGTTTCTATGACTTATAAATTAAGACATGCGTTTGTATTTTTAAGCGTGTGTGCCCATCGCTGATCGCTGCCTTAAGTATGTTAGTATGGAGCATATGAAGTTATTTGATTGATTTTATTGGTATCATTATAAACTAAGGTCGTCAAGTGTTGATGGTGAAAAATACAAATTCTAGTCAGATTTGTTATATATTTTCTACAACATTTGCCACGATTAAAAAATTGTAACGTCCAAGAGCGATTTACTATTTACAGAAACTTTGTGCAAAATATCTGTATTTATTATAAGAACCAAATATAGAAATATGTTGAATAGCTATATAGTGATCACGAAGGTTCTTGCATTACTAATTTGGTCCTCAATCAATTTTAACACGGTTTAAAAATTTTAAATTACTTGTGTGTAAATCATTCTTAAGTATCACCGTATGTAAGTTCCAAGTCTGTAAATTAGATAGGTGACTAGAACACGTATTGTTGAAAGGTATCAAATTACGCGTCAAAGTGGCAGAGTTTGTACATATGTTGGGAAAAATACAAATATATGAATCTATAGTAGGAATTCAAGAGCTGAATGACAAATACATACGTAGGTTTCAGATGAGACATTAAAAGCAATTCGTAAAATAAATATCAATAGGTTAATCAGAATTTTCATCCTCATAATGTGGGTACCACTCGTCCCCACTTTACATAGTTTAAAATCTGAGAGCGAATGAAAACATGACGAAATTTATATTTACTGCTCACTAATCTGTCGGAATATACGCTTTAATTTAATAGACTAAACCAAATTGTGGCCAACTTGATCAATCACAAAACTGGAATTTCCATAATTGGGTGGTATTCCCGCTTATATGTCATACATAAATTAATTCTTATGCAAATTATACATATGTATATCTTCATTATTGTAAAATTCGATAGCCATAAATACAAGAAGATCATCCCGTATTACCGAATCAATTTGTTATCGGAAAACCCATAATGCGTACATATTTAACTATTTGTATTTATGTGCAACTAATCCTTAGTCAGTATTCAATCATGTGTGGGATTTAAAGTGTCCCGTAATTTCATCAGATTTGATCAATGGAGTAGACGAGACGAATTGCAATAATTGTACGATAACTATAAATACATATGTATGTAAAACTGGGATTTCCCTACTGACCAGGCAACGATTAACCGCTTATCTCCGCTTATCGAGACATTGCCAAATCTACTTATTCTACTCCTATGCAAATTAATCTATGCATACATCTATTTACAGGTCGAATCATTTATTCGTGTGAGGGTTTGAGGCAATCAAAGGTGGGTCAATAAAATTCAAATCTGTTTTCAACCTCGGATATGTAGATCAACTCAAAAAATAGTTTTGTGATTTTTTTTGTAAACACAATTTGAAAAGTGCCCCCACGGTGCTCACTTGAAGTAGAGGTACTAGTAAAAGGCTTTTTCAGTCAATTTTCCACGGGAAGCGTTATAAAAAGGGCTTAAATTATATTGCCATGAAATAAATTTGCAATAAATTTGTAAAATAGTGCATGGTAGGCATATTCAAATGCAATCCAAGAGTCTAACATCATTATCACTGCCGAGAAACTACCCATTGCTGAACGCCCGAAAAATCTGAAAATTCCGTTGGGCGACGTAACCCACCAGGAAATTCCCAAATAACTGAAATAACAGAGCAGCATGTCCAACTGTTAAATTGCAATAAATCAACTATTCAGAGAGCAATTAAATCTGATTTAGGAAACATGATAGCAAAAATGACCTATGTGGGTCTACGCATTGAGAGACCACAAACTTTTCTCCACCTACTCCTGAGAAAACTCCGGCACTGCGAAAAAACGGACGATGATGATTTTGATCTTGCAAGAAGTCAAGACATCCCTGAGTATCATCAAACACTGACCGATTTGTTTATTTCGGATTTTTCATCGTGGAATGACAATTTTTACATAAGAGGATTTACGAATGTTGACTAATTTTGGAACGCATAGAATAATGAGTGGAAGAAAAACACCATAGAAAAGCCCATGGAGGTATTTTTATCGGGTAAAAAGCGATGCATTCTTAAAGTTAAGAACAAGGACCGTCATATCGAGCATTTTTTCGCACTTGAAAAAAATCCGGTTGTGGGTTAGAAAAATCCGCAAATCCTCCCACGAATAAATGAGTCACTCTCTGTATCTGCTTGTGTTGATATTTCTCGTATAAAAGCGCTCCAAATTTTCCATTTCTTATCCACCTCTCCAGAACAATCAATCCAATAAAATATCTCCCTTAACTCCTCAGCTCCACCATGAAGTTGCTTCTCGTTCTCGCTGCTACCTTGGCAGTCGCAGCCGCCGGCACGGTCCACCCCGCCCTCAACCTCGCCATTCAACAAGGCGCCACCGAAGCGATCCTCGAACTGCCCCAGGTCATGGACCAAGTCGAAGCCAGCCCATCGCTCTACTCCCTCTCCGGTGACGCCAAGGTGTCCGCCCTCGTTGCCACGCTTCAAGGACTCACCTCCGCGGCTCAGGCCCCCTTCGTCCAAGTCGCTTCTTCCCTCGGCCTCGAGACCCAGACCTACTGGGGATCCAACATCATCCTCGTCAAGGGCTTGACCCCCGAGACTCTCGCCACCTTGGCTGCCACCCCCGGAGAATTCACCCTCCGCCAGCAAGTCACCGTCCGAATGAGCCCATCCATTGCTGAGGCGACCAACGCTACGCAGAACCCGCAATGGGGTGTTGCCATGATCAGGGCACCCGAAGCCTGGGAGCGCACTCAAGGCGAAGGCGTCGTCGTTTGTATTATCGACACCGGAGTTAATCTTGGCCACGTGGCTCTCGCTGATGCGTACGGAGGTGCCTGGAGCGACCCGTACTACAACACTGCCGGACCAACTGACCAACAAGGACACGGATCCCAGTGCACGGGAATCATCCTCGGACGTGCCAATGGCATAGGTGTCGCCCCTGCTGCCCAATGGGTCGCCTGCCGTGGACTTAACCACCAAGGATCCGGAACTGAAGCTAATCTCATCTCCTGTGGTCAATGGGTCTTGACGGCCAATCCCAGACCAAACATCGTCTCCAACTCGTGGGGTGGTGGTGCTGGGGATCCATTTTACAACACGGTCGTCTCTGCTTGGCGATCGGCTGGGATCATCCCAGTTTTCGCGATCGGAGGCTCAGGGGCAGCCTGCAGGACGGTCGGGTCCCCCGGAGATCAACCCAACCTTATCTCCGTTGGAGCCACCACTAACACCGACACCATGGCGAGCTTCTCCCCCCGAGGACCCAACGCACAAGGAGAACTCAAACCAGAAATCTCCGCACCAGGAAACAACATCGTGTCGTGCGGAACAGGAGCTAACAATTACATCACCATGTCTGGAACTTCAATGGTAAGTCGGACTGAATACTTTTAGTTTCTGAGAAATTGATTAATTTTTGAAATTTCATAAAAATACAGGCCACCCCCCACACCGCTGGAGCCATCGCTCTTCTCATGTCTGCCAACCCAAGCTGGGGATATGACCAGATCTTCACTGCTCTCACGACCACCCCAGCCCACCCATTCTTGTCCAATGCTGACAGGAACTGCGGACTTCCCGGACCTGGAGATTTCCCAAATCAAGCTTTCGGTAAGACTTGCTACTTATTTGAAGAGAAGCCCGGATAATGCAAATGTAAAATGAAGACGTATTGAAAATATTTTGTGAATTTCAGGTTACGGACGTATCGACGTTGCTGCTGCTCTTGGACTTTAAATTGAGTGATCACAACTTATTTTAGTTAAATCAAATTAATTTCAAATTGGAATTTTCCCATAAATAAAATTTATTTTCAAAAATGATCAACTTGACCAAATTGATTTTCCCCCATAAGCCCAATGTTATAACTTTTCAAAAAATCACTGTGAGCGTAAAGAAAATCACACAGAGATGCAACACATATCAAAATGCTCAGGATGAGTGGCCTCAACTTTACAAAAATGGAACCACCAAGGAAAAGATTTCTTGATGTAGCTTACTTTTGGAGTTTTAGGTCAAAAAATCATAACCTTTGACATTGTCGAAGCTGTTTCAAATATGGAGTCCTATCTTCCCACAAATGCGATTGGGTATAACTGTGCCAAATTTCAAATTGATTTGTCAGTAAATGTATGAGATATGATCATGAGAAACCCCAACGAATAATTTTGCTCTCTAGTGTATTACCGTTGTAGGAGAGGGATTTAGTTCTACTTAGGTTACGTATTAAAATTCAATTATCCTCATCATCATATTCAACTTTTGTGGGGGTAAGTTCAAAGTTGTTTCGTGTATATTCCTGCGTCTGTGGCAACTTCGGTCTTGTACGGGAGATAGCGGACAAATCCCAGATTGTACAAGGCATCTCGAACGGCATATTTGTGATCCTCGACATCCTTGGTACATATAAACGCAGATTACGTGATCATTGGTCCCTCCACCGACTTCAACTATATAAATTTCAATGAAAAATTGAGTTGTTATTATGAAATAAATATTTATAAAACTATCTACAGTTTAGTAGATTTCAAACTAGTCTAGTACCGAAATTATACTCGGAACCATTAAATTATGTACATGGCATTATTAATATACAAAGTTATTCCCATGGGGAAAATAATTCTCATGTTTAATAAATGATTAAAAATAACTCCTTCGGATTATAGTGCAAATAACTTCCAGAAATTCAGAAATAAATATTGAAGAAAGTAAGCTAAGCACACGCCGTGATTGAGAAAATTCTCCCCCAAATTGCAATTAGGATATTAAGTAAGAGGGATTTTAATTAATATGCTGGCGATGGAATATCTATATTTTTGTCGTAGGTCAACCCTGGAGAGTAAATACCCCCGACAGTAACAATGTTTTGTTTGTACCAGTTTCCTTAAACTTGGAACCTTTCACATACAAATATTCCAAATGGGATTAATCTTAATGGAGAATTTTTAATACAGGAATCGTGTATAATCCACATAATTGGTAGCCTTGTCTACCCTACATGTTGTTGTACAATTAGTCAAACATTTCATTTAATGGACTCAAACCAGACTCATTTAACCAGTTTGCACAATTGCAAACATACACTGCAGAAATACATGCATTTATTTACTGTCTTCGGAAAACAACATGCAAACCCAGTTTTTACTAAAAAAAATATGTATGTATAATGAAACTGCACATCCCATCCCAATGTGTCAATGGTAAGCATTTTTTTTGCAAAAGTTAAAATTAAAGACTAGTCTAGAATTGATCAAGTGCACCTCGTTAAATAAATACAAATATGCGCCTGAACATCTTCAAGCCCAAATTTACAGTTTAGATTTCACGTCTCGTCGATTTAGTCTGCACAAAACTAATCTGCATGACAGACCTCGTCTTGAAGCAGGAATTTAATATGTCATTTATCACAGTAAGTTATATTGAAGTATAAATTTCTACCAATATCGTTGCTAATTTGATTTTTAAACTCAGACTCAACACATTGGAACAATCCTTCTAATCAATTTCGGAATTATTAACTCTAATATTGATGATGTGGGAATAATGGTCACATTTGCAAATACGACAAGTTTAAGGCGAGCTCGGGTAAAGAATTTCAATATTTATGGGTATACTTAGATAATTTATCCCTTCAAAATGCTGGAGATTTAAAACTTAACAAGATAACTTATAAGTTATTGATTTCACAGCAATTTAATTTACCTGGCGGTGGAAATTTGAATTGTTATTATTGCAATGTGTACATCGATGGGAAATATCAAGCCAACAGCGGTATCGGATATCCGCCAAGTGGTTGGACTCCATCTGGCGGCTGGTATCCCCAAAGCGGCGGGAATCAACCAAATGGCTGGTATCCACCAAGTGACTGGACTCCATCTGGCGGCTGGAATCCTGGAATTGCTTACGACCCGAACAACGAACCTTACTACCCTTCAGATGGACCTGATCAACCAGGTGAATTTTTAATTAATTTACATACCCCGTCATTGCAAGAAAATCGAAATATACATAAATCTTTGTCTAAATAATTTCATATAGAATACGCCCCCCAGAATGGCGGCTTTTGCAAAAAAATGTGTCCAAGGGCTTTCGTCTGTGGTCGATGGAAATACAAGTACAGCGATTGCAAGCAGACGCCGAAATGTCCAGTCTGTGCCACGCGCTGCAACTTGAGCTCAAATGCACCGGGAGGAGTATGTAGGGAACGCTACACAGCTCCACCACGTGACCCTACTGATTCAATTTGGAATGGATAAAAAACTATAAGCACAATGTCCACAAATTTGTAAGCTATCGGGTGTTAATTTGGTCAACTCCTTGTAAAAATTGTTGCCTGCGTTAATATCAGATTTAATTTACGTACTTACTCGTTACGAAATTTTCAAGACTTGCATTGATGCAAATGATAGGTTTAAAACTGGTATTAATAAGCCCCGAAAATCATGCAAGTATAAATTCTTAAAAAATATAAATGGTACCGGTTTGATGAAGAGGTAAGATCTTAGGATTACAAATTGAGGTCAGCTTTGAGTTATGTATCTATATTTATGTTAATTGTATGTAAAGATGTAAACATAAGGTATGTACGAATGCAAATATTAAGTTATGTGGGATCAAAATCTTGTATTTATATGTATACATATTTATGAATTTATTTTTTCATTGTTTCTCCACTGCATCAGAAATGCATGCATGCATTTATTTACTCTCTCTACCAGACAAAATGAAAAAACCGGATTTTGCTATAAAAAAATATGTAATACTGATAAAATGGCACATCCCAATCGGTCAATTGTATTTTTTGGAACGGTTAAAATTAATGGCTAATGTAAAGTTGATCAAGTGCACCCAACATCCATATATGTAAATATGTACCTGCACTGTACAGGCTGCACATCTTCAACCTCAAATTTACAGTTGAGATTTCACGTCTCGTTGATCTAGTCTGCACAAAACTAATCTGAATGACAGACATCATCTTGAAGCAGGAATGAAACATGTCATTTATCACAGTAAGTTATCTTGAAGTATAAATTTCTATCAATATTGTTGCTAATTTGATTTTTAAACTAATTGTAAGATTCAACACATTGGAGCTATCCTTCTAATTAATTTCGGAATTATTACCTCTAATATTGACGATGTGGGAATAATAGCATCGAACGCAACATTTGCAAATACGACAAGTTTGAGACGAGCTCGGGTAAAGAATTACAAAATTTATGAGTATTGCTTAACATAAGTATTAGAATAATTTACCTATCTCTTGGAAATGTAGAAGAATTTAAAACTTAATAAATTAACTTATAAATTGATTACACTAATTGATTTCACAGCAATTTAATTTACCTGGGGGTGGAAGTTTGAATTGCTATTACTGCAATGTGTACATCGACGGGAAATATCAAGCCAACAGCGGTATCGGATATCCACCAAGCGGCGGGAATCCATCTGACGGCTGGTACCCACCCAGCGGCGGGAATCAAGCAAATGAGTGGTATCCACCAAGTGGTTGGCCATCTGGCGGCGGGAATCCTGGAATTTCTAGCAACCCGGACGACAATGGTGCTTCTTCGGAAGGACCTGGCGAACCAGGTGAACTATTAATTTATGTACATATCCAATTTTTGCAAGTACTAGAAGAAAACAATAAATAACCCTTCTCTAATTTCATGTAGAGCACGCACCCCAGAATGGTGGTGGCTTCTGCAAAAAAAGGTGTCCAGGGGCTTCATATTGTGATCGGTATAAATACAAGTACCGAAATTGCAAGGAGACGCCGAGATGTCCAGTGTGCGCCACGTTCTGCTCTTTCCGTTTAAATGCACAGGGAGGAGTATGCAGGGAACGCCACACAGCCCCATCACGTGACCCAACTATGTCAATATGGCAAGGATAAAATGTCCAGCCCACCAATATGCAAACTATTAGTTGTTAAGTTTTTCAACTCCTTATAAAAATTGATTCCGGACTTTTATACCAGATTTGATTTACTTATTCGTTATAATACGAAGTTTTCCAACTTGAGTATCATTGATGCAAACGACAGGTTTAAAACTGGTGTCAGTCCGAAAAATCGACAAAATCGTGTACGTACTGAAGCTGGGCTCGGATCTGCGATGTCTAAAAAGTCCTGTTTTGATGGGAATCGAGCGTGCACGCGCTCTCACCTACTTTAGCAAATTTTAAACTTTGTCTTAGAGATGCGAAATTTGGCATGCACATGCACCAACATATGCTGCATCATAATATAGCATCAATTCCCGTTCCATTCGCTATAAATTTTTCAGGAAAAATCAAAAACCAAACGGAATAAGGGTGACATTTGGTTTTTGATTTTTCCTGAAAAATTTATAGCGAACGGAACGGGAATTGATGTTATATTATGATGCAGCATATGTTGGTGCATGTGCATGCCAAATTTCGCATCTCTAGGTCAAAGTTTAAAATTTGCTAAAGTAGGTGAGAGCGCGTGCACGCTCGATTCCCATCAAAACAGGACTTTTTAGACATCGCAGATCCGAGCCCAGCTTCAGTACAAATCATTAAAAGCATATAGAGACCGTACCGGTTTGACTATCTGTAATAAGACAGGTCTAAAAATTAAAAATTAAGGTCAACGTTGACTTATTTATATTACTTGTATGTAAATATTTAAACATATGTAAGGCATGTTAGTATTTAGTTATGTGGGGCCAAAATGTTGTATGCATACATACATACATATTCATGCATTTATTATTTCATTTATTTTGGACCTGTGATTCAGGTTTAGCTTGTCTGACCAAGGATAAGTAAATGACACATGTACATTTTACTCAAATTCTCCTTACGTACGTATGTATGTAGTTATATTTACGTGTACGTATGTAGATACATAGTCGCGATTTTATGTTTTTTTTATCCGCATACTTAAGTTGCATAAAATAAACACGTAAGTGTATATGCTTATGTATAGGTAATCGAATTTCATAAACATCCTCATACATAATTGTACTGTTTTTACACGCAATGCGATAAAACCATAGATGAATATGTATGATAAAACTATGGGTTGGTTGTGCGTACAATTTTTCTTAAATCAAGTTTTAATCCGAATCATGCCCAACCATGAATATTGAACACATGTAATCGATTATCGGGCAATTTTGATTTTTAAAATCAATTTTGAAGATTCCAATACTGTACGTGTAATGATTTATGTATGTAAGTCATTGGCAAAGAATTCCATTATTGATCAAATTTCATTTCGTATCCACTTAATTTCTGCCAGACATAAATAATTTGATTAAAGTTTAATCAGGTTCTCGTCAACATCAATATTTAACAAAACTAATATATAAATATTTAAAAACCCATTAAACTTGAAACTATTTCTTATCTAATTTCTGGGTATATGTAATTTATGTATGAAAAATCCTTTCCCGTGTAGTTTTATAAAAGCAATCCAATCAATTTTGTCCCCTAAACTTTTTGCAATCGTTCTTCCTACGCAAGGAGCCATAAAACGATAAAAAAATACGCATTCATTCCTTCAACAAATCGCATGTTGAATCCTCGACAAAATTTTTTCGAACTCATTTAACCCCAAAAAATAATTACGATGGCCGTTTCTGAAACATTAAATAAATTAAAACTTCGAATTTTTAATTACAAACGTACTCCTCCCCTTCCAAAAAGTCTCTTGAGTCCTGTCACCTTCACCAATGTGGTATTCGCGCTGCGATGGAGCAGCTTCTGGCGAAGTGTTCCGTACCATTTCGACCTCGCCAAGAACATCTTAATCCCCACGAAGAAATCCATACAAGAATTGAGGATAATGACGCTTATTCATACCATTCAGTTAATGTACTTTGGAATTGTGTTAATTTTTCTTGCATTTGAGAGAAATCTGGTTATGTTGATTAAAACACGAAATTTGTTCGATATCGCGTACGCTTTTCTGGTCAGCATAACGACAACTGCAGTTTTTGTGGGAGTAATTAATATCGGATATTTTAAGAGAGATGAGTTTTCTTATTTTGTCAATAATTCGACCCAATACTGCATCAATATGAGAGGTTAGTATTTCAAGTTGGATTAATTATGGCTACGTATTTTGCACGTGAGTTATATTAAATGACGCGAGACATTTTGTGAACATATTTATGTATGTGTTTTAGAATTTTTGAAGTTCCAAAATTCGAAATGGAGCAGAAAATCTAAAGCTGTGACTAAAAAATTAACATTGCACCACATTGCGTGCAAAAAACTACCGATACCATATGCCAATGAAAACTGACATGTTAGTCAAAAGAATAAATGCGTGTTTCTTATTGCAGAAAAATTTGCAAATCCAATGCTTGCTTGTAAATGGAGGAACGGTTGTGAAGAGTTGATGGTACTCATGAAAATAATTATGATTACTGGACCAGCCATATCGACCCTGCATTTCCTCCGACATCCCGAGAAAATGATTTATGTCACGTCTCTGGTTCCCAAAAATTCACCATTTTACTATCTGTGTTATCTATTTTATGCGTGTGTCCGTCTATGTCTTCAAATGTCGGGATCAGCCGCCGCAATGGGGCACGCTTTTCCAGTCATGGGTTCAGCGTTCTGTTTGGTGTCACTGATTAAGGAAATTCAGTAAGTCTTTGATACTTGCTTGGTTTTAAGATGCACTGCAATTACGACGTCTCAAGGGTCACATAAATTCGTTGTTTTCTTATATCATTTTACCCAGTCAGTCGTTTTGTATGAAGCTCTCTGTCTCAAATTTCCATGTATTTTCACCCGGCCAATGTTACATAAATATTTACCACCACCTATTGATTACCAAATTGCACACATTTCTGAACATAATACTAGCTTAATAGTAAATTGATAAAAAATCGTTAAACAAATGTGTCTAATTTCGGAATTTTTCTGAAAATTACCTAACTAGCAGCATATGTAGAAGTTAAAATAAAATAAATCCTTTATTAATTTTCTACTTTTCCAGACCGGGGCAAAAGGTGTACCGCATGAAGCCCTCGTACCGTTCCCCTTTCAATCTACGATTCACGATAAGGACAACCCAACTGATGTCCATTTATCTAAACAACATCATGCGAAACATCCTAATAGTCCAACATGTCCTCATCACGTGGTCAGGAACGCTCTGTATCTACTCCGTTATCCACTTTTGGGATAAACTCACTCTTCCGGCACGTGGCGTCTTGACGTCCACCGCCTTTGGCGTTCTTGGCTTGTGGACAGCAATTCTTACAATTGCGGCTCATACGTACAAATTGAGCGAGAAAGTTGAAGATGAATAGTTGGAGGCATTTTACAAAGTGGACACTGTTTGAGAAGAAGGTTATGAACCGTTTTAGAAAGTCAGTGAGACCACTTCAGCTAGAATTTGGGTCATTTTATGTCATTCGACCCAAAAAAATTATGGGTTTTTGGAACACCCTGGTCTGGTTGGTTGTCAGGGCGTTGCTCAGTTTTCCGGAAACTAGTGCTTGATCGTTCAAGTACCAATGTGTGTAAGTATGTTGGTCTGATGATGACTGAGTTTATGCACATATTTATTAGTACATTGGAGTTTTATCTATTTATTACAAACAAGGAGTCATAGTATGCCCTCCAAATCTAGCTTTATATATACACGCACATATGTATGTATTTAATCTAAAAAAAATGTCAACAACCACAAGGTTCGTAAAAATCGTAAATATGTTTATCTTGTCCAATCACCTTTAGATACGTCAGAAAACTGAGCTCGATCGACCACATTGGGTGAGGCAATATAAAGCAGTAGTTTGACTGATTATCTTATGTGTACATTACTGTACATTATGTAGTATTACATATGACGTTAAGGATATGAAAGTCACAAAATCTCGATCATGACTTAAACATTTATAAGTAAGTCTAAAAATGTTAAGCACGATGATGGAATTTAATAAATTATGAAATTATTTTAAAATTAAAATTACATATGTTTAAGTCCTGACATCATGTGCATATATACACATACTTTTCATGTCAACTTACTTAACACTTTATGTAGTTGGCTAGCCGTAAAGAGTAAAACATCAATAATAAAATATCCTCAAATTGGACAAACTTGACCAAATAATCCTTCCTTACATATTTTATGCTTATTTGTGTAGCATAAGTTGTGCTGCACAACACCATGCATTCATTTCCGTCAGGATTAACTAAATAGGAACAAATGTATTTATGTATGTATACAATCATGCACAAACAAAATATGTTTAACAAAACAACTAAATTCCTTCCATGGGAGGAAATCTAACACGAATGTAGTTTATTCAGTCTAATAACGAATCATGACCCTGTCGGGTGTACGTTTTTAGCATTTTAAATTTTACGAAAATGGAGAATAATCGTTACCCCAGAATCTCCATGATTGGACTCTTTCTCCTAATTTATGTCCCCACGTGTCTCGGACAGTGCGACTTAATTACATTCACAAAACGGGAAGAATTAGGTAGTGGGGTGTGCTTAGGATGGAATTATGTCCCAACTACGGGAAATATAACCTTTCAGTTGCAAGTGAATAATCCAGTGGGAAAAGGATATTCTGGGATTGGTATTTCTCGCGATGGAGACATGGCAGGGTCCGACATTTTCGTCGCTGGGGCGTATGCAGATGGCCGTGTTTACTCATCGGTAAGGATTTTCTGTGCAAATTTCCACTTCAATTTTTGATGCCGCATTGTATTAAAAATATATATGTATGTATGTATTTGTACAATCTTACAAATGCTGCGTAAAAATAATACAAAGTCGTGTTCATACATATTTATATGACTCTACCAAAGTGGTATTCATACAATGAAGTAACAAGTCGGTATTAAAGTTTTGCGATATCGGTAGCAAAGTTTTACGGATCGGTACAATTTTAATACCAAGTGGTAACAACTTTAATACCGAGAAAGTAATATCTGCGTGATAATAGATTTCAACATTGCACGAATTTTTGCATAGGATTGTATCGGACTGGGGAATAGGCAATTGAAAATCGACAACAGGAAGGATTGGACATTATTGCGCGCGACTGACTCCAGAAGCACCACGTTTCTAGAGTTTTCAAGACCGATCGATACGGGGGATCGTGTTGAAGATGTGACAATTCCAGTATGCTAAACACGTTTTGAATTTATTTGACGAGTTGACGAGTACCCCATCTGTGACACGACATTCTTAATAAATATGTTTCTTAAAACTACATAAACTCCAGCAGTTAAATCATTATCAAAAATTTTGATAAATACAAGTGGTATCAAGATAACCTTACCCCGCCGAATCTCAAGGCCATGCGCGCACAACGACAGGCTCGATGACGCATTAATCTCCTAAAAATGAGGGTCTCGTTTTTAGGTCACTCTGGTGACCGTAATATTTTGCCATTTGAGGTCAAATTTGGCATACGCATTGCCCATCACATTCCCCAGGGTGGTTTTCAAGAGTTTTGACCTAGGTCACCTACGTGACCTTCCACAATTCACCAAACTTCTTGCAAAATATTTGGTTTTTACACTCTAGTGACAATACTTTTTGACCGGTTGAGGTCAAACTTAGCACACGGACTCGCAACCATATTCCCCCGGGTGGTTTTCAAGGATTTTGAGTTAGGTCACTTCAGTGACCCTACAGAGGTCATTCGAGTTTTATGACCTCTGTGGGGTCACTGAAGTGACCTAGCTTAAAATCCTTGAAAACCACCCTGGGGAATATGGTTTCGAGTCTGTGTGCCAAATATGACCTCAAAGGGTCAAATATTACGGTCGCTAGAGTGTAAAAACCAAATATTATGCTAAAAGTTTAGTGAATTGTGGAAGGTCACGTACGTGACCTAGGTCAAAATCCTTGAAAACCACCCTGGGGAATGCGATGGGCAATGCGTTGTACGTAAATTCTGCATTTTCCTAATGCTGGATATTCCAAAATAAAAGTTGCTGGCGCTGTTATCTCAAAGCATGCTGAAAGGGGCAAAAGTTTGTATTTCTCCGTTCCACAGAGATTATAAATGTTTAACAATAATAAATGTTTTTGAATATTATGAACAGGAAGGGCCAGTTTTCGTGCTTTATGCGTGGTCCGATTTGGATTACCCGTATCAGTATCACGGAGTGGCAAGAAAAGGACGTAAGTCAGTAACCCTCATTGAAACTACACCAACTACAACCACATCGCCAACTACAACAACGCCAACTACAACCACTACACCAACTACAACGCCAACCACAACTACAATGCCAACTACAATGCCAACCACAACTACAACGCCAACCACAACTACAATGCCAACTACAACTACAATGCCAACTACAACTACAACGCCAACCACAACTACAATGCCAACTACAACTACAATGCCAACTACAACTACGACGCCAACTACAACTACAACGCCAACCACAACGCCAACTACAACTACAACGCCAACTACAACTACAAAGCCAACTACAACCACAACGCCAACCACAACTACAACGCCAACTACAACTACAAAGCCAACTACAGCCTCAACGCCAACTACAACCACAACGCCAACTACAACTACGACGCCAACCACAACTACAACGCCAACTAGAACTACGACGCCAACCACAACTACAACGCCAACTACAATCCCAACTTCAACCACTACACCAAGTACAAATTCTACGACGCAAAGCACAACTACACAGACAACTCAGTCGACAACGATACCCCCGGCCAAATCAGGTCAATTGGATTCATGGGTGTTTGTACTGCTGGGAATTATATTTGGGATCTTGGTATTCAACTTAATAATTGGTGCGATTAGTACTTACTTGTACCGGAGACATAGAAAACGCAAAGGTGTCTCACGAAGCGTATAAGTCACTGACTTAAAATCAGTGTTTGCATATTTATTAGGAACAAGGAGCATGACAAATCTGCGAACGTGGATCAAACAATATGTACCTAAGTAAATACTTACTTGGACATGCATACTCAAAGACATATTGCATATGTAATGTACATATGCAAATAATGGGTTTTATTAAATATTAATTATAGAATTGTACTTATTCACAGAGAATTGAAGCGACAAAGACATAATACATATGTCGGCATTTACGTACTAAAATATGTAAATACCTATTCATTGAAAATTGGCGTCGAGGTTAAACACTTTGTACCAGTCCACTTTATTAAATATGCAATTAAATTCTTGACATAGTTGAAAGGAGTTGCAGTTTTGTATTTTCTAATATGTTATTTACTACATTTTGAAGTTTTAAATGCTCTTTATTTAGAAATTCAAGAAGTAATATACATACATACATATAAATATGTGTATAAAAGGAAGGTAAAACTATTGCATGTATCTTTCACATACATGTTCATAATTAAAAATAATTAAAAATAAAAATTTAAAATTAATTAACAACTGACTTTATTTTCGTCATCCAGATACGCATCCTAAATTATAATTAATGAACGTACTTAGCTATTTATTTACGTACACCATCGCGTCTAAATAATTAATTTCAAAATCGTTAAGAAAATTCAAAACAAGAAATTATGAAAACCAAGAAAAAATGCATGGATTTAAAAATCATTTTTTCACAATGTAGATTATAACAACATATTAATTTATGTTTCGTCCATATCTTCAATTCCTTCGTCTTGTCCAACCAATTTTGGGAGATCATTATTTTTCTGTGGTAGCAAATAAAATTTGGAAAATAGAAAAGACGCCCAATGTGAGATTGAAACCGCTTGCGACTTTGATTTCAATATCTCGTCTGCTATATGTTTTTGAATCTGAAAAGTTACAAGATTTCATAAAATAATTAAATCCAAACTTGTTAGTAAACTGCATTACCTTGCCCATCAACTCAACCATATGCATATTGTGAGCATGGTTCATCATAATCTTTACAAGGTAATGCATGAACAGCGATCCTTGAGTTTTGTTTCGATAAGCCGAAAATCCGGGCAGAGCTGGCAAGCAGATTAGGATGTCGGATGGAATGTCATTCTGCATCTTTAGGCACGCCGAATAATCCGAAATGGCAAAATTTTGGCAAGATTCAAAAATGAACACTTTCGGTTTCTTTTCGAATTTGGGAAATGATTTGTTGGAAAATGGTTGAACAATGTCGTGGTAAATGTTGGCATAGTTTGATCCTCCACTCGATGGATTTTTGCCGGTTAACTCTATCTCGTGATTGTGACCGTGGCCCATGAAAATTATAATAGCAGAGTGAGCCTTTGAAGAGACCAAATTTTTTTTATAGCCACTTATGTGCTTCTCCAGCGTCTACATGTACATATAAAAAAATTAAATTACTTACTAAAAAATAAATTGGTAAATAAATATGTTTGCGATTAATTAATGCCAACTATTTACTTTGTTATCCTGAATATCCGTGATGCAGCAGTTGGTATAAATTTCATATTCCAACTTCTTGAATAGTTCGGTAAGCAATTCGACATCAACTTCTGAGCCGCATCTAATCCGGTCTTCTTCTTCCGTTTTGTGTGGGTAGTTCATATTATTGATTAAAAGAACGACACCCGCTACGCCCTCACGGGGATCATTTGGGTAAAATCCTAATATTTTTAACGAAAATAAACTAGATTAGTTTAAAACTGTACTCAATATTGAGGTACATAAATCATGAATCTGTATAGCACTGGTGTAATATAGATTCATGACATATATGTACAAACATGTATTTAGCTCAAGATTTGCAAATACTTATGTATGTAGATACATAAGTACCGACTTAAATAATAATTATAAATGCCATACCAAGTCCTTCCTATTTTGTTCCCTTGCATCTTTTACGACGTTTACTACGTACGGCGTCGGTTTGATTCCAACCTTGGCTTTTGACGTTCCGAGTTCTTTGTCAATCTTGTCCTGCCGCTTTTTCTTTTTCTTGCCAAAATTTATAATTTCTTCTCCTTCATCTGCAAACCAGCCATCACTGTCCTCCCCGTCAGAGTCTAAATCAGCCTAGACACGTGATAAAATATTACATTAATTCAAATTCTCCTGGCATCTACATACATATGTGAACGCAGAAATTTAGATGCGGCTTATTTATGTAACTGACCTGTATCGGGGTTACCACTTTCGCTAGTTCTTTCACATTTATTTCTTCAAGCATCAATGGCGGCGCAAAGTTGGACCCGCTTTTTACCTGTGGCACCAGTACGTAAATAATATTCAGCATATCAATCAAAGCTAACAGGAAAGCGAACCTTCGAAGCAAATATGGTTTTAATCTTACATTGTTTCTCCTCAATTTAGCATCGATTGTAGCGTTAAGAAGTTTTGTAAACCTTGAACAGATTTCATTGTCGTCCTTGAAGTCGTTGACGTCGTCAATTTCCAACAGTTTATTTGCGTGCTTGTCGAATATGACGATTCCGTTGATCAAATTCCCATTCGAGTTTGAAATTGTAACATTCTGGAGTCGAAGTATAGTGTAAATCAAAATTATATATTTTTATTATTACATAGCTTGATCCACAATGTGGATTCCACATGCATTATACATACCCGTATAGTCACACATATCTTTGCTGTAGTTTCAACCCACTTTTTCGATCCTCTCTTCTTGCATGATTTTCCACTGCAGCGGTATTTCCCATCTTTATCGGATTTATCGACCTGTAAATTTAGTTAGCAAAAACTCCAAATATGTATGTCCATTTGTATGTACTTGTAGCTAATTTGTAATTGCTCGCCTCACCCGTTTGGAACACTCGGAGCAACCAAGATATCGGTAAACTTCACCCGACGTAATTACAATTGATGACAAATTTGAAGAAAACGCACCCCGTTTTTTAATTCTTTCAGCAGCTAGATACATAAATATGTATATTAATGGCGTGAACCAGGTAGAAATATAAGTTTCATTCAATAAAAAATTCGCTACAAATTGGATTTAGCTTTACACGTATTTATCCAGTGTCCACTATTAAGTAATTCGTATCTATTATAAACACCTTATCATTTATAACAGGCTAACATATCTTACCTGCATTAAAATCATCAGTCTTAATAGAAGAACTGCCACTTGTTCCCGCTTGTGGTATGGAAACATTCGAAACGACATTATTTCCATTGTTCTGGTTGCCGGCGTCATGTGGAACACGAACGAAAGTAAGGTCAAAATTACAGGTAGATTTACTCTGGTACTTTTTGTCTCGTTTTTTAGCGATAAAAGTCCCTGACGGAAATTTAACACTTTGTCCAACCTGAAATTATTTGAAGTATATGATCCGAATTTCAGAGTTGAAAGTGTATTGCAATTTCTTCTCAAGTAAATATTGTACTTATGAATATGAATTAGTTTACCGTATATTTTTTCGTGAATTCAATTCCAACCTTGGGGAATGCAAGTGCTTCAATTCTTGATGTCCTTTGCCCAAGTAGAATCTTCACGCATTTCTCACCACTTTGTTTTTTGAATTCTTTTATTTCAATAATCTTTATGGTAAGTTCGTTGCTAAAAAAGATTTGAATCAGATTATTCTTATGAATAATTTGGCGATCATATAAATATGATAAATTATGATTAATAATTTGTAAATTACTTTAAAAATCCTGCTTTTATCTGGTTTAACTTCACTGATGTCATTTTACTCAGAGTTATTAATTTAACAAGTGGTTAATTAATATATTGGATATCAAGTTAAAATTATTCACCCCTTTGGAAATGAAGAATTGAAATGAAGATATGAAATGAAGAAATGAAGATATAGGTATCTATGTACCTACATACGTATGTACGACCGTTAACGAAAAGGGTTAGAGGTTGGTGACACTCTGATCGAATACTGAATTGACGGTTAAAAATGTGCATAGATATTTATATATCTAAATATTATGTGTAAATGCGATTCTATTCATACCGCAGTACATACAAGCAAACTTCATTTTAAGGACATTGGACACATTGTATGGCTTCGAATCCAGTTAATCTTACCTTGTGCATAGTAAAAACTCAGACAGACAAAGTTAACAGACACATTAATACAAAGAAGGGATACAGGGCTGGTTGGGTTAATTTAATCCGGTTATTAATATATGCATAGATATGTACATATGTACATGTGTGCAGACAATGTGCATATTTAAGTAAACTGAAGAGTATATAAATATTTCCGGGTGGCAGATATTTGCACGTGTTGAATAACATAAAAGTCACTGCTCGGACGCTTACATACATTTGTACATTTGTACATTTGTACATACACTACATACATTAGTACTTACTAAAGGGAGGGCAGCCTGGTGGATACGAATTTGGCCTTGAATAACCCCGGAACGGTTTGTCGTAGCGGGTCAAAATTTTGAACAGACGAGCATGTTATCCTCAGATAGTTGTGTGTAAAATTTCAGCCCTTTACTTTCAAAAATGCCTCCCGTACAGCCCCCAGAAGTTGAGACACTCATTTCAATTTTTTCCAAACTCCGTCTAAAAAATTCGGTCTCCGCAGAAAGAATTTCTTTTTAAGTATCCGAACCCAAAGAAGTCTATTTGACTTATATCAGGGGATTGTATAGGTATTTCACTATTCGAAATGATTTTTATCCCCAATCTAGGTTCAAGGTCATTTGCATAATCTTGGGTCAACTTTATCGTCTGGGAAGACGCTGCGTCACGATAAAAATTACCTTATTTATTTTTTTACCGTGCTATTTAGGAAAATGTTACTCTAAAAGTGGTTTCGAGACACGGTCAGCATATTGCTTTGCAGATTTCTTCACTTTTTGGGGGACTTTGATACGTGGGAGGACACCACGATCGGACATTGCACCCACAACTTAAAACTGTTTACAAAAGTTCTCCTCACGGGAAAACACCAAATTTCGTGAATTTTTTTTCGGCATTTGTCGTGTAGTAAGCTCTTCGAGCTCAATTAGTAACTTGTAGAGAAAATAGTGCTTCGTCAAATGTGACAAATAACTCACTCCTATTCCTCAACAGAAAATTTAAATAAAATTTTTTGTAAGCACGAGCCAGATTTTTTCTGGAACTATTTGAAATGAATATCTCAGCTTCTGGGGGCTGTGGGGCAGGCATTTTTCAAAGTAGAGGGCTGAAATTTTGCACACAACTATCTGAGGATAACATGCTCGTCTGTTCAAAATTTTGACCCGCTACGACAAACCGTTCCGGGGTTATTCAAGGTCAAATTCGTATCCACCAGGCCGCCCTCCCTTTGGTATTAGAGACTTAGAGATTTTTTGTATTTTTACTTGTACTGTACTGTGACTACAGTACAATACAAAAATTAGTACAAAATTCAAAAGACCTAGAGAATTTCCATTATTTTGTACTCTGAAAAATTGTACTGTAAAACTCCGCGAAATAGATGCGTCAAAAATTGAGACAAATCAACTCATGATATACGAAATGAACCTCCTTCCACGAAGTGTGTTTAAAATTTCAAAACTTAAAATTCGATATTTTTGACCCTTGACCTCGTTTACAACAGTCACCAGGCTGATGTAATCCGAAATGATAGTGATTTTTGAACTCCTCGCCTCAAACTAAACACGTCTGCAACGGTGCAAATAAAAAATAAACATTTTTGACCTTTGACCTGGTCTACGTGGTCACGGGGTCTTCGTACGTTAAAACTGTGTCGATTTCTGAAATTCTCGCCCAAACCCAAGTCTAAAACAGTCGACACTTAAATTTTGACCTTTGACCTCGTCCTCTCGGTTATGGGTTGGTCGGAGGTCAAAAGTATTGGCGAATATGAATTTTTCGTTAAATTTCCTTTAAAATGATACCGCATATGAAAATTAAGGTAGAATTTTGCGTTTACTTCACGCCAGGGTGACCTTGACCTTGACCACAGGGCGCCCATCTTCGAACTCGACCTAGGGTCAAAAATTAGAAACAAAATGGCGAAAACGGCGTCTGATTATATTGAGGCGTTCTAGAGATATCCTACTTGCCAACCCTTGACTCTTCCACAGTAGTACAAACTGAGCCCGTGTTTCAATTTGTCTACTGTAGACTGTAGAATTAGTACAAAAAGCTGATGACGTCATCATCTAGAGTCCACAGTACAGTCTACAGTCGAAGTACAAGGAATCTCTAACTCTCTATTAATGATATACATATGTACATATGCAATTGCATTTGGTAGATACATATATGTATGCACGCTACGAATACATAATTATGTACTTGCTGCGTTCGTATATATGTATGTACAATGTGCATGCAATTCACGAGATTATAATTATTTATGTATTTTTATTCATGCACAACCCTGATCAAATAATAATAGATTTATTATAGCTAATGAACATTTATGAAAAATACTGCAAATCATCTAACAAATGATATTTTCTAAACAACACATTTTCACCTTTTTCTCTGCAGATACATAAATGATTTATTTTACTAAAAGACACTACAACTTATTGTAGTGTCTTTAGTCTTGTAGTGGTGTAGTAAAATCACGAAATTTCGTTTCGCTGTAAATGCATATGTATGTGATCCTTTATGCATTTTCCTTGATTTTCGTAAAAAAAATCAAAACACAATTTGGGTACCCGCAAGCTGAGAAATAACCATAGTTTAAAAAAAACTGCATAAATACTTGGGTGTTTTTTTAGCAGGTTGCCAAGTTACTTTATCCAAGAAAAACAAAGTATTTTTGGGAACCATTTCTCATTTTGATTTTTTTACCATCCACGTACGTGCCCAAGGGTAAGCAAATCCATGAGACTCCGCTCGTCCCATTATTATCGAGTTTCACGATAAGCCAAAACATAACTCCGTATTTTTTGATCTCGCGTTGGATGAACATTTCTCCAACTTTTAATTTCACAAAATTGTTTCACCTGACCGAAATAACCGATGGACAAATCAGCCCTCCCTGCTGATGGTGTGCTTGAGTCCAAACGGGGAAATTCACAGTATTGTAATATGCGCTCGGCTATCCTGCCTTATCGGGACCGTGAAAAGGTAAGTTTTCTATTTATTTTTGCTACATGCTATTGAATGCTGCAATTAATTAACTATATGTTATTGTACACAGTACACCATCGGCGATAAGTTCACCTCGTGGGAGGCACAGGGCCAATTAATCTTTATAAGTGTGTGGGGGCATCCTAATTGGAACTTCCTTCCCACTTCGCTCGTGGAAATTTCCTGCGAGTTTGACCATTTCTGGGTCAAACCTCTCGAGGTGAGCGACCCTTTGCTCATTTATTACTCATTATATATTATTATATCAGAGGATCCAAATTATTACTGATTAAAAAATTTGAATCTTTAGGGAAACTTGGTTTTAAAAAATGGAGTAAATCTTGACCTCAACGTTAGGACACGGCTGAACTTTGGGGATGAACTGGCCTTCACCAAACACCGTAACAACGTTGACCACGGCCTTGCCATATTCACTTTTAAAGTACATATCCATAAAATAATACAATGATTGAGTATATAGTGTGATGACTAGTTTTGTGCTAATTTTAGCAACGGGAGTACGTTAGTAATTGGGACAAGTGCGATAAGGCTTCGATTAAGGGTGTGCCAGATGATGTGGCTAACTTGGCTTTAGATTTCACACCAGATCGCAATCAATTGGTATGCATATTTAAAACTGTTGAATGCTTTCTATGTATGTCTATATTATTACCCTGAAATTTGACATTAAAAATTCCACTACACTTCTAGGTATTCTCTCACATTCTATCCTATCTCCCCCTCGGAACCCTGAAAAACGCTCGACTGGTTTGTAAACACTGGGACGAACAAGTGTTTCCAATCTTGCGAATGAAATCCGCCATTGGTTTCGAAACTCGATTCCATCGTGATGATGTGACCACTCCATCCCACCAGTTATTCCAATACGTCCATGAAATGAGGAATGTCGCACCATGGCCAAATTGGAAGATTTGGTATCCACTATTACCAACCGGAAATGAATGGAACGACGTCGAGAGGAAATGGACCGTAAAATACATCGAGGACTTGGACTGGTTTCTTCATCCCAGTAGAGGACACAATGTCAAGAGTTTATCGTTGTCGTCTGTATTCGTTATTTCCGAGCGGGGTTACTGGATATTTCTCAAATCCGTTACTCAGTTGAAGGACACCTTGGAAGAATTGCATCTCGACTTGGATAATATACGAATCTTGGATCAGGATGGCAACGAGATTAAATATGACTTGGATCCTATTAGTTTCAAAATGCTGAAGAAATTTTCACTAAACCTCACGTCCCGTGAATCTGCCCGTGGATTGGATAATAAACAATTGACTGCCCCCTGGATAAAATATTGGGCGGATGCGATTAAACGTGTGGAGTCCATCTATTCGCGCGGTTGTGATTTTCTGGGGTCACGATTTGCACAGGAGTTACAAATCAATGGGAAGTGTTATCAAAATTTGAAGGATATTCAGTTAACATGCAAGCCATCGGTTGCAATCAATTTTCTCACCGAGTTGGCCCAAACCGTGACGAATTTGACGCTCACCATGCCAATGAATCACAATGAATTTCATTTCGTTACACCCCCAAAGTTCCCAAAGTGAATTTTGATTTGGTTACGCCCCCAATGTTTCCAAAAATGAATTTTTACTTGGTTACACCCCCAAAGTTCCCAAGAATGAATTTTGATTTGGTTCACGCTCACCATTCCTCTGGAAATACGAGACCTGAGAGACTTTGAAAATTTGATCAATAAATTCGCCCCATCTTTGGAATTACTGTCTTTTATAATCTCCACTAAAGGCCTTGAAGAAAAGTCTCGCTTCGTCCTCAATCTTCCATGTCTCCCGAGGCTGAAAAAGTTGGATATTTATTTTGGTTTCTTTCAATACATCCGCAGTTCCGAAATCCGTGCACGTGAGGGTCATACAATCAAAGATGTGGCCCGATTCCGGCTCTCTCGTTTTGGTGGCGATGACCTCAGTATCGACTATGAACGTCACCTTCCCTCGATCCGTAGCATCGTCGTGAAACCAAAATTTGACGTCAGTCCGGCTGAATTTTGGGACACGTATAGCGACCTGTTTGACAGTCTCCTACCCAAAGAAGAAGGACAGAGTTGCCAGACTCTGCAACGCTTGAAAATTCCCACCTGGGATGGCAAGATTGGGGAAGGATATCTTCAAGCTGGCCGACTGCCGAAAGTCTTTCCAAGTGTTCGGAACGAATGGATGCACGATTTACGAGAGATGATTAACGAATGAAGAACTTGATACAAAGTAGATAAATGCACATTCATGAGTTAATATGTACCAGTGTAGAATTGAAGATCATGAATTGTTAAATTGGGTATGAATCCTTTGAAAATTTTTTTTGATTAGCGATAAAAAAATCGGGGAACGATCATGACCCGAACTAAACTTATAAAATTTAAATGTACCACAAGCTCACATTAAAAAAAATAAAAAGATTGTTTCTCATAATTCGAGTTGAAGGCAAAAAGGTTGATTTTTACCTGTCGACAGTCAATATTCGGCGAGTTCAGAACGTTCACGTAACCTTGCACACATTTACAATAACTCAGGACCTCTTCTCGGATACAGTCGGTGAACCCCTTGTAAGCCCAACACTGTTCCTCATGGGTGCAGAGAATGTTATCATGCTTTTTTAAATTAAGAAGTTATTTTTTTAATGCGAGGGTATGATGCATACCTCACATGCATCCTATGCAACAAATTCATATATAAACTTATATATAAACTTTGCTCAAAACGGAGGCATTTTCAGGGCCCGTGAGAGGGGCGGGCAAGCCGGGCGCTTGCCCGGGGCGCTGAGGCGCCAAGGGGCGCCGAAGGGCGCCAGCAATTATATGATATGGTGCTTAGTAATTTATTAGCAATTTATAAGCGCAGCAAATAAATTTTTGGACCTGACTGTTGTAAAATTCATCTTTTGAATATTCTCTACAGCAATGAGTGATATTTTTCAGTTGCCATTGAGTAAGCCATAACTGGTTTTTGTGGCTTAGATTTATGTGGTTCTTGTTATCAAATCTCTGAGTACATACCTCCATAGCTTATTCCGGATTTTGCATACATGAAAAATGTACACAAATCCCATGGGATTTTTGTACCTTTTGAGGCAAATTGAAATAAACTTCTTTAAACTATTACTTTAATATTAACCAGTGATAATTAAATGTTCGGACTCAGCACGGAATTTTGAACATTTTCGTGCGTGACTTTTTGATACCATTACAAACATGTTCTCAAATTCTAGATTCTTGAATAAATTAAGTTTATTAGCCCAGGAGTAGTGGGTTTTAGAAAAACCCCGGTTCTTTTCGAAATTTGCCTTTGAGTTTAATATAGAAATACGCTCGACACCTTTCTGCGAAAGCACGTGTGCGAAAATTCAAATTCTTTTTCCCACTCACAATGCGAATTTTAATAATGTAAAATTAAGATTTACATTGGATGAATTTTATTTTATCGAGGTGCGAATTTTAAAAGGTTTTCCAGTCAAAACCTCGGGGCTTTCAAAAATTTTGAACTTTTCGAATTTTTCTGCGTGTTAAAAAGTTCGAAAACATGTTTCTGTAGAAGGAAATGAATTTTTTGATTAATGAAAATCCAACTTTATGGAAATCTTAAATTAAAGATTTTTTTTGTAAGTTTATGAGATCACTCAAAGCAAACTCTGGTGAACTCTTAAATTTCCAAAAAATATTGCGGACGAATTTCCAATACCAGAGTCAAGTAACCAATGAACATTTTTCGAAATTTTCAAGTTGGAAACGTTGCAAAATTTAAGAAGCCACATGTGTTGGCCAGGAAGCAATTTAAACTGAAAGTATATATCTCAGATTAGCGAAATCTGGTAGGCAAAAAATGGCAATGCTTATTTTTCTGGTGAAAAAAGTAAAATTGGTCCCGTGTGCATCTGAATTTTAAATGTAAAAGACCTACATTTTGATTCCTCTAGCTGTGCTCATTAATAAATCGAATTATTAGTTCTTGGACGATTCTAAAACAACAGCTTTTTACGCATAGGAAAAAGTATTTGCATAAAATATAAGAACCATGTGAGAAAAATATGACAAAAAATATGAGAAAAATTAGGGGCGCTCAAATATATTTTGCGCTGGTAAATATTTGGGGTCGCACGGGCACTGGGCATTTTGAGACCTTCTCGACTTTTATACTTTTCTCTTGCTATTAATTAAATATGTTCATAACAAGCACTTCTGATAATTTATCCCTGAAGTAAAAAAATCTAATAATCTCCTCCACCCAATCAAACTAAATAAATTATTTATTTTGAAACATTGATAAATTCTCGCAAATTTTCACTTCGGTGAAAATACATATGTACATACGCTTACATAAGTAAATACATACGCTATATACAATGTGAATTAATTAATTTCACATCTATGTAAAACTTCAAGTTTGATTTGAAACTGAATTCTAAGCCGGAGAATATTATTGACGACCAGGTAATTCGTGCCAAAAAACTCGTCTCAAAATTTGAGACTCCAACTTAGGCTGTCAGCTTTGTCCCACGCTAAAAAATTAACGTCCAGAAAGAATATTATAGGATCCCTTGACTGAACGAACTGAAAGAACTGAATTAGTGTCTTCTTGCCAATTTTAAAGTGTCACAATTGTAAAAGAATATTTTTACAACTTAAATTTATAAAGTATCCGACATTTTTATTCATTTCTGATTATTGATTTTTTTTAATTCTCATTCAAGTTTATTTTAACGATATGATTTTCACAACAGTCAAAGCCTCCTCAGCGGTAGGTCTTTCTTCCGGCTTGCGGTTCAGCATGGTCCTCAAGAGGTCATAAATTCGTGGCTGTGTGATCAGAAAGCCTTGTAAGATGCGACTGCAGCCATGCCTAACGTCGTCCAATCCCATCTTCAACTCCTCATTGCTGCAGAACGGGTGCAACATGACGAGAACGATAAGCCCCAAGGAAAAAATGTCCGTTTTGAAAGTGTAATCTCTATCGCCTCGTTCGATCTCCGGGCTGGTGAAATAAACTCCCCCAACGTGTCCGCTAAGGGCCGAGTCGTCAGTTGGAATTTCTCTGGACAATCCGAAATCAGCAATTTTGACAATAATTTCATCCCCACGAACGTTGAGTAGGATGTTGTTGGGGTTTAGGTCGCGATGAATTATACCCTCCGCGTGAATTGTAGCCAAACTGGCTAACATTGGCTTCGTGATTTTCACGGTGGTTTCAAAATTTCCAATTTTATCGAGATTTTGGTTATACCATGCGGCAAGGTTGATGTCCTTGTCCATTAGTTCCATTCTGATACACATGTAGGTATTTACCTCTTCCTCGGAAACGGAGGTTGGTAGTCTCTGAAAGTGTTACATTAATTTGTGAATGCTGAATAATGATAATAAATATAAATGTGACAGAACAATTGTCGCTGGGTTCTTGACGTTTGCAATAAATCAAATCGCCCGTATGCAGTAACTTTCCAAGACTTACTTCGTTGGGAGTTGGGGGTGACTTATTCGCTATAAAAAATATATTACCTTAATAAAATGCTATATATATATATATGTAAGTACATATATTAAATGTACTATTAGCAGGGAATTAATAAGCCTTATTAATTTTAGGACTGATATTACGACTCCCAAAAATTACTAGTGAAAAATAAACAATAAATCGAATTTACAAACAATTTTATCCTTAGTTAGTTAATTGAGCTGAATAAATAGCGAGTTCTAATTAATTGTATTTAAGTATAATTGAAAAATAATGCAAATTGCCTTACATTTCAATAGTTTTAACCATTCGGAATTAAACTTTTTTTTCAAAGGGCCTTCAAACCAGGCCTCGTGACAAGCGACAATGTTTTCGTGTTGATACAATTTTTCCATGATGACGACTTCTCTGACAAGTTTATAGAAGGCGTCCTCAGCACCTGAAGTTTTGGTGAGGAGGAGAAATCGACCCACACAAATCCGTTTGACTGCATATTCCTAGTTATCAATGACGTCGCGGACTTTCAAAACTTCACCGAATGAGCCGGCATCGAGATGTGCAAGCTCATGAAATTTTCGGTGCGGCTGCTTTCCCTCAAATAGTATTGGCTTAGTTCGGGTCATTTGGATAGGTGTTCAGAAGATGTATTAATTGTATAAACGGGTAATAAGGTTTTATGTTGAATGGTGCAAATTTAGAAAGGAAACTCGAATTAAAAATTTTCAAACATCGCATTGTCATTCAAATTTGACAACAAACTAAAAAAATCCATGGTTGCAAATTTGTTATTCTGGGAATTTAAGCTAGCGGAATAATGGAGCTGGGAGGTATGTAAATAGATTAGTTTTTTGTGCATAATTATTATCATACGTCGAATATGAATGAAAAATGCCTTTTTCCATTTACTAACCTACAGTCGCGAAACTTTATGAGAATGCTTAATAGAGTTGCCGGTGAGATGAAGTGAGACACCCCTCTCATTCTCTGGTGAGATGAGATGAGAACTAAATTCTCCAGGATTCGTAGATTTTGCAGTATGCGTAATGAAGCACGCCGCGAGTTAGCATCCTGAATAGGATTAAGATTAATTTTTGTAAATACTGAATTGTTTTGCAAGTAATAAAAGTTGTTTATTAGTATTTTATTAATTACTCTTGGCACCCGAGGTACATTCCGTGGGATAATGAAGTGATCCCATCGTTGAGGCGTGCTCTCCTCTTGCCTTTCCACCATGAGTTCGTGAAAACCCTGGCTCGTCTCATCTCATCTCATCTCATGCTCAGATGAGATGAGATGAGATGGCTCATTTAGCGCTTCGTACGTAATATTTTGCCTAAAATTCTTTTAGAAAAGTGCTGATGTAGTGACAAGGGCATGTAATCTCGATATTTCAATATCAAATTTTCGAAATTGTAATATCGAAATTTCGATATCAGAATATGAATTTTGATTTGGTCACAAAATACACCCCAAAGTTTCTATAGTTGACTTTTAACCTAGTTACATATACCCCACAAGTTCCCAAAAAATAATTCTGACTTATATAAACCCCGATAGTTCCCAAAAATGAATTTTGATTTGGTTACACCCCCAAAGTTCCCAAAAATGAATTATGATTTGGTTACACCCCCAAAGTTTCCCAAAATGAATTTCATTTCGTTACACCCCCAAAGTTCCCAAAGTGAATTTTGATTTGGCTACGCCCCCAAAGTTTCCAAAAATGAATTTTTATTTCGTTACACCCCAAGGTTGCCAAAGTGAATTTTGATTTGGTTACGCCCCCAATGTTTCCAAAAATGAATTTTTACTTGGTTACACCCCCAAAGTTCCCAAAAATGAATTTTGATTTGGTTCACGCTCACCATTCCTCTGGAAATACGAGACCTGAGAGACTTTGAAAATTTGATCAATAAATTCGCCCCATCTTTGGAATTACTGTCTTTTATAATCTCCACGAAAGGCCTTGAAGAAAAGTTTCGCTTCGTCCTCAATCTTCCACGTCTCCCAAGGCTGAAAAAGTTGGATATTTATTTTGGTTTCTTTCAATACATCCGCAGTTCCGAAATCCGTGTACATCAGAGTCAATACAGTCAGTACAATCAAAGATGTGGCCCGATTCCGGCTCTCGTTCCCACCATCTCGTTTTGGTGGCGATCACATCAGCATCGACTATGAACGTGACCTTCCCTTGATCCGTGACATCGTCGTGAAACCAAAATTTAACGTTAGTCCGGCTGAATTCTGGGATACGTATAGCGACCTGTTTGACAGTCTCCTACCCAAAGAAGAAGGACAAAGTTGCCAAACTCTGCAACGCTTGGAAATTCCGACCTGGGATGGCAAGATTGGGGAAGGATATCTTCAAGCTGCCCGACTACCAAAAGTCTTTCCAAATGTTCGGAACGAATGGATGAACGATTTACGAGAGATGATGAACGAATGAAGAACTTGATACAAAGCTTATAATAATCACATACTCACATATGTGATATACATACATAATCACATACATCTTATGCAACAAATTTATATATAAACTTTACTTAAAAAGGAGGCATTTTGAGACCTTCTCGACTTTTATACTTTTCTCTTGCCATTAATTAAATATGTAACAAGCACTTCTGATAATTTATCTTTGAAGTAAAAAAACTCTAATAATCTCCTCCACCCTTATACCACCCAATCAGACTAAATTTATTTAGTCTGATAAATCATAAATCATTTATAAATGATTTATTTTGAAACATTGATAAACTCTCGGAAATTTTCACCTCGGTGAAAATACATACATACGCTGACATAAGTAAATACATACGCTACAATGCCCCGTCATCCGCGGTACAGTTTTCCATAATAAATTGCAAGCTGCAGCTGTGTTTGTTTACTAAACATCAATCTAATATTTGAGAATTTAATTATCCGTTTTCTTAATAACCTCCTTATTCGGCTATAATTTGGAAAACTATAATTTTTTGCGGCCCTCACAACCAGCCAAACTCTCATGACCAATTTCATTCAATAGATAAGGATAAACTTCCAAGTTATTTTAATAACTTATTACTTCATTGATTTGATAGCCCCTTGTTTTTTTCAATTATTTACTTATAATGGGAGGATCGTTCAGTAATTATTTTCTACCTTTATTTCTCAGGTGGCAGGTCAAATAATACTCGTAACTATTGGCCGATGGGAATTTTGGAAAATGCTGGAAATACGTTTCTTCTGCATAGTGTGATTCGTGCGAATTCAGTCCATGTCTGGATAACCGTGTTGGGCAGCAAGGAAATCGCGGAGAAGTATACATATAAGTTCAAATTACGTAAAATGCTGGACGGCGGGGGGAAGGTAAGTAGTAATAGTTTAATCAATCTTATTAACGGAAGTGACAAAATGTAAATAAAAATATATCCCAGATGACAGCCTCTTGGACCCTTCCGGTCCTTCCGTTTCATGAACGACCAAAGTATTCAGACGGCTATGTCACCATCGAGCCTAAAATGTTGTTAGAATTTTGCACTCCAATCGAAATGGAGGGCATTGCAAAGTTACAGTTTGACTCATCATACAAAATTTGTTCGAACGTTATTGGACGTGTCGGAATATGAGGCAGGTTAGTTATTCAATGATCTGGAACATGTGCATGTGTACGTAATACACGTAATACGTTAATGTTTCAGTGAAAAAAAAAATTGTTGGCATTTAGATCGGGACCCAGACGAGGATATTTCGAATGATCAACATTACTATTTTACGTAGCATTAGATTGACAATGTGTGTTCCAGTTCTATATTTGTAAGTTCGTACAAATGCGTATAATGAGAGAACAAATGAAATAAATATTTACATTGCACATTCATAATAAAATTTAAAAGAAATTGGTTACTTTACTGGCAAGTCAGGTCGGAGTGGGATCCATAAACTTATTATTTTTAGCGAATACCAGGATTTAATGTAAGATGTATGCAACTAATATTTTTGTAAAATTTATGGGTCGCGTCGTATGCATTTATGATTAACGGGTCACTTTCGACGAAAGTCTTTCGTGACGCGAGTTTGCATTTTACTTTTTTTTCTGCAGCAACTTTAAATTAATTAATTTATAATTAAGCCGAGTTCAATTGATTCGAATTTATAAAAGGAAATTCATGCACTATAACTATTAATTATTTAATCGTTCATGCATTTAATTATAGTAAATTAACTAAAGATAATTAAAACGGGTCGGATGGTCGTGTGATACGCAAAATCCAGTTCCCCCAATTAAAATGACACAGCGCGCTAAAAACGTATCCTCTTTTTCTGTCGTCGAAGCGAAACCCACGCGCAATTAAAATTAATTTTTTCCTCCTCGACCATCAATCTAAAATTAAATTCTTAAGGATTTAAAATCAACCTCAAGGGTCAAGGATTACAAGATGGAAGTAGCCCTGCAAAATCCATTGGTAAAGTAAAGTTTTCATGTTTAAATCCATGGAATAAATATTCCTAAAAAAGTCACGTATTTAAAAACAATCTATTTTGTATTCATGTACAATTAATTAATTGCTTTTTATCCCATTATATTAGATTCTCTCCAATATATTTTCCAACTTGGATTTCGCCTCTTTGAAATCCGCCCGTGCCACATGCTACACGTGGGCGGACGTTGCTGCTCATCCCCTCGGGAAGAAATCGGTCCTCAAGGTGCGCAAACTATTTCCCCAGTGCTGCACCGTCACCCCTCTTCCGCACTATTTTCCCCCCAGGATGGCCGTCCATGTCGACATGAGCTTAAAGTGTGGCGGCATCGTTACTGGAAATTACTCTCATTCTGGGAAGAAAGAAAGTCGTGCAGCTGCAGTGAATATTTCGACTTTCTTATCAACCTGCCATAAAAGTATTGAGACCATCACGGTCACCAATAATTTCGCCTGGCCTGTTTTCGAGTCTTTGGCGCAGCTGGAATTTCCAAAATTGAAAACTTTCAGCCTTGTCGGAGGAGATTTTTTTAATGGAATCACCTACAAAAAAGATTTGTCACCATTTCCCGTTAGGAAATCCATCACCTGCTTGGAACTCAAGGAGCCACGTGTATTTGATAAATTCATGGGTGAATTTTATCCTTCTTTTCAACAACTCATCGAATCTTCCCCGAACTTGGAAACTTTGAAGATTGTCGAGTCTTTCACTCCAACTTTAACGTCTTGTAAAAAATTGAAGATTTTGGATTACTGCGGATTTCCGGAGGATTACGAGGCAGGGTATTCTGCTCATCGCGAATTTGGAGAATTCGACATAGAATCCATGCTCGACATGATGGAGGAGGTTAAGGATTCTCTGCAAATTTTGACGATCGGATGCCGACATGATTTATTCTGCTACCACGTAATGGTTGAGGTATGGGAGTTATTATAACATTAAATTTTACCATATTATTTATTTTATTTTATTTATTGCCAAATATCCTTTCCAGCTGGATGACTACGAAATCCCCGTGATGGCCAAGCTTGAAAAGATGTTCGTCAACGGTGTCATCATCGACGGGTTGAAAAGGACTTTAAACGAAGGGAAGAACTTTCCCAAATTGCAGAACTTGCGCTTGACGAGCAATTATGAACCCGATAATTATGAGCAAGTAGAGCAAGACTTCCTCTGCAGTGGGGTCATCGTCGTGATCAACATGGTTAAAACATGAATTTACTCCTGCGCTCCGAATGAAAGTTTGACGTTATACATTCTCACTAATTTATTATTCACGGACTGTGCATCACAGTTAAAAATTTCACATGATTGACTAAATTAATTCTTTAATTGTACTTAATTTAGGGATATTTTCGTATTTATTTTTCCTCTTCGTGTAAAAATATTTGTTTCTTCTAGCCACGTCAGTTTTAAATGACTAATGCAAAAATGTGTATACATAATATGTGTTTTATCTAAACTATATAAAGCAGGCGAGTGTATCGCTGCTGGCTGGGTCGGTGGCTTATTTGAGAAGTTAGCCTCTCCTTTTCTCTCTCCACTCTGCAGAGAGAACAGGAGAGGCTAACTTCACTAATGTTGGGGTAACGGGCTTATCCACGGGCCACGGGCCTATTCTGCACGTCGATTGACGGGCTTCTACACTAGTAGTTAATAATTAATATACTAAACAAACAACCAATGAATCAATGCATATCTTAACCCAGTTCATACATATATATGTATAACTGTGAGTTTATGTAAGTAATCGTTCTGAATAGATATTGTATTAATTTAAAAATAAGTTTACTTTGACTGTCCTGATCCCTACTGGTAAATGGTATGTTTAGCACTTAAATAGTCCGAATTTGCCCTAAAAATTTGAAAAATGACAAAATAAATGACTCGTTTTCCGTTTAATTTCCAAAACTATTTCCTATTTAAAAATTTCTTCATTATTTATATATGTAAATACGTCGTGATTTACTATTTATGAATTTATTAAGTACGTTAAGTAGTTTCTAAAATTTCACAACAAACTTCCTTCAAGAATTGACCATAAGATTAGCTCCAATCCTAAAAATAGCTGGGAAATGAAAGCATTAAAAATCTATGTAGATACATGTTCAACTGAAAAATTTCATGAAATCTCATTTTACATACATCAAAGTCACCAACAAAGATGTGAATTCAAAAGTATGTACAAGTTGATTGTTAGCAAAAAATTGCATGTATTTCCGGTTTTGCAGTGATCTCATGAAGATGATCAATTTCGAAAATTAACAATACAATCAAAGCGACCAATTGCCTCGCGATTAAATTGTTTGACTCCGAACATGCTAATGCAAATATGAAATGGCACGTTTGCGAGGAAATATAAGACAGAAGTTCGGAGACATGATATGTGTACGAATTTAATATGGTAACTTTGTGTTTATTTAATAATATTTGGCTGAAATGATTATGTACATATAATCTCACAGGGGCAACAATGGTAACTAACTTTTCATATTTATCGCTGCAAATTTAGGAAAGGATTTATACCCAGTTTAACAATTATTCATCATCTTCACTTCCACACGGGTACATAATTAACTCATGAATGTGCATTTATCTACTTTGTATCAGGTTCTTCAATCATCTCTCGTAAATCGTTCATCGTTCATCCATTCGTTCCGAACATTTGGAAAGACTTTTGGTAGTCGGGCAGCTTGAAGATATCCTTCCCCAATCTTGCCATCCCAGGTCGGAATTTCCAAGCGTTGCAGAGTTTGGCAACTTTGTCCTTCTTCTTTGGGTAGGAGACTGTCAAACAGGTCGCTATACGTATCCCAGAATTCAGCCGGACTAACGTTAAATTTTGGTTTCACGACGATGTCACGGATCAAGGGAAGGTCACGTTCATAGTCGATGCTGATGTGATCGCCACCAAAACGAGATGGTGGGAACGAGAGCCGGAATCGGGCCACATCTTTGATTGTACTGACTGTATTGACTCTGATGTACACGGATTTCGGAACTGCGGATGTATTGAAAGAAACCAAAATAAATATCCAACTTTTTCAGCCTTGGGAGACGTGGAAGATTGAGGACGAAGCGAAACTTTTCTTCAAGGCCTTTCGTGGAGATTATAAAAGACAGTAATTCCAAAGATGGGGCGAATTTATTGATCAAATTTTCAAAGTCTCTCAGGTCTCGTATTTCCAGAGGAATGGTGAGCGTGAACCAAATCAAAATTCATTTTTGGGAACTTTGGGGGTGTAACCAAGTAAAAATTCATTTTTGGAAACATTGGGGGCGTAACCAAATCAAAATTCACTTTGGCAACCTTGGGGTGTAACGAAATAAAAATTCATTTTTGGAAACTTTGGGGGCGTAGCCAAATCAAAATTCACTTTGGGAACTTTGGGGGTGTAACGAAATGAAATTCATTTTGGGAAACTTTGGGGGTGTAACCAAATCATAATTCATTTTTGGGAACTTTGGGGGTGTAACCAAATCAAAATTCATTTTTGGGAACTATCGGGGTTTATATAAGTCAGAATTATTTTTTGGGAACTTGTGGGGTATATGTAACTAGGTTAAAAGTCAACTATAGAAACTTTGGGGTGTATTTTGTGACCAAATCAAAATTCATATTCTGATATCGAAATTTCGATATTACAATTTCGAAAATTTGATATTGAAATATCGAGATTACATGCCCTTGTCACTACATCAGCACTTTTCTAAAAGAATTTTAGGCAAAATATTACGTACGAAGCGCTAAATGAGCCATCTCATCTCATCTCATCTGAGCATGAGATGAGATGAGATGAGACGAGCCAGGGTTTTCACGAACTCATGGTGGAAAGGCAAGAGGAGAGCACGCCTCAACGATGGGATCACTTCATTATCCCACGGAATGTACCTCGGGTGCCAAGAGTAATTAATAAAATACTAATAAACAACTTTTATTACTTGCAAAACAATTCAGTATTTACAAAAATTAATCTTAATCCTATTCAGGATGCTAACTCGCGGCGTGCTTCATTACGCATACTGCAAAATCTACGAATCCTGGAGAATTTAGTTCTCATCTCATCTCACCAGAGAATGAGAGGGGTGTCTCACTTCATCTCACCGGCAACTCTATTAAGCATTCTCATAAAGTTTCGCGACTGTAGGTTAGTAAATGGAAAAAGGCATTTTTCATTCATATTCGACGTATGATAATAATTATGCACAAAAAACTAATCTATTTACATACCTCCCAGCTCCATTATTCCGCTAGCTTAAATTCCCAGAATAACAAATTTGCAACCATGGATTTTTTTAGTTTGTTGTCAAATTTGAATGACAATGCGATGTTTGAAAATTTTTAATTCGAGTTTCCTTTCTAAATTTGCACCATTCAACATAAAACCTTATTACCCGTTTATACAATTAATACATCTTCTGAACACCTATCCAAATGACCCGAACTAAGCCAATACTATTTGAGGGAAAGCAGCCGCACCGAAAATTTCATGAGCTTGCACATCTCGATGCCGGCTCATTCGGTGAAGTTTTGAAAGTCCGCGACGTCATTGATAACTAGGAATATGCAGTCAAACGGATTTGTGTGGGTCGATTTCTCCTCCTCACCAAAACTTCAGGTGCTGAGGACGCCTTCTATAAACTTGTCAGAGAAGTCGTCATCATGGAAAAATTGTATCAACACGAAAACATTGTCGCTTGTCACGAGGCCTGGTTTGAAGGCCCTTTGAAAAAAAAGTTTAATTCCGAATGGTTAAAACTATTGAAATGTAAGGCAATTTGCATTATTTTTCAATTATACTTAAATACAATTAATTAGAACTCGCTATTTATTCAGCTCAATTAACTAACTAAGGATAAAATTGTTTGTAAATTCGATTTATTGTTTATTTTTCACTAGTAATTTTTGGGAGTCGTAATATCAGTCCTAAAATTAATAAGGCTTATTAATTCCCTGCTAATAGTACATTTAATATATGTACTTACATATATATATATATAGCATTTTATTAAGGTAATATATTTTTTATAGCGAATAAGTCACCCCCAACTCCCAACGAAGTAAGTCTTGGAAAGTTACTGCATACGGGCGATTTGATTTATTGCAAACGTCAAGAACCCAGCGACAATTGTTCTGTCACATTTATATTTATTATCATTATTCAGCATTCACAAATTAATGTAACACTTTCAGAGACTACCAACCTCCGTTTCCGAGGAAGAGGTAAATACCTACATGTGTATCAGAATGGAACTAATGGACAAGGACATCAACCTTGCCGCATGGTATAACCAAAATCTCGATAAAATTGGAAATTTTGAAACCACCGTGAAAATCACGAAGCCAATGTTAGCCAGTTTGGCTACAATTCACGCGGAGGGTATAATTCATCGCGACCTAAACCCCAACAACATCCTACTCAACGTTCGTGGGGATGAAATTATTGTCAAAATTGCTGATTTCGGATTGTCCAGAGAAATTCCAACTGACGACTCGGCCCTTAGCGGACACGTTGGGGGAGTTTATTTCACCAGCCCGGAGATCGAACGAGGCGATAGAGATTACACTTTCAAAACGGACATTTTTTCCTTGGGGCTTATCGTTCTCGTCATGTTGCACCCGTTCTGCAGCAATGAGGAGTTGAAGATGGGATTGGACGACGTTAGGCATGGCTGCAGTCGCATCTTACAAGGCTTTCTGATCACACAGCCACGAATTTATGACCTCTTGAGGACCATGCTGAACCGCAAGCCGGAAGAAAGACCTACCGCTGAGGAGGCTTTGACTGTTGTGAAAATCATATCGTTAAAATAAACTTGAATGAGAATTAAAAAAAATCAATAATCAGAAATGAATAAAAATGTCGGATACTTTATAAATTTAAGTTGTAAAAATATTCTTTTACAATTGTGACACTTTAAAATTGGCAAGAAGACACTAATTCAGTTCTTTCAGTTCGTTCAGTCAAGGGATCCTATAATATTCTTTCTGGACGTTAATTTTTTAGCGTGGGACAAAGCTGACAGCCTAAGTTGGAGTCTCAAATTTTGAGACGAGTTTTTTGGCACGAATTACCTGGTCGTCAATAATATTCTCCGGCTTAGAATTCAGTTTCAAATCAAACTTGAAGTTTTACATAGATGTGAAATTAATTAATTCACATTGTATATAGCGTATGTATTTACTTATGTAAGCGTATGTACATATGTATTTTCACCGAAGTGAAAATTTGCGAGAATTTATCAATGTTTCAAAATAAATAATTTATTTAGTTTGATTGGGTGGAGGAGATTATTAGATTTTTTTACTTCAGGGATAAATTATCAGAAGTGCTTGTTATGAACATATTTAATTAATAGCAAGAGAAAAGTATAAAAGTCGAGAAGGTCTCAAAATGCCCAGTGCCCGTGCGACCCCAAATATTTACCAGCGCAAAATATATTTGAGCGCCCCTAATTTTTCTCATATTTTTTGTCATATTTTTCTCACATGGTTCTTATATTTTATGCAAATACTTTTTCCTATGCGTAAAAAGCTGTTGTTTTAGAATCGTCCAAGAACTAATAATTCGATTTATTAATGAGCACAGCTAGAGGAATCAAAATGTAGGTCTTTTACATTTAAAATTCAGATGCACACGGGACCAATTTTACTTTTTTCACCAGAAAAATAAGCATTGCCATTTTTTGCCTACCAGATTTCGCTAATCTGAGATATATACTTTCAGTTTAAATTGCTTCCTGGCCAACACATGTGGCTTCTTAAATTTTGCAACGTTTCCAACTTGAAAATTTCGAAAAATGTTCATTGGTTACTTGACTCTGGTATTGGAAATTCGTCCGCAATATTTTTTGGAAATTTAAGAGTTCACCAGAGTTTGCTTTGAGTGATCTCATAAACTTACAAAAAAAATCTTTAATTTAAGATTTCCATAAAGTTGGATTTTCATTAATCAAAAAATTCATTTCCTTCTACAGAAACATGTTTTCGAACTTTTTAACACGCAGAAAAATTCGAAAAGTTCAAAATTTTTGAAAGCCCCGAGGTTTTGACTGGAAAACCTTTTAAAATTCGCACCTCGATAAAATAAAATTCATCCAATGTAAATCTTAATTTTACATTATTAAAATTCGCATTGTGAGTGGGAAAAAGAATTTGAATTTTCGCACACGTGCTTTCGCAGAAAGGTGTCGAGCGTATTTCTATATTAAACTCAAAGGCAAATTTCGAAAAGAACCGGGGTTTTTCTAAAACCCACTACTCCTGGGCTAATAAACTTAATTTATTCAAGAATCTAGAATTTGAGAACATGTTTGTAATGGTATCAAAAAGTCACGCACGAAAATGTTCAAAATTCCGTGCTGAGTCCGAACATTTAATTATCACTGGTTAATATTAAAGTAATAGTTTAAAGAAGTTTATTTCAATTTGCCTCAAAAGGTACAAAAATCCCATGGGATTTGTGTACATTTTTCATGTATGCAAAATCCGGAATAAGCTATGGAGGTATGTACTCAGAGATTTGATAACAAGAACCACATAAATCTAAGCCACAAAAACCAGTTATGGCTTACTCAATGGCAACTGAAAAATATCACTCATTGCTGTAGAGAATATTCAAAAGATGAATTTTACAACAGTCAGGTCCAAAAATTTATTTGCTGCGCTTATAAATTGCTAATAAATTACTAAGCACCATATCATATAATTGCTGGCGCCCTTCGGCGCCCCTTGGCGCCTCAGCGCCCCGGGCAAGCGCCCGGCTTGCCCGCCCCTCTCACGGGCCCTGAAAATGCCTCCGTTTTGAGCAAAGTTTATATATAAGTTTATATATGAATTTGTTGCATAGGATGCATGTGAGGTATGCATCATACCCTCGCATTAAAAAAATAACTTCTTAATTTAAAAAAGCATGATAACATTCTCTGCACCCATGAGGAACAGTGTTGGGCTTACAAGGGGTTCACCGACTGTATCCGAGAAGAGGTCCTGAGTTATTGTAAATGTGTGCAAGGTTACGTGAACGTTCTGAACTCGCCGAATATTGACTGTCGACAGGTAAAAATCAACCTTTTTGCCTTCAACTCGAATTATGAGAAACAATCTTTTTATTTTTTTTAATGTGAGCTTGTGGTACATTTAAATTTTATAAGTTTAGTTCGGGTCATGATCGTTCCCCGATTTTTTTATCGCTAATCAAAAAAAATTTTCAAAGGATTCATACCCAATTTAACAATTCATGATCTTCAATTCTACACTGGTACATATTAACTCATGAATGTGCATTTATCTACTTTGTATCAAGTTCTTCATTCGTTAATCATCTCTCGTAAATCGTGCATCCATTCGTTCCGAACACTTGGAAAGACTTTCGGCAGTCGGCCAGCTTGAAGATATCCTTCCCCAATCTTGCCATCCCAGGTGGGAATTTTCAAGCGTTGCAGAGTCTGGCAACTCTGTCCTTCTTCTTTGGGTAGGAGACTGTCAAACAGGTCGCTATACGTGTCCCAAAATTCAGCCGGACTGACGTCAAATTTTGGTTTCACGACGATGCTACGGATCGAGGGAAGGTGACGTTCATAGTCGATACTGAGGTCATCGCCACCAAAACGAGAGAGCCGGAATCGGGCCACATCTTTGATTGTATGACCCTCACGTGCACGGATTTCGGAACTGCGGATGTATTGAAAGAAACCAAAATAAATATCCAACTTTTTCAGCCTCGGGAGACATGGAAGATTGAGGACGAAGCGAGACTTTTCTTCAAGGCCTTTAGTGGAGATTATAAAAGACAGTAATTCCAAAGATGGGGCGAATTTATTGATCAAATTTTCAAAGTCTCTCAGGTCTCGTATTTCCAGAGGAATGGTGAGCGTGAACCAAATCAAAATTCATTCTTGGGAACTTTGGGGGTGTAACCAAGTAAAAATTCATTTTTGGAAACATTGGGGGCGTAACCAAATCAAAATTCACTTTGGGAACTTTGGGGGTGTAACGAAATGAAATTCATTGTGATTCATTGGCATGGTGAGCGTCAAATTCGTCACGGTTTGGGCCAACTCGGTGAGAAAATTGATTGCAACCGATGGCTTGCATGTTAACTGAATATCCTTCAAATTTTGATAACACTTCCCATTGATTTGTAACTCCTGTGCAAATCGTGACCCCAGAAAATCACAACCGCGCGAATAGATGGACTCCACACGTTTAATCGCATCCGCCCAATATTTTATCCAGGGGGCAGTCAATTGTTTATTATCCAATCCACGGGCAGATTCACGGGACGTGAGGTTTAGTGAAAATTTCTTCAGCATTTTGAAACTAATAGGATCCAAGTCATATTTAATCTCGTTGCCATCCTGATCCAAGATTCGTATATTATCCAAGTCGAGATGCAATTCTTCCAAGGTGTCCTTCAACTGAGTAACGGATTTGAGAAATATCCAGTAACCCCGCTCGGAAATAACGAATACAGACGACAACGATAAACTCTTGACATTGTGTCCTCTACTGGGATGAAGAAACCAGTCCAAGTCCTCGATGTATTTTACGGTCCATTTCCTCTCGACGTCGTTCCATTCATTTCCGGTTGGTAATAGTGGATACCAAATCTTCCAATTTGGCCATGGTGCGACATTCCTCATTTCATGGACGTATTGGAATAACTGGTGGGATGGAGTGGTCACATCATCACGATGGAATCGAGTTTCGAAACCAATGGCGGATTTCATTCGCAAGATTGGAAACACTTGTTCGTCCCAGTGTTTACAAACCAGTCGAGCGTTTTTCAGGGTTCCGAGGGGGAGATAGGATAGAATGTGAGAGAATACCTAGAAGTGTAGTGGAATTTTTAATGTCAAATGCATAATATAGAAATAGAAAACATTCCACAGTTTTAAAAATGCATACCAATTGATTGCGATCTGGTGTGAAATCTAAATCCAAGTTAGCCACATCCTCTGGCACACCCTGAATCGAAGCCTTATCGCATTTGTCCCAATTACTAACGTACTCCCGTTGCTAAAGTAAGCACAAAACTAGTTATCACACTACTCATTCATTGTATTATTTTATGGTTATGGATATGTACTTTAAAAGTGCATATAGCAAGGTCGTGGTCAACGTTGTTAGGCGCTGTTCGTAAACTTCGTAACGCTGGCTAACCATAGGAAGATAGAGATTTTTCCCTATCTTCCCATGGTTAGCCAGCGTTACGAAGTTTACGAACAGCGCCTTACGGTGTTTGGTGAAGGCCAGTTCATCGCCAAAGTTCAGCCGTGTCCTAACCTTGTCATCAAGATTTACTCCATTTTTTAAAACCAAGTTTCCCTAAAGATTCAAATTTTTTAATCAGTAATAATTTGGATCCTCTGATATAATAATATATAATGAGTAATAAATGAGCAAAGGGTCGCTCACCTCGAGAGGTTTGACCCAGAAATGGTCAAACTCGCACGAGATCTCCACGAGCGAAGTGGGAAGGAAGTTCCAGTTAGGATGGCCCCACGTATCTAGAAAGATGAATTGGCCTTGTGCCTCCCACGAGGTGAACTTATCGCCGATTGTGTACTGTGTACAATAACACATTGTTAATTAATTTGCAACATGTGACATTCAATAGCATGTGGCAAAACTAAATAAAAAACTTACCTTTTCACGGTCCCGATAAGGCAGGATAACCGAGCGCAGATTACAATGATTTGCTCGTTTGAACTCAAGCACACCATCAGCAGGTAGGGCTGATTTGTCCATTGGTTATTTCGGTCAGTGGAAACAATTTTACGGAATTGAATTAAAAGTTTGAGAAATATTCATCCAACGCGAGATCAAAAACAGAAGAGTTATGTTTTGGCTTATCGATAATGGAGCGAGCGAGCTTGCTTACCTTTGGTCACGTCGAGGGTAAAATAATAAAGATAAAAATCAAGATTATTTGACACTTTATCAGTCTATAAGGTTACGACAAATGGCCGAGTTACAAAATAAATTTTCATTTTTATTAGCCCGAATCAGGGCTTATGGAACCGTCATGTCCGTCCGTAAACACGTTAGTAAAAATGGCTGAACCGATTGACTTGAAATTTTTACCGTGTACATATTGGACAAAGTTAGGAAACGGGTTCGAAGATGGGCGAAATCGGTCAAGTTGTGGACCGGTGGGGGTCATGTGAGTAGTTGGAATAAAATTTCGAAATTGTCGTAGAAAGCTGAAATTTGGTACAGAGGTAGCTAATGACTTCCAATAGATAAAAATGATTTCAAGTTGGAAAAATTTTCATCTTGATAGACCCTATGGGGTGACCCACACCGATTTTTAGAAATTGCTTTAAAAATATGAAATCCGGCACCGTGATACTTAATAGCTACTCATGAAAGAATATGAAGTTAAAATGCCAAATAATAGAGAATATCTAATAAACATTTAACTATCCGCACCACGGAGGTTGGTAATATTATTAATGTCGGTTTCCAAAAAAATAGAAGTGAGCCCGGACTCACCGAGCCAGGGACAGAATCCCTGACTCGTGCTAAATGAAGTCTGCGCTGCAGCGCAGACTTCATTTAGCATTTTTATTTTTTAGCATTTTTTATTTTTTGAAACCTACAGCGCGCTGTAGGTTTCAAAAAATAAAAGCTGTTGAAAATATGTCATGGATGGTAGTATGTATACTATCAAAGTCAGTGTGGGTGGTTAATATTATTACAATGGGAAACCTAATTTTTAGGCCTATTCAGATGGGCTTATAGATTTGTCAAGATGTCTGTGCGCACGATACCTCCCTTTAAACACAAGGTAGCGACCTGAAATTTTGCCAAGTTCATTTTCGGGTCAAAAGTAAGGATATGTTCGAAGATAGACATGATCGGTTGGGTCGGTGGGGATCTTTTAAGTGGTTAGGGTTGACAGAAAAAATATTAAATGTCATAGAAAAGTCCCAAATTTGTCGTAGTAAGTTGAAATTTAGAGATTAAGCCCTACGGGTGAGACCATAGGGCTTAATCCATACAGATCTGTCATACAGATCAGTCAAATGGTGGGTTTGAACGACAACCACAGAGTCTGACTCGGGCTCATAAAGGCTGCCCACTTTAGATTTCAAGTTTATTATTCGAAATAGTACCCTCGAGATTTTCAGCTTAAAAAATCAAGCTAAAAATTACGATGATTTCAACTTTCGGAATCAAATCTCTGTCTTCCCATTCAAAAGTTATTAAAGGTCAAAGAGTTGTTTTTTTCGACCATCGAGAAGAAACAACTATTTTTAAAATTAATTATTTTATTTATAACTCAGCCATTTGTCGCAACCGTTAAGGGAGACTAACGTTACCTAGATACTAAATGTCAAGTAATCGTGGATAAAAATGGTTCCCTAAAATACTTTGTTTTCCTTGAGTGAGGCAAAAGTAACTTGGCAACCTGCTAAAAAATTCACCCACGTATTTATGCAGTTTTTTAAGTAAATATGCTCAAGGGTTCAGTATTCAGTTTGTTCTGACTCTCTTTAGAGAGCCCATATCTGACTACTTAATTCGGTACGATTGTACGCAAAGCTGCACATTTCAGATTAAATATTAACATAAAAAATAGAGCGAAATAAAGGAATTTAATTTCTTAATTCATGAACTTTTCTTTCAAGCCGAGTGTGGGGCACGAAGAATTAATGAACGAAGGAATTTTAAACTCAATACAATAAATAAACACAGTGCATAGAACAAAAAAAAAAAATAGAAAACACTTCCAAGTTGATAAATATACTCCCACTGCAGAAAATAAGACCACGACTAGTAAGATTCAGGATATGGGTCCTAAAAAAATCCAACCGACGAAGGTCATCGCCCAGGACATTTTTAAATTCACCGAAGACGAATCTATCTCCTACTCAACGTCAAGAGAGAACGTGATTTCCGTCATGAATTGCATCCACCGGGACTGCCTTGACGTTAAAATAGTCCTTGAACATTTGGAAATAAATGACTTTATGGTCTTACCATATCCAACGATCCACTCCACCTACGACGAGAGCATGGAGGTGGAACTGAAAATGGAAAATTGTGTCTGTATCGACACACTGGTGAAGAATGCGGGACAGGTAATAAATAATTGCGGGGTGAATTAGTCAAAAGTAATGCACGTCATAATTTAATTTTTATTTTGTTTTTATTTTAATGAAGGTGTTGAAGGGGAAGTTTTTACTGTGTCGAACGATAACCCCGTCGAGCAAGATGGTCGGGGTGGACGCTGGTGTGGAGGATGTCAAAGGAGAGAAAGCCATGCGACTTGGCTTATTCAATTACTCTCTGAACGCTCATATGGGCAAGTCTGATTTCGAGACGGTCCTCCCCTTGGGGACGGTGTTGATTGTAAAGAATCCCGTGTTTAAAAAGCCTACAATCCTACTGCCTATCTTCGGACTGATTGTTGAGAATCCGGCCGATGTGGAGATTCTAAGTCCAAAGAAAATGGAAGCACTATTTCCAGGTAATATTTGGACTTGGAAATGATTTATTCAGGTTTGGATAACTTAACAATAATTAATCCGCTTTTTGTCCAGGTGTTCACTGGAAGTCAGATCTGCCCCAGGAATCTCGAGCCCTGTTCAACTCTCCACTCGTCTGGGAATTTTCTCCGGATCAAAGCGACCTTGAGATTGCTACAAAATTGAAGAATGTGGGAAACAAGGCTTTCGTCGAGAATAGGACAACCGACGCGATCCGATTTTACGACCTTGCTCTTGAATACTTACCTTTGGAGGAGAACGAGGAGACGACTCCAGCAATGTCCACACTCTTGGTGGACATCTTGTCCAACAAGGCGGCCGCTTTGATCAAACTAGAGTGTTTTAATCCAGCTCTAATTTGCACTGGAAAAGTCCTTGAGATCAACAATGCTCATGTCAAGGCGATCTACCGCCACGCCAAAGCTCTCATTGGACTTGGACGGTATCCTGAATGTGGCGAATTTCTGGACGAAAAGATCAATCAGCTCGGAGGAGAAGAGAATAATGATATTCTCAAATTGAGGTGCCGTTTGAAGGAAAAAAAATACGAAAAATTATAAATTTAAATATTTCTCTAATGGTTGTGAGAACGTAACCTAATTTATAATTATGTAGATCAATAGTCGCTGAACTGGGAAAACCACCGGGAAAAGATGTTATCCGTGCTCTTCGTAACCCTCGGCGGCCGACATATAAACAGCCTAGATAGTGTTGCCACAAGCCCATTGAAGGGATAGGATTTTTCCCATCCATGGGCTCGTGGCAACACTAAAACAGCCTAAACCAGATTTACCGGCCGGGATGGTTGACCACATCTCCGAATTTTGGGGACCAATTGAATTCAGGAAGAGTAGCATTGGCGAGGGAGGAGTCTTTGCCACGCAAGATCTCGAATCTGGAACCATTCTCTTTGTTGGTAAACCCTTCGCCGGGGTGTTTGTTGAGTCACGGGAGAGGATAACATTTTCATTAACCAGTACCCCCCACCAGTATTTTGTCGGCGTTATGGCAAACAAGATCCGTCTGGATCCCGATCTTGGCCGTGACCTATACACCCTCTGGGCTGGACCTGACCTCAAATCTTTAACGGATAATGAGGAGGACCCCTTAAAAAAGGTGGACATTGCTCGAATCCGAAATATTTGTAACATAAACTTCAGCGGACACTACTTTGAGGAGAATTTAGAAACTTTCATTTCTTGCGGTTTGTGGATCCCCTTGTCGAAAATAATGCACAGCTGCATTGATGCCAACGTTATGTATCATCATCATTATTCCAGTCTTGTCATGATGATCACTACTTTCAAAAAGGTGAAAAAAGGAGAAGAAATTCTTACGAGCTATCTTAACCCATTGGAGCCGTTGGCTAGAAAAAATTGTCTGGAAAGTCTTGGTAAGTTCTTGGTAATCTTATTATTATCTAAATGAAATTTAAGACAAAAACTTGTTAACACATTCTAGTACAAAAAAATGAATTTGTAATTATTAACATAATTTCACCACACAAAATTCCTTTACCTTTACTTTGAACTTTTGTTTCTTCAATATTAGTAATTATGTATTTTCTCGAAAATATTCAAAACATGTTTCCTCGAATGTTGTCATGTAAAGACTTTCAATTTTCATATTTTTGGCAGATGTTATCTGCAAATGTCGCCTATGCGAACTGGAAAGATCTGAAAGCCCTGATGTGATTATGAGGAGAGAGGAAATCCTCAATGATCTGGTATCTTTCGGCATCCCGACTTCCTACCCAGGCCATTCCCAAGTGGTCGCTGAGGACTTTGTAGCAGTAGCAATCGCCGAACTCGAAAGTCTTCATTCGGCATCGCCCGACCTGAATTTGGCTTTGGTGGATTCTCGAATTCATTCACTTGTCGCTGTCGAGTTGTTGGACCAAGGTCATCATTCGGTGTGTCTGCCCATCTTGGAGAAAGCTTACGCCGTCCTCGAGAACGTCGCCCCCAGTCATCAGCATCCTGCTCTTGTCGCAAGCATTTTGGTTTGTTGTATGGAATTGAACAAAGAAAAGGCAGTACTGACAAAATGGGTGGACGAACTAAGGAAGCATTGCCTTCTTTATGCCGGCACTTTGGATTATGCCCATCCAACTATTCCGGAGAAGTTGAAAAAATTTGGGATCGAATTCTTCACCGATAACTAATTGTGAATATGTAATTGTGTGTAATTATTAATTCAAGTTTTATAATATTATTTATTTCTCCCTTGGTATTTCTATATTTTCGATCATATTACGATTAATTTTTGTGGTAAAATTTCTTTTGAAAGGTACCAAAAAAAACTACCAGTTTTCTCTCCCCTTAAGTGATTTTATAAAATACTTTCAATTTTTCATAAAGATTGCATGCATGACCCTAAAAAAATAGCAATTGCTCGTTCGGTCTATGCTATGTGAAAAAACTTGTCTGGTCAGGCTCTGTACTAAGTTGATGATTTTAATATAAAACAAATATTTTAATCGGAATAAATACCTAGGTAAGAAACTGTGATATATGTATATAAGTTGACGCCTCCGTGTGTGCTTTCAAGTTACATTTTGAAGGATGTTAATGCATAATTAGTGAGTAAATAGTAATAGCAAAGTGTACTAAAAAGATTGTATGGTTAATTAATAGGATAGCTAGTAATTTTATGTGTAAAGTTGTAATTAGTTAGGCTCGGGGTGTTACAAAAGAGTAGCCAGGAGTTGGGAATTCGCTGCGAGTAGTGCGTTGCGTCCAGCTCGAGGTTGCCAAGGTGAAGCAGCGGTCAGCAGCAGCAGCAGAAGGAGTCATCCAGTAGTAACGTAAGTCGTAGCAGTACAAGATTTGGCTGTCCGATCTTGGTTGTGTGTTGTTGGTTGGTTGTCCACCCTCAATACAGATAGGTAGTATATTAGAGTGGGGGGGGTTTTTCTCGTCCTTTTGGAAATTATATCAGAAAAGGGCAGGTTTGTTTACTTTTCTCAGCTGAGGCAAGATTTCTAGTAGTAGTTCTGGTCAAACTTATCAAGTCATTATTCTCAGTAGTCAAAGCAGGGCTCGTCAGATCTTGTCTCCTCCAAAGCACTTCGTCACGTTAATTGGGGGTTTGAGTGGGAATAAATAAGGAGTTTAGTAATTGTAAAAGTGTCGTTGCGTCGAACTCATTTTAAGATATCTTGGGAGTTGTCAAATACACACTTCTGTGCAATCTCGCCATCCGCACAGAAACTCCATTCATACACACTTCTGTGCAGTCTCGCTATCCGCACAGAAACTCTGCCGTTCAGTTTCTACCTTCACAAACCATCCACAAATTTCGAAACACTAACTTTCACACAATTGCTCGTTGGGAGCCAACATCCCCAACAGCTTTGTTGAGCTATTTCACCATCATAATAATTAATACTAAAAGCAGTAAGAACCCGGAAGTGCGTTGGATACGCAGAAAAGTGTCGTAATTAGGGTCGGGAAGGCATAATTCGTCACAAAACAATTCTGATTTGTTTTTTACAAGGTTTTTAAAGATACGTTGTCGGAAGAAATGAATGTTTTGATAAAGCAATTTATTCTAACTTTCGATTCTAAACTGCGTCAGAATTTTTTTTACAATTTTTGGGAATAAGAACAACGTTTTTAGACTTCAATTTAGACGGGGTGGAGTTATGTACGGAGTGAAAATTTTAATTTTGATAGTTTTAGGCGTCATTTATGGCGAGGATTTAAGAAATCATTATCATTTCGACCTACAATGATTGTATACATTTATGTGAGGTGTGGTCAGAAATGTGCATTCTCGTGCTTTGGTAACAAATGATGTACGGCAATTCTAATCTGCTTCCCCAGTTGATTAGAAATGTCAGTTATGGGTTTAAACTGAATAAATACGCAAATACATAGTTGGCCAAATTGATCGTTACACGACTTTATTATCACCTTTTATAAACTTTCTCCGAGAAATGAGACCGTATGCAACGCCAATTGCCAAGAAAACCAGTAACACACCAAAGACACCAATCACCACCCATATCACGTATCCACCTGATTTGGAAGAAGCAGTGGTTTCAGTCGTCGGATAATGAGTCGTTAGTTGCATGGTTGTGGTCGGGTGGTGGGTCGTGGTGTGGCTAAATTCTGTGGTTATAATAGTACTCTCTTGAGTCGTGGGGGTGGGTGTGGGTGTGGTTGTTGGAGTAGTTGCTGCCTGAGTGCTAGTTTCATCCGTCGTGCTCTTTGTAGTTGTCGTCACTGTAGTCGAAGTTGTTGTTACCGTAGATGAAGTTGATACTACCGGCGTAGTTGGCGTTGAAGTTGACGTCGTTGTCGCTTCAGTCGTAGTTGTTCCATCTTCAATAAATACAATCACTTTGGAACCTCTCTGAGCTCGTCCATGATATTGCAGATCATCCGTATATGCATATGCATACAGGACGTGAACAGGACCCACCTGCCAGGCAGAGTACAAATACATACGTACAGAGTATCAGTATAAGTACAATACTACATACACAGTGGGCGCGGAAGCCATGGGGACATCTGGGGATTAACATGGGTTTATGTACCATGGGTAGAAAGTGTGACAACAAGATTCGATTATTAAACAACCATGGGTGCATTTAATTACCGCTCCGTCGCCACGCTTCCGCGATCACTGGATTTATGTGCATCATCTTATCCTCCAATTAATTTCTAAATCACCCCAATCGACACATCCTCCTCGTCATCCCCAGTGTCAAGCAGTCTCGAAAACTTGACAAATGTCCTTCCAGCGGATTCCTGGGCGTCAATTAAAACCCAATCCTGCCTGGAATCGTTCCTCGGTACGGTGTGTCCCACTCCGAAGCGGTCCTTTTATGTTTATGCACATGTCATAAAATTGTGATCTGCATACATAAATGGTTATATTCTAACTTAATTCTTACCGAAGAATAAATTCGCCCATCGGGATACACTCCGGCGAGGAAAATATCCGCACCTGTCATCCCACCATCGGGCGAAATTCCCAGCCCAACGAACCCATTGCTGAACACTTCCAGCTCAAATATTATGGTAGCCTTTGTAGCGACATATTCCCACCCTAACCACACCCGCTCAGAAGGGTCGAGCTGTTCCCGATTTGAAAAACTTATCGAACTCTGACGATCCAAAGTTGTTGAATTGCTGTGAGGTATTATTGTAGCAAATATTAAAATTAGGTGAGGATGAATTGTACAGAAACGTAACATTTTTAAATTTCACTAGCGTGATAACAACTTTTTCTCAGATCTGTAGTGTAAATTAAGTAAATAATTTTATAATTTGCCAGATTTGTATAACAATGAAAAATTACTATTGTATGAAGTTATTGCCGTCGCATTTTTGTGTTAAGTAGTACTTAAATGAAGCAATTAAATTTAAGAGGAGAGTTTTAAGTAGGTATTTACAATAATATCTTTAATTGTACGGAGTTTATATAACTTATCAATATCTTATCACACAATCGGACAACAATTATCTTGATTACGATCATTATTGTCACGGCGGCGTGATCTATCAATGAACTCTGACCTTGATAAATGTGTACATATGTATATATGTTTGACAAAACTAATACGATTGAAAAAATTTAAGAATTCATTGGCTTATTTATGTATAAGTACATACTTAATAAATACATACATACTCAGGACGTCTTATTAAACATCGCAATTAACTTAGCAAACTTGCGATGCGAAGCTTCACAATCGCAAAATATGATTTCGCTAATCTGTACATGGAATTCTGTTGTCCTATTTTAATGTGGCTTCTGCGGATTACTTACAATTTCCAAAGAACATTTACCGAATAAATTCCCACAGCATAAACGAAAAAATTCTATGATTTTCCAGCAAGAGTTTTGTGAAATTTCGCAAGATATTTATGCTGACATGCTCAATTTAAATACATGCGATATATGCCATAGTTGGTTGACGTATCCGTAAGTATGGACGTTCATTTATATTCGTTTACATATTTGCATATCCTTTTGTTTAATGCATATATAATATAAAACCTTTTATAAATTGTTTTCTATTAATAAATATTTGCAGTATCATCATGAAAATCATAGCAGCAAATTTACATATAATCAACGCATGTATGTGTGTCCATAGGTGGATAAAACGCTAAACACCCCCACAACTCTAGTTGAATTTTCATGGTCAGGGCTTAAGTATGTAGATTTTTATCCTAAATATTAAACATTTCGGATAATTACACTTCAAATAATTTGCCTTAATCCACAACACGTGCGCCAAGCACTTCAACCCACATATATACCTATTTATGTAAATACCACTATGATCTGTGTACTTATGTAAATGGTGGTAAATTTTGTATGAACCTGAGCGTACCACGGTTTACATGAATACACAGGCTCGAGACCACAACGCATTGTGCGGCGTAAGACTGATAGATTCGAATTCATCTCCAAAGCAACCCCCAAGTGCAGAGACCTTGGCATGAATCGTTTAAAAGCCTTAATTACAACTGCAATTATTTTACTTTTCTTTACTTAATTCCGAATTAAAATTTTACGTTTTATACTTTGATAATTATAGGTGTCGGCGACACGAACATGCTTACATAACTCGCTTAATAGCTCACCGCTTGTAATTTTAGACCCCTCTTTTTGACTTTGTGCGTAACACATTTAATCAATTACATTCATAGATTATAATTAAAATCGCGTAGGTATTTGAAACGGATGTCCAATCTATTGTTGGAAACCATGTCGAATATTTTTAACTACCTAAATTTTAATTTGCCAGACTGAAAAATTTGAATTTTTGCATCAAAATTTAGTATATTAAGCGTCCAACATTTGATGCAGAAAATATCATTTTACGTTTGCGATTTATCGTCCCACGAGATTCTACCCTCTAAGATGGCATCTCTTCATTTGCTAAGATATACATTTATTTATTCGCTCCTGGTTTGCATTTCTATCACGAATGTGACCTCCTTGGCCCCTGGACGCTTCTGGGACGGATTGCGAAGTTTGTTAATTTATGCAACTAAATATTTAATTAACTAGCGTAAAAAACTTTTTTGTTTCCAAATTTTAGCCACATTCCCACATTACGCCCCAGTCCCCCGCACAACGAAGGAAGCCCTTTCCCAAGGTTGGACGCTGGCAAGTACGAATTGCAACAATGGTGGAAAATTTAACGGATTTCGTTACATCCACAAACCCAACGCATCCTTTACCGAATCCTCCATCGTTCCTTTGTACGATGTGAACGGCGTGATTGCAGGAATTCAGGCAAATGTGAGACCAGAATTTATTTACATACGTAATTTTAAGACATAATGCATTTTTATTGAATATTTACTCAGTTTTTAGCCAGTGAAGCCAAAGCTGATCCAACTAACACGTACAAATTTGATGAGATCCCCATGTTCATGAGAAACACGATTGATGGAAAAAATGTGTACACGTTGACGTCTTACTTTGTGGATCCAGGTAAATTACATGGTGAAATGCTGCTTGAAACTTTGTTAGATTTTTTTCTCATGATTTTTTTTATCAGTCTGAAAAGACAATGAATGACAAGCCACATTAAAATCCGGATATCCCAAACCCTAAACTTTATCAATACTTATGTAAATCTCACCTTATCCCCTAATTTAGCCATCATCTGCACCAAAGGACGCTACATGACCGACCTGAATTCCGACGGGACTGCGACAACCGTTTCCTTTCAGCATGGACCAAACCCTTCCCGCACAATTAAAGCCCCTCTAGAAAGGTCCGTCGCCATTTCGGCTGGATGGAGTAACTCTGCCTGCTTTCCTGGCATGGGATTCCACGACTGGTATCAGCAGGAAAAGTTCCAAGACACCAAATGCGACAAGATGCACCCGGTTTATCTTTTGTATGGCAAGGACAACAAATTGGTCGGATTTGGGTGGATGGCTGTAGGAAATTTCAACTCACCAAGATACGAACATCACAAGGGTGCCGTGTTTAAGGTACATAGGATTTAAAAATATGCATTTGACCTTGGAGCTCATTTCTAAAGTAAATATGGATTTATTACAGATGGTCATCGGACCTAGTGTTTCGCCCTGTCTTGTTGAAAAAGCTGATACCGTGGGAGTAACCATTACGCACGTTATGCTAATCTCCAACCCGGATTCGCAAGATTGTAAATAAGGCGATTTAGTGAAATGCTTGAGTTATGCTTGTTTCTGAGTTTAGTAATAAAATAGAACAAGATTACGTAATTAAGGAATAAACAAGAGTTCTATAATTACGAAAACTTTACTTTAACTTTAATAATTTCTTTGTGACATAAAATTAGGCACAAAAATAAATACATAATTCATTCCGTGAATGTGAAATTGAATTAATTTTCAGACGGGTGCTTTTTAAATATCAAACCCAAACAGTTAATGATGTAATACGTGCATAAAGATAGGTATATGTATATTGTATATCCATGCTAATTATGGATAGACCTTTTGTTCCTATTGCGTGTCCTGCATTTTTCGTCTTTACATTAATAGATATTTTTAGGAAACGTTATAATGAAAATATTTAGACTTACAAGGATAAGCTTACAAAAATAATCATTGCACATTAAATTAGGCTACATTGCGAAGTATTTATGAATGTTTAAGAATCAAACATTTTTAACTAGGAAAATTAAGCTACTTAGAATGCAGCTTAAATACATATACAATGCAATGCAGGCATATATCTATAACAAATACGGAAATGAATCCAATTTTGTCTCACTTTGTGAAATAATATGTCACCAAAACTTTCTAAAACTAAACTATTGCCTCCCACATAAATAGAAAACATCAAGATTATTCCATAACTTCAAAATAAATTCAAAAGAGCTAAATAACTAATAAAATTCCTGGAAACTGTCTACAAAACTTCAACCTTGACATATCTGCATACATACTTATTTTCTGGACCGTTTCCTTTTTGCTTCGATTTCCGAATCGGGAAGTCGTTCCACTTTCACAACAAGTTTCCAATCCTTTTCCTCCGTGTCGTCCGTGGCGATTTCTCGCTTTCGTAATTTTGACCTCGCCTTCTCCACCGTCTTCGTCACCTTTAACGGTACGAAGCGGATTTTTCTTGGAGCTTCATCATCATCGTCATCAACATCATCATTTTCATCTTCGCTCTGAAATAAATTAAATGCATTGCAAATTAGACCCTAATCTAAATTATTGAACAAAAATGATAAATACACTATCGTTAACTATTAATTATTGCTGGTTAATTGTTAAAAAGGAGGAGGCACCCTCCTTACGTGAAATGCCCCACCGTGATATTCGGCTCAATTTTTGATATGTTGTACATCTCAATGTGCTGAACAAAAAATGTATTGGTCCCTAAGCTATAAGTGACCTGGTTCGACCGGAAACAGAGGTCAAAGGTCAGTGCACTTTTTTCGCTCGAAACCCCACAAACAGTATATTTTTGGAAAGCTACGGACGTCACACGTCCAAATATACACCATACTTGGGTCAAAGGTCAACCCTTGACCCTTCGAGGTCAATCCTTGATCTGTAGAGGTCAACCCTTTGACCAGTCAAGTTCAAATATGTCATTAAGGCAAGGTAATATTTTTGGGCCAAGTATATTTCTGATAGGATGACTGCACCCTTGCTGGAAAAGGTCATTATTACATAGTTTGTTAAAAGTAACATTTGGGTTTATTGATCTTGATTATGTAGTGTTAACAAACTATGTAATAATGACCTTTTCCAGCAAGGGTGCAGTCATCCTATCAGAAATGTACTTTGGCCACTTTTCCCCAAAAATCTTACCTTGCCTCAATGACGTATTTGACCTCCACAGATCAAGGATTGACCTCGAAGGGTCAAGGGTTGACCTTTGACCCAAGTATGGTGTATATTTGGACGTGTGACGTCCGTAGCTTTCCAAAAATATACTGTTTGTGGGGTTTCGAGCGAAAAAAGTGCACTGACCTTTGACCTCTGTTTCCGGTCGAACCAGGTCACTTAGGGCCCCATACATTTTTTGTTCAGCAAATCGAGATGTACAACATATCAAAAATTGAGCCGAATATCACGGTGGGGCATTTCACGTAAGGAGGGTGCCTCCTCCTTACACAAGTAACACGCACATTTTCACTCCCCGTTATTTCTGAATCGGACGAACTATCACTCATCCGGTCGGGATGTCGTTCTCGATATTTGGCCATTCTTCTCGCCTCCTTTCTTTTCTCCGAATCCAACGGCAGTTTCCGGTAATCGGCGAAATCCTAAAGGAAAATATTTAATGAATTACATTTAAATTAATTACTGATTAATTCTGATTATCTCAATATTTTATAGCTTGTACCCTTCTGTTAAGATACCGGTACAACGTGGCTCGACTAATTTTTGTCGTTTTCAAAGCTTTCTTCAATGTTAACTCGTTGTCCTTTATCTTTTTAATTGTACTTGCCAACTGTTTCCTGGAATAACGAGGTTTCGTCTTCCGAATGTAATTGCGAACCATGTTGAGCCTATTTAATGGTGTTTAAAACCAAAACGTAGTTTTATCAGCAAATTATTTAATAATTCACCTCTTCAATTAGTTATTACACCTAGAATAATATGTAAAATTACAAGAGTTTGAATTAGTTTTTGTTGTGAAGTTCTTAACCATCAATAATTTCTAATTCTACGTAATTAATTAACTGAAATTAATTGATTACTCAAAGGATGAAATTTTTATTTATTTTGTGTTTACTCTTATTTTACGCAGTTTGCAAATCGATCGTGGCCCGGGTTTGTGAGGCTCGGTGAGATTCACGTCAATATTGTGTACTCCATCGAATCACGGAAATTGCCGTGTTTAAAATTGTATTGCACAATGCAATTTTCTTTGTATTTAAATGCATCACAAATTATCTGTGAATACATCTTATACATTTTTTTAAAAATATGTTTTGCATGGTTTTAAAACAAATGGGAAGAGAAGGCAGTCTACAAAAACATAGATCTATGTAAATACCTACATATTTATGTACATGTTATGCATACTACTTAATGAGTTTAAATGTTTTATGAAAACAAAATGCGTTATTTAATTTTAATAAAATTATAATTTAGTATAATTTACTATATCTGTCCTCAGATGCGGATGAAATTACTTCAATAATAATACGAGGATGGAAACAACTATTAAAAAAATATAATTCACTATGTTAATACTAAGGTTCATAGGTACGTATTCATAGGAGATGAATGATTTAATTTATGTAAATCGTTCATTGCCAGGCTATAGTCCTTTTTAGCCACTCGCTCGGTTTGTTTCTTGCAAAACATGTAACAACAAGACGAGTTTGTTAGGAATTATTACGTTTTTTTAGTATGCAAATTTTTCTAAACTGGAGTTTAACTCCAGTTACACACTACTACACAACTTTATTAGTACCTTGTCTGACCTTCAGTCAGAACCCAACCCTACCCCAGTCCTACAATATTGTTGACCTGAAAGACTACCTACACAATGCGTGCTCACTCTTACAACTTTCCGACAGATTCGAATTTCGACGCATTAACGTCACTAACGAATCTTTAAGTTTCGGGAAGAAGTTACATTAGTTTGAAGATGGGCGTTGTAGGGCACACACCCTCGTCGGTACATGGAGTGTGGTTATGAAATTTCGAAAATCTTGGGGGAAAACGAGATCTTATAGAAAACGGTCGAGAGCGACCAGTGCTCGCAACGGGTCCGGGTCCCAAGACCCGTTTTTGCCGGGTCCGGGTCCGGGTCGGGTCCGGATCAAAAATGTAGAAGACCCGGACCCGGACCCGCCGGGTCCGGGTCACCGATTTTATATGGTATTCAAACGGGTCTCGGGTCGGGTTCAGGTCCGGGTCCGACGGTTGGAACCGGAGCCGGAACCGGACCCGACCCGGACCCGAACACCGGGTCCTTATGACTACTTCAAATCAGGGGTGATGAGAGACAGAATTCTATGTTTAATCAATATGTTTAATCATAGAAGAATTTAAAACCTTTAACATTTAACATTTAAGCCCACAGGTGAAATATGCGACGCCACCTATCCGTCCATACCGTTGCATGTTATTCTACGTGTTCACAAGAAAATCTTGTGCGCCACACCCACTGGCTCTACAGACTTGGTTTTGGTCTCAAAAAAAGCTCCAGAATGTTCTTCGTCTACTACCGGATATAAACATTTAAAAAAGTTGCTGAAAATGTTTGAGATAATGTATCAAAGTTTTCAAAAAAAATAATTTGCATTTCCAACAATTAAAAAAAAGTTTTATGTCCGGGATTAGAAGAAGAATATTCTGAAGCTTATTTTGAGACCAAAACCAAGTCTGCAGAGCCAGTGGGTGTGACGCACAAGATTTTCTTGTGACCTAGTTCCTAGTTTTTATTTTTTAAACAGCTGGCATTTCAACCATTGTGGATGGATTTTATTCATTGTTTTTTAAAAATGATCTGAATGAGTTATATTTTCAAATTTTTAATTGTTTTGAAGTTAAAAAAATTTCACGCGCAAACGGCAAAGGTCACAAGGTCAAATCCCACATAGCCCCATAAATGGGGTATCATTGGAAAGGTCCTGATGAGAGGATTAAGAATATATATACTTTGTGGGGTCTGGGACCACCCCTTGATTATTTAGGGACCGATGAGAATTATTGAGTTTTCCTCGATCTAGTGCCATGTTAGCTCTCAATCTGCTCCTGTGTTAACGCCTGTATACCTCCAAAACCAAAACTCAAAAATGTTCACTGGCCTCAAAATAATCAGGGGGTGGTCCCAGACCCCACAAAGTATATATATTTTGAATCCTCTCATCAAGACCTTTCCAATGGTACCCCATTTATGGGACTGTGAGCCTTGACCTTGTGACCTCTGGCCTTAGTACATTCGATTTTTTGACCTTCGAAAAAATTCAAAATTCTTAATGAATCTGAAAATACAACTCATTGAGATCATTTTTCAAGAAAAATGAAAAAAATTCATCCAAAATTGTTGAAATGCCAGCGATTTGAAAAATCGTTAATTTTGTAACTTTACTCAGTCACCCGTCCTCGTAAGTGAGTGTACGAAAAGCGAAGAAGGATTTTACTTCATGACCCAATTTGCGCCAGCACACCAACGCAAGAGCAAAAAAAATGCGAAAAAATTATCACCGTTTCATCACCAAAAATCTAATTTCAATCCTTGATTTTTTTACTGTCTTGATCGCAAGTGTATAGTTACTTTTTAATTTCCAAGATCAAGCTCAACTTTTAGAAATTTTGATTTTTTGGAAAACATATCCCTGGTTAGGAAATTTTAGAAAATACTTTTTTTATAAAAAATTAGTTCAATTTGGATGTGATAAAACAATAATGCACGAATCACGAAAATTAGGAAAATTACTAAAAGGGAGCGAAAATTGAATTTTTGGTAAAAGTTTAAATGCGGAAGTTCTAGCGGATGTAATGCTATTGAGGGGATGTGGCATGTCGTGGGCGGAAATGGGGCAATGGAGTACAATCCTCCTTCAGTTTTCGTGCACACTTTAGAACTATCTAGTACTGCTGCATATCTTAAAGGAATCAAAGCAGGGAACTTTGAAGCTTAGATGTAATATGAGAACGGAAGACCCGGGTCTCGGGTCCGGGTCCAGACCCGGGTCTAGAAATTTCAAGACCCGGACCCGGACCCGTCGGGTCCGGGTCAGTAGTTATGGGACCCGGGTCCGAAGACCCGTTTCTAAATTCGGGTCCGGGTCCGGGTCGGGTCCAACCTGGGACCCGACCCGTTGCGAGCACTGAGAGCGACAGATGGGTTTCGCCCTTTAGCTATGTTGCCTTTAGCGATGTTGTATTTGATCTATACATACATACATAAATACATACAGCTAATCCTAAATAGCAAGCCTTTATGCATGCATATCAAAGGGTAGCAGGATATCCGATTTCACCGGATTAATCCAATCCAATCCTAATCTGACAGGGTCGGATTATTTTCGGATTCGACCAAGTCGGATTGGATTAGATTTTAAAAACCAGCGATCCGACTACACTCTGATATATATGCAAGAATTACATACATGCATATAAATAGTATATATTATGCATCCGCTATATGCAGAATACGGTTATCCGTCCCCAATTATAATGGGTTAAAGTTAGCAAAAATTTCAGACATCCAAACTGGAATTTCCGACAAGTGTCTACTTTATCACGCATTTTTCCACACTGCAAGATCATTAATTCGATCAACTTGTATTGCAGCAAATGAGCTCGTTAAATTACTTAAGAACTCGTTTTCTTTTTTTTATTAACATTTAACACTAACAGTATGCAGGGTACATAAGATAAGATGCATGTATAACAGTAGCCAAAAATATACATGATTTACATGCATATTCTTGCACTAATAAATGCAAATCAAAGATGTTCGTCCCTACTACTGCATTTTTCTGTGTGCATGTAGATATGACCAGATTTTCTTAATCCCAAAAGCGCAACTGGAATATTTATTACCAAAAAAGTTTACCAAGTTTATTAATTAAACTACTTAATAAACTTTGTATGCAACGCCATTATTAAGGGCGCTGCACAGAGTTTACATATGTTTATTTATACACAAACAACAGACGATTTATTTCCACATAACGATTTCGTCATTTAAAATCACACCACTGTCCGCATTATGCCGGATTTACCCCTCGGTAATTCACCTTATCACAAAAATGTAATACGACTCTGGCAAAATTTACATACTGGATGTACTTAATGCAGAGTCTGTAAAAATCAGGGAAATGCTATAAATCACTAAGAACAGGTTTATAAATATATAAAAGTATAAACAATGTAACTACATATTTACCATAGTCGATTTTTTTAAATAAAAGTTTCCTATATAATGTCTGTCTACTCTCGAACAGTGATCGAGTAGACGATGTTTGTCTAGGCTGGTCCTGACCTACTCACCCCACCTTCAATTGTCTATGTACAAAGAAGGCTATTTATAAGCCGACACCCTCCAAAACAACGAATTAACAAACGAGCTCCCCTGTTTCTTTATCGATCGTCTTATCATCCCCCCTCGCATCATCTTAGTAGCTAAGAACCTTAATTATAAATTGAAAACACCTCCGACAATTACCCATGTACGCCCAAAAATTTCAAGAAATCTCCAAAAATAGCGAAATGTCTCACGAATGGGAGGGTGAACGGACTTGTTCCGCTATGCGAAGGGCGCTCGATTTATTCGTCATGTCCAACGACATCATCGACCTAAACAGCGACATTGATCATGGCGAAACAACGAATTCTATTGTTCTCGCTGCAAGGTAATAGATTTTCAAAATTTGTCTCTATTAAAATTTTCAAACTTAATTTCCAGATATGGCGGACTCAACGTCATTGGGTACGCTGAAGCATGCGCCACTTGCATAGACGATTGCGCCAGCTGCGTCTGTAGTGCCGGAGATGTTGCGCATGACTGGACATCCGATATGGTTCAGGGCATCTTGGTTTTCTTCATGTTGAAACATCGTTACATGGGCGTAACTCAAATGGCGGAAATGAGACACTTTACCGTCCAAAAGTACAAAAATCTTACAGATTCGTACAACCATGCTGCCTTCACTTCTGGGAGGATGGCCACTTTTCACAGTAACGTCGCCTCTCTTCATGACGACGATTGGAAACCGCTCTATGACTTGGTCAATATCCCGAATTATTCAGGGTTCGGTGAGTGTCAGCACTGTCAGATTATTGGGACTTGGCTGCTCAACCGGTGTGCCCACCGAGATCGGAGAGATCTTGTCGAAAAAGAGGTAATTTTACAACGTTTAGATTGATTTAGGAAAAATTTCTTGAAAAATTGATCATTTTTTTTAGGTTCGGGAATTTGTTAAGGAGCGTATCCATCTAAATTCTGCTTTGGAAATGAAAGGATTTTGGGGAGATTTAATTGTTCTCTTGGCCGGAGATAAATTTGGGTATGAAATCGTCGCCAAATGTTCTCAGGTGGTAAACTGCATTTGGGAATTGCTGCGGGATGCTGTCGACAACGGGATGGTCGACGTAGAGGACATTAGACAGCGGGGTATTAATGGGTACATTGAGCTTATTGAGCTCGGGAGAAAAACTCGTGCCATTTCTGAGGGCCACATCCTGGGGCGGGCGATGGTGGGGTCCCTCACCTTGATGGCTGATCGGACAGATGTTTCCGTTTTTCAACGGATTTTGGACGCAGTGCTGGAACACTGGGAGAAAGTTGTGGGGATTTAGAATTTGACTGTGTCAAGTTTAAAATTCCATGCACAAATTGATCTTTTATCATTATGCTGTGCATAATTTCATGATTTGAATGATTTCATCTGATTACAATGATCATGCATGTTCATTATGATTTCGTATCTTCAAATTCGCAACATAATTTTGAAAATAATTTTGCGAAATAAATATCTAGATGTGCAGGTTCGCACATAAATTTTCAAACTTTTTTGAGAACTTTATTTTCTTGCTTATGTATCTACCGAGCTTGTCATGAATATAATTTCTATTATTTTATGACCATTTGCATTATAATCTCCAGTATTGAAAACCAAATAAATAATTCGTACCTTGCAACAATATTTTACTTTGCATAAAATTGACTCGAATTACACATTAGAGTTTTAACCTGGCTTATTACTCGTATAATAATATTGGTATACATAACTGTCCAAGGAAATAGAATAGCCGTAACATGAAAAGTCTCCAAAACTCCATTTCTCATCAAAATAATGCATATACATACATTAATATGTATGTATGTATGTATGTGCATATGTATGTACATACATATATATGCAGTAATTGTTGGTAAGCAAATTTTTAATAAGTACTCTACGCAACAAAACTTTTTAAAGTTTTTTTCTACTATGTTCAACCCATCCTTTCTCAAGTTTTTCTATAGTTTATACTTTACAACGTACTTATTTGTACATACATAAATAAATAGTATGTGCTCGGATACACAAAAAAATATGTAGCTAATAAAATAATAATGGCTTCTAGAATTCTAAATTATCCATTACGTTCTCCATTTTCCCCGATATGATTCATATGAATGTGGGCTACTTTCTTACCTAAAACTTGAAAAATTACGAACAAGTTTCTCTCGAAATAATTATGTACATACATTTGTGTATAATGTGAAAATAATTGGACCATAAGTACTCGTAAAGTAGGCACAAGTAGGTAAGTAAGATTTAAAGGGTAATTAGTATCGAACTTGCCAATACGTGTCATTGGTATTCATCACATTTCTAAGGAATGTACTCGCCACGTAAAATTTTAAACTTGAAACCATGCAAAATTTGTATCTTCACATCACCTTACCCATACTGACCCTAACTTCAGGCAAGCAATTCTTCGACATTGCCCCTCTAAAAATCTTCGATGGCTGCGTTTTTAATATTTTAGCAAATTTCGAAACGTTCAATTTCATAACCCTTCTCAATTTAAGAGACGTCTCCTTCATACTGGGCAACGGAACACAACACAGATTTCAGCGAATTTTCAATAAATCCGACAAAATTCTGATTTCAGCTCGAAATTCGAAATCCTGTCTTGTCTTTCTCATCTACCCATCCGCGATACCAGATATCCCCAGTTTACTCCATGGTGTCGCATATGCAAATCTGAACCCACGCTTCGTAATTATTCAGACATCTTGGCCCGTAAATGCACTCCATAACGCGTACAAGAAACATCCGTACTGCATCACGACATTATTTTATGCCAGATTTAGTGAGAAAGCCAGGCTTCTCAAATGGCCAGTGTACAACGTCGTAATTACTTGAAGTCAGAACAAACCCGTTCTTACAGACGCCGGATTGATCACGTTGCCCCAGATATTTGCGACAATTAGCAGAAAAAGGGATTCTGATAAGATGGAACTGCTAGTTAGTAGGTTCACTAATTATTTTATCCAAGAAAAGAAGGCCAAGACACACAATCCTTTGATGATTACGATACCCTGGTACTCCTGCAGAGGAATGAGTATACAGACATGATATCTTGGGGATTAGCACAGCTCTTCGAGAGCGGGATTTATTCAAAGTGGGACACAAATTTCGAACTCTTTTTTAAGATGTTTCTTCTAACGAAAGGTGATAAAACAAATAACTTGACGAGTTTAAACTACTTTAGCCTATTTGTAATGAGCGGGATGGATACGGCAAGCTCAAAAGAGTATGACGCTGCTTTGCCGCAGTGGAGATGGAAAATTTAAAACTGTGTCTGATATTATATGTAGCAGGAGGGTTAATAGGGATAATTTGCTATATTTCGGAGCTATTGAGGCTAGTTGCGAAAATAAGGGAAGCGAGAGTGTTCAAATTTGAATATTTGCCGTGATAAAATTCGTGCGGTAGATGACGTCGTAATTAATTCGTTTCACTAACATGTAGACAATCTTTAGGTGGAAATCGATATATCAAAATTTTAAGTCTAATCCGTTTTGTCATATTAATTATATCAACAATCATTATTAGAAATAGATTGCTAGATATGTAAATTTTGAAATTTAGTTTGAATTTCGTTTCACAAATTATGTATATATTCTCATCGTAAAGTCTTCACTGTCACGCCAGCCCTTTTAAACCCCGCATCCAATCAGGTACTGACTGACGTCTTGTCCTCGACATCTAGCCTGCCAACCATACCAGGCATCGAACCCGTGTCGATTATAAATAAGTCTAATACAGGCAACATCGTCGGTCAAATTGTCATCTCGGAGGCCTATGAAATAAATTAATGAATATCGTTCTATAGAACAGACAACTTATTGTGCAAACTTACTGTCACACCGCACGTTGCAATCCTTTCCAGGCACGGAGGAGGTGGAACACCAATAGTTGTCATTCACCTTTAATTAGGAAACAATATTTAATACGACAAAATTTTAAAATTATTTGGACCTTAAAACGTGAATTTTGGGCTCATGATTTTGAAACGTCTTGCAGTTGGATTTTAGCTATAGGATTTCGTGGTAACCTGCAAGAACATAGTGGTAAAAACCACTTAAATTCTAGCGTTTAAGAACTACCTGGAACATGCCGTGATCATAAGTTCCATCACTATTTGGACCGCCAAGGGCCTCTGTCCTTCTACTACTTTCAGCTTCGGCAGTGCACACCCCTTCAAAGAAAAAACATATTTCCTTCAAAAATGTGTCTATATTTCTTCCATACCTGACTTCATTTATAATAAAAATTATCTTACAATCCCCCAAATTGGCGAAGCCATGCCGATTCAATTCTTACGCAATTTCGCAACGACTCCATTGTCGAGCTTGGGATGCGACAAGTAACGTTGACAGGAAAAGTATGGTCAGCTTCATCATTTCGATTAGTAGAGTTACTGACTGGAGGAGTCTTTTTCGAACTGGATGATTGCTTGCTGCTGGGTAATTCAAGATGACCAAAGATCCCCTCTATTTATATGCTTCGATAAGATGAAAATATTTCCAGGTGTTCATTTATGTACCTAATTTACATAAGCTGATATGCAATAGATTCGTCAAGTAGGACGCATATTTTATAATTATTATCTGGTTTATGTACATATATAATAATTGCGCAACAATTGGGTTATGGAGAAAATGCATACAAATTATATAACACTTGCAATTCAGGGGCCGAATTCACAAAACCTCATCCAGTATCCAGTGCAATAGGTTGATAGACATATGCAGATGTGGCTAATTCGTATTTTAATTTGTGTCAGGTTTGACAAATGGTTTTCAACGACAAAGTGAAGCTACTAATGGAATATTTTTCCTACTTATCTGATCGTCATTAAAATAGGATAAGAAATTCTTATTACTAAATTGTCTAACTAAATTCATAGATAAGGAGGGACTTATTATTGTCTTTCATTTTGCATAAAAATACAATATATCTCTTGATTAAAGTGAAACCTTAAGATTGTACTTTCTCTGGTGGATCTTGTTAATCGGGTATGTTGAAGTTATAAATTTGAACCTTAAGTATCATAGTTCAAGAACTCGGAGATATGTACATATCAGTACTCACGGATTTTACTAACATACTGAATCGCGATCCAGGTTGTCGGACAATATGTCAGAAGTTTATCAAGTTTTGATATCCTAAAATTTATTTGTTTGTGCGTTTGTATGTATGTAATGGGTATGATCTAAATAGATTACTTGGAATATATTTAATCATGTCAAACATTTTACTGTGGTGTTTTGGAGTTGTGTAATTTACGATTAAAAATGAATTCGTTTACTTATCCGGAATGATTCTTGTATAATACAAAAATTTATTTGTTTCCTTGTCAGTTGCGCTGGTACATACTTGTCCATCATTATATAATTTCGTATCACTCGATCACATTATCTGCAACGCCTCCGTAAATTGCTTAATTTTTATGATTAAAATGTTTTACGCATGCAGATTACAAATATGTACATAAATAATAATAATATGTAGTTCGTTTTTGCATATGCATAGCTATAGTCAAATTATTTGTGCTAGTCACCTCATTTGCATATTTTGAAGCATTCTCGAGAGACAGACTGATGGAAAGCCCATATCGCCGAAAATGGACATAGTGAGATGTATGCAAATTAGGTGACACCTACGCAAAGAGGATGGTACATATGTACATAAGCTCGATCACTGCATAGTGCACATGACGAAAGTGTCATGTTCGTTTGTTCCTACCCACAGGGGCTTGTCGTGTAACACGTATCATTGTCCATACTTAACTACATACGTATTTCCATTGTCACCTTGTATAATAAATTAAAAACATTTACAATGAAGCAAATTTACATACACATGTAGGTATTCTTATTTTGCTTAGACACCTAAATAATATTTTACGTCAGGAAGTGATTCCTTGACCCGTCAATATATTGCACGTCGCCTCATCGTATTGCAATCATTTACATATTCGTCCCTGTTTGAAGATTTTGATTTACCATCTCGGCTATTCAAGTCGGCATAATTATTTAGTGCTTAGTTAACCAGATTATCGTAATGCGGTTCAAACCATCCAAGCATTACCTAATTAGTCACCTATTGTCAACAGTGGTGTTGGTGGCTACTGTTGGTAAAATAAAACAATGAAGTCACAAATTTAAGTTATTTAAGTCACAAATAAACAAATTTCTACCTGTTTATTTAACTTTGTAAAATATATTTCCCAGCATTTACATAAATTATTAAAATGCATTTTTCGGTGTTAATATTCGTGTCTAGATGCTTACCCCAGCAGCAGCAGTTTTTACGATCCCTCAAAATTCCAAAGATCCGTATCATCATACTTGGATAACTTTAAAATAAATGAGAAACGAGAATTCCGAACGCGACGGGAAGACTCAGATTCTGTCGAAGATCACGTCGATGAAGAACTTGAGAACAACGATATTGGGTCGCCGTCGGCTACAGAAGAACCAGAAAGTTCATCTATAGAAGATGAAGCACACCCGTCGCTACAAAATAGCGATGAAGCGTCTTCATCCTTACAAGATGATTTACTGGAGATTGACTACTATAAATATGAAAGTTTGGAAGCTGGTAGTTCGGAACATGACGATAACGACAACGACGATGAGCAGAACGATTCTAGTGAAGGTTCACATGAAGGTTTGCAATATTTATATATATAATCTGTATCGTCGCTGTCCATTGTCGGTTGAGAAACCAGTTATCACCCCTCGGTGTCTTACGGTTCATTTATTAAAGCCGTAGCATTTTTGTATGCAAAGTTTATGACGGGAACCTAACTTTGAAGAATCAAAGTTTCATCATCCTATGTTTCCAATTGGTTTTGTAGTCCTTTGCAGAACAGGAACTGTACGAAGCTAAATTACTTAAATGTAGGTATACATACATATGTACTCACGACAACGTGCGCAAAGTTCACAAATTGAGCATCAGGCCAACTTGCCAAGTTTTCTGAAATTTGTGAAATTTCGCTAACCATTTTATGAGGTAGAAAACCGTAGTATTTTTGCTCGAAATTAACAGCAAATGGACATCCTTTTGTTTCGTAATATGTATATGCTAAATGAGTTGCAGTGCGAAATATGTACAGAAGTCGTTGACGTGAGTACCCTTTATTTTTTTTCTTAAATAATAAAATCTTGCCCTCCATTTATAGTGCCGCAGGGTCGAGGGATATTGAACGGCTTATATGGTGAATATTGCAAGAGTGTAAATTTTACAAATCTTTATGAAAACCAAATTATTCAAGATTCCCAATAATTCAGATACCGTCTCATCTGCTGCATCGGGCGCTGCCTCAAGCTTCTTGGGTGGAGTGATGAAGGGGATTCGTGGCGAGTGGGTAAATCATTAAATTTCAATTTTTCTACCTCAAATTTATTGAATTCTTGAACAACACATCAGTGTTGTCAACATTCTGACAACCAGATTTTTCCACGACCTTAACCAATCCCACAGTAGAGTGAATTAAGAAGAGATTTATCAATTTGTAGATGTGAGACGCAAACTGCCAAGCTCATTTTTATGTAAATCTAGCCATTAAGGGATGGTTTTAATTTATTGGAGAAACTTTCTATCAAAATCATGAATTAACTTGCAACACAGTCAGTCGAGTCGAGTCCCTCGATTATGGAATTAATAAACTGAAGACTTTACATCCAAATGAGTATTCAAATCTACAGGTATGCACGTAAATATGTAAATCGGAATTCGGACGTGTATGTATGTACATAAAACATAAATATCTATGTGCATGTTGCGTAAGTAGGCTCCGTGCACCGATCTATGTATTCAAGAGTTGGCATCTAAATTGTACAAAAATCGACTTCTGGAAAATTTGTATTGAATTCGGATACTGAAATTCGAATAATACATACATTCAGAAACACAAATAATAAATTTGTACTTACAACTTTTAGGTAGCGCTGCCAAGGCTGAGGCAACTAAACCCGAGGAAACTGGGACCGAAGTCAAGGGGGATGTTGTCAGAAACTGGTCAATCTAGGATTAAGGATTGGGGATTGAGATTGGGATTGGGGATTAATTAATCCTTAATCTCAATCCTTAATCCCGAGTTTTGGAATTTTAATCCTTAATCCCCAAACCAACTTTAATCTAAAAGTGGATTAAAGTGGGATTAAATTTTCATTGACTAAAAACTCGAAAAGCAAAATCGCTCCCCTTTCGAAAATTGATTGCATTTTGTTCATTTTTATCAAACATTTAAAAATACTCCACAATATTTTGCAAAACTACTCATAACGCGGTATCCTCAATGCACAATTTTCAACATCTGTATGAGCTTATAAAAAGAATATGAGTACTCTGACTATGATCAAACTATGATAAAAGCTGTTCGTTAAAATAGTACCAAGAGCAACCTAGATTTTTTCCCCTATATAATTTTTAGCGCAAAAAATATTCAATTGCGACTTATAAATTGTATTCATGAGCGATCTAATTTTGCATGTAAAATGTTCAAAATATTTCATTTTCAGAAGTTCAGACATTTGTATAACTAATTTAGAAGTCTGACATAATAATGAACTTTAATGCAAACAATTAATTCACGACTAAATTAATTCCGACTACCCAAAATTTAATCCCGTGTCAATCCTAATCCCAGATTAAATTTAATTTCTAATCCCAATTCTTAATCCCAAAATTTTAAAAATTAATCCTTAATCCCAATCTCAATCCCAATATACTAAAATTTAATCCTCAATCCTTAATCCCAATATCTTAATCCGACAGTCTCTGGATGTTGTTTCATAAAATTTCGGATGTAATCCATTACATAATTCACACAACATTCAGAATAAAACCTTCTTATTCGAAGGGTAGACATTCCCCTCGAAATATTGAGTTGAGACAAATAATAATTGAAGAGTGTGCAAATAGCCTTAAAAAAATTATTATGTACATTTCTGATATGCACGGAGACAGCAGTGGACACAATTTCAGGGCCACGAGGACAGTTGTCACTATTGACACTTTATTACTGGATTAATGCCATTCACATCCAACATCCTGGAGAAAAATGGAACATGGAAAAAAAAGAAAACTAGAAATTAACATGTCACCAGTTGACTTACAAATACATTAAAAATGTGACACTCTAAACCTATCAATATAATAAGTTAGAAAAATTTATAGTGTAAGAATGAATAATGGTCAAGGTTATGTGGGCTTAATAATGATCCGAGATGAGTGGGTAATCTTTGCATATGTCATAAATACACGTGTATGTAAATATAAATACTTATACACACAAGTAGAGCATCAATTAGCGTGTCATCCAAATATTTTCAGAGAACCTTGACCCGCTCACTTACTCCTGACTCATGAAATAATTGACATAATGGAATGTATAATGTGCCTGACATACACTTCCCAAAAGCAGACCACATTCTTCATGCATAATCCTTTACTTCACTGACCAGCGTTGGTTACAAATCATACATAAATATGTACATAGGTATTTTATGTACAAGATAACTACAAGTCAAGTGGCCGCAGCTGACACAGTATCCTCCACATTATTCAATGCTGTCTTACTTGTAATTGATTGCCAAAATTTCCAATCTTACAAGAATTGAAGAGATGGCCGGTGCCAGTTTGCCAGGTAAAAAAATTAATGGCTGCAGGCATAAGTGAACTTTAAGGAGGCTGAAAAAAGTTTATAAACTTCCTAAGCGGAAGATTATAAAATGCTTTTTTACGCCTATTGTCCAGCCAATATTAATAGTCACAAAAAAACGTTTCCTGACAAATAATAATCGCAACCGAATAACATCTCAGAATATTTGTCAAGGAATTGAGACTCTTAATTTAGCTGAACAGTACACGCGGAGATTATATACAAGTTCGTAACTCATTTAAATAAGTTAATTTTTATGAGCTGCATTTTTTTCGCAATATATGTTTTGTTGATAAGTGTAGTGTTTAGTGCATAGAGATGCAGGCTTATAACCAATACCCGAGTCATTGTGGCTTGAAATGTTACCGACCTTTCCAATATAACTAACTGTCAACTGTGTCCAATTTGTGAAAACCTGCCTGTGCAGTTCAATGTACAAATGCGTTGATATTTTAATTTGTGTAGGGTCAGCCCAGCTTACATTTCGCGGACCGGGGGAAGCATTTCTTGAGGATGATCTAATTGCGAGGGAGCCTATCACCTTGTTCGGAAATTGGTTCGATACAGCAGCGAAAACTGAAGGGATTCAAGAACCGACTGCTATGTCTCTAGCTACGGCGACAAGGTAAAAATTTAATTACTTAACTATATTATTACAAACTATTTAGTTGATTTTGTGGCTTTTGGAAATATGGTTCCAAACAGATATCGAATACACACAATATTAATCAAGTAGCCATTTTCGGAATGTTTTTTTCAGAGATGGGTGTCCATCTTGCCGCATGGTGTTGATGAAGTCTTGGGGAACGGAGGGTTTTAAATTTTGCACAAATTATGAGAGTCGAAAAGGTGGCGAAATGGTAATAATTTGAAATTATCCATGTGTTTACGTGGTCATGCTAAAGTTGAAAAATATTTTGAATTCAGGAGGAAAATCCGAACGTTGCACTGAACTTTTATTGGGCTCCGTTGCATCGATGTGTATGGAATTATTTTATTATAATTATGGGATTGAGATAAATGGCACTTGGCAGGGTCCCAACGTAAAAGTTAATACCTACATATATCAAGATTTGTAGAATTGAAAATTTTCAAAAACTTTCAAAATGCAATGCCTGATTGAAATCTGTCGCATGAATGTTTTGTGACATTTATTTATATCAGGAAACTGTGACATTTATGAAGAGTAGAAAATTACTTTTAGAGGGTGTTCCGGAAGTAATGCAACTTTGGTCAAATGCACATATAAACTCAACGAATGAATTTTTTAAAGCGAAATTTTGGTCAGAAAGGGACAAAGGTTAAAGCTAATTAAGTTTTGCTTCCAATGGTCCGTACACCCCTTCCGCCAAATTTGGAGACGTTTTTGTTGGGCGCTCACAATTAGTGCTTCGCCACTGTTTTTGGTCACCTTTTTTGAGATTTTTGACCACATGTGTTGAAATAAGTTCAAATTTTTGACTGAAGTTTTTCGATTACAATATTTTTTCTAGGATAGGAACTAAAATTTTTCAATAGGTCTTGTATTTGGCAAATTTGGGAACGTTGTTCACCTATCCCATGTTAATTGCATTTGATCCGTTTTAAGGCGGAGCGTGATACTTTGGCTTATATTTAATTTCCAGTTTTGCATAAATGGTTTTCTTGAAGGTGGGAGAGTTGTACTATGTGCAAATAAAAGCATTTTGATAATCTGAGCAGTAAATCGTCTTGTACAGGACGATCAATTTTGGTTAATTTTAATTACTTCAGGTCAAGGATTTTTTCTGCCCTCCTGCTTGCTACTTTTATTTTACTCTTGACTATATTTATAAGCTTCTAGAACCTTCTAGGATTTGATGTCCAACTTCTAAGCTTTCAAATAATGTATGGTGTTCGGTGAGAACTTCAAGTACTTCAGCGAATTTCGCTCCGACATAACAAATTTCTATCTACACGAAGTTTATTACTTTCGGGGCTGCCACACGAATGTACCGACCAGATATTTTTTGCGATTAGTCGTTTTTTGCAGCTCATACCTTAGTATAACACAACAAATCGTCACTTTTGGAATTTCTTATTTTTTAAAGTGAACACAGCTCAATTTCTTGGAGCGCGTAACTAGGAATGGGTTCGGATCGGATCGGATCGGATTTTGGGGTCTTCGGATCAATCCGACTCGGATTATGCCGGGTATCGGATTGATCCGAGGCGGATTGACCGACCAATCCGATCCGATTCGGATCAATCCGACGGATTTCGGATCGGATCGGATTACTAAACCGGTTATATCGATATAAAATCCAATACTTGCAATAATTTCATACATATGTAATACATATTATGTATACCTACTCAAGAGAGGATAATAATGCTCACCAATATGCAATACATATATACAAGGTCAACATATATATACATATATACACAAGGTTCAACAATTAATTATTAGTATATGGTTACTAAAAACCGACAAAGCAATCCAAATTTCACCCTACATATTGAATAGGCAATAGTTAATAGTGGGGCAAATTAAATTGCATAATGGATAAACTTTTCTGTCTCACACAATGGCCACGATAACAGCTTGAAAATTTGCAGGGTGGTAGATCAGAAATATTGGGGTTGGATGCCGTTCGCGAATTTGAAAACAAAGGTCACAATTTTTGACCCACAAGGTCAAGTTTCATGACAATATGTTTCTTTACAGGCTTTATTTTTATCTATAGCGCAGTGAAATTTGAACGCTTTTGATATATTGTACACTTCCGTGCGATTTTTTGAACGAAGTAGCGAATTTGTTGATAAGGCGAGTTTTGACAAATTGTTAAAATTTGCCTTATTAAAAAATTCACTACTTAAAAAATTGTCCGGAAATGTGAAAGATATCAATATGTTCGCATCCAGTTGAGCTATATTTGTCAACAAATAAAGACAAATTTGCCAAAGGAAAGCAAGTCACTGCGAGAGTTGAGAAGCGCGCTTTTTAGTAAAGAATAGTGACCCTTACGCTTTTTGAAATTTTTCAAAAATAGGGACGTGATCCAATCACATTATTTCTGAGATTGCACGCAATTTTCAAGCTATGATCGTGGCCATCGTTTGAGATACAACAGTTTATCCATCCTACACTTTAATTTTCTTCAATTTAATTAATAATTCGTTTCCGTTCACCCAATATTATAAGCTTGAAAAAATCTAAAATGCTTCATGACAGATTATTTCGTAGTGTATTCGAACGACCAAATAACCTCTTAGGAAATTTATCAAGAAATTGCGACCATTAATACTAGCTTAACAAGAATTTTTGACTTTGTCCAATCAATTTTAGACGCATGTGTTGACAAATTATGTTAGAGGTAGGAGAGAGAGAAAGAGAGATATTGTTTTTGAGATCTGTCGTAATTTGTCAAATTTGTGGGTGAAAAACTGTGGGGTGAATAGAGGAAGCAAGCTGGAGTGACCCAAATAATCTAATCCGAAATCCGATCCGAAATCCGATGGAAAGCCTCGGATTGATCCGATCGGATTTTTGAGCCAATCCGATCCGACCGGATCGGCTTCGGATCAGAAAAAACCTTAATCCGATCCGACATAATCCGACGGATTAGGATCGGATCGGATTTCTTCGGATCGGATTACCCATTCCTACGCGTAACCACTTTTTCGAGGTAGTGGCAGACGATGGTTGCGAGTTGCTTGGTGGTATTTGACCTCATTTTGGAACGGATAGAGATATCGACTTCTGGTTTTCGGATTCTACTAGATAAATGTGTGGACTACAATATTCACCCAATTTCGAATTTGGGGCAAATTGATACCCTTGCATATATGCATTTTACCAAAGTTGCATTACTTCCGGAACACCCTCTACTATACAAATTACGTTCTGAAGATTGATTGAAATTGGATTAGATCCGAATTGAAGGGCGTATCGAGAAGCTGGGTAGTACTGAAAGTACCCAACTTTTTCACGCAAGACCTTTGGGGAGTCAGATAAGTGCAGCGATAAGTCCACAAAGTCAGGCAATTCCGGGCCGCAACTTTTTACTCGAGAAAGAAGCCCAGTTGAGAGACAAGATTGGAGACAAAGCTTGTGTCGCTAGGCCAGAAAATTGGTAGAAATTCTGATTTTATGAATGGTTTAAAAATATCTACATATTTTCACATTAGGGATTTATTTATTAGGGGCGGTTATCTCGTAATTCCGGAAAGAATGGAATTCTGGCAGGGACAAACAAACCGGATGCATGACAGGATTCAGTTTCGAAAGCGGAGGCTCGATGACCGCGTGGATGGCGTGGTTTTACATGCGGGCGAGAATGGCTGGGTCTTTGAACGTCTGGCACCATAGTGGGAAGGTTAGATCAAAATCAGTACATGAATTCATATCTGTGGAATGCGAGTGACAAATTAATAAATGAATTGAGAATAATACGCATTTTGAGCAATAGTTGATCGTTAATTTCTTTAATTGTCGTGATTGAGATACATATGTATATATGTACGTACAACATGCATTATTATTAATTACACAAAACTAAATACGACTATTACACAAGTGGCCGGAAAAGCGTGGGGACAGAAGGACAATGTTCCCACTATTCGATTTCCTCAGTATCTGTCCATGCTATATAAATAAACCCCTCCCTCCCCGATACTACAATATTAAATGTGTCTATATGTCCCCACAGCTTTCGCAGTCACTGTATTATATACTATCCTATTACTATCCAAAAAACTATCCTATTTGATCTCAACCTACGGTAAAAATTTAAAAACCAATGTCTCTTTTCCCTTTAAAATCAGAACTACAAATCCAACGCACACTTCCGCAAATCCAACAAGTGCCGTAGCTCCGATCAAAATCCCCCAGATATGAAACAAAGTCTTAATCCCAGTACTCAAATCTAGTGGTTTTACATTATCCGGCACTTTATGACTCTTGATTATTTCCTTAGTAAACACATTCCTTACCATGTACTGCTTAATTTGTACCCTCCACCTCAAAAAGTTATAGCCCCCTGACTCGAAGAACCAGTCCAGCCACTTCGAAAAGTTTGATTCTCCCGCGTTCAAAAAGTGCCATCCTGCCACATGACTCGTGATGGCTTCATCGCTTTTGAAAAAATCCAGCCAGTGGTACTTCCTTTTTAAATAGGCGATTTCCGTGTCAAGATTATGTGACGGTTCGACATGTACCATTCGTCCACATTGGACCAGCTCTGCTTCCATGAAGGATTGCGTGGGAGGAACTAGTCGGCCTCCTGGGGAATCTTGAGACGAATCCATTAAGGTCACGTTCAGCATCTTGTTGTCCAGCCTCGGAATCCAAACTTGACCTCTCACGAGCAAACTGAACCATCGTGACATTTCTGAATTCAACTCAACATCACGACCAGATTGCAACTCAGCCATCCAAGCAGACAGTTGTTCTCTTGATGACAAAAAAAGCACCTGTTCATACCCCTTCGAACTGTGGATTAACCAACCTTGAATGCTGTGTATTATCAAACTGAAGTAATTGAATTGTAAGTCCCTGTGATATTCGGCGGACTGGGTGTAATAATTTTTTATAAATTCTGCCGTGTATGTTGTGTACATCCCGATCGATGGATTTGAGCTGATTTTGAAGGAGTCGTCTTCCTTATGATTTGTCATGTCGCGATATTGAATCAAGGCCGAGGACAAGTATTTATGGGTGTCCAACTTAGGGACAAGATCGTCAAACCGACTTATCGACTTTTTGGGTAGGGGGATTATCAAGGATGATATCAACACGCTGGTGTACAATTGGGTGAAGAGGATAGATTGGAGAATCCAAAGACCAAATATTAACCGAAATGTTGCCATCTTATCAATGTTGTTGGGTATATTTGCCGATTTTTCGAACAGCGCGGCAAGAAATGTCAGGGTTCCGTCGCCCGCAGGCGTCATTTGAAATATTTCTTGCTGAAGTTTTACCTTAATCAGGACACAGAATCCGGTGGTTAATCCCAACCAGAATGTTGATAAGTACGCCCAAAGTTTGGTGGAAAAGGGTTTTAAATACATTTTTAAAGTGTACGGCTGTTCCGCCCAGCATGTCAAGAATTTACTGGAGAGCTCGCCGGTAAGACTAAATTTGTCAGCGAACATCATGCTGTTAAGTTCCCTGGAAAATATGTAATATTCAACATCATTATGTGACATTAACTCTTATTCAATCTTGTAGTTAAATACCAAAATCAATATGCAGTAAAGAGCTCAAAGTTTATCAAAAGTTTTACATAAACTCTGCATCTTTACTAGTCCGTTTTTCAATGGTAATCAAGTGAAAGTTGGAAAATAATGTATTTTTAAACACAATTATGGAAAGCAAATCATCTGCAAATTAACCTCGCATATTCTTTACTGCATAAAAATTGTGAATTAAGATAACTGGTAAAAAAGCTTATTTGCTATTTATATTCAAATCGCTATTTCACCAATATTTATAAATGTTAGTGGAATTGGATGTTTGGGTGAATTTGCAGTTAACACAAATAGATACTGCAGAGTGGAAGTATTGTTGTGTCACCTCATTTGCATAAATCATTCACTCTCCCTATTTTTGGCGATACATATGTCGTCAGTAGCAATGTGTCTCGTTAATGCATCAAAATACACAAATTAATTGACTAGCACAACTAATTCCACTGTACCTACATACATATTTATCTATATGTAGGATATGACTTACATGACATGCTCACTGAACATTGTTGGCAGGAACGGATCCAACAATGCGTTTTGTGTCGACTTTAGCGTAATATTCTTAAGACAGAAGACATCCCAGGCCACACTCTCCGCAAAACTGATCCTCTCATTACTTTCATCGCATAAAGAAGGGACTGAATGGACCTTATCCATAACTCGTATTGTGGCCACTTTGTATCCCTCTATGCACACATATTTAGAGTAAATTCCAGAATTTTGAAAATCAGAATCCATTTCGAGCAACGTCATTCCACAATGAGCACATATGTAAAATGCTTTGATTATTGCAGTTTGGCTCAAAATTAGGATGAATGTATGCGAATATTTGTACAGCATCATGCGAACGATCCCACCATATTTGAGTGTTTCATACATCGAACTTTGCACAGATTTGAAGATTGAAAGCATTGCTTCAACTTCACTACGATCTGCGGCCAAATGAACGATTTGGAGTCTATTCTTGTAAAGGATTTTCTGCTCGAGGGTATCCATTGAGAAGAAGAGCACTGATTTAACAGCGCTATCCAGATTTTGAGCGCTTACAAGGACTATCCCACATACCGTCCCCACATTGTGATGTTTCGTTTCGAAAATGTTCAAAGACTTCCAGTTTTCTTGCTGAATATTGGGTGGAAATGCATGAATTGTTGCCGGTATGAAATACGAGTTTGATAAGGTTTCGTATAATTTCTCATGCCTTGAGGAGTCAGTAGCAATGTGCAAATCTCGCGTTTTGTGTGAGATGGGCAACTTGAAATTATTATTAAAATTGTAGTTATGGGATGCCTGAACTTGTAATGATGAGAAAAAAGTGATTAATATAGCAATGTTTAGATAAAGAAAATAATGTGGGGCACACTTTGGTAGGAACGAAACCATCTTTGGTGGCGTTTTATTCGTAAGTCAGGAAGAGTTAAGGATATAGGAAATACAAGTTTCGAAATGGAATAATTAGCTACATATGTACGTATGCTTCCGGTTAAGCAAACACTGGAAAGAATAATGTCGAACATTCATGCATTTTTAGTGTCGTATTACATTGCATGTACATTTACATTCGTGACTCCTAAGTAAGTCCTATAAATTCGTGTTCACGTAACTTTTTCATTAATTCACCTGAAAGCTAAGTAAGTACATACTAAAGGTGCGTTTATGCTTCACGTTATCGTTATGTCCTCCTCTAAATCCGATTTTTTGATTGGCTGAGCGAAATTGTCACTACGACAATTAAAAATTTTAACCAATCAAAAAATCGGATTTGGAGGAGGACGTGACAGTGACGCGAAGCATAAACACCACTTAAGGAATTATTTTGGTCAGGGGGCGATTAGTTATATATGTGACCATTATTTTTTGGTTCCACTGTGCATATGTACATACCTAGTTGTTCATTATGAAAATAAATGGCTTGTACATATGCTTCATGGAGATGCACAGGTTAGAGAAGACTAATTAATTATTTAAGTTGCTCAATAGATATGAAACTGTATTTAAATATACATATGTATGTATAAGAGAGCTCATGCATGTAATGCTCCTGCCATTGGATTGGAACTGTATTTTCATTTCAAAATTCTAAGCACCTTAATATACACATATTTTCTTAAGTAATTTTATGCAGACTTGGCCGTATCCAATTGAATTGACTATACTTATGTATTTTATGGGTTATGGAGCAGCACTGTTGACCCATGTAATGGTGTTTATGTATTTAGGTAGATCAGCTTGTATATGAACTTCATATTTTCGTAATTTTATGCATTTGAGTAGTTAATGCATGAGATTTACATATTTATTTGTAAGTAAATATAATGGAAATTATGCAATCCACCTGGATATGTGCAAGGTAAAAGTTTTTAATGGTTAGAAACCTTATAAGTTTATTCTTGGGTGATTTTCGCTAAATATTTACAAAATGTCAAAATAGGTACATATGTATATAAAGTATGTACAAAATTCTTAACCTATGAAACTAAATAATACGTTTAATAACTGAATTACAGTGTAAATAATAAATAAAACAAATACGAAAAAATTAATACGATTTTCGCTAAATATATGCATACAAAGATCATCTTTGTATGTATTTTGTATATCTGTTTTGACATCTTTGAAAGGTGTCAAAACAGATATACAAAATGCATACAAAATTCCTAACCTATAAAAATAAGGTTTAATAATTCAATTATTATAGTGTGACGAGTAAAAATGAAATAAAAACAAATACGAAAAGATTAATCTAAACTTCCAACTGCTTATGTAACTCAAATAAGAAACTCCTCGATTATGAAAATCTGCACAACTTTTCAGCCCAAAATAAAATTAACATCATGATTTCTCATTGCAAACGACAAAAATCGAATAACCAAGTAATTAATATTCGAAATGACTAAAATTTGAATGCGGCATTACACTCTCACTAATTTTCCACTGGGCCAATTTGTCGTCTAAGAGCTGGCGACACATTTCCGTCTCGTCGAGGTCCTCCTGAAATCAGCCAGATAAAAATATATAAAATTTAGATTTAGACTCGTTACAAACTTCTTTACTGATGAGAAATAATCTCAGGAATTTAGATACTCAAAATAATCAAAATGCTTACCCCAATGCAAAATCCGGTCAGATTAAGGACGCTCAACAACCCGGTACATAACATCCCTTTGACAGTGTAAAGTGCCAAGGTGAATCTGGACATTGGGGGCATGTCGTCCAGGATAAAGTCTACCCGTTGCAGTTCTGTAATTTAGAAAAATAAATGTTTTCATTAAAAATTAATTCCGGTATTTTTTTTAAATTTTTCCATTCAATTCAACAATTTTAATACATATTTCTAAATAATAGAAATTAACTTACGAGAAAATCTTGGCAAGCAATTCATCAAGGCGGAATGGAATGACGCCTCCACCCTCTCAGATCTGAGTTCAGCACACTGCAAAAACTTGATTTTGAGCTTCTTGATCTTCGACCTGGCCAAAGTGTCTAAAACTTGACCCACGTACACGTTTTGGTATGCGAAACTAACAGTCAGCTCCAACTCTTCCACGTTTGGGAACATTTTTAACAGCTTTTCCATCGAGCCCTGATTCTCAAACGAGGGAACAAAGACCACATCAAGAACGACCTTCTTGACATGAACGTTAGGAGTTTTCGCCGTGACTTCCCCCCTTCTGTAACTCCTTGGACCGAACATAGCCCCGAACACGGTGCGCTGCGGACACAGCATCATATCTCCCAACGAGGACTGAAAGTCGCGAATCACCAGCTCCCCCAAATTTGGCAATCTTTGCAAAAAGTCTTCACTCCCAAGTCGCAAGCCTTCATAATTTTGATACTGAAACACTTTGAGTTTCGGCATGAGGGGGAAATCCAGTGCAAATCCTTCCCCATGTCTCGCCAATCTTCCCTGGAACCCAAATCTCCCCCACTTATCGCCAACCATTTCAAACTTTTGCAGCGTTGGGCTCAACTTGGCTAAAAACTGGAAAAATTCGGTCTGCACTTGGGTCGTGATTTGGGCGTTCATATTGAAAGAGGTGAGTTTCGAGAAGGTCATGGAGTTCAGCACGCTCATCGCCACCTTGTCGAGTGGGCCCCCGGTGAGAGAGAAGCTGGTCAGTTTGGGCGAAATCTTGGCGTCTCTCAGCGTCATGAGGAGGTAGGTGAAGGTTTCACCCCCACAAAGGGAGAAGTCGGTGTCCAGGGTGGTAGCGTTGGGGGCGATGGTGAGGAGCGATTTCAAAACGGCCATGCAGTTCAAGGCGCGTCTCGGTCGGACGAGGGAGGATTTCCCTTCGAAGGAAATGGTCAAGTGACGGATGGAAGGGGATGTGAAGCTCAGTCGGGATTCAATTTCAGGGTCGAGGGAGTCTTCGTAGTCGAGATGTTGGAGGTGGGTCAAGGTCAAGTGGGTCAAGGAGGGGCAGTCACGACTCACAAGGTGGGACACGACGGAGAAAAAGTGGTTCGTGCCTAGGGAATTGGCCGGGTCTTGGAGGGCGTAGGCTTGCAGGGTGAGGGAGGTGAGGGAATGACCGAAGGTGGAGAAGAAACTGGACGCTCTTTCGGACAGGAAGGGGGCCGAGGTGTGGTGGAGGTTGTAGGTGAGGCTGGACATGGGCAGGGTTTCGGTGGGGGTGAGCGTTGAGAGGAAGGCGTCACTTCGGTCGTCGTGGAGGGGGCCTTCGAGGTGGATCTGGGAGCGAGATCGGAGCAGAGGGGTGGCCATGACGCACCAGAGGGAGGACACTTCGCAGCAGGTCTTTAGGGAGGCGTGGTCCAGGTGGGGGAAAATCGTTTCGAGGACCTGCGCAGATAAATTGGAGGGTATTAGTTACTTCATAATTACAGGATCATTACCTAATTATTCATAAAACTCGCAAAATATTGGGAGCACGAGTATTTCATAAAAATATTGGTAAACTGATTCCATTAAAGTAAAATTAAATATTATAGAAAGCTTAATTGTTACATATATTTAATGTGTACATAAGTAGTTGTCTCAATACACCTCTTATTTACATTTGGTTACGTATTTACTGATTGCATGAAAATTACCATTGGATGTCTCAATCTGCCTCACATTTACTCTTTACCCAGATTTGTGATTCATCTCCTTAAGCACTACTCAACTGTTAACAAATCATAAACAGCTTCTTACGCATACAGTCAAGAAAACAGTCATGAAACTTTTTGAATTGAATAATCCGATTATTCAATTCAAAAAGTTTCATGACTCTTTTCTTGGTGGTATGAGTAAGCAGCCGTTTATCATTTGTTAACAGTTGAGTAGTGCTTAAGGAGATGAATCACAAATCTGTGTAAAGAGTAAATGTGAGGCAGATTGAGACATCCAATGGTAATTTTCATGCAATCATCCAATATGCTAAATATACCAAATTTTGATAGGATTATTATAATCCCATCAAAATTTCGTATATTTAGACAACCAATTCGATTCAATTATCAAATTTTGTAACCCAATACAAACAAAGCATGCAAATATTAAATATAACAACTTGAATCTTATACTGTGCCAGTTGATAGTCCACCGAAACAATTAGTCATCGTATGGTAGGATTAAATGAATCACTTAAATATAGACGCAACATGCAAGTACATGCAAAACCTTTCTAATTTGATAAATTAAAAATGTATTTACTGCCAAATGTGGCAACATATCTGACTCATTTTCAGCAATTATTATTACAAATGCACCCTTAGAAATCTTGTATTAAATTAATACCAAGTGGTATTCATACAAATGTGACTCTACCAAAAGGGTATTGATGAGAGTACTACCCCGTAGTAAATAGATCGGCATTGGTAGCAAATTTTAATTTAATACAATTTTAATACCAACCGGTAACAACTTTAATACCGAGAAATCAATACCTACGTAACTATACCAGATTTCTAACAGTATGCATAATTAATGGTTAAAGTTAAAACTCAGGGAATATGAGACGGCGTAAATAATATAATCTCACGGAATATTTTTTGTACGATAAAATCTCAACTGTGCATTTGCATATGCAAATTAATTACTAAAACCACGATTGAATTACTCACCTCCGCAATCAGGAAAGGGTTAGTCTGTCGGTGACCTGTCTCCTTCTCCGCCGCGACGACGAGGGGTTGTTGGATTTGGGGCGAACTCTTCTCCATCTTTTGGGAGGAGGATGGTCGATAGTAGTCGTTGAAACTTGTTGCTTGGCTGTTCTTCTTGGCGTGAATGCTGCGTCTGGGGGCAATTTCGTTTCCGATCTCCATCATGGACACTTAAAAGTTCTCTTCTTATCAGGGATCACTAGGATTTTACTGTTCTTGCACTTCTTCAGTTGCTCACTTGAATGGGGGACAGATTTGTTGGCAGGTTTTACGTCTTGATTGGAATGTGGATTGATTTTTCAGCTAAATGCTTACTGAACGAGGACAAAATTGCGAATGAGGACTGATTGTCGAATGCTGGGCTTTTTATTTACTGGAAGCAGTTAAGGATTAGTTAAATGTGGTAGGAAGCAAGTAGTGCAGGCCATGCAAAGTGAAGGGTCACTTTTTCGCCGATTCGGGTAGCATTTCGCCGATTCGCTACCTGAGGAAGGGTTAGTTTTCCTCGTGGCATGTACTGAAATAAGTTGCTTGGTAAAAAAGGATTAATATTTCGAGAACTTCCAGAATATTCTATTGTGAGGAATATTGGAGGAAAAATATTCCAATGCTGTCATAAGGCAAGTAATATTTTTAACCGGTCATTCATACCGGACCACATATCTGGAAGTTTTTGCCTTTCTAATTCTTGAAAGATATGTATTATTCAGAAATAACATTTATTGTAAACAAGTAGAGAATACTTATGAATGCAAAATTTGACGAATTTATTCCTCAAATTTTATGGAAAATATGATACAAATCAATATCAACTTGTCTAGAATGGATTTAAATACGATCAAAAGTTTCGACATTATGATATAATATGAATAATTATTTCTATTCATTAAATTAATAAAAACATGCAACTGTTTCAATGTAAAATTTGATTGACCCATCCCCCTCTAGCCCGGCCTTCCACACGACTTGGAACTGAATCGGAATATTTGTAAAATTTTGAGACTCGTGAATTCTAAAGACTTGAGATTGGTGAAAAACGGTCTGGTCGGGGTTATCTTGTAAAGATCGAGAGTGTTCAACTATATGACCAGCTTGGATTGTGGTAAGTTTCATCGTCTTTCTTGACCGAAGCCTTCTCAATTTTCTCGGTTATTTTGTGGTGAGTAGATTTGACATGAGAGTTAAGATTGGTCATCTGAGAAACTCCTTGATCGCAAAATTTGCAGATGTGAGGCTTAACTTGAGAGATCAGATGATTTAATAACGGCGCAATTTATCCGTTCGAGTTGGTAAATGTTTTATCGCAAAGTTCCGTAGGAACATGGTCTAACAACACAGAGGCATAAAATTAGTACATTCTTATCATAATTTAGTTAGATAATTAAATTAACTAATTAGTCAATTGCTTAATTACATTTAAACTTCGCCCGTATAGGATATCCTATGAATCGTGACCTGGGATTCCTTAGTGAACGTACATATTTTACAAGAGTCGCAAGCATGGGGTCGTCCGCCCGGATTGGTGAGCCTATTGAGGCGCAAATGTGATTGGCCCTCTTGTGATTACAAACGTCGCAATGAAATCCATACACTCGAGGTATGTACATATGTAGGAAGCAAGTAACCAGTTAAATGCATAGCAGGTTGAGGTATGCAGAGTTAAGGGTCGCTTGTTCGCTGAATTGGGTAACAGCGATACCTGAGGAAGGGTTAGTTTTCTTCGTTGCAGGTACGGAAATAAGTTTCTTGGTAAATTGGGATTAATATTTCAAGAACGTACTTACTATTCTGGAGGATATATAAGGAAAAATATTCCACTGGTTTCCTAAGGCGCAAGCAACTCAACCGGTCGTTGATACCAGAACACACATTTCTGGAATTTTTCGCCTTTCCAGTTCTCGAAGGGTAAATATTATTCAGAAATAATATTATAAGTAGAAACTCGTTGTGATTTTGGTCCTCTTGTGGATTCGAAGATTGATTGGAGTCGCAAAAAATGTCTGCTCGCATTGCATTGGAGATTTGGTAGGACTCAAGGTCCAGCTCTTTATGTTTAATGCGCTTTGCTCTCTCTAAAAAAATAAACGGATAGCATTTTATGTTCCATGAAAATGAAACTGAGCTTACTTATTATATAAATATATAACTCCGATTTACATAAATATTTACCAAGTCTGAATTTTCACTTTCTAAATACCATGCCAAAAGTTCCTCATTTATTTGCATGCCCTAGAAATTACATATATTTACAACTCAAGTTAAACCACCTACCATGAAGTCAATTATGCAACATATGTCTACGATATGATTGCACTATTCTATACCCATTTAATATTGGTTAGTCTAAATATTTAATGACACATATGCAATTTCCATTGTCACCCGTTGCACAATGAATTAATTAAACCTCCATGTTTATTTTGCATAGGCATTTAAACCATATTCTACAGCCAGGAAGTAAACTCATGACCTTTCGTTACCATTTATTCGTCAGATAACGATAAGACGCTGTGGCTAATCAAGTCGACATAATTACCTATTAACCAGATTATCGTTATGCGGGTCAAACCGTTGAAGTATCACCTACTTATTCACCTATTGTCAACAGTTGTGGTGGTGGTGGTTATTTTTGCTCCTTCTGGTAAAACAAAACCATTTAATAAGTCGCAAATACTACGATAAACTTATTATCTAATGTCAAAAACTGAAATAATTTCTAAATAGTATTCATATTTTGAAATGAGGTTTTCCAAGATTTTTATTCGCAATGTGATCTTCATTTCTGTCTAGATGCTTACCCCCGCAGCAGCAGTTCTTATCATCCCTCAAAATTCCAAAGATCAGTATTTCCGCATTTAGAGAATTTTGGAATAAATGAGAATTCCGAATTCCGAACTCGACGAGAAGACGACGACGAGTCAGACCCTGTCGAAAATCACGTCGATGAAGAAGTCGAAAATAACGAGATTGATCAAGATTCGCACCCAGAGAAGGAAAGTGATGGAACGGAAGTAGTTTCCGGGGAGGATGAAGGGCAGAACGATGACGAGGAAGCATATTCATCATACGACGGGCTTAGCTCGTTGGACGGTGATGATTATAATCATGAAAGTTTGGAGACCAGCAGTTCCGAGGATGATTCTCCACCTCACGAAGGTACTAAATTACCCACTATACTTAATCGTAACTTATCATATGACGATCTGCGGACAAGTTCGCAAAGCTCGCAAGTTGAGCGTAATATAACTTGCAAATTTTGGGAACAAGGACAGTTCTCGAAAATTAAGAGAGTTTGCTTTGCAAAATTTGCTCAACAAATTTTTGGCAACAATTCATATATTTGTGTGTATGTCATAAGATTTTTTCCGAAATGTATTTGCTAATTGTGTAGTGAAGAGGTCTAGTACGCGTACGCTCAGCATCTTTACATACATATTTGTCATGTCCATATATGTATATTTATGTAGATATACAATATGTACATATGTATGTAACCTGCAAGGAATAATTTTTTCTCTGTAGTTCCGCAGGGTCGGGGATTCTTTTCCGGTTTATATGGTGAATATCACAATAATGCAACTTTTCACAACCATAAATTTTCAAAATGGAAGGTAAATAATTTCAGGCTTTGATTAATGCAGACACTATTACATCCGCTGCTACGAGCGCTGCAGGGAGCTTTTTGGGTGGGGTGATGAAAGGGATTCAAGGTGAGTGCGTGTATGTAAATCACTAAATTCCGATATTACTCTGTCACAAATTTTTCGAATCTTGAACAACGCTTCGACTAGTTTTTTTCGCGATTTATGTATTTATGTATAATGTTTAGCAGCGAAATGTAAGTCTCTGAATTTGAGAAGTTAAGTGACAAAGGTACAAATCAAGGTGCAATTCAATGTGCAAATCCCCAAAGTTCAGATTTAAGTTTAGCCATGCAGGGTTTACGATAAAATGACATTTTTACCGTAATCATTACTTGATTTGCAAGATAGGGTTGTCTCTGCAACATGTTTTTCCCATGAAATTGACACACTGTAGGCTATATACAGTTTGTAGCCTTAGTATGAAAATGTATTAAAATCTAAGGCCGCATCGAGTGGATTTCGCACCGTCGTACTCTGACCTATGCAAAAATTAGGATACAAAATTGAACACTCGACTCAATTTTAATTTATAATACTATTTTTAGGTGATTATAGCAATATTGTTGGAGAGACTGCGCCCACTGAGGAAACCACTGTAGCTGCTGATGAAGCCACAACCGAAGAAGTCACTACAGAAGCTGGTGCCGAGGAGACTACGACAGAAACGCCGAGTGACGACGCCACCACCCCTGAAACGCCAGCAGACGACGCCACCACCACTGAAGCGCCAGCCGACGACGCCACAACGGAAGCAGCGGCAAAATAAATGACAATGTGACTTCTTAAAATTGATAAGAAATTAGGAAAATCAGTACATACAAATTGTATTTGACTCGCTCTTAATGAAATGTTCGAATAAATGCTGTATATTTCAGAAATTTATGGAAATTAATTAACATATGTACAGTAATATTTGCATTTGCAGAATTACCTAATAATTTCGAATTATATACATAAATTTATCTTCTGTTAAACTTTTGATGGGTGCAAGTTTTAATAAAAACTTAAATTTAAATGTGAAGCTAACTTCTACAAAAAATGAAAATCTTTCTGTACGTACAACTTTATTTAAAAATCAATCAAGTGTCAAATTACATCAATTCGAGTTGAATAAATCAGTACATCCTTTTTATAAAGTAAGTTATTTAAAGAAATTAGACGCTGCATTATTTCAGCGTAATACATTCTCGAGACCTTTTTATGCCCAATTTACACATTTCGCATTTTAACTTTTTTATATTTATTTCTGAAAACTTTTTAAGCATTTTTTGCCAACTGTTTAAACACTAGGGGAAATGGAAGTGTTTACAAATCAATTTTCAGGGCAAATTTTAAGAACATTTTAGTAAAATTTTTTAACGATGCAATGAAATGTCAGACTATGAATCTCATCAGGTTCATTTGAACAGTAAGCGAGCAAAATACAAAAGTTAGTGATTTTACATTATGTAGATACACAATAAAATCTTAAATTATGATAAATGCATATCGTAATCGAAAATTTTTACCCCATCCTTCGACACCTCGCATGGAAACGGTGCCTCAAACATGTCCTTCGCTTCAATATACTCGCCGGAAACTGCAAGCATTTTCAACTTTGGAAATTGATTTTTCGTAATACTGGTTGCAAATCCGTACATAGCGAAGCCGTTGATGCACAGTTTTTCCAGCTTGGTCATCACCGGGGTTTGGAAGTCCTCCAACTAAAAAAATACGAATTTCAAATACCAAAAAACCTTAACTTGATGACAAATTGGTCAAAAGTCAATTAATTTCGAGTTATCAATATCTAAATACCTCAACTTGGACATGTCGACATAGCAAATCGTGTCTGCACGCGATAGTCAACACCTCCAATGAATCCTTCACCCCCTCCAACATGTCGTGTAACGGTTCCACATCGAAACCTCCATTTTGCACGCATGGACCCCGATATAACAAAGCGCCCTTGGGAAATCCCGTGTACTCCAAAACCTTCAACTTTTTACAATTATCCAAATTCGGAACGTAAAACTCTTGAATTTTTAAAACCTCCAGATTTTCCGCGCAATCGATCAGATCTTGAAATATGTCGTACAAATCGCTCATAGCATTGCCAAATTCTTTTGGAAGCGTGAACTCCACGCGTTTCAAACTCTTGGTGACGCAATATAGCAATTCGGCGTCAATTTTTGGGGTATAATTTTCCTCACAAAAGTCACTTCCGATTATTTGGAAACATTTCAGCTTGGGAAATCCTAATTTTGTCAGAGATCTGAACACGGGAAAGGCGAAGTTGTTCGTGACCTTGATCGTCTCTATATTTTGATGGGAGGCTGATAAGAAAGTCGAAATATTCACTGCAGCTGCACGACTTTCTCTCTTCGCCGAGTGGGAGTAATTTCCGGTAACGACGCCGCCACAATTTAAATTAATGTCGACATGGACGGCCAGCTTGGGATCGAAATGGGACGGCAGCCCGGTGGCGGTGCAGCAATGGGGGAATACTTTGTGCACCTTGAGGACAGATTTTAACCCGAGGGGATGCGCCGCCTCGTCCGCCCATAAAGAACAGACGGACCGAGTCGTCTTTAGAGATGCGAAATCCAAACGGGAGAATATATTGGAGAGAATCTGCATAAATTTAAGTTAATTATGACATGAGATAAATTTCTAAGAATTATACAACTCATGCAAAGGTGTATTTATGCTTGTTGGGAATAAGTATACAAATTTTTACCAGTGGATTTCTTAAGGCGAATTCCATATTCAAAGTGGTTTAATTGGTTTAAGTTTTGTATTTAAAAAGATTTACTTCTACGGAGTAAGCACGTGGGCGTAGATAAGGCGACAAGGATGAGAATGGCTGTGTAGAAATGATGTATTGAGTTAAATGTTTAAGTATATTTAGTGAATATGTGCATAGTTTGTACAGACCCGACAAAATTAGGCAAACTTCTTAGAAAAGGGTGTACTACCCTTTACCCTAGGGCCTAGGGTTTAACGCATTGAGCTGCGTATGTACAAATGTACATATGTACAAATGTATAGTTTATTGCGTATTTATGATTTTTGTGAGTTTATGTGCTTTTGATTCAAGGTTCAACTTGTCATTTGGTCATATTACCTACATATGTATTAGTAGCCCTTTAACCTAACCAAACATATAAGAATACGCATGTATGTATGTATGTACATATGTATATACATATTTATATGTACAGGGACAATTTTAGATGGTCCACAATCTGTGCTTTAGAAAGCACAGAGAACTCTGTTTCCAAGTTATCGCCAAACATAGGGAATTTGATGGCGTAAAATGTATAAAAATGGCCACTTTGTGCGAATTATTAGCCCCTTCGAGTCCCAGTAACAGTCCAACTTGCCATGGTCAATTTAATGAGGACGTTATTCGCTGAATGGATGAATGGAGGAGGGTGAGGGAGCAAAATGCTGGGGATAATAATTATGCGCAAAAAATTAATCTATTTACTTACATACCTCCCAGCTCCATTATTACGCCAGCTTAAATTTTCTAAATTTATGCACAATCTGCCTGTGGAGTGAAACCTTTTAATCAGAATTGACCTATACAATTTTGCACTGAATTTAAAAAAATACTCGGCATACATTGCTTTAAAATGAAGTCTAGCTCCCAGGATAACAAATTTGCAACCATGGATTTTTTTAGTTTGTTGTCAAATTTGAATGACAATGCGATGTTTGAAAATTTTTAATTCGAGTTTCCTTTCTAAATTTGCACCATTCAACATAAAACCTTATTACCCGTTTATACAATTAATACATCTTCTGAACACCTATCCAAATGACCCGAACTAAGCCAATACTATTTGAGGGAAAGCAGCCGCACCGAAAATTTCATGAGCTTGCACATCTCGATGCCGGCTCATTCGGTGAAGTTTTGAAAGTCCGCGACGTCATTGATAACTAGGAATATGCAGTCAAACGGATTTGTGTGGGTCGATTTCTCCTCCTCACCAAAACTTCAGGTGCTGAGGACGCCTTCTATAAACTTGTCAGAGAAGTCGTCATCATGGAAAAATTGTATCAACACGAAAACATTGTCGCTTGTCACGAGGCCTGGTTTGAAGGCCCTTTGAAAAAAAAGTTTAATTCCGAATGGTTAAAACTATTGAAATGTAAGGCAATTTGCATTATTTTTCAATTATACTTAAATACAATTAATTAGAACTCGCTATTTATTCAGCTCAATTAACTAACTAAGGATAAAATTGTTTGTAAATTCGATTTATTGTTTATTTTTCACTAGTAATTTTTGGGAGTCGTAATATCAGTCCTAAAATTAATAAGGCTTATTAATTCCCTGCTAATAGTACATTTAATATATGTACTTACATATATATATATATAGCATTTTATTAAGGTAATATATTTTTTATAGCGAATAAGTCACCCCCAACTCCCAACGAAGTAAGTCTTGGAAAGTTACTGCATACGGGCGATTTGATTTATTGCAAACGTCAAGAACCCAGCGACAATTGTTCTGTCACATTTATATTTATTATCATTATTCAGCATTCACAAATTAATGTAACACTTTCAGAGACTACCAACCTCCGTTTCCGAGGAAGAGGTAAATACCTACATGTGTATCAGAATGGAACTAATGGACAAGGACATCAACCTTGCCGCATGGTATAACCAAAATCTCGATAAAATTGGAAATTTTGAAACCACCGTGAAAATCACGAAGCCAATGTTAGCCAGTTTGGCTACAATTCACGCGGAGGGTATAATTCATCGCGACCTAAACCCCAACAACATCCTACTCAACGTTCGTGGGGATGAAATTATTGTCAAAATTGCTGATTTCGGATTGTCCAGAGAAATTCCAACTGACGACTCGGCCCTTAGCGGACACGTTGGGGGAGTTTATTTCACCAGCCCGGAGATCGAACGAGGCGATAGAGATTACACTTTCAAAACGGACATTTTTTCCTTGGGGCTTATCGTTCTCGTCATGTTGCACCCGTTCTGCAGCAATGAGGAGTTGAAGATGGGATTGGACGACGTTAGGCATGGCTGCAGTCGCATCTTACAAGGCTTTCTGATCACACAGCCACGAATTTATGACCTCTTGAGGACCATGCTGAACCGCAAGCCGGAAGAAAGACCTACCGCTGAGGAGGCTTTGACTGTTGTGAAAATCATATCGTCAAAATAAATAAACTTGAATAAGAATTTAAAAAAATCAATAATCAGAAATAAATAAAAATGTCGGATACTTTATAAATTTAAGTTGTAAAAATATTCTTTTACAATTGTGACACTTTACAATTGGCAAGAAGACACTAATTCAGTTCTTTCAGTTCGTTCAGTCAAGGGATCCTATAATATTCTTTCTGGACGTTAAATTTTTAGCGTGGGACAAAGCTGACAGCCTAAGTTGGAGTCTCAAACTTTGAGACGAGTTTTTTTTGCACGAATCACCTGGTCGTCAATATTCTCCGGGTTAGAATTCAGTTTCAAAATCAAACTTGAAGTTTTACATAGATGTGAAATTAATTAATTCACATTGTATAACGTATGTATTTACTTATGTAAGCGTATGTACATATGTATATTCGCCGAAGTGAAAATTTCCGAGAATTTATCAATGTTTCTAAATAAATAATTTATTTAGTTTGATTGGGTGGAGGAGATTATTAGATTTTTTTTACTTCAGAGATAAATTATCAGAAGTGCTTGACAAGAGAAAAGTATAAAAGTCGAGAAGGTCTCAAAATGCCTCCGTTTTAAGCAAAGTTTACATATGTATGAATTTGTTGCATAAGATGCATGAGAGGTATGCATCATACCCTCGCAAAAATAACTTCCTAATTTCAGCCCTAAAAGACCCGACATTTTCAACAAACGTTTGTTGATACAGTCACAAGTAGTTTGACTCAACTTTTTTGGTCATGCTGCATGTGCCTGTCGATAGTGTCGATTTTGGTAAATACGAATCTAACAAAGTAAATTTCGTTCGTTTTGGTCTTTATTTTTGAAGGCAATGGTCCCGAACTTAGAAAGCTGATAACCGTTTATGGGGGTAAACGGGGTCCATTGTTTTAGTACGAGGTGAATCGAGCAACGGTTTGGGGGACGCTGAATGCACCTTTGACCAACAAACCGAGCGGAACAGTGTGACTGCATCGGTGGGGTGGATGAAAGTTATTACGACATTGAAGGTAGATGTTACACACTTACGGACAACTTAGGGGGTCCCTGTCTCGTTCCACAACAGTGTAGAAAATTGCAAGGCGACCTAACTCCGGTTTGTCCCGACTTTAATGCAACTACGAAATGCGATGAAAATGATGGGTTTGAAGTAGAAAATAAATGCTAGATTTGTATTGAGCATGATAACCTTCTCTGCACCCATAGCGAACAGTGTTGGGCTTACAAGGAGTTCACCGGCTGTATCCGAGAAGAGGGAGCGGTCATGAGTTATTGTAAATGTCTGCAAGGTTATGTGAACGTTCTGAACTCGCCGAATATTGACTGTCGACAGGTAAAAATCAACATTTTTGCCTTCAACTCGAATTATGAGAAACAATCTTCTTATTTTTTTAATTTGAGCTTGTGGTACATGGTACAAAATGAGCCAAAAGTGCAACCCCTTTTCGCGTCGATGTCACCGAATTTCAAACAAAAAATCTCAAGTTTATTTCTGGGTAGAAGGATTAAGATAGCATAGCCATTTTTGAATTATATTCAACCACACCCCCTTCAAAAATTGGGGAAGAAAATTGGGAAAAATGAGAAAGTAAATGAACACTCGGTACAAAAAGAATTAGACCCCAAGTTGCATTTGACTTTTGACTTCCCCCTTGAATACGAACATTTTGATGCATCAAGAGTTTCAAAATTCGAAAATTGGCGTTTTTTTGCGTACACATAAATGATTAAAAAACTCATGGTAGCGGCCATTTTGAGTCTGGCAACCTGATGCCAGATTTTTCTTCATGAGAAGAGCTACATTTTCAGCTTTGGTTGTCCGACTCAAAATGGCCGCTACCATGAGTTTTTTGGGGTCAAAGTTTCTGGGGGAGGGGCTTATTTTTGTAAGAGCCGTAACAAACTATTATCACTAATGAGAAAATGAGACATATAATTGAAATTATTAAAATTTGTGATATCTGAATTACTTATTCGCCCCAAATTTAAAACTGAAGTTTTTTTGAATTTATAATCCCCGTCAACAATTTGCAAGAGTGGGAAGTGAGACAGACCACCATACGGCACTGTCGCAACGAAAGCCAGCGGTGGTGGTGGATACGCACCAGAGTCCGAGTCTCATTCTGCTTTTTGCTAAATATGGAAACGAGTTTTGTAGTACACTTGGTCAGGTTTTCATCTTAATCAGTAATAATTGACTATTTTTTTCCGCCTGGGACCCCCTTTTGGACTTTATTTTTTAATTTGAATGAAACCTCGAAAATCGTGTTCAGCATAATTGAATTAGTGGGTTTAGACCAATTTTGGGTCTCAAAAAATTTTCATTTGGTGCAAATGGACGATAGCAAGTCAGTAAAGGGGGTTGACATCTCCCTGTTTTCTGAGATAACCACTGGACCGATTTGGTCAAACTGGGGCTTAAAATGATCACACATACTTCCTCTTGGGTGAACCGGGAGATGGTACTGATCCGTGACCTTTATGACCTTGATTTTGACCTTTTTCGAATTTGTTGCAAATCACCTTAAAATCGTATATAATTATGAATACCAGCCTCAAACAATTTGTTTGATGCAAATTATATCTAAATATGACCTTTGTAATGCGAAAAGCAGCATGTCGAAGGTAAACAAAAACTTGAAGTTTTTATGCATAAATATCACAATACTTGTGTACAGCATCATAACTTGAGCTTAGTGTGACGAAATGTTGCCGCGCTATGTATTTTACTTTTCAATATTAAGAATAGCCGTGACTCACTGTGTTTGTCTGTCCAATTTGAGCGTGTGCGCTGAACTTGATTGAACATGGGGCAAAATGAGACACAACTCAATGTTATTGTAAATTTAATAAAAAACATAAGCGCCCCACCTTGATTTTTAATGATTGGGGCATTATGAGATTATCGATTTTTCATATTCACGCATTATGCGCCCTCTATTGGATGTCATTTATCACGTGACATTCGCGCTTATTTTAAATTCATACCAAAATCGTTTCCTCTAGCCTGACATCACAAAAAATTATTTTCTCCTGCAAAGTAATTCTCAAATGTCATAAAAGGAGGTCAAAGGTCATCAATACTAAGAATTGGCAAACGAACAGCGCCACCTATCGGCGTTTTCATGAACTATGTTGTATTCTTCGCCGGTAGAGTGCGTTCTACGCTAAGTGTCAAAACGTTGAGAAAACTTTACCACCGGAATAACTCAACACATCCCAAATTGAACACGGCTTGACCCTTTGCACATCGATTAGATTCGAGACTCAATCTGTCACATGGGCATGCCCCCTATAATCGACTTTTGACCCGTGACCTGGTACACCTATAGTCGGCAGTTGACCAGAGATTTAGGAGCTCCCCCTATAGTCGTCGGCAGTTGGGCGGGGTCTGGGCACACACCCTAAACTCGGCAGTTGATCCATGACCTCGGAACACTTATACTGAGCAGTTGATCCGCGACCTAGAAATTTAATCTATTGTCAGAAGTTGAGCGGGATTCGTGAACACCCCTTATAATGGGCAGTTGACTCGGGCCTGGGAACCCCCCTATAGTCGTCAGTTTACTCTCGACCGCTCACATTTGTTTTAAGGTCACACCAATGCTTATTTCGCCTACATGGCTATCATGTTCCGAGTAGCTTTGCAAAATTGTTCCCAGTTTTTTAAATTTCTGCTAAAGAATAAACGAAAAATGAACAAAATGCAATCAACTTCGAACGGGGAGGGATCTCAACAGAACTTAGATTTTCAACTTTTCAATAAATGTAAACATTTTAAACTCGATGTCGGACTAAAGGTTAAGCATTAAATTTCTAAAACTTGGGATTCGAGATTGAGATTAAGGACTAATTAATCCCCAATCCTAATCTCAATCCTTAACTCTGGATTGACCAATTTGTATATGATGCTATAAGCCCGCAATGCGGGCTTCGGAGACTACTTGTTTTATAAGAAAACTGAACACCTCAAACGAACATTCGATTATTTTAAAGATTTTTCAATATTTTAAAAAATTGCCGGGAGAAGGATCAGTGTAACGGTTCTTTTTGTATTCATACCAAGACTGTGAAGAAAATATCTTCTAAGCTACTAGTAAGCGAATATCGTCAAAAGGATTATGCTGGTGCGAAAGCACATGTTTATGTGCTGCTTAATTTTAAAACCGTCGAAAGGACGCCCAATGCACACTTTCGAACCTTGCTCCGAAACTTCTAGACTAATCCTGCTCGAATACTCACTATTTGTTTATCCAGCTCAATGATGTATATCGGACTTACAATATCAATATCACTGTTCTAACTACGGTTGGTTGAATTTCGTAGCACACGGCTGATGTTGTCGCTCCCAATTCTTCAGCGACTTTGGACACACTTGTAGAAAACCACCCACAACAATCTTTAGACAATTTTACTGTTTTAGATGAGCCTAACATTCCACCATTTACTACGACAACAGAGCAGGTTATCTCAGCAATATTCTCATTTCCTAGTGGTTCAGCAGGGGGTTTAGATGCATTACGACCACAAATTCTGAAAGATCTAGTTTCACAACATACTGGTGACGTAGGAACTCAATTGTTAGAATCTCTTACAAAATTTTGCAATTTTATGTTAGCAGGAAAAGTTCCTTTAGATATTTGTCCTTTCATTTACGGTGCAAGTCTTACGGCCCTTAAAAAGAAATCAGGTGGTATTAGACCTATAGCGGTAGGTTGCACTTATCGTAGAATAGTTTCAAAGATTTGTGTGAAGGTCATGAATCATGACTTTCAGGATTATTTTAGTCCAGTCCAAGTAGGTTTCAACGTAAAAAATGGTGCTGAAGCCGGAGCACACGCTGCCCGTAGATTCTTTTCCTTTCCACATCAATCACCTACAGCCTTCCTTAAAATCGATTTTAAGAATGCATTTAATATGGTAGATAGAGGGAAATTGCTTTCATCCGTTCACGAACTTGTACCAACTTTGTATCCTTATATTAATCAGTGCTATAGATTCTCATCCAGTCTTGTGTGGAATTCTTCTTTAATTGATTCATGTAGAGGTGTTCAACAAGGAGATCCGTTAGGTCCACCACTTTTCTGTTTAACCTTGCATCCAGTCATTTCAAATTTAGGGTCAGAATTTAATATGTGGTACTTAGATGATGGTACATTAGGTGGCAATCCTACTACAGTGTTAGACGATTTTCAACATATTATCTCATGTGCAAATGAAGTAGGTTTAGAATTGAACTTTGATAAATGTGAGGTTTCAGTTTTAGGTCCACAAACTAACACGCAATGTATACTAGAATCTTTCCAATCAGTTTCACCAGGTATTTCATGTATGACTCAGGAAAATGCTGAACTTTTAGGTGCACCTTTGACTCTTGAATCTATTGAACATGTTTTCCGCAAAAAGATTCACGCTTTTACTAACATGGCTGGTCGATTGCATTCCATTCCAAGCCATATTGCGTATTATCTCTTGAAACATTCACTAGCTATTCCACGATTAGTTTATCTACTAAGGGCAGCCCCTATTTTTAAATCTCCACATTTGCTAGAGGAGTTTGATTCATTGCTCCATAATGCCTTAGAACAAATTACAAATTGCCAAATTAATCCTTTGTCTTTAGAAGAAATTGCATTACCAATTAAATTAGGTGGTTTAGGAATTAGACAATCTAAAACATTAGCAACTCCATGTTTCCTTGCATCTTCATTTGCCACCACTGACTTGGTTTCTTTAATTTTGCCCTCGTATGTCACTGCTTTGTCCGATTCACTTGTGACCGAGGCGCAGGACTTGTGGAAGTCAATTAGTTGTGAAGAACTACCTCGCAGTACAATTACTTCTTTTCAATCATCCTGGGAAAGTCCAATTTTCAATTACGTATCTTCACGTATCCTGGAATCATCCACCACCCCAATAAATACTGCTAGGATTTTGGCATCAAGGTCAAAAGAATCAGGTGCATGGTTGCAAGCTTTACCATCGAGGAATTTAGGCACACTTTTAGACGATAATTCCTTCAGGATTGCAATAGGTTTGAGGTTAGGGTCAAATTTATGTTTCCCTCATAAATGTGTTTGCGGCGCACAAGTAGATGAACTAGGCTTACATGGTCTTTCATGTAAAAAAAGTGCTGGCAGGCACTCTAGACATACGCAAGCCAATGACATTATAAAGAGAGCCTTAATTTCTGCAGACATACCAAGCATTAGGGAACCATTAGGGTGTTGTAGGACAGATGGAAAAAGACCGGATGGTCTAACACTAATACCTTACAAACAGGGACGCTCACTAATATGGGACTTTACATGTACAGACACTTTTGCCCCCTCTTATCTCTCTCACACACTTAGACATGCTGGCACAGCAGCAAAACTAGCCGAGACCAAAAAACACAAACTGTACTCTGAACTTAAAACAAACTATATCTTTGTTCCGGTGGCTATCGAGACATCAGGAGTATGGGGGACGGAAGGGTTGAAGTTCATCCAAGATGTTGGGAGGAGGATGAAGGATGTCACTGGACCAATGTCGACAACTTTTCTCATTCAACGGATTAGTTTGGCAGTTCAACGCGGGCAGAGCCGTACCGTTAGATTCTTAGACCTGGTATGTGCTTGAGAACCGGGCCCTTTCATAAGTTGAATATATTCGATATTATGTAATGCCTTTTTACACTAGAATACCAAGAGATTACACTTGTATGTAACTACGTAAAAAAATGGTAACAAATTATTTGGATTTTTAACGCAACCATATGCATATGAGCGAAGGACATAGAAAATGCGATCAAAAATACTTGTTACATAAAACCGCATGTGTAACACATACTTTAAACTTACATACAATGCGATGATGTGAAGTGTTACCCTCCGATTTGGTTGAAATTTTAAACTTATGTGATCCAAGTCTATACAACCAGCGTTTCTTGAGGCAATTGGTTGGATGGTCAGAATTTTACAAAATAGTTGAGGTCAATGTTGAAAAAACGGGGGATTCTTACCAAGCAGATGAAGCAAACTCCCATTCACTTCGAAGCGAAAAATCACCCATTTTTCAACTTTCAGATAAAATATGTTGACAAATTCCCACCATCGCATAGACTGGATCTACTGCACTGACTGCCTCAAGAACTTCGTAAGTTTGTCCCTGGTTTAAGCAAAATTGGCCCCTTCGAAATCAATTCAAGCTACCATGGCTTTTCTACCCTTGCAGTTTTGCATAATTCGTGCTTTCAATTAAAATAATCTGAGATTATAAAATCAAAGTTGCCAAATTTTACCATCGTTTTGAAAACATATGTAGCTGTGATACACTTGGAACTATGTATAACTATATTTTACTTTCAAATTGTATTTGTTCATGAACGAAAGTCAAAATTTTTGTCTCTGGACAGTGCAAAGGGAAAAATACTTGTATTTGTTGTTATGCAAGGACAGTGAGTAGATCTTGTAAATACTTAAATTTTAGCCAGTCAACTTCCCAAAACTTGGGAACAGAATTTTGGGTTGGTTGAATCAAGCCCAAGACTATGGATTGTCCGGTGAAACATAGTGTCAAGGTTCCCTCTATTAGTGCACCCAGATAAAAATGAATTTTGCACATGTGAGAACCATAAAAACTAGCAAATTTGATAAGCTTTCTAAAACTGAAAACAGAATTTGTTTAGCTCTTTTAGTTAAAAAATGACAGCACAAAATTTAGAGGAAGTGGAAAAATTAGTTTGCCACTGGTGCAAAAAAGTCATTTTTTCGGATCGGAAAAAGGCTCGTGACCACTTTATCGGTCAATGGATGCACCCGACAAAATTCATCACACAGTATACATATCTAAGGATCGTGAAAATGCAAAATATAAAATTTGGCCTTGTCGACCTGTCCGCCAGAGGACCAAAATACTGACGAGAAACGTGAAAAAGTTTTTCTGAAAAAATCCCAACAGATCCGTGTGGGTTGCACCCAGACAACTAAAAATTTCAAAAACCTATCTTCCCAAAATCAAGGCCAATAAAATAGGCTTCAAAACTTGCAACACTAAAACCGTGCCAAAATACAACGAAGATAAAAAAAGACGTAGCTAAAACAATTTTTGGAAAACTTGTTGAGAAAATGTTAAAATAGACTCCCAGAAGTTTCTTGTGGATGATGAAAACTACTGCTCCGTTGACCTCGATTCGTCAATCCTGTAAAGTTCTACTCATGTAGAAGTAAAAATGAAGTTTGTTCGAAATATAAATTCAAAAACAAGCAACATTTCCAATGAAATACATAAGATGGTCGAAGATTGACAAAAATGTTAAAGACTCAAATCCATTCGCTTCCACCAAGAACATGAACTTCGAACTTTATTTCAAAGAGTGTATCATCAAGCGATAGATCCCCTCTATCAAAAACAAACGCGTTTTGTTTTGGCCGGACATGGCTACGGGGTAGAATACCAAAATAGTGACAGGGTAACATGGAGGAAAAAAACTGATTTCTTCGAGAAAAAAGACATTTCCCCAAACGTACCTCAGCGTCGACCAATTGAAATATTTTGGGCATTAATTGAGAAAAAAATAACAGAAAGAAATTTTGAAAAATTTCGGCGCGTTATAGAGAAAATCATCATAGAAGTTGGAGAAACGAGTGGCAAAGCGCTCATGAGAGGTCCTCGACAAAGTCTTCTCTCCACCGGTACGGAAGGGGTATTTGGACAAGTGAAGGATTAAAAAACTTCGGTCTGGTCATTGTTAATATTCCACAAAAGTTTCGTTAGATTTGATTCGTGCATTCATTTTTTGTACGTTAAAATAGCTTGACACTTAACTTCACCGGACAGTCCATAGCAGAAGCTTAGGACCTTAAGAATACGTATTTAAATTTTTAATTTCGAAAATCTCTGTACGTATTTCTTAAATGAAAAAATAAAAATTTACTTATGGCATAAGAAGGCACAAAATTAAGAGTTCATTGAACAACAGTATTTAAGGGTAGGCTCCTTTTGAATGGCTCTATTTCTATTTTAATGGGACCTTCAAAAAATTCCTGATTAGTCGCCACAGGACGAGTACCCCCATCTTCTCCAACGAATGTGTCTCCTTCGTATCTTAACGCACTTTTGAACGTGAAGTTTCAAGAAATTTCGGAAAATTTCAAGTTCAGATGCACTTTACTATATGAAGAAGGCATATTCGTTGAAAAAGATGGGGGTACTCCTCCTGTGGCGACTAATCAATAATTTTTTGAAGAAGGTCCCATTCAAGTACTTCCATCGCTGAACCCAGGTGGGTTTATCCAGAAAATCAAGTCATGGAAATCATAAAACCCACTCCCATTTGAATCTGTAGCATGGTACTACAGAAATTATTATTTTGCTTAGCCGAGCAAGTATTCAGCTTTTATTATTGGTATCGATTGAGAAATTTGATGCATATGTACTGAAAATACAAAGCATTTTCGGATGCTTGTCGACGGAAAATTGTTGATTGATAATGGTTTCAGAGCGTACCATTAATGGGGCTGTCAAATCTTTTCCAAATTTTCAAATCCGGAATTCGAATTAGCCGACTTCGTTGGGACCCAATTCCTGATTTGAATTAATTATTGCTATTATTAATTTCCTTGATATTCGATCGGATCAGGTGGACGTCAAATAGTTTCATCATCACATTCAAGTGCATTTCAGATTTCTTGAAGTTTTTTTCAATATTTTCGAAAATTACCATTTCATCTTATCATTTCTAATAATTTTTTGAGCATATTTTTCAGTTAATATAATGATAAAATGTGAAATTTCAAAAAACTTGATTTGCTGCCGAAGGTGAGAACACAACTAGCGGAGATGAATAACATGTAACTATTTTAAATCCATACCTTTCTCAATAATTTGTATCTTTATATCGTAAATGAATTTTGTCTTTAAATTGAGAAAATCCGGATTCTGTTCAGAATGACATCCCGATTGCGAACTATTCAAAATCCGAAAAGTTCAGATTTACCAAATTCAGAGTATCCGGATTTGACAGCCCTAATAGATTTCAACCACTTTCATATTTCACAATTTCGTTTCGAAAAAATCAACAATAAAAAAAGTAATAAAATGAAACATGTTTGATTTAAATTCATACCAACATGGAAGCCATTGAAAAGGATTAAAAAAATACTCACAAACGAAAAACAATTGCTCACACACAAGATCTATCGGCTTACATTACGCTGGATTTTTAAAAAGATTATTGTTAGTCTCGAAATGTTTTTTTTGCAAAATCGTCAATACATAAAAAGTCCATTATATCCAGGGGTGGGCAAGATACTTGGTCAAGATACAAGATAAAAGATACAAGATAGTATCTTTATCTTGTATCTTCATCGCCTGATCAGAGAAGTATCTTGTATCTTGTATCTTCTATCTTTTAGAAAGTCGAAAGTATCTTGTGTAAGTATCTTATCTAGATATGCATGGCAGAAAAGTATCTTAAGATACTTTTGACAAGATACAAGATACTTTTTCTCAAAATTCCGTCAAATTACGTCAATTTCTTACTAAAGTCAGTCAATTTGACCATGAATTTGTCGTAACCAGAATTTGGTGAATTTTTAGTTTATGTTTTGCCAATTCGTAACAAACTTGTACATATATGCAGATATATATATATATATATATGTACATGTGTACTCGTACATACATACTGATACATACGTTGCACATTACATCTACGCTGAACTAATGTATAGATCTTATAGGGTTTAGTTTGAATAAGCAGGGAATATTGTAAAAATAATACCAGCTTCTTAAGAATATACGTATGTTAGGTAGAGTTCTAGTTTTTCGAAATTTAGACCTTTTTCGATGTATAAGCACTGGCAACAAAATTTGTAAAATGATTCTAGAGTGATTTTAAATTTTGTACTCACTAGATTTTTTCGGTTAAATGATTAAACATGACTAATTGGGCATGAATACCAAGCTAAAAAAGAAAGTATCTTATCTAGTATAAAAGTATCTTAAGATACATATCTTGTATCTTGTATCTTGACTACTCAATTTTTAGAAAAGTATCTTGTATCTTGTATCTTGTGTACTTAAACAAGATGTATCTTTTATCTTGTATCTTATATCTTGTCTTAGAGAGTATCTTATCTTGTATCTTGTATCTTACGACCAAAGTATCTTGCCCACCCCTGATTATATCTAGTGTAAAGCAGCCGACCTGGCCGGGCCCCTGCGGGCCCCGGGCCTGGTATTCCGTACCACAATATACCACGGTTGGTACGGTACTGAACGCGGGAATGCGGCATCAATCATGGGAGCTGTCCCCAGTCAACGAGGATTAGAAGAATTATTTTATATTTTAAATGATAGGTCGTTTTATTTACAAAAATCATGTAAGGGGCCGAATGGTGATCTCGGACGCCTATCCGGATCAAGTAAAGGTTTTCCCAACCCACCAACATCGGGTTTTTCCTCTACTCCCCAAGCCAACTAAGTGTATTTCATAGTTTATCAATGTTTATGTTAATAATAAATAATACCCTTTCACTTGGCAACCTGCTAAAAAATTCATCCAAGTATTTATGCAATTTTTTAAAAGGGTTATTTCTACACAAATTGTATTATTTCGATTTTTTTTACGAAAATCAAGGCAAATGCATAAAGTATAAAGGAGGTATGATTAAATATTAACATAAAAAATAGTGCGAAATAAAGTAATTTCTAATTAGAAAAAATCATGAAATTTTCATGAACTTTTCTTTCAAACCGAGTGAGGGGCACAAAGAATTAATGAACGAGGGAGTTTTAAACTCAATAAAATAAATAAACACAGTATGTAATTAATTAGTTTTCGACTCGTTTGCCCTCCACATTTATGAAGACAGATAGGTCAATGGTGCAAGGTAAACAGTAATTGTGTACGTAGTTTTGTTATTTAGTTTGTCCAGTTAATTTGGAATTTATTTGTGCAATTTTTATGCAGTAATATTACACATTTATTAATTTTTACACACGTAAATTATTTAATTGTCATGTCTAAATTTGTGTGAATTTTAGATCCGGTATGGCCAGCAATCTGTGCTTTCTCTGTTTGCAAGTTATCGCCAAGGATAAGAAAAGTGATGGCGGAACATGTATCAAACTGGGCACTTTGTGCGAATTACTAGCGCCTTCGAGTTCCAGTAACAATCCAACTTGTCATGGTCAATTTGATGAGGACGAGACGTGCGGATTCTGCCCAAATTGTTATCATGTTGTTGGCGAAGTGGAAGGAATTCGTGAGCAAATTTCTCTACTGGAGGATCAAGTTAAGCTAAAAGTTGGGCAAATTAAGGACAAAATTTCGAGTTATTCGCTGGATGTAGGAGGGGATAAAATCCTGGATATTAGGAATCGTGTATTTCTTATGATAACAAGTTCAGGTTAGGAAATATTTCGCTAGTTAAATAAAAAGTTATTAATGATTTTGATCATGAATTGTTATAAAATCAGGAGAGATTGGCCATCAGCAGGATGACAATTTTTTCCCGAGTCAATTCCAACTCAAAGTGGAACACGAAGTGGACCATGTCGATGATGACCAATTGTTTGAGCAGTTTAATAATTCTTACGGAAACACGACCTCTAACCATGAGCATGGTGCTAAAGAAGAGGATGATGAGTTCGATCAAACTGGCGACGACTTTGAGGACGATGACGGTTCTGACTTTTGCATCACACCGTTTGCTAAGAAAAGTCTAAAACATGTCACAACCAAGAGGAAAAAGAAAACCTCGCTAGGGTAAAAACTACACATTCGCCATCATTATTTTAAATTCACACATCTTTATCAATTATAATTTTATATATCAATGGATTTTGTTCCCTTCACAGAAATACAAACAAAAAGAGGAAACGATCCTCGGAAGTTCAACCCAGGTTGACGAAACGTATTAAGCGTGAGCCTCGACCAATCCTCGAACGGACACGGTCATCCTCTCGAGTCAAGAAGCCTGTACTTCCTCCTATTGAAGTTAAGAAAATTCTCAAAGTCGCTCTGGAAAGAATCCCTCCAGTCAAAAAACCCAAAAAAGTTTGCCCCTACAAATGTACTTCTTGCACCGCTGCTTTCTCCACTCCGAGCGGCCTTACTCGCCACATAGGAATGGCTCATGGTTCAATCCCTTGTTCCTCTTGTGGCGCCACGTTCTCCTCGACGGATGAAAAATACGCCCACTTGAGAGAAGCCCACAACATCCTCCCCCACCAGTGCACCCTCTGCGGCAACAAGTTCCGCTACGAAGGTCGACTTGCCGTGCACATGGTCATCCGACACGAAAAGGGAGAGAAGAAATTTTCCTGTGTCAAATGCGGCAAGGGCTTCGTCCTAGAAGAAAATTTTAAGAGACATGTGGCACTGCATGAAGTCGAAGGGATCAAACCGCTCGTTTGCGACGTGTGCGACTCCAGATTTGAGAACGAGGAAAGAATGGAGATACACGTTGCGACGCATGGACCGAAATACCCGTGCAATCAATGTGGGAAGAAATTCCACACCAGGCCGATGTTGGCGAGGTGATTTATTAACCATGTGGCGCTTTCAAGATATGCAGATCTTTTCATTTTTTGTAACGATGCCTATTCCATATTTTTTTAGACACATGCTCACCCACACGAGCGAAAAATTAGAGAAATGTCCCCTGTGCTATGCCTCATTCCGGGATAAAATAACTGTGGAACGCCACATCGCCCGGAAGCATTCCAATAACCCGTATAACCTTATTTGTCACATTTGCGGAAAGGCGTTCAATATCCCCTTCGATCTCAAATCGCATATTGACCGGCATGAGGGGAAATTACAAGTTACTTGCGACACGTGTGGGGAAAAACTTCCCGACAGAAATGCACTGTCAACACATCATGTCAGGGTGCATGGAGCGGACCCTTTAGTTTGCGACGAGTGGTAATTTTTGCAGAGTTTTACGCTATGATTTTATTATTTGAGTAAATAAATGAATTGTTTCGAAAATCTAGCGGCGCAGTGTTCACTACGCCGTCCGGGTTAAAAACCCATAAGCAGACTCATGAGGGGATTAAGCCATTCAAATGTGATGTAAGATTTCATAAAAATTTTTATCGTTGGTACAGCCAAAATTTTAGGGACTTTAAATGTTAAGAACAACGGAAGTTTCCGTAAATTTTATATCAATATCGAATCGTTCCTACCACATATTAGTATTTCCCTCATTATTAACTAATCTTCTTATTTTTGCTTAATTACAGGTTTGCGACGCTCGTTTCCTCAGGAAAACGGCACTGCAGACTCACATGACATCGCACACGGGAGAACGTCCTTTTCCCTGCTCTCATTGTGAGAAGGCCTTCAAAACTAGGAGTCAAGTTAATCAGCACGAAAAACTAATTCACACGAACTTTGTAAGACCCACTCCCCACAAGTGCCCCCACTGCGATAAAGCCTTCCCACGTAAGTCTTATCTCGAGGGTCACATCCGTTCCGCCCACACGGGCGAGAGGCCCTTCGTTTGTGAAGAGTGTGGAACTGGGTTCGTGCTCAAGTCGATGTTAAATCAGCACTTGAAAGTGTCGCATGGCGTGGGTGTGACCACGGAGAAGAAAGAAAGACTGCCCAGGTCGAAGAGAGACCTCGACCGTGTAGACTCAACTGACCCTTATTCAGAGTGAAGTTGCCATCTCATCATAAATAAATATCTGGTCAATGATAATTTTCTAAAAAACTTGATAAAGGTTAGTGTAGCCTTTGCTAGTTTTGTATAAATTCTTGCCCTAAGGTTTTGTAATACATACAAATTAATTTTTTGAATTTGTATGATTTCTGTAGAGAATATGATATTGGATTGTCATGATTTTTGCTATAAATTTAAAATGTTAAAAAATTCACAAGATGGGTATCAGTATTTGTAATTACAAGATCAATAATACAAGGTCGAGTATAAACAGGCAAATCCTTATGTATTTTCATTGTCATTACAAACATGTAATTATGTATTTCCATTTAAACTAAATCAACCCCGTCTTGCTGGAGCACGCTGGTTAGCACTGTTCGACTTGCCACTAGTGGGGGAACCTGGCGCAGTCCTTCCGACGGCCGTATTATCCTAGAAAATATGTTACAGAAAAATTATCTCATCATTTTCATGAAACTATTTGCATAATAAACAAGTCCCAAACCTGAATTGCTTGCGGAATATGATCCCCCACGGGATGAAAGCCTGTCTCGTCGGCAACGTAGTCGACCTTAATGGTCCTCCCATCTGGAGCAATGTAAGAATATGACCCCGTAATTACGACCCTCTGCTCATCTCCGACCTGTTTCAACGCCCCGCTTTGTGAATGGGTCTGACCATCGGACAACTCCGACACCCAGTTGAAGGTTTCGTCATTCTTTTCAAATTCCGACCGTGTGATGACCGTGTCCTGATCGGGGTTTCGGGGTTTTGCCCCCTGTTGTGGTCGAGCCACGGCGCACAGGGCGCAGGCCGAGAGGATGATGGCGACGCACTGAAAATGGAAATAATATGCAAATTTATAAATAATGTGCGATACGAAATTTTTATGTTTTTGCAAATCTTACAGCTTTCATCGTGTTTCTGGAGTCTCAAATTGTTATTAAATATTCTGAAGATGTGACATTAACGAAGAAGATGACACCAGCACTGTAAGTTTATTACTGCCAACATATTAGTGAAGATGCGCCCTGTATCCATATCGAGATGGGTCAAATTTCAAGGTGACCATGCAGCGTCATAAATACAGATAAATACCAAAACCACATTCACTTTCGTAAAATTACGCAGACGAATAAATGTGCGAATAAATGATCACACTGCAGTGAAAGGGGGTACATAATTATACATGTATGCGACATGTTGATCATGATCTGTCAAGGCAGCCGAATAGTTGTTTTAGCATAAAACAGGAATAATTAAATAAGTTGTTGATTTTGTTTCTGTGCTTATAATGATTATATAATAGACTTACATATACAAATACGTAAAGTTTTAGGTTTCTCATATAATTTTGTTATTGTTGTAAAATATAATGAGATACATGTTAATCAATATCATTGTATGACCTATGTACCTAATTCTTAATTGTCAGACTTAATAAGACAAATTACTTATAAAACGACAAATACGTGTTTCAAAATATTTTGGACTACATTAAATTACAAATTGTCTAAAAATCAGTCTTATCATCCCAACCAAACCTGTTGCCCCACTCCCCACACCACTCCTTCCTCCACGATGACAGATTCCGTCAAATTATTAGCACCCTCACGACTTCCACCATCGGCAGATGATAACCCTTCTTCCCCCACTTTCTTCTTAGGTTTGACCTTCCACGTCTTGCTATGCTTTCTAAGTCCACCCACCATGATTCCGTGGTGACCTCTGATATGCCAGGTCAACATCGTATTATCCGAGTAGGCCGCGTCACAATGGGTGCAGGGATACTTAGGTCCATTACCGGTATGAAGTTGGCGGATATGCCATTCCAGCAAGCCCTTGGTGGGGAACCCCTTCCCGCAGGGGTCACATTTGTGACTAGTTTCCCCATCGTAATCCGCGTTATGAATGTGGATCATGTGACGCAGGACGTGCAACTTCTTTCGGTATGTGTTTCCGCAACTTGGGCAATTGTGGCGTCGTCCTCCGCCCGTGTGGGTTTGAGTGTGTCCTGTGAGACTAGACTTTGTACGGAAGGAGGCATCGCAAATCTGCCCAAGAAAGTGAGTCCAGTAATTGAATTATAAATTAAATTGACCAATAAATATCCTCCTTACGTCGCATTTAAACAATCTTTCAGTCGTAACCGGTATCGAGTGGCGCATTTTGTGTTTTTTTAATGCCAGCAAAGTCACGTAGCTACCCCCACTAGAAATATGTAATGTAAATTAATTTCGTAACGGATTTCGCAAATACAGTAAGTAACCACTACTAATTATCTTACCACTCGTCACATATGAAAGGTTCGTCCCCATGCATTTCCACCCGATGAGCCTTCATTGTCGTGACAGTTTTGAACTTCTCGTCACACGAGGAACACGAGATGATGACCGGTTTACGCAAACTTTTGTCCTCATGCACCTTCCTGATGTGGGCATTGAGCTCTCCCATGGTGAAGAAACTCTTTGGACAGATGTGACATTGGTGCATTGGCGTGGTCTCGTGGAGGGCGAAAATGTGTCTCTGTCTGGTAGAATAGTCAATGAACGTTTCCTCGCAGTATGGACATTTGTGCGATTTTTCACCCGTGTGGCGACGCATATGCCTGAAAAGTAGGCACATAATTAATTATGTTATCTTACAATAAATTTAAGTAGGTAAATATGACTCCATTACTGAACTAATAAGTAGTGCATACGACACTTGAAATCGCACAGGTCGCACTGCACTGATTTTACATGAGTTTTCGTATGTTTATCCAAAACATCACGGGTCGAGAAGCGAGAATCGCACACGTTACAAACAAAGGGTCGCGTCTTTTCAAATTTGTGAAGGTTCACGTGTCGTTGAAAGTTCTCCTCGAGACTGAATTTTTTGTCACACTGGGGACACGTGTGGCTCTTCTCGTCGGTTTCGTGTTTCATATAGATGTGTGCGCCGAGGGCGGTTTGTCTAGCGGTCTTTTTATCGCAGTGGGGGCACTGATAAGGACGCGTCGTGGAGTGGACGTTCTTTATGTGGTCGTCTCGTACCTGCGAGGCGCAAAATGTGGATGGACAGAGCGGACAGGGAAGCTTTTGTCGGGCATGATGGGCATTCAGCTCATCCTTTGAAGGCCAATAGCGTTCACAGAGGGTACATTTCCACTTGGTACGACCGACTTTTTTGTTGGGTAGATTTAGCTCATCAGAGTAATCAGAGTCGTCAAGTTTTCGTTTCTTGAGTTGTCTTTTAGGTAGTATGACTCGATCTTCTTGGGCTAATCGTTTCTCCTCCGCAAATAGTTTCGTCAGATTTTGGGACATTGTAGGCTTTTTGGGTCGTGTAGAACGACGGGTAGGTTGAGTTTCTTCTTCATTCGCAAAAGCTGGTTTAGATTTTGCAGAACACTTGTGATTCTTTGCCGGACTGTAAACACAGGAAAACAATAGTCAGCTAAAAGTTCCAGAAATATGTTTACATATGTAATTTAGTTCAATACATGTACCGACGTGAAGGTGAAGGAGGAGGTCGCTTCCGTTTGGGGGCCCGAACTCTGACAGGAGCAGTGAGATCCGGCAGGATGCAGAAAGAAGAATCTGCATCAGAGTCAATTTCTAGTTTGTGGGGGCGATACTCATCCTCAGAAATAGTGGGATAGCCGTCTAAAAAGTCATACTCCTCTTGCACTTGTTCTTCTTTCACTTGAACGTCCCCCAACTCAGCGGTTTTGTTATGATTCTCGTCTGGATTTGAATTAAATTAAGTATTAAATTAATCATTTATTATAACAAATATTGCTGGAGCGAAATAGATATACCCATTAAATAATTCCTAATCGCTAGAATCCTCCCCAATTCGACATATCTTTCCTCTCCAGTTTCAATTTTTGTATTGGAATCCAAAATTCTGAGTTTAATCGTGTCGACTTTTTCACGAAGGCGAGTCTCCAACTTGAAAATCTGGTTGCGAATTTCCACCGCCTCACGCGTTGCCAAAAAACAATTTTGACAAAGGAAACATGTGTCGGCGTCTACATACGTGTTAACGTTTTTCTGGCAGGAGACGAGGGGGCGGAGCAATTCATAAAGGGTGACAATTTTAATGCTCGTCGAGTCGCCAAAAAAATTAGCATTGTTAAAGCTTGAGGAAGAATCATCCTTGTGTAGACACAAGAGACAAGTTGTGGTCATAGTGAGGTGACGCCGGGCTGAAAGTTGATCATAAAAGCTTTTTTAATACAGGTTAAAACAGGGCAAATTAAATTAGTCTTAATAGTGTGACTCTCACCCTAAGATGAGAACAGGAATATCTAGATTACAAAGTCGAAATTATTAAGCATGTAGCTAAAATTATTTAATTTTTATTTATTGTTTTAACAATACTTACTCTACATTATGGTTGGCGACGTTTTCCCCACTAATGCGTAATGGTAGGCAAGTTATGTTATCCGTAGTTTTGCGTCCATTCCCTCTGCATGCGATATTCCGTCAGGTAACGCGCCCCATTTCCTGTTAAAACAAGAATTAAGAAATTAGGCATGTAGTGCTTCAAAATACATTTAAGGCTGAAAAAGGCTATCTATTAAATACAAATGGACAACTACGACTATGTGGGTTTGTTTCGTATTATTATTTGCATGTCGAGTAATTGGAGCAAATTCAAGCTATGCAGAGCAGATGTATGTATTTGAAACTATCTTAAAAAATAAAACTTTACCAAAACCGATGTTAATATGCGTTATCCTCAGTAATTTGTTATTTTGTTAAATACTATACTTTGACTTTGCTTAATTTAAGAAACTACAAATGTTTATAAACAATGTAAAGTTTACTGTAAACAGATGACAAAATTTATAATGTTCCCACCACCAAAGTTTTTATGGTGGTGGTTTCTCCTCGTTTCTGAAATGCTTGCATGTAATAGATAGATATATGCTCGTCTTTGGTTAGAAATCTCACACACATTTGCAAATATGAAGTTCCTAATTTTAATCAAATTTGACCAATCGTGACAAAATCAAAATTCGTTTACAGCATTGTATGCAAACTAAGAAGTGTAATATTATACGCTTATCAACCTCATCGTCAGTTTAATTTTTCGAACTAAATGCACCATCAGAAACGCTGGCAAAATACATACAATATTTTGATCGCCATTCTCCCCAAGGTTTCGATTTCCAGTAAAAATGCATGGCTTTCCTTCTCATGAAATTATCGCTCATTTGCATTCTTATACATAGATGGTATTTTTATTCAGACGGGGGCAGGAAACGTGAACAAAAACATATGTACATACGCAATGAATGAAATTTATTAGATAGGAGGCTCAATTGAGCCTCTTATCTAATAAATTAACTATTGATAGTTGTATACATATACATATTCAGGTATGAATTCAATGCACCTCTTGCCATGATGAAGGATGGCTTATCTGCGATCAGGAAATGTTATCTGATTTGTCCCAAGTTTCTCATCTCTCCAATTTACAAATTAATTTCGAACTGATGAAAATTTCATAATTTTAGCCGTTCTCTCTCAAAATAAATATTCACGGGATATTTATTTTTACAAATATCTATCACGGGTTCGCATATTTTTACAACCAGATAACCACAAATCAGTTGTTAAACCAAACCATGGAGTTAGATGTACTCTATTTTACCATGTTTATAAATTTCCAAAGTTTTAATGTTTTCATGCATTTTGTTGATAAATTTCCATGAAACCAGAGGTGCTAGTTTGGGTTGCCGAACCGTACCCGAACCGTACCTTAAATATTTTTTATCTCACCGAACCGTACCCGAACCGTACCTTGAAAATTTTTTAATATGACCGAACCGTACCCGAACCGTACCTCAAGAATTTTTTAGTCTGACCGAACCGTACCCGAACCGTACCTCCAGAATTTTTTGATCAGATCGAACCGTACCCGAACCTTCACCGCACATTAACCGAACCGTACCCGAACCGTACCTTCTATAATTTTTCCTCTTACCGATCCGTACCCGAACCGTACCTATAATTATTCCTCTTACCGATCCGTACCCGAACCGTACCTTTAATTTTTTCTCTTACCGTACCGTACCTCCGGAATTGATTTATCTTACCGGGCCGTACCTGATATTAACGATTTAAGAAATCGAAAATCAACATGGAACGAGAACATGTGGATACCTGCAACAAAATGTCCAGCCTCATGATCCTACATAGTCCGACCATAAGTTCCCGTGAATGCATTTCCGGTGATAAAGCCCAAAGTATTAGAGCTATCTGATAGAAATTTTTGTGGATGAACAAGGTATTAATCTTGTTTAGAAATCATAACTTCGTTTTCACAATTTCCTCCACGGGCTTGTACACAAGACATAAGTCGTGGCGAAAACTGCTAGATCGCGGCACGCACGGATTTCCTGGGAAAAGCGCCAAATCTTCAGTAAGTGCGACCTCAGCCCTTCCACACTTGGGTGAAATTTAGAGCATACTTGTACCTATAATTTTGACCACCAGTCATAATTTAGGGGATTAAGGTCTGCAGATACTGAGCACCGTTCTACGGATGAAAAAAAGTCATGAAAATTCGTCTGAAGCCAGTTTTGGACAATTTTGCACCTTGCGTATGAGCAGAGTCTTGTTGAAAGGTCCAATGGCGATTTTCGGAGGGTCCAGGGTTCAGGTTATTAACGTTTGTCTCTAGGACACTCTGAAAATAATTCTTGGCTTCAACTTGTACCCTTTGCGGTAAAAAACAGAGATTTCACTTCTCCAGCCAACTTGCTCCCATTCACACCACGGTGATGACTTCGTATTGACTTCCGCATACTTAAACGGATGTCAGACTTCTGTACAACAAATATCTGGCCTTTTTTTCTATTAAATTTTTTGCCAACGGTGAAAAGTCTGAAATACTTTTGGCACGAAAATTGGCGCGTACCACGATCGACCTGTGGCCGTCACGAGTTATGTCTTGTCTAATTGCCCGTGGACGAAATCTTGACAAAGAAGTTATGATTTCTAAACAATATTAATACCTTGTTAATCCATAAAAATTTCGAACAGATAGCTCTAATACTTTGGGATTTATTACCGGAAATGCATTCACGAGAACTTATGACCCCACTATGTAGACCCATATCCATTGACAAAATTAAGAGACAAGTTGTCTCAGACTGAATATTTTCATTTTGTAAACTTGTACAGCGACAGTTTTTTCAATTTTCGCATGCCTTTTCGGCGTCGACTAGGATGTCATGGTGTTCTATAACCAAATAGAAATTAGCATCTATTTCTCCCCCGATAAATTACAACGTATATGACAGCTGTGGGAAGTGGAATATGGGTTACAATTGATGAATAACGATCTAGCTCGTTATTCAGCCATTTCGTGCAGTCCCTCTCCCCCAAGTGCTCAAGTGATGATGAAAGGAGCAGGTGGAAGAATTTGACATACATATATTGCGATACTTCCTGTACTTGAGATAAAAATCTGGCTGAAGTACTAATTTGGCGTCGTCAAAAGGCACTTCCAGCGCTGGGTCCTGTTTTAGTGGTTACAAATTTTCAGGTTCATCCCTGGTAATTTTACTTTTAGTTTTAATGAGTCGTTTTTCCCTCTCCCCGCAACTAAAGCGAACACATAATACAAGCAATACAACATAATAATCTATTCAGTTGTTCTCACTTTACCCAGTACGCGGGCCAACAAAATTGAAAATTATCGAACGTATTTTTGTAATCTGCCTGAACCGTAACTTGATCGAACCTTACCGAACCGTAAGCTCACCGTACCTTCCTTTTTTTATAACATGACCGAACCGTACCCGAACCTCAACCGAACCTTCTCCGTACCGTACCCGAACCGTACCTAAAATATTTTTTAGCCGACCGAACCGTACCCGAACCGTACCTTGAAAATTTTTCAGTCTGACCGAACCGTACCCGAACCGTACCTTGAAAATATTTTAATATGACCGAACCGTACCCGAACCGTACCTTAATTTTTTTTTAAATCTGACCGAACCGTACCCGTAACCGAACAATGTACGGTTCGGGTACGGTTCGGTTCGGTACAAATCGAACCTCAAAAGTTCGGCGAACCCCAAACTAGCAAGTCTGCATGAAACTGAAAAAAGCGAGTTGAACCGGGGCATACGACAAAATATATCTAACAGAGCTACATTTCTTATCGTGTGGAACCGGGGTAAGGTGGAAAACTTTGAAGAGCGCAATCGCTTTTTCACAAAATAATAATATTTATTTTTCACATTTTGCATTTTACTTCGTCGTCAAAGTTTGAAGTTTTTGAAATTTGGGTTCATAATTAATACCTAATGCGTAGTTGCCATTAACTAATGGACTTAGATTAGTATGTTGTCCGGTTAGTGGGAGGTGCTTCTGATTCCAACTTATCGTAGATGTGAAGTAGCACTTCAAACTTGAACCGGAAGTGGGTAAGATTAAATTTGTATTAATTTAGACTAAATTGATAATAACGTTATTATTGACCTACTAATTATGAGATACGCATTAACTGACATAATGAATTTACGTAAATGTATGCATTGAAAGACATAGTTTTAAGTCAAATTCAATTAAAATTGTGTTTCTTTGCATAAAATTAGCTGAAGATCAGTTTTCTGTGTGTTTATAGGTCATGCCTCCAAAGGTGGTTAAGTAATAGGCGAAGCTGAAAAAGGAACAGAGACAAATGGTAAGTTTAAAGTATAAGCAAATTTGAAACCTAGTCAAAGATAGACTTTAATAATTGTGATTTGTAGGAGGAGAACGAGCTGGCGACGGAGGATGACGCCCTGCCTGACGAAACCAAGGCGGACCATCGCCGAAGATTGGAACGAGAACGAAAAGGACAGAGTCGCAGTGAGAAAAAGGCAAGGCACGAATTGTTAAATTTTTAATTTGTCACATTCAACACAATTAAAATTTTTATTTTCTTAATTTTTAGGCAACCACGACACCTTCGTCCCGATTACGACCTTCGTCAGCACGTGTGAAGCATATCAAGATTGAAAGGGATGAGGTTACTGATGACGATGCGGAGGAAGGAAGTGGAGATGACGATAAAGCCCTTTTGCGAAATCCTATAGTAAAATTGCAAGAATCAGAATGTGAAGACAATAATGACGCCGAGTACACTCCTGACGATGTATGCTTATATTTTTAGATTAATTTGCATAGTAGTTATTAATATTTTAATTGTTACTTGCTCCACTAGGACCGGAGCCAGTCTGATGAATTAATTCAAGTACCAAAAAGGACACAAAGAAAGCGCCGGAGGACATCAACAAAATCGAGATCTGCCTCCAGTATCGACAATAGAACAAATCCCAGACGTAAACGGTCAGTCAGTGCCAAAAATTTGAAACTGGAAGCCATCAGAAAGAGAATTAAGAGAAAGGAGGTCTGCCAAATCAATTGCTTTCACATTATAAACTTTCTCCTGATTATGCACATTCAAACGACATTTCTTTAAATTTGTTTGTATGCTTTTGTTACCAGGAGGAAACTCTGGCGTATGACGGACCAGATCTTGACTCGATTCCTGGGGAAACGTGGGCCGATTATAGACGGCGAAAGGACCGTGAGAGGGTCAGAAAGAAGAGAGCCATGCAGAAAAGTATGCACAATCTGGACAAGGGTAATAACGACTCATCCCAAGCTCACCCACCTACTGGTGCGGTTGACCCATCCACTTCTCGGCCCCCTGTCCCTGTGTATTACACTCCCCGGGAGAAGGTAGTTCGTTCCATTCGGCATGAGGTGGACCGCCTTATTAGCACTGAGACTGAGAAAAAGTGGGACCCTAGCAGTAAAAAGTGGAAGAAGAATCGACCCCAAAATTTGGACGACGTGGTGAGCAGTAAATTAGTTTTTAAACTGATAAGTATTTCTGAATTAGTCCACTTTACAAACTACGAAAATAAGGTGACTTTCCAGTTAATTTGACTTCGGATCTTCCAGGCACCTGAAGCCGGTGAAGACTTGCTCTTTAAGGAAATGCTCATACTTAAGTTGCAGTTGGAATTTGAGAACGTTCGATCTGTACTCATCGCCGAAGCCGTCGAGCTTGAATTAGGCAATTGTGTTCCATCATTGGAACGACCCGCACCCATAGATCAAAGTCAAAGTTCAAATGACCCTGCTCAAGACGATGGCAGTGACCACGACCATAATGAGGATGATTGTAATAGTAGTAGCGATCACGATGGCTCCGCTTGCAGCTCTCTTGAAGTCGTCATGGTTAAACCAGAACCCTCCGACATCCAAGACAAAAACGAGATGCAAGACTGGATAGCCAACACCGTCTCTGCGGCCGACGACGATTTTACCAATTCCCACAACAGCTCTGGATTCCAACCAAAAAATCGAATTCACAATATCAGGAAACAAGAGCGCGCCTCCCAACTTGAATTACAACTTGAATTATGCCGTGCCCGCTGGATGGAGGAAAAACCGGACGACTCCCAAAGTCGTGACCTGATCGACATTGAACGTCAAAGCCTCATTGACCAAGTTATCCTCGAAAAGAAGGAGCTTATCAAACACGCAGAAGTCTGGCTTAGTCAAAAGAGAGAACTTTACAGCAAGGAATCTCTCACCGAGAGGAGCGCCCGGATCGCGGCTCGCTTAAAAGATAACGAACCTCAACATTCAACCCCAAAGGCAACAGGCATCCCTCTCACACCTGAAGAGAAAAAGTCACGGCACGCCCAATTTTCTCGGATACGATGCCGCATGGAGAAAAAAGAGTATGAAATCCACCTTAAACTCGTCGCTACCCTGAATCCGGCTGAATTCGCTAACACATTGACACACCCAGATCATCAGCCAGTCATCCAATATTGGACATTGGCCGCAGGATCGAACAAAGTCAAAGTTAGAGAAGAACTAATTAAGTACCGGAAAATGTTGGGAAAATTCCTCACTTTAACAAAAACGAGCAAAATCAGCTATAATAAGTCGTCTTTAGCGGTTCAGGTTGTCGAATCCTCGGTGACTACAAATTTCAAAGAGTTTCACACTTTTTTGGAAAAGTTTGGCTCCGTCGTTCTAAAGTATTTAGAACATAGACGATTCTACGTCGTTCGCAGAATCAAGAAATACAATGAGCTTAGTTTGGAGGAGAAATTTAAGGATAATTTGTATCGCAAGGAGTGGAAAGCGAAAAAGCGTGGTGGTGGCGTCATCTCGGAGGAAGCTCGCGCCAAGTTTGACGCCGAACGAGAGGCCGGTGTTGCCGGATGGGAGGCTAGAAAGAGGGAAAAAGCGATGAAGAAGCAATTGCAACAGGTAATGAAATGTGTCAAAGGGTCAAAACGACAACGGAGTAAGAAAACCCCATCAGCGTCGATGTCGACAACCGCTCCGCCAAGAAAGAAAATGACCCCAAACAAGAAAAAAACTGCAAATCTTCTACACACACTCACAACGATGCCCACATATCTTCCCCCACAACGACAAAATCGATATCATGTCGATGACGACCACGACGACTGGACGCCCAACAATGCGGCGGACTCATACTCTCCTCCACCACAAGATGACGATCACTACGTGAAAGAAGCTGAATTCCCTCATCAACAGCAACACCACACCCATCAGCACTTTATGGCGGTAGAAACTCCGGTTGGGTATGAATTGGGTCAAGTCCAACTCGACGGGTGGGTAGCCTTATCGACACCACAGCAACATGATGCCTATCACCATGAGCAGGTAACCATTTAATGTTTAATTCGCCATTTGTATAATTCTTAATTTAAATCGTTTCCTTTCTAGATTAATTCGTCCTACCAATCTACATTGACCGGTTATCAGCAACACCTGTCCACCATTAATACCAATGACTGGTCATCTAACGCTGCTCATCGAAACTCCACCGATGATTATACTCATCACGGCTCATCGCAGCCTAAAAATATCAAACGGAAGCCGGGCCGTCCACGTGGGTCGAGTTATAAATCTCACTCCACCAAATTGGTCAAGGACTCGTTGAAACGCTGCCGACGTACCCACCCTCCGAATACTGATTTCTGGGGGAACCGTGCCAGGAAGGAGAGCAAGGCACGAAGAGCTACTCTTGGTCCTGCACCCCCCGTAGAACCACTCCTACCGGAAACCATATGTCCCTTAGAGCGCTCAGTACAAAAGATGCTGGAGACGAAACTACCCGAAAATGTGGCCAATTTATGTCCGAAATGTCCCCACTGTGATAAAGTCTTCAATGAAGAGTCCGCTTTTAAGGCACATTTGAAAAAGAGACATTCCGAACAGGAAGTGGATAAGAAGAAATCGAAAAAGATGAAACCAAGTAATCAATCGAAGGAGAAGTTTACCTGTCCCATCTGCGATTTCGTATACACTGACAGGTCACGGCTCTATGAACACTTGTATGCATACCACTGGGTCAAAAACGAGATCAAATGGATGTGTCCGTTCAGCGCCCGCGTTGGGAAACAAGTTGACCTAAAGTGTAACAATTTGCTGTTTGGAAAGATTGGTTTATTAAACCATTTTAAGAGAAAACATCCTGAGTCGACCAAGCATGTTGGTTATTTTTGTACTTATTTATTTATATACAACCAGCTATTTTATGTAATCTTTAACCTTTGTTTGACCTTCTAGTGGTACTTGCCTTTTGACTCGCGCAGCACAACGAGTCGTTCCTCTCTCTTTGTGTGTCTTGAATGTGACCATGATTGCAAATCATTCTCCACCCTCATCGACCACTACGTGTCGACGCATGACCATTTACGATGGGGTTGTGAGCATTGTGGCGTCTTGTTGAGGAGAAGGGAGCAGTTGGATGATCATGTCGCCCTCTTTCATCCGCATGACCATCGTGGGATCGAAAACTCGAAATGTGACGCTCCGCTTAATATTTCGAGTGTAAATGTCCACAAGTGTGCTACATGTCTGTCTGAATTTTCGTCAGTGGAATGGCTGCAAAGTCATGTCAACAAAGGTCACAGATTTGTCGCTGAAGGAGAGGGGACCGAAAATTCACAGCCTGAAGAATGTGATACGAATCTGACTTGCTTCTGGTGCAGGAAAGTGTTCAAGACGAACTCTGAGTTGATGGATCATATAGACAAATGTCATCCTAATGAGCCACCGGTAAGGTTAACTAAGTTATTAATAGATAAGTGGATTGGATTGACATCCCTTAGTTTTTTTACCAGGTATCGAAAGCGATGGAGCCGGAAATGTATCACTGTGCGGAACCTTACAAATGCGAACTCTGTGCAAAATCGTTCCTAACTTTGGCCCGGTTGAGAAAGCACTGCTTCGAGGATCACGATCTGGCTAAATATGTGGAACTAATCAAAGAAAAGGTTGCTAATTTTCAAACGAATGATTTAACCTCAATGCAATATCATAAACTTACAATTTATATAAATTCTGGTAGGTTTCGATTCCTAAGTCAACATCTAATCATACCCACCAAGATGAGCAGCATGCCGCCACCAAATATCCCACCCCTACCATTCCACCCTATTCCGCCTCCCTCTGTCAACTTTGCCACTTTACGACATCGCACTCTTTCCATCAGGTCCACCTCGTCTACGATCAAGTCATGAAACGCTACTGCCAAATCTGTCAAAAACTTTTTGGTCGAAAACACATGCTGATTCTGCACATGAATGCAGTTCATTCCATCCCCCTCGACGCCCTCGTCATCCCCTCCGCCACTGGAATAGTAGATGATACGACCTTGCATGACCCCAATGATCCCCCCATTTCTTGTCCCGAGTGCCCAAAAGTCTTCACCGCTTCCCAGTTCCATCACTACCACTCCTTCCACGCACAAGGCATCTGGTCCTGTCCTCACTGTCCGAGTATCTTTATCACCCGTGAGATGCGGTTAAAACATGTCAAAGACGAACACAATCCCGGCAAGAAGGTCATAACCCCAGAAATTTTGGAATCCTTGATACACGCCACGGAAGTCGAGCATAGCGGAAAATCCGTCACCATTTATACTTGTAAAGTATGCATGAAAAACTACAAGAACAAAGAATTCGTCATCACTCACATCCTAGAAGCGCACAAAAACAACGCATTCACGAGGGTGATGTGTCCTCAGTGCAATGCCACATTCCAGTACGCCCACTCTTTGAGGGGTCACATGATAACGGCTCACAGTGAGGAGAGAATGAAGAGATTTAAATGTCCGGCGTGTCCGAAAACCATAACGAACATGCCTCAGATGAAGCGACATGTGCAAAAATTTCATGCAGAAGTTAATTTCGATCCAGCAAAAATTGAGGTTGGGAATGATGCTAATTTTTGACGTTTAAATAATGCAATTGATAGAAAATTTGTCCTATTTAAAGACGGTGAACATTGTCGAGGAGGGTGCGAGAAATGGGAAACGTTTCCTCTGCAACATTTGCACCCAGGATTTTTCGACGGAGGACGGACTAAAGTCGCACATCACTGGGAAGCATTTTCCGATCCACTTCACCTCTTTTTGTGACCACTGTGGCCTCCAAATTAGCGAAAAGAGCAAAAAATGGCACATGCGGAAACATCATAGCGTGCTCACCACGACGGTAACTGAACTAATCTGCATATTTGCGAAGATTAGAATTTACAATTTATTTATTTATCAGAGCGTCGAAACCGCAAAGACGAACAAGGTCAAGAGCCAAGTCAGCTCCGTGTTTGAACTGTTGGAAATTTTGCAGAAAATATTAGTCAAGACTTCTCCCACGCCACGAAATCAGAAACGATCAAATGCTGGGAGGAAGGAACCGGAAGAGAGTGACGATGAAGGTCAAGAATCCGAGGACGAAGATGATAACGAACAATCCTTCAGTGGAACGAGTGGCGACGAAGATAACAACCGGAAGTCACGCCGTAGATCTGCACATAGTTTTATTAATTTAAAAAGTTACAGGTTAGTAAAACAAAAAACCTTCAAAGCTAAACGAAGCCTCCCCAAACCCCCTCAGAAAAGGAGCAGTCGACCTCGAAGTGCTACCAAGTCGTCCGTATATTACATAGATGACTCTACTTCTTTTGATGACGATGGTAACGATGCATCGGAATTTTCTTACGCGGACGAATCAAGCGATGATAAAAGAATGTCGCTAAAAAAATTGTTCATAAATCCGAGCAAGAGTCTACGGCGTGGAGTAATCAAATCATCATCCAATCTCGCAGGTGGATCATCTTTAACAAGATCTTTAGATTTATTAGGAGGTAGATTCATTCGTATCATGCTCGAACGGTGCGATATCGCAAATTGAATTACAACTCAAAGACAAATTCTAAAATTAGCTTAATTTTTGTGTAACTGGTTTTAATTCAACAAATTTTTATACAAATATGTAAGTGGATTTTAGCTCCATATAATTTTATGAAGTGCGAAACGTTAAATGCGGAAAACAGATAGTAACGCTTAAAAATAAATATCGTCTAGTCTAAGTTGTCGCAATGAGCTTGACTTTTGTGCAGTTCCAAATTTCTCGCCGTCGTGCATCCCACCGAGCACTCGTCGCAATTAAAACTCACTTTTTCTCTAAATGATTTATACTGTTCCCTTCTTTTTTCAAGCATTTTTTGTTTCTCTTCGTCATCATCCCCGCAAACCGTTGTGGTATGAAGTTTGAGATTCCAACCTTGTTTAAATCGCTTTCCACACTTTGGACAAAGATGTGGTTTGGATTCTTGATGTGAGTATTTATGAAGGTCCAGTATTATTTGCCTGGTGAATTCCTTGGAGCATATTTCACACGCAAACGTTTTGTGGGCTTGCAGATGATGGACAATTCGGAGGAATTGGGTTGGAAACAAAGCTCCACAAAAGAAGCAGGAGGATCTAGAAGCTTCCGTCTATAAAAAAAACTTGCCAACAACAAGTAATTAGTAGTTTGATAAAAAAACCATCTATGTTTCAGAGGTAAGTAAATATCTGCATATGTGTGTATTTGCAAAACACGTGCAAAACAATACACTTGAACCAAGGGTGGAGTTTATAAAAAATCTACGAAAAAAAACTCCTAGGAAGTAAACTCACAATTTTTTCTGATGTGCACCCCTCCAAATGTTGAATCCACTCCTGTTCAGTCGCAAATTCCACATCACAGCAATCAAAAGGACATTTACTTTTGTCCTGCAAGTGAAAGAGTTCTATGTGTCCTCCAAGGTTTTGTTTAACCATCGTTTTCAAACAAATGTCGCACTGAAGACGAGTAGCTTTCTCCTTGGTCGTGGGTGGTTTGTCATTGTTCAAGTTATGAGCATTGTCTTTGTGCCTCTTTAAGGAACAACTTTTAGCGTATTCATTTGGGCACAAATCACACCTGTAGCGTATTCCCTTGTGCAAAGATTGGACATGTCTGTATCTTCCTGCGTAGCTGGTGAACCGCTGGTCGCACAATTTACATTGAAAGGCTCTTTCTTTTGGGGTAAACATTCTCGATCTGGCAAGTGAAAACTGTTGGTTATTTACATATTCCTACAAGAAACAGAAGTAAATTGAGAATCTATCGGTATTACCGGTGGTGCGCATTCTTATGGGCGTTCAACCTGACCAAATTTCGACAGCGTTTCCCACAAGTTTCACAAACGTAGGCAGGAGGATTATGGGCGGCTCGAATATGGCCAAGGAGCAAGGACTCGGCAGGGTAGATCTTGTCACATTTGCTGCACTTGAATTTCCTTTAAAAGAAAAGTTGGGCCAAACTTTAATTTTGCAATTAACGCTCCACATTAAAAAATAAACGCACTTCTTCCTCTCTAGAGCCGCCAATGCTTTCGGTCCGACAGTTTTGGCATGTACGTTTGAGAGAATATGTTGGTCGTAACTCCTCATCGAGGCGTAGGTTTTGTTGCAAGGTTGGCATGTTGTTGGTTTCCAGTGAACGTTTTTCTTGTGTAGGAAAAATTCTAAGAGATCGTAAAACGGTGACTGATCTGGGCAAAGGTCACAGACGAAGGTGACCTTGCCATCGGAATCGAATCTAAGATACAAATTGCAGGGGAAATGCATTAATATTAAGTAGTTTGAACCTTTACTGTTATTGTAAAAATCTTTACCTCCTGCTTCGAATTGCTGCTTCGTGTTGGCCCGACTCAAGATGGAATTTAAGTTCATTTGGTGTAGAATAACTTATATTGCACACTTCGCATTTATTGATATGTACAGCTTTGTGTTTTATCAAGGTTGCCAGGTCGCTGAATTTATCATGGCAAATGGTACATCGTAAAGTCGCGATTTCTAACTCGGTTGGACCAAACGGCCTGCAATCATACATATTAATTTCATTAAAACAGAGAGAATCTAGCCACGTTACGAATATTAGAAGATATTTAAATATTGAGCTTACAACGTGAACTTGTGATCTCGCTTGTGAACTCGGTCGTGAACTTTGTCTCTATGTAGCAATAGTTCAAGTAAATCGGGAAACCCGACATGATCACATTTAGAGCAAGAAAATGTAATAACGCCATTATCGCTAATCCTACGGGGCAAACATTTAGAGGGAACTCACGTCACAGTTTGTAACCTTCGTAACTGCGTAAGGTTTGTAAGCTTACAAACTTTTACGAACTTTTACACACATTTCTAAGGAAAATTGACTTACGAACTTTTACGAAACTTACGCACTTCAAAAGCATGTTTTTGGTTCGTAAACAAAAGTTCGTAAATAATTCGAGTGCTTGAGATCTGAATTTTCGGTTGAAATTGTCTTAGAGACGAATTGTCTATTGTACATTTTTATGTGATCTCGTCCCGACATGCAAATTAATTTAATTATTTAACAAAAGATTGCTGCCAGCCGAAAATATTGGTCGCTATCCGACCAGCCCCCAAATGTCAAATCTGGGCTAAATTGACACACTTCATCCAGAGGGGTATCAATCGATCGGTCTTGATCATACGATCATTTTGGTATATTATAGAATTTTGTGACATAAGAAATGGCTGTGTAATTCCTGAAAACTGATATTTCAGGCAAAAAAATTCAAAAAAATTACATGTCATTTGGTGTACGCTAGGATAAAGTTGGCTAGCAACATTTTGATGACGTTTTATATGCGATATTTTTTTTACTAAAAAATGTTTACGAAAATGTTTACAAAGTCAACTCACGTCAAGAGTGTGTAAACTTACAAACCTAACGCAGTTACGTAGGTTACGAACTTGACGTGAAATCCCTCTTAGTTTAATTAATTTACTAATTAAAACTCATTACTAATATTTAATTTGGATTGAACATGTACATACTTTCGGCATCTTACAACATCAGCGTGATCCTTCGATTGGAGATGTTCATCTAAACCACGTTTTGTCGTATATTGCATATCACAAACTTCGCATTTTGTCTCATGATCCAATTTATGTCTTTTATTAAATTTCTGGCTGCAAACTGTAGATTTCGAAGGAGGAATTACATCCTGAGTGCGATTCAGATTACTGTAAAACAAGATTAGTAAATTTGTCTTCTTTAACTTGAGTTCTTTACTGGATTTGTTATATACATGCATACTTTTTAGATTTTCTGGATAAAGGTGCACCAACATCGACATCAGCTTCTGGGAGAGCTCGACTAAATTAACGACAAAAATCCAATAAAAGCCCAACATAGTGCTTAGTTAATAAACAATTTGTAAAGACCTGGAATTATCATCTTCACTATAGGCCGATTCATCCTCACTGCTTGCATGGAAATCAGCATCCTCATGATTGCCAATATCATCATCGTCATTTTCACTGTCACGCCTTGACAAATTTTTTATACACTCTTCAGCACGGGTTCTAGAAGCTCTTGGTCGTTTAGCGTCACGTGAGATAACTTCCTTACCGTTCGAGTTCGATCGACTATAAGATAGTACATAATTTAAATAAATGTCTCCTTTTTCGCTCATAAATATTTACACATTTTGAAAATACTATTTATATTACCTAAGCTTTTTACTTGTTTGCACTAATTCACTCAAATTTGACAAGCTGGTGCTGATCGTTTCCGAATCAGGATAATCACCAAAATGCGGGAACATGTTGTCACCGGCCTCATCAGCATCAGCCGTGGGGAAGAATTTGATGTCAATATCAATATCACCTAAATTTATCAATGGTCTTGACTCTTCTTCAACATCTTCAGCAAGATGATAACTTGGCATACAATCGCCTTCATCAGGACCTAAGGACTCATTTGGAGGACTCTCCACAAATTCGTCGACGTTATCCTCATCGACAGTCACGTTGTCTAGGCTTGTCGAAAGTTTGATGGAATTGATTTCTGCAACATCGCCGCTTGATTTTGTGCCAGATTCATTTCCTGTTGGATTAGGAAAATTTCCTAAATTCAAAAACCCTAAAATTTTATTTGCCATTTGCCTACAGATGCACAACTATAAAATACGTACCATCCAAAATATCCAATTTTTTGCCTCGTAATTGCACCAGACTGCGAATGCAGGTGGAAATTTTGTCAATTTCTGTCTTCAAATTTATTAATTTCACCAGCGTTTCTGAACACATGGGACAAATGCAGTAGAACTTGTCCACCGATAAAGTCTCCGTCAAGCAAATAATGTTTAGTAAAGTTTCAAATTCTACTTCAGTTATTGGACGGAGCTGCTGTCTCGTTCCAGAAATGTGGCAGATGAAACAGTGTGCAGATTTAAATTTCAGTTCAGATTGCACTTTTGTTGAATTTAAATTTTCAAAATCATCACACTTTTTCAAACGAACGACAGAACAAACTAAATCCTACAAGAGGTTTCCCGTCCCTCGGACTGTTTTTTGTGCCATCGTGAAAGGAAATTAGTTTGTAGTTACTTGTTTTAGTAGTTTTTCATAATTTCAATTATTATTATTTATCAAATTGTCAATTTGATAATTTGTTTACAACTTACAATGCAGCGAATGCTGACAAGTTTGAATCGCGGGTCGAATCTTTCCAACTTTCTCTTACTTTGTTGCATGGAAGCGATATGAAAATCTGCAGATTCGTGAAGAAAATAATAGGCACTGGATAAAGATTTCCATTTTTCAGAAATAAAAATAAGTATTTTTTATAGCTTCCATAAGTATGTATATTTATGCCATTCGACGAAACGATATTTAATAAAGAAATGCAACTAAATAATTTTGAGACATGTTCATTCATATGTAAAAAAACTCACAGACTCCAAAAAGGTCCAAATTTTTGCCATTATTCCCCTGAGATAAATCCTATGATATGTATATATATTCCGAATTTTGGTGGCCCAAGGAATGCGTCTATTTCTTTGATTCAAGTTACACCCCCCGAGGGACGAACCGCACCCCCTGTGGGGGGAAGTTGAGACTGACCCTTGCATCTGTGTGTATAATATCTGTGTTATATGTACAAATTATATTGTATACAATTATAAATATGATCCTTAACATTCAAGTAAACGTCGTTATGAAATTAAGTTAACATCGGCTTTTGACATCTCGCTTCCAATATCTTCAAATATGTACGTATTACTCCTTCGCTTAATATTCCAAAATGTGCATCACTTGTTACCACACAACTAAAATAATTATTAATATCTTATCTAATAAGGGGGCCCAGCATCTTGCATTATAATAAATGAAAAACAATGCAAAGGGGCCCACGGTTACCGTCAAATTCGATCACTGTCTTTGGCTAAACTTGACAAAGTAAATATGTTGTTAAACTCGGTTTGGGAAATTTACGAACATCGCACCCCGAAGGTTAGTAGATCGTTAGTACGTTAATACTATCTAATATCCGGGATCTATTTATTTCAATATTTTGTTTTCTCAGATTATAAAATTAACTAGCGTATAGCCCGGCCAAGGCCGGGTTCTAGAGTAGTGGGGGGTGTGCCCAAAGCGAAAAATCCGTCATACTATGCTTTAAATAATTCCCAGTGAAGACTTTGTCATACTACATACATTCATCAGAGTGAGGGTATGCCCAAATCATACAGTATTTTAATTAACCTTGTCACAGTACAATTTAATTCCCCCCTGTGGGGGTAGTTGAAAAGCTAATTACTTAAATTCCCGTTGCATGGGAGTAACTGCATAGCTAACTATTTAAATTCCCACGCTTCACGCTCCCGTTAAGTTCCATAAACCCCGTTAACTTCTACAATTAACGCCAAGCTATTGACGGATTCGGATTCAGCGTCAAAAATACATTCGAATTGATATGCGACATCACGAATAAGCCATATTTGGACACCACGGTCACGGCAAGGTCACGGGGGCTCGGAGGTCAAAACCATTGGCGTTGGATTCAACGTCAAAAATACATTCGAATTGATATGCCACTCGCTGTGGGTGGAGTTTCTCAAACTAAAATACTTAATTAATAGTGTTTATCACGTCACTTATCATGATAACAAATACTGATGAGTAATGATGGTTGATCAGTTGATATATCTATGTGGGGTAGCAGTTCATGCATGCATGCATTTGCTCCGCTTCCTTCTTTGTCTCCTCTACGGGGCAAGTTGGACTCGATCACAGAGTCAGCGACTTAACACTAACGCTTTATGGAAGTAGATTGCGCGTCGGAGATGGAAAAGCTAGTCACGATGCTACATAGTCACAGGAATAAATTGGTTTGGATTTTTTTTACAGGAACAAATATTGCAATATTGCAATAATTTATGCTCCTGTGTTTTGTAGGAATAGATCGGTAATCTAATAAACAATAAGGTTAGCTACGCTCAGCCCTTATAAAGATTATGATTAAATTAGTGTCAATCGATCACAAATTTATGTAATTAATCATTTTTAAAAGACGCTAAATTTGCCAATGCTCAGGTTTGGCGAAGATGTTTGCATCCAAAGAGAAGGAACGGCTCAGTCAATTTAAAAAGTCTAAAATTTGTTAACTTTCATGCACATTTTCTTCTATTTGGATGCAAACATCTTCGCCAAACCTGATGACAAGGTGTTGGAAATTTCATGGCACTAATTTGGTAAATATCGAATAGCATGGTGAATGGTGCCCATGTTTCATCGGTACATGCACGTATACATGGTACATATGTACATATATAACAAACAAACAGTATCATCGTGTATCTGACAGATTGAATCAACTATTTTTATTTCTATTAGCAAATCATGTTTTTTACCAATTTTTCGGGAACACAACTATTTTGGTAAATCTCACTCATTCTTCCACCCAATCGTATGTCTTCGTCCCTCCCAACGACGTTGAAAGTTGCTCGGGATCAAAATACTTTCTCAGCTCTGCTTTCCACGCGTTCTTATTTGACCCAAAAACATGTAAATTTTCCAAAATTTCCTTAGGGGAAAATGGTTTCGCAATATTTAGCAGGTGAACGAAAGGTTCAGGAGCTATTTATAGGAACATGAAAAATATATATATGCATATTCCCAAGATTACAAACAATTAGAAAATGATAAGATTAATTCCTTACCATTGATAAGGAACATGTCACCAACACATTTTGGCCAGTGGTCTACAAAGCTGGTCCACATCCGAATAAAATGTGGGAGACCTACGTACGTTTTTTTTGTTTTTACAAATGAAATAAGGATATATCTCTATAATTTACTTATTTTTCAGCCTTTACATCTGAAACAACCGTGCTGCACGAGGTTGAACCCTTCCAGGTCAAAGATTGCCATTCCTCTCGAAATGTTGCCGTGTTTCTCGTACAATTCTTGGACCAGGGAACAAGCTTCGTCCATCGCCTTGTTAACGTATCGATGAAATCTCTCAGCCCGCTGGGAAATGACGAGACTTCTGAAGTCAAGGTGTTTTATGGGGACGTACAGCACTATAAGTTGTAATTTTTAGCAATTATTATGCATGTGCGATAAATACTTTGAGCACGCATTTTGGACTCTACTTTTCTGATCGGAAAAATAATTTTCAAGTTTTGGACTTAAGGGACCAATGTCAAAAATTGTGGTTCAAAAATGTATCAATTTCCGGGTAACTGTGTTAACCGTGGTCGTACGTACATAAATAGGTCAAATTTTGAATTTCAAAAACTTTCACGGAATTTTTTAATTACAAATTCTAAATTAACTTCACCCATCATCCGCCTCTCACTTACATGGACGTCCCTGCTTATCTCGTCCGTCGAGACTGTATCGAGCTTCCTCATCCCAAATATCGCTCCAGTCTTCATAATGAATGCCATCATCCATCCCCTCGTCCTTCCTCCATTTCAAGTTCTACATTTCATTGAATAAACATTTACTTAACTCAAAGTAATCAATCCTAGATATAGTTTTATAAAAAATTTCATACTCTAAGTAATTTTTCTTCTGCTAAATCCAACTGATAATTAGAATCTGTAATTGTGGATAAGACATAAATTTTTAAAAATCGAATTTTTCATGGTCATTCCATTTTATTACCTAACAGCCACTTGATTAAGTAAAAGTCCGTCCTCATGTAGGCATGCGGCAATTTGTCTTGCAGTCGAGATTTAAACTTTAATCAAAACAAATTAATGTTTATAATCTGAGAAATATGTTAAGTTGACATCTCCACAAATTTATGCGTGCAAAGTTTAACACGTAATCCGTTGGTGTAAATAATTTATGAGCTTGTGTACCTGCTCCAGAATCTTTGCCTGCGAATTGGTAAGGGTCATATCTTGTTCAACCGTGATTCCATTCGCCACCAGGTAGAATGCACAGCACAAAAGTGCATCACGCAAAAAATTTGCCATAATTCACTTGAAATTTTGCACGTATGTTTTTTTTTAAATTTGCAAAATTTGATTTTGCACAGGTTGGAAGCATGAAGACTAGTAAGTGGTAAACCAGCTAAGTAGGCAGTTTAAATATGCAGTGGAATTTGCGAATAAAGGCTGAGAAACCAGTGTAGAGAAATAAACAAAGAAGTGTAAATAAAATTATTTTTCAGACTCAAGTAGATTACTAGATATGCAAATACGTATGCAATATGCATAGATTCTGACAGGTAAATTTGTTAAATCAGTATGTGCATGATATCCTTATTCGGAATAAGTTATTCCCATAAGAAGGAAATTCCTACCCAACGTATGAAAAATATCGTTGATTAAACTCATAAACAGCAAAGTTCACTGAATAAATAACTTCAAGCGCGCATTTCCAGCTAGATTATCCTTATAAAAGCGGTTTGGTGGGACTGTTCTGAATCGAGATAAAGATTTCATTATGATTTTTCCTATGTTTTCAGGATAAAACTAAAAAATGGCCTCTCGAGTTTTTTGTTGTGCTAATAGAGTTAATTGTATTAAGTATTAGGGTATATTTGTACATTATATCCTACATCATGTGATTTCTCATTGGGGAACAAGGAATTTCATTTTTGATTAATTTATTTCCAACACTTTTTGATCATTGTGGCACATAGAGTATTAGATATGTTATTATATTTATAAATATGCAAACAATTCAATTATGGATGCCACGATGTTGTAATGATAAATGTCCATATACGCTTAACGTTTTATACATACCATCATTGCTTTACCACTGGAAGTATTGTGAATTCTCGAAGTAAACGGGACAGATTTGATTTGAATTTCAGCCCGCCTCCAATGTTAATCAAATGGGCACCCTGATTTTGGCGCGTAGAAATTCTGTCCCGTTTACTTCGATGCACCGCAATATGATTCACAACTTACATAAATATTTCCCATCCATGGAAATCTGAAAATGTTGGCTTTTGGTGCATCAAATGTTGCAAGAAAGGACAGTCTACAAATGTATGTACATGCATACATATGTATACTAGTACATAAGTATATACATACCTACATACATATTTACCATCTAGGTGTAAATGTAAAGGTACACATAGACAGGTACGTAATATTGCATTAATTTCATATCATTGCTGTTTTTTATCATTGTATATGCATTCGGAAACAAATTTAAAATTTGAGCATTACATTCAGTCAGACATACATATGTACAAATGTATGTACATGTACAGTCAATGGAAAAAGTATTGGCAACCCCCACGCTAGCTAAATAAAATTGGCTATAAACTTGGAATGCATTATACAATTGGCATGAAAATTTGTACGGATTTACAAAATATAATGTGGTCTTCGATTATAATCATGTTTTAATGATTAAAATTAGATAAGCACAGTTTTTAAATAATTTGTTGGAAAATTTGCAAAATTAACCCGCAAGAAGTATTGGCAACCCTTAACTTTAAAAGTCATTATCAAAGATACGGCAGTTTTGTTTCGATAAACTGCTTCCAGTACCGCGTAGCACCTCGCCTCGATGCAATAAGAGCAGATATACGCCTTGGAATTGACTGGACAAATTTCTTTATAACCCTTTTGGATATGGCTTCCCAATCTTCTTTCGAACTTATGACAAGCTCGTTTTTTGTAGAGTGATTTCCCACCAGTCTCTCTTTTCTCATCCCGGACAATCAGAATCACATCGGGAGACTGTGCAGCTAACGAAAGAAGCTTAACCTTTTCGGTCTCCAAAAATTTGCATCGTTAATGTGGATGCATGTTTTGGGGCCACTGCATTTTTGTAATATGAAATTACTTCCTAGGTCAGATTTTTGTCAAATGTTTTCAAATTTTCGTTTCGAATGATTAATTAGACCTCATTGGTCATAACTTCATCAATAGTGCCCAGCTAACTACGCAACCACCTAGTCATTCAACCCCAAACCATAATCGATCCTATTCCGAGCTTGACTCCCAGACGGCAGCATTCATTTTTGAGAGCCTCATTTTGCATCCTCCAAACTCTAACCATCCAACCCACACCGAATAAGTTAGATTTGCTTATTTGAGACCCCTAGACCCTTCTTCATCAATTGGAAGTCTATTTAGGGTGGTATTTAGCTGATTTAAATACCTTGAGTTGGTTCGTTTCGGGAGCCTTCTCTTCTATGGGGCTACTGGACCCTGAAACCCCATGGCATGATTTTTGATTGATCACCATATTGTATGAAATATTGACTCCACAGTTGGTTCTCAAATTCTAAGTGGTTTGTGGTGTTGAAATCTTCCGATTTCAAGAAATTTGTTGCTTGATACATCATTTGCGTTTGGCGTAGGTAACTTTTTTATTCCGCATCATGGAAAAGCAGAAACTAAAATTGTCATTTTATATTTGTTGGCTACATTTCCAATAGTAAATATGAAAAAGTATATTTTCCATTGATTTTTCGATATCCAACTTTTGTTTGCGAAAAAGAAATGAATATTTCTCACTGCACCAAATACAGCTCGTTAGGTGTCGCCATTTTGGTTCCAGACAACACAATTGCTGACTTAAAATGTAGCTATCATCATATTTTGTCACCTAATTAACTTTCCGTAATGAAATGTGGTAGGTCATTAAGAAAGTTGTTTCGCGTAATTAATTTGGCCACATGTTGCCAATACTTTTTGCGGGTTAATTTTGCAAATTTTCCAACCAATTATTAAAAAACTGTGTTTATCTAATTTTAATTAATAAATCATGATTAGAATCGAAAACTACATTATATTTGCGAAATGCGAACACATTTTCATGCCAATTGTATAATACATTCCAAGTTTATAGCCAATTTTATTTAGCTAGCGTGGGGGTTGCCAATACTTTTTCCATTGACTGTATTATTCACTGGAGTTGTGTCCAAATGCATATTCAACGACGAGGTGTAAGATATAATCGTCCCGCATTCCTGCAATTGCGTTTCACTGCATAATTTTCAACTCGTAAGTAACAAACGAATTTCACACAATGTTCCAACTCTTACATACATATGTATGTGTAAATGTATTTAAATTCAAGCCTGTCTATACCAACGTAATAAAATTTATTTATCAACGTTTGCATCACAGACTTCTGCAAATACATATTTCCCAGCTTGCACTATACTATACATACTTAAATACATATTTATAAATATCTGAATATATGTATGTAATGTGAATTTGGCGATTGACCACTTTATCCCTTAATATCTGCACATGCATCCATCAATCTGTCCAACATTTATTTACCAACGGCGTAGTTTTCCTATCTACTTATATCCGGAGATATAATGTAAAGTATTGATGCACTTACTTATCTTTTTGCTGACACATATTGCAGACATACTTAAATACACGTTTCACACTTTACATATATAATATTTCTCTCCACTCGCCAATTTCCGTCGTTCAAATTTAGAAAAAAGTTTTTAAATTACTGCAGAAAAATGGAAGCTGATGCAGACAACTCATCACCAACTTCTTGGTTCGACCACCTCACTTTGGAATCCTTGCTGGGATCTGGAGCCTATAGCTGCGTCTTCCAGGCAGTAATTTTTATTTTTGCTTTAGATTCAGCTCAAAACTGATTTTCTTTCGACTATATTAAGATTTTCTTGTGTAAATTTTCTTGTGTACTGTATTTAAGGCTTCTGGACAACACGCCGTTTCCGCTGTCAAAGTAGTCTTTATCGACGCCAATATTAGCACACCAGAAGAGCTGGACGCTGAGAAAAGTCGACTATCTCGAGAATATGAACTTATGACCGGAAAGAAACATGAAAATTTAGTCGAAATCTTGAAGTCATCCGATAAGCCATTAATCACAGAAGATATTGAAGTTTTGCTAAATAGTCCATATCCACAAGGCAATTATAACGTTTTGGAACAATTAGATCTCTTCAAAGCGGCCAAATTCAATCCTTCTGCATTCAAATGGAGTTATGCGGTAAGTCGTTGCGCCAATGGTTGAACATAAATAATGACGTCCACAATCCGGAATTTCGGACGAACCCGGGATTTAGAAAGCACACAGTTTGGGACATATATCAAGGGCTAAAGTATCTTCACCTCCATAAAATAATACATATAGACATTCGTCCCGAAAACATTATGTTTTCCTACTCTCCATCTGGGTTCGCATTTCCCGCTAAATTGGGAGACTTTGGCGTCTGCCGAATGATTCAGGATGAACACTTTATCGATCATAGATATGCTAGACTAGCGTATAAGCCCGTCTCCCGCCGGGCGCGAGTTGATTTTATTTTCAAAATTCCACAAACGAAATCTTTTGTAGATATTTATTAACTGAAACTATTTGATGCCAACGGAAGTGAAAGAAATTTGTCCGTTGCGCAAGCTGCATATCGGCAATCGTCGCTATGAATAGTCATATCGTCGATATGATAGTGGGCCGCGGCCGTGTACTACTCATTAACTATGAGGTGAGATCAAGGGGCCTGTCTTTAGTTTAGATTGGAGAGAAATAGTTGTGTCTCAACTGGAGTGACGGTGGTGCACATACCCATCTGTGTATTAAATTGCTCGAGACAACAACCCGTGGCCCTGGTGTGCAATACACCAGTGTTGGGTTGAGGACCACGACGGGCGCTCATAAAGTGGCTACTATCGCTCGTCCAGTACGTCTTCTAGATATAGTAGTATAATTCTGTGGGTGAGATTGGGCTGGGGCGAGCCGCCCCGGCCCGAGCCGGGCCGCGGCCGTGTACTACTCATTAACTATGAGATGAGATTGGGCTGGGCTGAGGAGGGCCGGGCCGTGTACTCTCACTACTTAACTACCCCCAGATAACCCACCACCCCTAGATAACCATCTTGCCTAAATAACCACCACCCCCAGAAAACCACCACCCCTAAATAACCACCACCCCCGGATAAATAACCACAGAGAGTACCACGCGTTCTGTAATTTAATTTAAAATTAATTTTGGACATATTTTGCAATAAAACCTCACTAATGTTAGTAAGCTTTCCCGCCATAATGAAAATTGAAGCTTTAACGATCCTAGCTAGTCAATTTCTATTTATCGGGAATTACCAGGCCTATTTTGCTGTGATTCCATGTCAAAAACTTGGATTTTGGACATTGGCCCGCCTGGCCACCTGAAATCTTGTACCACCAATGCTCAGACGTTATGGGATTTGATCCCGGTGGCTCGTCGTGGCTGAGGGCGACTCGCCCACCAATGCTCATCCGTAATGGGGTTTAGTCCCGGTGGCTCGTCGTGGCTGAGGGCGACTCGCCCACCAATGCTCATCCGTAATGGGGTTTAGTCCCGGTGGCTCGTCGTGGCTGAGGGCGACTCGCCCACCAATGCTCATCCGTAATGGGGTTTAGTCCCGTGGCTCGTCATTGCTGAGGGCGACTCGCCCACCAATAGGGTATAAGCCCGTCTGCCGCCGGGCGAGAGTTAGATTATCAAAATTTCATCAATTAAATATTTTATATATATTTATTTTTTTTAAATTTGACGCCAACGGAAGTGAAAGCAATTTGCAACGAAAGTTAAAGTGGAAAATTAAATTTCACCCAGTTGAGTCTGTCATCTTGGCAAGCCCAGTCTGACAGTGGCAATGGCAGTGCCATTGGCAGTTTGTCTGACACCCCATTTGGCTCAGTTATCTCTGCAAGTCCAAACGGCAGACTTTTGCTTCTCTGCCACAACAGACTGCCCCCGATACTGTTAGTATACTATGTTGGACTATTCCTGTCTGCCTGGGCCGACTGGCTAAGATATTCCAGATAACCATCATTAGGCCGCCACACCTCGATAGGTTATCGACGATAACCCCCATCAGGTAGCAACGACCCGATAACCCGCATCAGGTAGCAACGACCCGATAACCCCCATCAGGTAGCAACGACCCGATAACCCGCATCAGGTAGCAACGACCCGATAACCCCCATCTGGTAGCAACGACCCGATAACCCCCATCAGGTAGCAACGACCCGATAACCCCCATCAGGCGCCACACCCCGATAACCCCCATCAGGCGCCACACCCCGATAACCACCATCAGACAGCAAAGCCTCGATAACTCCCACTATGGTGCCACGCCTCGATAAAACCAATCACGCAGTAAGGACCCGATCAGGCAGGAACGCGCCGATAACCACAACAATGCCACAATTCCCAGATAACCCCATATCATCAGGCAACTAATAACAGTTACCACCACCAGGGGTAATATTCTGGTAAAAGACGGATTTTCGCGCCATTCGAAACTTAACGTTCGCTACGTTCACTTCGGTTGCAGAAAGACATTTCCACGTTATGGGATTTAATCCCGGTGGCTCGTCCCGGCTGAGGGCGACTCGCCCACCGAGACCACCAATGCTCAGACGTTATGGGATTTGATCCCGATGGCTCGTCCCGGCCCGGGCGGCCCTCCTGGCCACCTGAAGTCTTGTACCACCAATGATAGTGGAATTTGACACCTTGGCCCTAACACCATCAGATAACCTACCACAGATAACCACCCACCCTCAGATAACCACCATCCCCATGCTATTCCATGCACCATCCCCGGATAACCACCCACCCCCAGATAACCACCCACCCTCAGATAACCACCATCCCTGGATAACCACCACCCCTAGATAACTACCTTCCCTAGATAACCACCCACCCCCAGACAACCACCTTCCCCAGACCACCACCCACCCCCAGATAACCACCATCCCTAGATAACCACCCACCCCCAGATAACAACCCACCCCAGATAACCACCCACCCCCAGATAACCACCCACCCCAGACAACCACCTTCCCCAGATAACCACCATCCCTAGATAACCCCCACATAAATATGCCACAAAGAGTACCGCAGGTTCTGGCATTTAATTTTTTGAATTTAATTAATTTTGAATTTTCGCGCCATTCGAAACTTAACTTTCCTTGCTTTCACTTCCGTGACGGACAAACTTCCGTCACAGACAAATTTACTTTCACTTCCGTTGCCAACAGACATTCTCGCTTATAATATAGATATCGACCTCCTGAAAATTATGGGATCTCCGGCATTACAGCAGATTTGCACTCATTTGGTTTGATGTCCTGGGAAATTCTCCAGATAATTCGGCAGGAAGATACAGAAGCGATGTTTCACAGATTAGTGAATGGCTCACAAACAAATCTGGTCAAACGTTCAAATTGGTGGTTTCCGAAGTGGGCAGAGGTCATTATTAAACTTACTAACAGACACGCTCGAAATAGAATGACGATCATTAAGAAGACTAGTTTTGCGTACGATTTTGAACGTACTTTTGAGTTAAATCCGAAGAAATTGCCATATCTCAAGTTCTTATTCGAAGGTGACATCGTAAATATTAGTCGTAAATACAGAGATTATTCTTACATCTGTAAAGTGAATAATGTAACTTTCCGTGGTGCAAATGCTTCTGCTGAAGCGAATTTTAATTTGGAAATTAGAGCAAATTCCTGTAATATCAGTAATCTAACCTTGGAATCTTTGACAATTATTGGTGATGAAAACGTTATTAGAAACATAATTTGTAAAAATTTAATTGTTAACGTAGGATTAGGTGACTCATCGTCATAGGTCTAAAAATCTGAACATTTTTACGCATTTCTCCATTCTGGGAATTTATTTTTAAATTCTATCAGATCCATTTGTAGACCAGGTCAGTACCAATTTATTAAAAATATGCACTCTAGATTCTGACAAGTTTTGACGGAGGAGACCCAAAAAGAGTGAACACCTTCAGAAAAATTGGGTCTCTTCCTTCAAAACTTGTCAGAATCTAGAGTGCATATTTTTAATAAATTGGTACTGACCTGGTCTACCAATGGATCTGATAGAATTTAAAAATAAATTCCCAGAACGGAGAAATGCGTAAAAATGTTCAGATTTTTAGACCTATGACGATGAGTCACCTAATCCTACGTTAAAGGGAATAGAAATGTGTTTCATAATGTGGAAACCCTGCATCCTGAAAATTTTGGACACACTGAAAAAGACGGGATTTATATATCCGGAGATGAAAATGTTTTGAAACTGATTAAATGCAGGGGTGCTGAAGAATTTGAAAATTCAATAGTTCGCACAGATCAGGAAAGTGATGACCTCCGTAAAAGATATGTCCCCGTGTGTCTGTATATATCAGCAGATTCTAAGGAATGTACAATTGTGCATGCTAATTTACGCAATTCGCTCATCTTCGGGAGCAGACATGTCTTGAATGACATTAAATGCACCGATGTGATTGAGATTAATGGTGAAAATCATACCATAGAGAGCTTAGATAGTGTCAGTCTTATTGAAAATTGGGCAAATATTGAGTAGTCATAATGCATACTTGCAGAAGTTTGTGCACCAAATATTTATGAAGTTTTGTATGTATGTATCTATGTATATTCAGAGTTTTCAATATTTAATTATATTCATAGAATTACATATGTATCAATTTATTACATTTAAATTACTGTACATTAGCTATTATTACTCGATAAAATAAATATTATACATATCCCGTTACATAAATTATGTGTGTTGGGATATATGTACCTAGTCGGGTACGAAATTCTTTGATGAACGTTTTTTACTGCAGAAAAATAACGGGTAAGAATTTTTAATTAAGATTTTCCATCTGGATGCACAATATACCTGTGTATAATATAAAAATACTAAATATCCAAATTTCCTCTTCTGGAGCACACACACTTACAAAATCTGATGGTAAACTGATCGCTCGGATTACGCACACTTTCCTGTGGAAACTTATCCCAAGCTTTGCGTAAATTTAACAAAGAAAATTAAAGAATTTGCACTAAGCAAAAATCATACATACCCCTGGCAAATAGAAAACGTCGAAGATCTCATCCCCCTAAGTCTTTGATGGTTTGGATTTGAATTACTCTGCTGGAGAAAGCGAAACCCTGTTTTTCTCTAGAAAGGGTTACAGCGCAAGCCAAGAATTACATTACCAAAGTTGCAAAACTTAGTGTAAAACCTTTGAAGTCCGGCCTATTGAAAAATAGAAACTGAATTTCTTAAAAGGTAACGGCTCAGCCATATTGTGCAAAAATTGTCCAAAATCGACTATGATCTCATTTCATCGATTTTATTTGGTCAAAAAAATTCCATTGGTAATAGCAGACCTTAATCATCTGGATTATGACTTGCGGCTTAAAATTGAGACCATGGCCTGCTCTAAAACTTCCACGGGTGCAGAAGTTCTCAAATTTTGTTTCTCAACGCTTGTGACCATTTTCCGGTAGAAACCGCGCGTGCTCCAAACGACCGGCCGTCCATCAGATTTCTCAAGCGTGTGTACTCCAGGAGAGGAAATTTGGAAAGGTAGTATTTTTATATTATACACAGGTATATTGTGCATCCAGATGGAAAATTTTAATTAAAAATTCTTACCCGTTATTTTTCTGCAGTAAAAAACGTTTATCAAAGAATTTCGTACCCGACTATGTACACATACACAAGTGGATATTACTGTTCAGCCAATATTAATAATCTTAATTCCTTATTGGAAATTTTTCTGAGAGGTTTTTTGGTTTTTTAGAAATGTTATGGAATAATCTGCCAGGAAACCTTTCAGATTTTTTTCAGACTATTTACTAATTTTGGCTGAACCGTAGTTTGAAGGGACCTCGTAACTCAAGTCCCCATTTCCCTCATTTAAAGCTTTATCGCTAGTTTTCATGATACTTATTCATATACACTTATATATGTATTTGCACACGTTTCGCCCTCTAGTCTCACCAATTTGTGATAAAAACTTGATAACGCGTCATAACCTGAATAAAAGTCAATAAAATACAAATGTACAAAACGATACATGCTATGACCATTAGTACAAAGCATATCGCAATCCTCAGATTAATTCAATTGTGGATAATTACATAATTAAGCCGCAATTACACCAGATAAATAACTAAATACGTAGTGGCTTTAATCCCTAAATTTTCCAGCAACAACCAGATCACTGACGTATTGTAGTACTCTACACCAACCGAACCCACCCCACATATTCAAGTTTATTAAACTGTTTACCTCAGCATGACGACCAGCAGGATTATCCCCGCTCAACAAAGAGATTATCCTGATAACCTTTTTCAAACGATAATATACCAAGAACCCGAACCTATCTAGACCTCTGTCATTCCAACTCGTGTAAAGTATTTGCTACACACCTTTTTTAAATTGTACAAAAAAAATTCAAAACTTCAATCTCACCATGATGAATAAGTCACTGCTCATCTTTGTGCTAGCATTCTGCATAGCGCCCACCTTCGCCGGGATCGTAGTTCATACCAGATGTGGTATTAAATTATTACCAATTAATTCAATTCCAAAATATTTGCATAATTTAAAAATAAATACTAAATTTTCTAGGTGGCGTTGGTTCATGTCGAACCGTGCGATGTGACAATTGCGAAGGTCCCTTGTGCTACGTGACGCCAGGAATGCCTAAATCCTGCTCCGTCGACATGATTCCCAGCTCGGCGGCGTCCTATCTGCGTCTCCGCTTGACCGCGGTGTATCTCGGGTATGCGATCGACATTATCAACACCATTCTCGAGGGGTCATCCGTCCAGCCGGGATTTTTGTACACTATTGCGTACGCCATCACCCCGAATGACCTCATGTCCGGAAATACGATTCGTCTCGAAGCAGAACTTTCGAACTATGAAAACGACCTTGTGGAATGTTGCGTTGCGATTCAGGTCCACATATACTGACGACGTCGATAAGGATTTAAATCATGGTTTTGGATACGGAATCATAGTTTAGAATATTTGGTAGATATTTGTTAGATAAGGTATACTTATGAAAAATAAAGTCAGTATTTTTTGCATCAGATTTTAAGGAATGTACGCAATACGTACGAGATTACAGGTGTGGAAGTGATTGTTTTGCTTTATCTCGGGAGTTTCCCAACAAACACTACATACATACGTCAGTACTTATCATAATTAAGTGATCCCAATAAAGATTTATTACACAATTGTGTTAAATTATAAATTCTGTTGTAATACATATGTATTCTTACATATGAATTTACGCATTTATTTACTACATCTGTTAAACGTATGTAGCCTGGATTAATCTTGTTTCAAATGTCACTACTAGTAATTAGATGAAACCTTAATCTCAATTAAATACTTGGGCTATGTATGTAGATAGATGGTGGAGCGATATATCTCATCATTGGTATGACTAAGTATTTGCAATAATTTGAATATGTACAACATTATGCAACATACATGAGTACACACGGCCGTTGGTTCCAGTAATCCAAAAGTAAAAGTATGACGAACTATTGACAGTATGGAGAGGCAAACCATGTTCGATCCGGATTATTTTTTGACCATTGCCGTTTGAGAGACCAGCTCTTTAGATGCAACATTGAGGTGACACTTGCATATGTATTTATGCAAATGCGCAAAATTTAGAGCGTCATGGGCGCCTCAAGTAAACATTATTTTAAAATAAACATTGAGGGAACTCACGTTAACCTTCGTACATAAGTCCGTAAACTTACGAAACTTATGAACATCTCGATGATAAAAGGCATATTTTTAGTTTGTAAGGTGATTTTCGTAAGTTTAAGTACATATCTATATACGTGATTACGGAGTTACGCCGGTTGACGTGAATTGCCACATTAGTTTATTTAAGACTAACGGTCGTATTCTTAATGCAAAATTTTGACAGTGAGTGGGAGTGGCCACTCACATTTTGTATTCTTTAACATGGTGAGTGGGAGTGGCCACTCACACTCAGGTTGGAAATTTTGTATTCAGAATACGACCGTAAGAAATCAATATGTGAGCTGCATATGATATTGCGTTGGGTATGAATTGCATTTCTAATTGATTTTGCATAAATTACGGTATTTATTCCAACTTGAGAGCAACACACTCTAAGGATTTACATGATTTATTATTCTGAAAATTAAACCTTTTGTAATTTGGGATTCGAAAACATTTGGAATTGTTAGGATTCCATTATTTCAACACTTCCAAATTAGTTTGTTGCTAATTTTACTCGCAGTAATTACTTCCCAATGTTTAAAATCCGATTGAAGAAAAATCCCAGGAGATTTATCATTTCTTCAATTCTTAAAGCAGTCCTTGGATCACTGAAGTCTCCTCTCGCACTAGCAAATCCATGCAACATATCTTCAAATCTCCAATGGGCCGTGTTGTTACCAAAGTTTTGGCGTAAAATTTCATAAAATTGGGTCTAAAGTGGTACAAAATTACATAATTACTGAAGATCCGCAAAATATAAAATGAAGGAAATTAATTGAAAATTAGATCACCCACCAAATCGGGGTCCTCCATCGTCGGCATTAAGAAAGTTGGAATTCTCACGGCTGGAGCTAACTCGTCCGGAATTAAGGTCGGGTGAATGTACGCCGCCACGCGGAGGTAATCAGGCAAATAAATTGATGCTAAAAGTGACATCGTGCCACCCCAGCACATTCCATAAACTGCAAATTCTTCTACACCTTCGGCTCTGTAATGTTCCACGATATTTATCAAGTCCCACTGCACCCGGTCTTCCCAACTGCCGACTTCTTCCAACCAAGCTAGTAGGTCTTCCATGCTGCAATAAAATGCAATAAACAAGTGGTCTATTAAATAGTTGGAAATTTTAAGACATTTTCATATTGGGGGTTCTCTTAGAAATTCACTAGTATTGACATAGTATCCGGCGATATTCCTACAATACTACCAAAGTGGTATTGATAAGTAAGAATAGCTAGGTCTTCAAGTTTTACCATATCAGTAGCAAATTTGTACTGACCCGTATAATTGAAGTACCAAGCGATAACAACTTTAATACCGAAAAATCAATACCCGCAAAACTACGTAGGTGTTTTATTATTGATTTTCAAAAGGTATGTTCCGCACTGTTTCTCACCAAAATTTTGATGAAATAACAAACTTCAAATACATTTAGGAGGCTGTGATTTTTTTCAGCTCTGTGGGTTAGCATAAACACTAGCAATAAATCGGCAAACTTTACCTCGACGGAAAAAATGCTAGATTTGCAAATTAAATATCGTAGTGTGATTTAATTTTTAATGCTGGATGGGCAATACGTGTCGCAGATTTATGATTGAATGCTTAAAATTTACGATGAAAACTGCCCAACACAAAACACAAATTCAATTGGGTTAATAATTTTAAATGATGGCGAAACGAGGTCTCGGGCAAAAAGTCGCCAGGACGCTCAAAATCCGTTTCTTCCACAGAAAGGCTCCGGAAACTAGAAGAACCAATAATGAGAGATCCGCGATTGAAACTGTCCTATTTAGCAGATGAGATGGGTGTTCCAAAACCAGCAATTTGTTCCATGTTAACTGAAGACTTAGGTATGAAAATGGATTCCGTCCGTTGGGTACGAAAATTGCTTTCGGCATCTCAAAAACATGATCGAGTCGACTTTTGCAATGCCAATTTTAACCTATTAAATGAAGACTTGAACCTGCTCAATATTTTATTAGCTAAATATGGTACCTGAGTTTACTATTATGACCCGGTGACCAAATAATAATTCGCTCAATGGAAGCAGGAGGGGTTGCCACCGCCCGAGAATTGAAAAGTGCAAAAATCTGACAAAAAATTGATGATGACCATTTTCAAGGATATCAAAGGTCCCCTCCTTATAAAATTTATTGCTGGAAATACTACAATAAATGGGGCCGCGTATGCAGGTACCCAGAAGGAGCTGCGTCCTCCGGTTGAAGAGAAACGTGGGGTCAAAATATAGAGTTGGCCTTTTTTTAGACGACAACGCTCCTCCTCATACCTGGCTTTTTGCGAGGGATAGTGCAGACGAAAATCGCTTTACCTGCACAAACCACACCCCGTGCAGTTCAGACTTGACCCTTAGTGATTATTATTCGTTTCGAAACTTAAAGAAAGACATCAGGGGAAAACGGTTTTCGGATGATAGTGATATGAAGTCGTAAATTTTGGCATATTTTCGAGGTAAATTTTAATGAGTTATTGCTAGTGTTAATGTTAACCTACAGAACTGAAAAAAATCACAGCCTCCTAAATGTATTTGAAGTTTGTTCTTTCATCAAAATTTTGGTGAGAAACAGTTCGGAACATACCTTTTGAAAATTAATAATAAAACACCCACGTATACCAGAATTCTAACAGTGTAAAGTTCTCAAGGTTCGCAAATTTCTTTGACTTCGGAAATCATTTGCAAACTTGCGCATTTCCAGGATTAGTTTTAGTTCGAAAAATACAGAAGCCAACAAGCGAATCTTCGCAACATTTGGAAGTAAGAACAAATTAATGAAAATCTAACTACGGGTACAAATTAATTTTTGCAGTCGACTTACTCAGGAGGTGGGAAGACGTCGGGATCTCCATGCCAAAATTCTCCCCTATAAAAATCTGGCACAATTACGCGAAATCCTCCCTGAACTTTGGAAAGTCTATCGGCAACTTCCTTCACGTTGTTGTTACTAAATCCGAAGGCATCATAGATCGAGATGATTAACCGGGTCGAATTTTTCTCAGTGGTTTCGTAAATGGTCAGATTTCCGAGAGTGATCTCACTCCCTTCTGGAGTATAGTTTGATTGGATTGGTTTTCTTTTGAGACAATTTTCCGGTACGGAATCGGCATGTTGCGTCAAAATGCCGCAATTTACGGCGACCAGCAAGACAGCCGTGATGGTAGCGAGAAGAGAAAAATGTTTTAGAGACATTTTTTTTCAAAAAATGGTTTTGTTTTTAGGTACTTTTTGATATTTTGGGATATCTTCGATTCGAAACCGGTTAACTAAATCGTTTCATTTTGAGGTCTGTTATATACCCAGTTTGCAACAATGTTATCATCCCGACCGATGTTTCATGTCAATCAGGTTGTACTGATTGTGTCACACGTGTGGAACGATTAAAAATATTAATTTATGCAAGTCATTACCTGAAACGGTACAGTTACTTTAGTTGTGTAATGATGTAATTGTCCACTTTACGGAATGATTTGTAAAACAATTTTTGCACACGTTGAGCTACATATACATATATGTTGTAATGTGGTGTGCAACAAGAATCTAATTATTTATAAGGCTTGCTACTGACACTGCATACATAAATTAATGACATCATTTTTCAAGGCCGGCCAAAGGTTTGAGCTCGTGTCGAACATCGAAGAATCTCGAATATTGTAACGTTGTGTGCTTGGATGGTGCAAGAATAGTAATCAATTTGATCTGATGTCGAAGTGGAGTCGGGTAAATTTCATTGTAATTATGGAATACTTATATCTGTGATATGCACATATCGATAAACGCATTTTGTACATACATACATCTTACATATGTATATACCTATGTAAATATGCATGTATGGTATATACATATGTGCATGAAGTTGTGTCCATTAGCTGATCAATTAATGATTTTATTAATAATTATCTTTAAATACGATTAGAACAAGTAAGAAATTGCATAATATTTCCCTGCAAAGAATACATAAATAATTTGTAAATTGTTAGTTAAGCGCAACAGATATTTAATCAATAAACTCTGCGTACATATAGTGTGTGTGCCAAACCAATAAAAATTATTTAAAGAAATTCATAAATTTAGGAATAATTCACACAATCATTTTCCTCAACGGGGACCAGCTCCGCCGAGAAATGTCTCATAAGTCCAGATTCCTTCAAAATTTGCATCCCTTTCACCAACGTTCTCTCCCTGAAGACTTTGGCAACTACTTTTACCGCATATTCAAAATGCTCCTTGGCATAAACCCGTCTCGGTACGGCAATCCTTACAAGTTCATCCGTACTCTCGGGGAAGACAAAACTGCCCAGACCACACGTTCTGATCCCTCCCTCGATATAAAGCTGAATGGCGAGTGAATGCGCCGGAAAATTTTGCGGACTGACGCAATCTTGCAAAAATTTGTTTGCATCGATATAAACCGCGTGACCACCAAACGGCTGCACGACTGGGATTCCAAGATCGACCAACATCTGACCAAAATGCGCCACCGAGTTGATCCTATGGGCCAAATATTGCTCATCCACGACTTCCCGTAAGCCCTGTGAAATCGCGTCCAAATCTCTCCCAGCTAGTCCGCCATACGTGGAAAATCCTTCCGTCACTATGAGCAAGGCTTTCAATTTTTCCGCCAGAGCGGGATCTTTGACCGCAATCCAGCCCCCGATGTGGGACAAGCCATCTTTCTTCGCACTCATCGTCATCCCGTCCGAATAATGCAACATTTCCCGAATTATGTCGGAAATTGTGCTATTTTCAAACCCGGGTTCGTCCCGCTTGATGAAGTAGGCGTTTTCCGCGATTCTGCAGGCGTCGATGAACACCGGTTTTCCATACCAGGCGCAAATGCTGCTAACCTTTTTCAGGTTGGACATGGAGACGGGCTGACCTCCGTACGTGTTGTTGGTCACGGTGACCATGACGAAGGGGACGTGGTCGGAATTTTTCTTTAAAAATGTCGATAATTTGGAGATGTCCATACCTCCTTGGAAAAGGGTGGCATCGGTCGATTTAAAGTCAACCGTGGTGCCTCCAAGGAGCTGAATGTTTGCTTGGGTCGTGTCAAAATGCCCGTTTGATGGGATAACGTGAGACGAATTTACGCCCAGGGTGCTAAACAAGATCCGCTCAGCGGCCCTGCCTTGATGGACGGGTATAATTTCGGGAAATGAGGTAAAATTTTGGACTGCTTTAGTAAAATTGGAGAACGACGAGCTTCCCGCGTAGGTTTCGTCGCCCGTGATAAGATGCCCAGTTTGACGCGCACTCATCGCTCCGGTGCCCGAATCGGTGAGGAAATCTAGGATAATTTGGTCGGTGGAGAGATTGAATAAGTTGTATTTTGCGGCAGTGATCCATTTCAGACGGTCTGTCCGCGTGGAAATCGTTATGGGTTCGATCGTCTTGGTTTTGTAGGGGGGAATCCATCCGAATTCTAGCTCGGTGGGGGGTTGTGAGATGGATGATGGGGCAATTAAGTTTTTTTCAGGTTCGTAAGGTCCCATGATCTTGTACACTTTATGGACTCCGTTAGTGTGTGTAAGTTTATGATTGGTTTTAGGGAGTGTGTGGCATTGGAGGGAATTTTCTGTAATGTAATTGTCCCCAGCCATGGAGTGAGTTTCCTGCATTAGATCAGCACCGTCTACTTGAAGTAGTCCTGAAGAAAATGTTGAACCACAAATTAAATTTTTAGAAATTTAAGTCTATCGGCCATAGCCCGAAAAGGAATAAATAATACAAATTTACGTTTACAAGTAACCCTGAGGAAATTGACTCAATTATATTTGGAAACTCAATTCTTGCTAGAAATATGAGAAATTGTAATCAGTTGTAGAGCAGAACATCCTGGATATGTATTTTGGTGAGAAAAATACCACGTTCCATTCCCTGAAAGAAATACAAAGAGAATGATATAGATTGATGGAGGCAGAATGATAACTAGCCAAATTCAAGTAAAAATTAGTTTTAATTAGGATTTTCTTCAACGCAGGGTTCCAACTTGAAAGCAAGCTTTCCAAAGAGGGGGAATAATGCATTTTTTAATGGCAAATCTGAGAACAATTACCTATTCTGAAACTTATTGAAGATTGCTGTGACCTGCTAACTTTTGTCAAAAGTAGGAACGGCGACGGTTATTTACTGTTTAAGCCAAAATTTACCCTAAAATTAACTCTGACCACAAAGTAATAATTCTTACTGCACAAATCTTGAATTTTTGCCCTAATGAGCTGGCCTAACCCAAGGAGAAATGTGTATCCTACAATCTACATAGCACATTCACATAATTATACTACTTCACACCAGGGTTCGCTACCCCGGGTTTTTGTGGGTTGGGGTTTTTGGGGTTTTTGTGAGTTTTTGGGGTATCAAATCTCCGGAAAAACCCTAATGCTTAATGGGGTTTTTGCGGGTTTTTGTGGGTTTTTGTGGGTTTTTCCGGGGTTTTTGTAGGATTTTGAGGTAGATTGAAACAAAATCCCTTAAACTACAACGTAGATCAATGCTAATTAACTTTTCTACTTCATCTTGAAATTTTGAGAATCTTCATTTGCGACTTGAATTTCCAAATATCATTGCATATATCCAGATTTACATGTCAAACATAAATTTTCGATGTAACAGTCCAAATCAATGATAACGGTTAAAATTGCATGTTAAAATTGTATATAAAATTAGTTTATCTCTAATATATAATTTTAGGAATTCTGGTTCAACCTGCCCCAAAATCTACAAAAACCCACAAAAACCCACAAAAACCCAAAAACCCACAAAAACCCCAAAAACCCCGGAAAAACCCCAGGGGTTGGGTTTTTCTACAAAAACCCCGGGGTTTTCCAAACCCTGCTTCACACCATATTAAAACCAGTGTCCGCAGAGAATTGCGTTTCGAAACGGAACCCTGTAGAAATTATGTAAGTTCAGGTACTCACCTTGAATCGTACCCAATTAAGACAATTATGAGTTAGGTCAGGCTTGTTTTATGGGTTCACATGTATTTAATCAACATATGGAATTATGCATAATTGGCTGGCGAAAACCCAAGCGCTTGATTATCTTCCATACATGCATAAATTGGTAATGAATAAAACCTGTTTATGAGAAAAAATTGTATGTACTTAGCTAATTTTTCACATTTTGTTGCATGATTAAAGTTTGGAGGAACACAATATGCGTAGTTGTGTTTGGGTGTGTTGTCTGCCAATTATCTAACAAATGTTTGTCTGCCATGAATACATTTTATAATTTGCTCATAATGAATAAGATGTCTCGGAGAAATGATTTTCATTTCGTCCCTAATAAACCAGTATATGTGTCTATTTATGTAAATTAAATATATAATATATGTACATATGTAGCATATCCATATATCAAAGCTGGACGACTGTGTATGTGCCAACCTTTGGGTGATTTCTTCCGTTAACCTTGAAAAACAAGGCAATTAGAAGAGGTACACGTATTAAGGTACACACCCACTTCCAGATATGCAATTAGGCCCAACGAGTCATGTTACCTTCATGAGAAGATTACCTTGATTTCTCCGAGTTGAATGATTTATACATCTAGTAAATAAGTTAGTACATATGCATGTGAGAACGTAATATGATTCAACATCCATACATAAATATGTACATAATTGACATCGTTGATATTGTTCGCTGCATTAAATGAGAGTATATGATTTAATGTTTAATTTTCCAGTACATAGAAAATAATTATTGAAGGAAGTGTGTCGTAAGAGATTGTCCGATTGCACAGATTTACTTGCCAACTCCTTTTCAGAAAAGTAAATTCCCTCAATGAGAACACCTTCCGAACTGACTTGGTCAAATTGCAATTAAATATGCTACATATTAAATTGCTATTACCTCCACAGAATTTCCCGGATTTGCCACATCCTTGTGCACTTATCAGACTTTCTACGCCACCCTGACCTCCTTGATCTGTAATTTTTCCCCCGGTCTTAACATTTGCAGAATGGGTGTGAAAGCATTCTGGAAATAAAATTTTAAACATTTCTCTTACAATAATGTTATGCCCGTTTAGAAACGTTTTACCTGTCGGTAGAATAATTAGGGTCGCCAGAAGCAAAAACAGTGGGACAGAAATTTCCTTCATTTCTACAAATTTAACAAGGAATAAGATCACTTGGGGACGAAAGTTTTCACAGAATTTGAACAATGGTTATAGAAAAATAGTAGAAAATTACCAATTTCCTCACAGTAGTAACAATTTCTTCCTTATTTCGGAATTAATCCGTATGGATGAAAAAGTTTGAGTTTTCCTGAAATTACTTAGATATTCTCAGGAACGCTTTGATTTAAAATCGACAAAATCGTCACCAGCACTTATTGCATCATATGTGCATATAATATTAATTTCGAGTGTACATAATTGGCGCTTGGCTGCGTAATATTAAAATGTACGCATTCAATTGGTTCGATTTAAATACTATTTTTAAAAACAATGGGTGAATTTTTAATTACCTTACCTACTATCTACTTAACTGGTTCGAGGACATGCTGCGCTTATTGTTAGAGTTGTACAATGATATGATATGTGCAAGACATGAAAATCAAAGTCTCGTACATGGTAACACTCATGGAAATATATGCTAACTTTGGCTTTATAGCGGTATCCCTTTAACCGTAAGGCAATTATTTAAAGGGGTGTTTGAACGCCATGAGCATCAACAAGCTATTTAGATTTGGTGTATCTATGTAGGTAAATTGCTATTGTAATTCAGCTCGTAACAAAATTTTATCTTGAAGGATTATTTACCTACATCAATTGTTTGTAGAATTTTTATTGGTATCACATTTCTGTTGAATTTTGTAATAACGTAAGAAATAAGCAAATCAAGGAAAGTTTCATTCCCCAAAAAGTTATACAGGATGCGCTACTAACACGTGAACGCGGTCACTCTTGAATTGCTCCAAAACGGGTTGGAGTTCCGGTTCCAAATTTTGAGCATAGCGACATGTGATTGTTGACAAGGGCTGAGCAAAAAATTAGCTCTCTAGATTCAAAAATGACCCTACCATTGCCCTTAGAGTAAGAGGGTACCATAAAAACACTTTCCAAACTTAATATTTCGTACACAGACATAATTAACCACTTTAAAACTCAAGGACAACAAGTTTAGAAAGGAAGGATACATAAGGTACTTAAAAAAGAAGGTCAATAACGACAAGCTCGTACCACAGGACAACCATCATGCCTCAAACACGAGTCCGAAAAGTGCTAATTCGGCCCGTGCTTAAGAAAATTGACCTATTGACCTCTGAGGACAACCCACCACCCCAGAGAGCAGTGGCACGTCTAACCAAAGTGTCAGAGACTAGTGTGCGACGAGCAATTAAAATTTTGGGGAAGCAAAAAAGAAGAAAAATGCAAGTCAATCAGCTGACTGAGAAGCATAAAAAAATCGTCGTCTGACCTGCAAAATAATTTATGTGAATTACCTGACAAAAGATAAAAGTGACTGTTTAGTGTCGTTGGATGAAGAAATATTTTCTTTACAAGATACCAACGGTCAGAGACAAATTTACTATACAACCAAAGGAGAAATTAATTCCAGAAGATTGGCCATCCCGCACACGGAAAAGTTTTGCAACAAGTTCATGGTGGTTGGTGCATTATCTGGTCGTGGTCTCCTCCCACTTATCAAAGTTCCACAAAAAGTGAAGGTAACTGCGAAGTACTTCATTGACTTTGTTTTAAAACCGCTTTTGGAGATTCATCTTCCAAAACTATATGGCTAGGACTCAAATAAAGTGATAGTTCATCACGAAGAAGCGTCATCGCACACCGCCCTTTTGACCCAGGATTACGCCAAGGACTTAAAAGCTAGACTCGGGATAACAATCATCCAAAATAGTGAAATACCTGTTAATTCACCCTATGTAAGTCCCATGGATTTTTTCGGCTTTGGATATCTGAAATAAAATCTTTTCTTCGCCACCCGAAATCTTTTGACGGAGTTTGGAACGTTTTGAGAGACTAGTAGTCTAAAGTTGACCTCACCATGGTCAAATCAGTGTACAAAGGTTGGAATCGCCGATGTCGACTTGTAGTTCGAGAAAAGGGCTCTCACATAGAACATGTTCGGGACCTCCACTCCAAGCCGTTCAACCAGTAATTTAAGGTCATAAACGTTCACGTGTTAGTGGCGGAGCCTCCGTATTGCGTCCATGATCAAAAATAACGAAAATTATGTAAATACTTCGAAAAGAATGTATAGGTATGTAGATGCATTATCTGGACATGTAAAGAATTGAATAAAGAATTTGATCAGATTTATGCCTCGATGAATACGTGGGATCCTAGTAATTACTTTATGAGAAAAATTGTAATCAATGGAATGTATGTATGTACATATTTACGAATGTACATAGATAATTAGGATCAACAAAACAACAAACAACCTTAATTTCTCCATTGTCGGGCTAATACTTAATAAAGACAGACAAGGTATGTTTGTAACATATTACTCTTGTCTAATGTTATAACCAAGCCAGCGATAAGCTCTATGGTTGATAATATTCTCTGCACTATAGTGCAGAGAATATTATCAATTAGTGCACTAATTGAGGATAATAAGCATGTACCACAGATCCAATCGGTGAGTTGCTTGATGGATGTTAATGATCATGTACATACGCTACATGTTTGCGGTCACATGTATGATGCCGCAAACCGATCTCGATTATCTCGATCCGTTCAAAATCTTAGCATGTACCATTACATTTTTAAGTGTGCAGCTAAAATTAGAACAGCCAATCCCTGAGTCAGCGATTGGCTGTTCTCTAAAGTCAGTATCGCTGACTCTCCATGGATTGGAGGAATGCGCCAAATCCGAGTCATATTGTACACTGGAATGACTCGATGCTAGGTTAAAAAGCTTATCATCCGTGTGCAAGGTTTCGGAATCGCACCAAAGTTGTATATTAGGTAGACAATTTGCATAGTTGGCAATTATATAATAAATGTATTGTTGTCTGATTTATTCACAAAACTTTAAAAAAAATTCAACATCTCAAACTTCGCGAAACGCGCGGGAAAAATGTATCCCTTATTTTTAGATTTGGTTGTACATTTCGAACACATTAGAGAAAATTAGAGAGGAGGAAAGAAGTAAAATAATAATTTTTATTGTTTAAGGAAAACCTAAGCGCTTGATTATGTGTTCAAAATTATGCAATGATTAACAAGATTTGCATAATTTACTTACACTAGTTACACGTAATTTTGCTCGTATTTATATATACGTTGAGTATCGAATAACTGGGGAATAACCGTTTTTACATAATAAATGTGCATATTTATGTGTGCATTTTGGAGAATGCATCAGATGCATGTAGGATCGAAATCTTACATAAGGTAAATTACGTCGCGTCAACTTAATTATCTGAATTAACCGGTTTAGACAAGGTCACAGACCAGTTTTGTCGTGAGGAGACATTAATGCTGGTGAAATACCCGGAGCTCAACTATTTAAGGAGTGTCCGGGCTCGCATTGAATCGCTATGTTTTTGACTCGCGACGAGTCAACTCCCATGCACATACATATTCAATGGAAATACTTGTGCTTGTCACATCATTTGCATAAATCACATTGTCCATTTTCGGCGACATGGTGTTGAATAAACTCGAACTCTATATCTCTCGCGAATGCGTCAAAATATACAAATGAGATGACTAACACAAATAATTCAACTGCATTCATCGGTTTTCAGTAAGAAATCTCACCAATTTTGCAAGAATATTTGTAATATAAAAAATGTTAGATTTATACTCCTAACATAATTCTAAAAAAGAAGAATTTTCCTGGCTTCCGAGATTGCTATAAGAATATAAATAAGTCGCAAAAAATGAAATTTGCGATATATGCATGCATCTTTATTTCCTACTTGTAATAAATACTGGTAATAGATAATACAAAATGTCTAAACCTATTTAAAACAAAAATAAATAAACAAGGATAAAGTGTAAAAGTTAGTGTTAATAATGCTAATAAGTTAATTACTCATCCTCACTTAAATTTTTGTTATTATTAATAATTTACAAGTCTTAATCGTGGGGATACGTTATATGTTTACTCATAATAACTGAGCCGGTACTGTCAACAAATCTTGCACCGGCGGCAAATTTGTGGTTATCAAATCAACATAAATCCTTCCTAAAATATATCCCAACATAACGGGAGTAGATGACAGCAAATAAACCGTGTATATGATGAAGGGGTGGATCCACTTCATTATTACGGAAGCCCTTTCCCACCTCGTCACCACGCCATCCCTGTTCACGTCAGCTACATCTCTAAGAAATCCAAAATTAGTACAAAAAAATAATAATAATTAAAAAATAATAATGTGAACCTAATTCAAAAATTAGTGAAAAAATAATAATCGCCAAAAATTATGAAAACCAAACCTGTTGACGTTCACCAAGTCGTCCCATCCTCGACAGAACACAGTTGAAACAAAGCAACAGGACAAAATTAGCAATACTTTTGTGAATCCCATGTCCATCGAGACCATTCAAGGAGATGAATGACATTGAATAAGTTCTTTCAGCGGATGAAAGGATGAGTGAAATGAGGGAGAGAGTTTTTGCGTCTGGTTGCTAATCAGAATTTTAATATCTGGTCCGCTTTCTGATTTAATTTGGATGAGCAAAAAGGTCACTGAAAGTTATTGATATAACGGTTAAATATTGTTCTATGGTTTCTCATTTTGACAATAAACTTCATAAGTTTCCCCCTTGTGGGTCCAGAGGGTGGCTTTATCATATACATACAAAACTAACTTTTTTTGAAATTGTGATAGGTATTTGCGTCTTTTGTCCCCCCAAATCTTTCTCCAGATAACAACACAATATATCACAGGATCACAGGATCGTGGCCATAAATACGTATATATTTACGCATATGTATGTATCTGTTTTGATATCTTTCCATCCTTTCATCTTGAAGTTTAAAATGATTTTTTCAAACGGTTTTGAGGACTAGGTTTTAAAAAACTATACAGTTTTATTTCCACTTGACCAAGCTTTCTACAACGAATGTTGTTTTCAGCAGGGTCACAAATACGTAATTGCTTTCTGACAGAATACTACTTCAAAAAATTTTATTTGACTATAAATCACAATCAGTTTCCCTAGGAAATTTATACATGTAAATAGGTATGTCCGTGTAAATAGCATTTATGTATGTAAATACATAGACTTCGTTTGGGACTACATACATAGATATGTACATATGTACATACATATATTACTGAATTTATTCTGTGTAACATGCCTAACGCTTTTGACAAATTTTATTTTCTATGTTCCTTCAACTTTATGTGCAATATTGTTAATACACGTTACGAGGCAATTGATTACGGTGCGTCTCAAAATGAAAAGATAATTTTGTGATTGGTCATAACTAAAATTGATATGCATCATCCAGTGGTTATATTTTTACAGTTTATTCCCCCAAATAAATTATATTTCGTCATGATTTGACTAGTACAAATAATTATGTATATGAATAATGTACTTTTAGTACATAGAATTCTTGTTGAGAATGACCCAAGGAAAATTGTTAGACCTCGCCGTATGGCAACAATTATGCAGTGCAGTTGGCTATAGCAAGTAGTTTGATTCGCATGATTTATCACGCATATAATACACATGATAACCAAGCTATACTTGTCGAAATTGAAAGATTATCTTGTGCGCATATATATTTACATACGTAACCAAATGGTGGAACATGTACATACCTGAAAAACCTGATCCTCTCAACATGCGATTTGCTGACGTGTGTCCATATTTATTTGCACATTTCCTACCTAAAGAAATTCTTGAGCTGTGTAGATAAATGTGTTCACACATAAATATCTTGTCACATTAGGAGTTTAGAAGTATATGAAAAAATGGTGCTGATGATTCATGACTGGCTGCACGTCAGATTTTTGCCGTAGGTTAGTGTCGGCACCTCGGACATACGTACTTATTTACATACGTCGATTTTGAGTATTAACAGGTTAATTACTTTGCATACCATTTCATTTTCTTAAGGAAAATTCCGTTTAAATTAATCAACTAATGTCCCAGACTGTTAATTTAGGTACATTTCATCGTTGTAGAGGTCATCTCCTATTCCTACAACGTTAGATTCGGCTCGTTTGAAGCTTTGCCGACGATTTGCTCATTAGCATGTGAAATTATCTCAAATTTATGATTGGATGTACACACCTTAATGTGAATTTGCGTCACATTTCGTCGAATGTGCAATTACGTAGAAATTTGTGTATGAAAAACACAAATTACGCATACTCCAATTTTCCTTTTTGAGGTACACTCATTTCTAAATATTCCGGTTTAAATATATATAGGCAATATATTTAATAATACGTAACTGACAAAATAACAGCTAAAGATAAGTACATAAGTTTACGTATGCACGTATTTATATTGCTGCAATTAAATATTTTGTTTATTGCCCACAATTACTGGTCGAAAGCAGTATTAATTCTATTTACATAGGTCTGAAATGTACTTATCCGGGTACAAACTTAATTAAAAAAATATAGCAACCTTTCCTCGTCTGGCTCATCATTAGTGGACCCGACATCGATATAAAAGCAATCTCATGCTCCCGACCAAATCAATAGTTTTTGAACCCTTTGAGAAAGTTGAAAAGAATAAAATCTGTGGCTAGAAATATTTAGAGTGAGTAGTAAAATTTGATTATTTGTTAATTATTATTGTCTGAAGTAAAAAACAAAGTAATTAATTTTTGTTTACTTACCAGGAAATTAACCATGCATTTACACGTAATCTTTATCATGCTGACTGGAAGAATAATACTTCGAGGGAAATTGATTTTGTCTCAATTTTTGAAAATTACAAGCCAGACTATCAAAATGTTGGAAAATGGACAACATGCCGAAGTTACTGAATGTGTGAAATCCCCAATCGACCTAAATTCGAATAAAGAATTGTCCCCCGCACAAGAACAAGAATTGGATATCCTATTTGAAAATACCGCTCAAGTACTTGTACCCTTGCTAAATCCTGCCTTAATCTCGTCATCGGATAAGACTCGTTTATACTCGCTTTACAAACAAGCTAACGTTGGAAACTGTCCCCTATCACCAAATTTCGGGGGGAGTGGTGGTTTCTGGGGAAAAATGAACTGGTTGTCGTTACGAGGGATGCCATCGTCTCAAGCGGAGACCGAATATATCAATTTCTATACAACACTACGACACAAAGAGATCGAGCATTTAATTCAGAGAAATTACGCGGGTGCAATTACCCAAGAATTCAAAACCTTGCATAACTTCGAACCAATCCTCCATCTTGGCCACGTCCTAATTCCCGTCAATCAACTCCCGCCGAACGTCTTGTACGAGTACAATTCCGTCGTGAAGACGAAATACATGGCGGCAGGAAGAGGAAAATTCGCATATGACGAGGCCGCCATTCAAGACCCGAGACCAATCAGCGATTCGCATTTTATCTCAATTTGGACGGATACGCATTTTTCGAAATTGGTCACGCATCTTGACCCGAACCGGGCAGAATTGACCCCATTCCGGGAATTATTCGGATTGAGAGACAAGGACGATGCCGATTATTTTATTGTTGATTTAACCGGGGTTCATGCTCTTCCCTTACGAAAGAGGAATAAAGCCGTTCTCTGCCCCTGTGTAGTCCTCTTGAGGCGACGATCTTCCGGAGATGTGGTCCTGGTGTCAATAGCTATTGAAAATTTAGATGAGACGAGAGCCCTCCAAAATTCGGAAAGTTTAAACATGCCGCCTTTTCCTCTAGTTCTTAACAATCTCCGCCTCGTCTACCCCGGAGATGGGGTAGCTTGGGAAATTTCGAAACTGCACGCGCCCCTAAACGCCATTTATATTTGTGGCATCGGACAGCACACCGTGTTACATGCGTCCCTTGCTAGTCCCATCTCGCTCACGTATGAAAGCATGCTTAGCAAGAGTACAAATTTGCATTGCAATTCCGTCCTCAACCGGATAATTGGCGTCCATTCGTACGTCCAGTGTGGCGTGGATTCTAACGCGTTTGATTTTAAGGAGAGCGTCGTGTACGCCGAGGGGTCACCTTACTATCCGTGGCTGGTGGACACTTCGGGGGGCGGGGTGCACAGTATAGTTCAATTAATTTGCGACGGGTGGGGGGAAAGTGAGACGGGTCAGCACCCGATTTATGACGGCTACATGAATTCAAGAAACGAAAATATTATCAGTGAAATGGATTACGAAGATGTTCTCCCATTTCGTAAACTTATTAATGCTTTCCTCTTTCCGATTAAGAGATTTGTGAGAAATGTGGTACAATTACTTATTGAGGATCCCGCTGAACAATTGTATGTTTCTGAATTTCTAATCCAATTAAAGGACAAGTTACCCCTGGAGAGTTGGGTACGGGGGAAATACAAAATTGTTTCGATTTGAATGGAAATTTAATCCGGGAACGAGGAGTCGCAGCGGCAGGGAAACTTATCGAGAAACTTTTAACGTATTTCATCCTTAACGCGGTCCAACATTCCGTTGAGCACTTTCTTTTGGAGGGCTGGCAGTTGAAAGACATTCATGGCGTGATAAGAATAGGGGTCGACTTTGAAAATAAGAGGACAGGGCGGGAAGCTATTTCAAATTGCATGAGAAATATTAACAGTATTGCGGACAGATCGAGAATGTATCTCATGTCAAATATGGTTTCTTACCCGCATCTTAGCCGAAATTTTGCCGATTTCTTTATAAAAGAAGGTGGATATTTTGGAAATGAGTTCTCCGGAAGGTTATGTCCCAAGAAATTGACAATCTTGAAAGGCTACCAAGAAGAATTTGTCGTAGGATTGGAACGAATTTTTGAAGATAAGTGCATTACTAAGGTTTGTCCGCATATTACTCTATCAGACTTGGGGGTCAGTGTACAAAGTTAGAAATAGAATAAAAAAACTGTGGGAATACAAATTTCGTTCAGGCGCTTTATTAAATGGAAACCTTAATTACGAAGGAATGGGAATTTGAATGGGATGATGTAATAAGTATTAAAGATGATGTGTTACATACTAGATAACAGTTCTGGTCTGTGATATTATGGAGTTTTTAATAGAGTTTATCCATATGCTAAGGACATTATTTCTATAATTACATAAATGTTATTTATGTGTAAGTAATCCTATTTATGTACTTGATATTTATTAACTGTATAATTGAACATTGAAAAATAAATAAAATTCTTTCACAAGAATGAGATTAGTTGTACCATTATTTTTAACGTGGAGACAGATGAGTAATGTAAGCAAGGAAAATAATTGAAGGACCATGGAGCAATCTCATCATCAGTTCTCCTTCTTAACGTAGGATTAGGTGACTCATCGTCACAGGTCTAAAAATCTGAGCATATTTACGCATTTCTCCGTTCTGGGAATTTATTTTCAAATTCTATCAGATCCATTTGTAGACTAGATCAGTACCAATTTATTAAAAATATGTACTCTAGATTTTGACAAGTTTTGAAGGAGGAGACCCAAAAAGAGTGAACACCTTCAGAAAAATTGGGTCTCCTCCTTCAAAACTTGTCAAAATCTAGAGTGCATATTTTTAATAAATTGGTACTGATCTAGTCTACAAATGGATCTGATAGAATTTAAAAATAAATTCCCAGAACGGAGAAATGCGTAAAAATGTTAAGATTTTTAGACCTGTGACGATGAGTCACCTAATCCTACGTTAATTTTCAGGTTAGGTTTGCTAATGGAATATGCATATCGATTTGAAAGAATGGGTGTTCACGTCAACTTCATAAACCCTGTTTGGTTAAATACATATCTTCACTAATTTGCAATGTGTGCTAATATATATCAGTGGCAATCAATCATAATCCTTTATTTTTTTACGAAATATTCGATAAAATATTCGACAAAAATGTCCAAGTAATTTAATTTCTATTGAGATTTTGATACTGTTTTTCTGAAGTATCAAAATCTCCATTTTTCCTGTAAAAACCAAATTTCTCAAGAGGAGAGACCCTCTACATGTCATCTTCAGATCTTGATGCCCTTTGCATACATATGTTGGAGTACCCTATGAGTCTACTAAAACCCTCAAGTGGCTTGATTCCATGGCCCCATTTGAGTCTGCCACACCCACGAAAAGATGCCCAATACACAAAAAAGCCCGGTTTTTTTATTTACTTCAACTATCACCAAAGTCCAATTTGGCTCGGATTTTGATAAAATGTACATGTTTGTGATCCCAGATACTTGTGTGATCGTAACCAATAGCAAACTCAACTTTTTTTTAAATTTTGAATTTTTTCGAATAATTCATCAGCAGTGGAATATCCAAAAATTTCGAAAATTTCAAAAAAGTTGAGATTGCTATTGGATATGATCACACAAGTATTTACATATCTGGGAACTCAAAAATGTAAATTTTACCAAAATCCGAGCAAAATTGGATTTTTGGTGATAGTTGAAGTCGGTAATTTTTGTGGCGGGGCAAATGGGGTCATGGAATCAATTCAGATCTGAATCTGAAGATGACATGTAGAAGGCTCTTCCTCAGTTTTAGCGCAGGTAAAAAGCGAGGTAGATAAATCGAGCAATTAATGTAATACTTGTGCATTTCATTAACTCATAGGATTAGAAAACTGTTGCTTATTAGATCATTACTGGCCGGAGCATTTAAATACAAATGTTGACAAAAAATATTTGACTTCAGACACATTACCCTTGCCAATTTTATCTATGCTATTTATAGCATGGATTACAGGCTTCCCAATTTCCAAAGTATTTATTACGAGCGTACAAACCCGTATCTCGCAGGGCGATCGTCTTTCCTATGTTTTTGAACTTGACCTGAACCACACGGTCAGTGGGTTGTCGTAGGTCGAATCGGATATCATATTCGTGTTCAGCGTTCAAAATCTAAGATTGAAGTGTCTGAAGTGAAAAGAGACTCGATAGAATTTGGTCGTAGTTGCAAATGAACTTTCACTTGCTTTCACTTCCGTTGTGGGCAGACATTTCCAGCTTATAATATAGATTTTGAAAAAGTTACCTCATGCATTTATACCCAGAAATGCATATATACACTCCATAATGGAGTCCCCATTGAATAAATGCATGCATTATAAACAGCCCTGAAACATGAGCGTCTGCATGTTTCAGTAGAATGGCACCATGAGAAATGATTCGTGTTTATTTACAAAACTCAAGCGCTTGATTATATGGTCAGAATTGGGAAAGTCTCCTAAGTAGATTTGTATAATTGGCGACTCAGCTTACATACACTCTTTATAAATAAACAATGCATAAAATCTGATTATGTCAGTGTACATCGAGTACCCAATATTTGGGGTACATCCGTTGTTGCATAATAAACATTTGCATATGTAATTAGGAGGATGTAGAGCCGCAAGCTTGCACAACGCGAATTCTGTCGAGTCAACATAATTAATTAGTTAACCAGTCTAAACAAGGTCACAGACCGGTTTTGTCGTGAAGGGCAACGAAGTTAATTATGGAGGAATACCCGCAGCTCCATATTTAAGGAGCGTCCGGGCGCTAACTCAATCATATTGATGTTGGCGAACCTGACATCAATATGAAAGCATTCACATGTTCCTGACCTGATTAATAGTTGGAAATCTTGAACGAGATGAAAATAATAAGATCTGCGCCTGGAAATATCTGAAGTGAGTAGTGGAATCTGATTATTTACTGGAGTACAATATTAACCTGATTTTTGTTTATTTAGCATATAAAAGAAACCCAAAAAAGGAAAGCTTAGATGAGACTTAAGAAGTGCGATAAAAAGTATTTAATAAATTTCTTCTCCAGTGAAGGGTATAGAATTTTAATATTTCCAGTATCAGCGCCCCATTTTATTTTATACTAAATTACATAAGCAACATGTTCACGCATGCATATTACTGGGGAATGGAATCGACTATTTGGTAAGACCTGTATATTATGTATCAACTTTAAGTATAATTGCAAGCATTCATAATTTTTTAGTGACAAGAACAATTAGCAAATGATTTTAATATGTTTCGCTACATCATATTTGAAATTTGATAGTTATTGTATATTTGCATCTATTTATATGATAGTGAATGAAATGGGGCGCTGATGCTGGAAATATTAAAATTCTATATCCTTCACTGGAGAAGAAATTTATTAAATACTTTTTATCGCACTTCTTAAGTCTCATCTAAGCTTTCCTTTTTTGGGTTTCTTTTATTTAATAGTTTTTATTCGCAATTGAAAGTAATTTATTAAGTAGTGTAAGCTAGTGTACCCTTTTATTATTCGTAATTATCACTTTGCTGAGTGGTGGGCCTTAGCAACTAAACTTGGTGGTGGTGGGAGAGGCAATATTTTGACCACCATCAAAACTTTCTCAGTTTTAAACTGATTTTCGGGATTTTAATTTTGTATTTTTATAAAAAATATGTATCAACTTTTTGCTCATTTACATTTAGCATGAAGGCCTTCATTTTTTTCTAATCTCAAAAAAACACATTTTCGAGGGTGTTTTTCCTGCATATCTCAGGAACAGGGCACTATTCCAGCCTCCTGGTCGACAGTTCAATTCTAATTTGCCATAATTGACTCTGGACACTAATTTCATTAAAATCGGATGGAGATTGACCTAGATCTGAAAAAATTAAGCTTTTCAAAACCGTAGTGATTGCTTACTTAGATGATTTTTTTCCTGCAGTAACTATAGCCTCATCTAAGAAAAATTAACGATGCAGTTAAAAATTATAACCCATATATATATATACCCATATACCCATATACCCATATACCCATATATATAATGCTGGAAAACGGAAACCATAAGGAATTTACTGAATGTGTGAAATCCCCAGACCTAAATTCGAATAAAGAACTGTCCCCCGCAAAAGAACAAGAACTGGATATCCTTTTTGAAAATACCACTCAAGTACTCGTACCCTTGCTAAATCATGCCCTAATCTCTTCATCGGATAGAATTCGTTTATACTCGCTTTACAAACAAGCTACTGTTGGAAACTGTCCCATCTCATTTAATTTCGGGGGGAGTGGTGGTTTCTGGGGCAAAATGAACTGGTTATCGTTACGAGGGATGCCATCGTCTCAAGCGGAGACCGTATATATCAATTTCTATGAGGCATTACGACACAAAGAGATCGAGCATTTAATTCAAAGAAATTACGCGGGTGCAATTACGCAAGAATTCAAAACCTTGCATAACTTCGAACCAATCCTGCATCCTGGCCATGTCCTAATTCCTGTCAACCAACTCCCGCCGCACGTTTTGTACGAGTACAATTCCGCCGTGAAGACGAAATACATGGCGGCAGGGAGGGGAAAATTCGCCTATGACGAGGCCGCCATTCAAAACCCGAGACCAATCAGCGACTCACATTTTGTATCAATTTGGACGGACACACATTTTTCAAAATTGGTCACGCATCTTGACCCAAACCGGACAGAATTGGCCCCATTCCGGGAATTATTCAAATTGCAAGAAAACGACGATGCCGATTATTTTATCGCTGATTTAACCGGGGTTCATGCTCTTCCCTTACGAAAGAGGAATAAAGCCGTTCTCTGCCCCTGTGTAGTGCTCTTGAGGCGAGGATCTTCTTCCGGAGATGTGGTCCTGGTTGCCGTAGCGATTGAAAACTTAGTTGAGACGAGAGCCCTCCAAAATTCGAAAAGTTTAAACATGCCGCCTTTTCCTGCCGTTCTGAACAATCTTCGCCTCGTCTACCCCGGAGATGGGGTAGCGTGGGAAATTTCGAAACTGCACGCGCCCCTAAACGCCATTTATACTTGTGGCATCGGACAGCACACCGTGTTACATGCGTCCCTTGCTAGTCCCATCTCGTTCACGTATGAAAGCATGCTTAGCAAGAGTACAAATTTGCATTGCAATTCCGTCCTCAACCGGATAATTGGCGTCCATTCGTACGTCCAGTGTGGCGTGGATTCTAACGCGTTTGATTTTAAGGAGAGCGTCGTGTACGCCGAGGGGTCACCTTACTATCCGTGGCTGGTGGACACTTCGGGGGGCGGGGTGCACAGTATAGTTCAATTAATTTGCGACGGGTGGGGGGAAAGTGAGACGGGTCAGCACCCGATTTATGACGGCTACATGAATTCAAGAAACGAAAATATTATCAGTGAAATGGATTACGAAGATGTTCTCCCATTTCGGAAACTTATAAATGCTTTTCTCTTTCCAATTAACAACTTTGTGAGCAATGTGGTGCAATTAGTTATTGAGGATCCCGCTGAACAATTGTATGTTTCTGAATTTCTAATCCAATTAAAGGACAAGTTACCCCTGGAGAGTTGGGTACGGGGGGAAATACAAAATTGTTTCGATTTGAATGGAAATTTAATCCGGGAACGAGGAGTCGCAGCGGCAGGGAAACTTATCGAGAAACTTTTAACGTATTTCATCCTTAACGCGATTCAACATTCCGTTGAACACTTTCTTTTGGAGGGATGGCAGCTGAAAGATATTCATGGCGTGATAAGAATAGGGGTTGACTTTAAAGATAAGAGGATAGGGCGGGAAGCTATTTCAAATTGTATGCGACAAATTAACAGTATTGCGGACAGATCGAGAATGTATCTCATGTCGAATATGGTTTCTTACCCGCATCTTAGCCGAAATTTTGCCGACTTCTTTATTAAAGAAGGTGGATATTTTGGAAATGAGTTCTCCGGGAGGTTATGTCCCAAGAAATTCGCAATCTTGAAAAGTTACCAAGAAGATTTTGTCGTAGGATTGGAACGAATTTTTGAAGATAAGTGCATCACTAAGGTTTGTCCGCATATTACTCTATCAGACTTGGGGGTCAGTGTACAAAGTTAGAAGTATTATGTTTTATAATAGAAACTGTGCAAATGTTTTTTTTCATGGGGCTGTAGAGGTATAATTATTATGCATTGCATTAGTAAATACGTAGATGCTCTTAATAACTTTAAGTACGGAACTCCAGATAAAATAATATTGGAACCTACACATCCATATATTTATTTCACAGGATACGCTACAGGTTCACAATTCTATTCTATACATATTTATTTAATTTTTACTAAAGTTTATCCATATGCTTAAGACATATTTAAGAAATATTTCCGTAATTACCTTTAGTAGATAAATACTATAGGTAATCCTACTTGATATTTATTTACTAATTGAGCACTGATAATAATAAATAAAATCACTTTTGCAAAAACGAACGAAACTAATTCAAATTTTTTTAAGTTTCTAACGTAAGCACAGGTACTAAATATGCACCCAAAAATTGAAGGGATAGTGGCCAATCTTAGGAAGTAACAAGGGTTTGTTTCTTGTTTTTCATGCCTTTGGATGGGTGTGGCGGGTGCAAATGGGGCCATGGGGTAAAACCCTCCTACACTTTTGGTAAACTCACGTAGTACTCCAACATATGCAAAGGGCATCAAAATCTGGGACTGACAAGTCGGCAATTTGTCCTCCCAAGTTTACCTAACTCAATTCCCACTCAGTACAGTCAAGCAATTACATAGTTACATTTGTGCATTATCTTTAAATGTATGCATATTTAAACTTGGGCACTTAATACGTATTTAAATCTTACTTGGAAGATCGACAGAAATCCTGAAAGTAAGTAAATATTTACGTACATATTTACTTACAGGATTTATTATTTAATATTTCCCTTCCCACACTCTACGCCACGACAATGTTGATATGGATAAATATGTACATTTGTAAGTAGTTCTCATCTTTCTTAAACTAGCCAGTGCAAATGTGAATCATCAGTAATGCAATACCCTCTGTGACGGATCAAGGATATTGGTTATTTACGGGGGAAATGTCACAATTCATAGAAATATGTATGTACATATATATGTAGTACAAGGTAAGACTAAACTAAAATATAAATACGCTACACATAAATATACTCTTGAGTTGCACATGCACCGATATATCTGTATTGGTACATTATCATACATAATGTATGTTGCGGGTGATCCACTTGGGAGCACTTCGGAAGTTTCATACATACTTATACATTCATTTACATACTACCGATATTCTGCTGGTGATTCAGCAGATCCATCATTCATTTTGAAACTGTACATTCTTTAGTTGAAAATCGCGAATGAAAACATGACGAAATTTATCTTTACTGCTCACTAATCTGTCGGAATTAGCTTTTTAATTTAATAGATAGATGGACATAAATAGATGGCCATAAATCAAATTGTGGCAACTTGATCAATCACAAAACTAGAATTTCCATAATTGGATGGTATTCCCGCTTTATTATGTCATACATAAATTAGATCTTCATAATTATAATTCGATAGCCGTACAAGAAGATCATTCCGTATTGCCGAATCAACTTGTGATCGAAAACCCGTACTGCTTAAATGTTTCATTATGTATATGTATGTGCACCTAAATGCTAACTAATCTTTAGTAAGTATTCAATCATGTCGGGATTTAACGTTTCCCTTTCATCAGATCAATGGAGTAGACGAAACGAACTGCAATAACTGATAAAAAACTACATAATGTACGCAAAACTGGAATTTCCCTATTGACCAGCGATTAACCGCTTATCTCCGCTTATCAAAGCACTACCACCTCTATTTATTCTACTCCTATGCGAACTAACCTTTGCATACATACATCTTATCATGCTAATCTTTCTCATATAAGAGCGCTCCAAATTCCCCACTTCTTTACACCGCTCCAGAAACAGCAATCCAATCGTATTTCCCTCCACTCCTCAGTTCCACCATGAAGTTGCCTCTCGTTCTCGCTGCTACCTTGGCAGTCGTTGCCGCCGGCACTGTCGACCCCGCCATCAGCCGCGCCATTCAAGAAGGCGCCACCGAGGCGATTCTCGAACTACCCCAGGTCATGGACCAGGTCGAGGCCAGTCGATCGCTCTCCTCCCTTTCCGGTGACGCCAAGGTGTCCGCCCTCGTCGCCACGTTGCAAGGACTCACCTCCGCTGCTCAGGCCCCCTTCGTCCAAATCGCTTCTTCCCTCGGCCTCGAGACCCAAACCTACTGGACCCAGATTCAGTAACTTAGACCGAAACTTCGGCTTAAGCTTAAGACTGTCTAAGACCGATCTTAAGATCGGTTTTACCCCCAATTCAGCACTTTTTTCAAATCGGTGTTTGATGGTCTTAAGCTTAAGACGGTTTTAAGAACGATTTCAAAAGGCGGGAGAGACTAAAGTCTGCCCAGCCTGCGTGGGATATATAATTTATCCACCACCGACCATCTCACTTTCTCTCACAACAACACTCGGTCGAATATTTGTTTTTGTTGACATTTTAAAAGCATGTCAGGTCTCTCTCCTTTCCTTACCACCACTTGTTATTTAACGTTTAACGACGACATTTTTTTGGGCTGATTAAAATAAAGTAGAATAAAATTTAAAGAACATGGATTTTTGAGTTCTATCTTTTAATTTTGCAAATTAGAATAAACATTTGTACAACTATTTATGATAGATTTAACGCATATTTAAAGTATTTGAAATCTAAACTATCGACCCTCTTCTCTACATCGACTCTGGCCTTATGGCGCTGGTCTAACGACGCCGGAAGAATCCAATATATCGTCGTGCTGATTTCCTGTCGTATTTGTCGTAATTTATATTTGGCTGCAACACAATGACAAATAAACAAATAAAGCCGTCATTAAATTAAACACCAATGAAGCCTGTGGATAAGAGTTGTTCATCTCGCTTAAATTTCGTTATTTCAGATGTATCAAAGAGAATTATTGCGTTGCTGAGGTTTTAATAGTGTCGTCTGTGCGATCCGGTATTACAATTTCTCTTAAATTGATGTGATGTTTGTTCCAAATGAGCCAGCGTCTTACGTGAGGCCAGCGCTACTCCATCCATTCAAACTTTAGGCTGAAAAGCAAAATACCATTTGTTAGATATGAATTAAGTCTCCTCCATGAATGAATTTTGCATTCTAATATAATTAAGAAGAAAATTGTCATTGTCATTGCCATTGCAATTTTCTAGCACTGGCTAATGCTCTGGCCAAAAAATATTTACCTTAAATTTGATTGTGGTAAACATTAATGATCTCGTCCCTCTCCTAGTCCGTCGGTTGGTTCGTCGTCATCTGCGAGCGGGATGTCCTTTTTATTCTTGGTAACACGATGTACCTCCCCTCCTGCTTATAATACGTTTATCACTGGGACCTGAAAACTGTTCTTTATGGGTCAACCTACATACTTGGACATTAAATGGAATCAGATTTTTCAAGTACCGATGGTGCCGTGCATAACATTACTCGTTTCTTGAATTTATTAAATCTCAATTTATAATCTTCCTCAGCTTATGATCTGCATAAGGGGTCAGCAACAAGGCTCCAAAGGTTCGGAATCTACTATAAGAGATAAATATTACTTGATGTCAGCGCAGGTAATTCTGCCAGCACATGTTTTAATTTTTTACCCATTCAAGAGACAACTTACGCCAAATTTCTTTTAAAATCTTAAGATGTTCTCCAACGCTGGTATGATTCCTATCGTCATTGCTTCCCGGCCACTGAGCATGCAAAATCAAGTGCATATTGATTATAAGTGTCGACAATCTTTCAATTTATGATATATGGTACTTATGTTCGCATACCGAAATTCATCGATTTAAAGTCAATAATTCCAACGTGTCCCATCACACATTTCATACGTATATACACGACTATGTGGCCATCGCACTGCTATTAGGGCTCTGTCAAAAAAATTGGACAGGGAAGAACTATCCGATATGCATGTAACTATTAAAATGACTAATTATGTAAATATTTGTTTGTTAAAATCTACATTATCTTCACCACATTGACGCTGGCCTCACGGCGCTGGCTTAATCCAATGCATCGGCTTGCTGAGTTCCTATATGTTTTGCTGTAAATAGAGAAACAAATTCGTTATAAAATTAAACACCTACTTAATCCGCGGAGATGAGTTATTCATTCACCTTGTGTAAGTTCCACTTCCTTGCGAGCAATATCCCGCATATTTGACTCGCATCAACTTTGTGTCCCCTCTTCGAAACTTAACTTTCGTTTTAATGTTAGTTGTTTTGGCTCCATGTGGAGGAAGGTTTAGAACGGAATCGAGGTTGACCTTTGCCATTCTAAAGGCTTAAAAACCTCACAAATAGATTCTGCTCCCCACGGGGGTAGTCCAAAATGTTTACCAACTTCGAAGTCACTTAATTATTCCAGTTTCTTTCTCTGCCGAACAACATGTCTTTCTTCCTCTAAGAATCGAAGGGGTTGTCACTGCACTGGCTGTTAAGGCTCTGGCAAAGGACTAGGAGAGGGGAAAAGTATCTGGCATTTACCCAACAATTAAAATTACTATTTAATTAAATATCTTATTTCCACAAAAACGACAAAAGGTAACATGTGTTATTCCTCTCGCAGACGTACACAAACTAAGTTCAAATCTCAAAGTTAGACAACTCCGGAGGAGGTTTGAGATTTGGGATAACTTTGGGCTGGCTTTGGTCTAACTTTTTGCTAATGAATTGACCTATTCACTAACTCGGTCTAAATTTTGTCTTGGGCTCAAATTTTGTTAGATTTTGTCTTAAGACAGGTTTAAACCGAGTTAGTGAATTGGATTTTGTCTATAGAATGTCTACAGACCAAGAATATTTCTTAGTAAATCTGGGTCCTGGGGATCCAACATCATCCTCGTCAAGGGTTTGACCCCCGAGACTCTCGCCTCCTTGGCCGCCACCCCCGGAGAATTCACCCTCCGCAAGGAAGTCACCGTCCGAATGAGCCCATCCATTGCTGAGGCGACCAACGCTACCCAGAACCCGCAATGGGGCGTTGCCAAAATCAGGGCACCCGAAGCCTGGGCGCGTACCCAAGGTGAAGGTACCGTCGTTTGCATCATCGACACCGGAGTGAATACCCGTACTACAACACTGCCGGACCAACTGACCAACAAGGACACGGATCTCACTGCGCGGGAACCGTCCTCGGACGTGCCAACGGTGTCGGTGTTGCCCCTGCTGCCCAATGGGTCGCCTGCCGTGGACTTAACCACCAAGGATCTGGAACAGAAGCTAACCTCATCTCCTGCGGCCCATGGGTCTTGTCGGCCAACCCGAGACCAAACATCGTCTCCAACTCGTGGGGTGGTGGTGCTGGGAATGCATTTTACAACTCTGTCATCTCTGCGTGGCGATCGGCTGGGATCATCCCAGTTTTCGCGATCGGAGGCTCAGGGGCAAACTGCAGGACGGTCGGGTCCCCCGGAGATCAACCCAACCTTATCTCCGTCGGTGCCACCACTACCACCGACGCCATGGCGACCTTCTCCCCCGAGGACCCAACGCACAAGGGGCACTCAAACCAGAAGTCTCCGCACCAGGAAACAACATCGTGTCGTGCGGGACTGGGCCTAACAACTACGTCACCATGTCCGGAACTTCAATGGTAGGTTGCACTGAATACTTTAGTTTATGAGAGATTGGCTCATTTTTTTTAATTTCCTGATAATACAGGCCACCCCCAACACCGCTGGAGCCATCGCTCTTCTCATGTCTGCCAACCCAACCTGGGGATATGACCAGATCTTCACTGCCCTCACGACCACCCCAGCCCACCCCACCTTGTCCAATGCTGATAGAAATTGTGGACTTCCAGGACCTGGAGATATCCCAAATCAAGCTTTCGGTAAGATTTTCTACAATTGACTTGCCACATCCAGTGAAGACCGGATAATGTCCAATGAAGACGTATTGAAAATATTTTGTGAATTTTAGGTTACGGACGTATCGATGTTGCTGCTGCTCTTGGACTTTAAATTGAGTGATCAATACAACTTGTTTTAGTCAAACCAAATTATTTTTGATTGGACTATCCTAAGAAATAAAAATTTAAATAAAAAATATTTTCAAAAATAATCAAGTTAGAAATACTTACATATTCGTATTGCAAAGCATGATAATTATGTAAGTTTTATTTTTAACATTTTAAAATTCATTTAAATCATATAAATTTCCGTGGGTCAAATGGTGGCAAATATTCATATGCCAATCTTATGCAGAGAAATAGAAAGGACAGAGTCTAGATGTACATACATATGTCGAAACATCAAAAATGTAGTGTTCGTGCGAATTTAGATATCACTTGTTGCAATCGAAGTTTAATTGCAACATTGCATTTTACGATTCAATTATTGAATCGTTAAATACAATGGTTCTATTGAATACATTATGAAAGAGATTACAACATGGGGAAGTTGCGCATGTAAATGTAAATTGCTCCTCAACCTGAACGAGATATAATATTACATATTGGTTCTCAAAAGTATTGGGGGCTATTTTGCGCACGATATTTTTTGCCAAGGGATAACCGTGGACTAATTATCCAGGAATTTTTTACAGCCAAAGTTCTGAATGAAATATTTTCTACTCCATTAGTTTGGCTGTAAAAAATGCCTGGATAATTAGTCCACGGATATCCCTTGGCAAAATATTGTACACGATACCTTGCGCAAAATTGACCACCAGTACTTTTGAGAACCCACTACAAATATGTGACAACTATAGAACAGATTTGATCCGTTTGAGCCTGAATTTGACGGATGAGGCCACCCAGGTAAACAAATCAGACAAATTTCTTTCCTCAGAAGTAACTTTCACGTATATCAATATCCATATCCATATACAAAACAATCCCTAGCAGACTCATAATTTTTCAAGGATTCTACCCTTCGAGGAACTCAGTTTTAAAAAGTATATTTCTCGGAGACCCGTGACCCTCTGACGCTCTGCACCTTTTAAACCTCATGAGTACCTCTGCACTCAATAAATTGTAATCAGTATGTCTGTTAATAATGTTTAACCATGAGTATGTAAAGCGTGTAAGCGTGTAGTATTTATGTCATGATTGTCATATGCCATGTCTGCCCCCTTCCTTGTACAAATCTGTAATTCGAGAAGACAGAGCTCTCCCTCGGAGAGCACACTTGCTAGTTTGGGAAATCGAACCGAACCGAACCGAAAAAATATTTTTTTAAAAATTAGCCGAACCGAACCGAACCGAAAAAATATTTTTTTAAAAATTAGCCGAACCGAACCGAACCGAAAAAATAATTTTTTAAAAATTAGCCGAACCGAACCGAACCGAAAAAATAATTTTTTAAAAATTAGCCGAACCGAACCGAACCGAACCATCAATGTTTAAGAACTTTCCCGAACCGAACCGAACCGAACCATCAATTTTTAAGAAAGTTCCCGAACCAGTAAATTAAGAAAAAATTCCCGAACCGAACCAATATATTCCAATTTTGTTCCCAGCAGATGGGGCAGCATCAGAAAAACCATCTAATATTGTTCTTTATGATGAAAAACACTCGACGTCATCATTGCGATCTTATTAGCAATGAGCAATGACGTCCAGGGTTGTATAATAAATAATATACAGGAGTAGTTGGACAGTCTCATTTAATCGAACCGAACCGAACCTACAGTTTTTTAAAAATTTCCCGAACCGAACCGAACCAGCAATTAAAAAAAATTCCGAACCGAACCGAACCGAACCAGCAATTTTTTAAAAATTTTCCGACCAGAACCGAACCGAACCAATTTTTTTTCTTAAACTCACCGAACCGAACCACAAACCGAACCGGGTTCGGTTCGGTTCGGGACTTCCGAACCACTAACTAGCAAGTGTGTCGGAGAGTCATGATTTAGCTTCCGACCAGTCAACACTATTCTCTCAATTGGCTATTCTTTCATATGATCTGAAATAATTCTACTGTATAAACTTAAATCCCATTTGACCAAGTAAACACATCAATTTTAAATTAGTAAATCCAGTTTGTTCCCTGCCTATTCATTTGATAAGTGAACCATACCATTCACACATAAATTATCACTCCATCTCAAAACACCAACACAATTATCATTTCTCATTCTATTCAATTCCATTGACGTAATTCCAGAGATAAGGTGTCCAAGATAGATAACAGCAACTTTTAAGTGGAATTTTTGTATTAAATTAATATTCATTTGGTTTTGAACGAATCATTGTAAAAACGGATTTTAGTGTTAACACACAATTGAAAAATTCACAGTGAATGATAGCTGACGTTCCTCTCAAAATACATACTTCAAAGGAAGTAAGTTAGTATCCTAGAAGCGAAAATCCTAAAAAAAATCATAATAGATTACCCAAAAAATTAGGTGTGGCTATGCATTTGTGTATATGTCGGATTTAAATAAATGTGTCAGGAATTTATGTGTTCAAAATTTCCAAGCCATAATTGTCACACCCTTTTAATAACACTTATACTAGCGATTTATACTCAAAAGCCTTACCATCAGATCGGCGATTTTGGCCATCAGTAAGATAAGGATAGATGGCTCAGTTTAAACGCCTCAAGTATAGTTCGCTTTTTGTCCCCCCTACATATGTATGTAACACTGATTTTAATATCGAAATGTGTCAAAATTAGTAATTCATTTTCAACATCCAAGAATACAGAACAAGATGAGTACTGATTCCAATAAACTAGCCTGCAGTGCTATTGCCGTTACCACCGGAATAATTGTTGGCTACCCGTTCGACACTTTAAAGGTTTGCGGTACATATATGCACAAATTAAATGACTGGCTGTAAGTATACAATCTACTTGTATTCGTAACGCAACAGACAAGACTTCAAATTCTGGGGCGTAAATCCCTTACCGCAAAAGCATCACATAAACCTTATTACCCTGCCTTGTACTCCAGCTCCTTGGATTGCCTGATAAAAACGGTCCGACACGAAGGAGCACAAGGATTGTTTAAAGGTTGCTGCCAGCTATTTTGATCCCTAGTTCCGATAAATTCTGCAGTTGTGTATGTAAATACCACAGGAGTCACAATAACCTTACTGGGCCAAGCACCCACATTTTGTCTGGGATTTATTGGCATTGATATTGGGAAAATTATAGCAGAACGCATGCTCCCATCCACCGAAGGGGCCTTTAGCTTTTCTAATTGGTCAGTCGCCACAAGTATATCGGGTGGGCTGACAACTCTTTTAATGGCACCGGCTGAAAGGATAAAATCCATCTTGCAAATCCAAGCCGTTGGAACAACGCATCGCCACTACAATAATGGGACTGTGTTAAGCAACTATGGCGTACGGGTGGAATTCGTAACTTGTATAAAGGGATTGGAATCACGTATGTGCGAGGAATTACGCAAGCTGGCGTATATATGCATTGGGACGTGTGACACAATTACTGCAATGATGACGCCATCCAGTGGGAAAATGAGTCAGACTCGAGCAATAATTACTCGTTGTTTGTGTGGTATGCTAGTGATGGCTGCAATTTTACCTATCGACACTGTCAAAACTATTATTCAGACAGGTTAGTATTTCAAATTTTGCAGAATATCTAACCGTCCATATGCATAAATATATGCTTAAATTTGTAGCACCTGACGGTACCACGAAATCTACCAAACAAGTCGTAACCCACACGTTAACAACGGATGGAATACCAGGATTTTACAAAGGACTTGTTCCCATCCTGAAGCGAGCCATAATTTTTAACATTGTTACGTCTAGCTCATTAACATGGATGCATACTATTTTGGAAGAACGGAGAGTTAAAAACATCTAAAATTATCTGGTATAAAAAGTGTAGAATGGGAAATAAAAACGTCTCAATACAGCTTTGTAACAAATTATTAAAAATTCTGCTTATTTACTACACATATTTCAATCACAATTTTGAACGTCATTAGCAATTTTGGAAACAAGGCTACATACTTTCCAATTTTTTCGCAAAAACAATAATGAATTGTTAAAAATAATTCTTATACTTTAACATGAATAAGAAAATGATAATGGTTGGTTCAAGACACCGGGTTTTGAACACGAGGTCGAGGCCCCTTATAATATTGATAATTGGTACGATATGCATCTTGCTTCGTATTTTATGGACCACCCATAATAAAAATCAGTAATTTACATTACCTAACATGACCTGCAACTCGTCGCAGTCCAACCTCTTTGTCTGATCAAGCTCCACCAACTTCGCAATTACTTTGACCCAAACGGAAAATTTGGCCTGTACAAGTCCCTTCAGATACAATGACCGTTCCGAATTTCGAACCAGCCTTAGCCTTTCAACCACTCGAAACATCTCATACTCTTCCCCGCCGCGTTTCACTAATTCCAGGAAGACCACCCCCAAACTGTACATATCCGTTTTTGTCGTGTAACGAGAACCCCGCCACATTTCAGGACTCCGGTAACGTTCCGTACCGACTTGTCCAGTGTTACCACCAGCGTGCCTATTGAGTTCGGTGGTTAAACCAAAATCCCCGATTTTCCAGATACAAACACCATCCGGATTTTTCTGACAAAAAATATTCCCCGGTTTCAAATCTCGATGTATAAAACCTTCCCCGTGGATGTGTTTCAAACCAGTAGTGATATCTTTAAAAATAACGGCGGCATGTCCATTAACCACGCTGGGGATTTGTGCGTAGGCCAGGAATGATTTCAAAGTAAAGTGACAAAGTTCCATTTTAATGAAAATATTACTACTTGGATAAAAATTGCACCATGCCAAACTGTAACTTTCTTCCAGTAATTTTAGAACATAGGCGTGAAGCTCAATACTGTTTAATTTTTCGGGATTGCGACCCTCCGCTTCCACCCAGTAATTGATGTACCGCACGACATTCCTGTCTTGGAGTTTGCTCTGAACAAGTATTTCGTTCAAAAGTTTGGGCAGCAAATTTGTGTTCCGAGTGGAATTGGATGCAGTCGCAGAACTGCTGGGTGCATTTGTAGAAGAACTGGCGGATGCACAACTGAGAATGAGCGTTTTTCGAACGTCGACACACTTGACGGCGATGTACGGGTAGACAAAGTCATTGGGATCGTAAACTTTGTACACTTTTCCAAAAGATCCTTCACCCAAGAGGTCCATGCATTGTAGAGACTCGTCCGTCATCCAAGGTTTTGCTATGACTTGAGTACTCTCGTTGGTATGGTCGGTATCAATTTGGGAAAACCTTTTTCTGAATTCGACTGATGGCTCTGTACGTAAAAAGGAAAATGGTGTATCAGTATCGCTGCTGTTCGTGTAAAAGTTTTCGGATGAGAAACTAGTTACGAACGTACATACACTGTTAGAAACCTGGTAAAGACCGTCTATAATTTTTTGATATTAAAGTTGCAACCGCATTGTACAGGGTAAAAATTAAATACCGAGCTTTTACCACACAGTATTATGCACTTATCAATACAACTTTGTTGGAGTTATATACATATGTATGAATACCGCTTGGTATTATTTTAATACTGGATTTCTAAGAGTGTAAGAGTTGTCGAATGAAAATGTTGAAAAACGTGACACCGTGTTATTGAATCTCATACATACATATTTGCTAAGATTGAATGGGACAACTTTATGTTTCCTCATGGTTTCTCAATCGACAACTTTGGCATGAACAGCACTGATAATTACTCGGTATCAAAATAAGGAACAATAAGAAATACACTTGTACCATTTCGCTTCACGACGACAATTTTTTGTCTTCTACGATGCATAAAATGCAGAACTGTAGCAGCGACGACAAAAAGAACCAGGATGAAGAACATGATTAAGATGGAAAGTCTACTGTGGGTGGGGTGACTATTTTCGTCTCTTTCCTCTTCACAGTGCGCCACCCCATCAGCAAGTGGAACACATGTCGACTTCGCTTGGCAGAAAAATTCGCCTTCTTTGCATTTGTACAGACGCGAGCAGAAAACTTCGTTTTCGTCAGTGCCATCTCTGCAATCACCGCCACGATTGCAGAGTTTCGTTAAAGGGAGACATTTCCCATCGTCGCAGGTAAAACGGTCTGAGCCGCACCTGCCGAAAAAAGTCTGGAATTTAGAAGGCTTGCAATGAAATTAGTGTATTTACCTTGACTAAAGTTTGTACCGAATACCGTACAGTTTTTGAGATGCTATAAAATATCTTGCGACATTAAGCATATGCATCATACTAGTTTATCAGCTTTGTGACTAAATATACTCACGTCAAACTATTCAGAAAGTTAAACATAAACATAAACAGAAAAGAAACATAAACAGTTACGTAAGTATGCAAATCATAAGATATGTAAGTTTTCAATTTTCGTGATTTGCGAATTTCCCGAAGGTTGTCACGAGTATGCACGACTATGCACCATTTATATTTAAATACCGTTCATTATTTCGAATCCATTTTAAGACAGGTTCAGACCACAAGAAGAAATAGTAGACGGCACCAGGGCGACAGACTCCGGAGCCATTGCTGCTAAGATAATCGTTGGTTTGACCGATGAAAAAGTATGACCCATTGACCATTCTGACAGCACCGACATCTGCCCAGATACAGCTCTGTGCTTTATTATCTACATAAATTTATTAGTAAAACACATCAAATTATTAGTTTAAGTTGAGTATTCATGTAGGTATGTACTACGTGATTATCTGATTATGGTATGTGAATTAAAATTAGACCTAATTTTGTGCGCGTTTTTTACGAAGAATTGGGCCTAAGTATAAAACATCTACTGTAGAGAAATTGAACGGTTATTCACTTCGATTATTTAAGCAATTTTAATATTTCTCATGTCTAAAGTCCACTACAAACGCAACGAGTCCACATTCAAGTTGTTTTAGACCGCCTCATGAAATTGGTTGGGGTTAAATATGAACCGTCTTAAACTCAACAAAGGTGAAGGGCTAACATTTAGTGCAAGAACTGCATAAAATTGCGGATACATAGCTTGAATTGGAAATCAAAATCTGTAAATTTCTCCCACACGAGTGAATAGCCATTTCCAACCAAAATTCAGAAAGCTAACCTTGATCAACCGTCGCACAAAACCGATTTTCATAAACCGATTTGGTCGAAGTTTTTTCCCACCTTGATCTGCAATATGTCTGGTTCTGGATACTAAGGTTTTGGTAGACTTGGAAATTGGAATCCTTTTGCCACCCGGTCAGTAAAAAAGGTTTATTATTAGTCCAGTCGAAAATTTCGGCTTGGTTAAATGATCCTGCTTTCAGTGGGAGGCAAATGGGGTGAACATTTCTGGAAATGTTGACCGGTCGATCGAGATGGAAAATAATTTGATTGTTTTTTCTTTTTGTCCAGTGGTCCACAGTGTATCCAGGGTAGACAGATATGTGACTAATCTAGAATATGTATAACAACAATCCTATGTAATTACTTAGTTATCTACGGGGACGTTCGCAAACTTTATAACGCAAAGAGGGGTGATTGGGTGGTCAGGGTCCAATGATAGAGTGCCTATGGGACACGTTAATAGGGGGTGAGTGGTACATACAGGGTGGTTACAATGTCACGCTACAATGGAAAATTTTTCAATGGGAAAACCCCTAAATCTCCATTAGTTAGATTTTGGCTTGAGATTTTTATAATTCTTATCAAAACTGATGGAAAACTGATGACGAAATTCTTAAAATATTGAATTTTAGAGACAAAATTTCGGTAATTAATGGAAATTTGCGAATTTTTCTCATCGAAAAATTTCCCATTGTAGCGTGACATTTTAACCACCCTGTATATAAAAAAATTTGCGTTACAAAGGTTATGAACATACCCAACGTGGCCACCACGTTAGATAGTAACAACGATCTGTAGTGTTAGATACTTTAAATTTTTGATCTTCACGGTCCAAACCGCTGTTCCAATAGGTGGACCCCACAGTCGCGCTGTACGATTCGAATGGGTAGACGGTCTTATCGGTGCCTATAAAGTAGCTGGTTGCTGTATGGATAAAAAGATGTACGTATTTAATTATTAACTTGTGCCAGGATGGTAGGAGTTATCTCAGTAGTGTGCTCGGTATTTGTCGTATTTTTATTTAAATTTACTGATGAAACCCATATACATACATAGTCGGGAACACTCAAGTGTCAACAGCCAGTGTCAACAGTGATTGCTAGAAAACTAAGCCACAGAATTAAAATCCGATAAGTGCATTAGATTCGCCATGCGATTTACATTATGATTCACTATGGACTTTGTAATTTTTGAACATCTGGATGAATATACAGGAAATTGAAGAGAAGCGGGCGGCGATAGTTTTTCACAAAAAAAAATCGAAGAAAAACAGTGAATTTGACATGTGCTGAAAAAGTCAAAGGTGTACTTTAATTTAGCCCAACGGACTATAAAAACATTCATGGGGACCGAATCGACTAAGAACAGTCGAAGAAGAATTTTTTGAAAACCTCCAAGGACCACACCCATCGTGAAGCCTCTCAAGCCTGGAATCCGAAGAAATTCACGAAATTCCAACGGAAACCGGGCTCACTGCTGACAGTGTCGACGCAAATTATCCAATGAGTGCTCAAATTGAAGCTTAGGCTTAAGGCTTTGAAATGTGGTACTTGCTACATCCTGATCGTACCCCAAAGGAAAGCCAGATTAAATAAATGCAGGAGTCACCTCAAGCGGTACGCTTCAAAAAAGTGAGCAGGATTCTTTTTAAAAATGAGGAGATTTTCACATCGGAAAAATCTTTTAACAAGCGAATTGTCCTAATCTACGCAAAATCGGTCAGAGACATCCCCCGATATAGATAAAATGTCAGAAAGTCACATTATCCAGGTTTTTTGATGATTTTGGCAGGTGGGAGCTAATTGGGGTAATTTCTCTACATTTTGCTGAAAATTGGGGGGAGGTGGGGGAATCAAATTTCTTAAAATATGTTTTTGAGTCCGTGGTACATCCCCTAAGTGAAATCCAATTCGATGGAATCGATGGGACCTCTCAGCAGGACTCAGCACGAACTTATAGTGCAAAAAATGACCCAAGCGTAGCTAAAAAAACAAATTCCGGTCTTTATCTCCAATCAGAATTGGTCATCATCCTTGATGGATTTGAACCACCGGAATATGAAAAATGGTCAAAGTTAGGGGCAAAGGTGTGTTCTAAGCCCCGTAGAAGTGCGGAGGCTTGGAAAAAATTTCTGACCCCGGAATGCCACAAAATGTCCCTGGAATCTGTGCGTAATTCCATCGAGGAGTGCCGTCTCGTCTTCAGCGTGGCATTGCCGTAGGAGGAGGAAATTTTTAAGACTAGAAATTGTTTTTGAATTGAAATTTATCTGGCTTTTCGGTAAAATTAATCAAAAATTGCTAAGTTGAAATTTACAAAAGTAATACAGCTATATGTCATTGACACTTGAGTGTTTCCGACTATGTACATATGTAGTACGATTGCGGTAATGTACTTAAATAGCGTAACAAGTATATAAACAAGTATGTATGTTCGTAGGCGTGCTTTGCACTGTTTAACTTGAATAGTTTTAATATTTTTTTGAGAAATATGATACTTCTAAAACAAATATTGACTTCTTCAAAACTTTAATACAGAAATTATTGTACATACGCATTTATTATTCGTAAATGTATGGATGTACATATTTATCAGCATATTCGACTTCCGATTTCCGCATTTAATACGAATTTCGCAAAAAAATCGATAATAATTTCATACTTTTAGTATTTGCTATAATGATGGTGATTTTTTGCAATTATGTAGATAAGTACATTGGCGCTAGTTGGTAATGATTGAAGTATAAACGCAGCTATCGCATGTATAGATAGCATAATTGAGTGATCTAAATAGGGGATTATAGTTTCACCTACCAGAACTTATCATCGTGGGGGAAATAAGTATGCCTGATTTGATGACAACATCATTTAGATATCGTATTTTTGCAGCCCAAGGAACCGAAATTTTTGGAATGCCTCGAGAATCTAGTCCAATTCGAAAGTTCGGCTGTCCACAAAGTTCCTGAGAATATATTTTAGAAATTAAATATCTTAACGTATTCATATTTACGAGAATATAATTTGAAAATGTGCATACATTACAAAAATTCCATTAAATAATAAAATTATCTCGTAACGTAAATTATTTAGTCCGGGATTAAACTAAATAAAACGAAAATATAGGAAACTACGCGCTACTAAGGAGGGGAGCTTGCGAGGTTGATAATAACAGATCTCGATGCCCTTTGGATATGTGATAGGGTCCCATGAGTGTACTAAAACCCTGAAGTGGTTTGACTCCATGGCCACATTTGCGCCCGCCACACCCACTCAAAAATGACCAAAAAACGCTTCCACTCCAGTTTTCACTCACTCAAATCCACGTCAAAAATCCAATTTTACTCGGATTTTGAAATTTCTTTCATCATTACACTCCCAGATAGTTGCTTTCTTCAATCCAATATCAAACCCAATTTTTTCGAAATTTTTAGTATTTTTAAAATTTGAAATTCTGAATGAGGATTGTTGTAGTAATCAACAACTCAAATTACGCCTGCGAAATAATCATCAGCAAAATTGAGTTTGATATGGAATTGAAGAAAACAACTATCTGGGAGCGTAATGGTGAAAGAAATTTCAAAATCCGAGTAAAATTGGATTTCTGGCGTGGATTTGAGTGAGTGAAAACTGGAGTGAAAGCGTTTTTTGGTCATTTTTGAGTGGGTGTGGCGGGCGCAAATGTGGCCATGGAGTCAAACCACTTCAAGGTTTTAGTACACTCATGAGACCCTATCACATATCCAAAGGGCATCGAGATCTGTTATTATCAACCTCGCAAGCTCCCCTCCTAAATGTAGACGACGTTTTAGGAAACAGTAGTAATTTAAAATAAAATGATATATTTCCTAGAAATTTAAGTCCTTGTCATTAGCCTTGTTTTGTTGTTTAACTCGAAATTGTCAAGGATGATACAAATTCGGATTCCTTATGTGCAATTGCTTTTAGGAAAAGTGGGACCTTTTAAGTGAAAAGTGAAAGTGTAAAATTGCATAAAATTCGTCCTACTAATTCCGTACTTTTCCGAATGAACGGTACATATGTACATATGTATTTCATTACTAAGGACGAGACTGTGTTTATGGATAGTAAAATATGTATGCACTTACCTCAGAATTACTTGTAACAAATTTGTTAAAAAAGAAAATAAACAAAATGTGATTTAAAAAGAGTGACATTTTGATATTACTTATAATATTTAGATGTTCCGAAATTCAGACTCATACCATGTTTAACTCCAAAATGAAATAAATCATGAGTGAAGTTCATTAAAGGCGTTTTTTGTTATTATATAAATACATACATAGCTACATAAATACGTTGCTAGGTATGTTGCTAAAAAGAATTAAAAATTATTATACGCATACATATGTAAGATGTTTTACATATGTACCAACTTGCATAATATAGAACTTGTTAGTGCATACGCAAATCATCTTTTGATTTCTGAGTAACCTTCTTCAAGTCTGATTGTCCAGGGTTCCTTAGACATTTGCTCTTATGTAGGTGCAAGAAAATTGTACTTTTTGCCAGTAAAAGTGCAGTTCAATCAATCATGCCAGATAATCTGTGCCAAGTTTACCGTTCGTAATTGTACAGGACAAATATTTAAAAAATAGAATTTGCTAGTTAAGCATACATAAACATACATTTATGTACATACGTCTATGTGTTTACCGCTGAAAAAAAGTATTTTTTCGTAGTAAAAAAACGTGTGACATTATAAATACGTGACTATTTTGAATGTCTTCTGTGACAATGGAACAATTTTTATTGGTTGCATTATGTATTTAAAACATCGAAAATAAAAAAATACACTACAAAAACATTATGTTAAAAACCCTGGTCATGAATGTATATAAATAAATATGTAGTTTCTTATACATGAAAATTAAAGATATAAAAGTATGCTAAAGCTTTTGCTAACCTCATCCGGCCTGCACTCTAAATGAATTTGATTAAAATTTGCTCAAGACTGACTAATATTTGCGATCACACAACAATGTTGTATAAAATTTATGAAAGTTAAAATTCATTTTAGGATTTTCACTTTGACTCAACATTCACTATAAATTTTAACTTCATTGGGTAAATTTGACACGACCAGTTGTATCATCTCAAATTTTACTAATCCTAAGCATTTTATTTAGAGCGTGACAGTCTTGTGCACTTCTACATATGTACATACCTACATTATATATAAACTTATTCCGCGTATACGTACATAACTTTTTCATACATTTGATGATGTTAGCAAAATGATAATAATGTGCTCAACTCACTCCGCGCATACAATTTTTACGCCAAATGAAGAAGACAATTTGATACTTACATGCATACATAAATATTAAGTAAATACATTACATAGATACGGGTTGCTAATAGAAGTCTATCGATTAATATTTCCTAGCTCATACATATATATGTACATACGAACACTTGAGCCACTTGGTGAATGAGGCATGACAATTTTACAGATAAACGAACACTGCGAAAATATTCACACAAGGATTTCGTGTTACATAAGAATCCAATCCTTTGTTTGATGTTTGTTACGTGGAAACATTCCACAAGTTGTGACTCAAAATTTGTGACGTTTCTATCGTCTTTATGACGTCTAGTTTAAGACACTGGTACTAAAAATACTATGACAGGCTCGTTACATATTCTTAATAAATTTGTATAATTATTGAGAGGAAGCAATATATAGATGCTGTTTGGAAGACCAGATGAAATTTTGTTTTTTAAATCAACAAAATTATTATTAAAGTGCATTTGCATCATACTTAAAAATCCGCTTTTTTATTTACATAATACGTCATAAATTTCTGAACTTTTTATAACATTGTAATCACAACATTTGTGGAAAGTATTTTTTACACAGCAAAAAACTTTTAGAAGTAAATAATGTGGTACTTTGACAAAATATACACAAACCATCTCAAATTTCATAATTCTCATTCGTAGCTAATTATGTATTTATATATTTATCTATCCGTTTGAGCCTGTATGGCTGAACATTCAGGATCAATTTTCAATGCAATCAAACCATCATCAAAATCCCCACACGCTGCGATGACATTTTTTCTAAATTGTTCCGCCCACTCAATCCACTCCTCAACCTTGTTCATTTGCCGCCAATGCGAAGAAAGATTCATAGCTTGGTACACGGACGAAAGTACGAATCCATTATTTTTGCACACTTTGTGCATATTTTCTAAAATGAAGATGCACCCCTTTGTATCGTGCCGCTCGGATAGCGCGGCCCCCACCATTTCCACTTCCGGCGTAAGTAGAGCCATATTCGTATCTCCGTATTTTTTCTTCCTTAATTTCACTATCCTTTGAACACGGTCAAAATTTCGGTTCGTTGTGGCAGGTAAATCTGAGCTTGGAGATACCAAACTTTCCCTAATTTGCTGCAGTAATTGAGCAATTTCCGCCTTGATTAAAGGATCTTCTTCATCCTCCATTTTACAAGCGCGACAACCACATTCAAAATTACGCGCCTTCATGACCTCCCTTCTTCCCGGGACGGTCGCTTGCCAATAACTAATTAATATCTCGTCCCCTTTGGGAATATTTTTAACCGCGCGAACAACCAAAATGTCCCCGTACACGGCGTAATTTGCATTATTATCTAGACAGGAATGGTTTAAGTAGGATGGGAGGATCCATAACCCGGCAAAATTTGGATTTCCCATGCTAATCAAGGAATCATCTCGCTTAGAAGTGAAGCCATTATAGTCAATAATATTTCGAATTGTTAGAGTGATATCGTCACTTGATTGAGATTCTTGCTGACCTGTGTATAGCTTTAGTAGCTCAGATTTTAGGGATGGATCAAGTTGTAGCTTATCATAGATAAGCCCGCCCAACGCGTCGGTGTGCTCGAGCTCGACACTTTTATCTCTAAGGTGAAAGTTCTTGAAATCTTGGACGTCTTGGTCGAACACGATGCAAAATGCTTTACTGCAAATTATGAGTGATCCGACCGGGATATTTTCCGTCGCCACGATTCCGCGTCCTTTTCCCGGTATTGGAACAATCTCGATGGGACCGCGGTAATCGGCAATCTCATGGCGGGCCTGGTGTGGGAGGGACATTAGGGTGGAGGCCTTGATATGACCGAGACTTTGGGATAGCGTTATGGCTGCTTTGTCCGCGAGGGAAGGAATTTTGAATTTTTCGGTAAATTGGTGCGCTTTGTGGTATCGTGATAAGCCCCAGAGTGCTTTAACTTTGCGGTACAAACATTTTTCGTGGGTTGGGTCGGTCGAGAGGACGGTCTCGGCGTCGTGCAAGGCTAACGAGTACAGGCCGTAGTTGAGATAAGCGGCGGCGCGGTTGGAGAGCAGGTCGATGTTGGAGGGGAGGAGGGTCAGTCCTTGGGTGTAGGTGCGGATCGCTTTGCCATAATTTCTTTGGGCGAAGGCGGTATTACCGACGCTTTTACAGCCGAGGAGGATCGAGGTGGAATCCATTTTTATGAGGGGGGCGATGATCTGAATTAAAATCGGGTAAAAGTATTAAATTCTCATCTTTTTCAGTTAATGCAGCTTAGTTAGAAATAACGAGATTTGCCCAAGGTTGAGTATGTAAAATACAGGATGACATCGCAATTGGGTAAAATTTATCCCTTGGATAAATTTTTCCAATTATTGTGTCATTCCCTATTTTACTCAACCTTGGACAAATTTTAGTTATTTTTATGTAAAGTGTAGGTAGAATTTCATGACATTACAGTTTTACATATATATGTATGTTACTTAATAAAATCTTTTCACGGTAAGAAATACATATGTACGAACGTACGCTTTATTTAAATACTCATTATTTTGCAAATATGATTCTGCGTAAATGTACATACGTACATAAGTACATACATGCATATTTAAATATATGAATTTGAATAATAAATTAGGAATCACATGAAATAAAATGGCTTTGACTGGTACATATAAAATATTATGTAAATTGTACCCAAGATCAGAAGTTCGTGAATTATTTGTCTCTCAATTTACTCTCAAATTTACTAATAAATCAGTTCAGCTTTTAAATTAATAAAATTACGAAAATTGTATTTACCTGACCATGTATTTTATATTTTAACTATATACCCACTGATTTTACTTTACTTTTCATGAAGTTTAGTCGAACATATGTATTTTGCAAGCAGAGAGGATTTATTTATTATATCTCGGGTTCCCTCGTCTGCATTTAGTTGGTTGGATCGATTTATTGTATGCCATCCATATACAAGATGGGAAAGGGTTAAATTCTTTGTTAACTCCAGTGGTGAAAATGTGTGCAGATTGTACATAAATATGTGCATACATACGTATTAGTATTAGTACATACGCCTGTACTGGTCCCATGTATCTGTAAAGGATAATATCTGCATGTGAACATTATACACAAAAAGAATAATTTTCAACGGACAACCGTAATGTAAATATGACATGGAAGACGCGACTTTTGCAATGCAATAAAACTGTTTGTCTGGATGTACATACATCTATGCGTACTGTGTGTAAGTGCATTTGTATAGAAATATGCACATAAGCTGAGAATGAGTAGATTTCAGACAATTTTGCCTAAGTAAGCATATATATTACAAGCCTATTACTAAGAAATTTTTTTCTCAACAAATTTTTTAACTTTGATACACGCACTTAGGATTAAAACAAGTGATAAGATTGAATTTAGATTGCATCAACTGTTAAAACTAGTTTGATTAAGTTTTGTCTCCCAAAAAATATGACATTTAAGTAATGCATTTATGTTTGAGTAAAATAAATATAAAAATTAATTATATGTATGTCTGAGATAAGTCTTCAAATGCGGGTCATATATATGTATGTATGTCTGCATGAATATTAAATATGTGTCTGTATAATTTTAACAATACACAACGTTATCCCAAGTGCACACTGACATTAGTAAATATGTACATAAGTTCAGAAAGGGTGCAATGAACTCTTTTTAAATTTGTCAAGCCGTTAAAATCCTGAGAAAATGGACGGGTTTAAGGGAGGTGCACGATTCCTTAGTGGAAGGGTTGGATAGTGATGAAAGCTGTCAATCTCTGTGATGCCTCGACTTTTCTGGACATGGGTAATAAAAGATTAATAAAATAAATGTACATACATACATACCTACATATATACGTATGCAGCATACATATATGTTGTTCTTAGTGCATATAACACATTTATGTTTATGAGTCAATAATAATTGTCATATACATTATCTATGACTGTATACACTACTAGAATATAACAAATACATGTGTATTTATGTGTCTTGTTATTACAAAAAGCGTTATTCACTTTATGCATATAGCCATATATACATACGTACGTATGCAGTCTTCAAATGTGTGTAAGTATCTAAATAGAAACACATTTATAAATCCCTGTAACATACAATACGTAAGATAAATACAATATGTATGCATTTATGCATCAACGTATAAACGACTAACGTATATAAACGTATTTGTAGGTATGTACACGTTTTAACGAAATGTTACTTCAAATAGGAACAAGATTCCCATTGTAAATTCTAACCATTCATATCTCACCCAAAAGTTAAATTGACAGCCTAAATTAAATTGACAGTTAAATTGATACCTTGGGGCAACTTGAGATTGTATTTAATATTGGAGTATCATTCGTTTTTTAGCGAGCGAAGCGAGCAGGTTAGGTTCAACTAGGTACGAGAAAAATGGGGAATGCTTAGCTAGCAGTGCAGAATACCAAGCTGGCTCATACTCCTCCTAGTTACATACCTTCAATGTATTAGACTTTCGGGCCGGTTAAAATTCTAGATGCCCATAGGGACTTAATTTATTTTTTGCGGTATTGGGCTAAAATTCAAAATTTAAGCATTTGTGATCTTCCTATGCATGACAAAACAAGTTGTTTCATCGTTTGACTTGTTTTTCGCCATGCTAAGGCCGCCCTACTTGGAGTTGGGCGATTGGGTTGAAATTTACAATATAAGCATTTTTGCCCTTCCTATGTATAAAAAGCTCAGTTTTTTCAACATTCGACGATTTGTCATGCATAGGAAGATCACAAATGCTTAAATTTTGAATTTTAGCCCAATACCGTAAAAAATAAATTAAGTCCCTATGGGCATCTAGAATTTTAACCGGCCCGAAAGTCTAATACATTGAAGGTATGTAACCAGGAGGAGTATGAGCCAGCTTGGTATTCTGCACTGTTAGCTAGCCAACCTAGCTGGAAGAGCTACCTAACCTAGCTAGCTAGCTAGCAGAGCTACCTAGCATAGCTAGTTAGCAGAGCTGCCTAGCCTAGCTAGATTGCAGACCTACTTAGCCTAGCTAGATTGCAGAGCTACCTAGCCTAGCTAGATTGCAGAGCTACCTAGCCTAGCTAGATTGCAGAGCTACCTAGCCTAGCTAGATTGCAGAGCTACCTAGCCTAGTTAGATTGCAGAGCTACCTAGCCTAGCTAGATTGCAGAGCTACCTAGCCTAGCTAGATTGCAGAGCTACCTAGCCTAGCTAGATTGCAGAGCTACCTAGCCTAGTTCGCTGGGTTAGCTAGCTACCTAGGCGGTATCTATCCTAGCTAGCTAGGTTGTAACTAGAATAACAGGCTAGGTTACATCCAGCCTAGCTAGCTAGGTTGGCTAACTAAGCATTTTACACTTCCCGTACCTAGTTGTACATAATCTGCTCGCTTCGCTCACTAAAAACCGAACGATACCCCAATATGAAATAAAATCTCACGTTACCCCAAGGTATCTCACGGTACCCCATAAAAATTGTGGGGGTCGAATGGGGGTGGATTTGGGCGGGGGGTAGAATTGGCTGGCGGTAAGAATTTGGGTGGTGGTGATGGTGGGGCTGAATTTGGGTGGGGGTGGGGGTGAATTTGGGTATGGGTGGGGGTGGGGGTGAATTTGGGTGGGGGTGAATTTGGGTATGGGTGGGGGTGAGGGTGAATTTGGGTGGGGGTGAATTTGGGTATGGGTGGGGGTGAGGGTGAATTTGGGTGGGGGTGGAGGTGAATTTGGGTGGGGGTGGGGGTGAGGGTGAATTTGGGTGGGGGTGGAGGTGAATTTGGGTGGGGGTGGGGGTGAATTTGGGTGGGGGTGGGGGTGAATTTGGGTATGGGTGGGGGTGAGGGTGAATTTGAGTATGGGTGGGGGTTGGGGTGAATTTGGGTGGGGGTGGAAGTTAAACCATAAATGCCGAATTTTAAAGCCAAGTTTAGGGGCAACTCATATTTACACACATCCTTTTTAAAAGTCAAGCTAAATATACTTCCCTTCATAACCAATGCGAACCTTTAACGAGGAATGTACCTGAAAAGGGTTCAGTTTCCTGCAAGTGAGGAACCCTTCTGTCCCGTTCCGTTACCATTATTTCCTCAGTCTGCCACTTATGTGACCTGAAAACAGTCGAACCCAGTAGTTACACGTGACAATTTTGTTTATTTACAAATTTTTTGAATAAATTGTTTGGAGGGGAGAAGTGACCCATGGGAAATATCATGGATGCCCTTGGATACTTGGAGCTTTCCGGAGGCGAAGCTAATTACGCAGAGTGCGTCGAATATTTTAACAAAGTATTTATTAGTAAAATATTTCGATTGGAATTTAAATGTAATATTTTCTTTAGGAATTTGCCATCGGCGGCGGAGAGAGTGGAAGTGGTCGAAGAAGCTGCCGCCCCTGCGGCAGCAGAAGCTGTGGTTGAGGATGGGCAAGCGCCCCAAGAAGCAGCAAATGTTGATCCCGAACTCGCGGCGAGGGAAGAGACTCGATTACACGGTATGTGCTAATGTTAATTTTTGCATTGAGCGTTACTAACAATGGAGGTCTCCCAAAGTATGCTCACGGATTTTGAGCAAACTGGCGTCAATCGATAACAAATTTAATTACCTAGTATGAAATTTGCAAATGACACGATCTGCCAATGCTCAAGCCGAGATTAGGGTTGCCCGGGTAGTGGTACTACCCCGTACCCGGCTACCCGGTACTCGGCCTAAATTTTTTGCCGGGTACTCGGCTACCCCGCCCGCAACCGGGTAATATTTATATATTAAAAATAACGATAATCCTTCTACTTTTCTAGAATTTGCAAAAATTTTATAAGTTTCAAAAATTGCAAGTTAAATTTCTACAGTGCAGACTTCATTTTTAACCTGCGTACAAAATTTCAGATTAAAGTAATATTTTGTAAAAATTCGTATGGGTCGCCTTCCCTATGGTTACATTTGCTCCCCCAATCCGATACGACCCCCACAGGTCAACTAGGTGACCGATGTAGCCTATCTTTGAACTTGTCTCCTACCTATGTCTTTGTTCAATATGCATATGGTAAAAATTTCAACTTCTCAGGCTAATGCTTCGGGCTAGAAAGTAGAAATAAATGAAAGAATCTTGTTTGACTCACGACAATGCCTTATTTATCACCGAGATCATTTAGCAAACTTGTGATGCTTAAAAAAGTTATTTCTTGAGGGGATTCTAATCCCCGCACAAAATAAATTTGGCCAGACTGTCGAGGTGATATTCTGCGAATGGATTAGCAAGATAGGGCTTAGAAAGTCTAGCAAATCAACTAAAGACGTCTATTTTGTTCTTTTTGTCATGGATACTCGTAATTACTCTCGCTGATCATCGCCAGGATGAGTCTGAGAAATAATATTGCAAAAAAGCAATTACTTTTTAGCAAAAGCTTTGAGAAATCTTGCAAATTTCTAAAAACTTCGGAGGTTGTGTTTAATGTGCGAGATATGCAAATTGACTCAGTGCGCTCAAAGTAATTTTAAAATTTATATGATAATTTCCAAATAAGTGTTGGCCAAGGTTGTACCCATTCTTTCCAAATATATTATTTATACGACGTACAAAAATGAAATCCATCGGCTTACATTTTTTGTAAGGTTTTGCATTTAAATTGAATATTGAAATTACCCGGCTGGGTAGACCGGGTATCCCAAAACAGGCCGGGTATGCCGGGTACCGGGTAACCACTCGGTACCCTGGGCAACCCTAGCGGAGATATTTGCATAAAAAGAGGAGAGAATGCACCCCTAAGGTCGGCAAATTTTACACTTCCCAAATTTACTGCGCGTTTTATCCTATTTTTATGCAAATATCTTCGCCAAACTTTCGAATTGGCTAGTGCCATTTGCAAATTTCGGACTAATTTAATTTGTGATGGATTGACAACAGTTTGGTCCAAATATGAGAGCATACATTAGGAGGCCTACATTGCAAGTTATTATTGAAAAAAAAGACACATTCTTAGAAATCCTGTATTAAAATATGTAATACCAATCGGTGTTTTTGTATGACTCTGCATTATAATGCGATGGTATGAAGTGTAACCTTCCGATTTGGTTGAAATTTTGAAATGATATGGTCCATGTCAACACAACCAACGTTTCTTCGGGCAGTTTTTGCGATGGTCAGAATTTGGCAATATATTTGAGGGCAAAGTTGAAAAACGGGCAATTTTTACCGCGGAGGAAGCAAACTCAACTTCAATTCCCTTCGCGTGCTAAAAATCGCTGATATTTTTTAACTTTGTCCTTAAATATTTTCGCAAATTCTGACCATCGCACAAACTGACGGAAGAAACGTTGGTTATATTGAAATGGGCCACGCAATTTCGAAATTTCAACCAAATTGGAGGGTTACACTTCACACCATCGCACTGTAAGTGGTATTGATACATTCTAAATAAAAATACTAGAAACTTAAGTGAAACTTACTCAAGGTTGGGTAATAAAGGAGATGACAAAACCACAAGGCAAAATTTATCCATCCGTTGGATAAATTTTGCACAACGGTTGGATAAATTTTACTTTTTGGTTGTGTCTTTTTGTACTCAACATAGAGTAACTTTTGCTTACTTTTAGAGTGTTACAATCTAAAATTTATCAATCAGAAACAAACCACTTGCTACCAAATCCCTTAGGACGCTATTACCAAATTGAATATTTAATAGTGTGTAGTAATGTGTCGGTATTTAAGTTTTACCATATCTGTAACAAATGTTTACGGACTCGTAAAATCTAATATCAAGGGGTAGCAATTTTAATACAATCAAACCAATACCTGCATGACTTCAGATGGGGAGCTCGCCCCGCTGGATATGAATTTGACCTTGAATAACCCCGGAACGGTTTGTCGTAACGGGTCAAACTTTTGAACAGACGAGCATGTTGGCCTAAACAAGTTTTGGGCAAAATTCCAACTCTCTACTTTCAAAAATGCCTCCCCCACAGCCCCCAGAAGTTGAGACACTCGTTTCAACTCTTTCCAAACTCCGCCTAAAAATGTGGTCTCCGAAGAAAATTTTTCTTTTCAAGTGTCCGACCCCAGATAGAGCGAGTCCTATAGGAACCAGATCACTAAAAATTTCGTCCAAAAAATTTGGAATTTGGAATTTCGCGGATTGTCCAACTTTTTTGGTGAAATTGCTTGGGAAGTCTGGCGTTTACCATTTTTTCTTGACCCTCCGCATAGTTATTTTGGTGAAGATTATTTTGCATACGTTTTGACCCGCAATTTATGGGCCTTAATATGATGCACGTAGTTTGTATTAATCTTTGCCTTCTTGGCCGCATCAGGCATGGACGTGGAGTGATACTTTCCTAGTGTTGCCGGTGAGGTGAGGATAACTCACCTCAACTCACTTGTGAGTTTGAGGTGAGGTGAGTTGGGCCAATCCTCACCTCACTTGTGAATGAGTTAGCTCAGATTGTGGTGAGGTGAGTTGTGAGGCAACTCACGAGTTGAAGCGTGTGTAGCCAGCATATGGGTTGGGGTGGGTTGAGATCACCCAAACTCACAACTCACCTCACCTCACCTCACTTAATGTGAGGATGAGGTGAGTTGTTCACAAGCCCAACTCACCTCACTTAAATATGAGGTGAGGTGAGTTGTTCAGAAAACTCGCCTCACCTCACCTCAACTCACCTCACCGGCAACACTATACTTTCCAAAAATAAATTCAATCGTTTTTAACTTTCAAGGGGTGATTATGATGGTTTTTACTCATGGTGCGTATTTGAGATCGCATTTCCGATTCTCTATACGTTTTCCTGTCTTAATTCTTGCACGGCCAAGCCCTTCTCCGTTTAAATGTAGTCAAGTACATATTTTTCGAGTCGTTGTCACTCAAATTTTGATACTTACAAAAACTCGATTCTCGAGTTCCTCGCTTTGAAACGGTGTAGGAAATTTGTTTCATTGAAAACTTACGAAATTTTGTGGTGCGTGGTCAGATATATTTAGCATATTCTGCACCAATTTCGGATTTCTAAACTTATTTTTGAAAACTCTGTAATTAAACTATCTGCTGACGCGGTTCCTATAGGACTCACTCTAAGTTCATGTGAGTTACATTGGGGGATTTTACAGGTATTTCACTATTCCAAATGATTTTTATCCCTAATCTAGCTTAAAGGTCCTTTGCATTATCTTGGGTGAACTTTGCCGTCTGGGAAGTCGTTGCGTGGTCATGAAAAGTCACCTTATTTATTTTTTTACCGCACAATTTAGGAAAATGTTCTAAAAGTGGTTTCAATACTCGGTCCGCATAATACTTTGTAGGTTCCTTCACTTTTTGGGGACTTTGATAAGTGAGAGGACACCACGACCCGACGTTGCACCCACAACTATAAACTGTTTAAAAACGTTCTCCTAATCACGGGGACCAACTTTCGTGAATTGTTGTCGGCATTTGTCGTGTAGTAAGCTCTTCGAACTCAATTAGTAACTTGTAGTCGAAAAATTAGTGCTTCGTCAAATGGCACCAAAAACTCACTCTCATTCCTCAACAGAAAATTTAAATAATTTTTTTTGAAAAAACACGTGAGATTTTTGTTGGAAAAAGTTGAAATGGCTGTATCAACTTCTGAGGGCTGTGGGGGAGGCATTTTTGAAAGTAGAGGGTTGGAATTTTGCCCAAAACTTGTTCAGGACAATATGTTTGTCTGTTCAAAATTTTGACAAACCGTTCCGGGGTTATTCAAGGTCAAATTCGCATCCAGCGAGCGAGCTCCCCGTCTGTATACCAACAGAGCAAAATTCTGGTTTCCAACAAAGAAAAATGGGAATATATACATATGCTCGAGCGCAAAATATCGGGGCTCCTTTTGTCAAAGCAATCTTACTGTATTAATCCAATTCAATACTTACAACCTTATAAATTTGTCCTCCGTTTAATTAAAGTGACGAAAATTATGGAAGGATTGCAATCCGGAGAGCACGAAAGTTTAAGACTGCAAGCGCTGATGGAGCTAAGTCATATTTTTCTGGGTGGAACCGTGAGAAATCGTCAGAAAATCAACCTGCTTCCCGTGGGCCCTGCCATCTTAGCACTTTCAGACTGCATGGGAACACAGAACAATGATCAAGTCAGGTACCAAGGAGCTCGCGGATTGCGATTCCTCTTCGAAGCCATTCCGAGCTCTGTTTCCACGGGGGAAGCAGCGCAAGTCGTACCTGAACTGATTTCCGCGGTGGAGAAAGTGACGTCAATTGACGTGGCGGAGGAGGGAATAGCATCGTTGAAACTTTTGGTGGAGAAACATGCTGAAATTGTTCGCGAACAGGTTAGAAAACGCGTGAATATGGTAAAAATTGTGAATTTGAGCGGGATATAAGACTAAAAATTGGCAAATTTCGGTGCACAAATGTTAATGAGTGTGTATTATAATTTGTCAAAATAAATAATGACTTGATTTTCCAATTTTATTTTAGGGCGGGATACCAGCATGTCTCGAATTCCTTGATTTTCACCAAGTCCGTGTCCAAATCAAAGCCTTACACGTCGTTGGCGTTTGCATAGAAGGGCTTCTCCCAGAAGAATTTGAAACTGTGTATGTACATCTGGTACTTCTGGCGGGAAGAATCTCTTGGCGGGAGGATGTCAAAATTGTTTCAAAAGTCGCAAAAATATTCCATAGCTTATTGGACAATTATGCGACCACGTGTCCAGAGGGATTCAAAGAAATTGTATGCTCATCTGACTGTCTCCAGAATATTATTGGTCTGGTATGTTTCTAGATATTTTTGTAAATATTTTCTACAATTTTATTCTATTTTTCATAATATCGAGATGCTTGTGGTTTAACAAACAAACATATTTTTATATATGTTCATTTTAGCTCTCAAGACAAGAAATCACTGACGAATCACTTATTCTCGGACTTTTAAAAATGTTGGAAAAAATAGCTTCCCAATTTCCGGAAACAAGGACATCCCTCTTGCAGTATGATGTTCTATGGTGTCTAATGAAAATTTTGACCCGGTGGGATAAGGGCATGATAGTGGGCGTTGTTGGTCTCATGTTATGCCTATTACCAAACCATGGCCTACTTGGCAATGGTAGTGATTAATTACATAAATTCGTCAGAAATTTTAGGTTAAGTTAACTAATATTTATAATAATATTTAGATAGCGAAATGGCCCAGCGGAACCAGATTTTGTCAAGCAGCTCAACCACGTGTCGTCAGATTGTGCAAGGGATTGGAGAAAAATTAATCGCAAACCATAACCTGGCTGACTGCCCTACAGTCAAAAGTTATTGTCTGAAGGGCATTGTAAGTTTATTGCCATTCGTAGAAAGGGAAGATAGAGGTACTTGCATGAATTGGAAGCAGATAAGCAACGTGTTGGCAACCGGGTTAGACTCGTCGGATTTGGAGATGGTCTCATCCTCGGTTACATTCGTTTGCGCCATGATGGATTTTAAAGAAGTGGGAATTCATCGCAATTTGAAATTGGCGGGTAAGTAAATGTTTTAAAGCTTAAAAGCTGCTCCATGATTCACCTCATCATCATAATAATGGTTAATGTTGATTACATATTACTAATTATTAGTGAGAGACACCGCGAATTATACTAATGTTTAAACGAATTTTTTTTAACTTGTCTTTTTCAGGAGTTTTCCAGCAAATTTATCGAAAAAAGGATGCAGAAATTGTGCCGGGGATGGAGAAACAGAATACACTGAGGCTCAAATGTGCCGAATTTTGGGAAACGTACAAGTCTCTCCCAGAATTGAAAACCATCAAAGATAACAACCTTGGAGAACTTTATAACCTTGAAGAGTTAAATGATGTACGGATTTAATGTGATATTTCAGGCGATTGAGTTAATTAAGTTATAATTCTTAAATTTTCTAATCAAATGTATTTAGGATTCGCTAAAATCATTGGCCAATGCCTTTACCAAACATATATCATCGTTTGATATTATGAACTCGAATTTGACCCAAGCTTTGCTGAGTTACTTGACAAATTCTGACAATAATGAAGAAAGACGAATCAGCTTCCTTAACGCTTTTGCTGGATGTGCGGTATGTAAATATAACGAACATTAATTTCTATTTTATGGCCCATTTTGATGAAGTAACATTAACAGCCAAGAACTACTACGAAGTTCATTTAGATACATACATAAATTCGCTTCTCTCGCCCCAAACACTTCCAGCAAAAATTTATGTAATTTTAATATAAACATGCTTTATTTGTCCCATCTAATGTATTTAGATCGGTGCAGAGAATGTGGAATATTTCACTCCGGTAACGACCCCATTATCAAACTTAGTGCAAGTACTTCAACACTGCGTTTCCCAAACTAGCTACGTGCAAGACAGTTTTGCCATTAAATCTTCCCCACAAAAACATGTCGGCAAATCACACGAATTGCAAGAAACTGGCCATCCTTCAACATCGACCAAGATCTCAGACCCAACCAAAAGCACATCCCACCCCTCGGCCAGTTTACTCCCCCTGCTCAGAAAAATTCATCTCCTCGTGACAAACTATGCAGACCTGCTTCCTACAAAACTACAATTACATATCGGTGCTCAATCCCTCCCACTTTTGCCGTCATCAGACTTCGTCAATGAGAAAATCTCTGCCAGACTCAAGTGTCGGGTGGAAGAATCGTCCATTAAAAGTGTGGATCGGTTCACGAAATGTTACCCCTTTCTGTTGGATCTCGAAACAAAAATCTTCATATTTTACTACGAAAAGTTGTCCAAGCAGAAGCAAACTGTGACCGTTTCAAGACAGAGCATTTTATCTGAAGCCAAACGTGTAATGTTTGACGTGAAGAGGTGGAGACCAACGATGGATATTAGATACGAAGAGGAAGAAGGATTCGGCCAAGGTCCAAGTTTAGAATTTTATACATTAGTCTCCCAAGAGATGAAGGGGCTGAAGAACATATGGAGGCAGCGCGATGGCGAACTTGTGGAGGGCTTGTTTCCTAAGCCGATAGGATCAGGTGCACCGGATGAAACTGAGTTGAAAGAGTGGTTCAAATTTTTGGGGATGTTTGTAGGCAAAGCGGTGTATGATCGGAGAAGGGTATGTCACATTTTATCATTTTTTAACTCTATGAAAATCGATGGAGTACAAGTTCACTAGAACAACTAACTGAACTTTCGATCTGAATACTAGTCTTAAAGATACTCAAGCTAGCAAATGAATTTTTGAGTCAATCCTCTTTTGCTGACTTGCAAACTTAGTTTCTTGCCAACTTTGATAACAATGCAAACTCGTAATAAATACCCCCAATAAACTATGTTCACTATTTATAATGTACATGAATTTGTCTCCTTAGATCGACATGAGGTTGTCACCTGCCTTCTACAAACTCCTGGTTCAAGAGGACGTTAATTGCTGGACATCACTTGGCCTTATTGATGCCACATTGGCCAGAAGTGTGCACAACTTACTGCGAGAGGAGCGAGGAGGAGGCGACTGGGTGGATGAAATGTCTCTTTGTCACGTACTGCCCGGGTATCCCGAAGTCGAGGTAGTCAAAAATGGGGAAGATCTCCCAGTCAAGCAGGGCAATATCCAGAAATACCTGGAGGTAAACGATAAACATATATTAAAATATTTCAATCTAATAATATCCATATTTCAATCTAATAATATATATTTCAAATATTATAAGAATGCGGTAATACATAAAACGGAGATGCCCACGGATTCTAATATGAAGTGTATCAGCTTAAGTGTAATTGTACATCAATAAATTTGATTAAATGTTTCAGTTGGTGTGCCAGTGGACTACAAAATTGGGAGTTTCCCAACAAATTTCTGCATTTAAGGAGGGTCTCAATTGTGTGTTTCCATGCTCAGAGTTGGAAATATTCACGCCGGATGAACTGAGGGGTTTATTTTCAGGTGATGATGGAGACGATGAGGTGAGGGTACTACTAAATTGATGCAATTAATGTCATTAAATCATGACAAAGTAAAGATTTATAATTTCAGGTTGACTGTAAAGTTTTATATGTGATTTATATTTATTGATTGGTTTGATTGATAACAGGTTGACTGGGGGTATGACTCGCTATCCAAGTATTGTAAGCCCGACCACGGATACACGGAGAATTCTGATCCAATCCGTTGGCTTTTCAAAGTAATGTCAGAATTCACTGGGGAAGAGAGACGTAATTTTCTCAAGTTTATTACTGGATCTCCTCGACTGCCTGTTGGAGGTGGGTGTGAAATTGTAACTTGGTAGTTATGAAGATTTGTGTTTTTAATTGGATTTGGTATGTATTTCAGGTTTCCGGTCACTTCGACCCAGTCTGACTATTGTTCATAAATCGGACGCAGACCTAGATGGCAACGTGGACACTTGGCTTCCCTCAGTTATGACGTGTGCCAACTATTTGAAACTTCCGAACTATTCCAGCATCGAGATTTTGAGGGAACGTGTAAAATTTGCGATGGTTGAAGGACAGTTTTCTTTTCACTTATCATGACCTGATCCTGATAACATAGTTATAGTTGATAATAGTATGTACTAATTGAATTATTTGTTTCCTACATTTTCGTTAAGATATCAGTTTTCTACGAGTAGATACCGCGAAGTGAATTACTATGCGTATAGATAAGATAAAATAAATATTGACAATATGTGAATTGTAAGACGATCGCTGGACTAACCCCTAATATCCTCGATGACACCATTCATTCAGTTTGAAAATGTATAATTAACATTGTGCAACAAATCGATATTATCAACCAAGTAAATTACTAATAGACCTATGTAATAGGACTTTATAAAATTATACTAAAAGTTTAATTTAACAACAAATGTGTAACATTTTTTTAGAAATAGACAAAAGCAACGGAAAGTACTTTTAGTAGAGTAAAGATCGTGAGGGGATAATTGGTTCATCCTTAATTAGTAGTCTGTAGGAAAGATGACTTCTTGATCTAACGATAACTAGGAAAACCCCGAAACAGTATGGAATAGTTTGTGAGACTGTTTGCAACCAGATAACTATTTAGTCTAATAATTACAATAATAGTTCTTGAATTCTAATTAGATTTGTTTTAATTCACGCATATCATATCTACATACATAACGCAATAGTTGAAAATTATATCCTGAAATTTCGCGTTCGTGAGAGAGACAATCCACAAATCGAGGATAATTTGCAATTTCTAATCTTCTTTCCTTCCATATTCACTAAAAATTTATACCATGTGAACAACTAGCCTACTACATATCCTCTCCCGTTGACATCGTTTATGGATCGCTCCTCCTGGCTTCAATATATGTAATGTCCAAGTGTCTATTTTTGATTACCAAATAAAGTACGTACAAGGGTCAAAATTGCAAAATAAGATTAAGAAAACTTACTTACTACGTTTCGTAAACTACTTAGATAACCCATCCAATCAATTTCTCGCAGTGTTAACTATTGTTTTATTTCGTAACGAAATATTCTAACGACAAAGTTAATTAATTGCGGCCTTCTTTAGTCGATTATCACTTAATACAGGCTTTTCATCTCAACCCGTGGCGTAAACACCAGACCAGATTTTAATCAAGATTAAATGTACCTACCTACTTGTGCCTACCAATCATGAAATATTATTTAGTCACCATTTTCCCCTCTACTCTCAATTTTTGCCTAAAAGTTCTCGGAATCCTTAAAAAATGTATAAAAGTGAATTCATCCCCTTGCTAAAATACCGCATCCGGTTTTGCACCAAGTTGAAATGCATTCCATTTGAATTTGACAAGAAGTCTGGACGCCTAATTACAACTCGGTCTCTACTACAAATTCGAATTTTTCGATTGCAATGCATCCTATCCATCATGTATTGCTTCGCAATGTTGGCAAATCTATGCGTGGGACCGTTAACGATGACGGGAAGATTGCAGGGATTCGGTTTGTTGATGGTGTACATGGCTGCTTTCCTGATGCAGTGGAACTATTCTTTGGACATCGGATCAATGCAAGTCATCCATTCGTTTCTGGACTTTGAGGAGAAAGTGATGTCAAGTAAGAAAATGGATTTTTTGTAGATGACTTCATAAAATCTAGTCCAGCATTTTACCAAATTAGTAATGGACGTCAGCACTCAAAGGTGTGCATTTTGTAATGTTGATAATAAGTAAAGTAACTATCGAGAAAACGAATCAAGATCATACATATTTTGGCCTGCAAGAAATGCAAGGCGCAGGAAACTATTTTAACTTGTTAAACTGAATAAATATGGGGAACCTTGACACTTTCACTAAGGGGACAATTCTTAATTTTAATATTTTGTTTGAACAGAACTCCCACAAGTACCCATCTCAATGGCGACAAAGGTGATGAAAGTGTTCGTCTTGACGGTAGAAGTGGGCGTGGTGGCGTATCCCATTCTTCAGTTCTTCCTGTTGAGACTTCTCCCCTGCATGCCGCCCTACATCCTCTCCATGTTTCCTGGCTGTGTCAAATGTGATCCCACCCTCCTTCACCGCGTGGTCAAATTATGCTTGCACATTTTTGAAGCTTGGATGTCTTTGAACACCATTATTTCAGGAACCACTTGGATGTTCTACGTCCTCTTCGTCGGAATTGTGTGCATCTTGGACTACTTTCGAGTACTGGAAAGGTAATTTATCAGTATACTAAATATGAATTATAGTTCTTTTTGGTATATTATCATTAGACCCAATTCAACATGACACAAAAAAAGGGTCTAATTTTAATGCATAAACCATAATAAATTGTATTTTCCCAGAAATTTGTCATTCCATCAGCTACGGGTTTGCTAAATTCAAGATAGTTTTGTCCAAAATTAAGCCAATACAAAATTTAGAAACCTAAATTTATGTTTCCGATAAATACTTTGGTGAACAACTGTCAGAAGCTTTCAAGCTTAAAAAATTAATGGAGGAGGTCTTCCAGCGTATGCCTTCAGATTTTGAAGAAACTAGTGTCAATCTAGCACAAGCTTAATTAATACAAAATTTTCAAAATACATTACCTGCCAATGCGCAGGTTGGTAGAGATACATATTTGCATCCAAAGAGGAGAAAACGCAACGAAAATTAGGAAAGTATACAATTTGTCAACACTATTATGCGTTTTTACTATTTGAATGCAAATATCTCTGCCAGACCTGCAGTCTGACAGTCTGTCAATGACAGATAGATTTTATATTAATTAAATTTGTGATCGCTGGCATTCGCTGGACACCAGTTTGATCACAATCAGGGAGTGTACGCTGGGAGACCTCCATTGTAAATATATACATACATAAGAACCCTAATATATACTAGACAAAATATTGCATTCTCCGAAGAATGTATGCAATTTTTTCTCGTCAGCAAAATTTCCGAAATTGAGAACGACTCCAACAAGGACGACTGTATCCACTTGTACCGCTGCATTCAAATCTTGGAAAAGTCCTTCAACGCCTTCCTGATGCCAAGGATCGTGCCAGCCACCATGTTTTGCGTCCCGGCCATTGAAATACTCGCGTTCTACGTCTGCATCTCGTTCCATGCTGATATCTCCATGCCGGCCTTTCTGATCTTTCCCGTAATGGCGGTGTGTGCAGGGATGAACAATATTCTCGTCATCACGTTGGCGTCCAGAGTGAACGTGGCGTCGCAAAAGATGAAGATCGCGGTGCAAAAGAGAACAGTGGGCAGATGCAGAAGGGCACTGGCAAAGAGACAAATTCGTGCCTGTAACGTCCTCAAGATAAAGTTCGGATCAAACTTTATCGATGAAGGGACGCCATTGGTTATGCAAAATTTTTGCATTAATCAAACCATGTCGTTGGCATTGGTCAAGAGGAGAAAGGTTATTTCATAGGAGATGTAAAATATGTAGATTGCTAGAATTTTACTGTAAAAAACATTTGCATAAATAGGTGTAGTTATATGTACATTCCGATTAATAGGCGAGTTTGTTAAAATAAATTAAGTACGACATTTGGCACTCAGGATTAGCTTGATTGGTTTAGAAAGAAATCGATTTAACGTAATCGTAATACGTATTTTGATAAGTTAATTAAACTGTTTAATTGAAAGCTGTAATCGAAGTGGTCAAGCGGTAAGTGGAGGAATTTAATTAGGTTGCAAAAGTCAGTATGCTTATAAGAATTCCACCGTATGCATAATCAAAGTAGTTATAACGGGTAGAAAGCAAGGACAATTGCAAAAAATCGAAGTATGCAAAAGTTATCTCCTCAAATATTTAAGTCGAATTGTCTAGCCTAAAGTATTTATTAACCAATTATGTTAAATAAAATGCATTTGTAATAAACCGTTACAACGCATGTAACCAAGGGGTGAAAGGAGTGTCATACGTCAATGTGAATATCAAATTGTTCGAAAATTTGTTAAGATTGACACTTCTGACGTGTTTTCGACTTTTGTGTCTTATTTGTGTCAAATTTAACAGTTGATAACCCTTATGTGACCTTTATATGACCTCTGAGGTCAAAATGGAGGTCACCATTGAATTCGGGGTTAAATTTCAGTTGAAATTGAAATAGATATGTCCTATGACCTTTACATGACCTCTGAGGTCAAAATGGAGGTCACCATTGAATTTGACATTGAAAAATAGTTAAAAATGACGTGTCACATGTCAAAACTGACAAGTGACACTTTTTCGTCACTTTTCGTCACCGTGACGACGTCTTCGTCACAGGTGACGTCCAATCGCAAAATGACCTGAATTTTCGAATTCCTCGTTGAAAATTAGTTAAAAATGATGTGTCACATGTCAAAACTGACACGTGACACTTTTTCGTCACTTTTCGTCACTGTGACGACGTCATCGTCACAGGTGACGATGTCACAGTGACCATCTTCGAACTCGTCCTGTCCATTGACGTTAGGAGTTTAGCCCGAGAAACCGACTTTGGAACCTACCTAACATTTACGCGAATCCATGATTGTGAGTAATGTGTTCGTATGTATGCATAATTTAACAACTCACATCGCAACGGTAACGAGTGACGAGTGAGGAGTAATGCGGTAGTCAATCTAGATAGAAATAAATATTATCATTGCAAAAATAAATTCTTTGGGTCAGATAATTCAAATAATTGATCTTCTATTAATGTTAATAATATTTGTTGAGCATACAACGCCATATATCTTGTGGCTTGGATGCCAGTGTCGGTCGAATACAAGAAAATTCAACTTCATGAGTTTACACACACTTAAAAATCATGGCACTTTCTCGGTATGAAGTACAGATATTCTATTTATACCTATGCTATCAAGTGAACCTTAATTATTGTCACCTCGATTTCCGCCTCGGTGTCCCACCTGGAGCCAGAAAACATGCGGTGCAAATTATCTTTTCGCGAAATATTTGGCCTTAGTTTTCCCAAACTTGTGATTTTACCAATGCTTTTTACATAGTTGATAGGTTTCGGAATGATAAAATAAACTTTATAAATTATGTATATATTTATCTAAACGTCCGCAATTTAAAGCTGATCACCATATGCAAATAGGTAGTGCTAAATTTTCCAATTGCTTTGTCAATTACGAGAATCCTCAAAACGTCATTAACTTGATTTGCAAAATTTAAAAGTATTTACTATACTTTTCTGACAGTCTTTGACCTACTGTAAACAAATTCGTTAAACGGAAATTTTTTATTATTGCAAAAAAATAGGCGAAAAATTTCAAAAATATTTCACGATTGTTCATGAAATCAAGATCTAACGACCACGCTACTCTACATACATACTATCCTCTTAGTAAGAGGCTCTTACTTAGGCGTGTCACCTCATTTGCATACATCTCAATAGCCCATTTTCGGCGATACGGGCTTTCCATGTTGAGTAAACTCTATGACTCTCACGAATGCGTTAAAATATGCTTTGCTATATTAATTTTTGCAATTGTGTCAATAGATTTTGGAAATTTGTATCGGATTGTATTTACGAAATTTGTATTATGTACCTCGCGATAAAGTATGAAAAAGATAATAAAATAATTCACGAACTTGTAAACATAATCCATATTTGCTAAGAAATTGTTCAGATTGCATTCGATTTTGACAATGGAACAATTAACCATTCCTAATCATCAATGTATTTACATACGTATGAACTTCCGCGTGTATTGAGAACAGTTCACTAAATTGAATACATAGTTCTTTAGTTCTTGGGGCTGATCGTAAATTACATAGGTAATGCATGCACTCTGGTCAAGAAACGGGATTTTTACGGCGAAATGATATCATGATATTTTATAATTATCATGGGTATGAAAAATAACACGTTAAATTGTCAAATTATTTAACATGCAGTTTACTATGATGTAACCTGTAATAATCAAGTAGGACTAGTAATTAATTAAAACGAACTGATTACAATTTTCAAACAAACAGTATGCATATACCCTTGAAGAGGCGCAGAATTTACTGCCACTTAGAGGCAGTAAATGCACGTTATCTATCTATCTCTGATAAATTAACAAGGAAAAGGTACATATACAAGTTCGTAAATTTCGTGTTACCCAATTTACGGACAGCCCCTTGAGAACACTAACAAATTAAGCATTGTCTGACACGGCTAGTTGAAAATAATAATATATTAAATATTTGCAGCCACCCCTAATGTCATCAGTCCATCAGTAACCTTGGCAAGGAAAAGACACGTAAAAAATTAGTAGCATTGACATCGGTTTGAGTCACAACGAGCCATGACGTCCTTCGCAGTAGGGGCAGCCTTACTGTTTTTCGTCTCCTTCCTCGTGGACAAATCATCCCCTGATTGTGTGTGTCCCCCAGCTGCGAAAGTCTCCGTCGACGTAAGTTAATCCTTCAAACAATGAACTTGATATTACAGACGGTCACGGACGATCAGTGGCCGCGGAAGCGTGAGGACAGAGGACAATGTCCCCATGGTTATTCGATGTCCTCATGATCTGTCCATGTTACATAAACCCCTCCCCCACTTGTCCTACAATGTTATTTTCCCCATATGTCCCCACAAGTCCCGCGGCCACTGCGTACGATGCAGTACTGTGCCCTTACATAATTAATTAGGCGTGTCACCTCATTTGCATAAATCTCGCACTATTCCCATTTTCAACAAGCTTTCCATATTGAATAAATTATATGTCTCTCGCGAATGCGTCGACATATGCAAATGAGGTGACTAGAACAAATAATTCCACAGTATGTAATTCATTACACATATCGTATTGCATGTCTTTAGGACTATGGGGGCAAGGAACTTCATTTTTGTAAATTGGAAGGAGACGATTGCAAGAAAACTCTCTTCAAATGCTCTGGACCCGACCAACCAGCCGTTCGAGTTCAGGATTGCAAGAAGTGCCAAACCGTGTATAGCAGTGATGGACCCTTCAAGATTAAATGTGAAAACGAAACTGAGTTCCATGTATCGAAGAAGTTCTAATAAATTTTGAGGTCTGTCTCAATTTATGCTTTCAATTAATAAATATTGAATTAAATATGAATTTTAGTATTCAAACTTACATACTCTTCTCAATTTTGTCATGAGTATAATCCTACACTCTTAACCCAATAATTAGCTAAACCCCTTTAATGTAAACCAAATTAAACCCGAGTAAAACCCAGTTGACATTGTAAACCATGGGCTTTATTCATTAAACCCCAACCCTGGGTTCGGAATACCCTGCATATTCATAAGTAGTTGCCGTTAAGTATGTACATACCTATATAAGAATGCAACAGTCACCTCTTAAATGAAATAAATTTACATAATCTGCAACAATTCAATATATCTATTTATGAAAATAAAAAATGTAAAGGCTCATAAACATGTATTTATTTTCCTTAAAGGGGTAACACTACTTTTTTTATTAACTACGTACGCATATGTTTATGCCAATTATAAAAATAAAATTCATTCAAAATCTCCACAACAAACTGCTCAAAGCAAAATCTGTGACAACGCAATCATTCCAAGAATGGTAAAGAATGACGTGACGCTCGCCCCGTTGCCCTGGTTACACCGACCCCACCCGCAGTAGTGGCCTTTGATGATGTGTCCATTGGCAAATGTGACATCCTCATTAGCTCCAAAGGTCTTGTTCATCGTTCCTTCCACCAGGGCACACCCCTTCCTCGTAGTTCCCGTCTCGGTGGTGTGGAACTTTCCGCACTCGATGAAATTGGGCCCGTTTCTCACGTGGTCAATGAACTTGGAGCGGTCCACCTGTCCCACGGTGTCGAAGGGAGTGATGACGCTGGTGTGGGGGGTGACGATGTTGTCGCATTGGACGAGCAGGTTGGGGGGGAGGATTCCTCCGCCCGAGCAGAATGGATGGTACGGCAACACAGGGGCATGGCCGGGGTGGGGGGTGGGGTCCGAGCTGCATTGGTAGCACATCAAGGGGGGCTTCATTGGGTCGATGTCCCCGTCTGAAATTTTGAAACAGAATTGAAAATTAATTTGATTTATGTATATACCCAACGTTTTAAGATAATTATGTCAAAAGATTCAAATTAAAAGTAGTTTTTAATCTGAAATTTTGAAATGTATAAAATAGAAAATGAATTTATAACCATGATTTAAGTATATATAATCTTAAAGATTTTGTATTGAATCGTTAAATCGAAAGAGTTTAATTCAGAAATAGTTTCAAAATCTTGTACACATTTTTGAAAAAATTGTATTTATTTCTTACCCGTTTTGGCAGGGGACGAGGCCACTGGGGTGAGCAAAGAAGTCACGACGATACAGACGAGGAAGACGGCAGTTTCAGGCATTTTTGTGAAGATGAAGTTCAAATTTTATGTATTTAAACTTTTTCGGATTTAGAATAGGTTTTAAGCTATTTGAGGGAATTGTGTGTTTTTAAGAAAATTGTGTGTTTTTGAGAAAATTGTGTTTTTATTGTGGTTAAAGCGATGGGGAAATTGAGAATATGTAGGTAGGACAGTTTGGCATCAGCTCTTGTTGGGCTGAGGACTTGAAATGAATCTGGACAAGTACATAAACTGGAAATTTAACTAACTGGAAATGTACGTGATTCTCGTTCTCTACATACTGAAGTACATATGTAGATACATAAATATGCCCCTTAAACCCAGATAAGAGATCCGATCCCTCGTTCGGATGAGTCACAAACATTAGTCACCCACGGATAAGATGAATATTTGTAGATTTCTCGTGATGGATTTCTCGTAAAATGAGAATGAGACATGCTTTCTGATATTTGATCTGGAAGATTTACATGGGATTAATTTCGTAGAAGTTTTGGGGTGCTAATTTTAGTTAAGGCTACAAATTATGTTTATGGACGCAGAAAAGTATTTAGATACCTAGAGACCCTACATAAAGAATGTGATGGATTTTCAGAAAATTTTGACTCCAACTAATTTCTTCAACATTGTGTTCTATGCTAAAATTTACATGAGATAGATTGTTGCCCTTCAGATGAACAATTGATCTCATTTTTTATGCGTGGTCCGATTTGTTTACAATACTTTAATGGATACAAACTGTCAATATTCATACGTATGTAGATATTCGTATTCATAGATTTGATTACTTAGATATTCTTAACTTGAAATGAGGAGTATCGCATTTAAAAATATACAGATGAAGCCGCCTTTACGTTAGAATTGATGTACGTATGCATGTGCATGCATATGTCATATGTGAGTGCACACCAATTGGCAACTAAAAAGTTTCTAGACCAATTTTGGTCAACGTTTCTATGGCATGTTTGACCAACCGTTTGGTATTAGAATATTAATTTCTAAGAATCTTGAAACAGTGTCATGCCCTTAGTGCATGCATCACATTTACTTTTGATTGGGCAAAATCCTGAAATATTTGACAACACTTTATAAGACTTCAATATAGTATTATTTATATGCATATTAGTTGCGGACATGAAGTGTGAACATGAGTTTCGAAGTTTAGATAAACATGTAAGTGTTGTGTATGTACATATAGGTATATTTAAGCTCTGTACATACATACATACATATTTTAGAAGTACGTGCTTCCTCTAGTTTATGAGGAAAAGTAATTTTGTTTACACAGGATTAATGTGAAAATCCTTCATGCAACACGTGGATCAATAATGGATCGTGTCTAATATTTACATACAAAGCGATGACTCGGCAGCTCAAAAGCCTAGCTACATATTTGTTTAGTTACATAGGATTTATAAATAAAAATATTGTATACTAACTTGGGATTCCCAAGTTGGGAAACAGGAGTTTATTTGAGAGCGTGTTGCATACATAACTTGAGCAAATTTGAAATAAACCGTCGCAAACGCGCATACGGAAGTAGCTTCAGACGTACTTCACCCCAAACGGTCCCACCACAACTCGGGAACACTTAATTTCACTCTATTTCACCTATAGATTAATTTTTTGTAAAAATCTCATTGTGCCCCGACCACACCCCCTGGCGACGAGGGGGTGTGGAACAACTCGGGAACACTTAATTTCACTCTATTTCATCTATAGATTAATTTTTTATAAAAATCTCATTTTGCCCCAACCACACCCCTGGCGCCTAGGGGGTGTGGCACAACTCCGGAACACATAATTTTACTCTATTTCACCTATAGATTAAATTGCACTTAAAATCTCATTTTGCCCCAACCACACCCGCTGGCGCCGAAGGGGTGCGGCAAAATCGGGGAAACACTCAATTTCACTTAATTTCACTTAATTTCATTTAATTTCACTCAATTTCACTTAATTTTACCCATAGAATAAATTGCACTAAAAATCTCATTTTGCCCCAACCACACCCCCTGGGGCCGAGGGGGTGTGGCACAATCGGGGAAGCACTTAATTTCACTTAATTTCACTTAATTTCATTTAATTTCACTCAATTTCACCTAATTTTACCCATAGATTAAATTGCACTAAAAATCTCATTTTGCCCCAACCACACCCCCTGGCGCCGAGGGGGTGTGGCACAACTCCGGAACACATAATTTTACTCTATTTCACCTATAGATTAAATTGCACTAAAAATCTCATTTTGCCCCGACCACACCCCCTGTCGCCAAAGGGGGTGTGGTCCGGTTGCCCCCAAAAGTTGATAGGATCCTCCCCCTGGGGTCCTATGTATGATGGCGAAAACCGATTTCGATTATCTCGATCCGTTCTCCTGATATCCTGCTGACAGACAGACGGACAGACAGACAGACAGACGGACAGACAGACGGACAAAGTCTTCACATAAAGTAGCTGAAGCTACTTAATAAATACAAAGATATGGAAATACAGTTGCATGTTTACATATGTACTAAATAAATTGCAGAGCTGGAGAAAATGCTATTTTAAGATAGAAAATAGTATTTGTATTTTGTATTTCAAATACATTTGCAACAAAACTCGAAATATACAGGAAAATACATATGTATATGTATGAAAAATCCTCAAAATATGTATGCAAATATGTAATATGTACGAAAACCTTAAAATATTGAAAACTATGTTTGAATTTTTGCGATCGTGCTTACGATTAGATTGCTTGGTTGTCACTTTGTCAGTATACGAAATTTTAGTACGATCTAATTTGATGTGAAAAAGTTATAAATACATACATATCCGCCCTCTGGTATTTATACACTTGTGTATTTATTTAAAGCAAAACGTTTCATCTTTATTTTCCACTTCTACCGGGAGCGTGGACGTGGACATTTATATGTAAACGTCAGTATGTATGCACATATTTACTTGTCTGCCTACCGACCCCCAAAATGTTGCTGATTACCTGCTTATCTTTGCAAATATGCTCATCCATTCCATCAAAAATTCATGACAACTTTCCATTGAATTTGTAAGATATTTATGTAGCTTATTTTTCATTGAAACGAAACAAGTGTATGCGTGCACCACCACCACCACCGACCGATGCATAGAAAAAGGCTTATTAGTCCACCACCACCACTTTTTGGGCAGATACTTTCCAGCCAAATTGGAATCAACGACTCGAACTTGAAAAGTCGTCTGTCTCTTCTTTCTTCAGCTGTTGAGACTTTTTGCCAAAAATTATCGAGTCGTTGTTAGTTAATTAATTAGCAATTCGCAATGTGCTCAAATACTTGTGAATTTTCACGATAAAGTTATATCTAGTTTCAGTCTCTGTGATAATACTCGAGTTCAAATGGCCGGTAATATTCCATCCACGACGTCGACGACAACGACGACAACGACGGCAACGACGACGACAAGTGGGAACCAGACTGTGACACACTTTACCTTATCCAGTGGACCGACAACGTTGCCACCTACATATCAGCCGCTTTATGCGGGTGTGGTAAGTTAAGGTTATCATAATATATTGAGATAAGAAAATTTAGTAATACTTAATCATGCGAAGAGGAGGGAAATTCCCTCAGGGAATTGCACGTTCTAAATTACAAATTGCTACTTTTCTTGCTCCACTTTTATTTTACTGGTTGGCACATAATTGATAACTGTTTTAATTTATTTTGAAAGATACGGATTACCGGTCGCATTCCGAACCCTGGTGGTGCTTCCTCTTCTGGTAGTTCGACCCAGACAACAAGTAGTAATGGCAATCCAATAGGAATAGGAAATTACCGACTGGCCAATGCCAACCATTTGCCAAATTATACTATTGTTCAAGAGCAGGGGGTGATGGTCAGTATAAAAAAAAGCATTAAAAATCATATTTAAATTATAAATGTGCTCATACATAACCATAAATTAATTTTCTGCTCACAGAGAGTCAAATTTCATACCGGTCCAAACGGTTCCCTGAACTTTGCCTTTGCTCCAAATCTCCAGCAGGCCGGAGGGCCGATATACACCCAAGCTCAGACCGTCCCTACCACAACCTCTTCAACTTCGACAGTCCCGACCATGATCCCCGCTGGTAACCTTGTATACAATCTCAGTGGGACGCTGACAACTTCAAGGACCCCGATAATTTCAGGCTCGCCCCAACCGGGACAAAGTGGTAGAAATTTGCCATCAAACTTGAACGACCCATCACGAGGCCAACATCAACAAAACAACAACCAGCCTGCCCAACAAGTCCCGCAAGCAGGCGTGTTACCAGCGTCGGCGATAAGGAGAAGGAATAACGCAGTGGCAGCATCAGGTCGACCCACGACTGCCTCAGTTCGACATATCCCATACTCATCTACATCCACATCGACGCCGGCGGCGACATGGGTTAACTCACTCATTGCAAGTGGTGCTGTAGGTGCAACTGGCGCTGTGGCTACTGCGACAACATCACCATCACCACGTGTGGTGCTTCCAATGCCTCGTCTTTTCCCACCACCCCCACCGCCGACCGCGTCACCGAGCACTCCGCCAAACTGGGCGGCCAATCATAATACAACACTGACTTGTCTTTCACCCTTCAAACTATTCCCTGTCAACGAGAACACTGCAGAGTACAAAGTTTTAGCGGATTTACTCCACCCCGTGAAAATTCTGGGGGTGGAGCAAGTCGTGAATCCGGATTTATGGGAAAGATTCGTCGCCGCGAGAAAGGACATGCTAAGAACGAAAAGTGACGATCTTTTGCTGCTCAAGGGCCTTGGTCTGGATGAAACGCAAGTCGTGAGAAGTGCTCAAATGTCATTTAATCATGATAAGGACGACGCTGTTGCTGATTCGCGATACACAGACAATATGGCGCTACTCTTCCATTGTAATTTAAGTTAACAGTAATTATAATTTAGTACATGGTTCAATATTTAATTTAGTTACTCGTTTAGGCACTAGAAACGCGGGGGGTATTGACGCCATATTGACACAAGGATTGGACGAGCGAGTCAGCAATCAGAACCCGGGATTGTTAGGAAGGGGAATTTATTTTGCGGATAATCCACAAAAATCGGTTAATTACGACGGCGGGTCGAACGTCATATTAGTCTTTGCGGTGCTTTTGGGGGATTGTTTGTCAATGGATCAATCTCAAAATAAGAGGTTACTGGTGAGGGAGCCGGAGAAAGTAGAGTCGCAAAAGAGGAACTTTAAAGATCAGTTCTTTGATTCGATAGTCGCAAGGCCGGGAACGGATAACGAATATGTTATCTACAATAGGTGAGTGATTTTTAATCTATTTTTGGAGAAAGTGCATGCAAGATTAAACAAAGTTGAAAATTGTTGGAAAAAATTGAATTAATTCAAATAGAATTTTGTGTGATTAGAAATTATGAATTTGAACTGGATTGCAGATTCTCAGATTTTTTAAATTCAAATTATTCATATTTTGCTAATGCTATATAATAATGATGGTTAAAATAAATTACTTTTGTATAACTTCACCAATCATGATAAAATAAGTCACGAATAAGGAACTTTTAAATACCCATAGCGCCCTGTTTATACTTTCGCCGTTTGTCTCGTTACTCAATAACATGATTGGGATAGAAGAAATTGCCTATTTTAGCTGTAACTAAAATTTTAAAATTTCCCTCTTTTCAGATATCAGTGCTGTCCCCTCTACAAAGTCAAATACCAACGCGGAGTAATCCTTTCTCCGAACCATAACAACTCCAGCGCCCTAAGCGATCTACCCGCCTTTCGCCAGCATCGCCCTCCAATTGCATGGGCCGCCCCGAGCACTGGAGTGGGACCTGCTTTACCTCCACCCACCTCAAGACAAGGCTGGCCATTCTCAGCTCGCTACATCTTTGCCCAGATGGGTGTCCAACACCAAGAAGAAGATGACTTCGACCTCAACAGCTCCATGGCTGACGGCGTCGTTCCTTGCATTCCCTCACCACCAAGTGAAGACTCTATCGCAGAAAAATTACAAATGCTCGCGAATCTTGGATTCTTTGACATTGACGAAAATCGGAGAACGTTAAAGAAGTTTAACTACAATATGGATCTTTGCGTTAACCATTTGCTTGACCAACCAACTCCAATGATACTGGGAGAACCTCCTATCCCCTTGAAAAAGACTAGCATTCCCATGTTTGACATCGACATGGATGCCGATAGCTCAGCCGACACTTCCGGCCCGTGCACGTCGGCACAAGCGGTACTAAGAGATGCCAAGAAGTCGAACCCTGTCACGACTAACGACACATTGTTGGAGGAGAGTCGACATTGGGCGTTCAATAGGGCATATTTGGCCGATTCTACCCCAGTTGTAAAGCCAACTACCACAAGGAAGACCGTACCATGCGCCACTGTAACTTCGGAGGTTTCGTCTACCACCCCTGAGCGTATGGACTCCTGTCCCATCTGCTATGAAGACATACCCTACAACTCCCCCACGTCATGGGTCGAGTTGAAATGTGCGCACAAGATGTGTACCGCGTGTCACGCCAGGATTAAAATTACTCGGAGAACCATGGCCGGCATTGAATATACTTGTGTTATCTGTCCATTTTGTCAAAATATGACAGGTAGGGTTGGAATTGTTCTTATTTTGATCTCCTGTACACAAAGTTTGTTTTGTTTTAATCGGAATTATTTGTTTCGTTTCGTATTTTTTGTTTTGTTCATTGTTCTGTTTAAATAAGAAAACATGTAGATAATGCCAACTATAATTACAGGCATCAGAATTGGCGACTGTCCAGATGGGACCATGACCGTGACGACGTCTGCCGGTCGATGTGAAGGGTACGAGCAGGTGGATGCAATGATGATCGACTATCGCGTGTCAGACCCACGTCACCCGCGCTTGCATAGAGTAGCGTACTTGCCAGACACTCCCGAAGGACGGGAGATCATGGCTCTGCTCAGGGAGGCGTGGGATCGGAGATTAATCTTCACCGTTGGCACGAGCAACACTACTGGACAACAGAACGTCTTGGTTTGGAATATTCATCACAAGACGTCCGCTCGTGGAGGGCCGCAAACATACGGGTATCCAGATCCTGGCTATTTCGAAAGGTATAAATATTATTAAATAATTTGGTATGGAATTATGTTAAAAATGCTTGGTTTAATCAATTTGACAGGGTAAAGGCTGAGTTGAAGGCGTTCGGGATCCAATGAGAAGAGAGACTGATCAGTTGTGAGAGCTTAACTGCAACTGGGCGACAAAAACTAAGCGTGATCTTATAAATCCAAATGGAGAAATGTGTGTGCCATTTTGATTTAAATGGTGTTATTAATTAATCATAGGTGACATAACCTAAAAATATATAATTCTATAATAAGGTATGTATCGAAGATTAGAAATGAATACTGCAGATTTAATACAAATTAATTTATTAAATTATTTATATGATATCATACAACCTGGTGGAATTCGGTGTACTAGTTTATAATTATTTTTGTAACAATAATCTGGCTAATTTCGTGGTAAATATAATTTAGTAAATTGTTTGCTTGTCAGGAAGACATTAATTCCTGCTGGAGAATTTTGTAATACACTATTGAAGAATATTTTTGAAATGAAATTCGAATTGTATGACATAAATAGTAAATGTACTTGTGTAGCATAATTACATAATGACATTTATGTATAAATACTTGATTCGTTGCCAACTTGCGCCAATGTTATGCATAGCTTAACTATGGCGCAAGCTACAAGGAGTGAAGTATATACATAAATGCAGTTAATAGAATTTGTGAGTTTTGACGAGTGTATACAAATGTGCGTATTAAAACTAATTTGTAACTCATTATATTTTTGGTACTCTAACAAATACTGAGATTAATATTCTTATAAATTTGAAATACAGGAAATTTCCAAAAAATATGTGTGTATTTGAATTATTTGTGTTACGTGTGTATGTATATAAATGATAAATGTCCATGATTATTTAAGTTACCATCATTATTCCTAGGCATGAATTTCCGATATTGATCTGCATATGTACATGCATTACATTCCATTTTCGTAAGTTTACAGTTTCTAGTATTCATTTTTGTCCTCTCCCTTTAATACAGCGTCATGATGGACACGGATCGTCCTTAAAAGAACAGAGACAGGTTCCCCACAAATCTGGAAATTTAAAACACAGAAATGTATTGTATATCGTTATTCATACCTGCATAATTTCACCACTTTAAACCTGTCCTACTTTTTGGGGTCCTTGTCGTGTCCCACACGCAATCGGCTGAAGGACTGCACTGCCCTTTCCAGCGACACGGCGTTCCCACCCCTTTCATGCACCTTCTCTCTTTGGAGTTGTACTTATCCGACGCATCCGGGCAGGCACACTTGTCTTCGCGACAAACCAACTCTGAATACACAAAACCACTTAATATTAATTTCTCTAATTATTCTGAACGGAGAAACTTGTCGAAAAAAAATAATTGGCGTATTGACGACAAGGCAACTTTAGCATGACTTGAAAAGTGTCTAATTACATAAATAGTTCAAATTGTTTAGTTTTAAGAAGTTTACGAGATTTAGAAATAAAAATGCTTGAGAACCGTGAAATTTTTGTTTCAAAATTTTCTCAATGAATTGGAATTTCTTTGTTTCGCGAACAATTTGCTAAATTATTTACGATGAGATATATGCGCATACTTAAATAAGAACATTTTATGCAACCCTACTTTCCCCAATTTTTGCAACAATTACTCAACTGACCTGCATGTCGATCACATTTCGCATCCCCAAACTCTCCTCCGCACGGGTGACCATGTGCTAGATCACAACCACCCCACAAGTTGTCCACCCAGCCGCCCGGACATTGACAAATGTTCTCAATTATGGGCACCACCTTTGGCCCAAACACTCCCGAGCGCGAGTAGATCTTCTCAAAAATGTTGCGAATGCACAGGGCGCCAGGCATGCAGATACTTTGTGCCGTACACATCGCGCCAACGACACGGTCACAGCGACCGGTGAGATTATTGTAGACCTCGTACGAGGGGTTGGCGCATTGACAGATGTCATCCGTGCAGAACAAACCGGGTGCGCAGTCCGTCTTGTTGCAGGGTTCGTTAAAGTCGGGCAACAAGGCGTAGTCGAGGTCGTCGGATGGGATTATTTGAGAGGGTGTGACATTGAGTGGTATGTCTCGTTTAAAGGACGCCACGCACGAAATACATAGAACGAGGAGGAATTGAAATTTGAAAGGCATTGTTGAAATTAGTGGGATTATGAAAATTTTTCAGAAATTCAGATATTTTTTCAGGATTTACATATATGTTTGATAACTTTGTCAGTACAAGGTTAAAGTTGGAATGAAGGAATTTATCCTGGTCTAAGGTCTAGTTTAAGATGTGACATGCATGACAGGATGCAAGTCCTTAATGCACGTGGGGAGTTATTTAGCATAATTCATTTTTATCCAGGGTAAATTAAGTTTAATTAATGATCGGTATTTTTAGGGCATGGTCAATTCAACTTGATGAGTTAATGAGCTTATTTATTTGGCGACCTTAGTGCATAGCGAGCGAGTCGGTCAAAGAGATGGTCTTTATTCTTAGAAGTTTTACGAGTTTCGAAGTATGTAGGTTGTGCTAATTCTGGAATTGGAGTATCAACCAAGAGGGATGTAATTTAGTCCCGTTTTTTCAAGTGTTACTTAGAATAATAAATATTTAGATACATAGATATGTACATACCTATGTATATGTATGCATACATAAATGAGAGTAACAAACAGAATTCATTAACTTGATTTAAAAACTACTTAAACTGTGTCCACAGTATTAATTGAAGTGTTATTCAAGCGTGGGCAAGAAGACGACATGATTTGATGGACATGTATAAATCATTGGATTCTTTTGCATTACATTATTTAACGTATTATGTATGTATGTACGTATGTTTGTAGGTATGTAGATAAATATCAGAGTTTCACTACATAGAAAACTGTTGTAGTGTAATCATACACATATCTTTGTTCTCATTCTCAATCGGTTTTGACTTATTATTAAAAAAATTAATTTAGTATGGTTTAGTAAATAAATTAAAATAAATTATAAATTATAAATTATAAATTAAAATTTTAAATATTTGGAAAAGATGCGTTCTTCATTGTTGCGAATACAATTTTGTAAATAAATAGGTATCCGTGCGTGTGCAAATACTTATAGGTATACGAAGAATTTCACCGAAGGATAAATATGATACATATACATACATATGTACATAGGTACATACATACATACATTTACATTTTACATATGTATGAATGAGCTTCTACGGACTTTTTCTTTCCTAAGCATGCATAGATTTCCACCGCATCAATTCTACCACATACGTACCCCATCCAATCCCATACGACACTCCAATCATTGTAAATGTCGAACTGATCCCTGATCCCCACCCGATAAAGCTGTGCTGTTCTTTAAGTCATTCTGCCTCTCCCGACTTTTCTGCTTCCCCAAAGCCATCTGAAGATTATGGCGTCGATACCACTTTTCAAATAGACCAACCTGTCTCACTCTGTTCAGAAAGTTTTCAAACGCCCTGTAATTCCTACGAGCAAACCTCCACCGATGCAACCGTATAAGATACACTTCCTGCAAAACCCTGCATCTCCGTGGGACTAATTGACTCGCCAAAATTGGCGCTTCTATCACGGCCACTTCCACCGCCAATTTCTTCCCGAGATGAGTCCCATTTCGCAGCAATTCTTTCCAATCCTCGCCTTTATCCAGGACGTAAAAGCTGTTCCGAAATCGCCCCCATTGCCCCTGATTTATGAACGGGAACGCAAACTCGGTCCAATTCCGATCCTTGCCATATTTCGATTCGTCATATATAAACGTATAACCGGCGTCGAGCAGTTCGGTTAGCGTGTCAATTTCTATCGATGGTAGCGGCATGACTATCAAACTCGTGACCAAACCCTCGTAAAGCATTGTAATGGCGAACATGCCGTACGCTATGATGACGTGAATTGCTAAAAAGTTACGGGCTGAGATCCCCTGCCTAAACACCATGGTCAACATGTCAAAGATGTCGAAACGAGGTCACACATTTGAAATTTTGTGTGCACCTTGTACACCAAATTCTTGGCGATTGCAGTCAACCGAAGGGTGACGATACCAGACGTGAGAAATAGCACCATTACACCCCACGTGGCGGGTGCAAAGGGTTGCACCCACTTGTGCCACTGTGATCCTCTAAGTTTCACTTCCTCCTGGCAATAAAATGCGCCATAGTTTTCGATATGCATCGTGAAAAATAGGACATCCACGGCGGCAGAAACTTGATCAAATGTGGACTCCCAAATTAGCGATGGGGCGTAATATTTTCTACCCGGTTTTTGCTTCCTCCACCAATCACGATAGCTGTAATACCCGGGAAATCTAAAATCGGTGAAATTGAATTTTTCCGCCAGTAAAGGGACCAGTTCCCGGGCAGCGATGCATTCCGTCTCGTTGTAAGTGGGGCTCGAAGCAAATTGGCATGAACCGAAGGTGATAACTTTGTCGGCGTTGTAGCCGCTAGTTTTTTGGCGGTAATAAGATTCTACCCGCTGGTCTAGATTTATACTGGGGCGATTTGAAAGATGTAATATCGGAGAATTTTTCTCTGTGCAAAAGTAGCAGTAGAAATACAAGTCAGAAATGTGATTATCTTTATAAAAAACGAAATAAATCTGGTTGTCAAACATGTTGCTGGCCCATTTGTTCCGAAATTTGAAATCTCGTAGTTTAAAGATCCCCTCGTTTTCCAGGAAAATAATTATATTGGTTTTATCTTTCCATCCGTACGAATTATGGTAACCAAGGATACCACGGATTTCTTCGTAGAGGTCGGAAACCGTGGGATTGATCAGAATGAGAAGGGTGCATTGCCGATGAGATTTCGTGAAGTGAAACTCGTTATGTTTTTTTCTCCCGGTGACAGAATTAAAGCGAGCGTGATTTTGCGAAATGATGGCAACGAAGTCGGAATTGATTTTTATGGTGGAATTGCTGACGAGATTTGGATATGAGATGGAAATTAGGCACGTGTGGTAGTACGATATGTCAAGGATTAAGGGCCAATTGGAGGAGGGTGGGCGGAACGTTAAGGACTTTACAAGGTTAGAGAAACCAAGGAGAACAAGAATAGCGAAAGAAGGGCTTGACATTTTAGTTTTATTTTTTTTAAATTATGGGCTGATAATTGTAGCAGATTTTCTTGGAAATTTTCGAAATTGTGATCAGAAAAACTGCTATTTTAAGCTGCATTAACGAATTAAACATAGACGAAAAGCGAACAACTGAACACGAGAGGAATGAATTTGATGGATGATGAGAAAGCGTAATTCGACAAAGAATATTATCAAAATTGTTAAAGCAAACTTCTCCTTTGTTTTAATATCTTGTTTATATTCTGAAAATATTGGTATCGATTAAATGCTGGGAATGGCGACACGTGCATGTAAGAGGTCCAATCAAAGGGCTGATTAAGATATGCATGTTTAGCACACCTATAAGGCTAAAAAGATGATTGACATGGACAATTTATGTATGTAGGTATGTGCATGCATAATAATAATCACCAGAACCTATTTAAATAGTGTATTGCTTTTAAGGAAAACACGAACGAATTTTGATGGACATTGACATACTAAAAATAACGGCGTGTGCAACGGATGTCATATGTAGTTGGTTTAGATATTCCCTTTATTATCCGACATATGTATGTACATACATACATGCATATTTAAAGCAATGAAACTACATAAGCTTAATAATGAATCATGTTTTATCATATGCACATAAATACATCTGTACCTTAATGTTATACACGCCAATGTATGTAATCATAAATGGATACATGTTCACACGTACATATGTACATGCATACATTCATGTCATACAAATTTACATACATATTTCCAGATGTAAAAATTGAAATTTCTAAAAAATGCCCTTGCGCAATACCAAGTCTAGTCAGAAAAAGTCTCACATAAATGGCAATCGAGGAACTCGAATTTGATTTTTATTCCTCCAAAAATCCAATTAACTTTCAAGTACAAAAGGCGTACATATGTATGTACATATGCATTGCATGTTAAAATTTGTTCAATTTAAAAAAATTGGAAGCACGCTCCACCAGATTTTTTAGCGCCTTCATACGACTTACGCTAACCAAATAATGTTTTCACGCACCCGTTACTCTACAAATTGAAGCTTTTTTAAGGGGCGAGGTAGGTCGATTTACGCCAAAACCGTGGCTGACCCAGGCAGAAAATTGGACATATATAAATTATTATCCATGGTGAGATCAATGGGTAGATCAGTCATTGGGTAAAAAATCGTTTTTTATTGAGATTAACATTTACGTATGTATATACCTTTGAATATGAATATCTTATCATATATATATAGGTACAATGTACACTAGAAAATCAATCACTATTTGAACCCTGACATCAATCAAGTCTGACGAACATCCTGTCACATCGTTCCAAATTCTGCCTCTATCGTTACATGAGTGCAGTCACGAGTAAAGTCAATCTCTTGTTGTTTTGCAATACAAAGTAAAACCCATAACACTAAGCTACAAAAACTTGGGTGAATTGAGACATATGATTAAGTTCAATTAATTGATAAGCCAAGAGATAACGTACACGTTATCCGGCTCATCGCCTTAAATAGGCTAACCTGCGTACCTTGAATGATCTTCAGTACACGAACAGCTCACACTGTATTCGGCCATAAATTTATATTTAACAATTCTTTAAAATGGCGATTTTTTCCATGTCCACATTCGTTCTGCTAACTTTCGCTGTTTTCACGGCTGGACAGGTCAGACAAGAAATTCACATTTACAATTCGACGGATTGTAGCGGCCTTCGCATCCATGGTGCAACTTCGTCCGGTCTGGTCAGCCTGATTCCTAATGCGAAAATGCGATCCGTTTTCATAATAGGATTGTAAGAATCGACAAATAAATATCTATATTGCGAATATTATTTGGGACTTTATTAAATTGTGAATCATACAATTGGGGTGTTCATTACGAACTCGCATTGTTAGCAAAAAACTAAGTTTACAAGTTCGAAAAAAATTGGATTGAAAATTCATTTCCGAATTTGTCCATCTCCAAGGCTAACAATCAGTTTAAATTTTTCCAAAATTGTGCTAACATGGCAACTGGTAATGAATACCCTCAATATATTGCGAAAAATATTGCGAATTTACTAAATTTTTAATCATGCAATGAATTATTTAATGATAATCCAGATGGCGAATTAGGGACTGTACATCTGTAACTAATTGTGTCCCTGACGCACAATCACCACCCATTAAGGCGTACGGAACTTGTTTTGGCGTTACCTTTGAGGCTACGGTTTTCAACTTGAGTCGACTTGGGGATCCTTATATGACCGAAAAACGTCTAAACGTATATTCCGGGAGGGTCATTGATGGACAGGTTACCCCGATTTGGGGCAACATGACCTCAATCGACGACCAGGGAACTTTACTCAGCATGGGGTCATCCTTTCATACGGGAAATTACTGGTGGACGGTGTACTCCGGGCTGAATTTTACAGGGGTCGCGGAATGTCTCAGGCCGGATAGCCACACAGTCAACAATGGCTATGGCGTCAGTCGGACGGTCAACGTGAATTATACCGTCGGCAGTGTGAGGGAAGGATGCTTTTAAGACTAGAATGGCTTACCAGCTTTGTTGGAAAAGACGAATTATGCAATTTGATTTATTAGTATTTTTTTGTTTTTCTTGTCAAATTTTGAAAAGAGAGTAGGATTTAATGAAAATGAGGGAATCTTCCTTTCAAAATTATTATTTTGTATCTGGGTGAATGCAGAATTTAAGAAATAAACAAATTTATATATGTATGTTGGCCGATGAATCACTTAAAAATTTACTACTTTTTGATTTTCACCGTTTTATTTCTTAACATAATTTAAACAGGTGCTGATGTCTTCGGCGGCGAGTGGGAGTGTATAGAGCTAAATTGGACCTACCAGGATGGCTAATGTGCAAATTAATGGGGTCAGGCAACGTGACATTTTGTGGTCATTCTTAATGCACATACAGAAATTTCATTCTGTACTTAATTAATGTCCAGGCTGGATATTAGTCGAAATGGTCACATACATATGTACATATTGCTTATTGTATTGAACTATACTCTAGGCTGTTTTAATTCCTGGAATTGTCCTCCAAAACATAATTGGGACAGGTCGACAATACATACTAAAAAAAATTCTGCCTTTTGGTATTGATTGAGGTTAGTACTTAAGTGTGTACATATGTATATCATGTACATCTGCATATTATGTATAGATATACCCAGTAACATTCATCTACATAAATGCATTTTCCCATATTAAATACTTGCAAACAGTGAAGGGAAAAGTGAACGAGCATGAAATTCAATACATTTCATCCACGTTTGGAAATATGGTTTCCTCATATGTAAATATGTGAAACCGAAAATGCATGGAGCAAATTAATTCAGTTTAGAGAACTTGAATAAAATGCAAAATGACTGAATGTAAATGATTTTTTTGCATCCAAAAATCAAAATACGTAAATTTTTGAATGACGAAGCTGTTTATTAATTTGGACACACGAACTGGATATATGTACATGCCAACACAATTTATTAATTTAAGGCAATTCAATACAAATCACAGTAGAAAATACTTATTTTACACGCATGAGCAATACGCTAAAAATGCGTACAGAACAGTAAATTACTCATACACAAGAAGGAAAATCATTATAAATACCAGCAGTAAAATCAATTAAGTCAAGTTAAAATCCACATTTTGCAATTCGATAAAATACACAAAAATAAATTATTCGTTCGTACACATTATGAAAATCATTATAAAAATAATTACACTTATACTCAATTAAAAAACCACATTGTTGCAGTTCGCTAAATCCATACAGAAAAATAAATTACCCCTAATAGGATAATCATTATAAAATCAATGCAATTATTTAGAGATTCGATTAAAAATCCACACTTCTTAAAAAAAGTTGAACAAAGAGAGTTCCCAGATTCAATTCAATCGCGGTGGCGGTCATTTCCCTCGGGGTGGCGTTTGTTTCCCTCGGGATGGCGTTTGTTTCCCTCGGGATGGCGTTTGTTGCCCTCGGGATGGCGTTTGTTTCCCTCGGGATGGCGTTTGTTGCCCTCGGGACGGCGTTTGTTTCCCTCGGGATGGCGTTTGTTGCCCTCGGGACGGCGTTTGTTTCCCTCGGGTTGGCGTTTGTTCCCCTTGAGGTGGGGGTTGTTCCTCTTGCGGTGGCGTTTGTTCCCCTTGAGGTGGGGGTTGTTCCCCTTTCGGTGGCGGTTGTTCCCCTTGCGGTGGGGGCTGTTCCCCTTCCGGTTGCGGTTTTTCCCCTTGCGGTGGCGGTTGTTCCCCTTCCGGTGGCGGTTGTTGCCCTCTGGGTAGCAGTGGTCCCCCCCGCGGTGGCGGTCCCCCTTCTGGTGGCCACGGTTTAGTACACTTCGACTTGTGTCGCGGCCAGTCCGTATTTTGACAATAATTACAGCAATAACCGACCAGCCCGCAACCACCACAACCCTCAACATCGCAAATCGTGCTTTCCACCTTCAGGTGTGGTTGCGCCCCGTCATTACAAAGCGTGATCTCGATTGGATGAATATCACCAATTAGTCCGCAATAGGAGCAGACTGACTTATCTATCCACTTCACGAGGTAACGTTTCAACTCGGGGATAAATGCAGCATCAGGTTCATCTCTAAACCTCCTCATGTATTTCTTAACTCCCATGAGCTCCATTGGTTCCTGCAAGAAATGAATACCACAAACGGTCACCACAAATATGTCACCAAAATGTGAGAATAATGTATCAAACCTACATCAGTCACCTTGCCAGGAAAACATGTCCTGTAATATTCCTCACTCCCGTGAATGATGAGACTCCCACCAGATCCCCTGTACCCAAACATCCTCCCCGTCGGATCCACAATGTACGCCGAGCCGTCCGGCAGTAGGGCGGAGAGGACGTGGTGACGAATCACCAATTGCTTTCCCTTTTCTTTTGTATTCACCAGAGTAGCCACGTGATTCCTTCTCACCACGCCACCAACCCCCATGTAAGGCATACCCTTTGCTTTGTCGAATTTTTCCTTATCATTATAAATTTGCATAGAAACGCTGAACACGTAGGATGGAACCGTTTCAAAAATTGTGGCTCGCAGAGATCCGACCGGAACCTGAGACATATTTATTACAATTGTGAATATGTATGACATTTGTATGTAATTGTGTATTAAATAATATACCCTTTGCCTGTTGGGAAGCACCCAATATTTGACGCCCGCCTTCTCCAGGGCAGCCGCACTTTCTAAAATCCCGGCAATAAGTGATCTCGACTTATCGATGAAGGTCAGCACCCAATAAACGGCCTCCCTCAGTTCGGTACTCATAATTGGAAGGTCAAGGAACGACGAAGCTTGGTAGTCCTGCCTCGCTTCGTCCTTTAAATTCCACACCTGCATGAATGACCACATGGTTCGGATAGTGTCGTATATTTTCACCGCTTTCCACTTTTCCGGAGGGGGCAATGGGATGAGCGGGTTGGTGCTGCCGCCGAGAGAAATGAAATCGTCAGTGTAGATTTTCACGATACGATAATCCCTATTTTAACAAGTTACTTTTGTAATTGTACGAAATTAAGGTGCCTATAAAAACAATCAGCCAAAAGTTAAAAACAAAAAACTTACTCCCAAAGTTTTTTTGGCAGATCTGAATATTTTACTATCCTGCTTCCTATTGGTTCAAGGTTGAGAAGAACGTCGATTTTATTATTGTACGCATCCTGATTTGTCTGAAGGAAGCGGACATTTCCGATATGTTGGATAGCTTGGAGGACACCGATGGCTCGGAGAACGTAGTCAAGGAGGTCCAATTCTTCCTCCATTTTCGGCAAGGTGAACTCATTTTTTGGGGGCTCCACTTTCTTGCTTTCTTGGGAACTCGCCCCTTCATTTCTTGGGGGCTCCACTTTCTTGCTTTCTTGGGAACTCGCCCCTTCATTTCTTGGGGGCTCCACTTTCTTGGTTTCTTGAAAACTCGCCCCTTCATTTTTTGGGGGCTCCACTGGCTTGCTTTCTTGGGAACTTGTCTCCTTCTTTTTTGGGGGCTCCACTTTTTTGCTTTCTTGGGAACAACTCGCCCCTTCATTTTTTGGGGGCTCCATTTTCTTGCTTTCTTGGGAACTCGCCCCCTCCTTTTTTTGGGGCTCTACTTTCTTGCTTTCTTGGGAACTCGCCCCCTCCTTTTTTTGGGGCTCTACTTTCTTGCTTTCTTGGGAACTCACCTCCTTCTTTTTTTGGGGCTCAACTTTTTTACTTTCTTGGGAACTCGCCCCCTCCTTTTTTTGGGGCTCTACTTTCTTGCTTTCTTGGGAACTCGCCCCCTCCTTTTTTTGGGGCTCTACTTTCTTGCTTTCTTGGGAACTCACCTCCTTCTTTTTTTGGGGCTCAACTTTTTTACTTTCTTGGGAACTCGCCCCCTCCTTTTTTGGGGGCTCGACTTTCTTGCTTTCTTGGGAACTCGCCCCCTCCTTTTTTTGGGGCTCTACTTTCTTGCTTTCTTGGGAACTCACCTCCTTCTTTTTTGGGGGCTCCACTTTCTTGCTTTCTTGGGAACTCGCCCCCTTCTTTTTTGATGAGGATGACGAAGACGACGAAGGCCCCCCCTTATCGGGATGTTGTGATCTCGACATATTAAATGTAATTGATCGCAAGGACGGGGTGATCCTAAATGGGAAAAAATATATTACGAAAATTTTAAAATAGAAGAACTTCAGACGTGGAATATAAATATCTATTAAAACTGAAATTGAGCTTCGTCATTCAAGAAATCAGAACCATTCCACGTAAATTACAGATTACTACTAAAATGCCGTTATTTTAATTTACACAATATTGCGTAATCCACGTATTTACGATTTGTTAATAACAAATTGTTATTAAGTAAAAAATAAAGCAAAATTTCTCACCTGTTTAACAGAATTTAAAAGTCACAAATTTGCATTGGTGTCTCTAAACCTCGTACATATTTTACTCTCTACTTCAACTTGCTTCCTATTTTGTTTTATTAAACTAGATTTAAAATTTATAATTCCCAAGATACAAAAAAATTCATAAAAAGCTGAACCGGCACCACAACCAGACAAGGAAGGAATAAAGAAAGGAAAGTAAAGAAACTGGCCGACTTCCCACCTGGACGAGATGCATCACCGCCAAAGGGATGCTTCATCCATTACGAACAAAGTAGAAAAGCAACATATTTCTTCTTTTAAGCCTAAAACTACGTAAACTCAAATTTAATATTATAATTGACACGATAAGCTCATAAAAGAAGTGACGAAAATCGTGACGTACTAGCTAAACAGCCAAAGCGGCATGAGACAAAGGAAAAATGGTATGAGACAAAGAGAAAATAAATCTCTTGGGGAAGATGGGAATAAATGACAACTTTTATTGCATTGTCAATCCTCGACGTCGGAATCGTATTTGTTTCTTGGTAAGAAATTAATATGTGAGAAACTATTTATGCATACACATTCTGCAAAACTGTCTTGTAAAAAAATGCATCCCAAAAATATAAATATGTATGTGCCGGCAATGTATTAATTAAGGTCGGAGAGCAAAAATCATTAGAAATAAAATTTTATTTTCAAAACTGTTTATAAGTGTATAACATTTAAACATTTTCGAAAACTGTTATGCTCGTAAGTATAAGAATTATTTAGAATAAAGTAAAGAAGTTCTGGCTACACATTAAAAAAAATTTACCTTCGTTACAAGCAATTTCATACATAAATCAGAAAATATTTATTGTTATGTACACATACTTGAATACTTATTTTTCATTATTTTTCAAATGTTTATTTTTTGCATTAAAGTTTCTCGGACAAGTTTTGGGATTTTTTACAATTAAAAATCCATAAGCATAAGCACTATTAATATCCGGATAAACAATTTATTCACACAGAAATTAGCAAAGACGCAGTGTAGTAGACAAGTGCGGAATAAAAATCTACCCTAAATTTCTTCGTAATTGGACAAAATGGTCCGATATAGATTTTCAAACTTGCAAAACTGTCCAACTGTTTGACCCGATCTTTCGGCAGGTGAATTTGCCTCCAAACCTGGACAAACTCTATTGACCACGTTGCAATATTTGCCATTAAGGGCGGCATTTTGTGCGTCATTCCAATTATCGCGCATAGCATGACTACAGCTTGAAAAGTTAGGGAAATTGGGACAATTTCGGACATCCTGACCAAAAGGTAGCAAAGTGCAACGGCACACTGGAAGAAGAGGAACATCCCGATGGGCGTTATAAAATAAATTACTTGGTTACACACCGCCACAATTAGTTGCAGTCCCCGATATCTGGCAAAGAAGGCTGGAAATTTTACAACTTTTGAAAATTGTGGAGACTTTTTAACCAAAAACGTTCCAATTTTCTGCTTTTTGTAGGTCATTGACTCTAAAATTGCCCTAATTGAGGCCACCCAGTTGTAGAAAGAGAGTAAGTACGTAAGAAGGAGAATTGCGCTGTGGAGGGATAACCAAAATAAGAGAACAATTCTCAAAAATATTTTTAATTTGGGTGTAAACCATGGGATTTTTCGAAACAAAAAATAAGTTGGGTCAATCTTCCTATGAAAGAGGGGAAAAGTGGAGACCATGAAGGGGGAAATGATCGATAGTCCAATTAAGCCGTGAAGAAGTAATCCAATAAAGTTAATTTTGTCAATGTCAGGATCTGTAATTAATAATTAATTAGTTAATAAAAATGGTATAAATAAACAAGAAAATGTGTTATTTGCGTGGATTTGCAGGTCAAATTTGTTTGCTAAAAACGCACTTTTTTGAGGATAACAATAGCGGAAATAATTTTTAACCAAATATTTATAAAAATTATAGAAATCTGTTTTTTTAGCCCATTAATAGCCCATTAATGTTGGGTTCCTGTTACCTTTCTGAACAAGCGATTCATTCAGGTCCAATAAATTTCTAGAGACAAAGCAAAACTCTTCCGTTTTGTAGACGAAGGTGAAAATTGTGGTTGAAATAATGATTCCTAACGTGACCCCGATTGCAAGCAAGGCTGCGGATTGAATCGTCACGTCGATGTCCTTCTCGGACGAGATAATTTCTCGAAGTATTTTGCATGTAATGATGACCGTGCCAAGGAGGACACTTATTGAGAAGAAGTACCACGTGACGAGGTGTTTCTTGGGTGTGGCGAATGGCACGCAGGACATCGGATGCCACGATATGTACTGCGGATAAAACGAGTGCGTCAGGGCAGCAAATCTTTGTAGGGCGTCTTGAGGGGTGTGAGATCGGAGGTGGAGAATTTTTAGGATATTTTCCATTGAGTTTTGTGGAAATTCAAGTACAAATATTTCCACATTTTCTTTCACCATTTTCCATGATGTCATTCTGTTCTGTCTGGATTTGGGATGGTATTGTTAAACGGACAGGATATACGCAATGCATTTGTACAAGAGACGGTGCACAAAGTATGACAGGTTTCAGATGAGGGTAAGGGTCAAGGTTCTATGCATCCTGTACTGACAATAAGTATAAGCTAGTATGTGATACATACATATGTATATATGTACATTGTACATAGGTAATTACATATGTATGTACATGAGCAGGTCACCCCACGATGAAAGAGTCAAAACGTTCAGAAAACCTATGATATTCATCTTGTTCGGTCCCTCAATAGATATTTTAAGGTTTTTAGGGTTCTAGGAAATCGGTTGGTTCCACATGTACATATGTATACGATCAGGTCAGTAATTATGTGACAAGTATAATTTAACTTTGCACAACCAAAATGTATGTATGCTAGTCAAATATGTATTATACTAATTGTAATAATTGTAATAATTTCTCCGCTAATTGCATACATATGTATATGTACTCCGAATGTGCTCAAACACGGCGGATTTTCGTAATTAGGCAAGTACTTTAAAGCTTATAATTCATGATTTGCATTATTTTTTTAATATTACGGATTACCAGAATTAACCTAAATATTTCCACTGTGTGCAAGTTTTTTCCAGTTGTTACTAAAATTGGAAGGTACTTAAATATGTATGAATGGTTCTCCATAATTTATCGTAATTTTGTAAACGATTATGCGATTTGCTGAAATACTGAAATGTGAAAATATTTTAAACGTTCGAATTTTATATGCATAATAAGCATAATGCAAATTTGGTGTAGATCTACCATCTACCTACACATCTATGACAGTTCCAAATGTCAAGGGTGGAATAAATAAGGGAAGAAATGCAGTTATTTTGATAAATTCAACTAGATATTTGTTCATATTTGCCAAACTGGTCCCAAAATTGGAAACAACTTGCAAAACATCTTAGTCCAAATTAGTTTTAAGAATAATTGCGCCCAGTAAAAATCCGACGAAAGTTAGTTTTATGATTTTCAATTTTACAATTTTTTAATTTATTAAATAAATGTTATTTCAAGTTTATCCTTAATAATGGAAAAAAAATTGTAAAAAACAACGCAAAATTCATGCATAAACACCTTTCTAAATCACAACTGGAATGAAATACCTCTCGCAACCACTTTACTCTTCTCGCTTCCTGACAACTATCTTAAAATCTGGGACAAAACGAAAAATACTGACTAGCGATTTATCCATGATTTCTTCCGGAGTTGGTCTTGCTTGTTGTGGATCCCAACTGAATTGGAAATCTTTCAGTACTTGCGACAAGGCGTAGAGGATAAAATTCCTGGCAAAATTCTGGCCAGGACATGTCCTCAATCCAGCGGAAAAGGGAAGCAAAACTTTCGCCCGATTTTCTTCCCCTCCTTCATTTTCCAGAAATCTTTCTGGGCGAAAAACTTCCACATCTGGCCAAACAGAGGGGTCGTGATGGACCCCAAAGAGGTTTCCGATAACAACCGTACCCTTTGGAATGACCATCCCGTTACCAAGTTTGTAGTCTTCCACGCTCCAGTGGAAATTTGCAAAGGGGGCAGTACTCGAAAGTCGGAGGACTTCTTGAATCACGGCACGGGCGTAGGGCAGGCTACAAAAATGGAATAAGTTATGTCACACAAAACACAATTTTCTTTTACCTAATCAACTTTATCATTTCAAATCTAGTGGAAACATCAGAACAGCTTGTCAGATTTGTATTTTTTAGAAAAATTACTTAATTAGCATTCCGTTTCACCAGACGAGGCTTAAAGAACCTCAAAGCCTTAAGTTTCTATACATACTCTTAGAAAACGAGTATTAAAATGATACCAAACGGTATTCTCAAATGACTCTACCCAAATGGTATAGTAAGTAATACCATGTAGTAATAGTTCAGTTTTACCATAGCGGTAGCAAATTTTTACGGACCGGTATAATTTTAATACCTTGTGGTACCAAATTTAATACTGAGAAATTAATATCTGCCTATACCAGATTTCTAACGGCGCAGAAAACATTTTACATACCTCATCAAATCTAGAATATCAGTCTGTCCCAGCTCTTGTGCAAGTTTTCTCTGCACTTCTGGATACAGGGAAAGCCAAAGGATCGTCCACGCCATGAGATTTCCTACCGTCTCGGCGGCCGTGTGCCACAGTGTGAAGAATGCTCCTTTCAAGTGGACGGCTAAAAAGATGGGGTGTGATACAATTATTTGTTTTATGAGGAAATTTGCAATAGTTTTCTACTTAATTACATACCTTCATATCCTCTAAGACAAGGGTACGAACGACACCCTCTTAAGAATGCCTGGGAAAATGTTTTACTATCATCGTCTCCATTTTTCTGAGTTTCTTGCACCATTTCCTCCACCATCGCGTGCAAGGGGTCTACCGCTTTTTTGATTTCTTGCAAAAGCGTCCTCGTTGAGGGCAATCGCTTCGCGGACGTGGGTAAAAACCAAACTGGCGATGATATCGGCTGCCACAGGGCTCTGCAAAAAAATGCAAAATTATAAAATTTCCTACTCTGTTTAACAAATTAAAAGCATACAATTTTGAAATATATTCGGGGTATTCATTACGAGTGAACTACATAAGTACTATCTTTGGAGATGCTCAAGTTCGCAAATTAATTTGCAAACCAAATTTTTCTGCGAACTTTGTTCTTTGCTAATAATGTGAACTCGTAATGAGTACCCTCATTAAAATGTGGCTTACTTCTGTAAAGCTACTAGCTGCTGTTGTAACCCAGCCTTATTTTCTTCCGGTATTTCCTCACCCGTGAGAACGTGCCAGACGTGATTGGCGATCGGAATGTATAATTTGCTCCTTAATTCCGCCAGGGAAAGTTTTTCCTTGGAAACTGGGTTACTCAGACGTTCCAGCAATTCTTTGAGGGGTTCCATATCGTGGGATAAGGTGAGGGACGCTTCGCCATTAATTGGGCTGGTGTGCAGGCTGCCCATACTTTTCACCATGCAATTCCTAACTGCCTTCCAAACTTCGTCGGAGGATGTTAGGGTACCTGGGAAATTAAAAGAATTATAAATTCTAAAACTACAGTTAAATTTATGTCAACTAAAATTATGTCACGATAAAGGATAAAAAAATTGGCACGGATTTACGACTCAGCCATCACAGTCATTTTTTGACTGCTCAGTTTCAGTAATATTTCGAAATCGGTTTTACGAAGCGCTGAATATTTTCAACTGTGGAAATCCCACAGTGGGATTATTTCACCAATTACTACCAATTACTACATGTTGTTATTCATATTAAATCATTACGAGAGCAGTAATTAAGGTTATGTATCTATGTATGTAAATATGTATCTATTTACCTACTTGTCAGTGCTCAGGTTTTAAGAATTTGGGTAGAAGATTAAGCTTATATGCGTATAAAAATAAATGTGGCCGTATTTCGTTATTTTATTCGCTTACCATGATTTTCTCCCCCCACGTAAATCATTGCAGGTAAGAAAGGTGGTCGAGAGTTCAAAGACTTGTTTCCAAATGCTTTCGTGATGTCGGCAGGGTCGTTTAAAATCACAACTCTAGATGGATACATACATATGTACATACATATTTAAAAAAGAATAAAGTTTCAAATGGTAACAATGGTAAAAATGTGTGCCAAATTATGCATAGTCAATGTATATTAAAGTTTCATTTTTATCCTATTTCCGTTGCCTTGTTGACATGAAGATGGATAAATACGATGACATTGACAATGACAAATGCGATTTGTCATATCCTTCTCAGAATGTACCGCTGGTAACACCCTATCATATAGTGTGATTCATATGATAACTTGTTACCGGGCACACTCAAGTTTCCGCAGGAACAATTTTATTTATGTAGATCAGGGTCTCGTAAGCGTACATATTTTTTGTATTTGTCTTAAAATGAGAATTTAACCGTGAGGCGAACATTTTCAAATTTATTTTATAGCACTACAAAGTTTTTGAATTCTGGTGTCACTTGAAAATATGTCTGCTTCTTTAAAATATGTTCTCGATTTTATGAAATTCTAATTTTTTTTTACCGATAGTTTAGCTGAATTTTAAAAAATTATTTTAAGAATCCTGTTCCATGAGTTAAATTCGAACATTAATAAAATACAGTGGAATTGTAAATTCTTATGTAGCAATATGAAAGTAAAATGGGAAATATTTACCGAAATTCTCCTATTTTGAGGCCAACGACAGGTCCATACTTTTCTTTACAGAGCATCAAAGCCCCCAACGGATTTTTCTTAAATTGCGCCATCGTCGACCAAATTCGCGATGGACCTAAGAAAATATGACGACGTATTAAATAAAGTTTGCTCAAACTACATACATGCCCGGCGTACTCACGACAATCATTACTAGCAAATTGAGCATTGCGAAATCTAGAAAAACGTTTTGCTGCAAAATTATGGAATTTATTAAATAAATTCCAGAATTTGGTAAAAATAAATTTTATATTTGTCAAATTCACCCAACAACTGGACATGTTGTTATCTATCAAAATAATGTCGCATACTTATCTCCATCAAAATCAATACAAATTATAGATAACCCACAGAAACTAAATCAAAATATAATTGGCCTTTTTAGTAGTTTTATGCAATTTGAGAAATTAGATGTTTTCGAATCCTCTCACTCTGCAACTGTTTTTGAGCTTCTAAAATTTGCTAAATAATTTACAAAGATAGATAAGTCGTTGTCGTGAGTACCCCCATAATAAATAATTGATATTTCTTTTGTTCGTGTTTAAAAAAATTATGAGTTACCAGGTGGAAAATTTTTCGGTCTTCTAAAAACTTCCAAAATTAAAATCACAGAAATTCCGGCAAACGCCAGGATGCTAACGCATTCCCACAACATTTTCGACTTTGCTCTACTTATTGCAGGGAATTCTTGCCTTGTTCTTTGCACTCTCTAATTTCGCGTACTATTGACCACAACGCAACTCGACAGTATAGTTTTATAGGTCGTAGCCAAAATTTCATGACCAGGTATAGTTTCGTGCAATTGTGACCACAACGTTACAATTCGATAGTATTTTTAGCAGACCGCAGCCAAAATTCCATGACTAATTTAGAACTGACGTGGACTAGTAGGCCACTTTTGTCTTACTTATCTTTCCGGAAATGCACGTGTTTAATTTTCATGAAAAATTCTTCATGAGAATTCTGCACATCAATCGTACGATCTTTTTTAGTAGATTCGGATATGGTACTCTTACGTAGAAAGTAGTTTATTCGCATGGGTTATAAGGTAGACTCACGCGGATTGGTCAGTCATTGGGTTGGGATTTGCATACATTTTGCATTTGCACATGAGACAAGACATGACTAATTCGTTAAGTGAATAAATGCATAGGTTGTGTAAGGGATGAAATAGCGTGTAAAAATATGTGCATGCAGATTAACGCATTGGCAGAGTGTAGGTTTCATAAAACCTTCTTTTTATTGCTCTTGATGACTTTTGCTTAGGAAATCTGCATCAAGATTATCTGCATTAGCAAAGTATTTATGACGTCATTATCCTCTTTAAGTGGGGATCGAAACGTTTTAAGCAAAATTATATAAGTTATTAAATAATGAACTACATACATACATAATATACGCAAATACCAATTTATATGATTTTATTGTATATGCACGTAATCTTGTATCCCAGAGTATCCATTATTACATTTTAAATATTTTTTAAAAAAAGCTAAACGATGTATCTATGTACATATATATGTAGGATTTACATATTATGTAAATCCAGCTTATCGGATGATGTCTTATTACAGGAATTCTTATTTTCATGAGCAGGTTAATCACGAGATTAGTATGACGTGGAATAGAGTAGGGATGCACCGAGTACTTGGCCAGGCCGAGTACTCGACCGACTCGGCGTGTATTTTTACTACTCGGACTCGGCCGAGTATTGTCTCCCACTCGGCCGAGTATTTTCTTCATTTTTTGGTCATTTTTTAACAAATTATCTTGTCCATGAAACTGATTTAATGAAGTTTTCTTGGATTTTGGGTTTTGCAAAATATACTTCGTAACATTCTGGCGTATTCTAAGTTGAAATTAATTAGCGACGACGAAGTTAATGAATTTTTTGTATTGTACTAGCTAGGGTTGCCCCGGGTAGTGGCACTACCCGGTACCCGGCTACCCGGTACTCGGCCTAAAATTTCGCCGGGTACCCGGCTACCCGGACGGGTACCGGGTAATCTTTATATATAGAAAAATAACGAGAATTATTCTACTTTTCTCTAGAATTTGGAACAATTTTACAAGTTTAAAAAATTAAAAGTTAAAAGCATGCAGTACAGACTTCATTTAGGCTGAGTCAGGGACAAAGTCGTATTCTAAATTTGTGTCCGATTTAACAGGACCATCTGCATGTACTTGCCACCCAATTTTTAATGTATTTACTAATCCTTCAACTTGACTGAAACTGCTAGGAGAGATAAGGCTAACGTCTTTAAAATCTTGGACTTGTCAAATTATATCTGTTAAGCATAAGTTATTCTTAACCTCAATATCAAACTTCAGATAAAAGTAATGCATATTTGCAAAAAAATCTGTAGGGGTCATGGATGAAAACATTATGTGGGGCATACATAGAGCGTACAAACTCACGGCGATGTCTTATTTATCATCGCCACTCATTGAGCAAACTTGTGAAGCTCAAAAAATTTGCGCAAAATATCACTTCGAAAGTCTCGCAGCTATATTAAAGATGCCTATTTTGATCTAGTTTTCATGAATTTTTGCATTGTTTCTCGCTGATAATCGGGAGGAACAGTTTGCGAAATTATAGCGTGCGCAATTGCTGGATAAATTTGAAACACCAATTGTTTTTAACAAAAGTTTTGAGAAATGTCTCAAGTTTCGTAAAGCATCACAAGTTATGTTGCGATGCTTCATGTGCGAGATATGCAAGGGTTGACGTGAGTGCACCCAAGGGAATTTTAAAATCTGGATAATAATTTCCACCTAAGAATTGGCCCAGATTTTACGCATTCTTTCAAAATAATATTTTGAAAGAATTTTATGCCAAGCACAAAAATGGAATCCATATGATTATAATTTTTTATAAGGTTTTACAAAAAAATTGAACATTTAAATTACCCGGCCGGGTAGACCGGGTAGTTAAGTGTACCCAGCCGGGTACCGGGTATCCCAAAACAGGCCGGGTATGCCGGGTACCGGGTAACTACCCGGTACCCGGGGCAACCCTAGTACTAGCATTGGATATCACCCAGCGTATGCTCTGTTATTTTGACCAAATCAATTTAAATCGATCACATATTTGGATAATATAGCATTTTCAAAAATCAGTATCTCCTAATACTGAAAATGGCAAAGATATCTGCTTCCAAAAACAAAAAACGAGCAGTGAATTAGAAAATTGTATAATTTGTTAACTTCAGCCCGCGTTTTCACCACTTTGTATGCAGATATGTCCGCCAAACCTGTCCTCATAATTGTAGCGCCTTCGCAAATTTTATGTATTAATCATATTAGACATCAATTTACATTAACGCCGTCAAAATGAGGTAAAATACGCTGGGAGGTATGCATTGTTATTAGAATTTGCTCGATTTTTTTATTGCTCGGTACTCGGTGCTCGGCCGAGTCTTATTTTTCACCACTCGGTGCATCCCTAGAATAGAGTACGAAAAAATATTACCACTTGTGTTACTCATCTTGCTGCTTTCACAGGTTTTCATGAAATGTCATGAACACCTCAAGTCACACACCATCAAGGTAACCCTTGTGATTCATGCATCCGTCATGATGCATTCATTGTTTCATGAGAGATGATGGCTGAAAATGCTGCAATACAGACATATACACAAATGTACGTTGGGTTAAGTGCAGATGCATGCTCTCAGATAATCTCTATTTAAGCCAATTCCTGACCAACCCAACGTACTCATTACCTACACCAACTTCAATCAACACGCATTTAAGGTATGCTAGTAAAATTTTTTGAAATTAAATTTCTGATTTTTGTGTAATAAAATACATTTCGAATTTACAATTTTAGATTTTTCTAAACTCCAAAATGGGCTCTTCCTCCATTGAAAAAAATCTGGCGTCAGAATATTACGATGCAGTCATCGTCGGCTCCGGTTTCTCTGGGCTTTTCATGCTCGACAAGTTGCGTTCCGAAGGACTGAAGGTTACCGTGTTCGAGACTGGGAGCGACATTGGAGGCACTTGGCATTGGAATAGGTATCCAGGAGCAAGGGTGGACACCGAGTTTTACGTTTACCAGGTATGTAAATATGCATAATTCTGTGCATTTTTTTCTGACATTGACTTTTTTTTGCATATCTCGCAAATTGAGCATAACTTGAAAAGTTTGTGAAATCAGTAAATAAGCTAGAAATATTTCAGATTTTGCAAATTTTTTATTATAATTTTTAATTACAACCTTCTGTTAGTTCATGACAGATATTTTGCTACAGTTAAAATACCATCAAATTAAATTAAACCCATATAGTACATATGTGGGTTTTTTAACAATTAGTTACTTAATTAATTATTTAATCAAATCACATTAAAATATTTTTTCCGCCGTGCAGTTCACCTCGCCAAACTTGTACGAGGACTTCGACTACACCGAGAGATTTCCCAGCAGGGACGAAGTCCTCCGGTACTTCCGCCACTTGGATGAAAAACTCGATCTCAGCAAAGACATCCAATTCAATACGACCGTCGAATCCGCCAAATTCCACCCCGACGATAACAAATGGCTCATCAACTGCTCCAACACCCAAACTAACGCCAACTCCAAAGTTTCGGCAAAGTACTTCATCCTCTGCACGGGTTCCGCTTGGAAACTCCACGTCCCCAAAATCCCCGGCCTGGACAAGTTCAAGGGCACAGTTTACCACACTTCTCGCTGGGAAGGGGAACAAAATGCCTCTCAATTTGGCAGCAAGCAAATCGCCGTCATCGGCACGGGCGCCAGCGGAGTCCAAGTCGTCCAAGAATTGGGTCACAAGTTGAACACGGACGGAAAGCTGGTCGTATATCAGCGAACTCCGAACCTTGCCCTTCCCATGAAGCAATGTTTGGTCCAGGGGAGCACAAATCTGCCCAAAAAGTCGGATTTTCCCGCCATTTATAAAGAAACCAGGAACAATTATGCGGGAATTGATTACGACTCGATTCCAAGAAATGCACTTGATGATAACCAAGAAGAGAGGAGAGCGCTTTATGAGAAGCTCTGGTCCAAGGGGGGCTTTCCCTTTTGGGTGGGAAGCTATCAAGACGTACTTTTCAATAAGGACGCCAACGCGACGGCGTACCAATTTTGGGCGGAGAAAACGCGAGAAAGGATTCAGGATGAGAGGAAGAAGGACATTTTAGCCCCGCTTGTCCCCCCGCACGCTTTCGGGACGAAGAGACCCTCCCTGGAGCAGAATTACTATGAAGTCTTTAACAAGGACAACGTGGATGTCGTCGATATCAGGAAGGATCCAATCCTTGAAATTACGAAGAATGGAATAAGGACGGAGAATGGAGGGGAGACGGAGTTTGATGTAATCGTTTTTGCGACGGGATTTGACGGCATTACCGGTAATAAAAGTAAATTAGTAAATATCGATAAGGATAAAAAACCTTGTGGGTTTTATTACGTATGTACGTCAACGTAGGTTGGTAAATAATATGATTATCCAAATTAATCCCTTTGTCACGCCCGCAATATCAACCTCAGGGTTATTGAGTTTTTGACTATTATCTGACATTGAAGCAATTTACACATTTGCCATTGTACCTTGTAAAATCCGTAAATTTTGTAGAATGATTTTACGAACTTTTACAAAATGAAAAGAAGCCCTTGATCTGAGTAAGATTGCAAAAATTTGTATGCTAATTTTCCATATGGAAATACTTATTTGCAAAATTTTGTAACAGTTTGTATGTTTACAGAATTTACGGATTTTTTTGCAGTACTACCAAGGGAATTAAGTATTTACTTCATGGTCTTGAAAAAATTCTTAAAAAATTGGACTTGAGTATTTTATTTTGCATAGTTTGTTCAGTGTTATTTTTTAATAAATCTTAAAATTTTATTTTCCCCTTCAGGAGGAATCCTCAACATCCAGATTGAAAACGGTTCTGGCCAATCCATCCAATCCAAATGGGGTCAAGGTACGTCCACCCAGCTGGGCATAACTTGTTCCGGATTTTCCAACATGTTTTTCCTCTACGGACCCCAAGCCCCCACCGCTTTTTCGAACGCTCCCACCTGCTGCGAAGTGCAAGGCGAGTGGCTGACTCGCTTAATTGGAAAAATGGAAAAGGAAAACCTGAAACGTGTGGATGCTTCTGTCGAGGCAGAAAATGTTTGGGGCGAAATTGTGAGGGGAATTTGGAATTCGACTCTATTTCCGGAAACGGGCAGCTGGTACGACGGGGCCAACATTCCGGGAAAACCACGCGAGCCCCTGAATTATGCTGGAGGAATTCCAAGTTATGCTAAAGCTTTGAAAGAATGCGAGGAAAATGAGTATAAAGGATTTATTTTTCAATAAATTGATTTCTTCTCGCGATTTTGCTGTTTATTACCAACAAACAATATAAATATTTAATATACAATTATTATTTCCAGAATAATAAAGACATTCATAAATAAGTTCATATATATTTTGAAAATAGCAAATAGGCTATAAGGGCTCTAGCTTGCTAAATTTATTCTCATCATGTTTCAACTAGACATTTTTATGAATTTTGGAATTTTTTATACGCAATAATTATTTGCAAAGTAATCTTTAAAAATAGCAAGGCTCTTCATAAATTTAATTTCATCATGTTTCATCTAATTATGATTAGGAATTTTGAAATTTATGCAATGATTATCTCCTTTCAAAATAGCAAACTTCTTCAGTTAACCAAATTTCGTCATCATTTTACACAAATTTATCCAGAAATTTTCCCAGCTCAATTCCAGCCAATGAATCTTTCTGTGACAATTTTTCTACCACTGTGAAATGGTCTTCTTTTTCAATCGTGACAACTTCCGCGCATGGGAATGAGGCCTGCAAGAGCTTCTGGTACTCTTCGGATTGGCGTTTAAATTCGTTCGAGTCATACTCTCCAACTATTACCAAAATGGGAAAAGTTTCCTTTTTGCTGAGAAAATGGGAATGAATTTCCTTCAGAATTAAGGGACTGCTTGCTTCCGCCGTCTCACTATTTAAATAAATATAACAAAATATTTTACGTGTCTTCAGTAAAAATATGAATGTGAAATAATTACATAGTCAATCCAAGCGCAATATTTAACGGTGTCGCTACCAGTGGTCGTAAATCGAATACTCCCGACGAGAAAACCAAGCCGGCAATCTTTTCACAGATAATCGGATCCAGTGACTTGTTGTGAAGCAGCATCGCGGCTAGTTGACCACCGGCAGAGTGACCTGGGGTCAAAGCAGGTAGATTGATTGTGATCACATTACGCTCTTAGAAATCCAGTATTAAAATAATACCAGGTGGTATTTATATAGAGCTATACCAAAGTGGTATTAATAGTAATACACCGTGTGGTAATTAATAGCCTGCTTTTAAAGTTTTACCATTTTGGTAGACAATTTTTCGGACCGGTATAATTTTACCAAGTGGTAGCAAGTTTAATACCGAGAAATCAATACCTGAGTGACTTTATCAGATTTCTACCAGTGTTTATATCACAAATGTTAAAAATTACCCACCTCCAACTACTATTTTTGCCTTGGGAAACATTTCCCCAACCTTCCGAAGAGCTTGGATGATTTCTTCCTGTATTTCAGCAACTTTCACTGCAAATACATATGCAATACCCCAGTAATTAGCATGTTAAATGCATAGTTGACTGTGTATAATTTGTATATTTAAGTAAGTAATCACCTTTAGGTGCCAGAGAATACTCCACAACGACATTTCTCACGCCTCGAGCTACAAGATTTGGTGCCATATGTCCAGCAATTTCTTTGGTACCCTCTACACATTCATTAATTATTCATACATATTTTACGTAATTTTTAATTTTCTCGCCAATTTTTTAACTATGTATCACAAACCTTGCCAATATCCGCCATGAATCCAAAAGAAAATCAGAGCGTCGTCCTTCAACTCGGTGCCGTACTCGTCAAATATTTGGGTAGCTTCTTCACCATACGCAATTCCAAGCTTGTTACTAATCGTATCTCTGGCCGATTTTGTTTCTAAAAATAGTACATATTTATGTATGGGCACGTTGTCCCCACTTGTACATAACTCCATGAATAAATGTACAACTCTCTGTAAATATTTTTCTTATTACCTGAGAGTGAATTTTGTATGTGTTGATTCATAACTTCTTCCGGCGTTCTGTCCGGAGTCCAGTGGCTGACAGACATTTGCTTTATTAGCTCCTACATAAACAGGGTTTTTAATCATATCATGATACAATTAATATTTAGCATGCATGCATGTAAATGCGCACTCTTGATTACATAACTGGTATTAAATCATTACCGGCATCTTAATAATGAGCGTTACGGCTTTCGTAGTACCGTGGTGGTAATGAAATATTTACCTCTTAGAAACAAACTACTACCAATCTGGTAGGAAATTACTACCAAATTAATACCAATATGTAACTCTACCAGATTTGTATCTAACAGTATAATTATGATTACATAACTACAGATATTGACTTAGCTCACCTCTGGAGAGTAATTTTCCCAGGTAGACATTTTAATTCGTGATAATTTTGCAAGTATATGTTTTAATAGAAATTTTATAAATTAAAGGAGAGATTAGACTTGAAAAATGTGTAGACGTTTTCGTGCCGCTTCCAAATTAAGAACTGAAAATCCGATCCGTATTCTTGACTTTATGTACGAGGTGAGAAGAAAGAGACGTATGTATGCAAAAGTACGTAAGAAAATCGTCATGTCTTCTCGTTTCAACGGTGTTGTGAAACATTTGTTTAATATTGATCCGAATTATTCCGAGAATCCGGGTAAATATGTAAACGTTGATTATACGAAAGCCGAGGGCAAGTTTGGTCCACCAAAGCTTATGTACTGAGCCCACTGCACAGAATATAGATTCTACCAGAAGAATCGATCTTATGTATTCGAGTGACGCTTATGGAAGAACGGGGAGAGCCAACCAAATAACTCGGTGTACATTTGGCCCACCTGGGGGATGGCACCTCCGCATCATCATCATCACCACATCTCCTCGCATCAAAAAATGATGATGAAAGCGCATAGGTGGCGGTGGCACCCCGATTTGTGCACCAGAACACACAATTCTGACTCAGCTCAGAATTTCTGAGCTGCGTCTCCACAAATTTGATGCTCTACGAGGGTGTGTTCTGGTGCACAAATTGGGGTGCCACCGCCACCTATGTGCTTTCATCATCATTTCTTGATGCCAGGAGATGTGGTGACGATGATGATGCGGAGGTGCCATCCCCCAGGTGGGCCAAATGTACACCGAGTTATTTGGTTGGCTCTCCCCGTTCTTCCATAAGCGTCACTCGAATACATAAGATCGATTCTTCTGGTAGAATCTATATTCTGTGAGCCCACTGTAGCTGTACTTAGCGCTTATCTTTACAACCGCTTAAGATAATGAAAATCTTATAAGTGCATAAAATATGAAAATCATAATGGTGAATAAAATGAACATAAAAAATCGGATGGACGTGATTTACAAATTTGTTATACTGCAAAAACAGTAAAGGTTATATTGGCCGTAATTATGTATAATATTCACTTAATAATTGCTTATTAATCGAAAAAAAATACTAAAAATTACACAACTCCAGACACTGAATATGTTTTAAATCATTTATTTAATTGATTATTCACACGCTCTGCATTTCTAGAACTGGAAAGCTACCAAACCCGATAAAACATATGTCGAAAGAGATAAATAATACGATAAGATGTACGAATTTTGTACGAAATTTTGTTCCGTCAACTCCAATCCGAACAGTTGCAGACTCTTTGCAATTCTGCGTCCAACTTTGTCCTCCCTGCTCATCCCAATTTTTACTAACCGTCTCACTTTTGACCTGTACTTCACGGCAAGTTTGTACTGGTATGCACCAGGTAGAAGTATTAACAAAGTTATGATATGACCATTGGTGACAAGAGATGGGAAGAGAAAGTACGAGTCCCACGGAATTCTACCCGGTAAACGGATCAGACCAAGAGTCCCGGACCACAACAATAAGAACATCACAGCGAGAAGGAACGGTGTCTTTATCCCGACATGGGCGGCGTTCATGTATTTGCAGAGGACGTGAAAAGTGGTGTAGTCCCGTCCAACGTCAAGTTGGGTCTGATTAGCCGAAATATTTGACATGCTGATAAAAATAAAATCATTTCAAACCGTATATTTTCGGAAATATTCAGTTGTATACCAAATTACATACATTTGTGTAACGATTTTTTATCACTTGACTACCGTGCTATTTTTCGAAATATACTACCAATTATACAAATTTGAGACATCGTTTTATATTTCGTACCAGTTACAGAAATGTGTGTAATAAAATCGGGGATTTAAAAAAAATTGAAATTTATCAAGTTGTAAAATTCCGGAGAACTCAAAATTTCCAAAATAGATACCTTGGTAGCCAAGGGATATTATACTGGTACACAAATGATTGGTCAAGTGATAAAAAATCATTGCCCAAACATGGGTAGCCAAGAGGTGAATTTTCAAAACTTTGATTACACATTTCTTAAATAAAAACTTACACTCTACACCTCAGCCAATACGAGTGGATTAGCAGCGTTGCCATGAGGAAGTATTGGTCCCAAATTGCATGAAATAATACCACGGTTTTTGAGTACGCTTCAAATGCAAAGAAAAAATTGAAGCATATCCATTTGTACGAGTTCGGTACGAGTGAAAATACGAAGGCGTCTTTATCCTGTATTTTGTACAGGGTAATTGCCCACACCATGAATGCACTCACGAATACGAAGGACATGACGAATGTCAGCTTTTCCAGAAGTTTGTATCTGTCCCGTTTCTTTGTGGATCCTGGATAAATGAATATTAAAACTTTTAAAATCATTTTCCCCTAAAATTGTTAAGGGTACTCATACGAGTTCGCATGTTCGCAACATAATTTTGGAAACAAATTAGCGAACTACATACATAAATACTAGCCTTGGTGATGAGCAAGTTCGTAAATAAATTTTCAAGCAAATTTTTTTGCTAACTTTGAGGGTATCCATTACAAGTTCGGATTTTCGCATCGTAATATAATTTTGAAAACAAATTTGCGAATTACTATTTAGCCTTGGTGATGTACAAGTTCGCAAATAGATTGTCAGGTCCATTTTTTTTGCTGAAGAATTTTCAAACCTTGTTTTTTTTGCCAACTTTGCTAAAGATACGAACTCGTAATGAATACCCCCTATAAAAAACTATGTGCCCAATTTTATTCACCATTAATCTCACCTTCCATTTTTAAATCCAACTTTACGAGTTGATTGAACGTGTACGCCATGTCGTCCCCCCGGCTGCGTAGATTCCACAGTGCAATCGCCGCCCAGAAATAGACCAGGCCCCAAACCAGCATTATCATCATGCCATAAAAATCTTGCGAATTCGATCGAAAAGCTAGTACTAATTGGACTAGATCGTAAATTCCGTATGTCGTGTGTAGCAGTAATGTAAAATTTACGATGAAATGTTGACCAGGCCGCAGTTTTCTGACTTGAACGGAACCCAATTTCAGCTCATATTTCAAAGTTGTGGCGTTAAAGGATGCCGCAAAGTTTATAATTTTGCCAAAATATTTTAGAAAATTACTTGTAATCATTTTTATAAGATGGGACAAATGTGCGGAAATTCCTTAATGAATGAAAAGCCTGAGTTAGTGACTTCTTACCTCAGCAGGACGACTTAATTAACTGCGCTGCCTAATATTGTACCACTAACTATTTATTTAGGGGTGGTGGAAACCATGCAAAGCCAGAAAACCTATTCATATGCTCAACTGGGTACCAACTATTGGATGTGGCAAATTGATTATTAGTATTTTTATGGAGCAATAAAAATGGGGTCAAACTTCAGCGAAAATGTCAATTAAATATTTAAACACTGATAATTTGCATGCTTTCACTGTTGTTTATGCTTAAATGCGCAAACATACATACACATACTTCATTTGCGACAAAAGGCAACATACAGATATACACATATATACTTATGTATCTCAAAAACTACTTCATTCTAACAGGTAATATGAATACATACATACATATGTATGTACATATAATGTAGGTATGTGCACGATTTGGGCGTGTGATCAAGTTGCATCATATTTGCCAACTATGTCTCCTCAGATGAAATATAAAAGTCAATTTGCTTTTAAGGTCGGCGTTTATAATTGCCCGTATGGATCGCTAATTCTAAGGAGTTCTACGTGTGTAGCAGGCTTCTTGACTTGGTCGGAGAATCGAACTCGTTGCTCGGAGAGTAAGTGGGAATCGCCGACCAAGTCAAGAAGCCTGGTGTGTAGTGGTATTAATATTACCGTAGCCACGTAACCTTGGTCAGGCCAGCCGACAAATTTACGGTCGAGTACACGGGGATTTGGATGAGGTGTTGCATTCTGTTTAAAAAAAACATGTGGAAATATCTTAAAGAAGTGTCTAATCAACCCGCTAGCTTTTTTTGTCAAAAAGAGTGAAACACCTCATCCTCATCCGTCGGTGTGCTCGACCGTAAATTTGTCGGCTGGCCTGACCAAGGTAACGCGGCTACGGTAATAACATGCTGGAGGCATGAAGAATTGCATAAATCTATATTATAATTTCGAAAAGTCCGTCCCGTGGAATTTTCCGTGACATCCCTGCATTCTGATTGGCTGTTGAAATTCTGGCTCCACCAATCAACGGTTATAATTTCGGTTATGATTTCGGTTATGATTTAGGTTATGATTTCGGTTATGATTTCGGTTATGATTTAGGTTATGATTCCGGTTATGATGTAGGTTATGATTTCGGTTATGATTTAGGTTATAATTTCGGTTATGATTTCGGTTATGATTTCGGTTATGATTTAGGTTATAATTTCGGTTATGATTTAGGTTATGATTTCGGTTATGGTTTCGGTTATGATTTCGGTTATAATTTCGGTTATGATTTCGGTTATGATTTAGGTTATGATTTAGGTTATGATTTCGGTTATGATTTCGGTTATGATTTAGGTTATGATTTCGGTTATGATTTCGGTTATGATTTCGGTTATGATTTCGGTTATGATTTCGGTTATGATTTAGGTTATGATTTCGGTTATGATTTTGAATATGATTATGAATATGATTATGAATATCATTATGAATATGATTATGAATATGATTATGAATATGATTATGAATATGATTATGAAAAATTTCCTTAGCAACATTAACAAATTCCCCTAGCAACATAAAAAACTTTCCTTAGCAACGTCGAAAAAATTGCTTAGCAACATAATTAGCAACATAAAAAAGTTTCCTTAGCAACGTCAAAAAATTTTCCTTGCAGCGTCAAAAAAATTGCTTAGCAGCATAAGAAAATCCCTTAGCAACGTCAAAAAATTGCTTAGCAACATAAAAAATTTTCCTTAGCAAGGTCAAAAAAATGCTTAGCGACATTAAAAAATTCCCTTAGCAAGGTCAAAAAAATTGCTTAGCAACATAGACAAAAATTTCTTAGCAACGTCAAAAAAATTGCTTAGCAACATAAAAAAATTTCTTTAGCAACGTCAAAAAAATTGCTTAGCAGCATAAAAAAAATTCCTTAGCAACATAAAAAATTTCCTTAGCAACGTCAAAAAAATTGCTTAGCAGCATAAAAAAAATTGCTTAGCAGCATAAGAAAATCCCTTAGCAACGTCAAAAAATTGCTTAGCAACATAAAAAATTTTCCTTAGCAAGGTCAAAAAAATGCTTAGCGACATTAAAAAATTCCCTTAGCAAGGTCAAAAAAATTGCTTAGCAACATAGACAAAAATTTCTTAGCAACGTCAAAAAAATTGCTTAGCAACATAAAAAAATTTCTTTAGCAACGTCAAAAAAATTGCTTAGCAGCATAAAAAAAATTGCTTAGCAACGTTAAAAATTTTCTTTAGCAAGGTCAAAAATTGCTAAGCAACGTAAAAAAATTTCCTTAGCAACGTAAGAAAAAATCCGTGGCAAAATAAAAAAAATCCTTAGCAACGTTCAAAAATTTAATGTGGCCCGTCTTTAGGACGGGCTTATAGGCTAGTTCTTCAATAAAAGTCCTGTAAACATATACTGCGTATACATATGTAAGAGTGTGCATTAAGTCCTTTTGGTTGAAATTTGAGTGGAGTGCAAGAAAATCATTGTTTTGGAAAATGTATTATAGGCAATTTATTATACTCCAGCGTTTGGAAAAATGCTTGAACCTTATCAGGAGAAGAAATTTACGTTATTTAGTTATATATTTAGGTACGTTATTTAATAAGATCAAGTCAGATGCTTGAATTTTCACAGCAAAATGAGTTTACGACAATGATTAACATAATTAATGATGATTAATGAAACAACATCCTATATACAGTAATGACGTCGATCTGTATTACTTAAATCATATTATTAGTATGTAAAAAAATCTACCTTAACTTACACAATACATACACAAATATAACAGTAATCTAATTTCCAATTACTCCACGTCTCTTACAAAAATTATGTACGCATAGGCTGTACACGTATGTACTTATATATAAGACGAGAAAGCAATTAAATTTGATTGAATCTCTGCATTTACTAGTCTCCAATTACAACCATTAGTGAAACTCTACTACCATTGTGATCAAGAAGTCCTGTACAAAAATGATGGGATTTATCTCCGACAAACGTTGAGCCTTTCCTTGTCGTTAGATCACATGCATTATGAAAATAACTTATTCAGCGAGGACAAGATGCCTTAAACGAACCTGACCTTCAAGTCCATCTCATTCTGTTCGTATGGTCCCCACTTCGATTCCGTGACCGTGCGTGTTTACATACTTATATGAATTCGTTAGCTAATTTTTCCAAGTGAACCATTCAACTGGACAGGATACGAAATATGGATAATAAATAACAAGCCTATTAAAACCAGAGTTTGCAAAAATATTTATTATTTAGTACACGTGTTATTTACACAAAGGGTGAACTTGCACTTCATACTCGGACGGATACTTCATTTTTGCGTCACATACATATTCCTACGTGTACGTACGCACAGAAAAAAACGTGTATTCACTTTTTACCCAAATTAAGAATGGTTTAAGATTGCGTTCTAAATTTTGTTACAAGTGACATTTTTTTCGATTATGTACATACATATGTAAAAAAAAAAATCATGTTTCATTAAACAAATTCCGTTAATTGCCGTACTGTGTTCTAAAATGGCTGTCTATTTTGTCCATATGTCTGGATTTTTGGTCATTCTTGTCGCCACTTTTGTGGCATTTATCTCAATCTGTACAAAATCAGGGTGTCCCATGAAGGGCGAAATACTCGTCAGTCCGAACGGTGATTTGATAGGAGTTGGTGAGCTATTTAATACATACTGAACTTTACGAACTTTACTAATCTGTTTTACTAAACTGATACGATATTTATGAATAATTGGGAATCTCGCTATTTTTTTATGACTTGATTTTAGACCAATCTCGAATCCCTGGCCATGTCGTGGTTCGATCAACTGTGAAGAAAATTCTCCCATTTAATGTATTCGTTAAAATTAAGGAAATCAACTATGGCGAGTTAAATGGAACCATAAGTACGCAATGTTTCTTCTCATTAATAACCTTATTATTGATAAGTACATATTTAGATACATACAGACATGTTTTTAGTATTTTAATTGTTAAAAATCAGTGCTAGTAATCCCGATTTTGTTCTAAATAAGTAAGTGCGTACTTAATATAAATAAATAGCAGTAAGTACGTCATATGTCACAGTGCAAAAAATATACGAGACTTTACACCGATTTATTAATAATTTGCATAATACCCGCATAGCCATAGTTTGTCACTCCACGAGAGCCAAGATTATGCCAAAAGTATTTAAATACATACATATGATCATATACAACATTTTATCCCACTGCCAAATCAAAGCCAAGTGCGAGACATACAATTTAACAGAGTATAGTTTTGCTATAACATTTATTATTTACATATTATTTTAATTATGTATATATTTTTAAAATTATAATCAATAATTTTGAAACTTGCTTCAAATTAAAAATCTGGGTTTGTAAACCCTGATTAATTTAAATGCATCAATAAATGTAATTTTTCCTATGTTAAAAACATTTTCTCTCTCTTGTGCAGCCCGACTGGAGGACCACTTTCCGCTCTGGGTCATCACAAAATTGGACCCCTACGAAGAAAAGCGTACCCCATTTCGAGGCATGGGTGCAAAATTATTTGCTCACTTTAAAGGAAAATATGTCGAAGTTATGTTGGATAAAGTGGAGTCTTGTTCCTACGCAATTATCCTCCTTTCCGCTTTTGGATTATATATTTTGCCCATGTTGGTCGGAATTGGTCAAATTTTGTGGCACCTTTTTCTCATTGCTCTCGGAAATATAAGATGGGAAGGGATTGTGGGCATATTAGCGTTTTTTGGGGCCTTTATCGTCACACAAGTTCGGCACGCGATTAATTAGATTTTTTTTATTACTTTGTAAAACGGGTTGCGACATGAATGATGGGTGATTAAATAATCCAGAAAAATATATATTATAAACAATTGACACCCGATTTTAGATAATAATATCCACCATTGTGTATCAACAATTATTCTGGGCATACATCATGTAAAATTGAATTCTGAATGTTTATCTGAATTCTTACATGGTTTGCTATTTTTATTCGAATTTTTGCATTCAACAGCTTAATTTTAAAATCTGTATATATAATTGAACATTAAATTAAAGTTTAAGTATTTAAGTACATTCACGGTTGCGCGGATGATAACCAAGAGAGGCAAAAAATGGTCGAAAAAGAAGATTCCCTCCACGTTGCCCTAAAACTTTGCTCATCTCGCTTTCTACACTTTTCATGAAATTTGTTATCCTGAAATATGAAATGTCTTTAATTATGCATATTATAAATTAACGACGTAATTAATGACTAATCAACTAATCAATTAATTAATCAACTTAACTTATGACATGCCCTTCATTTAACAGGACAAGACGACAGGAGGCTCACAGGCCCATGAATATATCTACAAGCATATATTTATGTATATGGAAGTTATCATATTATGAGTTCAGATCAAAATAATGAATCTTAATTAACATTGGGGTGTAGTTTAGATTAACTCGAAGTATGTATCTATAAATGTATGCACATTGCACATATTTATGAACATATTTATGATGAAAAAATGCAAGAATGTGGAAATTTTCTCATTTCATATTCCCAAGTCTGAAATGAAGGGTTAATTCATAAACGTTGATGAAATTAATCGAATTTTAGAAATATTTTGTTTAAATTTTTTCCCTTCACTGCAAGTGGATTAATATGCCCAGGTATGCAGAAAATGTTCACAAAATGACCTCAGTCAGTACGAAAAGACTTAATCTTATTTAGCATTGTCACTCACTACCTGTCCGCCCGTCTTAATTATGTTTTGGAAAACAATGCCCAATACAATAAAACAATAATAAACAATAAAACAACCTAAATAAATTGTACTTGTACACATATCTATATTCATGCGAGACCGTTCTGATTATGTAATGCCCAGCCAGGAAACACTTGTTAGTCTGAACTATCCAAGAATGACCTCGTTCTTCAAAATGTCACGCCCCCTACTGCCCCCACTAATTTGCATATTTGCCATCCTGGCAAGCTCGACACTCCCACTTGCTGCCGAAGACACCTGCACCTGTCCAAATTCTACCGTCTATAATCAAACGGTGATAAACAAAATGTGATAAATTGCCTTTGTAATACTGACACGATAAATAATTCATGCGTTTGTGTTTAGTTTCCTACGATTCAAATTATTTACGTAGGTTAGGTGCTGTCACGATTATTTTCGTTTTTCCTAATTTCAATGTTTTCTAGGCAGGAGTAATTTCTCGATGCTTTTTGATTGAAACAATTCCAATGTATATATATATTATTTAATAGGCGTAGAACATAAAAATCCAAAATTAACGAAATAGAGCAAAAATCAAACAGTACATACATACTTTGGTATAATATGTAGCGCCCAAACTTTTTATTGTTTCCAGTCTTTACGAATTAAAGGTTTTTAGTGTTGCTAATAATGGGTCTCTTCTTTAGGATTACGAGCAATTTCTTACAAAAATGAAGACGGAAATCTTCATCTGTGGAAATCAAGGGTCAGGAAATTGCGCGAACGCCATCCACAGCTGCACTGGACCGGACGTTCCTGCCAAATTAGTCATAACCTGCAATTCTAATTGTAAACATGTTCAATATATTCCCACAGCTGCTGAAGCGACAAAATTCATACCGGGACTGGTCAAATGCGAAAATCAGGCAGGAGCGTCTAAAACAACAGCTCCTCTCTTTTCCAATAAAACACGATCGAGCGACGGACTTTCGTTAACATGAATTACATAATTTGCCTTATCATTATTCATGCCACAGCCACAATATCAAGCTGACAGCGCATGTAATTTGTCATATTGTGAAGTGGATAAGTAAATAATTTGGAGGTGATTAATTGGCTAACGTGTGTAAATATTTGCTTATTTCTCAAATTTTGTCTTCTCCTTGAAAACAAATTATTTCAAAAGAATCCTTTTGAAAACATTTCCCCATATCTATTAAGCCCTACTTTTTCAAAATCTGAAAGAAATTATAAGTAATGCATAAATTCGGCAAGTTGCATAATGTCTTGTATCAATCCAATTGGTTGACCTATGACATCCGTGTGTTTAGTTAGATGCATGTACATACGTATGCAGCTTCCAGAACTTCCTTTACATGTACTTAGCAACGGCCACCATAATTTAATCTTGTCTTACTTACTTTAAGTTAAAGAAAAATCGTATGCAGACATTTCAACCTGTATGAAATAAATCTTGCATCGATCGTCTAGATTTCTCCTGTCAGAACAATCCCTTCGATAATTCAATATCAATATTATATTATAGAATATTATGTCCGTAGTTAGCTTATTCTTCCAGCGGAAACGGACAAGTTGCCTAGAGAAAACCAAATATGCAGCATAAATCATTTCTTCGTAAGAATTGTCTGTAATAAATAATTCAAAAGGGTAAAAGTATGTTTTATCTCTTAAGATATAAGAAAAACGTAATAATCAATATCATCGCAGTCAAGTACTTATAATTTTCATATCCTGTCCAAAAGTTTTACCTACATTTCTATCTAGCTAATAAAACTTAAGGTTTTCATACTGACTGTATGAAAGTTAAGTTAAATATATTTACATAAAGGCGAATCTCGCCTTTTGTTTTTATCGCATTTACTTAATCCACTATTCATGAAAATATTTATGCACAGGAAAATATTTTGCAGAGATATGTACCGACCGACCGTAATCAAATTATGTCTCATAATCCACCACCCAAGTCTTCTTTCTCTCAATAACAATCCGTCGTCTGACCCGAGCCCAACAAAATTCGTCTCAACTTACCTGCATACTTACCATCTCAATATTCCCACCTTATCAAAATGGTTGTCACTCCCTTGATGTGGAAATCTCTCGACAATTTCGCCACATGTTACAGCTACCTTTGGAAATTCCCCGTAGAATGGGACAGCACTCGAAAGCTGCTCATCTACAATCCACCCTCCCGAAAAATGATCCCTTGGGGCCTCACGTATCTAATTTTTATGGTGGGTCAATCCTTCTCCTCTTGTTTTACGGTCCTCGCCGCCCAACTTTTTGGTCTCGCGGACCTCCCCGTAATGGAATCGCTCATCACGATCGCCATGATGATCCTGATCATGTTCGGAATCGCGATGGAGTTGATGCTCGTGCTACAAGCAAAGCAATCTGTGGCTGCTTTCAACTGTCTGTCGAAACTCGACGCTAAGCTTAACAAGCCAGGTGAGAAATTCGATGGGTGTAACAAACTTGCAAATTATTTCGTAAATTTATATATATTACAGCTGGATTACGTCTTGGTCCATACTACATTGATACACTTGGAATCTCGCTGAATATCTGCGTCCTGATAATCGCAATCTTTCCATTTTTTAACGTCTTTTTTGCCCAATACTTTGGCAGGGACACGTTAACAATAGGATGCACCTATGTCTACGACTGCGACGGTTATGCCAAATATTTCGTTTACACTATGCGTGTTACATACATAATTCCCGCGATTGAGCTGATGCGCCTTTTTCCGCTGGGAATTTGTATTTTTGCCATTGGAATTCACATCATTTTAGGTATCATGTCCTACCTGGAAGAAAACTCGGGGCGAATTGCGATGAGTAGGATAAAAAGTTTGGAAATTTTGAGAATATATAATTATTTGGAAATAATCCTACAAGTTGTTCATGAAGTGTCCTCCACGGCAGCTTCGGTATTAATGATTCTTGGTCTCCTTTTAAGTGTGACTTTGAATTTTTTAACGGTCAAAATGCGATCAGTTCTCCCGATGCCGTATTATCTCGTGTGTCCCGTGTCGGCGGGAATTATCCCGGTCGTTATTCAAATCTTGTTACCACTGGCGATTAGCATTTTTGAAAATGCGGAAGCTCTTCTGCAAAGTTGGCGCGTGGAGGTGAGACACAGCTGTGATCGGCGGTATTTAAGGAGAAGGTTGAAAACGTGTAAAGCCGTGACAGTATATGCGGGCTTGTTTAAATTTAATTTTTACCATTTGTGCGTTTCGACAAAGTCCACGTTTTGCTATGCAATTGTGGATTATACCATTACTGCGCTGTTATGGACCTAATTGCTGTATTTTGTAATTTGTTTTTTAACCTTAAATTCCTAAAGGCTTTACTTCATTTCATTAATAAAGAAAAGGTACTCAAATGTGCACGATCGATCACGATCTTAAAATATATCAGTAAATGTATTTATTACAGTTAAGACTGAACTTTAAAGTTAACTAAATTGGAACAGAAAGTATAAATATATATAAGTACTTGCAATCAGAGCTATAAATGCATATGTCTGGATCTTTGTCAATTGAAGTGAATCGGTGAATGAATTGAAATTGAAGTTAATAATTGATGAGTCATTTATGATTCTGGTGCGTCGAAACGGGTATAGGGATCATATTTATGTAATTCAATGGATAATTGTTGCATACCAACTAATTAAAACATATTAAATTTGTAATAGGCACTCCTATTTTCATCAGGGTTGCAGAAATCTCATCTCACCTTCACAAATCTCATCTCACTGAGATATAATGAGAAATAGTGAGACATGAGAAATATGAGAAATAGTGAGACATGAGAAATATGAGAAATAGTGAGACATGAGAAATATGAGAAATAGTGAGATTTATGAGGCATGCACTAGCGCCACCTAGCGGACGGGGTCATGAACTACAAGTTTTTCTCATTATTTCTCATATTTCTCACTCAGCCCTAAGTGAGATGATTGATATATATCATTAAATCTCACTAAATCTCACTCAGTGATATATATCACTTGTAACCCTGATTTTCATGAATAGTAAATTAGAACTAGCATAAAAAAGTAACAGTGGTTATAATCGAAGATGCGCTAGGGGAATGATCACTTCTTTGATCTTTGATAAACTGTAACGTAACGTTAAACTTGACATGTAGCTCATAATCCTTTGTTATCTCAATAAAAAATTAAATCTATGCAAATCCTAGGATTAAGACTACCTTATTTATAGTAAAAATATTCTAAATATTTATGTATGCAAAAATATAAAAGTTGACGTTCTATATTTCAGTTATCTAAACTGGGATTGTCTAAACCTGTGCTCCTATATCCAACTAATGATTAAACGTTATGAATTAGCATACCAGATTTAATCCACCTTAGCTCCACAATGTAAATATCAACAATTACGATTTATGTACATGCCTACTAATTTGCATATAATAATTTAAACTATTTTTATAGGGTTTTCGACGTAAGTAGCTTTATTTGCAATTTTATGTTTGTCAAAGACCCATTGTGTTCTATGTGTAATTTATGTTTTGTTTTTTTATTTTTGTAGAAAAATCTAGCTGCGCAATGTACCTTTTTCCCCTCAAGGCATGCAAACCTTGCTAGCGCAATACCCACTGCAACAATAGTTCGAACTCTCACACGGCTGCCCACCATGACCACAAGGACCCTGTAAAATAAATTCGTAATTGAACTCAACGGGTTTTCTATCCACCCTAAAAAAAGTTGTGCAACATTTAGTCAAGGTTGTGAGTAAAATAAAGGATGACGCAACAATTGGGTAAAATTTAGGTGTAAAATCTATACAACAGTTGGAAAAATTTTAAACTTTACACAACCTGGGATAAATTTTACTAAATTGTTGTCCAATCATCTATTTTACTCAACCCTAAGTAGCTTTTACACAACTTTATTACAACTTTATTATGTACATATGTATACGAGGTTCTTACCGGAAGTGGGCGCACTTTTGATTTTGTCGTAGGTCGAATTTCGCACTTCTGCGTGGCTGGACTGCAATATCGGGTGCAACAATAGAAGTCTTGATCATAACAGCGCCGCCCTTTTGGTTGACACCCACCTCGAGCAAAATCCGGCGGAGGGACCAACCAATGTCCGGGCGACCTTGCGTATCGAGATGGACCAGGACCTTCCATCCCTTCTAATTCTACGAGCGACTCCTGACCTGCGGATTCATAAAAATATGGTCATTATTTATTGTCGAATTTTAAACATATAATATTTATCGATAAATAAATTGGCTCACAGTTGCACACAATGAAAAACGCCAAGCAGAGGAAGAATCTCATGGTGATGCACATAGGTAAGTATTTTACGAAATTAATTTTCGAAAGAGTGACAAAATTTGAAGAAATGTGACGACGCCTTGAGTCAGGTTTCATATGAGGTTATTCGCTAAAAGTGAGCAATTTAATAATGGGTAAAATATAAGTACAAATTTCGTTGCCACAATGTCAAATGTACATTGTTTTCGATGGCATTGGAGTGCACAAGGTTGTAGATTGAACACCATTGTTGACCAGGGTTTTAAAACATGTCACGACTAAAACTAAAAATGTTCGGCTTGTGTATTCAGACATACGTATAAATATGTATATGTATACGTATGCAATTAAGTATGTAGATTGGTTATTTTAAGTTATTTTTGCCGTTAGACAACCTGCTTTAATTAATGGATATATTAGTTGTAGATACATCCTATTTTTAATTACATACGTATGTACCGGAAGAAGATATGTATTTAGTTTTGGAATATGGAAAATGGGTTACATGAAATTGTGTACATGATAACCATACACTGCAAAAAATATCGTCACCAGATTTACACCGCGCGGTGTCTATATGTGGCTACACCGCTTTGGTGTAAAATCAACACGGTTGGTGTAAAAAAGTTTTGACACCAAAACGGTGACAATTCAGCACCGCTCCATACCTGTATTGCTACCAGTTGGGTGATATTGCGTGGTGTTGATTTTGCACCAACTGGTGACATTTTCTGTGCAAATTTGGTGCCATTGAAATTAAAGCACATTAAATTACATATTTTACTTCATGTTTGTTTATTACATAGTGGGGTCATAAGTTCTCGTGAATGCCTTTCCGTTAATAAATCCCAAAGTATTAGAGCTATCTGTTCGAAATTTTTATGGATTAAGAAGGTGTTAATATTGTTTAGAAATCATAACTTCTTTCTCAAGATTTCGTCCAAGGGCTTTTAGACCAGACATAACTCGTGACGCCCACTACTCGATTGTGGTACGCGCCAATTGTCGTGCCAAAAGTATTTCAGACTTTTCACCGTTGGCGAAAAATTTAATAGAAAAAACGGCCAGATATTTGTTCTACGAAAGTCTGACATCCGTTTAAGTATGCCGAAGTCAATACGAAGTCACCACCGAGGTGTGAATGGGAGCAAGTTGGCCGGAAAAACCAAATCTCTGTTTTTACCGCAAAGGGTAAAAGTTGGAGCCAAGAATTATTTTCAAAGTGTCCTAGAGCTAAACGTTAATAATCTGAACCCTGGACCCTCCGAAAATCAACATTGGACCTTTCAACAAAACTCTGCTCCTGCGCAAGGTGCAAAATTGTCCAAAACTGGCTTTAGACGAATTTTCATAACCTTTTTTTATCCATAGAACGGCGCTCAGCATTTGCAGACCTTAATCCCCTAAATTATGACTGGTGGTCAAAATTATAGGTGCAAGTACGCTCTAAATCTCACCCAAGTGTGGAAGGACTGAGGTCACACTTACTAAAGATCTGGGCGCTTTTCCCTCGAAATCCGTGCGTGCCGCGATCGAGCAGTTTCCGCCATGACTTATGTCTTGTGTACAAGCCCGTGGAGGAAATTGTGAAAAAGAAGTTATGATTTCTAAACAAGATTAATACCTTGTTCATCCACAAAAAATTCTATCAGATAGCTCTAATACTTTGCGATTTATCACTGGAAATGCATTCACGGGAACTTATGGTCGGACTATGTATATGAACATTTTCATAAATTTAAATACAAATTTAAATACAGCTATTATTGGCATACAAATTAATTACAAATGAAGTCTTAAAATAACATACATACCGTGCAATTTACAATTTAGTTTGTATTTCCACGGCGTGATGAATTACTAAACTACTTACATTATTTAATTTAAACGTTGCTTGTACGTGGGCAATCTGATAAGCAAACATTTCGCGACAAAAATATTCTACTTTCAGTTCTTTAATTAGAATTAAACAAGAATTATCCTTTAGTACAATAAAGTCAGAAATTAAGCCGAACTGGGGAAAAATTTGTCCCAAAGACCAATCAGGCTTTTGTCATATTGCGTTGCGACGACAAAATGCGACTTAAAGAGAGAGTCGATTGCCGCCAAAGAGTTTGTGGCATCGAGGGGATCCAAGGTCCTGTCCAGGGTCAAAACTAACGACGAAATCGTGGCGCTGTTACCATCAATGCAAATCAAGTTGGGCTGTGTTTTCTCGGAATTCCACGTGTCCAAAATTGATTGAATTGGCTTTCCAGTCTAGGAAAATTCACATAAATTCAATGCATTAAATTGGAATCGCACAATTTTAAACAATATTAAACGTTATTTTTTACTCACCTTATGAAATGTAACAATCTGTTCCTTGGCCTGAGGCATATTGCAGCGGCTTGCCTTTCCTTTGCCGAGAGCAGTCGAGGTGCAGGAGTGTAAAAAGTGTCTTCAAACTTGAATCCAAACTCCTAAACGTTTGAGAACATTGCTTCCATGATGACATGTCAAATAATATTGTCAAATGTAAAATTTCAAATAATAATAATTGTCAAATAATGTCAAATAATACTGCAAATTGACCAGACTCTTCATTGTTAAATTTATGGAGTGAAGGGGACTTGCTTAAACTTTTCGCCTTATCTATAATGCAGTGGGAGAGGGACGGCCAAGTGTCAAGGAAGTTGGTTTCTGCATCAGGATGTAGAAGAGAAAAATCGTAGTTTACCTAAACAAAGAATTAAGTTTGTTGGTTAGTCAAAATATCAATATTTAAGGGTAAGATTATTTTTAAATAGTACCAAGAAATCACATGCGCCAAACTCATTGTAGGCGTTTAGAATACACAACTCGTTGGTAGAACGAAGTAGATTCCTATGTGGTAACGTTGCAGTCATCAAAGCTTTAATTTCCTGCACCTCAGCCCTAGAGGATAGGCCGTTTAATTTCGTTAGCAAATCTTCGAAACTTTGGCGATCCTGGTCGAGGCATACAACTTTTGTTGACCGTGGCCCCCCTGTCACAGCCGTTGCAAGTCGTTTTCCCATGAACGAAAGTTCCTTATTTTTCCCTTTCAAGTTCCGGTGAATCAAGCGAAGCCTTGCCTGAATCAGGCCAGAGCGATTAGTGTCATCGTAGAGTAAATCCTGCAACGAATACAAACTGATTATTTTGATTCTAAAAAATAGACATTTGGAAAATTTCTTACGATTCCTTGAGTACTCGACGGGAATCTCCAACACGGCAATATTTCCACAATTGCTAAAGTAAGAAGTTTCTGGTCCTTTGTAGGCGGAGTCTCGCTGAAATTAAAACAAAATATAAATTATGTAGGTAATTGAGTAATATATTAACCGAGTTTTATTGTTTGAGCAACATCGTAGTTTCTACAAATGTAAATATGAACATATCAATTGAACTTACACAATTTTATTGGAAAACATGTAAATATGTATTTACATGCAAATGTACAGAAGTGTTTATTGTTCCATGTAAAACATACATAATTATGTACATAGGTACATATCTAGGTTTGTATAAACGGTTGTCTCCATACTTATTACTAAATAAATTGTACCGGTAAGGCAAAAAAGTTCCCACTAACGTCTAATTAGCCTGTCAACTTTGTCTCGTCAGGTGAAATTCTATAGCTATTTTTCTCCCCCCATCAAACGATGAATATTTAATTCTCACTTCTTTAAACCTATTTTATGACGCTAACAGGAAGTACATAGTTTTCAATATATTCTGTTCCATTCGCCGAAACACATGCTTCCAAATTTTGGTTGCAAGATGTCACTAATTTTCATATTTTCTTTATTTTGCATACCCCTGCAGCTTCATGCGAACTGCTTTATCCGAGTATTCCTCAACAATTCGGATCACCACGGATTGTTAAAGTTCAACCCAATTACGGAATCATTATTCCCCTCATTCCCCCTCTGGAGTAAGGTGATCAACTCAAATAGTTTTGAATTTTCAAATTTTCCCGACCAAATTACTTCCGTGTTTCGTTTTACCCAAACCTGCCATATTTTTCACCTCTTTCGAATCTCCTACCATGAGACATTGTACATCAGTGATCACTCCGGTTATGCGAATCTGGACAAAGCTTGGTTCATTCTGACTTCTGACAACTCTTTTGTCCATCCTTTCGATTGGAGAGCTTTAAAATTCAAAGTTCCCATAATTTGTGTTCAATTTATTATTCCGCCACTAAATCCTAGCTCGATAGAGTGGAAATGGTTCGTGCTTTACCGATCGACCTTATCTCCAATCATTTGGCAAATAAACGTCCCAATAAATTTGTATACTGCGAATAGTATTAAGAAAATTTTGGACTTGAAAATGCCCCCAAAAAACATCGTAGTTGAACCAGTTGGCGAATACCTCGTAGATCTAGAATTCTTCAAGGAAGATTTATTCGTCACATTGCAGGACTGCAGTCAATTTGAACCTATAGCAAAAGTTTTGATATCAAGTGGAAATTTTTCGTTGAGAATTGGGCAACAATCCCGATCGGATATAGACCTCCATTTCCGCATGATAAATTTGAACGTTGTCACGTGGAGTGACGAAACCATAGGAAAATATCTACAATTTAACGTCATTTTCGGACACATGCACTACGACGTTTTGCGATTTGTGTATTGCAAAGTCTCCGACGCGTTCTTGGTTCCTGAATGGGGCGTGTTTTTAAAGCCATTCGAGACAGCCACGTGGTCACTGTTATTCGTCCTGATTCAAATGATGGTGGTCATACTGCTTGTGAGACCTTGTTCGAAATTAGGGTCAGCCGATTACGTGGTAGTACTTCTCTCAGCGGTAGTTTACATTCTAAGCGGTCAAAAATCGAGGTATTTAGTGACTCTGATGCCTATCACATTTTCCTTGGGGAACATCATTCTTAACAACATGTACTTTGGCGCTGTCACGACGGACTTTATATCCAAACCGGTTCAACGAAAGATTGACAATGTCAGCGGTCTGTTGCAAGACGAGGGATACAGGTACGAGAATCACAATAAAACAAAGTATTGATTAATTTAAATAGTATGCACTTTAAATTCCCTATTTCCCTAATTTCGGATGGTTAACATTCAGGAGCATAACCCACAAATTGTGGGCCACAATAATGTTATTGTGAATTTATTATGAAAACTTTTACATGCGCAAAGAGAACCAGCCTCTGAGAGTTTACAATGCATTTTTTACCCAATTTCCCGTGACACGTAATAAAATAGGATTTCAATTTAAAAACTGATGAAAACCTTCTTAAGATAGGGTAAAAATTTTTACTTGTTGCATAAATATGTTCAGTAAACTATTATAAATCTGGTATTAATATAGTCTTGCAGGTATTAGATAATTTCTCACTATTAAAGTTCCTACAGCTTGGTATTAAAATTATGCGGATCAATAAATATGTACATACATATTTACAAGCAAAACTTCAATACTGAGCTATTTCTCTGCGTTATTACATACATACGTATCAATACCACTTTGGAGTCATATGAATACGGTCTGGTATTATTCTTACAATTAGTACTGGATTCGTAAGAGTTTAATCAACGGATGAAGCATTACTGATAATATGCAAGACTTATTATTCTACACCTTTAAAATGTCCTCGAAAATTTCCGTAAAGTTTCCCAGCCCTTTTTACAAGTTCTTCGTATTCATCCCACATGGTTTGTTAAATTTTCACAGATTCCTCATCAACAATGAGTCCTACCTTGGCATAGTTCCCTTATTCAAGGCGGACTTAGAGGCCAAATTATTGCGAAACAAGACCATTTCTTTCACTCCGGAGGACATCCTACTTCAAAATTTCACTTACTACGCGTATTCAATGTATCAAGTAATGGCGGCAAAAAAGGGCTACGTCCTAGCGGCGGACAGTTACATTCTCGCCCACACCAAGATGACCAACGGCTACTTAAAAATTTATGAATTTGCCTGTTTTTTCCTCCCCAAAGAAGAAGCCTTGGAGATTACGTTTACCGTCGTGTTGCAGTCGGCTGGATTTGTTCGGAAAACCACGAGGAGGATTTGGCAGGGTATCGTGGAAGGTGGATTTAACCAATTTTGGAAGAATTTGGTAGGACGGGGGAAAATTTTAGACAACTTTCAGGCTTTCTAGACAACGTGATGGCCATATTCAGTTTGAGGAGGTGGAGACTTTTCAAGGTTTAGGGTTATCTTCCCATATCCAGATATTGTTCTTCCTGTATTTAATAATGTGTCTGATTTGTTCGATTTGTTTTGGCGTGGAGATGAGATGCAAGATCATCCAGGTCAGGTCGTATGGAAATGTGGTTGGTGTAGGGTTATTATCGAGGGGATTCGGAAATTAAATAGTTTAATGCTCAATTAATTTACGTAGTTTTGACGAGTTATTTTTCAGTAAATTTTTTAAACAAATTTCAAATTTTCAAATTCAAATTTTTTAAACCCCTTCTGCGTGTAATTTTGCGTGTGCCTACGCTGATTTATTGTAATTATTGAAGTATGTGCATAGTACATAATCTAATTTATCTATTTAAACGCTACCCAGTCAATGAATTGAATAAACATATTTTTGTTATAGGATATTGTGCGAGAGCGGTTCTTTCTGATTGTGATTTAAATTCGCTCGATTTCTGATTTCAATGAAATATATAATCCATAATGGCTAATAAAGATCGAATGATTTTTCCAAACAGAGATTCCATTATAAACAGTATAAAGGACATTATTGTGCTCCCAATGTAAAACTTGAATACAATCCAGACTTCGTTCAGACCCAGGTGATCATGATACCGAATCCTAATTGGATTACATGAAATAATTGCTGCTCTCTTTTTTATCCTCACAAATCTTCTGGTTATCCCACTCTCGTGAATTTTGAGGCCCCTGTTTGACACACGAAATCAATATTAGGAACACATATTTACAATATACAGAAGTATGTATCTATGTACATATAGAATACACTGCTAGAAGTCTGGTATGTACATACATATATAGTCATGCAAGTATTGATTTAAGTTGCTACCGTTGGTATTAAAATTATGCGCGTCTGTAAAAATTCGCTACCAATATGGTAAAACTTTAATAGAAAGCTATGATTTACTAAACGGTATTAGTTACAGATATTAACCACTTCGGTTTAGTCATATATTAATACCGCTTGGTATCATTTTAATACTAGACTTCTAATAGTGTACGTACTGCATCTGGTTCTAAACACGTCGAAGGCCATACCCTATAGTCAGCGGCGTAGTCAGGATTGGGCCTTGGGGGGGCCAGCCCAAAAAATATTTCGATTACCCTTTTTAGGCTTAAAGTTTCTACGTTCACTCACTTACACTGCTTTTACACAGGGTTTAGATGTATAGTTGCACATATCTTAGCTTTAAGCGTCAAAAGCCACTAACTACAGCAAGCCGTATACAATGCCTGACCTATAAACATTTATTATATCTGTAGTAAGTTGTGTCTATCTAATTCATCCGAGTGTTTTTTTTATGACAAACAAATCGGATCACATATTAACGAGGGTCTGCAACTTTAGGTTAAACTTTGATGGTACCAAGTGGCTTTAACGCAAAGCGTGACACCTCAAATTGTAGTGGCACGTTAAAAAATCAACCTTATGTTCCTTTGATAGTCTGTTGTGCATTCAAAGAAAAATAGTACGAAAAAATCCGGGCAACATTTTACTAACAAAATTTTAAAGATTACTAAAATATCAAATCATTGCTAATCGAAACCAATTTGTAAAAGTCATCAACAAAGAGCTTAGGGCATGATCGGCATAATTGGTCCAAAGAATAAGGACTAATATAAAGGGTGTAAATTTATTCCGGTACCATTAATTTTTTTGGCGCCTGCTGGAGACAATATCAGCTATTACTAATGATCCCGTCAATATTTTTCGTTAAATTTTTTACCATGGATGGAATGAAAATATTTAAGTGCTGATCGATAGCACCATAGCCTTAAGATACAGGTCTTAGAAGCGAGAACTTCTAATTAAAATCACTCAAAATTCGGATGTACCGGACAAATTTCCGGCAATGCGAGAATAACAATTTTTTCAAGGATGTAAAATGACCTTAACAATTCAAAATAGAGGTGCGTCAAGCAGCGGTTTACGAAAGTTCGGCTAGCCCAAGCACGGTTCGTAAAAAAGCTCCAAAAAAGCTAGGCTCAGAAAAAACTCGAAAAATCTCGGCTCGCTTAAGCTCAGCTGAACCGAGCCGAGCACGAACAAACTCATTTCAATTGAGCATTTGGCTCATTCTTAATCCAAAATAGTGTCATCTACCAGAAAAAGACTGTCTATTCTCAAATTTCATGAGAAAGCTTGTAGTTCTTGTCCAAATTTTGCAAGGGAATATAACAACGTAAAATAGTTTAAATAAATATCATATCAAAGTAGCCCATTGTGGAATAAACTATCGTCCAATAATCTGCATTACATGGTCGCAGAACACCTACATAATGGGAAAAATCATGCGACCCACAAAATATTGACAGCCGCGTTCAACTTACGTCTACCCTTTGAAAAAGTGAGAATTTGATAACGTGAAGAATGACGTGACATTTTTCTTAAATGAGTTTTGTAATGCCTGCAGTTTAGAAAATAAACATTTTCTTTGCAGTGAATAATGTTACCGGGTCAGATTTACACCCTTTGCATGTCTAATAGATACCTTGGCTGCGAAGCTTACAGAGGATCACAGATCGTATTTGCACAGGTTTTAAAATTGACCTCAAACCTTCAGTCGGCGTCGAAGAATTTGTTGCGATTGTTCAATGCGTTCCTTAGACCTTTAGTTAGTTATCTGAGAATTAGGAATGATTGAAATCCCTAGCTTTTGTTTTAACTCGGCTGCATACTGGGTCGTTTTCCCAGAGATTTTCGTGGTGAAGTTTGTTTTCGCGTAAACTTTGGCCCTTTTTTGACCACTTTTTGAAGTTTGTTGTTGATGGCGCAATTCACATGCAGCTGACATATTTTAACAACTATTCCAATTTGAGTTTGGGTCAGAACATTTTCTCGCCTTGTCAGGGCGTCGATTTTTCAAAAAACGGAAAAACGCGAAAATTTTTTTTGGGGGCTGTAACTTTTAACTTTGGGGATGCCAGTCCCGCTAATTTAGATATTGATCTAATTAAGACCGAATTAAGTTCACGATATGTTGACGAACGAGCAACACTGCATCCGGATAAGTTCAACTTCTCCAAAATTTTCCTTTGTGACAATCTTCCTTAGGAAAAATAGTTTATGAGATGGACGACTTCGGTTGGTAATTACTTGGTCATTTTTTGACCGATCTATGTCAACTAAACATCTAATTCACCCCAAATAACTACGTTTTGAGTATAAAATTGCGGAAGTATAAAAAACTTTATCGGCAATGAGTTCGGTTAGTTCTTCTCACTGTGCAAATTGGATCTGTGACCCTGTATAATATTTTTTATTAAAAAACGTGTCGAACATTTGAACGAAACATTAAACGACGAATTAAATGCACACGCCTCAAATTCAAAACCGGTATCCTAATTTCTCTTAGGATCCTTGGTATCGTAAAAAATAGCATAGAAATCACAAACGAAGCGTCAAGCTTCATAAAACCGTGAGCTTACAATCCGGAGAGCTGAAGTGGTTCTCTCGGATTTTGACCGAACAAATTTTAAACAGTTCGTGCGCCGAAACAAGTGGGCGCATCCTTGTTAATTTAGTTTATTTAGTTTCCCTTTTTCACAATTTTTAACCAAAATCAGGATTTTTGAAAACGCTGTAACTTTTCCAATTTTTACCCGATTACAAACATTAAAAAACATTTAAAATACTTTACTAGAAACTTTTAAAATTTGACACTTGATTCCTACTTTGGAAGTTTGAAAAACGCAAAAAATATCATACTTTTTAACATTACGTCTTTTTTAAAGGTAATTTTTCTTATTAAGGTCCTTTAATCTCTGAAGATCAGTTATTCTTAATATCAGTTTCAAATTGAAAAAGTTATAGATTTTTGAATGATTTTGATTTTGGTTAAAACTTCCGCTACAAAATCCACTCAAATACAAAAGTGTAGATATTTTATTTTTTGTGCGTTAAGGTACCAGAAGGAGAACTTCTACTTCTTACTGCCACCGAACAACGAGTTGGTTTCATTCAAAAATTATCCACTCATGAACCAATTATCCAAAAATTATGGTACTGTACTTAAATTGTGCCCTGATAAATTACGGAGACATCGGTGGCAATCTTTTGTCGTGGGAATTAGATTTAATGCCGTTCATATAGGATTAATCATGATTTCTCCACTTCGAATATTGTATTTTTATTTATCATCGACAGACTCGATCACCATTCAAAACCCGATTGTCACCGATGTCTGCGCTATTTATCTAGGCACAATTTAAGTACCATATCATAATTTTAGGATAATCGGTTCGTGAGTGGCCAATTTTTGAATGAAACTTAATCGTTTTTCGGTTGCAGTAAAATTTTCAAACTGCCATTGACCTGATCAAGTTAGTGTTACTTTTAAATAAACAAGGTCCCTAAAAAGGGGAAATCTTAGTGAGGGAGTGCAATCACAACTAATAAATAAAATTAGATTGGAGAATTTTTGCATCACCGCTCTCGGTTCCATTCTTACTGGATGCAGTATAAATTTTTCTTTGCATACGCATGAATTCTTAGTTTTATTGAATAAATTGAGGAAGGAATACATTTTTACTGTGTAGTGAACGAGAAGTGGGTTAAATTAACTGAGGTAGATATGTAAGATTTAATGACCAAATAATTATGAGCTACGTATTTGTTTAAAAAATATACAAATTTCAATTTCATATATTAATTTGGCTACTCTATGCAAAATCATCGAACCTTTCGAGGGAGCAAGTGTTCTATTTAAAGGATTAATGCTTCCAGTAAAAATGGTACCGAGAGCGGTGATGCAAAAATTCTCCAATCTAATTTTATTTATTAGTTGTGATTGCACTCCCTCACTAAGATTTCCCCTTTTTAGGGACCTTGTTTATTTATAACTAATTAGATTGTCCATTGGATGACTGCATTGCACTACCCCTTTTCAGTAGTTTGATGCGGAATAATTTTATTAAATGCTGGGTGTTTAAAATTGAATAAATCCGTTATTTCTTAACCGATTTATATCATTTTGGTCAAAATGTCCGGCCTAGATTACTAAACACCAAAAGACCTGATCTGGAGGTGCAACACCAACAACAACAATTTCACGCAACTTACCAAGCATGTTACAGAAGCGATTAGTTGTGCTGTTTACAGTTTTGAATGTAATTTGTTTTCAATTTATTAGTCTTGCGTCGTTGTCAATGGCAATGATTTGTAGCACGAGCAGGAATTTCTGAACTTCAAATTGGAATAACTAAGCCAATTCATAACGGATTTTGATATATTCATACTTAAAATTTTCGGGATAAACTGCCCTACAATTCGTGGGTATCAAACTGTTGATAACGTTTGCTAGTAACTAGCAATAATTACAAATGTGTTTCTAAGGCTACATTTTTGCCCATAATTCCGGTCAAGATCACGTAATCGCTTAGTCGAATCAGATCCCATTTCTATATTATGTAACAATAATCGGTGCAAAATTTGATCAAAATCGGTTGAGAAATGACTGAGATATCGCAGATGGTCACTTTTTTGGGGTGGGTCAAATGCATACTTAGTAATTTTTTTCGTTGTTAGGTATTTGCCTCACTAAGAAAAAATATTTAATTGCTTAATTATTTAATATTAACTTATTTAACTTTGCTCCGGGATTAAATTTTCAAAATTACACAAACCGTCGAAATCGGGGGGACAAACCCAACCCGTTTCTAGGGGAAGTTTTTCTTCTGGTACCTTAACAATTTAAAATTCGTCCGATTAAAATTGGAGAAAACAATTTGGTGCTTACATACATACATACCCATACATATGTACATATATACGTACTGATGTCACGTACTGAAATCATGCTACATACATACAAGCGTAGTAAAAATGAGTTTTACTACGCTTACAAAATCTCCTCCTAACTTATTTTTCGACACAAAAAATACTTAGGGTACGAAGTAATAACGAATTCCTTTAGTGTTTAACACATAACTTCATACGTAACTTAATTTTTAATTTTTTAATTTTTTGCAATGTTTTGTAATTTTTCAAGCATTTTTTTTAATTTTTCCGAGCTCTGGGGGGGGCTCAAGCCTCCCTAGCCCCCCCCCCCTTGGCTACGCCGCTGCCTATAGTAAATTTCTCTTTATGGTCAAATCCAAATCTAGAATAAAAGCCGGCCCGCAAAAGCCTATTATTGAACACAATCCTTGAAACGGTGCATAGTTCTTCAGTAGATTTTCCAAGTTGGATAGAATATTGAAAAAACCAGTCGGAATTATCCAAATGAGCATGACCGCCTTCATAAACTAGCTGGACAGACGTCATATAATCGACTCCTCGGAAAGTAATCAATGAATTCTATATAAAAAATACAATTAGCATAATGTCATGGAATTGGCCTTGCATAAATCATGTCTAGAAAATATTTAATGAGGGTATTCACGTCATTTACAAACTCGCCGCTGCGTAACTTGAGTTTCGCAAGTTACGAATCGTTTGACGTGAATTTAACTAGTAGCTGAACTCGTAACATTATTTGTAATTAAAAATTTATGAAGGACAGGAAGCTTAGTCACCAAGTTCTACGAAGGTTGTGACTCAAAATAGAGATATTTGGAACGAAATACAATCCTTATGGGTGCAAAAATGTTTGCAAATCTCATAAGTTTACGTGGTTAGAAGTGACGAGAATTACCTCAATAGTAATTTTACTGTATGCCGCATGCTATTGTATCAAACTCCTCAATTACATATCAACATGCTTGACGGCCGTATAATCTTATATAAGTGTACATATGTAACCTAACATTTTCCGAGTCTCTGGAAACGTTGACTTGACACTGGTGAAGGCATCAATACTGAACCCGGCTGGTACAAGGTGCGAAAATTTGCGAATTATTTCCTCATCTGTCCTGAAGTAGGAGAGAATTGCGGCAGAGTAATATCCATTTAGCGCAAATGATAACATCATTCCCAAGAGGAGCATAAACTTTATGTAATCACGCCGCATAGTCCAGTCCTGAGTTGCGCCTGGAAAAACGGTTTTACAAAATAGACTAATTCTTACAACCATCTTCTGTATCAATTTGCCCAACCTTGTCGGGCCACTATTGCAGCGGCCCAACCACACCCTTTGGCCAACGTTAATAACGAGCGGATAAGATCAGTTTTCATCGTTTCAGATAATTCTACTAATGTTCCAATTGCAATGAATAATACCGCCATGCCAATGGCGAGATCAGGCTTGAACGGTTTTGTGAATACGTTCCTCTGTTCCATAAGATTGTGAGGTTGCTGGAATAAGGCATAAATCCTGTTTGACAATAATATGAGGTTGCTACAATTCCTTATTTTGGCCAAGATTTGTTAATATTTTAAGTAAATCTCACTCTTCCGTGTAAAACGGTACAATTGGATTCCCAAATCTCAACCGGGGTAGAACATGGTACAAGTAGCCAATAGCGATATCAGAGTTGCCGGTAATTAATTGATATGCCAAGCTGGAATTGGTCACATTGAACACGATGTCAGCTTCAGGAAAGTAGTCAGCAACTTCGATAACTTTAAGCCTGCAAATAATTAATAGCCCCAAATTATCATTGTAGAAGAAAATTGATAATGACAGCATCTGACTGGGTGGTAGTGATAACGGTTATTTATCAACATTCGATTAGCCACGTTATCACCACACCTATTATTACATTTTTTAGAGTGTAGAAAATTATATGTATGTGGATTACTCGAAACTCATCATGAACTGCAATTCCAGTATCAAATGAACAACTGTGTTGAAATTAACTGCCGTCGGGTCGTTGGTCAATTTCGAAATGCTCGCTATTCCTTTCTCATTCTAAAAAATTAAACACTTTATTAAAAAATTAAAACTATGTTTTTATAGTCTTATGCTCAGCCAATTATTAAAATGATAATATTGTACATAGTTTGTTTGCCATACACAGATAAGCATGCACTTACCACCCCGACAATTTTGATTTCTCTGCCAGACAGATTTATTTCCTCCATGAGAGTCAGGACATAATAAATGGTTCACTATGGCTTCTATAAAATGTTTATTCACTAGAATAGTACTAGCAAAATTGTCAGGAAACATCGACCAGTTAGTCAAATATAAATACGTGCAATATAATACCTCCAATTAAAACTTTCCCGTTGTTGCATAACTTTACTTCATATATATGCAAATATCTTTAAAATGTAAAGTTCAACTTGTTGTATGTAACTGGTACCTTCATCGAATATTCAAACACTATGTTCTAATATTAAATAATAAAAGCGTCAAATCAATAGTATAGCTTGAGTAATTATCTACCTTATGTATGTATGTATGTACATATATACATATATTCCTAAACTCACTCGACGAAAATTGACAGAGTGACAGACGTTGATGCCAACTTGGCTTAATTGGGCTTCATTTGCAGACATATTTATCAGCCATGGTTTCGCAAAATCATGTCCATTAAATATGCCTCATCCACGGTTAAAACCAGCTCAAAAATATACTTTTAGTTGCTCACAACAAGGTACATACATGTATGTACATATGATTATTTGTGCGGGGGATTAGTACGTCACTTGCTTGGGATTAATCAATAAGAGTTTTACATGGATATCAAATATTTGATATCCATAGCGACATAATTTTTGTGTGAGTTTATTAGCATGTATACCCAGTAGTCGCAAAAGAAGTGTTACAAGAAAACCTTACTGTAGCGAGCCCAGTTTATCAAATTTTGAAAAAATACTTACATCACTGAAAAGCCAATGAAATTCTGTATAAGAAACACTATTTGCTTTTTAAAATTTCAACCTCATAAGGCGACACGAGACCGGAGTCTTCATCTCAACTTCGTGATCGCGGTACGCATGCGTTCCAAGGAATGTTGGTGGTATTTCAAGACGGCAGATTTTTTTTCGGACTCCAAGCCTGTATGTGTTTTTGCACAGGTATCTAGCTTTAGTTTGGACCATATATCGTATTCCAGAAGGTAGAGGTTTGGCAATGGTGAATTTTTTTATTGGTCCGAAATGGAGTTAGGAATTGTGGACTTCAACCACCCGTTTACTATTTTGGTGTCATGAGCAGGACCTGAGCCCTCCTTAAATGTCTAGTGGCTATTTTTGAGTTGGGAAAGGTTCGGGGGAATTCACAGTCCGCTCGATAACTTCAAAAAATATTTTTTGATACGAAACTTCACCCCAAAGGAAGAAAAATTACGTTTTCGACCAAATCCAACTTACGCCCAATAAAAAATCACAGAAGCAGGATGGTGGGTCGGATTAATATTTTTGAAATTTTTATGAGTAATATTGACTGGTAGGGTGTAGACACAGTTGTTTTGCTTATTTTATATGGCCTCAATTGTGAAAATTTGCTCATCTTTTAAAAATGTGTGTTTTTATTTTTCAAGCGCGTACCGCATCATCAGCGCCCGGCTTCTTATGGGTCTATTTTTACTTAGCGTAAAGTTAGCAAGTATTTCTCCTCACATCTTAAAGACATAAGTCCAATGTTCAGTCTAAGGGCCCGGGACATGGTTTTACTTAACCCGTTCATTTGTAGGGAAAAATTTCTTTGGGTCCGGCATGAATTTGGACAAATTCAGGTTTTCCGCGCCTTCATAATGCTGTTTGACCTTTCTGACCGTTCCTTTCCACTTTTGTCTCACTCATCAACACTGCCAGTGTCAGTGGATCATTTTTTGGTACGGTCAGCCATGGTGGGAGCAGTTCCGATTTTTAGTGAGCAATTGAAAAATGCCGGATTTTTTTGCTTACAAAAATGTTGCTAAAAAATTTCGACACGCCGTCTTCAACAGTATATCATATTTGTACTTTGGGTCACAAAAATTTTTCAAACATCGTATCTGATGGACAGTTGCATGGGCAATTCAATAAAAAATAGTACAACCTTCTAAAAAAAATGTTTTACCTGCTTAATTTACCCGGGAAATCTTGTAACACTTCTTCTGTGAGTACTGGGTACATACAATGTAGCCGTACAATTTCATGAAACATCATGTATTTACAAATGTCAGTAGCTAAAGATAAAGAAATTTACATGCCACCTCAATTTCAAAAGTGCTGATTTTGTATTTTGAATTTTACTTTTGCACCGTATTCCTTCGTGCAAAATATTATGCGCATTTTACAAAACAACGTATTTACATATATATACTGTACGTGTGTAAATACGCTTGGGTTCCAAGGAAGCCCAAGACCTTTAGGAAATTCTGGGACATTGGGAAATTACCCTCAACATAATAAATATCAGTACACGTGAACGTAAATTGAATTATGAAATTACGGGACATGGAATATTCGACTATTAACTAAATAAATAAAATGTGTTATTGTTTGGCGAGGTTGCTGGTATGCAAATCGTTTCAAATTTCACTAAACGTTAGTAAATATTTCCACGCATTTCATTTAATTCACTCCATACTTTTGTCGAAATCAATAATTTCACAAGAGTTTAAATGAAGTTTTAGATACTTATATACATACAAATTTATATAGATGCTTGTTTACATATTTTGGACTAAATGCATGTATGTATGTACATCGTTGTAAAGTACGTTTATGCTCTAATTACTTGCAATTAAGAAATCAATCGTGTAATCGACCACGGTGTTAACGTAAGTCATGAAGGTGCTCATTTTAAAGTAGTAGTATGACCCAACAAAAACTTTGAGAGGTCGTAGCGACCTTGCGACCTTTCTCTGTCTCAGATGTCCCCTTGCAGCAATTAGGCGCTTAAACTTTCTCGACTCTTCATACATTTCTGCGCATGCCTTGATGCAGTTTCTTTCAAAGAGGAGGAGCATCACGAGCGTGGTGATCAGCATACCCAGAAGACCGAGAGGAATTGCATCATGCATCGAAATTAAGATCACGTTGATGGTAACGTGACATATCAAAATCGTGTTCTGGCCGGCTGGCCATAAAACTCGGGAGTAGCAGACGCTGGCTACATTGTTCAGGATTTCTAGACCTTGATACAACTCTAGGCGACGGTCGGTAGAGTAGTTAAACCTGCGGAATAATGGTACAAAGCGCATATATAAATAGTAATATTGAATATTGTAAAATTCGTAAGATTTGTAGTCATTTTGCATGCATAATCCTTAACAAACATACCGCATCGCAGGCTCATTTAACAAATTTGCAAAGCTCAAAAAATTTGTGTCGTGAAGAGATTGACAGAATATTACTTCGCAAAATTTAGCATATCTTGTAAATCTCGCAAAATTGCCTATACATAAAACACATTTTTTATGTTTCCATGGATTTGTGTAATATCTCGGTCAGAGTGAGTTTAAAAATAATTTAGCTAAATAAAAACATGCTCATTTGCGAAAAAAAATCATAAGGTTTTCTAGCAAAAATTCTGCGAAATCTCGCAAAATTTCGCCAAACTTCATACGTAGAGGTAAATATTTTTTACTAACTTTGACTTCACGGTCAGTCCTTGAACCCAGGTAAGCATCAAAGTTGCATACGCAATTCCAACGCTCATAATGAAGAAAACGCTGTACCCGTTCGAGTAAACGACGAACAGTTCGAACGTAGCGTACGAAATGGTGCCAAACAGTGAGTCGTACATCCAGCGTGGAAGCAACATGGCGCCCCAGTACCGAGGACTGTGTCTGTCCTGAAGATGAGCTCCGATCGAGCCTACGAGTGGAAACACGTAACTGACAGGACCACACGCCACAAAAATGTAGATATCCATCCCACGCATTCCTCTCCATGTTGCCGCCCTAGTTTGATAAAATACCGATGGTGCTAAAATCAAACAGAAAAAAACATTACTCATCAGGACAAATTGAAATTTTGTTAAGAAAAAATCTGAAAATTTCAAATCTGGATGAACATTTAATGAATCATGCATCGAGACAGATCATCGAAAAATTTGCAACTCTCCTGGAAGTGAGAATCAAAATTTTCAAGGAAGTTATTATTTTCTGTACATACAAAAGACTAATTTTATAGGAATCAGGATATGAACCCCAAATTGATAGCCTCACTTTACCTCGTGAATAAAAGTATTGACAACAAAATTGACCATTTTAGGCGCATTTCAACTATTTTATGGGCAATTTTTCCATTTTAATTTTGTATGTTACGAATGATTCTCTTCTAATTACCAGCTAGTCTCCCATTCATGTTAAAAATATGGTTCACAAAGTTGGCATGAGTCTCCATCTTGACGAATATGTCCCACGACAAGATCGTCGCCCCCGATCTGGAGAAGAGTTCGATGTACATCTGCATAATATCCTTGCTCTTCATCTCCTTGTAGTTGACCTTGCCACACACCACGGCCCTGTAAAAACTGTCGATCGTCGAAACTATCAGCATTCCCCAGAGGAAAGCGATTCTCCATGATTTCCTCGTCACGGCCAAATGTCCCTCTTTCGTGGTCACGAAGGGCAGCGAAACCAGGAAATATGCCACGTTCAAGAGCTCCGTAAAGGATTCCGTCCAATCACGCGGGACAAGAATGTGTCGAACGTATCGAGCCAGTGCCATTTTTGTTCACGTTAAAACGTTCCCCTCTCGAAAGTATGGAAAGGACTAAAAATAATATTGTTCTGGGATAACGAAGCCGGGACAATGTTAAGTTTTATTTGTAAACGTAGGCATATGTACACTCTTAGAAATCTAGTGTTAAAATAATACCAAGCGGTATTCGTGTATGACTCTACCAAAATGGGTATTGATACCGGGTAGTAATATTTATCTCGGTATTACAGTTTTACCATATTGGTAGTAATTATTTATGGACCGGTATAATTAGAATATCAAGTGGTAGCAACTTTGATACAGAGAAGCAATACTTTCCTTAGCATACTAGATTTCTAACAGTGTATTTACTTCCTAATTAAATTTATGGACAACGTTAATAAACTTTATTGAGAAAAATATCCACTAAACGGGATATATTTCCACATAAATTTTTCACTATCTGCTTAATTTATCTTTAATAATGTCCAGCCTTTTCTTCGTCTTGGGCAGGAAAACAATTGCTTCTTAATACTAGAAGGAAATCGGTTTAAATACTAAGCATGTACGCACTTATTTATTTGCATAATTTATAAATTTCCTTGGCTAAAAATTTTAATTTCCAGCCACATACATATGTACACATAAGTACTTACGTATTTAAGTATGTAGGGAAGTGCTACATTTCTTTGCACAAACAAGCATAAGAAAAACAACTTTGCATGTGCCTATATATGATTATGCAAGTCGGAGTAACCTTATCCAAGGCTAATGACAAAAATAAATCTCGAAATGTAAATATGTTGAAATATTCAGGGCTATCCACTCAAAAAATAAAACCGAAAAGGAACAAAATTACTAGTGATAAGTAGCTGAGCTGAAAAATAATAACAAATTATGAGCTTTAACCGTTTTACTTTTCAGAAAAAGGAACCCCATACAACCTCAATGTTTCCGGGTTACCACCTTGCAAATTTTCAAGCTGTTATCACAGATAATATCTATGTGAAGTATATATATACTTATCTATGTATATATGTAGAACAGCTTTTACATACTTACTTATAAGTCGGAAAATTTATTTTGCTCCACACTGAACACATCTATCTACATATCTACATACATACGTACATATCCCTTTTTTCATCGTTATCGGGTTTCATAATCTTTCCTTGTACGCATAGTGAAAGACTGATTTCTTTGTCAGAAAAAATTAACTTCACACTTTGTTGTTCTTGAACAACCTGATTATGAATTTTTACACGAGTTCAAAATATTTATGCGAGTAAGTATGTCCAGTATTTATGTAGGTATGTAAATATGTACATACATACATACTTTGTGTTCATATATTAACCGGCATAAGAATATACATATGTATCTTTGTGTATAATAGATACGCATTATGTACTTATCAAGTATTTCATTTCATCTGTATACATACGCCATGGGAGGGACAAGTTCTCACGCGTTCTCCTCGTAGCGATGCCTTTATTATGAAAAAATTAAATTTTCACAACCACGGAAAAAATCCTGCTTATTATCGTCTTACTAGTCGAATAATGGCATTTGTAGGAAATACTCTAAAGTTAAACTAATTTTAACCTGCATCTTTACTAAAACACGTAAACAATGAGCGCCTTATCCAAACAGGAAGTTTCTGCGGTTGAAGAAGTTTTTAAATTAGCAAAAGGTGAAAACTGCGGGTATTCATTAAGAGTTCGCAAAAAATTTTGGCTTGCAAATTTATAATTGGCGAATTTACACATCTCCGAGGCTAGTACATATTTAAGTAGTTCAATTTTTTCAAAATTATGTTGCGAACTCGTAATGAATATCCCCACTATTTCAGGGTTCAAAGATAACTTAAAAAACAACATTATTATAACACTAGCGGATAAGCCCCGTCTCTCGCCGGGCGATGACGGAAACGAAAGCAAAGTCACGTTTCGAAGCTTGCGATAATTCAAAATAAATTAAATTCAAAAAATTAAATTTCTGAGTTCTCACCACCCCAGGGTAGAGATGCCAGCAAGCCGGCTTATTGAGTTGTGAGTCAAAACAAGCCGGCTTATTGAGTTGTGAGTCGAAGCAAGCCGAGTCAGAACCAAGCCGGCTTGCTTCGACTCACAACTCAATAAGCCGGCTTGGCTTGACTCGACTTGCTTCGACTCACAACTCAATAAGCCGGCTTGGCTTGACTCGACTCATTAAGCCGAGTCAGCTTATGGACATGCATTCTGGTTTCAGTAAATGGACAGGAAATAATTATAGAAACCAAAATAACATTCACAAAAATTAAAGTTGACTTTTAAAATGTTAAGCATCCAAATGAAATCATTAATAAAATTATACTAATATCATAAACTACATAATTACATAAATATGTACATATGTATGTAAATAAAGTAATTTTTGTGATTAAATGCAGCAAGTATAAACTTAAACTGAAATTGGATCCATTGTTACAATTAAAAATAAATATTTTGTCCTTCAATTACTATACAGTAGTTTAATAAAATAAATTCAATAAATTTGCACATTTAAAAACCCTACGAATTTTTAAACACTTAAGATTTATGAAAATAAAACAGCTGATTATATTAGCAGTTTATATTTGAATATCAATATTCGTCTCAATTTTAAATTTTTTATATTGTTAAGCACAAAATCCAATAATAATTTAGTTTATAATTGAAACAAAAATAACATGTCAATACAAGAGGAGCGGAGTAAATATGTTTGTGTACGTATGTACATACGTGTGTAAGCACGAGGAGGCGGAGCGAGCGGCTTATTGAGTCAAGCCGAGTCAAGCCAAGTCCAACTCATTCCAACTCACAACTCAATAAGCCGGCTTATTGAGTCAGCGGCTTACTTGAGGTCAACTCAACTCAGCTTGACTCAACTCAACTCAATAAGCCGATTCAAGCCAAGCCGAGTTGGCAACTCTAGTAAGTACATTACTTGCGTCTTTTTAAACCATGAAGTTATTTTTGATTTGTAAATATGTGTTTCAACGTTTTAACGAAAAAAACGCTTAAGATTTATTACCGTTTTATGAAGACATTTCAGAATTTTAAAGTTTTAAACTACTGACAAATTAAGATAAGGCAAATTAAGATATTTTTACACGATTTAAGATATTCTCAAGGCCCATTCAATTTTACCCAACAAAATTAAGGAAATAAATGGCAAAATTTTAAACTCAAAATAATAAATCCGAAAGAGATTTTTGAGATATTGATGTGCAATCCAAGCGAATTTTACCATAGCTTCATATCAGTTTCGAATTCCTTGAAGTCGAAAATAATTTATGAAGAAGTTTTGCATTATTTGAATGAATAAAAAAATATTGTTTGCTTTCTCAACGATTAAATTCTTAGGTATATAATGCAAATTAGATGATCTTAATCTCAATTTTTTCGGGGGGACATTAACATTACTTGTCCCCCCGGCACATTTTCTGGGGGTACATTGTCCCCCTGTCCCCCTGCTTCCGCCGCCACTGCCTACATATCTTCTTGCGGTATATGTAATTAAAATATATAGGAATATAGGAATATATGATGTATCTGAAACTAATATATCCATAAATTAAAGCAGGTTGTTTAACGGCAAAAATAGCATAAAATAACCAATCTACATACTTAATTGCACACGTATATATATGTGCATACGTACACATGTCTGAATTCTCAAGCCGAACATTTTTAGTTGTGACATGTTTTAAAACCCTGGTCAACAATGGTGTTCAATCTACAACCTTGTGCACTCCAATGCCGTCGAAAACAATGCACATTTGACATTGTGGCTATGTACCAGCAATGAAATTTGTACTAATATTTTACGCATTATTAAATTTCTCACTTTTAGCGAATAACCTCGTATGAAACTTGACTCAAGGCGTCGTCACATTTCTTCAATTTTGTTCACTCTTTCGAAAATTAATTTCACAAAATACTTACCTATGTGCATCACCATGAGATTCTTCCTCTGCTTGGCGTTTTTCATTGTGTGCAACTGTGAGCCAATTTATTTATCGATAAATATTATATGTTTAAAATTCGACAATAAATAATGACCATATTTTTATGAATCCGCAGGTCAGGAGTCGCTCGTAGAATTAGAAGGGATGGAAGGTCCTGGTCCATCTCGATACGCAAGGTCGCCCGGACATTGGTTGGTCCCTCCGCCGGATTTTGCTCGAGGTGGGTGTCAACCAAAAGGGCGGCGCTGTTATGATCAAGACTTCTATTGTTGCACCCGATATTGCAGTCCAGCCACGCAGAAGTGCGAAATTCGACCTACGAAGAAATCAAAAGTGCGCCCACTTCCGGTAAGAACCTCGTATACATAAATATGTGCATATTTATGTACTCTCAATAAAGTTATGTAAAAGCGACTCAGGCTTGAGTAAAATAGATGATTGGTCAACAATTTGGTAAAACTTACCCGAGGTTGTGTAAATTTTTAAATTTGTCCAACGTTGTATAGATTTTTACACCAATTTTACCCAATTGTTGCGTCATCCTTCATTTTACCCACAACTAGGGTTCTACATGTCATATTTGTCATGTCATATTTGTCCGTCGTAAATGTCAAATGTCATAAATGTCAGACATTTACCGATGGTGTCAATGTCAGACATTTATGACAAATTGACATATACAGAAAATTTCATAAGTGTCATAAATGTCATGACATTTATGACATGTCAGTGGACATTTTCAGAGCCATCGAGTTCTTAATACTGACTCAACTTCCCCGCTTTATTCAATCTGTGCACATTTCAACTTTGCTTCAACTTGACTTGATCGATGATGAAGAAATAACTTGTTAATTATTTTACACCGTTATAATTGATCTTCATGTATTACAAGGACAGATAAATTGGTAAGTTACTATTATATAATAAGATTTACTAAATCGCGTAAAGATTTTCGTAATCTTTAAATGGAAAATTCGGTTTGTGGCATCAAAGCAATATTATTTATTTAACCTTTTTATTTGTTTCAGATATATTTCAAGCGCCATGAAAACGGCAGATCGAATTTGGCTGGAGTGGAAGGTTGTAGGTGACAAGGCAACTTGCCGACACTGCAATCATAAAACAATAACAAAACATGCCACAAGGTGCAAGGAACATACGTCCACCTGTTCAAGTGCACCACCCGCAATTCGGCAGAAATACGTTGCAGATCTGACGGACTTGAAATTGCGACAAACTAGTCTAAGACCTGTAACGCTGGCAGTGCAGAAAATGGATGACTCGAATCAAGAGCTGGAGTTGGTCGAGGAAATCTGCGCCAATGCTGACGAGCTCTCGACTACAATTCCCAGTACTACAACGGCAAAACGACATCATTCGTCCTTCTCGCAATCAAGGCTTCTTTGAATTAACGCTATTTTGAAACTTAAGATGAAAGAACTGCAGACAATCTGGGTGAATGCCATGATAAATGGAAACATCCCATTCAACTGGCTACAAGATCCAGTTTTGAATAGTTTTTTTCAAAAACTGGGCTCAGGATTCGTCATGCCTTCTCCGCGACAGGCGTCTACATCAAGTTTGAGCGCACTGAATAAAGACGCACTTACTTGTGTAAACGATGCTATTTATAATAACCGGCACCTTTCAATCATTATTGACGGGTGGAAAAATTGTCGGGGAGTTCCAGTTATCAACATAATTTTGGCAAATCCCTCATCTTGTATTTTCTACAAGAGTTATGAACCAGGTGAGTACTTACACATGTTTATAAAATATACCACAAATTGTACGATTCGCCTTATATGCACGTATTTGACTATAATTTTATTTTGCACACATTCCAGGGGCCAATAGGGAGACTGGAGAGTATTTGGCTTCAGTAATTAAAGGAGTAATAGAAGAAGTACAGGCCACTCATGGACAAGGAAAAATTGTCGCGATTGTCACTGACCAAGGAAGCAACTTTGTGAGAGCACGACGCGTAATTTCTAATGAGGAAACTATTTTGTCCATCAATTGCGGTGCACATATGCCAAATCTGCTAGCTGAAGATATTTCAAAAATTCCTAGTATCAATCGTTTCCTTAAAAAGTCCACCAACGTTGTCAAAGAAATTAAGAAGTCCAAACTTAAACTTGCTCAATATTATGATGAATATCAGAAATGGATTGACGATGAAAGAGTAAAAGGAAATACGCCAAGATCTCGTGTCACTCTAACCCTTCCTTCGAAGACAAGATGGTATGGAATCAGGGATATGTTTCATAAATTACTGAGAGCAAGACCTGTCCTAGAAAGACTATCTATCCTTCATGAGATTGACTTCACTTCCTCCACTCGAATGGCTTTAAAGGATGACTCTTTTTGGACTAAGCTCGAACACGTGGCTCCACTTTTTAGAGCAATTACTGATGGTAGTTTTCATAAATATTTTATTGAAAACCAAGCTCTTTCTTAATCTTTCTTCATTTTATAAACTATTTTTGCAGTTATTGCAATTACGGAAGGAAATTCGTCTACGTTGTCGGACGTGGTAGAAGAATTTGAAAAATTGCGGGGAATTTTTGAACAAAACGGGGACAATTCTGACATACTAAAAAATGCCACAAATATTTCTGAAATTAAAAAATGTCAAACAATATTTAAGAACAGGACTGATATCCAAAAACTAACGAAAATTCACTACTTAGCTAACTTTTTGGATCCAAGGTATAGAGGTCAAAAATTTGTCGAAGACGAAGAAAAACTGTTGATGACACTTTCAGAACTTGAAGATTATGCGAAAAATATTGGAGTCATTCCAACTGAAGAAGCCAAGGAAGAACTCGGCCGTCAAATATCCAGTTATAGGAGGAAAGAAGGCATATTTGGAAATTCGATGCTTTTGCACAGAGTCCCTCATTTGTATTGGGATAATTTATTATCATTCCAATCTGCGAGTATCTTAGCTACTGTTGGTGTCAGGATTTTATCAATTCCCAGTGCAGGAGCTGAAAGAAGTTTCTCAATTCAAGGAAATGTACACACAAAAAATAGAAACCGATTATTAGAAACAACTGTAGAACAAATTATGAGAATCAAGTGGAATAATCAGCAGCGGTACCCAAAAAAACTGAAAAAAGCGGTAACAAGTCTCGTTATTGAGCCGCATCAGCAGGAAGATGTGGCGTCAGATTCCGAGTCCGATGACAATTCTGACATGGAAATAGCCGAACCTGACTCGGAAAGTGAACTAGATACCTAAATGCATTTTAGAATATGTTAAAAATATCCATGTTTGTTAAAAAATAAAACATGAATAGGAATATAATTGAAAGTATGAATCATTCTTGGCGTTGTATTATTTACGGAAATCATATCGTTTAAATTTAATCTGGAGGTTCTAAATGTCATAACTGACATGTCATAAATGTCATATTTGTCATATTTGTCAGACATTTATCAATAATGTCAATGTCAGACATTTATGACAAATATGACACGACATGACAAATATGACATGACGCGACATTTATTTCTTGACACGGACATTGTAGAACCCTACCCACAACCTAAATGTTACATAACTTTATTTAGAGTGAATAGAAAACCCATTGAGTTCAATTAGGAATTTATTTTACAGGGTCCTTGTGGTCATGGTGGCCAGCCGTGTGAGAGTTCGAACTATTGTTGCAGCGGGTATTGCGCTAGCAAGGTTTGCATGCCTTGAGGGAAAAAAGTTACAATGCGCAGCTAGATTTTTCCACAAAAATAAAAAAAGCATACATTACACAAAGAATACAATGGGTCTTTGACAAACATAAAATTGCAAATAAAGCTACTTACTTCGAAAACCCTATAAAAATAGTTTAAATTGTTATATGCAAATTAGTAGGCATGTACATAAATCGTAATTTTTGATATTTACATTGTGGAGCTAAGGTGGATTAAATCTGGTATGCTAATTCATAACGTTTGATCATTAGTTGGATATAGGGGCACAGGTTTAGACAATCCGAGTTTAGATAACTGAAATATAGAACGTCAACTTTTATATTTTTGCATACATAAATATTTAGAATATTTTTACTATAAATAAGGTAGTCTTAGTCCTAGGATTTGCATAGATTTAATTTTTTATTGAGATAACAAAAGATTATGAGCTACATGTCAAGTTTAACGTTACGTTACAGTTTATCAAAGATCAAAGAAGTGATCATTCCCCTAGCGCATCTTCGATTATAACCACGGTTACTTTTTTATGCTAGTTCTAATTTACTATTCATGAAAATAGGAGTGCCTATTACAAATTTAATATGTTTTAATTAGTTGGTATGTAACAATTATCCATTGAATTACATAAATATGATCCCTATACCCGTTTCGACGAACCAGAATCATAAATGACTCATCAATTATTAACTTCAATTTCAATTCATTCACGAATTCACTTCAATTGACAAACATACATATGCATTTATAGCTCTGATTGCAAGTACACACATATTTATACTTTCTGTTCCAATTTAGTTAACTTTAAAGTTCAGTCAGAACTGTAATACATTTACTGATATATTTTAAGATCGTGATCGATCGTGCACGTTTGAGTACCTTTTCTTTATTAATGAAATGAAGTAAAGCCTTTAGGAATTTAAGGTTAAAAAACAAATTACAAAATACAGCAATTAGGTCCATAACAGCGCAGTAATGGTATAATCCACAATTGCATAGCAAAACGTGGACTTTGTCGAAACGCACAAATGGTAAAAATTAAATTTAAACAAGCCCGCATATACTGTCACGGCTTTACACGTTTTCAACCTTCTCCTTAAATACCGCCGATCACAGCTGTGTCTCACCTCCACGCGCCAACTTTGCAGAAGAGCTTCCGCATTTTCAAAAATGCTAATCGCCAGTGGTAACAAGATTTGAATAACGACCGGGATAATTCCCGCCGACACGGGACACACGAGATAATACGGCATCGGGAGAACTGATCGCATTTTGACCGTTAAAAAATTCAAAGTCACACTTAAAAGGAGACCAAGAATCATTAATACCGAAGCTGCCGTGGAGGACACTTCATGAACAACTTGTAGGATTATTTCCAAATAATTATATATTCTCAAAATTTCCAAACTTTTTATCCTACTCATCGCAATTCGCCCCGAGTTTTCTTCCAGGTAGGACATGATACCTAAAATGATGTGAATTCCAATGGCAAAAATACAAATTCCCAGCGGAAAAAGGCGCATCAGCTCAATCGCGGGAATTATGTATGTAACACGCATAGTGTAAACGAAATATTTGGCATAACCGTCGCAGTCGTAGACATAGGTGCATCCTATTGTTAACGTGTCCCTGCCAAAGTATTGGGCAAAAAAGACGTTAAAAAATGGAAAGATTGCGATTATCAGGACGCAGATATTCAGCGAGATTCCAAGTGTATCAATGTAGTATGGACCAAGACGTAATCCAGTTGTAATAGAAATTTGCGAAATAATTTGCAAATTTGTCACACCCATCGAATTCCTCACCTGGCTTGTTAAACTTTGCGTCGAGTTTCGACAGACAGTTGAAGGCAGCCACAGATTGCTTTGCTTGCAGCACGAGCATCAACTCCATCCCGATTCCGAACATGATCAGGATCATCATGGCGATCGTGATGAGCGTACATACATATGAACATTTTTCTTAAACATGTTGGCGTTTTTTTTGTAAATATTAAACCCATATTTGAGCGATTTTTACAAATACATGATAATGACATTTATTGTGAAGCTCTGTAACATTCGCACTGCGAAAGATCGTAATGTGCGAATTTCGCATATTACGATCTATCAAAAATCATGTTTAGCAGGGTATGCAGACCACCGTCTGCATCCAACTCTTTTTCCAGATCGGCTAAGAATACTTCATCATTTTCAGCCAGACCGCCCACCGCTTTTGGGACGCCTTCCACCGGCACGTGTTCAAATATGGGCGAAATGTCGTCCGAACATACGTGAATCTAAAAAAATTCAGCAACTTGATTTCACTATAAATCGTGTAAAAAAAATAGCATTTTACCCACCATTTTTCGCATATCATACGGAAGTAGCCACTTAACAAAGGAGTAAGTTTTCTCAAACAAGATTCCGCTATTTCTAAAAATCACGCATTTTGTCACATTTTTGGGCAGTGCATTATACAGCCTGATACTGATTAAAGTCTCTCTGAAGCTGAATATTTTCGCGTGTGAAGTGGAGAACCCTTTAGTATCAAAAATATGCAGTAAAGTGGGAGGTTCGCTGCGTGATTTTGCGGAACATCTCGGGTCGCGATGGGCAATTTTTAGGGCTGCGTACAAGTAAAATGCGAATATTATTCGCATTTCAGGATTAGGTATTCGTGTTGGATCCCAATTTGCTAAATAAACATTAGAGCAAATTGTGCATATGTAAATCTACGTATTTGCACACATGTATTTATGTATATATTTCACAAAATGAAGAATTTTACCCGCCTCGAATAGAAGGATGAGTGAAAGTTTCCCATCGTCCCCGAAATGTTTTATAATTCGCAATAATTTTGCTTTGCGAAAAGTAGAGATCAATTGGGTAGGGGTAATTCCTTTATAAAAATTTGGATACGTGACAGAGCCCAAGTGGTGCAAGGTTTTAACCTGTGTAAAAAAATAAATCTTTGTAAATTCATAACCGGGTGAAACAATTTTTTGGTATTAATCCCATAATTACTGTTTTAATTAGAAGGACGGGATCCATAGAACAGATGCCAAGCCCGTGTAATACAAGTTCTTGATAAGGGGCGAAAATTTTAGCCACATTTTTCAGTACGTCGTCATCTATAAAAAATTATTTATGTGTTGTAATAATGTTATCTTTGAACCCTGAAATAGTGGGGGTATTCATTACGAGTTCGCAACATAAGTTTGAAAAAATTGAACTACTTAAATATGTACTAGCCTCGGAGATGTGTAAATTCGCCAATTATAAATTTGCAAGCCAAAACTTTTTGCGAACTCTTAATGAATACCCGCAGTTTTTACCTTTTGCCAATTTAAAAACTTCTTCAACCGAAGAAACTTCCTGTTTGGATATGGCGCTCATTGTTTAGGTGTTTTAGTAAAGAAGGAGGTTGAAATTAGTTTAACTTTAGTGTATTTCCTACAAATCCCATTATTCGACTAGTAAGACGATGACCAGCAGGATTTTTTCCGTGGTTGTGAAAATTTAATTTTTTCATAGTAAAGGCATCGCAACGATGAGAACCCGTGAGAACTTGTCCCGCCCGTGGCGTATGTACACAGATGAAATACTTGATAAGTACATAATGCGTACATATCTATTACACACATGGATACATATTTATACATATACATATTTATATTCTTATGTCGGTTATTATATTAACACAAGGTATGTATGTACATAGTTACACACCTGCATAAATACTGGACATACTTACTCGCATATATATTTTGAACTCGTGTAAAAATTCATAATCAGGTTGTGCAAGAACAACAAACTGTGAAGTTAATTTTTTCCGACAACGAAAATCAGTCCTTTACTATGCGTACAAGAAAGATTCCCGATTACGCTAAAAAAAAGATATGTACGTACATATGTATGTAGATAGATGTGTACAGTGTGGAGCCAAATTATTTTTCGACTTATAAGTATGTAAAAGCTGTTCTACATATGTACTTTACATAGATATTATCTTTGATAACAGCTTGAAAATTTGCAAAGTGATAACTCGGAAACATTGAGGTTGTATGGGGTTCCTTTTTCTGAAAAGTAAAACGGTTAAAGCTCATAATTTGTTATTATTTTTCAGCTCAGCTACTTATCACTAGTAATTTTGTTCCTTTTCGGTTTTATTTTTTGAGTGGATAGCCCTGAATATTTCAACATATTTACATTTCGAGATTTATTTTTGTCATTAGCCTTGGATAAGGTTACTCCGACTTGCATAATCATATATAGGCACATGCAAAGTTGTTTTTCTTATGCTTGTTTGCGCAAAGAAATGTACCACTTCCATAAATACATAAGTACATATGTATGTATGTGGCTGGAAATTAAATTAAGGAAATTTATAAATTATGCAAATAAATAAGCGCGTACATGCTTACCTAGCATTTAAACCGATTTCCTTCTAGTATTAAGAAGCAATTGTTTTCCTGCCCAAGACGAAGAAAAGGCTGGACATTATTAAAGATAAATTAAGCAGATAGTGAAAAATTTATGTGAAAGTATACCCAGTTTAGTGGATATTTTTCTCAATAAAGTTTATTAACGATGCCCACAAATTTAATTAGGAAGTAAATACACTGTTAGAAATTTAGCATGCTAAGGCAAGTACTGGTTTCTCGGTATTAAAGTTTATACCGGTCCGTAAAAATGCGCTACCAATATGGTAAAACTGCAATACTGAGCTATTACTACATATACTTATCAATACCCACTTTGGTAGAGTCATACACGAATACCGCTTGGTATTATTTTAACACTAGATTTCTAAGAGTGTACATATGCCTACGTTTACAAATAAAACTTAACATTGTCCCGGCTTCGTTATCCCAGAACAATATTATTTTTAGTCCTTCCATACTTTCGAGAGGGGAACGTTTTCACGTGAACAAAAAATGTCCCTGGCACGATACGTTCGACACATTCTTGTCCCACGAGATTGGACGGAATCCTTTACTGAACTCTTGAACGTGGCATATTTCCTGGTTTCGCTGACCTTCGTGACCACGAAAGAAGGACATTTGGCCGTGACGAGGAAAACCTGGAGAATTGCGTTCCTCTGGGGAATGCTGATAGTTTCGACGATCGACAGTTTCTACAGGGCCGTGGTTTGTGGCAAGGTCAACTACAAGGAGATGAAGAGCAAGGATATTATGCAGATGTACATCGAACTCTTCTCCAGATCGGGGGCGACGATCTTGTCGTGGGACATATTCGTCAAGATGGAGACACACGCAAACTTTGTGAACCATATTTTTAATATGAATGAGAGACTAGCTGGTAATTGGAAGAATTTTTCATCACATAAAAATTACGAATTACAAATGGGAAAAATTACAAATCAAATAGGCTGAAGGTTCCTAAAATAGTACATCTTCCTGCCAATATTTTAGTTCATGCGGTATAGCAAAAGTAACACTACCCAGTCACCAGTGGAGGTCCATATCCCGATTTCTGTCAATTTTTTTCTGTGTACAGAAATTTATATTTCTAACGTCCTTGAAATTTTCGATTCGCACTTTCCATGAGAGTTGCTAATTTTTTTATGATCTGTCTCGATACATGCTGCATTAAATTAAATCCAGACTATAAATTTTCAGATTTTTTCCTAATAAAATTTCAGTTTGTCCTGATCAGTAATGTTTTCTTCTCTTTGATTTTAGCACCATCGGTATTTTATCAAACTAGGGCGGCAACATGGAGAGGAATGCGTGGGATGGATATCTACATTTTTGTGGCGTGTGGTCCTGTCAGTTACGTGTTTCCACTCGTAGGCTCGATCGGAGCTCATCTTCAGGACAGACACAGTCCTCGGTACTGGGGCGCCATGTTGCTTCCACGCTGGATGTACGACTCACTGTTTGGCACCATTTCGTACGCTACGTTCGAACTGTTCGTCGTTTACTCGAACGGGTACAGCGTCTTTTTCATTATGAGCGTAGGAATTGCGTATGCAACCCTGATGCTCACTTGGGTTCAAGGACTAAATCTGAAGTCAAGGTTAGTAAAAAAAATATTTACTTTTAATTATGAAGTTTTGTGAAATTTTGCGAGATTTCGCAGAACTTTTGCTGGAAAACCATGAACATTTTTCGCAAATGAGCATATTTTTATTTCGCGAAATTATTTCGTAAATTCACTCTCACCGATATATAACACAAATCCATGGAAACAATATAAAAATGTGTTTTTATGTATAAGTAATTTTGTGAGATTTATAAGATATGATACTTTTTCCGAAATATTATTTTGCAAATCTCCTGACGACACAAATTTTTTTATTTTGGCAAATTTGTTAAATGAGGTTGCGATGCGGTATGTTTGTAAAGGATTATGCATGCAAAATGACTTTAAAAATCGTACGAATCTTACAATATTACTATTGTGCCATTATTCCGCAGGTTTAACTACTCTACCGACCGTCGCCTAGAGTTGTATCAAGGTCTAGAAATCCTGAACAATGTAGCCAGCGTCTGCTACTCCCGAGTTTTATGGCCAGCCGGCCAGAACACGATTTTGATATGTCACGTTACCATCAACGTGATCTTAATTTCGATGCATGATGCAATTCCTCTCGGTCTTCTGGGTATGCTGATCACCACGCTCGTGATGCTCCTCCTCTTTGAAAGAAACTGCATCAAGGCATGCGCAGAAATGTATGAAGAGTCGAGAAAGTTTAAGCGCCTAATTGCTGCAAGGGGACATCTGAGACAGAGAAAGGTCGCAAGGTCGCTACGACCTCTCAAAGTTTTTGTTGGATCATACTACTACTTTAAAATGAGCACTTTCATGACTTACGTTAATACCGTGGTCGATTACACGATTGATTTCTTAATTGCAAGTAATTAGAGCATACGCGTACTTTATAACGATGTACATACTCTTTATCCATGCAACTTTGAGCCGTGGCTAAATACTGAGCAATGTTAAAAACGGGGGTTTCTTATGGAGCTAGATTTAGCCACGGCTCAAAGTTGCATGGATAAAGAGTATACATACATATGCATTTAGTCCAAAATATGTAAACAAGCACCTATGTAAATTTGCATGAAAGTATCTAAAACTTCATTTAAACTCCTGTGAAATTATTGATTTCAACAAAATTATGGAATTAATTAAATAAAATGCGTGGAACTATGTACTTACTAACGTTTAGTGATATTTGAAAAGATTTGATTTACTTACCATAAACCTCGCCAAACAATAACACATTTTATTATTTATTTATTTGTCGAATATTCCATGTCCCGTAATTTCATAATTCAATTTTAGTTCACGTGTACTGATATTTTTTATGTTGAGGTAATTTCCCCATGTCCCTGAATTTTCTAAAGGTCTTGGGCTTCTTTGGAACCCAAGCGTATTTATGTACACAAGTACAGTATATATATGTAAACATGTTGTGTTGTAAAATGCGCATAATTTTTTGTACCAAGGAATACGGTGCAAAAGTAAAATTCAAAATACAAAATCAGCACTTTTGAAATTGAGGTGGCATGTAAATTTTTTTATCTTTAGCTACTGACATTTGTACATACATGATGTTTCATGAAATTGTATGGCTTTACATACATGCTAATGAACTTAGACACAAATTATGTCGCTATGGATATCAAATATTTGATATCCATGTAAAACTCTTATTGATTAATCCCAAGTGACGTACTAATCATGCGTACAAATAACCATACATATGTATGTACGCGCATGTACCTTGTTGTGAGCAACTAAAAGTATATTTTTGAGCTGGTTTTAACCGTGGATGAGGCATATTTAATGGACATGATTTTGCGAAACCATGGCTGATAAATATGTCTGCAAATGAAGCCCAATTAAGCCAAGTTGGCATCAACGTCTGTCACTCTGTCAATTTTCGTCGAGTGAGTTTAGGAATATATGTATATATGTACATACATACATACATAAGGTAGATAATTACTCAAGCTATACTATTGATTTGACGCTTTTATTATTTAATATTAGAACATAGTGTTTGAATATTCGATGAAGGTACCAGTTACATACAACAAGTTGAACTTTACATTTTAAAGATATTTGCATATATATGAAGTAAAGTTATGCAACAACGGGAAAGTTTTAATTGGAGGTATTATATTGCACGTATTTATATTTGACTAACTGGTCGATGTTTCCTGACAATTTTGCTAGTACTATTCTAGTGAATAAACATTTTATAGAAGCCATAGTGAACCATTTATTATGTCCTGACTCTCATGGAGGAAATAAATCTGTCTGGCAGAGAAATCAAAATTGTCGGGGTGGTAAGTGCATGCTTATCTGTGTATGGCAAACAAACTATGTACAATATTATCATTTTAATAATTGGCTGAGCATAAGACTATAAAAACATAGTTTTAATTTTTTAATAAAGTGTTTAATTTTTTAGAATGAGAAAGGAATAGCGAGCATTTCGAAATTGACCAACGACCCGACGGCAGTTAATTTCAACACAGTTGTTCATTTGATACTGGAATTGCAGTTCATGATGAGTTTCGAGTAATCCACATACATATAATTTTCTACACTCTAAAAAATGTAATAATAGGTGTGGTGATAACGTGGCTAATCGAATGTTGATAAATAACCGTTATCACTACCACCCAGTCAGATGCTGTCATTATCAATTTTCTTCTACAATGATAATTTGGGGCTATTAATTATTTGCAGGCTTAAAGTTATCGAAGTTGCTGACTACTTTCCTGAAGCTGACATCGTGTTCAATGTGACCAATTCCAGCTTGGCATATCAATTAATTACCGGCAACTCTGATATCGCTATTGGCTACTTGTACCATGTTCTACCCCGGTTGAGATTTGGGAATCCAATTGTACCGTTTTACACGGAAGAGTGAGATTTACTTAAAATATTAACAAATCTTGGCCAAAATAAGGAATTGTAGCAACCTCATATTATTGTCAAACAGGATTTATGCCTTATTCCAGCAACCTCACAATCTTATGGAACAGAGGAACGTATTCACAAAACCGTTCAAGCCTGATCTCGCCATTGGCATGGCGGTATTATTCATTGCAATTGGAACATTAGTAGAATTATCTGAAACGATGAAAACTGATCTTATCCGCTCGTTATTAACGTTGGCCAAAGGGTGTGGTTGGGCCGCTGCAATAGTGGCCCGACAAGGTTGGGCAAATTGATACAGAAGATGGTTGTAAGAATTAGTCTATTTTGTAAAACCGTTTTTCCAGGCGCAACTCAGGACTGGACTATGCGGCGTGATTACATAAAGTTTATGCTCCTCTTGGGAATGATGTTATCATTTGCGCTAAATGGATATTACTCTGCCGCAATTCTCTCCTACTTCAGGACAGATGAGGAAATAATTCGCAAATTTTCGCACCTTGTACCAGCCGGGTTCAGTATTGATGCCTTCACCAGTGTCAAGTCAACGTTCCCCAGAGACTCAGGAAATGTTAGGTTACATTGTTATTGTTACGTATTTCAAATGTCCATCCGTAAATATGTGACCCTACCTGATTGCATCCATTTCGTATAGAATTCTGTGATCCAATTCCGTGGAGTTGACTATATGACGTCCATCCAGCTGGTGTATGAAGGCAGTCATGCTCATGTCGACAGTCCGGACTGGTTTGTCGAACTTTCGACCCAATTGGGAAAAACTGCCGACGAAATATGCACCGTTTCTAGAGTTGTTTTCAACAATAGGTATTTGCGTAATGGTTTCTATTCCAGGTTCGGATTTGACCATAGGGAGAAATTTGCGATAGGGTATGTGATTTGTTTTTGTTTTTGCTTCAAGTTATTCCTAAAAATGCGTTAATATGCGTAACATTGATATCACGTGTCAAACAGAAGCCTAAGACTTCAAGAACGTGGGATAACTAGAAGATATCTGAAAATCGAGAAAAGGGCGACAACTAGAGATGCCAGCAAGCCGGCTTATTGAGTTGTGAGTCTAAGCAAGCCGGCTTGCTTCGACTCACAACTCAATAAGCCGGCTTGGCTTGACTCGACTCAATAAGCCTAATGAGTCGAGTTTGCTTATGGACATGCATTTTGGTTTACGTTAATGGACATTAAATAATTAAAACAACCAGAATAACATTTAGAAAAATTAAAGTGGACTTTTAAAATGCTAAGCATCCAAACGAAATCAATAATTTAAACTTATACTAACGTCAACTTATTGTAAACTACAAACTACACAATTACATACATATGTATGTATGTAGATATAGTAATTTGTGTGATTAAATGCAGCACGTGTAAGCTGAAACTGCAATTAGATCCATTGTCACAGTTAAAAATAAGTATTTCCTTATTATACTACTATACAGTAGTTTAATAAAATAAATTCAGTAAATTTACACATTTAAAATACCTACGAAGGTTTTGTAACGATTTATAATTTATAAAAATTAAACAGCTGAGTTTATATCAGATTTTCAAAATCCGTCTCTTAAATTTTAAATTTTTGATATAGTGAAACACAAAATGGAATAATAATTTAATTAATAATTGAAGTACAAATAACATGCAATATGTATGTACAAGTGGAGCGAAGTAAATATGTGTGTGCATACTTATGTACACAGGTGTGTAAGCATGAGGAGGCGGAGCCAGCGGCTTATTGAGTCAAGCCGAGTCAAGCCAAGTCCAACTCATTCCAACTCACAACTCAATAAGCCGGCTTATTGAGTCGACGGCTTACTTGAGGTCAACTCAACTCAGCTTGACTCAACTCAACTCAATAAGCCGATTCAAGCCAAGCCGAGTTGGCAACTCTACCCCAGGGTGACCACCCAAGATAATCACCAGGATCACTACCATCAGACAACCACTCCCAGATAACCACAATCCGAAATTTAGCTTTTTGAATTTGTTTTACTTTTAATTTCTAGCCATTTGAAGTTTTACTTTCTTTACTTTCACTTCCGTTGCGGTCCATTTGATTTTGCTTCCGTTTCCGACAGACATTTCCAGCTTATAATATAGATAATTATCACAGATGACGACGTACTGAAAAATGTGGCTAAAATTTTCGCCCCTTATCAAGAACTTGTATTACACGGGCTTGGCATCTGTTCTATGGATCCCGTCCTTCTAATTAAAACAGTAATTATGGGATTAATACCAAAAAATTGTTTCACCCGGTTATGAATTTACAAAGATTTATTTTTTTACACAGGTTAAAACCTTGCACCACTTGGGCTCTGTCACGTATCCAAATTTTTATAAAGGAATTACCCCTACCCAATTGATCTCTACTTTTCGCAAAGCAAAATTATTGCGAATTATAAAACATTTCGGGGACGATGGGAAACTTTCACTCATTTTTCTATTCGAGGTGGGTAAAATTCTTCATTTTGTGCCATATACACATAAATACATATGTGCAATACGTAGATTTACATATGCACAATTTGCTCTAATATTTATTTAGCAAACTGGGATCCAACACGAATTCCTAATCCTGAAATGCGAATAATATTCGCATTTTACTTGTACGCCGCGCTGAAAATTGGCCATCGCGACCCGAGATGTTCTGCAAAATCACGCAGCGAACCTCCCACTTTACTGCACATTTTTGATACTAAAGGGTTCTCCACTTCACACGCGAAAATATTCAGCTTCAGAGAGACCTTAATCAGTATCAGGCTGTATAATGCACTGCCCAAAAATGTGACAAAATGCGTGATTTTTAGAAATAGCGGAATCATGTTTGAGAAAACTTACTCCTTTGTTAAGTGGCTACTTCCGTATGATATGCGAAAAATGGTGGGCAAAATGCTATTTTTTCAAGATTTATGGTAAAATGCAGTTTATGAATTTTTTTAGATTCACGTATGTTCGGACGACATTTCGCCCATATTTGAACACGTGCCGGTGGAAGGCGTTCCAAAAGCGGTGGGCGGTCTGGCTGAAAATGATGAAGTATTCTTAGCCGATCTGGAAAAAGAGTTGGATGCAGACGGTGGCCTGCATACCCTGCTAAACATGATTTTTGATAGATCGTAATATTCGAAATTCGCACATTCGATTTTTCAAAAACATTCGCATGGTGAATGTTACCGAGATTAACAATAACTGTCATTATCATGTACTTGCGAAAGATCGCTCAAATATGGGTTTAATATTTACAAAAAAATGCCAACATGTTTAAGAAATATTTATATAAATACATACATACGTATGTATGAACAAAACTATAAAAATAAGAATTTTCGAAAAATTTGTACTTTTGAATTTATTAATACTCTGGATTGTTTGTTGAAATATTTACGAAATACACATATGTATATGGGTATGTATGTATTTTTGAAAACATCTATTTACGAATTTTTCAAATAATAGTGGACATATTTGGGAATATCTATGTACAAGTCCGGAAACCTAGAAATATGTATGTACTAATATGCATCAAAAATTTTGAAGTTTTTGTGATCTATGTATAAAACCTAAGGAACCCTACAAAGTGTGGCTGTCGGTTGACATCGAATGAAAAAGTTGGAAATAAATACACATTCGCCCTCTGATCATCGTTGATGGTATCAGAGGACAACCGTGGGCATATCTCAATAATGATTAAACAATAAATGTGTATACAAAATATGCTCTGGATACGCATACGTACATACGTTACGTATGTACATATCTGGTGAATCTTTAATTTCCCACAAACATATGTAACCAAAAATTCTACTACGGAGTATTGCGACACACGGTCGTATTTATTACTGATGAATGCCTTTACATATGTACGTATTTGAAAATCAGATTTTAGCATAGGTATCCGTTCATCCGAGACAACCATCCATGAGATTTTTTCGCAAACTTACCCAGCAACTGGGCATATTTTTATTTCGCAAACTCAACCTCACCATCATCAACAAGAAAAATTACATAACTCCATGGACAGGTAATAGCATCAAAATAATTATTTTTATAAGTAACTTTGCAGGATTTGAAAATTCACAATTTTGTGAATCCCCACACCATATCACATTTTTGAGCTACGCAAATTTGCTAAATGAGTTGCGATGCTAAATAAATCGTTGTCGTGAGTATGATTCATTTCCCTGAATTTTTTACGCTTATTCTGTAAATGGTGCACATAAATATTTACGTAGATCGTCCATCAAATCTGCTGAGTATAAAACATCCTGTAAACCAAGGTCACAGTGGAGCAGGAAAATTTGATCAAAAGATTTCCTGTAAAGATACATATTGTTCAATACATGCACGTATCCATGTAAATATGCACGCACGTGTGTGCCTGTTTTATGGTAAACTCGTGTAAGTAATGTCACTGCCTATGTAATAAGCCCGCTACTGTAACCCTTAATGTGCGAACCAAATGCAGTGTTTGCCATGAAAAAGACCACCAATAAGAAATTGCTGTTTTACAGGCATATTTTAATGTTTTGCACGTGTGTAAGAAAAACAAATGTTACCCAATATGTTGACAGTATATATTCGTACATATGTACAATCTTTGGATAAGTGGTAGCAGAAACATATGCACATGTATCCTTACAAAGTATTCCTTATAACTCATAACTTGCAAGTATGCTGCTGTATCGACCAATATTCTATCAACCAATTGAAATTGGTGATAAGTATGTCGTGTCGACCAATCAGGCGTCGACGAGCGATATTTCGAACACTCCTCCTAAATCCATAATGAACAAGGAGTTGCATGGGGAAATCCAGGGTTTAGTCGTCGCTATAATTTATGAGAATGAGGCTGTTCATTCCACACATGTAGGTATTTAAGGTAAACAAAGGAACTTGTTACAGGTATACAAACTTCACCAGGAAAATAGAAATCGAGGCACATTTTGAACGAGTTCGCTAATACGAACTGCGAAATTGTACATAATATGTATTTATGCATCAACATAAAGCTTATGTACCTACTTGTGAACTAAATACATGTTAAATACACGTATTTAATTTTTATACATGTACACATAAGCATTTCCAGAGATTGATGAGCGATACGAACTGCTTACAGAAGTGATCAGAATACCTATCTATGACCATTCAAAAGACATTCAAGCGATATACAAACAAAAATTATATTCCAGTAATCACTTGATTTTTACCCAACTGAGTAATTTTTAATTGTGGTCTGTCCATTTTTCCATGCAAAAAAATATGTCAGAACTTATGAGAGCTTTGATCCCCAGTAATTCAGAAACTAATGGGCCAGGGTGGATTTTGGAACCGATTTTGGCACGTATTTGTTTCTTTGTCTTATTCCTTGATTCAATTATTGGATTTCTATTTAAAAGCACACACGAGAAGGGCAGAGAGGTGAGTGGGACCTACTTTTAAACGTGGTTAATATCTATATGTAAAAAATAAATATTCCATCCATAGGGCTACTCACCCCTACGGTCGCAAATATATATGCAAAATGGGATACGACGTGGACGAGATTTGGCGCACACTCCGGTAAAAACGTTTCCTGGCGAATTTCTCACTATAGAAGACCGCAAGCTCAAGGACGATGGTGCGTGGGGGTTCGAGTAAGTCAGTAATCTACTTCCATAAAGCGTTAGTGTTAAGTTCTGCCTGGGTCCCTGTGGCTCTCAATGCACATTGCCCCGTAGAGGAGACAAAGAAGCAAGCGGAGCAACGGTTGCATGCATGAATTTTCTGCATGAGTCTCACTTCGCCTGCACGTGACTTTCACGTACGCTTGCCATCAATCTCAAATTAAATGTCTTTGTATATTTGCAGTGTGCAAGTAAATTGAGTGAGTGAGCAGTATACATACATACATCACTCATCAATAGTGGTTATCATGATAAGTGATCTTGATAAACACTATTAATTAATTATTTTAGTTTGAGAAACTCCACCCACAGCGAGTGGCATATCAATTCGAATGTATTTTTTACGCTGAATCCAACGCCATTAATGGTTTTGACCTCCGAGGCCCCCGTGACCTTGCCGTGACCGTGGTGTCCAAATATGGCTTATTCGTTATGTCGCATATCAATTCGAATGTATTTTTGATGCTGAATCCGAATCCGTCAATAGCTTGGCGTTAATTGTAGAAGTTAACGGGGTTTATGGAACTTAACGGGAGCGTGAAGCGTGGGAATTTAAATAGTTAGCTATGCAGTTACTCCCACGCGACGGGAATTTAAGTAATTAACTATTCAACTACCCCCACAGGGGGAAATTAAATTGTACTGTGACCAGGTTAATTAAAATGCAGTATGATTTGGGCAAACCCTCACTCTGATGTATGTATGTAGTATGACAAAGTCTTCACTGCGAATTATTTAAAGTATAGTATGACGGATTTTTCGCTTTGGGCACACCCCCCACTCTAGAACCCGGCCTTGGCCGGGGTATACGCTAGTAATAAATAAAATCACAATGATTCAATGTATCTGCCAAATTATGCGTGTTCGTCATATTTAGCTACACCGGAAAGCTGATCACGTGTGTGGACATGGGGTCATTTAATTATCTCGGATTTGCCGCAAACGATGGACAAATTGTGGACGACGTGAAGAATTCCATGAATACCTTCGGCTTGACAGCGTGCAGTACGCGTAATGAATTTGGCGAATTTCCCGTTCACAATGAATTAGAGAAATTAGTAGCCAAATTTTTACGAGTTGAAGACGCCCTCGTGTGTGGGTCAGGATTCGCAACGAATGCTCTAAACATTCCGGCAATTATGGATGAGAACACCTTAGTATTCAGCGATGCTAAAAACCACTCTTCAGTGATTATGGGGTTGAGATTGTCAAAAGCACCGGTTCGCGTGTTCCGGCATAATGGTAGAAAATCATAGAAAATTCGAATTGTAAATTTCCGAACTTGCACATTTCTAAGCTTCGTATTCCCAACTATGTAATTAGATTTACACCACTTGGAAAAACTTCTCACTCAACTTTTCAAATCCGGAGAGGTTCATAAGTTTGAGAAAATAATCGTTATCGTTGAAGGCGTGTACTCGATGGACGCATCCATCTTGCAACTTCCGGAACTCATCAGACTGAAGGAAATTTACAAGGTAAATATTTACATATTTGTGAGCCGTATTATAGGGTAAACTTTAAATTTACTAATATTTATGTATTTCCCTCAGTTTTACATTTACCTCGAAGAAGCTCACAGTTTCGGCGCCATGGGTCCGAACGGGGGTGGGATCGTGGACTATTTCAACTGCGACCCAAACTCTGTGGACATTTACATGGGAACGTTTTCAAAAAGTTTGTGGGCGGCGGGTGGATATATTGCGGGTTCCCGCCAACTGGTTCAGCATTTGCGAGAAAATGGATACTCTCACGCCCACGCGACTGCGATGCCGCCACCGATTGCGCAGCAAATAATCAGCTCCATCGAATCCCTAATGGCCGAGGGTGGCACCGCTCGGGTGGAGCGACTGAAGCACAATTCCACCTATTTCAAGGAGGAACTGATAAAGCGGGGAATCTTCATCTACGGTGATCTGGATTCTCCCATTGCCCCAGTGGCCTGTCCACACCCTGCGAAACTAGCATTTATTCTGAGGGAATTGAGGAAAAGAGGGGTAATTGCGGCGGGGGTGGGACACCCTGCTGTGGGGATTTTGGAGTCCAGAATAAGATTCTGCATCAGTGCGGCTCATTCTAAAGAGTCCTTGGATTATGTGAGTCCTCTTGGCATTCATTACTTTCAAATGCATAACTATAACTAATGAAATATTGGCTGAGGAAAAGCGATATTTATTCAAGTCCTGACTAAGCTAATCTGATTATTTATTTTGCAGGTGGTGGAACAATTGACTCAAGTAGCCGACCTCGTTTTCCTCAGGGACTCCAGAATTGCTAAGAAATCTGAGGAAATTATCTCCGCTAAGAAAGTTCTACAAAATTTCGACTAAACCAATCTACAAACAGCTGAAATCGTTTGCAATCAATTATATTGTGAAATTGTGACACTATAAATACGTAATAATGTTTGCATATTTTCGGATACATATGGATTTTAATTACATACCAATTATTTTACATACCAATTTTACATACCAATTACATACCATACCGGATACGTACGGATTTTAATTACACATATGTAAACGTGTAACTAAAATACAGAAAGTTTTTGACCTTGAGTACATACATATATCTATAAAAAATGATTAATTGATTGAGCGTACATAACACATAAATACGCAACTCGTTATGTTTCTCACGACCAAAGTAATATTTAGGAATTCGATTTACGTATATTGATACATACATTACAGATTATGTATGTATGATACATACATATTTATTGTTACTTCTGAAAACTGGAATATATGTACATAAATACCTACATATATATATATATGTGTATAATTTTTATTAATCAAGCTTGCTTCTTTACAAAGCTCGTTATGCCTGACATATTTGTGTATATCGGTATAGACGTAAATATCTGTATGTGATTTTACACCGTATGCTCTGCTACCCATACATGTATACACTCTAAGAAACCTGGTGATAACGATCACCGCGCGGTGGTCATATGTGACTCTACCGGAATGGTGACAGCTGTAACCACCGAACGGTGACAACTGCACCACCGCACAGTGACTGATCATCACTAAGCTGGTGATGGGCATCTACCCTCCGGTGGTCTTCTGCCACCTGCCGGTAGAGTCACATATGACCACCGCGCTGGTGATAAAATTTCTTAGAGTGTACGCATCTAGTGAATCTTTAATTTTCCACAAAGATCTGTACTGTTATTATGCACGTCTGTAATCAAACATTCTTTTTAACACTGAGGACGGTCATATTTATTACTGATGTATATACCTATTCGAAATCCAGGTTTAACATATCGATTCATTCCAGACAACCTTGATATTCTTTTTTCGCAAATGTACCCAGCAACTGGGTATATTTTTATTTCACAAACTCGTCCTCACCATCACCAGAAAGAATAATTACGGGAAGTAGACAACATCACAATAGGTATATTAATACATAACAATGCGAGATTTGCAATTCCTACTGTTCGTTCAAAATCATCTAATATGCAGTAAAAAATTTGGACGGTTATTTGGCGGATAATTGTTTGAAACTACATATTTTTCAACTTTCACTTGATTTTCATTTAAAAAGTAGAATAAACATGCATAATTAAATCGTTGTCAATGACAATCAGCAACTTTTTGACCTTTCAACAAATTTTGAGGAGTTTACTGCATATTCATTAAATATTCATATATTCTTGTAATCAAAAGTTTTAAAATTTTATCTTCTGGAGTACACACACTTATAAAATCTGATGGGCGGCCGGTCACTAGAAGTACGCACGGTTTCCAGTGGGAAATTGTCCCAAGCGTTAACTACCAATGACATTCTTGGGACCAAATGAAATCGATGAAATGAGCACCGTCCGGCTGAGCCTCGACATGCCTTGAAATCCAGTTTCTATTTTTGAATAGGCCCGACTTCAAAGGTTTTACAATACGTTTGGAAACTTTGTCCATGTAATTCTTCATAACCCTTTCTTGAACAAAACAGCGTCTCGCTTTCTCCTGCCGACTTATTCCAATCCAACCCGTCACCTAGTGTGGTGAATGAGATGTAGAAATTTTTTAGCTCCCAGGGGTATGTCTGATTTTTGCTTACTACAAATTCTGTCATTTTCTTTATTAAAATTACGCAGAGCTTGGGATAAATTTCCACTTGAAACCGTGCGTAATCCGAGCGACTAGTTTGCCATCAGATTAGGCAAGTGTGTGTACTCCAGAAAAGGAAATTTTCAAATTTAGTATTTTTATATTATAGGCAGGTATGTTATGCATCCATTTGCAAAATTGTAAATAAAAATTATTACCCGTTGTTTTTCTATATTTACTAAGAAACTTTATCTCAGAACTTAGTGTCTGACTATGTATACTGCCTGTGTCGACAGACATTCCACCGACCAATGGAGATTGGTGACCTGAATACCGTGTCGCCCAACCCATAACCTTCAATAAGTTGCATGAGAAAATTTAGAGTTTAGTCGTAAGTCGTCGTTATAATTTATTGGTAGGAGCCTGTTCAATCCAGACTTATGTAAGGTAAGCAAATGAACTTGTTCTAGGTAAACTCCACAAGGAAAGTAGAAATTGATGCAAATTTTGAACGAGAATTCGCCAATACAAATAATGTCTGCGAAATAGACATACATAGGCATACTTGACTATACGTAATAAGTAATATGTAGATATGTATGCATCAACCGTTGATGATCAACGTAAAGGTTATGTACGTGTGTGCTAAATACATGTTACATATAGGTAAACATTTCCATAGATTGCTGAACGATATGAAGTGCATTCATAAACCAAAACTAGTCAGAATACCTAAATGTGTTTTACCATTGAAAAGACATTCAATCGACATACAAGAGGTTACTCCAGTAATCACTTGATGTTTACCTGAGTAACTGAGTAGGTTTTAATTGCGGCCCGTCCATTTTTCCATACAAGAAACATGTCACAACTTGTAAAAACCTTGTTCCCCAGTAATTCAGAAACGAATGGGCCAGGGTGGATTTTGGAACCGATTTTGACCCGTATCTGTTACAGCATCTTATTCCTCGGGTCAATTATTGGGTTTCTTTTTAGAAGCAGACACAAGGAGGATAGGGAGGTGAGTGGGATCAATTTTTAAGGGTGGGAAATATGCATAAAAAATAAATATTCCATCCATAGGGCTACCCGCCTCTACGATCGCAAATATATTTGCAACACGGTATACGACACGTTCGAGATTTGTGCTATACTCCGCTGAAAACAGCTCCGGGTGAATTTCTCACTATAGAAGACCGCAAGCTCAAGGACGATGGCGCTTGGGGGTTCGAGTAAGTCACCAATAATAAATAAAATCATAATGATCCCATTTATCTGCCAAATTATGTGTATTCGTCATATTTAGATACACCGGAAAGCTGATCACGTGTGTGGACATGGGGTCATTTAATTATCTCGGATTCGCCGCAAACGACGGAAAAATTGTGGACGACGTGATGAATTCCATGAATACATTCGGCTTGACAGCGTGCAGTACGCGCAATGAATTTGGCGAATTTCCGGTTCACAATGAACTGGAGAAATTAGTAGCCAAATTTTTGCGAGTTGAAGACGCCATCGTGTGTGGGTCGGGATTTGCTACGAATGTTCTAAACATTCCGGCAATTATGGATGAGAACACCTTAGTTTTTAGCGATGCTAAAAACCACTCGTCCGTGATTATGGGGTTGAGATTGTCAAAAGCATCGGTTCGCGTATTCCGACATAATGGTAGAAAATCTTAGAAAATTCGAACTTACGCATGTCTGCCATAATCTGCATATCTCCCATTATTTAGATTTACGCCATTTGGAAAAACTTCTGATCAAACTTTTCAAATCCGGAGAGGTTCATAAATTTGAGAAAATTGTCGTCGTAGTTGAAGGCGTGTACTCGATGGACGGTTCCATCTTGCAACTTCCGGAACTCCTGAGGCTAAAGGAAATTTACAAGGTATTTTTCCGCCCTATTCCCGAAAAATTTAAAATGTGCTAATTATTACGTAAATTTTAATTTTACTGATATTTCCCTCAGTTTTACATTTACCTTGAAGAAGCTCACAGTTTCGGCGCCATGGGTCCGAACGGAGGTGGGATCGTCGACTATTTTGACTGCGACCCAAACTCTGTGGACATTTACATGGGAACATTTTCCAAAAGTTTATGGGCAGCGGGTGGATACATTGCGGGTTCCCGCCAACTGGTTCAGCATTTGCGAGAAAATGGATACTCTCACGCCCACGCGACTGCGATGCCGCCACCGATTGCGCAGCAAATAATCAGCTCCATCCAATCCCTAATGGCAGACGGTGGCACCGCTCAGGTGGCGCGACTCAAGAGCAATTCCACCTATTTCAAGGAAAAACTGATAAAGAGGGGATTCTTCATCTACGGCGATCTGGATTCTCCAATTGCCCCAGTGGCTTGTCCACACCCAGCGAAACTAATATATATTGTTAGGGAATTGAGGAACCGTGGAGTAATTGCGGCGCCAGTTACTCACCCCGCCGTGGGTACTTTGGAGGGTAGAATGAGATTCTGCATGAGTACAGCTCACTCCAAGGAGTCCTTGGATTATGTGAGTCATCTTTAGTTTCATTACTGTTGACGTAATTGTTACTTAACACTAGTGATTGTTAGTCAATCACTAATCATGATTGATCGTCCCTTATAAAAGTTTCGACGCTTTCCTATTTCCTGGTCGATTTTTTTGCCGAAAATTTGTATGCAAATGTATATATCTTTACATAAACAATGCAAACTTATGCATAATTATGCACAAACAGGTCTGGACAAATTGTCTGCAGAATCATGCAATGTTTTCCTGCATAAATTTTTCTAAAGACCAATTACGCAATACCCTAAGTATACCCTAAGTATTTTCATACGGGACTGTTAAATACATACATATGTGTGGCGAAAAGTGATATTATCGACGTAACACGACCTTACCTGGCTAATCTAGTTATTTATTTGGCAGGTGGTAGAACAATTGACTCAAGTGGCCGACCTCGTTTTCCTCAGAGACTTGCGAATTGCGAAGAAATCTAAGGAAATTATCTCCGCTAAGAAATTTACAAAAAATTTCGACTAAAACAAACCTACAAAGAAATGAAATCGTTCGCAATTAATTATATTGTGACACTATATATTTAAATACCTACTGATATGTGCATACACATTTCTGGATACGTGCATACACTCTTAGAAAATTCAATATCTTTTCATGAAGTAAAATGGAACGTTATGCGGTTTAAAGTAAACCTCACTTGATTCGAAGTAAAATGGTCAACTTCATTCAAAGTAATGACAAAACTCACCAAATTTGAAGTAAAACCACTATTTTCTAAACCATAAAGTAAGCTATTATACCATTTAGAGTAAGCAAACCCCATTTAGGATATTCTTCAGACGCTGACTTTTCCCTCGCTCTCATTACAACTCGCAGCTCAGCCAGTCAGTGCTGGTTAGTTAAATTGATAGTTAATTAATTAGTTAGTTAACTCATAAGCAAATAATGGAGGAAACGAGGAGGTTATTGCAACAATTTGGACGGGGACGCTGAAGGGTAAGAAATTCGCACAATTTGCATAATTTATACACAAATTTAATTTACATTGCGTTTAATTTTTTATTTTAATTGTCTTTAAACAGATGACAATATTACGGACGAGACTCTGTTAATAATTTCAGGAGAAAATTGTCAGGTTTTCTAGGTCATTTTAGGTCGGCTTTGGAATGCATTGTACAATTTGTGAGAACTTGGTATATCTTTGTTTTAAGTGCAAAACTAATTTTAAACCTTTAGTATAACATTAAAAAAATTATCTTAAGTTAATAGGGTCCAGCGTTTACAAATATCCTCACTAGTGGTTCATAATAAGGGTAATTTGTAATGCAATGTTGAATGTGAAATAAAATATATTATTAAAGTACTAATACTGCGACTACGCTTAAGTAACTTTTCCTGGGGTCATCAAAGCAAGAAAGTAAAGTCATAATCAACGCGATTTAGGGTTACGGTCGTTACCCTATTGGGCGCTCAGTTACCCTGTGAATATTGTTACAGGGTAAAATGGCTTACTTTGTGGCCGAGAGAGAGCGATTCGCTATAAGTGGGGTAGTGGCACTTTGGAAGTTATATCGAGTTATATTTTACGTCATATAAAGTATGGATTTCTAAGAGTGTACATACACATGTAAATGCTTAATTTAAATGCAGAAAGTTTTAGACCCTGGGGAACAGGAAAATTGGTTAATTTACTGTGCGTGTACATAACTCATCATTTTTCTCACGACCATAGTAATATTTATGAATTAAATTTACGTATGTACATATGTACAACATATTTATTGTTACTTCTAAAAAACTGGGATACATGCATATACTTGTTTGTGGTTTAGCAGTGTGATTTAACAGTGCGATTTAACAGATTTATGTATGTACATACATAAGTGCATATTTTACTCACTTGCAAATTTCAAAGATTTATATACGTGTCTGAGCTTTGTGCATAGTGTGTATTATATTTTATGGAAAAGAAGTTGATGAATTTGTTATTAGCAATAAGCGATAAACATGACTATGTATAATTTGTTAAATAGGTTAGTGCAACAATTATCATTCGGCGTGTATTTAAGAAATTATCTAAATATATATACGTATATTTTTGGCTCTGGTTAATATGATTAATATGATTAATATTAAGTGTTACTGGCTACATGAATTCTTATCTTCGGACTCAATTGGCTTTAGCTAAGTAGATTATTTTTAATATAATTACTAATTCTGTTGTACTCTATGGGCTGTTGTCCGAAAGGGTCTAAATAAATCTTTTATCAATATCAATCAATATAAAACATATCATAAATATCTAAATAAATTTAACTACCGTTGAGATAACTCTCCAGGTGGGTATGTAAATACATACATAGTTGATGTGGCCATGCGGCCTTTAAAATTACATATATACACAATTTCAACTATCTACATACCTATATATTTAGCAAATGTGTATATAAATGTATCGTAGATAAATAAACAGTGCATATAGTTACAAGTTTAATTAACAGTTTAGCATTATCTGTATCAATCATAATATGTAAAAAGCTCTCAAATTTCATTTGCTTTCGTTAAATACTTACTAGCTGTCTTTATTACATGGTGTAATATTTCGACAATTCGTACTACTTGGTTGAGATTTTCGACAAATATGCCGTGTCGACCAAGCTGTATGTTGTACATAGGCCAATTAGGTGTTGACTGATTAGCTACATACATATACTGTTAATATGTCGATCACCAACTCTGAACGACGAGGAGCTGCGTGGGAAAATCCAGTTTTGAAATCAACATAAAATTACTTCAAGTAATTTACTTGATATATTTAGGGATGCCCATTACACTTTGAACGAGTTCGTTAATACCAGCAATGATTGCGAAATATGTATGTACTCAAAATCCCAGCAACCTTATTTACTTATACAATTGTTACATAAGATGCGAACATAGATTGATGGACGATACCAAGTACTCCAGCCAAAAGTGGTCAGGATATTGCGATCATTGATTGAACAGGCTTTGAAGTTACAAAAAAGTTATGCAGTTGATTTTTAACTGCTGCACGTCAAGTCTTGAATACAAAAGCATGTCACAACTTGTAAAAACTTTGTTCCCCCGTAATTCAGAAACTAATGGACCAGGGTGGATTCTGGAACGATTTTTGACGCGTGTATGTTACCTCATTGTATATCTCTGTTCAATTATTGGGCTTGTTTTCAGATCAGAAAGTTCACAGGAGGAGGACAGAGAGGTTAGTTAATCAGATTTTAAGACTGGAAAATATGTATGCATCAGTGCTAAAAACAAATCTTGCATCCTCAGGGCTACCCATCTTTACGAGCCGATATCTTTTTGACATATGGGATCCGACGTGTGCGGGATTTGTCGCACACTCCGGTAAAAACGCTTCCCGGCGAGTTCCTCACGATAGAAGATCGCAAGCTCAGAGAGGACGGCGGGTGGGCGTTGGAGTTAGTCACCAATAAAAAATACGTAAAATCAGAGAGCGTACCTCAACCTTCGTATATCTCGTAAATTGAGTATACATAGCAACATAACCTGTCAAGTTTTGCGAAATTCGGCAAATTTCGCAAAAATTTGGGTTGGGAACTACAGATCTGTACATTGTAGAAATTTTTGTGGCACATTTGCCCAGCAATTTTGGATGTTTTTATGTATTTCGAAAGCTTATCACTATTAAACGCTTCTGAAATTGCAAATAATTCATTCAAATCAAAATTACAACAAAGTAACAGAATCATTTGATTGTATAGATTAATGAAATTAGCGAAATCACATTCCCGAATCCCGTCATGACACAAATTTTCTGAGCTGCGCTACATAAATGAGTTGCGACGCGAAATAAGTAAGACGTCGTAGTGAGTACGGTTTGATTAACCTAATTTACAGCCAAATATTCTACGTTTTCCTATTTAGTTACACCGGAAAACAGATCACGTGTGTGGACATGGGTTCATTTAATTACCTCGGATTTGCCTCGAATGATGGAAAAATTATGGACGACGTGATGAACTCCATGAATACCTTCGGCTTGACAGCGTGCAGTGCATGCAATGAATTTGGAGAATTTCCCGTTCACATCGAATTGGAGAAATTGGTAGCTAAATTTTTGCGAGTTGAAGACGCCATCGTGTGCGGGTCAGGATTCGCTACGAATGTTCTAAACATTCCGGCAATTATGGATGAGAACACGTTGGTTTTTAGCGACGCTAAAAACCACTCGTCCGTGATTATGGGGTTTAGATTGTCAAAAGTATCGGTTCGAGTATTCCGGCATAATGGTAGAAAATCATATGTAGAAATTCATGCCATACTGAATTTACAAATTTCTAATCTTCGTATCCGCATTAGATTTATGTCACTTGGAAAAACTTCTCTTCAAACTTTTTCAATCCGGAGAGGTTCATAAATTTGAGAAAATAATCGTTATCGTTGAAGGCGTGTACTCGATGGACGGTTCCATCTTGCAACTTCCGGAACTCATCAGGCTAAAGGAAATTTATAAGGTGTGTTTCCTCCCAATTCTTGAAAAAGTCTAAAATTTAGTAACAATGTAAATATTTCCCTCAGTTTTACATTTACCTCGAAGAAGCTCACAGTTTCGGCGCCATGGGTCCGAACGGAGGTGGGATCGTGGACTATTTCAACTGCGACCCAAACTCTGTGGACATTTACATGGGCACATTTTCCAAAAGTTTATGGGCGGCGGGCGGATATATTGCGGGTTCCCGCCAACTGGTTCAGCATTTACGGGAAAATGGGTACTCTCACGCCCACGCGACTGCGATGCCGCCACCGATTGCGCAGCAAATAATCAGCTCCATCCAATCCCTAATGGCAGACGGTGGCACCGCTCAGGTGGCGCGACTCAAGAGCAATTCCACCTATTTCAAGGAAAAACTGATAAAGAGGGGATTCTTCATCTACGGCGACCTGGATTCTCCCATTGCGCCGGTGGCCTGTCCACACCCGGCGAAACAAGCATTTATTCTGAGGGAATTGAGAAACAGGGGGGTAATTGCGGCGGGGGTGGGACACCCCGCCGTGGGAACTTTGGAGGCCCGAATGAGATTCTGCATGAGTGCGGCTCACTCTAAGGAGTCCTTGGATTATGTGAGTCATCTTGAGATTCATTACTTACTACTTCGCATCATTTTTGTTGATGCTAGTTTGCTATTGATTGGAAAATATTTAAGCGTGATGGAATTTCTGCCCGCCAAAACCACTAGCCCACTTGATTAACATTACGATCGGATTGAAATTCAAATCAAATTCATCACGCTTAAATATTTTCCAATCAATAGATACTTGGTAGATAAAAATCACAAATGATCTAAATAGATCAGCCAGTATGCAAGTTTCAACCCATTTTTTATTGATTTTCTACACAAAATCTTTATGTGTGTAGATCTACATATCTGTACATAAGAAATGCAGAATTATAATAGTACACCAACTGCTCTGAAGAAAAGACCAAACAGAAATTTTTGCAGAATCATGCACGTTTTTCCTTCAGACATGTGAAGACTATTGGTGAATAATTTTGCAGAACTCTACACACGATTCTCATATATTCGAATGTGTTCAATATGTACTCATGTATGTAGCATGCACTAATGTGGTTAAGTATTTGACAGGTGGTAGAACAGTTGACTCAAGTGGCCGACCTCGTTTTCCTCAGGGACTTCCGAATTGCGAAGAAATATGAAGAGATTATCTTCGCTAAGAAACTTCTATAAAATGTCGACTAAAAAAGCCTTAAAGCAAACACAAGAGTTTATAATCAGTCATATTGTACATAGTTTTTAATATGCGATTAAGTGTGTAACTACATTTCGTCGGACTAACTCTAAAACCACGTAAGTGCATTCGCTTCTTAATTCGAAATCCACCTAAGTGCAGTCAATAGTTAATTCTAAATCCACCTAAGTGCACAAGAAAAACGGGGAAAAAGACCTAACTGCAATTCCAAAATTGCACGGAGTTTATTAATTATGCAAATCATACTATGAGCTGTAATATGAAAGTTTTTGGCAGATGAGGCTAGTGCTGCGAAAACGTTCGAAATTTAAAAACCACAGGTTCAGGGGGTGTGGTTCTTGCGCCTATTTTAAACTTAAAAAAGACCTGGCTGGTAACCTATCTTTTTTATCAGTCCCATAAGGAAATTCTAAAAACGGGATAAATTAAAAATTCACTCCCTCAGGGGGTGTGGTTCTCGGCGCCTAAATTAAGCTTAATAAAGACTATCAACCATATAATCTATCTTTTTTCTATCTGAATTAGATGAACGGTTCAGGATATTAAAAACTGTGAAACAAAATCTTTAGGGGGTGTGCCCAGAAGCATGCTTTTACGAATGTTTCTAATCCGATTTATACTTTGTCAGTACAATTAAATATGCTATGCCATGAATTTATGAAACTTAATTGAGCGGCCAAGAACCACACCCATTGAGGGTGTGGTTTTAAATTTCGAATATTTCATTGGGGTTCTTTTGGTTGAAAAAAGACATATTGCATGCTAGATAGTCTATATTAAGCTTAATTTAGGCGCAAGAACCACACCCCCTGAACCTGTGGTTTTTAAATTTCGAACGTTTTCGCAGCACTAGCCTGGCAAAAACTTTCATATTACAGCTCATAGTATGATTTGCATAATTAATAAACTCCGTGCAATTTTGGAATTGCAGTTAGGTCTTTTTCCCCGTTTTTCTTGTGCACTTAGGTGGATTTAGAATTAACTATTGACTGCACTTAGGTGGATTTCGAATTAACTACTTACTGCACATAGGTGGATTTCGAATTAAGAAGCGAATGCACTTACGTGGATTTAGAGTTAGTCCGACGATTTGTAGTATGCAGAAAGTTCTTAAACTGAGGCAAATAGAGAAATTATTGTGCGTATGTATTGTACATAAATACATATTTATGTACATACGTAACTCACGATGAGAAACATGATGAGCATAACAGACAGACTGACGGACAAGAGGAATTCAATAACCCCCGTGCTACGCAGGGTGAGCTAATAATGTAGACCTACATAAATCTCTGCGAATACCACTTATACTACAATGAATAAATACATGTAGTTTGCACATATTTATATGTATTATGCGTAGCGTGTAATATATGTGCACTATTTAACCATTCACAACCAAGGTATGTACATATTTACATACTACAAAATATGTATGTCGTGGGCAGTTGCTCGTGGTAAATATGTAATATTTACTTAAATATCATGTGAATTTCAAAAACGAAGTACATGGCTGTAACGACAACTAGAGATAACTGTATTGCATGTTAATTATTTCAAATTGTACATAATCTCAAGATTTGTTTATTTATTTAGAGCCCTATTTCAAAGGGTGATAGGGTGGTTGAAATTGTAAATTATTGTAGTGCAGGAAAGCTTTCCATGATTTAAGAGTTAATTCGTCCCAAAATAATCGCCGAAATTCCGAAATCAGACAGAATATTTGCGTGACATGCTTGCGTTCAGAGACGCAACCCGGTGAAAGTCGTCGGAATTAAATGCATAAGTACTTTATAATTGCTAAACTCATAGCATTGATGAAAACAAACAATGAAAGACAATGCACATTAAATGTGAGTCATTTAACCCATACAACTTACATGCATTGTGGTTTAACTGTCTCGCTACAATGTAAAATTTTGCATTGGGAAAAATTCGTAGATTTTCATTAGTTATAGATGTTTTGCTCTAAAACTCACATTTTGGTATTATACTCCATCAGTTTTGATATTAGAGTTGAATAACGATTTACGTTATTAAGTATCGCAGATACTTTATGAGGATGTTCTGGACATGCATGCATATGTATTTGATTCGTCAATTTTGATGGATTGTATAGCTCCCTTAGCACATCAACTAATTCAGCAAAAAAGTTCGGATTTCATCAAAAGATTGGCTCCTTCATTAAAATTTGACCAATAAACTTATGTATCATTGCAATATTCACGTTTGTCCAGGATCGACCATACAGCATGCGATTGACCTTTCCTCAATTTTAATCACGATCCCCGCATCGACGCGCATGCCCCTTTTATAAAGTACATGACCTGATTGATACCAAATCACATACATATTTGCTTAATCTATGAAGAATCCTTAAATTGCAAAAAGACCAAACTCATACATGCATAAATATATAACTAGATATTTATGCCTACAGATTTATTTTTTCCCCTAAAAAGTTTTGTAATTTCGGTTCAATTATTCAGGCAACCTATACTTATGTATTTATAAGTCTTTGCTTGATTGCGTAATTGGCATTGGGAAAAAATTGGCACAAGTTCGGCTTGAGTCGTAGAATAGCAATAGATCAAGCTGCCATTGCAAAATTGATCTAATCTAATTGTATGTTATTTAAATATATTGGAATTATCTTCAAAATTTAAATGTATATGTACATAAATATTTACCCCACGTTCTAAAATATTTAGTACAAATTAGTGCATGTGTGCGAACTTATAAATACAAAATTTACGAATCTGGATCTTTTAATTGTCAATTATTTATAACTGTAAATTACACTAATCGCTAGTATTTTTCCGATGTATTTTTCCAGCGACGCCTCGGTATCAAGTTCCATACGTATTTAGGAAGGGTTATAAATATATATATTCAACCATTCAAAAAAGTGTGGAAAGGTTCAAAATTCATAAGTTTTCTAAAATCAAACTACTTATTTACAATGTTTACTCAACGTTTCCACAAAATTTTTGGAAATTTTGTCAAGTCATCCAAATACTTTTGTGGTCCTTTAACTTGGAACAATACTTCACATCGGGTCGAACTTTCCCCCAAGTTGCACGCCAACACGACGGCTTTCGCCTTCTTATTAGGCTTTCATACCTTATTCCTGTTGAGTCAGGCATTTCGTTTCAAATTTTCGGGCGATTTCGGCACTTTTAATTTGATATTCTTTGCAGCCATTGCAAATTTTGCAATTTTTATCTATACTGCAACTACTGCAATTCAAGCAAAAGATTTGAGTCAAGTGTGCAACTCGTGGATGGACTTTTGCGAGAAATTTGCAGGTATTTATAGAATTTAAGATCTTACTGAAAATGGAGACGCAAACCATGTTCACCCCAGATCATTTTTTGACCACTTAGTGATAAGCCAACTCTTTAGAAAACAACATTTAGTACGGCACCTGCACAAATGGGCAAAATTCAGCAACTTTTGGACGCCACAATTTCGCGAACACACAACAACTGCTGCCACAAGCACATATTCCGTTGGAAAACTGAGCGTTTTTGCGAGGTTGTGGCGCCCATTGCGCTCTGAATCTTACGCGTCTGAGTAAGTGCCGCACTAAATGTTTTTTCTTTAGAGTTTGTTTTTCGAACTGTTGACTGTTATGGTCAAAAAATATTCTGGGCTGAACACGGTTTACGCCTCCATTTAGACTAAGTTTCTGATACCCTAGCCCAATGGTTTCTCACACCGGACCTTGCGCGGGATCATTTTGACAAAATCTGGCTGAAGATCGTCCACCCTGTCAAGATTATGGAACACACTTTACAGTTTCTTGCCCCAATTCATAACGTTTTACAGCCAAATTATCCCTTCTACGTGACCAGCATATATCAAGGCACACTCTTCTATTACCCCGTCGCCTTCTTTTATTTCTTCATATTACTATACTTCGTCCAATGTATTTTAACCTTTGTAAAATTGGTACTCTACATGATATCAGCCATCATAATAACTTCAAATTTGCTAATTGGCGAGCAACAATTCTTTATAAATTCGTCTCGCAGTTTTAAAAGGATCGAAAAATCTGTCAAACATCCCTGGGCATGTCGTCCTGATCTTTTCCGTAAGGTGGAAAACATCATAATTTTGTACCGAAGTTATCAACTGCTCCAAATTGGACTATTGTCCCTTTATGGACCATGTATTGTTCCAATACATTCGTTAGTTGGTCAGATTACAGTGCTCGGAAGCTACATTTTGATCACTTCGAGACACCGTTTGGACAATTTGACAGCTACGTTTATACTGCTCCTCTTCCCGGCCACGTATTTCGGCTGGATGGGCATGCTGACCAATGCCGGCGGGATATTTGACGAGTCAAAGAAATTTTTACTATCCTGGAAAAGAATGGAATGGAAGACTAAAATGGAGGTGAGATTGATGGCCAAGTATCGAAAATCCTGCCCACCGTTGTATTTTGGGATGGCGGGGTATATGAAGATTACGAGGAAAACGGTGCTCAAATTTACGCAGGGCGTGGTCCGGGGTACGTTTAGGAGTTTGTTGGCGCTAAAATAGTGCGCGTTTAGTTTTTTTTAATTTAAAGTAGTATATTTTCTGGCATGTATAATTTTTGTCTTTAATTAAATAGCGTCAATAAGTTGAAAAGAAAGACGTTGGGGACAAAATTGGATTTAAAACTAAAACTACCTATATAATGCAATTGCAATTACTTGTTGATTAACGTAGGATTAGGTGACTCATCGTCACAGGTCTAAAAATCTGAGCATATTTACGCATTTCTCCGTTCTGGGAATTTATTTTCAAATTCTATCAGATCCATTTGTAGACTAGATCAGTACCAATTTATTAAAAATATGTACTCTAGATTTTGACAAGTTTTGAAGGAGGAGACCCAAAAAGAGTGAACACCTTCAGAAAAATTGGGCCTCCTCCTTCAAAACTTGTCAAAATCTAGAGTGCATATTTTTAATAAATTGGTACTGATCTAGTCTACAAATGGATCTGATAGAATTTAAAAATAAATTCCCAGAACGGAGAAATGCGTAAAAATGTTAAGATTTTTAGACCTGTGACGATGAGTCACCTAATCCTACGTTAAACGAGTTCCGTGGTCTTATTTACGAGGACGAAACAAAAAATTTATTATTCAAAAACTGAGGGTCAGTAATTCAGAACCTCGTAGAATTACTTTGATTATAAAACTTAATAAATATTTAATATTATAATATGCAGTATAAATTCAAATTAAAACATAGCTTGTGATTGTGATGTAAGTTGATTGCATTTGTGAATTTAATTAAGTCATTTGAATTTTTTACGAATTAAAGCTCGAAAGCAAGTTACATACATATGGACTTCCGATTCCGACCGTGTTTTTATCCCGCGTTTAAGGACTTCTGTCGATTCGGCTTTATTCCTCAAGCCTTGCGGTGATTAATATGTGGCAATTTCTCTCACCCGTGATTTTGCCTACTTACTGGGCCTTCTGAATACAAATGCGAACATGGTTTTCCTTCGAAATTTATCTGGTAAATTATGTATTGTGTTATTATTGAAATTTTGAAGTACAAACATTTGTGTATGCATAGGATTTGATGGAATGTTGTACTATACAGTTATTTTGCGTCAATCATTTCCGATGAGTCGGTTTGCAGATGATAGTCTGTGTGGTCATAAAGTGAATTTTATTACCGCAATTTAATTTTTGTATACCAGCCATATTTTTATTCGAAGTTTACATCAAGAACTTTTGAACAGAAAAATGACTTCATATCTGCATAGAAGTAATATTATACGCTGCACTGTAAACGCACCGGCTTACGTGGTGTACGGGTCTATTATTGTCATCATTGTGTCACAAGTGCACCCACAAGAGCCCAGTCGTCTAGTAGGACAAACATATTTTGAGTAAGTGTATGAGATTTATGCATGCAATTCTCATTAATTGTTAACATTTAAATCATTTATATAAATACATTTCTCGAAACTTGCCCAACAGTGATATCTCGAGTAAGTTTGTATTGAACTCCAGGATCCATTCTGGTTGGGAGAGTGAATTCTGGAAATGGTATTACGTTGCCAATAGCGTATTGATATACCAAGTGGTAGGTGATGCCATTTGTTGCGATTCCTGCATACAAGTTCAATTATGTGACAAATTATATAAAAAGAACAATCGCTCTCGCATTACATAAATCATTAAACAATTTTCATGTTGACCTTCCGGAAAACTGGCAATTTGTGAATAACTTGTTACAAGTTGCTAGCTACTAGTTACGTGTAAAAGTAAGCACTAAATGAAATTAAGCAATCCCATAAACCATATCCTCTTCATAAATACATAAAAATCAGTAGCAAATAAATAGTTTGGGCAAAATTACATATTAATTTATTTATTTTCATCCGTAAGTTGCGGGGGTATACCGCTACCTGTAACCAACTACCTACCGTATGGTACTCTAAATCCATGCCTTTAAAAGTGAATGACCTATAGGCTCGACCCACACATGAATTGAAGGTATTAGCGAGTAGATCGTATCATTTCTACATACGCAAATTTGCACAAAAATCGAATTTTTCTCACCTTTTGGGCATATTTTGATTTTTCCTGACATATTTTGAGTGTGGAAGTTGGAAATTTTGTATGTAAAAATTATCTACTCACTAATACCTTCAATTTGGTAAACCTGTCGAGCCTAGGTCATTCAGTTATAAAAACATTAGGGTACCACACCCCTGTTAAGTTGTCTAGATTTGGAGAGATGAAAATAGTACAATATTTATTAAGAGACATTATTTCGGAATAATATTTAAGAATAATATTTAAATAATATTTAATAATATTTAATAATAATATTTAATATCTTTTAAATATTTATTACCGGGGATAAAAGTTGTCGAGACCGTGTACGACTGACCCTCAAGCATTTCACACGGCTCCGTGGTGCAACCAGTCATTTCGAATTCAACAAATTGGCCGGATTCCTCTACATGTAGGAATACTAATTTATGTATATTACATTTTAATTTTTGGCTGATGTGATGACATGGCATTGAAATCACTAACGATCAGCACAGTGCCTTGGTGAAGGGGTCACGCCATCAAGCAGTTGAATACCAGCTTCTTTCGATATGGACACCCCTTTGCAATTGCCTAAAAATAGGGCGCTCAGAAACAAAAAGGTTAAATGCATGTTTATAATCCTACTAGCCAATCTACTTCATTGACGGGAGATGCTTGTGGTACTGAGCATGTTAAGCTTTTAAGTAGGCCTTTAAATACGGGGGATAACCCTTGCGTAAGATATGTTATCTTATAATGGAGTGATATTGGTCGATGTTACGAGATACTAATTAAATTAATTAATATCGTATGTGTATTTTAATTGGATTTTGGATTGATGCTGTTACATAACATCGATTTTGCCTGATGCAATATCGTTCAAAAGTTTCAGGGTTGGATGTACATATTAAATTTGTATTGATCAAAGAAAAACCAGAGCTCCAAACTTTTTAATATTTATTCATTTACATTGAAAGATAATTACATACTTACATAATCATACATGAACATGACATAACCTAGCCCAACCTGGTATTTCCAATGTATTATCGCGTTGCTCTACTGCATACATATTATTACATATATTTGCACTCCGAAATAATTCATAACTAATAATTTTGTGTTAGGGGTTTGTTGATAAAAATCATTCAAGTAAAAAATCTGGTTTTTTTACGCATACAAATTATACGAAGAGCGAATAAATGCGAATTTTTTTATAACTGAATGACCTATGTAGGCTCAACATGTTTACCAAATTCAATGTATTAGTAAGTATTTAGATCATTTCTATATAAAAAATTTCCAACTTCCACACTCAAAATATTTCAGGAGGAATCAAAATATGCCCAAAAAGTGAGTAAATGCGATTTTTGGGCAAATTTGCTTATGTAGAAATTATTCGAAGACCCTCCAATGATTTTTAAATCAGTTAAACATTATTTAAGGACATGAATATTTTTTGCTTACCCTATTTTACAACAAATGTGATGATTCTCATGTTATACAAATGTAAATACACATATACACTCGGTGGAACTGCTGATCATCCTCACCTAGTGCGCTCGGTTCCAATGGTCACCGAAAGGGGGACGGCCGACCAATACCAATCAAAATGGCATGAAATGTGCAGAAATATGTTATCAATCAGTCTATTCATCAAAAACTTGTAGAAAATTATCTAGATGCATTTTATACGACATTAACATGGAGAAATTCATAAACGGGCTCGCAACTACTGCTCATCCGCTTAAAGCAAATTCCATTTATTTTTAGATTTACCAACTTAATTTTACAATTAGTAGTTTGTGTGACCACCCTTGGCCATCAGGACTGCATTGACTCGATTTGGCATCGATTCCACTAATTTCGCTGTTGTTTCCTTCTGGATGTTGTTCCATTCTTCGTCCACAATTGAAATTAAATTTGTTCTGGAAGTCGGGTTCCTTTCAGCAACTTTTTTCTTCAAAATTGACCATAAATGTTCAATTGGATTTAAATCCGGGCTCTGTGGCGGCCATTTCATTACGTTTACCCGTTTTGTTTGCAGCCAATTCGTGACCAATTTGGACGTATGTTTGGGGTCCCCGTCTTGTTGGAAGACAAAATTCTTCCCTAGTCGCAGGCTGTTCCGAGATTTCATCAAATTTCGGTCCAAAATCCCTTGGTACACTTCTTTCGTCATAATTCCTTCAATTACTTCCATGGTTCCCACGCCTTTCCACGACATTGCACCCCAAACCATAATGGACCCCCCACCATGCTTCACGGTCTTCTTGGTACAGTTACTCTTGACTCGTTCTCCTGGTTTTCTCCAGACAAAAACTTTGCCATCTGATTCAAATATGTTTATTTTGGTTTCGTCACTCCAAAGAACTTTTTTCCAATCGGATACGGACCACGTGGAGTGACTCTTCGCCCAATCCAAACGCTTCTTAATTTGGGGCTTTGTCAGCAGTGGCTTTTTGGTTGCGACTCGGCCTTTAAACCCCATATTTCGGATCCGATTTCGAATAGTGGAATCAGAAATCTTCGTACCAAACTGCTGAGCCAATTCCACATTGATTTTTCGGGCAGATAAGAAGCGATTGGAATTTGCTTTCTTCTGGATAAGTCGGTCGACTCGAGGAGTGGTAACACGACGGCGGCTATTTCCCTTCAAATCAGTAATTGTATGGTATTTCTTCCATTTCGACAGCATGGATTTGATGGTGGGAATCTTCACTTTCGTCTTGTTGCTGATTGCTGTAGGTTTCAATCCTCTCTCGTGGTAACTTATCACCAATTTCCTAATGTCGTGCGACAAGTGTTTTCCAGGCATTTTCAGCTCTGAAAAACCAAAATGACAATGAATAAAATGGTCTTCATTACTTGAATTAATAGTAATCAAGATGCACTTACCCGCATAAAAAAATGATAAATCAAGAAAATTGTTTCCACTCGAAAATTGTGTTTTTGTTGTGGCGGATGAAGACTAGTTGCGAGCCCGCTTGTGTCTTACTCTATGCTCATTCCGTGTAAAATGAGTGCAGTTAACTTTTTGGAAGTTTTTGCTTAATTGACTGATTTAGTACATATTTCTGCACGTCTGATGCTTTTTTGACATATATTGGTCGGCTATGCCCCTTTCGGTGACCATTGGAACCGAGCGCACTAGGTGAGGATGATCAGCAGTTCCACTCAGTGTACATACATAGTATGTATGTATTACATACAGACATACGTACATGTGAGCCTTCAAGATATTGTACATATTTATATACAATGGAATTACGGACTTGGGTTAGACATACATAGTTATGTACCGTACATACATATTGTAGATCGCAAACACCTCTCAAGTTTCTCACTTGACTTTCATTACGTTAAGCCAAATAATAATTTTCAAGTGGATAATCCACTCCGGAGATATCTCCCCACTAACATCGTTACTATAAGTCGTCTCGAATTGTACAAAATTTCTGACACAATTGCCCCCCTTTTTTCCAAATTGATCCCAAGATTTTCCCACTGTTTGCAACAACTTCACCTGTCTGGGACAAATTGTACGCCATGTGAACTGTTTACCCCGATACTGCCAAAATTAAGGAGCTTAGAGATATCTGACTTTCTCGGAAATGTGTTTAAATTTGAAACACAATTTTGCTTCGATTATGCCAAGCAGTTTCCAATTTTGGAAAAATTGGGCATTTTTCAAAATAAAAAGGGCATTAAAACAATAAGTGACACATATTAAGGCATGGTCCCATTGCTGTATGCCACTTTTTTACAAGACAATATTACAGCGTGTCACTCATTAAAACAGCTCAAGCTACCATTGCCCCTCATGGCGAGGTTTAGATTATTTCCGACGAATCAAATTAGCCAATACAGGGAGCACGTAAGACCTTCAAAATATGAGTGGAGGGATAGTGAAGAGTATTTTGGCAGGATTTAGAAAACTTTTCCTCATGTTGATTACCAAGTTTGGAGAAAGAAGAGGCTCGAAAAGGTAAAGAAATTTGTGAAAGTCGGGATTAGTCTGGGTTTCTGTGGGGAAGATTTGGAAGACAGTATGATGAATGGGTGTTTGATGGATGCATGTAATTTGGAAGGATAACGGTTGCGTGGGTAAAATTTGAAAAATATATGTTATTCATGTATGTAGGCTAAAAAGCACCAATAAATATTATGACAAATCTGTATTTTTTAAAACGTATAATAACAAGGGAGAATTTATAAGTAATACCGATATGAAATGAATTATTGATTACATGCATAAATATATGTATGTATAAAATCAACGCAAATATGTAGTTATAATACGCAAGATGACTCTAATGGAACTTGTTTTTTGGTTTAATAGATTGATATGTACATATAATGTGAGTACGATTGGCTTCGGGATATGTATATTTTAGATAATCAGATTTTGGATCAATAGTGCTAAAATCGACATGTATTTTTTAGTGATGCAGTATCGTTCATACATATGTAAATTTCAGTTTTGCACGTATTGTCTAATGCAATTTTTAGTTATTAAAGTAATCGCATACCTAAAGTAGCTATTTTATGCGAACTTAATACTTTGGTACGCTTTATTCAGAAGAGAAACCGGAATTTCAAACTCGTTAATTTGTATTGGTATAGGTAATTATTTCAATAAGTAATTGATAAATGACAAATTATTTAAGTAATAAAATGGAAACAAGGCAAAACATGGCGATGTCAATTATAAAGCTTTTCTATATCCAAAGATTTAAACTCATCCTCAACATAATTCGCGATCCGCATTAAACTATCCTCATCTGGAAAAATTCTCTTATCTCCGATCAGTTGTAGCCCTAATTTTCCATTATAACTCGTAGTGATTACAAGGAGAGGATTTCCGTTGCGTTGCAGCCCCGGTACTGTGATCCACCTTTCCAACGTATTTCCAAAAATTTTCATCGGCTCGCCGAAGTAGGCAAAATTCGAGTGTATGTAAGTGCAGGTATTTGGCGTAATTCTCGTCTGTCCGAAGAAGCCAAGCAATAATCCGAATACGTTGAAAAGTGTCATCATTCCTATTGGCAGGGAGGAGTAGAACATGTGGTCAAATGTTTTAGAAATCCGGGCGACTCGTTGAAACCTGTCTTCTCGTGACATCGGGGAGACCAGAGGCACGCCAAACCTAATGATTTACATATAATTATGTATATATATATATATTAGAATTCGTGATCATTAACACCACTCTTAGGATTATAAATCCGGTATGAAAATCATATCAAGCGGCATTCATTTTTTACGATTACATCAAAATGGTAAGTATTTATAAGTAATACCATACTATCTATCTAGAACTAGCCCGGTATCAAAGTTTTACCATATCCGTAGCAAATTCTTATGAACCGGTATAACTTTGATACCGAGAAATTAATACCTGCGTGGCTATTTACACCAGATTTTTTAGTGTGAGGTTAACCGTAAAATTAACAATGACAATGATCTTGTGTGCGTACTTAACAAAACTTTCTCATCACCGGGAAATTAAGCACATCAACATATTTGCATTATGAGATTTCGCAAAAAAAGTTTTGCTGCAGAAGTTCATAATCTATGGGAATTTAGTTCGCAAATGATTCTAGCAAATGGAGATATTTTCTTTTCATTCGATTATTTTGTAAATTATTTGCAAAATTATTTACAAATGATAAGTAGCTGTCGTGCATATACCGTGTAAAAATACAATGGCGGACTAAAATTTATCTATAATTTCTGGCAAAAATCAGTCTAACCTATTCACTTACACATTGTTCGACAAAGTTCCTGGATGGTTCAGTTTGGGAAGGATGTAGACACCCGCAATATCTCCCGTAGGATCACCGCCCCTCTCTAGAACAATCCTTCGAACCGCGCCCGCCACGCCGGCGTGAATCACGGACGTCACATTAGCCCCAATTTTCTTAGAGATGCGTTTCAACAACGTTAGATCAATCCAAGTCGCCACATTTATCTTCCTATCATAGTCACAGTTCCGACCCTGTTTTGAATTTCGCGGGATGCTTTGCGAACTAAACCCACACACCCACCAGTACACGACTTCCCACGGCGTGATAAATACTATCTGCAAAAAGTAGCTGATTTTTTTCCAGAAATTTAAACTCAATTTTTTCCTGATTGATTTCAACAGTTTTTCAACTTCCTCATCGGCAGCGGGATCCTTGTCGCACACATCGCGTATTATGGAAAGTAAGGCTAAACCATCGCCGAGGATGTGATGCACTCTGAGAACAATGGCGGAAGATGTTCCGCTCTCTGCGTGGACATAATTTGGCAGGGATATAATTTCCCAGAGTGGTTTTCCCACCGGATAATCCTTCTCGCTTAGATTGTTCACCAGTTGGGTGAGTTTTTCCGGATCAGATTCTTCATTACGGGAGACATGATTAAAAATTTGAAAATCTTCGCATCTTTTCCAAAAGTAGACGGACATCCATCGAGTAATTGTACAAGTTAATTTCGGACTCTGAAAAATTGTGATGAGTTTTTAAACGAGAAAATTTTTATCCAAGTTATATATGTACATATGTACATGTCAGTAATTTGAAGAAATTTAGTATTCATACACTATACACTCTTAGAAATCCGGTATTAAAATAATACCAAGATGTATGTATATATATATGACTACCAAAGTGGTACCGTTTAGTAATAGCGCAGTATTAAAGGTGTACGATATCGGTAGCGAATTTTTACGGACCAGGACGGTATAATTTTAATACCAGGCGGTAGCAAGTTGCTACTAGCACTTTGACAGCGAGGACTTTACCAGATTTCTAACAGTGTGTATACATAAATACTTTACACACCTTGGCAATTACTCGTTCTACTCGGGCCACCAAATCATCGAAAGAATGACCACTTTTTAAACAGACTACACCCGAAATTGAACCACTTGGTCGGCCGTGTATATCGTCAACAATGTGAATGCAATCGTCCACACTTAACGGGGCGTAGTTTTTTCTTCCCTTGGAGAGATATATGACGATTCTTTTGTAAATGTAAAGTGGTACCACGACCAGGATGATGAAAGGAAGCAGAACAAAGTACGCGGAGAAGACTGAGAAAATTTTTAGGAAAGTTTTATTTCGAAAAAACAAGTTTAAATTCATTGTAAGACAAAATTTTGAGGGTGATTAAATTACACAAGATTGAGGAAATGAATATGTAAATGACTTATTCTGACTTTTTGGCACACATAAAGATTTATGTATGTATTCAGTACATATGCACGTAACTTAAGTAACTTGAGGTTATTGATTTTATAACCATGTTGCAAATATGATAATGTGCCATAATAACTGATCCTAAGTTTCATTAAGGAACAGAGCTCCAGCTCTGGTCGGACCGGGGTATGCTGGGTTCGATCAAACACATATAATATGACGCTTTTTATCTCAAATAAAATTGTAACGAATTTACCAAAATTGTAATGCAATTGTAATTTTTGATGAAAATAATCAGAGATAATTGGGTAAATATAGTGCTGGTAGTACAGTCATATCATTTAAAAATAGTTAAACAATTTCAGATTAAAATTGCGTAATTACTTTGACGTCAAAAATTTTATTACTTTGAATAAAGTTTTGCTTAATAAGAAAAATATGTGTGCGCATTCAGTCTTAAATTTTAAAAGTTATCCGGCAACCTCTGGTAACGAGATAGGAAAAGTGCGACCAGAGCTGGGACTCTGGTACGGAAGATGAGGGATGGAAGGTTATCAAAGAATTGACCTGTCCGCTCATTTTAACCCATGTTATATCTATATTATATCTCTGTAATTAATGAACTCGAGTTCATGTAGGTACGAAATTTATATGGTTATGCACATGCATATATAATTTATACATATGAATCAATACGCACACATGTATCATAGGGTTATCTACATATGTAGATGTATGCAGTTGAATAATAGGTAATTGTTCTCTAGAGAACATCTTAGATGCTTATTTATGTCACGATTTAAATCTAAATTTTATTCATGGAAATGCAAAATATTTTTTGCAGAGTGATGTAACCTTAATTATTCCTAATTAAACATATATGATTAATAAATATATTTATTAAATAGTATTAGGAATGCTCACCACAGTATGTTAATAAATATGCCAATATGGAAGCCGGTGATAATCCGGTGGTAAAATTTCTTACAGCGTAAATCATCCAAAGTTAACATGCCAGACCTGTATACTTTGTATTTGCATATACTTATATACTACTCCAGGACCATAAATATGCAGAACAAATACAGATCTATGAGGAAGAGTTAAAATTCAATTATGTTTTTATGTATTTGAACAATTTAACTTCAATCCATTCCAATTATACTTTCTCTATTTCGGCAGTATTGAGCATGTAAAGGAGATGGTCATTTGTGAAACTAATAAGCATAAAAGTAAAAGTCATTACTTTCCCCAGCACATCATTTACAAGCTAGCCAGATCAACTAAGCGTATTGAAAATGTTTGTGTCATCATTTATTCCCGTTTTTTGCAGAGAAAGTGGAGAAAGTGCTTTGGCTGGTGATCTAGGCTGAAAATTTACTTTGAGCACTTTTTAGAAATTAGAAGCATGTCACCTCATCTAAATTTATTTTTTGAAGGGATAGGTGTCACGTTTGTATCTTTTTGCGGCATCGTGGCTGCAAGTGGAAGTCTTATTGTTTTGCGAGGTAGAGAGTTTGTTAATTGCCCAATTAATGTATTGTTAACGGGGCTGCAGATTTGCGACATTGTGATCAACATGATTTTACTCACATTCTTTGGGCTTCCCTTCATTTGCGAATATGTTGGTATAAACACTGCTATCCTGCGGACACCAGTGGTTCATTATTTCGTGTACTACACATTCTGGACAGGTACATTTTCAAATCAATTTGTCGAAAACTTCTTTATATATATTTCGAGTCCAACAGCTCTGTTGGATCCCAGGAAATTAACCTCTTAGCTACCAAACTACACACATTGTGTAGAGAAGGTACATACTTCCATTGACTACCAAAGTACATATGTACATTTGTGTAGTATTGTATTTTCCGTTGATGACCAACTATAGTTGGTTTGTGTATACACAAATGTGTGTACTGTATAAATTTCCTTGACACCAAAATTGCTTTAAAAAAAGAATATTTCTTCGGTATTTTGTTGAAAATTCGATGGTGAAAAGTGGATTTTTTTCGATATTTTTCTCCCCAAATTTTGGAATTTTCCCTATACCGACCAATGTTAAAAAGTAGATTTTTCGTGTTTTTCGTCAAAAAAACTCGAAAATGAGAAACTGGTTAAAAATTTTAATTGGTTGCTATCAGGTTTACTTATGACATCAAGATGGTACCTAAGGGAAATTTTATTTAAAAAAAAGTAGTCCGAAAGAGGTTAATATCTTATTATTATTAATTATTTTTTCGCAGCTAAACTAGGAGCTCATTACTTTGTTAGCTGTGTATGTATTTTACGGTAAGTTACCGTAAGAAAAGTTTGGTCATTTTTCAGAACGCGTTTTTTCATAAACCCCTTCAACGCATTGTAGTGCAGTGAATACTTATAATAAGAATGCATCAAGATCAGTGGCCGTGGGAACATCTGGGGACATTAACATTGTGGGACAGGGGAGGTCGGGGTATACATAAAATGGGCAGATGACGGAGACGTCGAATAACCGTATTGGTGAATAACCGTGGGGACATTGTCCTAATTGACCTCTGTCCCTGCGCTTCCGCGGCCACTAATAAACAGGGGTGGGCAAGATACAAGATAGTATCTATCTTTATCTTGTAATTTCGTCGCCTGATCAGAGAAGTATCTTTTAGAAAGTCGAATAGTATCTTGTGCAAGTATCTTATTTACATATGCCTAAACCTATGTATTATACATATGCATATCTGTACTATACATACGTATGCATGTACATATATTTATGCGTACTCGTACATATACACATACGTTGCGTATTACATGATATGTACTTCAACATAGATATTATAGGTATATGTAGGTATTATACATAGATATTGACCTATGCGTCTTTATTACTAATAAATCTTTACTACTAATAAAGACGCACAGGTCAATTATACACTTATCAATTATAGCCGTTTAGGTGACATTTAATTTGCTCAGATCTTAAATTTCGGTGTATATAAATAAATATGTGCATATTACTTAGTTACAGAAGTTTTATTTTTCTAAGTCACTAAATATAGAATCAAATTAACTTTCCAGCTACATTGCGGTTTGCTCTCCACTGCGGGCAAGAAATTTATGCACCAGGATGAGATGCGTCAAGATATCCATTTCCATAGTAATTTTCTGCGCCCTCCACGTGTGCATTCTACATGGACCGAAAACTTTTGCGATGTCGGAGTTGGAGTTCGTAATATGTTTCATTTTCCCCATTTCGATCATTACATTCACAAATGTATCAATTTACCGAAAGGTATATTTTTTAGAGCCTTAAACACGATTTTTATACCCATATATATTTATGCAAGCACTTATCTATGTTTTATTTTATCTTCTAATTTATTTAAGTAGATGGTAAAATCAACAAAAAGACGGGAATCAATCACGTCATCCGTATCAAGTTCTGGGGATTCGGCAACCAAACAGCTTAATAGGCTAGTATTAATGATCGCGGTAACTTTTATTGTTTGCAATAGTGTAGAAATTCTTAGCAGGTGTTTCGAAATTTTTAATCTCGAAATAATTTTGTTTCAAAATTTTGTCGTTCCGACATTTTCTAATTTTCTAATTTCGTTATGTGCTTCATCAAATACGTTGTTCTTTTGCTTGGTCGGGTCAAAGTTTAGGATTAATTTTTATAATCTTTTCACCTGCTGCAAAGCAAACGCCAGTGAGGTTGAGGCGGTCGAGCTCCGAGTACTTCGAATTCGGTTGCTTCCTGTGGAAGCGGATCAAAATGAAGTGAATGTTTAGTATTCAAGTGTCGATCTGACATTATTAGCTCACCCTGCGTAGCATGAGAGCTATTGAATTCCTCTTGTCCGTCCGTCCGTCCGTCCGTTGACGAGTTTTATGCATCAATTGATGCTAATTAAAAATCCCCTTGTCCATTATAGAATATCCTAGTTCTACCATTGGTATAGAACAAGCCGAACGAAAATGGTGCAAATCATTTGATAAAGTTGATTGAGAAAGTACTACAATTTGGAATAAGTTGCACCGTTAGGATAGAACAATCGGTTATCCAAACTGATGCGAAATAATTGGAAGAATCGATACAAAATGCACCAAAACAGCAGAATAACTGATGAAAATAATTACAAAAAATATGACACTGCAATTTCATGTTTTCTTGACAAAAATGGAAATTATGTAAAAATTGGGTATTTATTTGGTCGCATTGTTCTACACCATTGGTGCAAAATTACATGATTTGTATACACTGTGATTATTCTGCAACATTGGTGCAGAATTATTACAGCGTTTTAACAAATTAATTGCATCCTTGATATCCAACAATTGGTAACACAAAACGGTGCGAAATAATTGGGGGAAGGGATGCAAAACACACCAATAGTGCAGAATATCCGTGAGAAATAATAAATATAATTTTGACATACGTTTTCAAAACGTTACCACCCCGTCGGTGGGCCAACGAATTCCCTAATTTTTTATACATATTTTTGCATTTATATTGCATCATTGAATCATTGAATCGCAAGAACATATAGGAGTTAGGATCTATTTTATCGGCTTATTCCGCACCAAGGTTCTGTCTAAATCACTATGACAGGGTGAGCTACTTCTAACGTTACTACGGTTTATTTTAAGTAAGTGCACTAATAAGTTTCCATGAGATGCAACACTACAACAATATTAATACTTATAAGTAGGTACTTTAATCACCTGCAATGAAAGAACTTATTACAAAAGAATTTAACGGTAAAAAGATGCGTATTATTCCTCAGTCCTCTGTTCATGTATGTATTTAAAATTTCCCGCTAGGCGATAATATTTTATTTCGCCTTCTTCATGACCGGATAGTTGTATTTTTTGTTCAGAATTTAAGTTAGCGTCGAAGTAAATATTCTAGAAAGGTCTGGGTATGATGCAACAGCAAGGACGAGCGTAGGCTGAACAACCACAAGTCCGGCACCAGTTGCGGTACAGTCGAAATGCGTGTCGCCTAGTTCGGATGGGTGACGAATCTTCGGTCCAGAGCTCTGCCAAGTCCCCGTCATCTACATCTGCATACGCCGACGAGAAGGGAACCATTAATTATGACGTGTGAAATTTATTTTAACACATAAATTAAGAATATTATGTAAAGTTCTATTGTATGCGGGTTGGATAGTTGGGACATATTCAAAAAGACAAAAATTCAAAACCCGCATACAAGGGAACCTTACGAGTTTTAAAGTTTAGATAAACTACATCAGATGTCAGAGATTTTTTAGCTTTCAATTTAATTACTACATTAACAAATACTAAGTTTGTAAGATTGTATTTTACCAATTTCTTCGTCAGGAAACTCGGCAGGATTTGGGCCGGTCAAACCGTTGCAAATCAAGAGCAAGATTACCACCCCGCCCAAGAAAATTGATATCTTGTTCATCGCTAAAGCCGAAGTAGTGATCGCAAGAGAGTTGAACTTATTTAATTTTGAATTGTATCAGCTGCAACCCTTTTTATCTCCAAATTGTATCAATTAATAAGAATATGGATTCGAATTATGGGTTGAAAGGTTGCAAAAACAATGGAAGAAATCAAGGCATGCATAGGCGTTCTTTCGAATTTCGTAAGTGCCAGGATATGATGAAATCACAGAAAGGAAAAAACAATCGTGAATACATAAATTCAGTATAAACAATACATTGTTTATACAATGTATTGTTTATACTGAATTTATGTATATTTTGTCCTTTTTGTGATTTCATCATATCCTCGCAATTACGGAATTCGAAAGTACGCCTATGCCTTGATTTTTTCCATTGTTTCTATATATTATATGATAATTGTTAAGTTCACGAAGCCACTTTCTTATTTACGACACTCAATTAATCAAGGGCCGCTCGGTTTCACCTCAAAATTCTTGAGCTTGTATGCATTATTGTCCATAACAGTATAACAATTGATTTTAGGCTAACTGAGTAAATCAATTAAATATTTACGCAACCAACCGGCACAGCGACAAGATACAAATTTGGAAATTCAATCAATTGTCTTTTATGTGTATTTGAATAAACATGACTTTTCCGTAAATACAAATTATACCGGCAAGATATGAAATGAATCTGCTGGGATTTAGCATTCCAGCAATTAGATACTCGTATGAATACCAAATGTAGTGCGACACAAAGCGGTATTTTTATTTCAAATATTTAGCTGTCACGCAGTCTGATTCGTGTTCATCTTGTAGACAAATTGAGGACGTTACGAATGCTTGGTTATTATTTTTTGTTTATATATATACATATATTAATTTACATTTATGTCTGGTTAGTTGCCAGATTTTAGTTTTACGAGATACGTACTGCGTCCTTTTTCCTGGGTGTATGTACATATGTCCCACCGGTTCTTCCAAAGTGGTGCGAGTGTCCCGTCACCCGTTGGAACCAGCGTCCGGTGTACTTTTGAGCTTCGCTTGACGCCACAAGATTAGTCAAATTTAACAGTATGTACTAACAAGTACTAACAACTTATTTTCTCAGAATTTGATGGAGAATACGAATATGAAGTTAAATTTCGAAAATTAAGTTTCGAAGAAGTTACTTCAGATAGCCTCAACATTCCCAATTTCGTGGGTGGTAAAAAGTGTCTTTTTCCCACTGCCCTGGTCAATTTAGTTTTTGCCATCGAAACCCTGCTCGTACCATAAATATCTAAATGATTACACGATCCAAGCCAACTCTCAAAGAACATGCTTTCGAAGCTACTATTCCATAAAATCGGGAATGATCCCATCATGCAAGTCACGTGTCTCAATATTTTTAATACACAATATTTTTATCTGAACTTTGGCATAAGAAATATTCTGAGTGGTAATATCTGTATGCGTACAAATTGGTCATTATTCATTAAATGCTAAAAGTACAAAAAACTCGTCAGCCTCAATTCCTCTATTGATTTCGAACAATTAATTAAATAGTTTTTAACTCATCGTCCAGCCGAAACCGAGATGCTCTCCTCTCCGAAAATTCGACACAGCGGAAACCTCTTCCCCATCAGCAGACTCATTTTGACTTTGTGCCGCAGGACCGTTCTTAACTTGAACTTTCTTGGATTTCTTCCTCACATAAAGTGGCGCCTTCCTTTCCAGAACAATTTTATGGACCTTCGTCAAATGTCGATTTAAATTGTTTACAGTCTTGAATGCTGCCCCACACAGGTCACAAATTTGGTTCCTTTGATCCGAATGAGTTTGGACGTGAATCCTTAATGCGGCCTTGGTGTAGAATCTTGACTTACAAATCTGCAGAATAGAAAGCAGCTTTTTGCGACATTCTTTATAAATAGTACGTTTTTTAAAAAACTTTCTTACCTGACATTCCTCCTTTCTAACTCCAGTGTGTCTTACTTTGTGACGTCTTAATAAATGTGGGGACGTAAAGGTTTCATCACTGAGGGAAAAAGAAAAAAGTATTTCCGAGTGAAAACACGATTTTTGAAAACGTAGATTTAGAAATATTCGTAAAGTTTACCACTCATCACAAACAAACGGCTCGGCGTTATGCTCCAAGATAAGATGTTGTCTGACAGCGGCGTTATCCCTGAATTTTTTTCCACACTCGGAGCATTCACCTTTCTTTTGCTTTTCGTGCACCAATTCGATATGGGTTTTGAGCTGGTACTTTATAAGGAACTGTTTCGGACAAATGTGACAACTGTATTTTTCTCCTGTGTGGTCACGACGGATGTGATGGGTTCGTGATTGAGCGTCAATAAAGGATTCTTCGCATTGGTCACATTTGTACGGTTTGTGTCCAGTATGAGACCGGATATGTCTAGGAGTAAAATAGAAAAATTAGACATCACTTTATATTTAAATTTAGCAATTCTCGTGTCTTGTTCTAAATAAACAAACGAGGCAATTCATAAGATCCGAAACGGTTTGAATTCGTTATAAAAAAGTTTACAAAATAAAATTATCTGCACAAAGATACAAAAATTTGTAAGCTAATTTTGACAGGTTGTTACAGATTTTAAAATTTTATGCACCAACACGTGAACTGTCTCAATAAATAAATAAATATACGTTTACGTTTTGTCTGCAAAAATTGCAAAATAAATAAACACTTTCCATATTTTCCTACCTTCTCAGTGCCGCACTCGTGCTGACTTCCGAGCCGCAAAACTCGCACACAAATCTGTTCACATGAACAGATTTATGCTTTTCGAGATGAGGCTCGTCTACAAATCTGACATCGCAAACTTTACACACGACGGGATGACTTTTGTCAATTTTGTGGCGATCAGCATGGCTTTTGAAATTTATTTCGAGGCTGAATCCCTTCTCACATTTTCTACAAAAGAATAATTTGTCCTCCGTTTCATGCCGCACGATCATATGGGCGTCCAGCGCTCTCTGCGATTCAAACTTGTTGTTACAAATGGTGCACTGGAATTGGTAAAAACCCGGGTGTTCTTGTCGCAAGTGGAAGCGTAATTGTTTCAATTTTCTAAATCTGGCTGGGCAAGCGGCACAGGAAAAGTTGTAAAATTCTTCCTCTTCAGATGGAGTGGTGGGGACGAAGGTTTTGATGTTTTTGAAATAACGCTTTTTCGGGGGAGCTTCGTCATCTGAAATTCTTTTGCGTTTCCTTTTTTTACTGCGATTTACATAAATGAAGAAATAAGTAACAACAATTAATTTAAATATCCAAATTAAAATGACATTTTTTTTTTTACTTTTTCTTGTAATCATCCGGTGTTATGAGAAGGGGAGAAGAGTCGTCGCTGGAAAAATAATCATCATCTCGGGAGGATTCCTCGTTATCCTTCAATACGAAGGGGGGATCGTTCTTATCGTAACTATCATCGTCGTCTTCTAGACTGGACGTTGGAGACGGGGCTGGAGGGGGTGAAGTATTGCTATCGTCGGGAAGGATTTGTTCCTCGAAATTGTTCGTGACGCAGAAATCATCATATTCCGGTTCTATTTTGACTGGAAAATCAGGAAGGATTTCGCCGTAAAAGTCGACGCCACCTAAGAAAATTAATTATTAGTGGAAAAAATCAAATCGAGTCAGGAGATATGCAAAGTACAAGTTTAAATTTGGTAATTTTGCAAAATAATGTGCACCAAATTTATATAGCGCGTTTAAAAAAATTGTATGAATTTTTTAAATCCGAACCTGCAGAAATTAGAGATTTTCGAATCCTTCTTCTTAACCCTATTTCTTTGTCGTTTTTTGAGTAAGCATTCTCCACCGATGACCTAAATTGTTGCACCTTTTTTTCAACTTGACCTTCCAATTTGGTTATTTGTTGCTTCATTACGGCAATTTGTTCCTTAATTGTTTTAAGTGTTTTCATCCCACAATAGCAAGTTTGGCATAAGTTGTAAAATCCACCATTTTCATTATTAGATTCTGCAACGATGGCCTGGTGGGGGGTGGAGGTGCGATGTTCCGGCACCAAGAGGTCGTACAGCGTGATAATTTGTATGTTCTGGGAGGAATCATTCGCACAATTTGATAGGCACAGGAGGCAGTGCGAGCTGACCATGGTGGTGACCCTGTAAGTAAGTAAAAGACAAGGTTTTAATAATTAATAAAATTTTTATAAGGCGTTAACCTCACCTGCTCAAAATCTTGTAAAATTATTCCTCCAAATTGCAAAATCAAAAGAAGCTACAAATGCATACATAAATATGAAATATCTGTAAAAATGATAAACCTCACAAATAAATTTGTATTGTTAATATTTTAAATTTGGTTTTACCATTTGAAAAAGTAGTACGACCTACCATCTTAAATTAAGTATTACGGTATAAAAAGTCAAAACAAAAACTGTACTGCATGAAATTTCAAATTTATTCACTGCTCCAAGAATTTTAGTTTTTAATTCGATATATTTTACTTACCGGGGTCGAATGGTCGAAGAAATGCTTATTTTGTTACCAAATCGTGTAATTTATTGACGATTAGATTATTTTTTTCAAACCGAAATTTAACCCAGTGTTTATTACATATGGAGACAAGGGAAACATATGATATGCAAAAGTGATACATAACATAAACTCGGGAAAACGTTGAGAATTGAGCATGCCCGAGGTGCATCATTTGCTATGAAATTGAAAATGAAAAAATGAAAATGACAATTTTGAATTTCGAATTTTTGTATGAAAATTTGGCATTTTTGATGTTTCGACATATGTACATCTAGACTCTGTCCTTTCTATTTCTCTGCATAAGATTGGCATATGAATATTTTCCACCATTTGACCCACGGAAATTTACATCATTTAAATGAATTTTATAATGTTAAAAATAACACTTACATAATTTGCATGTATCATGATTTGCAATAAGAATTTCTAGTTGATTATTTTTGAAAATATGTTTTATTTAAATTTTTATTTCTTAGGATAGTCCAATGTAAAAATAACTTGGTTTGACTAAAACAAGTTGTGTTGATCACTCAATTTAAAGTCCAAGAGCAGCAGCAACATCGATACGTCCGTAACCTGAAATTCACAAAATATTTTCAATATAAACGTCTTCATATGACATTATTCGATCTTCACTTCAATTGCAGCAAACTTACCGAAGGCATGATTTGGGAAATCTCCACCTTCCGGAAGTCCACAATTTCTATCAGCATTGGACAAGGTGGGGTGGGCTGGGGTGGTCGTGAGGGCAGTGAAGATCTGGTCATATCCCCAGCTTGGGTTGGCAGACATGAGAAGAGCGATGGCTCCAGCGGTGTGGGGACAGGCCTGGGTTATCATGAAATAAAAAAAAATAAAATCAGTCCGTCAAAAACTAAAACATCCCTGAAAAACCCACCATTGAAGTTCCGGACATGGTGACGTAGTTGTTGGCTCCAGTTCCGCACGATACGATATTATTTCCTGGTGCGGAGACTTCTGGTTTGAGTGCTCCCGCTGCGGTGGGTCCTCGGCCGGAGAAGGTCGCCATGGCGTCGGTGTTAGTGGTGGCACCGACGGAGATAAGGTTGGGCTGATCTCCGGGGGACCCGACCGTCCTGCAGTTTGCCCCTGAGCCTCCGATCGCGAAAACTGGGATGATCCCAGCCGATCGCCAAGCAGAGACGACCGTGTTGTAAAATGGATCCCCAGCACCACCACCCCACGAGTTGGAGACGATGTTTGGTCTGGGATTGGCCGTCAAGACCCATTGACCACAGGAGATGAGATTAGCTTCAGTTCCGGATCCTTGGTGGTTAAGTCCACGGCAGGCGACCCATTGGGCAGCAGGGGCAACACCGACACCGTTGGCACGTCCGAGGACGGTTCCCGCGCAGTGAGATCCGTGTCCTTGTTGGTCAGTTGGTCCGGCAGTGTTGTAGTACGGGTCGCTCCAGGCACCTCCGTACGCGTCAGCGAGCGCAACGTGGCCAAGATTCACTCCGGTGTCGATGATGCAAACGACGGTACCTTCACCTTGGGTACGCGCCCAGGCTTCGGGTGCCCTGATTTTGGCAACGCCCCATTGCGGGTTCTGGGTAGCGTTGGTCGCCTCAGCAATGGATGGGCTCATTCGGACGGTGACTTCCTTGCGGAGGGTGAATTCTCCGGGGGTGGCGGCCAAGGAGGCGAGAGTCTCGGGGGTCAAACCCTTGACGAGGATGATGTTGGATCCCCAGTAGGTCTGGGTCTCGAGGCCGAGGGAAGAAGCGACTTGGACGAAGGGGGCCTGAGCAGCGGAGGTGAGTCCTTGAAGCGTGGCGACGAGGGCGGACACCTTGGCATCACCGGAGAGGGACGAGAGCGGTCGGCTGGCTTCGACCTGGTCCATGACCTGGGGTAGTTCGAGAATCGCCTCGGTGGCGCCTTCTTGAATGGCGAGGTTGAGGGCGGGGTGGACCGTGCCGGCGGCGGCGACTGCCAGGGTGGCAGCGAGGACGAGAAGCAACTTCATGGTGGAGCTGAGGAGTGGAGGGAAATACGATTGAATTGCTGTTTCTGGAAGTGTGAAGAAATGGAAAATTTGGAGCGCTTATATGAGACAGATCAGCACGAGTCGATGAGATTCACGAGATTAATTTGGATATGTTGATCGATTACATTGGTATCAGAGAACATTTTAACTTGAAGTATTTATTATTGCAAGCTTTCGATATTCATACAGAATTTCTTCATCAGACAAAAATATATTGATAAACTAAAATTCATGTCTATATACGTTTCTTCCTTCAAGTCTAATTTGGTTTGATATCATATAATTACATGGTTACATTTATAAAATTTTTATGTGGGCTTTAAGAACTATTCTGTGAAGGTTAAAAAGTTGGTTAGTGTACTTGGCCAGATCGGGCTATATTTGTATATGCATAGGAGTAGAATAAAGGCAGGTGGTAGGTAGCAATGTTTCGATAAGCGCAGATAAGCGGTTAATCGTTACCTGGTCAGTAGGGAAATCCCAGTTTTACATACATGCACAGTTATCAGAATTGCAATTTGTTTAGTCTACTCGATTGATCAAATCTGATGAAAAGGACACGTTAAATCCCAGACATGATTGAGTACTAATGATTAGTCGACATACATAAGGGAACACACACATAATTAAATAAACCGTAGTAACGTTAGAAGTAGCTCACCCTGGTATAATTAGTTGGACATAATTTTGCATCAAAGGTGCAAAATAAGCGGATAAAATAGATGTATAATTTTTATATAATTTTGCACCAATGGTACAGAATAAAGGGGAAATATGTAAAAGAAATTTGATATAATATTGCACCAATGGTGCAGCCGAAATGGCAAAAATTGGGACTAAATTATAGGTTGTTCTAGGCTACCTCACCCTTTCAGTTAATCCTAATCATTGGTGTAGAATACATCGATCCCTCCAATTATTTCGCACCATTTTGCGTTAACGATTTTTGGATACCAATTGTGCTACAAATTAGGGTTAAAATGGTCTTGGGGCTTATTAATTAGCATCAATTGATGCAAAAAACTCGTCAACAGACAGACGGACAGACGGACAAGAGGAATTCAATAGCTCTCATGCTACGCAGGGTGAGCATAATAATTATTTATAGAATTAAATACTTACTATTTACGGGTTTTCCGATCATAAGTTGATTCTGTAATACGGGATGATCTTCTTGTATTGTATGTATGGCTATCGAACTTCTATTGTGAAGATGTAGGTATATGTAATTTGCATAAGGTCTAATTTACTAAATTTATGCATTCCCGAAATCCAAGATGAATATAATATGTTAGTATTCATAAATATGTACACACACGCTACCCACACGACCACCTAATGTACATAGGTAAATATATATCAATGTCAACACGTACATATGTATATTTCAGAACTAACCATAAATATGCACGTGCCAAATTTAATTCGCAAACATTACTTTAGAACTCGTGAGAAAGATTTATGTACCCACGATCGGAAATTCTCTGTATTCTAAGTAATTACACATCCAGAAATATGTACATATTTGGAGTGTGACACTATCATTGATGACAACTTCTTGTTTCTGTTTTGAAGATTTTTTAGTCCAAGTTTTTTAGAACTTTCTTAGCGGAAATAACCTCCTCACATTTCTTCGCAATTCGGAAGTCTCTGAGGAACACGAGGTCGGCCACTTGAGTCAATTGTTCTACCACCTGCCAAATAATTATCCAGATTAGTCAGTGCGTGCAACATGGATAAATTATGTATGTATTGAACTAAAATTCTTATGAAACATTGTGCAAAATTCTTTACAAATGGTCTCCACATTCATGTCTAATAAACCGTAGTAACGTTAGAAGTAGCTCACCCTGAAATGATTTGGATATAACTTTGCACCAAAGGTGCAGAATAAGCGAACAATGTGGGCAAAATTAGGATTTCATTTTGCATCAAAGGTGCAGAATAAGCCGACAAAGGAGGTACATATTTGCGACACAAATGAGTACCGATAATGGAAAATAAGCGATGAAAATAGATACATAATTTTCACCTAATATCGACTCTTAGCTCGCTCTCCTGAAAATGCGGTGTCAAGATTGTTTAATTGTTACTGCTAGTTATTCTGTACTTCTGGTGCGCTTTGCATCGATTGTCCCAATTGTTTTGTTCCATACAAAATAGACAACCTAGGTATGTAATTTTGATAGAATTATGCACCAATGGTGAAAAATAAGCGGAAAAAATTGTTAGCCAACTTTGCAGAAACTTTGGAGTATACAAATTCTGCAGAACCGTTCACGCATAATTATGCATGCATAATTAGCATTTCGTATGCACATATCGCTCCGTATTCATATTTTTTGCAGAACAATGGACAAAGTTCGGGTTGAAATTTTCAGAGGGATAATCCAGATCATTTATGATTTTTGATTAAGAACAATCAGTAACTAACAACTAAAGTAATGAAAGCAGAGATGACTCACATAATCCAAGGACTCCTTAGAGTGAGCCGCACTCATGCAGAATCTCATTCTGGCCTCCAAAGTTCCCACGGCGGGGTGTCCCACTGCCGCCGCAATTACTCCACGGTTCCTTAATTCCCTAATAATAAATGTAACTTTCGCCGGGTGTGGACAAGCCACTGGGGCAATAGGAGAATCCAGATCGCCGTAGATGAAGAATCCCCGCTTTATGAGTTCCTCCTTGAAATAGGTGGAATTGCTCTTGAGTTGCGCCACCCGAGCGGTACCACCATCGTCCATTAGGGATTGGATGGAGCTGATTATTTGTTGCGCAATCGGTGGCGGAATCGCAGTCGCGTAGGCGTGAGCATAACCATTTTCTCGTAAATGCTGAACCAGTTGGCGGGAACCCGCAATATATCCGCCCGCCGCCCATAAACTTTTAGAAAATGTACCCATGTAAATGTCCACAGAGTTTGGGTCGCAGTTGAAATAGTCCACGATCCCACCCCCGTTCGGACCCATGACGCCGAAACTGTGAGCTTCTTCGAGGTAAATGTAAAACTGAGGAGATAATTGCGAGTGAATTTTAAGTTGACTTCAGAATTGGGCGGAGAAATACTTACCTTGTATATTTCCTTTAGCCTGAGGAGTTCCGGAAGTCGCAAGATGGAACCGTCCATCGAGTACACGCCTTCAACAATGATGATTATTTTGTCATAATTATGAACCTCTCCGGATTTGAAAAGTTTAATGAGAAGTTTTTCCAAATGGCGTAAATCTAATGGGGAATATGCAGATTAGAATTTGCAAATTCTAATGGCATGAATTTCTACATATTATTTTCTACCATTATGCCGGAATACTCGAACCGATGCTTTTGACAGTCTCAACCCCATAACCACGGACGAGTGGTTTTTAGCATCGCTAAATACCAAGGTCTTCTCATCTATGATTGCCGGAATGTTTAGAACATTCGTAGCAAATCCCGATCCACACACGATGGCGTCTTCAACTCGCAAAAACTTAGCTACCAATTTCTCCAATTCATTGTGAACCGGAAATTCGCCAAATTCATTCCGCGTACTGCACCCTGTCAAGCCAAAGGTATGCATAGAGTTCATCACGTCGTCCATAATTTTTCCGTCGTTCGAGGCAAATCCGAGATAATTGAATGACCCCATGTCCACACAGGTGATCTGTTTTCCGGTGTAACTAAATAAATAGGATATATCTGTACACACGTAAATCAAGTTATTAAGTCTGGAATGCCCTTTATACGATCGTTATGTCTGTCTGTCCGTTGGTTGGATAATACGAGAAAGTACGCCCAAACTAGAAATCTTGAACCTAACTCCAGGAACTCCTAACATTAACAGACAGGGTGAGTTCGAAGATTGGAGATCACACCGCTTAATGTTGGAAAAATCTTAAACGGCCAAAAAGGTCAAATTGCATATGTATATCAATTTGAACGGAAATTAAGCCCCGAACGCAATGGTGACGTCCATTTTTCTTAGGTGAAGCTATGGTGATCTAATGATTAAAAAACACCTAAGTATGCATTTACTACAACGTTCAAAAGTGACAAAACCACATTACTTTACCATTTCTTAACCGATTTTTGCGAAATAAGTGCCGAGAGTTAATTATGAGGGATACGGGTTACTTGTCGAATCCTATGTCGTCGAAAAGGTAAGTCGTCTAAATCAACTTGTCGAATGAAAAACTCGTCAGAAAGGCAAGTCGTCGAATTTAGGTGGCATGAAACTCGTCGAATTTCATGTAACATTATTACTGATTTTACCTATATGAGTTCACACGTATACACAATACATGTGCATCGTGGGACGAATATACACTGCGGACATTCCAAAATATTCAAAATATTACACAGCAGTAATTCGGAGGATTGTTTTGTTCTTTTTACCCTTATATTTTAGACTAAAGATGTCAAATTACTGTTACGAACTGTAACTTAGCAAAGAGAAACTTAAATTTGAAGATAAGCTGTTCTGATGGATTTTGAACAAGCTGAGATAAAAGCTGTACACGACACGTTTCCAGACTCCGTACATCACGGGTGTCATTTTCACTATACTCAAGCGTTGTTTAGGCATTTGACACCCAATTTAAAGAACCAGTACGACCAAGACGTTACAATGGCATTATTAATAAATATTTGGTCTCGCATTTGTTCAGCTCGATGATTTAAGAGTGACATTCCGAGAATTGAAAGTATCGTTCAATTTTAATGGTCAAACTAAACTCGAACTGAATGAATTTTTAGCCCGAGTCAGGGCTTATGTACCCGTCATGTCCGTCTGTCTGTCTGTCTGGTTTGCGATAACTGCCGTTAAACTAATCCGCTCGACTTGAGATTTTGCACAAATGTAGTCTGGGTCAAATGAGGAGTTAAGTTCGAAGATGGGCGAAATCGGTCAAGTGGTTGACCGGTGGGGGTCATATAGGTGGGTGGGGTATTATGCATCAAAATTTCAAAATTGACGTAGAAAGCTGAAATTAGGTGCAGAGGTTGATAATGATTTCTAATGAAGGAATACAAAGTAAAATTGCAAAAATTTTCATCTGGAGGGACCCTAGTGACCCATACCGATTTTTAAAACTTATCCAATCGAACTGAAATTTGATACACAGGTTGTTAATGACTACCAATAGAAGAATATGAATTGAAATTGGACACATATTCACCTGGACAGACCCTATGGGGTGACCCATACCAATTTTTCAAATTCGTCAAATCGAGCTGAAATTTGGTAGACAAGTTGGTAATAGCTCCTAATGAAGTAAAATAAGAAAAATTTTCACCTGGAGGACCTTATTAGGCGACCCAATCAGGTGACCAGGGAGAAAAATATGTGTGCACCAACAAATGTATACGAACCTAGTCACCCGCGTGGCTGGAATTTGCATATGTTGCGTCTAATATTACTAGGATAATATCCTGAGAGTTTTAGGAAAAACAATACACTCGTTTCAAAGTTATGGCCACAGTCGATACTGGTGACCAAGGGAAAAAAATGTGTGGACTAACAAAAATTTAGTGATAGTGGATAAATTTTAGTATATGGGTTACTAAAGGCTCTTAATTGAACAATTCGAAGTTTAAAAAATTTTAATTTGGAAACAGATTTACGCCTGACTCGGGCTATATCAAGTCTGCACTGTAGGTTTTTTAGTTATGTTCAAAAAACCTACATCGGTATAGTATACGATCCACTAATGTTTCCAATACTCTTCTGGAATGTGCACCAAAGTGTATTAGATAATATTTTCAGAACCAATAATGCAGTGGAGGCCTGGAACAGGCGGTTTGGCGTTCTTGCTGAGAGTTCTCATTTAAATGTTAATTTATAAAATTATAATTTATATTTAGAATCGTATTTTATTCAGAAAAATACTGTCGACAAGTATTATTTTCGACCACTTGCCCAAATGACGAGTTACCCTTCAGACGACTCGTCCTCGACGAGTTACTCTTTCGACGACCATGTTTTCGACGAGCTACCCTAGACCCAATTATGATAGTCTAGTTTTGGATTCCAACTCTGGTCGGTTGTGAGCCTACCCATTCCTAAGATATTCTCAAAAAACACCCTCCAAAAAGTGGCATTGCTTTATACGAACAAATTGAGGACCTAAATCAAAAACATACTGTGAAAAAAAGTTTCTAAATATTTTTAGCTTTCAATTAACTTTGAGATAATCAAAATCGGATAAGAAATGGCCACGATATTCATAAATGCAAGTACCACTGGTCACGTGGTATTGCTATATGGTTCGTTGCTATTGCAAGTATTTTAGTCGCACTTCCCTTCGCTTCACCTAAGCCGCCCGTTTTAGGGATCTATCATGTGATCTCAAGGGTCACAAAAGATCGCAAAAGGGTCACTAAATCTTAAATTACATTCAGAAGTACTTATTACAATTTTATCATATTTTGAACGCTGGAGATGAGTATGATACTCAATTTCATGTATTACACACTTCTTTCGCCCCTTGGTTACATGCGTTACAACGGTTTATTGTGATTTTATTATTACTGGTGACTTACTCGAACCCCCACCCGCCGTCATCCTTGAGCTTGCGATCTTCTATAGTGAGAAATTCACCGGGAAGTGTTTTTACCGGAGTGTGCGACAAATCCCGCACATGTCGTAAGCCATGTTGCAAATATATACGGGGTCGTAGAGGTGGATAGCCCTGTGGATTGAGTACATGTTTATTTTTTCCACAGATATTTCTAACCCTTAAAAACTAATCCTACTAACCTCTCTATCCTTCTCGTGTGTACTTCTAAAAAGAAGCCCAATAATTGACCCGAGGAATAAGATGCTGTAACAAATACGAGTCAAAATAGGTTCCAAAATCCACTTCGGCCCATTAGTTTCTGAATTACTGGGGAACAAAGTTTTTATAAGTTGTAACATGTTTTTTATGTGGAAAAATAGACGTGCAACAATTAAAAACTACGTAAAAAAAGATCTAGGTAATTTGAATTAATTTTTTGTAGCTTGAATGTCTTCTCAATGGTCGCACTGCTACTGGCCACTTTTGGTTTGTGCACTTGGATTATCGGTCACCAATCTATGGAAATATTTGCATGTTATTTAACAATTATGTAAGGTACATACTTATTTACATAAGCTTATGCAGGTATTGTGGCATGCATGTATCTATTTCGCAATCATCACTCGTATGTACTTACATACATATTAATTGGGTAACAAATTACAAAAATGTTTCAAGTGTTTGCTTAGTGGGGTTTACCTGTAGCATGTACATATGCAATTTTAGTGGGGCAATTTTAGGTTTCTTTCCAGTCGTAACAGAGCAACTATGTACATATGTAACATAACAAGTTCATTTGGTCTACCTTAAGTAATTGAATGTTGGACAGACTATATGTTGGTAACACGTATGGCGACTAATCCGTGTACACTGGAATTTCCCATGCATCGTCTTGCTCGTTATGAGTTATGGTGGTCGAAATACCGCTCGTCGACACCTGATCGATCGACACGACATATTTATACTTTCTAATGAAGGTATAATTAGATATGTACAAATTTTATGGTTACCAATTATCCAGGGATTGTACTAATAGATACTGTTAAAATATAAGATAATATAGATATATACCCATATATAAGTACATATTTCGTGCCCCAATCCTAAAAAACAATGTCTTACAATAATTTCGAGCAGGTAATTTTTTGCAGAAATTTTTTTCACGACAGACACTGGATATTAATACCACACGCGCATTCAGGGTTATTACTATTACTGGATTTATGAAGGTGTGTATTACACACGCATTGACAAGCGTTGAATAAATTTACCATAAAATAGGTATACATACACGTGGGTATGGAAAGTCATACTTGCCTTCAAAAATAATCGTTTCATGAAATTGTTAGGTTAACTTTTTCAGTTCCAGGGTAGCCTTGGTTAAATAGGTAGATTTGATACATGATCCATCAAACCTCAAAATAAAGGACATCATCATCGAATATTACAAAGAGTATAATATTAATTAGTAATTATTAATTACCCTGATAAATACCGATATGTGCATACATACATACATATACAAAATACAGATAAATATATGCATACATATACTTATAAAATTGAGGGAAAGGACACAGCACAGGACGCACTCATGACGACGTCTTACCTACTACATACGGCTATAAGGTCTGACCAACGCTTTCCGCGCGCCAAAAAATTAGTAGGAGTTATGTTAGACAGTTGTACTATTTTTTATTGAAATCCACATGCAATTGTCTATCAGAAACCATGTTCCGAAAATTTTTGTGACCCAAGGTGCCTAAATGGCAGATCGGCCAAACCGACGTGTTGCAATTTTTTAGCCACATTTTGGTAAACAAAAAAATCGTTATTTTTCAATTGCTCAATAAAAATAGGAACTGATCGCAAGATGGTCGACCGTACCACAAAATGATCCATTGACACTAGCAGTGTTGAGAAGTGAAACAAAAGTGGAAGGGAATTGTCGAAAAGGTAATACAAAATTGCTAAAGTGCGGAAAACCTGAATTCGGGCGAATCCATGCCGGACCCAAAGAAATAGTTGCATACAAATGAACGGCTGAAGTACAACTGTCTCGGGTCCCTAAGCTGGACCAACGGCTTTAAGGCCTGAGGAGGATAACTTTTCAGCTAGACACAAAGGGAAAATAAACCCTCCGAATGTCGGGCGCTGATCATGAGGTACGCGCTTGAGAAATGAAAACAAACATTTCTAAAAGATAAACAAACTTTTACAATTGAGGCCATATAAAATAAAAAAAACACCGTGCCGACACCCCACCGGTCCATATTATTCAGAAAAATTTCAAAAACATTAATGAGACCCACGATCCTTCTTCTGTGATTTTTTTATTGGACAAGTCGAATGGGGTGGGAAAAGTGATTTTTCTTCCTTTATGCGATGAAATTCGTATCATGAATTATTCTTATTAAATATTCGAGCCAATTGTGGAACCCCAGGACCACTTGGTACTCAAAAAATTGCGACTGGACATTCAATATCATGGCCCCGGTCCTGCTCATGGCGCCAAAACAGTTTTTTGGTGGTTAAATTCCAAAATTCCTGACTTCATTTTGGATCAAGAATAAAATTCACTGTCGTCGAACCTTAAGCTACTGGAATGTGACCTATGGTGGAACTGGAGCTAAATGTATCTGTTAAATTCCATATAAGTTTGAAATCCGAAAAAAAAATTTAAAGCATAGATATGAGACCGATATCCCTTTGAATGAGTGCGTACCAGGAGTGAGATGCGGATACCAAGACTTCGGGCTCTTGTAGCGTCAAGAGGAGGAAATTTGGAAAATTGCTTGGTGTATTTCGTAAATAATTTAATGGGCTTTCTCGTGATATAGTTCGTTTTTTAAAATTCACTAAACTGAGTCCGCTACATTAATTTTTATAGTGGCCAGAACTTATTGCAGTAGTAGGTACATGTTAAGCATCCTAACTCATTTAGCAAATTGTGAAGCTCAAAAAATTTATGTCGTGAGGGGATTCGCAAAATATGATTACGCTAATCTCACAAAACTAAGCACTAATAGAGACACTTAAATATTTTGATGCAGTTTCCATGGATTTATGTAATTTGTTTCGCAGGTCATGGTGAGGGTGAGTCTGCGAAACATAAAAATATTCTCAGTTGCTGGGTAAATTTGCGAAAAAAATCCCATGGTTGTCTCGAATGAACTGATATCCTGGATTTCGAATACGAATGTAACTAAATGCATAATATATTATATACTAATTACTGATTTATTATAATAAATATAATCAGTACTCCGGAGTACAGTCAATGGAACAAGTATTGGCAACACCCACACAAGCTAAATAAAATTGGCTATAACTTTGGCATGCATTATCAAATTAGCATGAAAATTTGTACGCATTTAGCAAATCCAATGTAGTGTTCGATTATAATCATGTTTCTGATTTAAATCTAGTAAACATAACACAATTCTGATTTTGACCTCAACGAATCAGATGCAAACCTGCAAAAAGTATTGGCAACATTTGGCCAAATTAATTACTCAAAACAATTTTCTTAACCATCTTCCACATTTCGTTACGGTAAGTTAATTAGGTGACAAAATATGAGGTTAGCTACATTGTAAGTCTACAATTGTGTTGTCTGGAGCCAAAATGGCGACACCATATGAGCTGTATTTGGCGCGGCGAGAAATAATCATGTCTCTTTCACAAAAAAACTTTACTATCGAAAAATCAAAGAGAAAACATACTTTTCCATATTTACTATTGAATAGGTAGCAAAGAAATATAAAATGACAATCTCAGTTTCTACTTTTCCATGATGCGGAAGAAAAAAGTCATCTACGCCCAAAACCTAAGGATGACTCAAGCAACGAACCACTAGAGAGCGGAAGATTTCAGCTTCCAAATCCATGTTAAATTGGAGTATCAACTGTAGGGTCAACATATCATACAATATGGTGATCAATCAAAAATTATGCCTTGGGGTTTCAGGCTCCAGAAGCCCGACCGAAGCGAGAGTACCCAAAGCCAACCACCTCAATAAATCGAAATGGGCTAAATATCACCCTAAATAGAGTTCCGATCAATGAAAAAGGGCCTACTGGTCCGACATAGGCATATTTTACTTATTCGGAGCTCATTAATTGGTTCAAGTCTAGCGGATGCAATAAAAGGCTCAGAAATACTAAAACGTTCTTATGGCAGTTTAACACATAGGAGGATCGATTATAGTTTGGGGTTAAATGACCAGTTCTCGGCGTAGTTACCTGGTCACTATCGATGAAATCATGACCAGGAAGGTGTTGTCGATCATTCCAAACGATAATTTGAAATCATTTAACAAAAACCTGGCCTAGGAAAAAATTTCATATTCCAAAAATGCAGTGACCCCAAACATGTAGCAAAATTAACGATGCAAGTTTTTGGAGACCGAAAAGGTTAAGATTCTTTCGTTGGCTGCACAGTCTCCTGATGTGATTCTGATTGTCCGGGTTAAGAAAAGAGAGACCGATGGGAAACCACTAGTCGAAAAACGAGCTTGTCAAAAGTTTAAAAGAACTGTGGGCAGCCATATAAAAAATCGTTATATAGGAACTTGTCGAATAAATTCCACGACCTATTTCTGCTCTTATTGGGTCGAGGGGAGGTGCCACGCAATACTAGAAGCACTTTGTCGCAGTAAAATTGGCGTTTCGTTGCTCTATGATTTTTTAAGTTAGAGGGTGCCAATACTTTTTGTGGGTTAATTTCGCAAATTTTCCATCAAATTATTCAAAAACTGCGTTAATCTAATTTTAATCAGTAAAACATGATTATAATCGAAAACTACATTAGATTTGCTAAATGCGTACAAATTTTCATGCAAATTTGATAATGCATGCCAAAGTTATAGCCAATTTTATTTAGCTTGTGTGGGTGTTGCCAATACTTGTTCCATTGACTGTACGGACATAAATATGTATGGACTTACCTGTTAGAATTTTTGATAACACATGCATTTATTTTCATTACAAATTTTTCTGAAAGATTAAATATTCACTAATATTCTTCTTATGTTTAAAGGATATTGAATATAAATGTATGTATGTATGCAATATTGTTTGACACTGTATCATTCTACACATGTTGTGACAAATGAATTGTTTCCAACACAAATTTTCATTTTTGAAGAAGTTAAATTTTAATTATTATGTACTGAAAAAATGGTGTGAGTGGACCGTTGCTAAGTTGGAAGATTGAGATGACCTCCTAGGTCAAATCCGGGTCAAGTGATCTCACACCCTCCAGTGGGATATCAATCGATCAGTCTAGATCATACGATCACTTTGGTATATTATAGAATTTTGTGAGCCCTCCTTCGAAATTTAATTTATATCAAATCAACAGAAAAAGTTGGGATATTATTATGTTGCATAGATATTTTATTCAGGAAAACAAGTATTTATTTATTAATTATTGGATCGCAATGTCAGAGCAGGTTCGGTAGTATTGCTTGGAACCATCCCCATACCAGTGCCATTGGAGGACGCATCTGGTGCAAGTAAGCCCTGCTGGGAGGACGACTTGTGCGGTGACCGAATTTCCGGCATTCTTGATCCTGGTGCTTCCGTCGGCCAAGCGGAGCAAGTGGTTATCGAAGCATTCCTCACTCTCGACCCCGGTGTTGGAGTAGTCGCACAGCCTGAACTCGTACCAACCGTCGTGGCCCGCCGCAATCTCGACAGAGACGGGAATCGTTGCACCGGAGTTGTACGTTTTCACGATGATGCCACGTTCAAATTCGCCTGAAAATAGATTTTTTTAAATGGTGAAATATGTCAATTTAGCCTAAAACCGACTCAATTATTCAATTTTTATTCCACAAGTAAAGAATAGTTTTTTTTAAATACACAAAATTTGAACAATGGTGGTTTTCACTACGCATGTATTTAACTGTAGATTTGTAAAAAAAACAATTTGCAAAGGGTTGACTTAAAAGTCCTTCGTAAATAATATTTTCGTAAATATTTTTTGAAAAATTCTCAATTTATCTTAACCCAATGGCATCGGTGGCTATGGTGCTCGAAATACGCTGACTTTCAATTCGTACCAAATATTTTTACGAAAGAAAGAGACTCGTCCACTTTGCGCATATTTACGAAGCTTGGTAAGTGTGGAATTTTCGTAAGTTTAGCCTATTGGCCTATTTACGACATTTATGTACCACAGTTACGAAGGTGATGTGAACACCCTCAATGAAAAATAAGTAAATATAATTTGCAAAAAAGTAGACAAAAATCAAGAATTTTGTATACCCACCTCCAATCTCGTGTTTTCTCGGCCTAGGGTCCAAAATGCTGTCACCGCAGAGACCACACGCCCCAATGAAGGGATCCGTGACGGCCCTGGAGCCGCAAAAGTTTTCATAGTCGTCCGGTTGCCGGCCTGGATTTGCATACTCGTATTCGGGATGTCTCCACAAGGATCCACGCTGAACGGGGTCGGAGATCCGGCCGTGAGCGTTGATCTCAACGACCGCGAAGGCCAAAGCGAGGCAAAGTGCGAAATACTTCATAATAATTGTCGTTAATTTGTCTGCTTGTCTGCGAAAAATCAACTAAATCCTGAACAAGTGAGGCAGCTTGTATTTATGCTGGACAAACCCAGCCGTGTGCAGCCGGTGGTGTGGTACTTTTTTAATAAGTGCACGCGGTGGTACTTGAAAAGTTTGATTGATAAATAGATGAGTGCATAATTGACTATGGGCGTTCTCAAGTGTGAGGAAAGAATGACATTTCAACACAACACGTTTGTCAAAATAATGTCAAAATCACCAAAGTTGTGGAATGTGTAATTATAAATAAATAAATACCAATTCATAAATATGACCACATCATCATTGAACCGATTTATTTTAGAGTAGGGTTCCACTCTGTGAAATTAATGAATTAATGCATATATGCAAAAAAATTATTTGAAAACATATACATGTTTGTATGCAAGTAATGAAGTAGAGAAACCTGCCACGATTCTAGAATGTTGCATATTCAAAAACGCTGCGACGAAGGGTCAAAGAAATGGGTGGGATCCTATGATATCGAAATTTTAAATTATTCATCAAGTTCGAATTACCTTATGCACAAATGACACTACACACGCCATAGTTGCGCTATTTTGACACTTGACCCTTCAATAACTTTCATATAATATAATAATAATAATAATAATAGCCTTTATTACCCTCATTTACTAGTACTAGGGAATGCACAAAAATGAAATTTTAGCATAGCACACTAGCCTATTTTCGTGAGCTTACAAACAGAAATAACTTACTTTAAATGATTAAATAACAATAACTAAGGGCTAAATTACTATATTTAACTTAACAATATATATGTACGTAAGATATTATCTACTCTTAGTTTGTATAAAGTTAGCTATAATCTATCAAATTTGTTAGAGCTTCAAATGACAAGCCAAAAACCGTGGATTTTGATTTCCATTCGTCATTAATTTTGCTGATTATCATATTAATAGGGGAATTTTTAAATTTTGACGACTTAATTACCGGTTGAAATAGTAAATCCTTGTTTGATCTCAATGACACACCACTGCACGAAGCACGCTGGAATTGCGGCAAAAAGTGCCTATACCTACCAAAAAACAACTTGTAAGCAAATTTATCAAGAGCCAATTCTCTCCTTTCATTTAAAGTTATCAACTCAGCTTCCTGCATGCATTCAACATAATTTAAATGATCAACTCGTTTTCGGAAAATTATACTTAAAGCTTTTTTCTGAACACTTTCAATTTTGTAAACTAATTTCTGGTTCAAGCCAGAGCCAAACACAACTGAACAATACTCAAGATTACACCGAATATATGCACCGTAAGCAATTAATAATTCTTTACTGGAGAAGCCAGCATTGAATAATTTTCTTAACTGAAATAACTTAGAGTTTGCTTTCGCAACAATGTTTTTTATATGACTATCCCAACTAAAATTTGGGCAAAAAGTCACCCCTAAAATTTTTAAGCTCTTTACAACGGGTATAGGAACTGAATCAATACAAAAGGACTTAGTAGGAAAATTAACTCTTCTTCCACCAAAATTAACTACCAATATTTCACATTTACGAGGATTGGGCGTTATTTTAACTGCCTTACACTCTTCACTCGAAATATTGAGTGCAGATTGCAATTTGGGTGCATTACCAATAACTCTTTCAGCAATAACCAAATCATCAATGTATCCAGCTATACAAAAATTGGGGTTAATATCAAGTAATTTGATTTTTAATGCATTCAGAATCGGATTAATTAAGATAATAAACAGAAGAGCAGCTAGTTTGGTACCGGCTGGTGTACCGCATGTTAATCTCTTGGGATTTGAAAACGACTTTTCAAACTTAACAATCTGCTTACGAAATTTTAAGAAGGATAATAACCATAAAATATCAATGTCGTGTACACCAAGATCAACAAGAAGTGCGGCCAACAACGAGTGGTCTACTAAATCGAATTCTTTGAGACTATCAATAGCAGCAATTAAAACTGTAGCGCCAGGAATTTCGATTGATTTTAAAATAAAATGGTTAATTTGAATTAAATAATGCGCAGTAGACGATTTTTTTAAAGCACCAAATTGGTTAACGTTGATTTTATCAAATATTTGAGAATAAATCCTGTCAAACATAAAACTCTCTGCAATTTTTGAAAATACGTCAGTTTGAGTTATCGCACGGACGTCATCAAGTGATGAACAAGTTACTTTCTTGAGTAAGGGGGTGACGAAACCGATTTTCCAACAATCAGGGACAGTAAAAGTTGCAAAAGATTCATTGAGGATAATGGCTATTAAAGGGCCAAGAAATTCGAAGCGTACTTTATAAGCTCAGTAGGGACTAAATTCGGACAGTTGGACTTTTTCTTATTTAATTTTCTAATTACTCTCGCTACCTCATGAGCACTGACTTTAATAGGGGAAGAGTCTAGAGGGAGTGGACACAGCGAAATAGATTCACATTCATCAAAAGTGTTACAAATTAGTGAGAAATGTGAATTTACAACATCGGCTAGCTCTTTATCAGTTAGCTGACTAAATTTCAGATCTATTAATTTAATTTTGTCGATGGCAGACACGGGATTTAGACCACAAACTTTACGAATTAAATGATACCATTCGGATGAATTCATACCAGGTATCTTATCTTTGAATTTTTTACGCACTTCAGACTGAGCAAAGAAAATTTGCGTTTTAATTTCGCTTTGTAACTCGAAAACTAGCTTGACATTATTACTCTTTTTTGCTTTGCGCTTAGCTTTGAATAACCTTTTCAATGTAATATTCATCCAAATGGGTTCACCATCGTTTATAACCTTGTCATAAGGACACGATACTTTAGTTTGTATTGAGAGTAATAAAGAATTTAACTCATTGACTTTGGTATTGATTGGTAACGATTCAAATTTTTGGATATCAATATCTAAATTATTTAATTCATCGACAAAGGGAATAGCTAATTGATTTAGTTGGGGTTTACATTTAATGATTTTTAAAGGCTTACGTAATTCAAACCATGGACAAGGTGAAAAGGAGATACAAGCATGTACTCTATTTCTTGCCGTTCCTTTAACAGGGGGCAGTGGAACAATATGATCTTAAAATTTTAGAAAATTGGTGGCGTTCAATGGTATGCTGCATGACCCATTTGATACTGGTTCTAAATCATAATGAGGTAAAAAAAAAAGTTCATAAAGGTTTACATTTATCGCCCGTATCACAGTGCTTAACTTTGGTTTCTCTTACACCAAAAACGACATGTTTCCAGCATAAATAGTTGTTTCAACATTTTCGCGTAATATATAAACCCTGCCAACTACGTCGCACTTTTGATTGATTGATTGCTCATTCCTTATCAAATTAATTAATTAATCAAAACGGGACTTGCTACGTGCGGAATTTATTGATCACGTGAAAATCACGCCAAATCGAAAGTGTCATATCACTCAAGCATATTTATAAACTTACGATGTGGAATCACTTATGTTCACTCAACTTGAACTTGACTCGCTTATAAAAGCACAACAAAAACGAGGAGCTTATCATTTGTTGTCAGGAATCCTTGTCAGCAACACGAGCAATAAATCTACACGGTAACCATGTCCCTTGCAACTTTTGTCGTTCTTGCCTGCGTTCTTGCGCTCGGCAATGCGCAAGTTCTTTCCCCCGCCGCCCCACTTTTTAGCGGAAGGAGGGCCGCCTCACCCAAAGCCCTCAGTGGCATCACGGACTGCGGTAAGAAATGCGTAGAAATTTTGTCGTCAAATTTGGCAATTTTTTGCCTCTTGAAATGCAACATTTTTTCTGCGTACAGTATTAGAAATCTGGTATGGTTACTTATATCGGTATTGATTCTTCGGTATTAAAGTTACTACCGATTGGTATTACCGGTCTGTAAAAATTTGCGACCGATATGATAAAACTTTAATACAGAGCTATTACTATACAGCATTACTTATCAATACTACTTTGGTAGAGTCATTTGTCAATGAATACCGCTTGGTATTATTTTTATACCGGATTTCTAAGGGTGTATATGAAGTCGATTTTTGTTGGAAAATGTTTAAAATTTTGTGCCCTAATTTAATTTATTACATATTTTTTTTACCAGGTATTGGTGAACTTGTCGACGTTCGTCTTTCTGGATGTACCCAAGCCCCATGCACCCTCACCGCTGGCCAGTCGTACCAACTTCAGGGTGACTTCCGTTCCCGTAAGTCAACAAAAAAATTTTTAACTTATGCAAATTGATAAGCCCATGTTTTGGTTAACCAATCCCTATTCGGCATCTAACTTAATATTTATGTTGTTTTTTTAGGTGATCAACACTGGATCCTCCGCTACGCCATGATTGTCCACCAGGAGAACCAGTTGACCACGATCTTCCCGGAAAACGCAGTTCCCGACAGTGTCGTGACACCTGGACAGCTGTACACTTTCTCGCATGACTTCATTTTCAACCCCGCCTTCCGAGGGGTAAGGATTAAAATTAAATTTTGTTTTTGTATGGCAATTAGCCTAATGGTTTTGGTATTTATTACAAATTTTCAGAAAAGCTACATCAGGCTTGAACTTCATGAGAACTGGAAACAAGAGTTCTGTCTCATCATCCCGGTCAATGTTGTGTAGAAGGAAATACTTACTTTTAATTGGAACAATAAACAATTTTAATTTCTTTGAGTATCGCAAAATGTGGTGATTTCATGAATTTTGTAATGGCATATTGAGGATATTCATGATTCCTTCGTATCATAAAACAGATTACGAAATTCTGTGATCAAAAGCGTCATAAGATTTTGTCATCAAAAGTCGCGTAACTGACGATTTTTGCGTAGGTTGTCCCCTCCTTTTCTCTTCGCAAACTATTTTCCGATACTAAAGATAAGAAGACAATTGTGAATATACCCTGATTGTTAGCATTTATGCACACATTTTACCACTTGAGGTTGTCATTTGGTTATGAGGTTGATGGGAATATGTGAGACTCAACAGTGTTTAGAAACACGCACATTTTCATCACTTTATTTTTGCATACGGTCATAAACCCTTTTACATGAAATATATTTAATACAATTTTAGCTAAATTTATCTCATTTTTAGCCCAAGCAAGGGCTTACCTATGTATGCATCATTGTTATCCTGCCTCTGTCTCTCCGTCTTGCGCTTAACTTATCCCTTTGAGTTGAAACTATATTAAATATTCACATGTGTATGTATATAGTGCAAGAAACTATGAAAAATATGGAAACACATTTGGTCAGAATTTGGCGAAATTTCCATAAAAAACAATATTTTCGGTTTGTGTTTTTAGAACAGCTTCACAAATTAAGTGTTCACGTCTATTAAAACCTACCGCTTATATTAGCATCATAGACACCGTCGTCCTCTTCATCCACAACTTTAGCCTCTGCCCCCACAAATTTCTCCAATTTTGGAAATAATTTACAAATCCCATCCCTCCACTCTTTCCTCTCTGTTCGAGAAACGTAGGGATTCACGAGCTCCAGTTTGGTCACGGACACGTTACGATAACCTTCCCCTAGTGGTATAAATATGTCTCCTATCGCCGCCACAATTTGAGTATTTGCCTCACTCACAAATGTGACTTTGACTCTAAGTTTCTTCAAATTAGGGAAAAGTTCGGAAACATTGATCTCCGGAAATTCCCATCTATCTACCTCATCAATTTCCACTTTTCCCATGATGAATTCCACCTCTAACTCGGTGAGATTTTCCATCCTTGGAAAATTCAATCCGACAAATTCTTCCTCCCGAAGCAGATTAATTGGAAGGCTGAACGTCTTGAGAAAGTTGGAATGACTTCGCAGGACGGCACCAATTTCATCCCTGGAAACCTGTGTCCAACGGAAGCTGTCATAAAATCCTAATCCTTCCAACCCTCGTGATCCCCATTGGTTAATTAATATCTCCACATTTGTGTAGAGAAGTCGCAAGCGTTTCATGTATCTGTGAATCCCTGGACGAAAGGGTGGCTCCCAGTGACTTAGGCTCGAGACAACCATATCTGTAAAAAAAATATTTTGTAATCCTTATATAAAATTATCTACCTATCTACATGCGTACACTTTTTATTGGTACTCTGTTTTTGTTACAAATAATAATCTTTATAGATCCCAATAATATACTGTACACACATTAAATACATACCACTTATTTATATTACCTGTCATCCTCCTTTGAATGCCATCCTTCCTAAGGACCGAGTAGGGTGGTAACTCAATATCCTCCAGGGCCGGGAAGACGGTAGAATTTAGCAAAAAGTAGTCAATAAACTCACTTGTTGACCAGGCAACGTCAGATTTGTAGTAAATCCTTAACTTTTTCAAGTTTGGGACGACGATTCCCTTAGAATCGTGATACCAATCCATACTCCGATTGTCCCTTCTATCCAAATAGAGGTGCAGTTCTTCCAGATTTGTTAACGTTTTTAGGACAAGTCCGAACTGGGTGAGCTCGTCTTTTGACCCATAGTTCATGTAGGCGTCCAACCATTTCATTTGAGGACCAAACTTGGTGAAAAATTTGGTCAGTTGTTTGCCCTGGTTAACGCTGGATAGGTTGGTATCGGGGGAGAAGCGGAATTTTGCATGGACATCGGTCGACTGGGGGTGGGGTGAAGAATAGGTGAAATATTCTGAGAGGGATGTCCAATCTGGGATGGTGACCACCGTTTTGAAATCTTTAAACCGATTGAGGCAATAATAGTACCAGGCGCGGTTGAGGGTGAGGCAGGTCCGAGCATCGTGGTAGCCAAGATTTTGATAAATTGTGGAAATTATCTAATTTTAGGGATGAAAAATGTTTCTAAAAATTTATAATTGTAATGGTGAGAAAGTCATTTCTCTTGCTAATTACTTGAGATAAATAAGTATGTATGTATACATTAAAATTGTTTTTCGAAATAAATATAAGAAACTTTTCATGGAAAACATTCAAATGCCATGGCCAAAATCACTGAAAAAAATGACAGGCATTGTGGAAATTTAGAAATAAAAAAGGTATTTCTCCCTAGTGTGAAATTTGAAATTTCTGAAGGGAAATGAGTGTTCATTAAATACAAGCACATGTCAATGTTTCTCAGTACAGTATGTATGTAAGTAGCGACTGCAAGTCAACTTAAACTACATGTTTCAAAATTTATGAAAATCCGATATGTTTAAGATATGTAATTTAATTGACAACTTTCAATAGGCAATTATCGATTTTAGCGTAACCCAACGTATTTGTAATTGACTGCAACGTTACGTTAAAATCATTAACTGCCTAACCATGGCGACCTACTTACATATGTACATATATAATTTTACCCCAATCAAAATAAAAAAATACTGTTTATTCATTGAACTCACGATAGGATTGGAAAATATTTATACGCTTAATTTGTCATCCAAAAGGAGTGAGGCACTAAACTTCGGAGTCTCCATATTTTAAAAAATCTGGAAACGTTTAACTTATTAATTTCGCTATATTTGTTTGAAATTAGATATTTTAGTGAATCCGTACTTGTCACAAATGGGCCAGTCTCCCTGTAGTATGTAAGAATTTGCAGTAGGAAATACTTTGTAACTAAGATTTCAAGACGGGATTCAGCAACTATGCACTTTTCTTATCATAATAAATACACTACGCGAATACGTTTATGCAATTTAATAATGAACCGCATTCTGAAGTACTTTCGATGGCACATTAAATTTAACCTGTACTTTATGTATGCAAGGCTCTCACATACATACATGCATAAATACATACCGTAAAGCCTCTATTTATAGCCCTATTCTAATTATAGCCGGTCTCCAAATATAGCCGGGTCTAGAGACCAAGATTTCAAAATTTTAGCCGGGTCTCTAATTTTAGCCTGTCTTATCCGCTGTGCCCCCGTTCACAGCCCACTCGAGAAAAATGTTGCACATTATGCTAATCAACGAATAAGTTGAACTACTAATTTTTACCGATTAATTTCAAGTTTATAATGGATACAATCATGACAGAAAATTTAAAAAACCTGCTAAACCTCGTTAAAAAGTTAGATTTAAAGTGAATGGCTTACTGATGGCATATCTTGCTCAATAAGAAAACTCAAATTGAGTCAGCCTGATCTTGCAGCATCTAAAATTTTGGGCGGAACGAAATTTAGCCGGGTCTCTAATTATAGCCGGTCTCTAATTGTAGCCGGGTCCATGACCCTCTGTTTTGGAATTTAGCCCCGGCTATAAATAGAGTATTTACGGTACATAAGTTTGCAAAACTGCATGCATACAGTAATTCATAGTATGTTGAAGCCATTCATAAATTATGAAACCAATTTTGAAATATGAGATGAAAGGTTTGGAAAGTTATTTGGCTATGATACATAGATAGAAAGGGGTGTGAGAGATGGTCTATAAAATGAGTATTTTGCTTCACAAAGTTTATGAACGGTCCATGAAAATTATTATTGAGAAATTAAGTTTATATTCATATTCGTTTAGTCATCAGAAAATGTCGTAAATCGCAGCATACATTCATATATGATATATATTGTCTGACAAATTTATCAGTTTCCCTTATGTCTGGGAAAGCTTGTGGAATCGTGCACACTAGACATGTTAACTATGTGCATTTTTATGCACGACAAAATTATGCATTTTATCAACCGCTTCCAGTTCAGACAGAGTCAAACTGCTGGCGAAATAGTTTCTTTGGCCGTTTGACCCCTTAATGGTGGGAATGAGAACAACCGCGGTTCAGCGAATATTATAATGATAAGTTGGACAATGTAAATTATTTTTAAGAACACCATTTCTGATACATACATGTCTAATAGCTAAGCTAAGGAGGAAATCTTCACTACCTGCCACTCTCAGATACTGATGTCCTTTTGATAAGCATGTTGTATTTAGTATGCGATGAGTCAACAAGAACCCCGAATTTAATATTTGGATTACACGGAGTTTAGTGGAAAAATCGAAGAAAAAGTTTTGTTTTATTTTGTCAATATTTCGAATGCAATCTGCCATTCATTATCAAGACATTTTACAAGAAGGGAAATTTTTACAAGATTTAGTGGTTGAAAAAATTTTTTTGTGTAAATTCATAAAACTAGTTGTCATGTTTGTGGCGTTGGATACTAGGGTCACATTTTGAAGTGATAAAAATGTAAAGGGACCCAACTTGATGGACTGAGGGAAAACCTTGCCATAAAGAAAAGAAGGAAAACCCCGAAATAAAGAAAGAAAGAAAGAACCCCGAAATAGCTTGAAGCCATGGCTTCATTTGTGTCTGTCACACCCACTCAAAGGGGCAAAAAATGACATATTTGTTCCTTACTAATTCATTCATTCAATCATTTTCCATCAATGGATAAATGCGAACAGGTATGTATGTACATATGTACATATTCTTACACATATTGCAGGCTAGCAAATAAAATTACCTATTCATACCGATGAAATTGTACAGAACAATTGAATTACCTAAATAAATAACGAACTTAGAACTTTGAATAACAAATAAACGCCATGCAATCAAGTTCACATTGAACTTAACATGTTCATATTCCCTTAATAATAAATGTATTCGCAGCAGCATTTAATATTTCATTTATGATTTTGTTCATGATTTTGTGTGTATGAATTGTTCCATGATTTTGTGTGTGTGATTTTAATCTTTTATGTATGAATGTATTTGTATGAAAATTGGGCATTAGTAGTAAGTATGTTAATTTATCGATAACAAAGTCTTTCCAAGTTCAAGAAAACTGTGTACGTGTTCGTTTTCCCATTGGCTAAAATAACGAGCAATGTGAGTAGTCAGTGGGCTGAAGCTATAGTGAAGAAGTGAAGTGATTTTTGGGATCGATTGTTCTGCCCAAGTCAGTCTTTTTTGGAGAGTCGGAAGTCTTGGTATAGTTTTTAAGTCGCTTTCCGAACCAATAATTTAAAGACTCCAGTGACATTAGCAATAGGAATTTTATGAATTGATTTGTCATTGTAATTGAATTGATACCGAAATTAAACCCTGTCAGCAATAAACTACTACTAATTGGCCAGAATCCATGAATTGAAATAGCATCTCATTGTGCTGAAGAGGATTTCATAGTGGGGGGCAGATTTGGTAGAGTTAGGATCGAGGGATAAATAGTGGGTGTAGTTGGTTCCTGAGTAGGCACACACTAATGTAGATATCTGCTACAATAAAGTTTTAGCATTTTGAATCATAACAAAATTTTAATTAGCTTCTAACAATTTTGCAACAAGTTCGCATCAATATTTATCGAACGATAACAAATAATTGTGTTTTATGCACGCGCTAGCAAAGTACCTGGGTGAAAGTCAGGTATGCATTTTAATTAACGTCACGTCGCAAATAACATAAACACTTATTGAGTGTCTCAATTTGAGACAAGGTATACATACATCAGCGCAAATTGTATATATTTAATTAAGACCTTCGACATTACCCGAAGTCGTCCTGGGTGTTATATTTAAAGATAATGTAATTAAATCAACAATTCCTCTTTTTATTTCTTCGACTTTTAGTACATGTCACGCTCGCTCGGTTTACCTTTTCTGACGTTGAGAAATTGGTAACATTTCAAAGAAAAGTGTTATAATTTCAAAATATTCTAATCTGCATTATTCACAAAATGGATACAAAATTTTGTGGCCTTGCCAGTCTTCTTATACGCTACCTGAAAGCTGGCGACATCTTCAGGTGCATGTACACTACGTGGGATGGAAGCACGAATCGCGTCATCTTGAAAACAACGAAGGCCCAAAATTACGTTAGGTTCACTCTAATCTGCCACATTTTCTACCTTCTGGCCCAGATCGTGTCCACTATCAAGCATTCAATGACAGTAGCAGATACCGTCGAAGCGGTAGTTTTGGTTAATGTATGTTTGGTTTGTTTCTGCTGCAGATTTGAATTTACCGCGGATCCACTTACAGGTCAACTTCTCGACTATTTTATCCATTGGCCAGGTAATTACATGAAGGTATTCATTACAAGTTGACAAATTCGTTCCACAGCATAATTTTGAAAAATTTTTGACGAACTATGTATGTATGTACATAAGTACTAGCCCTGGAGATGGGCAAGTTGGTAAATGATTTTTCAGGCCAAATTTTTTTGCGAACTTGATAACTTCATGCGAGCTCATATTGAATACCCTTATTATTTCCTTGTAAATGTGATAATTTTTTTAATGCACTAATTTACATATTTATGTACGTACAGAAATGCAGAAACGACCCGGTCAAAAAATGGACATCAGTGTAATTTGTGTCCGATACATTCTAAGCTCGACGCAAGTATTCATTGTTCTCTGGGCAACCTTAACCGCTACCTTAAATATAATTCTTCCCTGTAAACCACCCTGTATCTCGTCCCATTTTTGCCAGAACGGAATGCCATTCATTAAACTGCAGAGTCGTCTCGTATTTTTCGCTGTCGATTACATCAATTGCATTTGGTACCTTCTCGGTGGTACGTATTACGGTGGGATCATCCTCTGTTGCTGCATTTCCTATCAATTCGTGAGATACAAGGACTTGACAAAAATTTCAGGCAAAAGTTCTCTTAAAATTGGGGCATATCGAGAACTGCAAATTGAGAATAAGATCATAAATTCCGTGATAAGAGGCAGGATCTTTTTGGCATTTGCTTATCTGGAACCTTTAGCGGAAATATTATTCGCACTTGTTGTCATGATTTTCTACCATTCTAATGGACACATTCTTAGATTAGTCGCATTTTTGGTCGGGTATCCAACCGTGATCTTGGTATGCTTGATGATTTTTACGATTGCTGGGAAATTGAATAAGGATAGCATAAATTGGGTGGAAAGGTGCACAGCAAGGTCACCCTGGGAGAGGAGGGTCGTTCAATCGCTGGCGCCCCTGAGGGTAGAATTTGGCAATAATTTTGTCGAAAGTCTCACTCCACTCATCGTGCAGGAATTTTGCATTCGCCAGGTGGCATCTACACTTATTTTGATGAGGTAATTCTCAGGCGACATTAAGAAAGTCCTGATAACAAACGCAAGATCTCCGTAGGAATACATATGTATCAATCAGGCATTGATGCTGTATAATAGTAAATCAATGAGGGTATTCGTTATTTCTTCGTATCCGTAGTATCGTAAAATAGTTTACGAAGATAAAACAAGGGGTCAGCTTTCGTAAAAATCGTAAGCGTAGTAACGCGATTTTCGATGAGAAAATCTTACGACGCTTACAAAATCTCGTAAGCGTCGTAAGTTATTTTACGATACGAAGAATACTAAGGATACGAAGAAATAATGAATACCCTCATTGTATTTATAAGCATGCAGCGCCTTCTTATGTACATGTTGTAGGCAACAACAAATTTACGAGAAATTATTCAAGCACAACTTCTTACATAAATCTATATATCTGAAATTTAAAATCTAAAAGTTATGCAAACTTTATTATTTTCAAACTCTAAATGTTCCATTAATACTTTTAATACGCTACGGTTAAAACCCATCATATCAGAGTATACATATGTATGTACCTATGTTAGTTTGATTATATATTAAAAACTCACGATTAGAGTGAGAACAAATTTCAATTAATTTTTCACCATCTCATGAAAACTATATCTATTTATGTACAATTTAAGTCCTCAATGATTAATTAATGCGAATTTGTATTAAGTATTGACATAATTACATACATATTTCAACGTGCACTCTAAATATGTAAGTGTATAGAAAAGTTTAAGCCACTTCAAAGCTACTTCTGATCGAATCTTTCAGTCAATTTGAATTTCAGAAAAGTGTTTATTCTTACTCCTCGATGTATTACATTGGATTGACATTGTTTCAACAAATTGTTCAGTGTATGTACGTAATTGCAAATTCTAATAAATAATTAAAACGTTTTTAATATTTACCACGACTCGTTCTACGTAATTCAATTAACAACTCTGCAATACTCTTGCGTTTGTCAAGGTCAACAAAGACAGTGATCGAATTTGATGGTAATTATGCTCAACTTTGGGGCCGAATAAAATGCTATCGTAATTGCGCCGGTTTTTGGAGCCTATTTTTATTTAATTGCAAATGTGTTGAAGAGTGGGAAGAGACAAAAATTAAAAAACCGGCGCAATTACGATACCATGATTTTTGACCACAACCGCACATACTTTTGCATGCATTTCTCATATTCAATATTTTTTTTACTGATTTCATGTACGTTTTGTTGCTAATGGCTGCATATATTTGTGTTGAGTTTTTACTTTGCAAAAAAAACAGAGTTAAAAACATCATTCTTGTGCACATCGCCTTACCGCATCACATCACGAAGTGCTTCAAAATGCCCAATATAAAGTGTTTCATGAAAAATTGTAATAGTCACATTACCACCACTCAGAAAAGGAGTCGATTAGGGCAAAATTCTTTGTGGCCACTTTATCAGAATTACGTGGATGGAAAGTCAAACGACAGTGATAAAAATGAGGTCATTTGCCAAGGATGCTACATGAAGGTAAGTTTCTATTCGTATAAATTGGCATTTATTTAATAAGTAATTATCATTTTAGATTCGAGGTCAACTAAAAGCTCCTGGTTTAAAGAATTTCGTCCGGAGAACACCAATTACTCCAATTCTCACACCAACTTTTCTTGAGCAGACGAGGGCAAAACGAAGGGCAAATCTGACCACAGAAGACGAAAACGCGGAGGAAGATGGTGCTCGTGACGGTGATGAAGATGAATCTCGTCGAGGAGATGAAGGCGAATCTTGTTGCGGTGAGGAAGACACTACTCGCGGCGCTAAAGAAAATAATTCTCCTGGCGGTGAGGAGGAAGATCATCGTGGCGGTGAAGAGGATTTTCTTGGTGGTGACGACGACTATTCTCTCGGCGGCGACGACGATGCTCAACAAGACATCGACCGGTTTGAGTATGGACTATTAGACATGGAGTTAGACGACTTCCGGTTAAATAGTGAGGGCACTTCGTTCACTCAACACGAATACAATAACAATACTAATAACAATAACCTTCTCATCTACCAGGTGGACAAGATGACTTCTCAATGCCTATTTCAATAAGTAGCAGAAGTGAAGTCGAGTCAGAATGGAGCACTCAGGGAACAACGATCACGATGACCACTGCAGGAACACAGTCTCAAGTGTCAATCCTGTCTTCTCTTGCCCGAGACTCTCAAGTATCAACGTCCAGCTCTAAATCAAGTAAATCACGGCGTCTACCAAAGATCGACTCTGTTGAATCTACGCAGAAACGGTGTTTCATATGTCATGACCCCAACGGCAGAAAAAGAATTCCAAAGTGCGCAATTACTCAAGTTTGGACAGACAAGGAAATCTATATCCCCCACGACAATCGTTGCTGCGCTGTGCACCTTGAGAGACAACTTTTCACAGATGAGGCGATGGAATTGATCATTCCAACTAAACATGGTGTCTTAATGTCGGATGAAGAGCTAGCACGGTGGATTCTGGATCTTACCAGCAACAAAAACAGGATAGGTGCCAGAAGACGTCATTACAACTTTGACGATCAAACTGATGTGCAGAAAGACGACTACCAAAACCTTGTCGGATTCTCAAAAATCCAATTCAACTCGCTGCTGACAGAAATATCAGATCATGTACACAACAGTGTCAACAGAAATGTCCGAAATGCGTTGGCCATCTTCCTTATGCTGCTTCGACACAATTTGTCTCAGGTATTAATATATAACATTCATTCTTACCGCAATATTCACTAGAATTAGTACTAAATGTTGATATACCCTTGTATGCAGAAAGTCCTGAGCAGTCTTTTTGGAATTCCCAATCAGTCATGTGTGAGTGAGACCATTGAAGCAGTTGCAACAGCTCTGGACAACCATTTCGTTAAGAAGTACCTGGGATTTGAACACTTATCTCGTGAAGCAGCACTTCGTGACCACTCGCGACCAATATATTCTAAATTATTCAAAGAAGAGGACCCCACCAAGCTGTTTCTCATCATGGATGGAACCTACATTTACATTGAGAAACCAGCCGATTTTCAACTACAGAAACTCACTTATTCTGGCCAGAAGAAGCGCAACTTGATTAAACCATTCATGATAGTTCTTCCGTCGGGGTATATCTTGACTGCGTGTGGTCCTTATTATGCTAATGGTAAGTGTATTTTAGTAGCAAATCAAAAAAATAGAACAAAACGCATAATCTATTTCAAGTTACATATTTGCCAAATAATCCGAAATTATTAATTGCAGGTGCTAATAATGATGCTGGGATCCTAAAGTCCATCCTGTCAGAGCTGCCACCTGATTCTCCGTACTTGAAACCCGGTGATCACCACATTCTGGACAGGGGATTCAGAGACGTGATTCAGACTCTGCTTCGCCTTGGACACCTGACACATATGCCGGAGCTACTAGACACCGATGACAAACAATTCACCACCTCGCAAGGAAATGAGTCAAGACGGGTCACGTTGGTTAGGTGGTTAGTGGAGGCAGTAAATGGAAGAATCAAGAAAAAGTTCAAATTATTTCGAGAGACAGTTCCAGGAGGTAAGTATACGTATAATTCATATGTACTTATGTCAATATGATGGAATGATGATGCAAGTTTTAAAGTTATTACACTGTGCGATTAATTACAGGATACCTTGAGAAGCTGCCCATGTTGTTCAGAATTGGCTGCGCCCTCATTAATTGTTTCTACCCTCCTCTGTCCACCCACTCGCCCAAACATGATAAAATAGCCGAAAGAGCACTGGAACTCGTCGACCAGGAGAATGCTCTACAAAAACGAGTGGAGGACGAAAAAATGGATCGCCGGACCAAGCAGTGGAAGACAGCCTCGTTGGAAGAATTTAAAAAATTTCCCAAGCTTTCTGTTGAAGACTTAGAAGACATTACACTTGGAGTCTATCAAATTGGATTAGCCAAGCGTTATGCTCATTTGCACATGTCCAACTCTGAAAAGTTTGAAATTAAACTGAATTCCGAGTTTACCAACATTGTCCGAGCCAAGATAGAATCAAGATTTACAGCAAATAAAGCCCACGACCTATGGATCGAATATTCTTTAGAAGTTCAAGGTGCTGACGCCATAAAAGGTTTTTACTGCAAATGTAAACAAGGCGCTCGGACTATGGGTTGCTGTGCACATATTTGCACGGTAAGCTAAAACTATTCTATATAAAAAAACTCAACTTTATAAAATATAAATAAATGCTATTTTTTATTGTATTATTAAAGGTGTTGTGGTATTTGGGTTATCAAAGGTACCAAAACCCAACAATACTTAAAGTTCGGAAAAGAAAACTGGAAATTATCAATGCTGGAGAATCTTAATGGGAGGAGGATTACGATTAAGACAGTCAGGTTATGCATATACATTTCTTCACATCTGGTAATGATTCACAATTTTAGAACATTTACAAAGTACGGAATAATTTGGGAAGGCACATGGGTACTACGATTGATTTCGTAGTTAGCAATCCCAACCGTACTTGTAAATGCATGCTAGGCGATTAAAATTAATATTAATATTGCATATTATTTTTTCAGGTTTCAAGGTTCAACAGTTACAATGTTCCTGTGATTTATGCATTTTCGTGAATATATGTATACCAGTTACTTTGTTATATGTACAAATTATATTGTATAAAATTATAAACACGATGTTAAAAATTCCAAAAATAGTTACAAATTAAATTAACATCGACTTTGTCCAGTATCTCACTTCCAATAGCTGCAAATATGTACTTATTACTCTCTCACCTAATATTCCCGACTTGCATATTTTGTTACCACACAACCAAAAAAAATAATTAATATCTTATCGAATGGGGGGCCCATCATTTTTCATGGTAATCAATGAAAAGTAATTTAAAGGGGCCCACGGTTGCCATCAAGTTCGATCACTGTCTTTCAGTTCAGACATACATACGTTCATAGGTATGTCCAGAGGAAACATGTTTCGTACATAGTTTTCGAGATATGGTTATTGTAAGGAGCATTATAATTTTGACTTGAAGCCCCAGTAATGATTTTAAATACCTGCATTGATTACTAATCTTCTAAATGTGCATCATACACACCGTCATTTCCTTGATCGACAACTTTAACTTCTGTTTCCACAAATTTCTCTAACTTTTTAAAAAGTTTACAAATTCCATCCCTCCAATCTTTCCTCTCTCTACGAGAAACGTATGGATTCACAAGCTCCAGTTGGATCACTGACCTGTTACAATAATCTGCCGATTCTGCCCCCCGTGGTATAAACATGTGCCCGATGGCCACTAATTTGCCTCACCCACAAAGGTCACCTTGACTTTTAGTTGCTTTAAATTGGGGAAATGTTGAGAAACATCAATCTTTGTAAATTTCCATCTGTCCACTTCGCCAATCTCTACTTTTCCCATGATGAATTCCACCTCTAACTTGGTGAGACTTCCTATCCTTGGAAGATACAACCCGACAAATTTTTTCTCCCGAAGCAGATTAATTGGAAGGCTGAACGCCTTGAGATACGTGAAGTGGAAGTCTATAAGAGCGGCGATTTTATCTCTGGTTACCTCTGTCCAGCGGAAAGTGTCGTAAAATCCTAACCTTCGGATCCTTCTGGGTCCCCAATTGTCCACAATCGACGCCATACATACTTGCGTACACAAGTCTTATGTTTGTTAGAGATATCACAGGTTGTGGAAAACAAATCAACGCATGAGGATGATGTCTGAAAAGAAAAAAAAACAAAAAGGTTAACATGTAGCTGCACTTTGTAGCTACACTTTGTAGCTGCGTACATATAAAGTCGAATATGATAAACAAGTCTATAAACTTGTTTATCACTGGTTTTTTGCACTGGCATCGAAATTTGACGTTATAACGTCAAATTTCGATGCCAGTGCAAAAAGCCGTCAAATTTTTAAACCAGTAGTGCACTTTCTGACCATTAAAAATCCTATGCTGGGATATGCTATTAGACATTAACTTAGAACTCATCTTCAGAAATATCGCAACAGTTCCAAACCCAAACCATAATAAAATCAACTATCTACATGCATTATATGCAACTTTGTAAATATGTACCATCGTCCATATAACGGTTCAATTTTAACATCAGATTCATTCACAGTTGATCCATATGTTTGGTGGCTGATTAATTTTTCAACAAAAAAAGCATTTTACCGAGTTATGCAGGCAATAATACTTGTCCTCAATGTGTAGAGTAGCGGAAAATATTGCATGTTCATGTATGTATGTATAATACACATGTAGATACATATTTTACCTGTTAGCCTCCTTTGACTCCCATCCTGCCTTCGTACCGAGAATGGTGGCAATTCGATTGTTTCCAGAGCTGGAAAAAAATTCCTACTCAGCAGAAAGTGTTCCACAATGTCAGTCGTTTCCCAGGGAAAGTCAGATTTATAATGAAGTATTAACTTTCGCAATTTTTTCAAGGCGATTCCGTCAGAATTCAAATTTCTGTCGTTGTCTTTTTTATTCAAATGGAGGCGCAGTTCTTCCAGTTTGGTTAATTTCTTGAGGATAAATGCGAACTGGGCTAGCTCGAAGCGAGTCCTATAGTTAACGAAGGCATCCAACGATTTCATTTGGGGGCCAAAGTTGGTGAAAAATCGTTTCACAAGGTTACTCTGAGATAGGTTGAGATTCGCGGAGAATCTGAACGCCACGTGGACATTGTCTGACTGAGGTTGAGATGCGAAATAGGTCAAATATTCTGTAAGGGATGCCCCATCTTGGATGGAGACCACCCTTTTGAAATTATTGAATTGGATGAGACAAGTCGAGTACCAGACGCGGTTAAGGGCGAGGCAGGTCTGAGCATCGTGGTAGCCAAGGTGACCATAAATCGTGGAGATTATCTGTTTTTGGGATCATATTAAAATATATTCTTTTAAACTTATGCATAATCGCGTTTTTGTATTAGTTTATTAGAGGAGTGTAGAAAGTAATTTTGGACAAAAAAAATTTTGGCTTTATACCTTATTCCAAAAATTTTGAGAAAATTTTAACGTAATAGAAAAAGTGAACAAGTATGTACCACTTGCAATATTAATGCACAAATACCCAATTATTTAATGAACTTACAAGATCATTGGAGAAAACTTTGTCGCTTAGTTGGTCCGCAGCAGAGAGTGAATTTCCAGTCCTATGATTCGCCATATTTCAAAAACTCTGTAAATAGTCGATTAAATTACTTGTTAATTTTATGTACACTAAGTATGTATGTAATTTATAGCACAGAATTTTCTTAGTCCGGACTTGTCACAAGTGCTTTAAATATGTGTAGTAAGAATTTGCAAATCGAAACAATGTTGAGAGATTTGCAGTGTTGGCTCGGCGAAAATTTCAGACGAAATTGAGGAAAATGTACATACTGCACACCGATGCACATACATATGTATGCATACAAAACAAGCCGACACAACGAGAATAACTTTTACCAATTTAATATAGAAGGAATAAATGTCATTCTTATTATGTACGTCTGCCGCATTTATGCGACAGACGGGTTTAAACGTCGTTGAAAAGTAATTGGTTTAAATTGGAAATGCGAATACATGAAGTTTATTTATGTATGTATGAGGTTTATTTGTCGAGCACCTGAATATTTACATTTTAATACGCATGGTCACAATAATAAAGACTGTAGAATATTTCATCATACTTAAATGTTTATGAGATATCTATGTACATCATAATTCAATTTCTTTCATTTTAAGCTCTATCATTGCCCCATGTTCCTCTTTACCCCCCACATATCCCTCTACTCGTGCCCCTCTAATAATCCAGTACATCGCCCCAAAAGATATCCAACATATCAACAGACTCCCATAATTTGTATACATCAAGACGTACGGATTTTGCTCAATCCACGTCCCAATAATTACTGGATATATGGCAGAAATTAGCCCACTGCTTGAAATTATAACTGCCCCGATCACATCCGTCACGTGTAAATGTTTCTCCAAAAATCCATAAAAACATGGAAACACGGCGGAAAATCCCACCCCGAGGAGGACCGCGCCACTCCATAAGATTTCTAGTGAAGTACCCCCCACAAAATGTAAGGCTATATTTCCCACCAGGATTACCACAAAATTCCCCACGATAATAATTTCTGGTCGAATCTTGAGTACTAGAAATATCCCGACGGCGCGTCCCGACATAAACGCGGCGGAGAGTCCGGTCAGAATTTTGGCTCCATCGGATGGCGCAAGTTTCAGGGGGATGAAGTGCGTGAAAGTGGGGAGGAATTGTACCGTGGTGATCTCCATTCCTACGTATGTCCCCACAATCAGGCAGGCTAACATGATCAATTGTATCTTGTAGGAAGTATTTGGACTCTTTTTTTCAATGTGGTTTGGTGGATTGGTCTGAAATTTGCATAGATACTTTTACACATTAGAAATTTTAGTCGGGCATAATGAGAGTTTTTGGGTCTATGATTCATTTCGAGAGCACAAAATAATTTTGAACAATTTCCCAAAGTAAATACATACTAGCACTAGAGATGCACAAGTTCGCAAATAAATTTTCAGGCTATACTTTTTTGTGACCTTTATTTTTTGCAAAGTTTTTTTTGCGAACTTTGCTGACGCGAACTCGTAATGAATACCCCCAACAGTACTACATACCGTTGTAATCTTTGGGCATTAATTATGTTAGCAGAAAAGTTAACATATTACCTGATTTCCAATCCTACAAGGACCAAAATTTCTTAGACAAGTCACTCCCAAGATGGCTACACCTCCGAGAATACAGCTGCTTCCAACAATCAAGAACGGGATCCAAATCTCGGACGTCCCAGGGTCCATGTTATCATTCGTGGTCGAATTAGTAAAATCAGTCAATGTCTGATCGACCTCCCTTTTTGCGAGAAATGGCCTGATTATCAACGGGGATACAAAAGTACCCAGTGCGAAGCTAAAGTGTTGAACTTGAATGTACGGCGCAGCTTCGCCCGACCAAAGATCAATCAGCCACACGATATGGGCCGTGTCGAACCCGCCCGACGAAAATCCTACAATGACCGCTATGCCGAAATACACCACGAGAGATGGCGCCAGGGGATAGCTCGCAATTCCAACCCCCATGATGGCAAGGAATAATCCACACAGGACGGAACGAGACAGGTAGCGAAAAATTATGCCGGCTAAAAAAACAAAAAAATAAATACATGTAGCGTACTCACGTCAACCTTCGCATATCTGGCAAGTTGAACATAGCAACATAACTTGCGAAGGTTGTTAAATTTTGTGAGACACCGCAAAATTTTTGTTGGAAAACTATTTAATTTGTTTCGCAAATTTACTTACACAGTAGGACCCCGACAATAAATGCAACGCTCAGAATGGAAAACACTTTCGACACAGAGGCCACATTTGTTTCGAACTTTTCACTAAATTGTAAGAGCGTAGTTCCGAGAAAACTGGCACTCAAACCCTATAAATCCAAGGATTAAAAGCCACATAAATACATGCCCATAATTTCATATTCTAGATAAAATATTTAAATTAGCTGATTTTCTTACCATTGCGAATGAGCCGTACCATATAACAACGGAAGTTAAAAGTTTCATGGGGCGATTGACATTTGGCGTCGATCCCTTGGCTTCATTGGAAACTTCCATTTGAACCAAATACCTGTCAAAATGTCACATGTTGGTCAAAGTGGTAAAATTGAATACGTTAAAATATTAATTTAAACGAATTTGCTGAAAGCCTTCCAAGGATTCTTCTTATTTTGATTAGGTTCGAATTGATCATGTATTAATCCTATGTACATAAGTATAAATTCGGGAGAATTTCTGTACGCACACTTACCACAAATATTGAGCCTTTATGCACGTAAGCAATAACGATTGAGAAACATGTGACGATAAATTTTCAGTATTTTCATTTGCAGACAAGGTTACCGAGTGTATATACATATGTGCATATGTATACTTATGTACATGTACATTTATACATACAGTGATTCATAGATCACTATAAACTGTAAGATGTGTTCATACATACGCAAAGAGTAATGCCAGTCTTCATGCTAAAAAGTGTAGTTGTGATAAGTATAGGAAATTATAGGATAAGGTTGATGGATGAAAAATTCCGTATGTATAAAGTATTTAAGTACAAACAAATAAACATGCTCCTACATATACACACAATATGAATACACAAATTTTATTTTAAATAATAAGTATGTACAAATCCTTACTGACAGTCATAGAATTAAGGACCTAATAAACATATGTCAGATATGATTGAAATATGACTTTTTCCATTTATTGACCTACAGGCTGTAGGCTACAGCCTCAACCTTTCCGAGAATGTTAACGGTCACGAGTAGCCCACGTAAGGTCAAAGCATATTTTCTCATATTGGTCATATTTTCCGGTTTTGGGACATATTCATATTCTCGATCATATTCCGGGTTTTTTCGTTCACTTTCTCCCCAATTTGAAAAAGTATGTATGATATTTATAGTGTAACATTACTTATGTACATACAAGTGGTTTGTGGATTATTTAAAAAATTATAAAATAACATTAACATGCATAACACAACTTTTTGTCACTTTTGACTGAGGACGAATCGTAAAAAAAATTAATTAAATAATTGATGTAATCTCCTGCCCACCGTATTCTTATTAAATTTGGTCAGTGCCACTACAAATATATGGCTGAATTAATTATGTAAATGATATTGTCAATATAACATTTTTGCCATTTTTGCTCTATGATTGTATTTAAATATAATAGCTAAAAAATTATTGGGTGCCTACTAACTACGCGTGCGATACTGCGTACATCGATAACTCTTATCTTATCAACCGAAAGAAGAGAAAGTGTGACATAACTAAATACAAAAAGTGCATAAAATGCATTATCTCAAGTTTGGCATGTTTAAATTTCATAATAAATTCACTGTAAACTAAACAATTATCAAGTGTTGCTCTCACAAGAAATCCGTGCAATCAAGCATCCTCATCTCACCCTGAACCAGTTACGTTGTAACACATTCTGATTGCTTCAAGTTTATCGAATCGAGTACGTAAGTGGATGCATTTTTATGCTTTCTCGTTGTATCATACTTTCCTATTCGCAGTTACATATGTATAATGCATAATAATTAGCCTAACCTTTGTAAAAATCAAATTCATTTCCTATAACCTGTTCCGTTTCTTTTATGTCATTACTTTCCTAAAAATCGGTCTAGCATCAATTACATTTTGATCATCATGATCGTCCTATTCATACTTTACGCTTGAGTGATGCATATTCATACGTAAAATACAAATAAATTTCAAAATTTGTTTACAAAATTAAAATGCAACTACATTGTTTCGTAAACAAAATAATTATTTCGATAGTTTTCATACTAACTTATACTGGGTTTCAACTTCCAATTGTCTTTGCATATCCGGAACCTGAGCCAGGATCAACTTACAAGAGCTTGGGTAACATTTATGTACTATACAGGAAAACCTTCATATTTAATTCTCTGTTTAAATATTTATGATTTTTTAAGGTCACTACAATACGGATCGCTACATAACCATTTCCGGTATTTCTGCGGGTGGTGCATTCTCCATGATGCTTTCCTTTATCCACTCGTCGTTCATAAAAGGGGCCGGAATATTTGCCGGCGCCCCCTTCCCCATTGCTTTAGTGGCGTTGGAAAAATTTTGGAATTTTGGAAATTTCTCCGCCATGACAACATGGACGGACCATCTTGCCCACAAGGGATGGATTGACGATCCGTATAAAAATATGAGGAACAATTTAGGAGCATTCATTTATCATGGCAGTGCGGATCAAATAGTGCCAAAATGTGAGATATGAAAATATATAAACTAAAAAATATGTGCCCTGAGAATTCTCTTTGATTCCAGTCTATTCTGAAATGAATTTACGACAATTTGAACACTACGGGGTTCCCAGGACAAAAAACATGATTTCAAAAGTACCTTCTGGACATTGCTATGTATGTATTTACATATGCGAAACGCTTTATTTTTCTGTGCGACTACCTTCTGTATACATAATTAAAATTGCATTTTATAATGTGTCAATAGCCAATTAATGCCACCGGAGGTTCTGAATTCGACTATCGCCTCTGCTCCATCGGTTTGTATAATGCCGTCTGTGCCTGTGGCTATGCTGGGATTTACGACATGTTTTCTTTCCTCTATCAAGATAAGTACATCGCTCCAACGTACGAACCAGGTACTTCGGGTCATCTCTTCAAATTCAATCAGGACGAATTTTTCGATTCCGGATCTGCAAAAAAGCACGGCTTTTATCCACACGGGTACGCTTATGTCCCGTTCCGTTGTCGACCGGAGACTGGGATTAAGTGTCGACTTCATTTCGCATTTCAAGGCTGCTCACAAAGTCTCCTAGATCTCTGGGTTTTCAAAAAGCCACCCAGCTTCATACTAGAAACGGGGTACTTGGAAGTTGCTGATGCAAATGATATCATCATGGTGTTCCCGTTGTCTTGGATCGACCCTAAAAATATGGGGTTAAATTTATTCGGCTGTTTTGACATCTATTCTCATACGGATCCGTTCAGGATTAAATTTGGTAACTAATTTTATTAATTTTAACTTTGACTAATTGAATGGAAAGACGTATCATGCTGGAACAAGCGTTGTTCTTTTGTAGCAACTCGATGGGGATATCAACCACTCGCAGTTAAGAGAATGTTTGAGAAGGTCGCATTTGGAAAGATATTCTCGAGGGATGAATTCCCTATTGCAGAGAGTGAAAAATTAGATTATAAAAACACAAAAACATTTGGAGAGAAGCTTACACTTCGATATGTAAAACAAGCTTTAATGGAAACCTTGCGAGCTGTGGGACAACTTGGAAATTAGGTTTTTAGTATTAAAAATTGGACAAGTAATAAATATAAAGTGTTATTTGTACAATTAAACATGTAGTTCCTCAATGTAATGTATGCACATAAATAAATAAAAGTTACGCATAGTAAATAGTAAAGTCACATATGGAATACACCTAATAAGCCATGCCATTTTTTAAGTATTTATTCATATCTACCTTAATTTCCTTTATTTTCTAGCTCAATCCCACCTCCTCCACTCAATTCCTCCTTACCACCAACATACCCATTCACTCCTTTATTACCCTCTTGTACACCGGAAACAATCCAATTCATCGCCCCAAAAGCTAACGAACATATTACCAAACTACCATAATTTGTATACATCAAAACATACGGATTACTCTCAATCCACGTTCCAATAATTACCGGATACAACCCAGAAATTAACCCACTGCTCGAAATTATAACCGCCCCCACAACATCCGTCACGTGTAAATGTTTCTCTAAAAATCCGTAGAAAGATGGAAACACGACGGAAAATCCGACCCCAAGAAGGACCGCACCACCCCACAGCATTTCATACGAAGTGCCCCCAATCACGTGGAGAACCACGTTTCCGGTCAGTATTACCACGAAATTCCCCACAATGATAAATTCGGGCCGAATCCTGAGCACTAAGAATACGCCGAGACCTCGTCCTATCATGAATGCGGCTGTTAGTCCGGTCAGAATACGTGCCCCGTCGGATGGCGCTAGTTTCAAGGGGATGAAATGCGTAAAAGTTGGGATGAATTGAATCGTGCAAATTTCCATTCCGCAATATGCTCCCAAAATTATGGAGGCAAGCACGATGAGTTTTATCTTGTGGGGAAAATGTTGTCCCGTCTTCGGATCGGGTAGTTGTGCGTCTTCCTGTAAATATTCACATCAAGCTTTTTACAAGTATTTCTCAAATTCCATGTCAACGCGATACTTCAAGGTCTCATAATTTCGAGCGTTTCGGGTACAAGTAACCACTTCCAAAAAACAAGAAAGTGGTTTCATGCAGCTATTTTGACCTGCAAGAAATGAAGAAACTATTTCCCAGCGCTATAGTACATAGGGTGCGTCGCTAGATGACTCTTATTTCTTGTGCCTTGCATTTCTTGCGTTCCTTACTTTGTAACCCAATAAACATAACGTAGCAAGAAACGAAACATTGAGTATTTTAAAAAAATACTTGACTATTCCCTGGAGTAACATTGCCGTTCGCAAAATCTTAATACCTGATTTCCGGGTATCGTACTCCCACGATTTTTGAGATAGGTCAAGATTAAGAGCGCCACACCCCCGAAAATACTACAGCTTCCACCAATCAGGAAAGGAATCCAAAGTTGGGATTTCATAGGCTCCAGTATTTCGTCCGTAGTCGAATTCGTCACTCCAGCCATGGTAATTTTTTCCTCTGCGAGATATGGCCTGATTATCATCGGCGACACAAAAGTGCCTAACGCGAAGCTAAAGTGTTGAACTTGAATGTACGGCGCCGCTTCGCCCGACCAGAGTTCGATCATCCACACGATTTGAGCCGTGTCGTAGCCTCCCGCCGAAAATCCCACGACGACCGCTATACCAAAAAAGACCAGCAGTGATGGCGATAACGGGTAACTCGCAATTCCAATTCCCATGAGGGCCAGGAACACACCGGACAAGACGGAACGGGACAGGTACCGAAATATTATACCAGCTGAAGTAACCAAAATTACATCAATAATTACTCAGAACTGAATCGTCCCATGGCATATTTTCTCCCGTTTATGAGTTGCGTGAAATTTAGGATGATTAAAATAGAGGATGACACAAAAAGTGGCTAAAATTTATTCAATTTTTGTATCATCCTCTATTTATTTTGCCAAAGTTTAAGCAAATTTTTGCATAAACTTTATCAACTTAGCTTGTATAAACTACTTACAAAGTAGTGCTCCAATTAGGAATGCAACCGTTAGCATGGAAAACACTTTCGACACCGTGGCCACATTTGTTTCAAATTTTTCACTAAATTCCAGTAGCGCTGCGCCAAGGAAGCTTATACTCACACCCTGCAAGTACGTACGAAAACATAAATTCATAAATATACTAAAATTCTGCATACGTGTGTCCAGTAAATTAAAATTTTGCCAATAGTTTGCATTGAATATATATGTATTCATGTTAATCGTCTTACTTACCATTGTAAATGTGCCGTACCAAATGACCAGGGAAGTTATCCATTTTATGGGACGTTTGAGATGGGACGCCATCCCCTCGTTAGATTCCATTTTGCAAAATTGGCACCAGCTTTCACATAATTTTTGCAAAAAAAACCTACTTAAACGTATATTTAGAAATACCCTATATTATGCAATATTTGCATGATTGAATAAGAGAAGACACTGATCGGAATCATCCTTCGCATCAGACTGATGCCATCAGTCAAGCAAAAATACGAGAGCCAACAGTCGTAGTATAAACATTGAATTGAATCACGTAACTTACATATTTACTTGTATAACATTTTACTCCAAAACAATGGAACAATAGGTGATAGGTAAGCAAATCAAGATATGAAGCATTTTCCTTCATTCAGTTTATAAATACACAATTATTTGTCGGACATATTCTGATACACGTGTATACATTTGTATGTATGTACATATGTAAATATTCACTGAAACATTTTGCGTAATCTTCATGTCCCTCGTAACCCACCAGCTCATAATAAGCCAGCAGCTTCACATATTACTTATATAGTACAAACATACTTATCATGCATCATGCATCCTACATCATGCATGCTGCGTAAAATTTATTTGACAGTACATAAATATGTACGTAAGAGGTATGCCAATTAGTTGTCATATTCTACAGGCAGGAACAACTCTACGATGGAGTCTTACTGTCTTCCATATTTGCATACACTCTAAATAAAATGTAAGCAAATTGCTACTGGGTGGTGTCTATATATGACCTCACCGGTTCGGTAGCGATTTGCTACAAAATTGTAGTAAATTTGCTACCATCTTGTAGCATTTCCTTATCCCGCTGTTACGGTTAGTCAAAATGTGGGAGCAAATTTACTACAATTCCGTAGCAAATCGCTACCAAACCGGTGAGGTCATATATAGACACCACCCAGTAGCAATTTGCTTACATTTTATTCTCAGTGTATTTATATATGTACACGTGCGTAATGGAATTGTGTGTAACTAACAATAAGTATCTGTATAACAATTGGAGAATGAAGACCGAAGAAGAGTAAATTATGACACATTTTAAGTAAAATAAAAATAAAAATAAAAAGTGTGAGAAAAATAGGTTTTTAGTATTAAAAATGAGACCAATTAACAGGGATGTGCGTCTAGGGGATAGAACTCGGGTAAAAATGTAGAAATTTGGAAAGGTGGTAGACCAAGTTTACTAAAAATTTACTATGCTAAAGTAGTGATCCTACCCGACAAATCACCATCTACCATAGTTTGCTCCACCCACTTTTTCGCTAGCACGCCCACTTTCTTCCTGACAAATCCCAATAACTTTTTGTCGCGCACCTTGCTTCCACATTCGGTATTTTTGATTCATTAGGATGTTAGCTTTTAAAATTTGTCCCAATTTTTTCAATGGGATGACATCAGGGATGATTTGGGGCATTTCCCTGCCGGAAAAAAATCGAAGATTTTTAACTTTTTAGCAATTTTGACGTATTGACAGCGAGTTACGTCCAGCCAAAATATAATTTCCTGTAGGGAATAATGCTTAATGACCATGGATTCCAAAATTCATTCGGCTCAGTTTTTTAGGTAGGTATTTTGGTCACTGGGGTCATTAATAATGGTCATTTCTTTTCTTGTAAATCCCAGAATCTCTTGGGAAACTTGCCTGTCCCTTTTAATTTCAAGTCATATAATACTTCCTGACCTTTGCCTTAATAGAAAATCGGCCATTTGACAGTTCGGCAAAATTCGAATCCAGCATTTCGAGCATTTCGAGCATATTTCTCGAAAAATACGATGCGTAATGTCCACCTTTAACTAGACTTAAAAAACTTCTAGACATAATTTAAAATAACGCATTATGTATGATTTTGTAAGTCAACATAAGTTTGTCTAAAAGTCCGACAAAAAATTGCATTTTAAAATTCGCACGTGGAGCCACACGGCGTTTTTTCGGCCAGTTCCATCCGCTGGACGCATATCCCTATTTGTACAATAGTTCCTCAATGTAATGTAAATACAGAAATAAATGATAAAGTTACGCATACATATGTATTTATTTGTGTAAGCCACATGGAGTATACTTTTTTTTAAATTAGCCATATAGATATATCGTTTTAAGTATTTATTCGTACCTTAATTTAATTTCCTTTATTTTCTAGCTCAATCCCACCTCCTCCACTCAATTCCTCCTTACCACCAACATACCCATTCACTCCTTTATTCCCCTCTCGTACACCGGAAACAATCCAATTCATCGCCCCAAAGGCTATTGAACAAATGATTAAACTACCATAATTCGTATACATCAAGATGTACGGATTCTGCTCAATCCACGTTCCAATTATTGCCGGATAAAGGCCAAAAATTAACCCACTGCTCGAAGTTATAACCGCCCCCACGACATTCGTCACGTGCAAATGTTTCTCTAAAAATCCGTAGAAAGATGGAAACACGACGGAAAATCCGACCCCGAGCAGGACCGCACCTCCCCACAACATTTCATACGAAGTACCACCAATCACGTTGAGAACCACGTTTCCCGTCAGTATTACTACGAAATTCCCAACAATGATAAATTCGGGCCGAATCCTGAGCACTAGAAATACGCCGAGACCCCGTCCTATCATGAATGCCGCCGTTAGTCCGGTCAGAATGCGGGCCCCGTCGGATGGCGCCAGTTTCAAGGGGATGAAATGCATGAAGGTTGGGATAAATTGAATCGTATAAACCTCCATTCCGCAATATGCTCCCAAAATTATGGAGGAAAGTACAATGAGTTTTATCTTGTGGGAAAAGCGTTGTCCCGTTTTCGGATCGGGTGGTTGTGCGTCTTCCTTTAAATAAAGGTTGCTAAAAATATGGCTCAAATTTCATATCAACGCGATACTGCAAGGTCTCAGAATTCCGGTGTTTCGGGTACAAGTAACCACTTTCTTGAAAGTGGTTACTTGTACCCGAATTGACTTCCAGCTATTTTGACCTGCAAAATATGCACGGCGCAAGAAACTACGCCAAGCAGCGCCATCTTCATATGGCGCATTATTCTTGCACTTGTTGTAGTTTCTTGCATTTCTTGCTCTGTTTTGCAAAAAAATGTAGCAAACCCACAAAAAGCGAAACACTGAGTATCTCTAAAAATACTTGGAGTAACATTGCCGATTTATTATCACATCATGTTCGCAAAATCTTAATACCTGATTTCCGGATATCGTACTCCCACGATTTTTAAGACACGTCAAAATTAAGAGCGCCACACCCCCGAAAATACTACAGCTTCCACCAATGAGGAAAGGAATCCAAAGTTGGGATTTTACCGGCTCCAGTATTTCGTCCGTGGTCGAATTCGTCACTCCAGCCATGATAACTTTTTCCTCTGCTAGATACGGCCTGATTATCATCGGCGATACAAAAGTGCCTAACGCGTAGCTAAAGTGTTGAACTTGAATGTACGGTGCCGCTTCGCCCGACCAGAGTTCGATTATCCACACGATTTGGGCCGTGTCGTAGCCTCCCGCCGAAAATCCCGCGACGACCGCTATACCAAAAAAGACCGGCAGTGATGGCGCTAACGGATAACTCGCAATTCCAATTCCCATGAGGATCAGGAAAACGCCAGACAACACGGAACGGGATAGATACCGGTAAATTATACCAGCTAAAATATCAAACATTACATAAATAATCACTCAGAACGGGCCTGTCCCATAGCATATTCCGCTTATGTAGACTCTAAATAAGGTGTAAAATTTAGTCAAGGTTGATTAAAATTTAAAATAGAGGATACCACAAAAAGGGGATTAATTTGGTAAAATTTACTCAATTTTTTGTCATTTTCTATTTTACGCAACCGTAAGTAAATTGTGCGCAACTTTATTTACAGTGTAGTACATAAATATACAAAACTACTTACAAAGTAGTGCTCCAGTTAGAAATGCAATGGGCAGGATAGAAAACACTTTCGACACCGTGGTCACATTTGTTTCGAATTTTTTGCTAAATTCCAGTAGCCCCGCGCCAAGGAAACTTATACTCACACCCTGCAAGTATTTACAAATATATTGAGTGCATAAGCGTACTAAAATTACGTCCAGTAAATTACGATTTTGGCAATATTTTTCATCGAATATATATCACAGTGGTATTCATGTGTAGTCTTATTGCTTACCACTGTAAATGTGCCGTACCAAATGACCAGGGAAGTTACCAATTTCATGGGACGTTTAAGATGGGACGGCATCCCTTGAGCAGATTCCATTTTGCAAAAATGTGCACAAGCTTTTACATAATGTTTGCAACAAGCACTAATTAACTGTATATTTAGAAATATTCTGTATTACAACATTTGTACATACATACATATGATTGAATAACAGACTGATCGGAATCATCCTTCGCATCAGTCAAGCAAAAAATACTTGAGCCAGCAATTGTAGTATAAACAGGAAATCACCGTAACCCACATATTTACTTACATAAGATTTTACTCCAGAAACAATGGAACAATAGGTAAGCAAATAAAGCTATGAAGCATTTCCCTTCATTCAGTTTATAAATACACAATTATTTGTCGGACATATTCTGATACACGTGTATACATTTGTACACATCCTATCATAAATAAATTTAAAAAAATTAAACTAAGGCGAGAGGCGCTATTACAAACACGAAACAAGCCCTCCCACCAACACCCCCATCTCGCCGTGGCCCCATTAATATTTTTATATCTGGGAGGGGGTGTAACCATAGTTTTATTTTTTGTAATTCTTTCCTGCATCATACAACAATTTAAAAAACAATAATGGGGGATATATGCCAACATGGGTGCATGTCATTTTCATGATAATGTCATAAAATTGTCACACAAATGTCGGAAATCAAACTACGAAAGCTTAATTTAACTCGTTTACCAGAGCAGCTAGCTCAATTTAAAAATTTCTGAATGCAGATTTGGAATGTATTTAATTACATGATTGCCTACGTTAAAAGCTGGTTTTAAGAAGTAAATATTTCATTTTTTTGTACGGCTGTTGATGAACAGAGTCCGGGTATATATTTTCCAAACTTTTTGAACAATACCGATGGATTTGAAACTTTAGGATCTTGGTTCTGGTATCTTTAATCAAAAATCTTTAATAAAAAAAATGTTTTTATACATATTTTGTCGATTTGATTAAACATTTTACACAAATATTTCGCGGTTTTTAAGAATATATTTAACCGGATTCTATTGATTAATGCTAGACTACATGTTTAAATTGAAATTAATGTAAGAACTGCAGATAATAGGTTGTAAAAGTGCAATGAAATATAAAAGTGTAATATTTATCAATTTAAATGCAGTTTGCATTAGTAGTTAAAAGTTTAAATCATAAATTGCGGTTACACCCCCAAGATATAAAAATATTAATGGGGCCACGGCGAGACGGGGGTGTTGGTGGGAGGGCTTGTTTCGTGTTTGTAATAGCGCCTCTCGCCTTAGTTTTATTTTTTTAAATTTATTTATTTTAGGGTTTTTAAGTGAACAATTTTTTAACTCCGACATTAAAAGATTATACTTGATATAGCCCGAGTTAGGAAAAGGAAGTAATTATCACCCAATCGAATTTTTGAAGGAAATTTTATCATAAATGCATATCAACATTTTTAAAATAAAAACTAATGGTCCTAATTTAAATTAACATTCTTACATTAGTAGCGATTGGCAGCATATGTAGCAAATTGCGGTTCAATAACGTAACGATTAAAACAAATCAGTATGGGTCACCCAAGTAGCATAGTTGAAAATTTTTCCGATTTTAATTCAAATTGTTCCCTTACGAATCAATACAAATTTCTCTGCCAAATTTCTGCTAGGTTTAATGAATTGAATTTGAAAAATCAGAATGGGTCGCTTCACAGGGTCGCTCCAGATAAAAATGTTTTCAATCTCAATTCATATTTTTCTATTAGTTGCAACTAGCAATCCCCACACCAAATTTCGGCATGATTGGATGAGTTTGAAAAATCGGTGTGGGTGACCTCCTCGGGTCCTTCCAGATGAAAATTTTTACAATTTTACTTTATATTCTTTAATTTCATTATCAACCTCTGTACCAAATTTCAGCTCGATCGGATGATTTTGAAAATCGGTATGGGTGACCCCACATACCACCCTCCCGTTGAAAAATCTTACAATTTCATTTCATATTCTTTCCTTAGAACCCATTATCAAGCTCCATGTCAAATTTCTGCTTTCTAACACAGTTTTTAAATTTTGATGTAAGTATGTACGTCACCCCCACCACTTCAAATCTTGTTTGTACCAATATTTGAACTCGGTCGTTGTATTCTCCAGACACATATTTGTACCAAATTTTGGTCAAACGCTTGAGAAAGTTATCGAAAGACAGACGGACGTAACGATTATATAAGCCCTGTCTCGGGCCATCATTTACGCATACATATAAAGAATTTCTTTACTAAAGTTGCTATGGATGTAACTGAATATAAAAAATTTCCAACCTCCATAACTTCGTCATTTTGCATCCGATTTTCATGACTCTAAAGAATGATCTTAATAATTTATTAAGCTCTTTCGATTTTCCTTTGCCGATTTTTCACTTTCAGCCGAATATTTTGAGATACAGAAAAAAAGTCACTAAAACGAGAAATACGCCATGAAAGTGTGAACCGATCAAGCCAGAGATATACGCGCAATACTACAAAGAATTTACTACCCATCAGTCGAAACCGCATGTCTCTACGGCGTATGGTTCTCTCACAATCTTGTTGGACTGTTTTGAGGTGTCCACTTAACTGCATACTATGGCTTCGCCGTAACCATGCACGTATTTTTTTGGGTGCATGGTTACGTTTGGGTCTCGCCTTAGAAAAATTCAATGAGACATTTTGCGTAATATGCTTGTCTCTCGTAATCGATCAGCTCAGAAGCAGCTTCACTCTTTTATGTACCTATGTACATTCCACAAAATATGCATGTTTCGCAAAATTTATTTGACGGCACATATGGACATAAGTCAATTACTTCTCAAATTCTGCAGACAGGAACTTAACGATGGAGTCTTACATATTTGCATATGAACACGTGCGTAATTGAACTGTGTGTAAATGCAACAATTGGGGAATATGTATGTAAAACCCAGACGCGAAGTAGAGTAAAGTTTTTAGCCACATTTTAAATAAAATTGGGTAAAATTGTATATATACAATGCAATTGGTTAAATATGTGTAAAGTGTACACGTTGTGCAATGATTTCTAAATTTCACTTAAATAGATTCGGAAAATTTTCACCTAACCGATGTTTGATCATCTAAAAGCTTGCTCCATACTGAATCATCGTTAAAGCCTACATATGTAATGCATGCATTTATTGGGGGGAAAATATGCTTTCCATATATTTACCACCTAAATATTTAAAAAATACAACTCCTCCTTATTTATAACTGTACTCTTGTTTATGTATTTTGTATTTACATAAATGATTTTTTCATTTTTTCACGATTTCATAGATAATATCCTACCATGCATTAGAATTTCTTTGTATTAAGCGTGGAAATCAGAGGATCGCGCCTTGATATTTATTAATCAGTAGTATGTACATATTCCATTGATAATTACATAAGCCATTAACAGATACACACTTTCAGAAATATTCCATGCGAAAAAAAAACCGCTGAACTACTACATTTATAACTCGATAATTATTTTTTCGAGTACAAATTCCATATTCAGTAACTTTCACTAACGCTTATTCGCTCAGTTATGTTCCAAAAATAAATAAAAAAACGCCAAAAACATGACAACCACGTTCGACACAGGAAACACAAAACCCACAAACCTGTGCATGTACCTAGAAACCTTTTATGTACCCAATTTTTCCTGAATATGTACCTGAACTAGACAACATCTGTAATTTAATGTACTGTAATGCAAATATACTAATGTATGTACATAGATAAGTTGTACTGTTACGTAGTTCTGTATTTTTCATGAAATATTGATACAACTGGTTTACTTTTTTCAAAAGTAACAGGTTACCACTTTTGAAAAAAGTTGTTGCTCGCAACTTCCCACTACAAAAATTACATATGTAGTTTTTGCCTGATTTTCTTGCTCTTTCTCTCTCTCTCACAATTCTCCCCTCAAACTATTTCCACATAAATTACATTTAGAACAATGGAAAGAAGACGAGTCATCCAGCTATTTGCTGTCCTTGGCGTGGGCACCGTATACAGTTTATTAAACTACTGGGGTAACATGCGGCCTGACATTGGCCTGTTAGACATGGGAAATCTACCGTCTCAAATCTCTCCCACGGACGCTATCGTATTGCGATATTTACGCGAGCAGAAGTTGACACCTCCCGCCAAACGGGAGCAACCTTACCGTCTCGGAGGAGGAGAGAATAGCGCCGACATGGCGAACATACTCGCAGCCGTGGACCATAAGGTGTAGTTGGCTTGGTAGATCCGATCCGACAATATCTGATCTGTCGGATCGGATCGGATCGATTTTTTTACCCGGCCGTTTACTATAAATTGGATATAGTAATCGGTTGGATCGGACATTATCGGATTGCCAACCAACCCTGCATATGTATTTGCAGTAATTTTCAGCCATAATTTGAGTACCGTATAAATTTTAGCGGGGCGGATACTTCATCGAGTGCGGGGCGAATGATGGAGAATTTTTATCGACATCGCTCCCATTGGAGAGAGACTGGGGATGGAGCGGTCTCCTCCTCGAAGCGTCGCCATCCCTTTTTCAGAAACTTTTAACCAGAAATAGGAAATCTTGGGCGGCTAATGTCTGCCTCTCTGGGAGAGTAGAGCAGGTACATGAAAATTAAAATTGACATAGTATCGTATCATTTGAGTGGTAAATAAATATGTAAAAAAATCCAGAACGAGTTTAAAGTTTACAATAAAAGCGAAGAGAGCTGGATGTCAGGAATTGGCAAGATTGTTCCCGGGAAAAAGTACAAATATCCGGTAACCATTTTTAAATACGTCAGGGTTCTTAAGGCCGGTATTACAGTCAAATGTGTTTCCTAGAGGTTTCAAGGCCAGACCGTGTCCTTCAAGGGGTTCAGAACGGAAGGGAAAATCGACTGCTTTCCACTGGTCTCACTTCTTACCGCCCTCAACGTCACGACGGTCGATTTTTTCTCCTTGGACGTTGAAGGTCACGAAATGGAAGTACTGAAAACCATCCCGTTCGACCAAATTGACATCAAAGTTAGCACAATTGTTTATTTCCGTAAGGGTGGTGCATTTCAAATAAATTTTGTTCCCCCACCCCCACGATATTAAATTTTTACAATTATTAAGGTCTGTTCTGTTCTGTTCTGTTCAATCTTTTACGTCTGCGGTATATGATATGTGAGCCACATCGTTTCCAATACCAAGACAGGGATAGATACTGACATCAACAACTACAAGGAAAGGTATAGTTAGGGCTGGCATGTCAGGTTTACTAGGATAGGTACTGTAGAGGAAAGGGAGTAATTATTGAAATTGAAAATTGGGGTGGACGGTGAAACAGGATAGGATGTAAATAAGGAGATATTCAAACTATCTTAGGATTTGGCCAGACAATCCTATGCAGATTATCTGCCGGCATCGAACAGTAATTTGTATTTCCATACCAGTTCGTTCCACACTTTTTGCTGCATAATACAACTCAAGAGGAATCGAACTCTCGGCTTTTTGAGTCATGACACTGATGGTCAAGCCTCTAAGCCAAGACGGCAGGTCAGTACTTAGGTCCGTATATCGGGCGAGAAGTCAGAATTAAAAAAAAAATGTATGACATCCGTTATGCACAACTCTTCATTTAAAAAAAAAACGAAAAATTAAAAACTTGAAGTTAATTGCGCACTTATTATTCTGGTGATTGTTTATTAGGTTCTATTTGTGGAACATATACTCATCCCAGAAGGGAAAGAAGGACTTCGAGCCTTTTTGAAGGGAAAGGGCTACAATGTTGTCGTCGCCTCCAGTACAGACTTTTTGTTTAAAAAGGCGAGATGAGATAATTTAGGTTAACTTGTTGAAGTATCCTTTTTGTAATTTTTAAGTAGTATTTACATAGTTGAGGAACAAACAAAGTGACGATTACTGTGCTTCCTTATATTACTCTTTATCATTGGTTCTTCATATTTTATGTAGGTGGTATATATGGGAACAATGTAAATTAAAATGACAATTTTAATGTACGTTTATACGTGTTGTTCAATTTGTTGAACATACGGAATCAAAATTTCAAAATTACACGGTTCCAGTATGCAGGAAATTCGGTAAAAACATCCTCCTTTCGGATGTATGTAAGTGGTTTTGGTTTTCATTAAATTTAATTATTTCTAATTATTATTGCCATAAGGTAAACTACTATAAATCCTGACAACCTCGTAAAACTTTTAAGTGAAATTATGTAAATCCTGCTCCTGAAACTCAAAAAGTGGGACAGAGTTACAACAAATTCTATATACATTATACCCAAATTAGACTTAAATCGTCCATGCTGAGGCGTTGGAGACCTTAACTCAAAGCCAGAGGTTTGAAATAAAACCTTACATGGTTTTATTTCAAGTTATCTAGATTTGAATTGTATTTGTACATATGTACACGAAAACCAGAAACAATGTCAACGAAAAATGAGGATCTCAAAAATACTTATGTATATTTAATTATAGTTTCGCAATACATGCATACACACATCCATATTTTATTACCATGCCATCGGCTTAAAGGCAAAGACATATTTGCTTTACAAACTATGTATGTTATTTATCCTTACATAATCACACAGCAAACACAATTACCGCCGCAAATTAGCATTTTCCATCCTCACTTAGTCATTAACAAAACTCTAACTATCCCCCTCGAAACACCCCTAATAAATAAAACTACATTTAAAAAACAGCATTCGTCGGTGAGGGTGCGACTAAAAACTTTAAAACAAGAGCATTGAGGTAATTTTGAAATTTACTATTTACCAACTTTTACCTCACCGTGAGCATTATCTATATTATAAGCTGGAAATGTTTGTCTGCAACGGAAGTGAAAGTAATTTTCCGAAACGGAAGTGAAAGTGGAAAAGGTTAATCTTAATTTAATTACTTCCGGTGCGGACTGGTATTCAACGTGTGGAACTTATCGCCCGGCGGAAGAGGGCTTATACGCTAGTTTAAATACAAAATCAATTTGGGCCCACGGTGAGGCAAACGTTGGTAAATATTAAATTTTAAAATTACCTCAATGCTCTTGTTTTAAAGTTTTTAGTCGCACCCTCACCGAAGAATGCTGTTTTTTAAATGTAGTTTTATTTTCTGGTTTTTGGGTTGGAATTTTTTCGTTGGTCACCAATAGCAACCAACTAGGTGCAGTTATGAATAGTCTTTTAAGCAGCGTAAGTGGCTGCAGATACCACCATCAAAAGTTTCTCATTTTTCAACCGATTTTTCTCGAACGTATCTCAAATGATGCGTGATCAGTGCCCGGACACTAAAATCAGCTACTGGCATGATCATTGCATGGCAAAATTGAATTTGGGGTTCATTTTAAAGTTTCAAAGGTCCTAAACTTCTTTCAATATTAGACTTTCGTAACGAGAAAGATGAAAAGACACTAGATTTCGTAATTGTCTGATTTTTTTGTTTCAACAATTTTTCACTAAATTCAACCGTTCGAGCTGTAGCGTTGACAGAAGTTTTAGGACCCTGTCTTGAAAGCATACCATGGCTTCGCCGTAACCATGCGCTTTTCTGTCGTGAGGGTAGCCCTTGGTTACTTTCCTCACCTCAGAAAAATAAGATAGTCACCTTATTAACTTAAAGTGAGACTGGTCCCCTATTTGCAAACGTCTACAAGATCTCACAAACTTCTGCATATACATTTTATCTTCTTTGCTTAAATCCAATGTTTTCCACGATCTCAACGTTTTTAAGTTTTCGGCAAAGTAGTAGCCCCCAAAATATAGCATTGTTCCCCAAAAGATACCAAAAGCTACGATGTAGTAGGAAATAATCAAAATTGTATGGCCACTAATACGCGACCAATGCTGTATTATAAGGGCGGATGGAAATATTATCATTACATAAATCAACATGTGCATCGGCACTATCAACTTTCCATAGTATTCCATCTGCATGAAATGCACGATTTCAAAACTTCTATACTCATGCGTCAGATTTCCGAGATTAGACCAGGGTCGATTAATTACTCCACCAGCGCGCAGATCTTTCCACATTATCTGCATCGTAAATAACGCTGCCGTTAAAATGACTTGAAGGTGTAAGCAGAACAATATGTATGATTGGGTGGTTATCGTCCAATAGAAAAAACAAGTGAGAGCCTGGCTAAAAATGTGATACTTCCAGCGATACGGAACACAAGATAAGATATTCCTTGGCGAATCGGGGTGCGAAACTGCGTACATGGAATACATCAGGGGAGCGATAACCGACAAGAAGCACGGAACTAGAAGGAGTTTGTCTAGTAAGGATCCCACATTTTTTGTCGGCATGGGCCATTTACCTGTTAGTCGTTTCAGAATAAATTCGTTTCAGAGCTACATAAGGATTTTCACTGGTTAAAAATTTTGGAGTTTGCATTTTCATTTTATCTATTAAATTCATAAAACTGGTGACAATTCACACAGAAATACCATATAAGGAGTCCAAGGCGTAATTCACGTCCTTCTTCGTACTTACCATAGTAATTTCTCAGATAGCTGAGCAATTTGTTGACCAGGAAAGAGGTCTCATCGGATTGCAAGATCGTCAAAGTCATTACCAATAATACGAATATCATAAAACTCAGGAAGATTATGGCAATTATGACATCTTTCATTGCACACGACCTAGTACACGTCACTGCTTGCCGTATTAAGAAAATTGCGTGAAAAATAAACGTTCCCATTGTGCAAGAACATTTGAATGCAAGCCAACGCGACCAACTAACTCTGGTTTTCAGGCGGTCCTTACTCCAAGTAAGGGGTGCCACACCGAATAAAACCCCAAGGCGACAAACGTGACCAAATATTTGGATGTAAAAATCTGAAAATGGCTCGGTCGAAATTTTTCTTGTAGGTTGAAAAGACCTCAAGTATGACAATTTTCTAATTATGTTCCACATTCCAGCTGTAAATATGTAAAATTTGGTCGGATGCTTTTACATTTTCGTTGGACACAAAAATTAAACTCGTTGCCCATTGCACTATTGGCCAAATTATTAATTTTGGTTGGAATAAACTAAATTTTCGTTGGATGGTATAAAATTGACCCAAATATGTAAAGCTCGAGATTATGTTTGACTCGACATTGTAAATATGCAAGAAGGTAGTAAAGGATCAGTTTTCGAATACAAAAATAAAAGTTAAAACCAGAAATTTAGGACTACTCTTGGAACAGAGTGTCTGCAGTATCTAATTGTTAGTTTTGAGTTTTTACATATTGGAATAGTAAACTAGGATCAAATTAACGAGAAAAATGCAATTTAAGTTGGGTATCATTAAAACAAAGGTCAGTTATTACAAACATGCATAGTGCATAGGAAAATAATACATTTGCCTCAGCTACACCATTTAAGTGTTCGTAGCTAATATTGCTCAATTTACATACGTAAACGCTTGTTATTTGGGTATGTATTTGCTTCGAGATATGTACATAAGTAAAAGTATATGCATGGAAAATTATGAACTTATGCATAATATGCAGACATACATATTATGCATATGTATGTATGTACATAAATGTACATAAATGTACATACATATACAAGCTTGGAAAACAAGTCGTCATTAAGTAGATATAAATACGCTTAAGTTGGTTAGAGCAAATCTTATATGAACCCGATCACTAGGGCGTTTAATAGCAGAGTCCTCAAAAGTAAGGTTAGAAATCTGAAATTCTTGCAAAATATGCTAAGCATATCTGACCACGTCTCCCAAAAATTTCATAAGTTTTCATTGGAAAATAAATTTCCTACACCACTTCAAATTGAGGAAATCGGGAAACGGGTTTTTGCAAGTCCAAAAATTTGAGTGACAACGACTCGAAGTAGACTTGACTGCATTTCAACGGAGAAGGGGGTGGGCGTGAAAAAATTGAGACATACATAAAAAAGTATGCAGAATCCGAAAATGTCAACCTAAAATACGCGCCATGAGAAAAAACCACCATATAGGCCCTTCGAAAGTTAATAACGATTGAATCATTTTTTAAAAATTATTCATCCACGTCCGTGCCTGATGCCGCCATGAAGTCAAAGATTAATACAAACTATTTGTATCATATTAAAGCCCATAAATTGCGGGTCAAAGCGTATTCAAAGAAATCTCCAGCAAAACATACGGAACGTCAAGAAAAAATGGTAAACGCAAGACCTACCAAGCCGTGCAACAAAATGTCACCAAAATAATTGGTCACTGACGACGAGTCCTACGTCCTTAAAAACGTGACAGAAACTTCGGGAAGGGAATTTTTTCATGGGAAATATATCTCTCAACTGAAAACCGAACAGAAATTAAAATATTTTTCGAAATTTCTCAAAAAATCTCAGGTTTGGCTGGCGTTCGGTCAATTTGGGCATGTTTCGGACCCCACAGTTCATATGGGCGGTGAGGCGTCAAATTGACCCAGTCACATTGACCCACGACACATTGACCCGCTCATATTGACCCAACGACAGATTGACCCGATACCATATTGACCCAGCGACAGATTGACCCGGCACCATATTGACCCAGCGACAGATTGACCCAGCACCATATTGACCCAGCGACAGATTGACCCGGCACAATATTGACCCACGTCATATTGACCCCATGCTATACCTGGACATACTGTATTTTTCATACAAAAAAACTTAACTTTATTTCATATTTCATTTCTGGTCAAATATTCCAATCAAAAATTGAATTGTTCTAATAATTATTAGTCCTCCTTTTGTAAAATTCCTTAATCTATTAGTAACGAAATCATTTAACCAACGGTACTAGTATACTAGTACGGTAATAATACCTATTGTAATAGGTATTTGTATTAAGATTCTTAATTTAAGAAGAGAGAGTGCACATGCAATGAACATAAGCCCCTAAGTGTTTTGATGGTATGACCACATTTGCGCCCACCACACCCACTCAATGGGGGCAAATATTAAGAAAATATCATCAAACGGTTGACAAAAATTTTATTTTGTTCAGATTTTGAAGATGCACTGTGTAGCACAGTGTAGTCGTCCAAGCAGTGTGTGCAAGGAAGGCAGCCTTTTTGCTATTGCTTCATGCCTTTTTCAATGCCCTATTATCTTTTTGCGTGCCGTTTTGGCTTTTTGATGCCTTTTTCTCTTTTATGTCTCTTTGCTCGATTTTTGACGACGGCACCCGGTTTCTTGTCGTTTATAAGTTATAAATTATAACGTATTAAAGAAATTACAGAATATATTTTATGTTTTTGAAATTGTATCGGAGGGTTGTGTCTTTCATCAATACTTTAAATTAGCCTCACATAAGAAAAAGACGACCAATAATTATTAGAACAATTCAATTTTTGATTGGAATATTTGACCAGAAATGAAATATGAAATAAAATTAAGTTTTTTTGTATGAAAAATACATTATGTCCAGGTATAGCATGGGGTCAATATGACGTGGGTCAATATGGTGCTGGGTCAATTTGTCGTTGGGTCAATATGGTGCTGGGTCAATCTGTCGCTGGGTCAATATGGTGCCGGGTCAATCTGTCGCTGGGTCAATATGGTATTGGGTCAATCTGTCGCTGGGTCAATATGAGCGGGTCAATGTGTCGTGGGTCAATGTGACTGGGTCAATTTGACATGCAATCCATATGGGCTATGAGGACGCACAGGTTTGTTTTCGGAAATGTGTGATAGACCGTCTGATTCCTTTCATCAAGGTGTATCATAAAATACAAAATGCAAATTTTTTGGACCGAACTTGGGCTAATCCACAATGCAATAACTATCAAGGAAAAAATCGAGAAAAAAATCATTTTGATGCTGGAAAATTAAAATCCCACATACATCCATTATCTTCGCTCAATTAAACAAATTTGGGCTATATGTGAGAAGACATATTCCCAGCCTTGTGAAACAGTCGATACTTAAAGAAAATTTTTGTTACGGAGGGAGAAAATTAACAATGAAGTTGCAAAGTCTTCCGGAAAAGAATTAATGGCGGGCGCGATGAAAAAGACTAAATACGAAGTGAGTAATTGATTAAGGTCTCCTTTCTTCACGGATACCTAATATCAGTAATGTTTATAATAACCACCAAAAATTTGAGATTTTAAAAATCATTTTTGACCATTTTGAGGATAAATTTCCAAGTGATCGGGTTCATATAAGATTTGCTGTACCTCTACCAAGTAGAAATTATTTGGCCATGATGCAACTAAATATGTAAATACCTAGAAAATTTGTTCTAATGATTCTATTTTAGTAATTATAGAGAATAATGGTGATCCTCGAAAGTATATAAAATAAGAAAAATATGTATTAAAAAAAATGGTTGGACTAAAAACCAAAGTACATCCTATTTGTATACTTTATTAAAATTGTTAAACATTTCAGATTAATATTTCTTACCATCCAGCCATCCAATTTACGTAATCCGAAGGTAAACAGTTGATGAAGATTATTGTAAAGTCTTATAAAATTACACGAAAGGTTTTATCATACTAATATCCGCTGTGTATATAAATACAAATGCATGAAAATAAAAATGCCAAAGAGTTGATAAATTCTCAACTCTTTGGCATTTTTCACCCAACATTGATTAGTTTTATACTTAATCAACAAAAAAGTCAAATTTTGCTCAAGGTTGGCTAAAACCTGCTTTATTCAACTTTGTTGTGTAAATTTTACTCTCATGAAGTTTAAACTTTGTCCAATTTTGTACACAATTTGACCAACTTCATTTTACTCAACTAGTTTTACTCAACTTTATTTAGAGTGTACGTACTTGTTCGCGTAATTTCATCCTGATCTAAAAAAAAGTGATGCAAACATCTGAATTGTTTTCCAAATTGTTAAAATCTGCAAAATCTCGGACAATTGGATTTCCTATTTTTTGAAAATCAACAAAATCTTGTGCGGACGTTTTTATTACAGCTTGTTTAAAACTGCTCACAGTAGTTTCATCACACATGTATAAATACATACCGTATTCATACATACATACACATAGTTGGATAACCTACCATCAGACCACCGTCGGCTTAAATGTACAGTTAGCTGACAAGTTTGCTTTATAAAACATGATATTTATCTTTACAAAAGCACACAGCAAGCACATTACCAGTGCAAATAAGAACTTTTCACGCTTATTTTGATGTCAGCAAAACCCTAACGACCCCCCTCGAAATACCCCTAATAAAAAATAAGATGGTCACCTTATTAAACTTAAAGTGAGACTGGTCCCCTATTTGCAAAGGTCTGCAAGATCTCACAAACTTTTGCACATACCTTTTGTCATCCTCGTTCAAATCAAGACTTTTCCATGATCTCAACGTTTTCAAGGTTTGAGCAAAGTAGTAGCCCCCAAAGTGTAGCAGTATTCCCCAAAAGATACCAAACCCAAAGATATAGTAGGAAATAATTAAAATTGTTTGGCCACTAATATGCGACCCATGCTGTATTATAAGCGCAGATGGAAAGATTATCAGTACATAAATTAACATGTGGAAAGGTAGAATTAACTTTCCATAATGATCCATTAGTATGAAATGCATGATTTCAAAACTTCTATACTCATGCGTCAGATTTCCAAGGTCAGACCGGGGTCGATTATTTGCTCCCCCAGCGCGAAGATCTTTCCACATTATCTGCGTCGTAAACAACATCACTGTTAATGAGATTTGTAGGTGTAAACTGAATAATATCCATGATTGGGTGGATATCGTCCAATACCAGGCACCCGTAAAAGCCTGGCTAACAATGTGATACCTCCAGCGATACGGAACACAGGATAAGATATTCATCGGCGAATCTGGGTGCGAAACTTCGTACATGGAATATGTCACGGGGACAATAGCCGACAAGAAGCACGGAACTAGAAGGATTTTGTCTAGTAAGGACCCCAGGTTTTTTGTCGACAAGGGCCATTTACCTGTCAGTCGTTTCAGAATAAAGAGAAGAAATATATTATAGAAATATGAAGGCATTTCACGATAGCCTTTGCAAGTCTGAAACCACTAAATAAATTTATGGACGAAATTCTCAAAAACAAATTTGCAAAAACATAACCGGCATGTGTTTGGTTAATAAGCTGATTTGTGTTACCTTACATACGTGGTTGTGTACTTATATACGAAGGCTGACGTGAAATTTCTCATGGGTGCTCATTTTTTCATTTTATCAAATTCACAAAACTTATTCATAAATTATTAAAGAAAATTCATAAGTTACAATACCACAATAAGGATTCATAAGCAGGCGTAATCTACTTCCTTAGCACTTACCATAGTAATTTCTCAGATAGTTGACCAATTTATTGACCAGGAAAGATGTCTCGTCGGATTGCAAGATCGTTAAAGTCATTAACAATAATACGAATATCATAAAACTCAGAAAGATTATGACAATTATGACATCTTTCATTGTACAGAAGCTTTGACATGCCACTATTTGTTGTATTAAGAAAATTGCATACAAAATAAACACTCCGAATGTGCAAGAACATTTGAATGCAAGCCAACGCGACCAAATAACTTTAGTTTTCAGATGTTCATTACTCCAAGAAAGGGGCGCCACGCCGAATAAATTCCCAAGGCGGCAAACATGTCGAAATATTTCAAAGTAAAGGTCTGAGAATGGCTGGGTTGAAATTGTTCTTTTTGGTAGAGACGATCTCAAGAATAACGATTTTCTAACTAACTTCCACATTCCAACTGGGAATATATAATGCTCGAGATTGTATTGACTATTTTTATATAAGCAAAGAACTTGTAAAAACAAAATTTAGAATACAGACTAAAATTTTGAACTAGAAGTTTAAGAGAACTCTTGGAACAGAATATGACGCAATATCTTTTTACTGATATTTAGTTTTTACATATTAGAATAGCGGGAAATGGTCGAGAAAAAATGCAATTTAAGTTGGGTATCATTAAAACAAAGGTCGCTTATTCAAAACATATGTATGAGAATTTGACTCGGATACCGCATTTATGATATAAGTACTCGTAGTTAATATTACTCAATTGACATAGTAGCTTGCATATATTCATGTATCTCCTCGTACATATGTATGTATGTATGCATATAATATGTATATTCATAGATGTAAACTTTGCAAATATGTAAGTCCCCATTAAGTATAGAGACACATAAATATGCCTAATTTAAGGTAATTACTCCTAAAAGATAGAAATTACTTTGGTCATGATGTAATAAAATGCCAAACAAATTAATGCATTCTGATGTTAATCAATTCGTTCTAATCATTCCATTTCAGTAATTGTAGCGAAATGCGACCCTCGATCTCGAAACTATATAAAATGCGAAAAATGTATTTAAATAAAACAACAATTGTTGGAATAAACACCAAAATACAAGTTCTTAATTTGTATTTAAATGCTTTATTAAAATTATTAAGCCTTTATACCCAAATAAAAACTTCCCATCGCTACTTTGACGTTAGCAAAACTCTAACAACCCCCCTCGAAATGCCCCTAAGAAAAAATAAGATGGTCACCTTATTAAACTTAAAGCGAGATTGGTCCCCTATTTGCAAAGGTCTACAAGATCTTACAAACTTTTGCATATACTTTTTATCTTCCTTGCTTAAATCCAGTGTTTTCCAGGATCTCAACGTTTTCAAATTTTCAGCAAAATAGTAGCCCCCAAAATGCAACACTGTCCCCCAAAACATACCAAACCCAAAGATGTAGTACGAAATCATCAAAACTGTTTGGCCACTAATATGCGACCCATGCTGTATTATAAGCGCGGACGGAAATATTATCAGTACATACACTACCATGTGAGATGGCAATACCCATTTTCCATAATAATCCATTTCTATCAAATGCATGATTTCAAAGCTTCTATACTCATGCGTCAGATTTCCAAGGTCAGACCTGGGTCTATTATTTGTTCCTCCAGCGAGCAGATCTTTGCACATTATCTGTGTCGTAAACAACATCACCGTTAGCCCGATTTGAAGATGTAAACTGAACAATATCCAAGATTGGGTGGATATCGTCCAATACCAGGCACCCGTAAAAGCCTGGCTAACAATGTGATACCTCCATCGATACGGAACACAGGACAAGATATTCATCGGCGAATCTGGGTGCGAAACTGCGTACATGGAAACTGTCAAGGGGACGATAACCAACGGGAGTCGCAAAACTAGAAGAAGTTTGTCTAGTAAGGACCCCTGGTTTTTTGTCGGCATGGGCCATTTACCTGACATTCGTTTAAAAAAAACGGAGAATTTATTTTATGCATAACTATTTTCGTATCAAATTCACAATTGCATATGTAATTACATTGAGGGCATTCATTATTCCTTCGTATCCTTAGATATCGTAAAATATCTAATTAACGAAGAAAAAACAAGGGGTCAAGCTTCGTAAAGATTGTAACCGTAGCAACTTGATTTTCGATGACGAAATTTTACAAAGCTTACAAAACCTCGTAATACTAATAGTTATTTAACGATACGAAGAATGTAAAGGATACGAAGAAATAATGAATACCCTCGTAATTAGAATACCTACTATAGTAATTTCTCAGATAGTTGAGCAATTGATTGACCGCGAATGACATCTCGTTGGGTTGTAAGACGGCCAACGTCATTAACAATAACACATATGCCACAAAACTCAGAAAGATAAGGACAATGATGATATCTTGCATAGGGCACAAGTTTGTGCATATAAGTACTTGTCGTGTTAAGAAAATTCCATACAAAATAAATACTCCAGATGAGCAGGTACATCGGAATGCAAGCCAACGCGACCAACTAACTTTAGTTGTCAGATGGTCAGTACTCCAAGAAAGGGGCGCCACACCGAATAAAATCCCAAGGCGACAAATGTGACCAAATATTTGGATGTAAAAATCTGAAAATGGCCCGGTCGACATTTTTCCTGTAGGTTGAAAAGAATTCAAGTATGACAATTTTCTAATAAACTTCCACATTCCAGCTGTAAATATGTAAAGCTCGAGATTATATTTGAATCGACAATGTCAATATTATATATGCAAGGAGTTAGTAAGAGAGAAGTTTTCTAATACAAACTAAGATTTAAAACCAGAAATTTACGGCAACTCTTGCAACAGAGTGTCTGCAGTATCTATGTATTTGTTAGTTTTGAGTTTTTACATATTCGAAAAAGTAAACTAGGTTCAAATTATCGAGAAATATGCAATTTAAGTTGGGTATCATTAAAACAAAGGTCAGTTATTCCAAGCATGCATAGTGCATTGGAAAATAATACATTTGCCTCAGCTACACCATTTAAATATTTGTAGTTGATATTGCTCAATTTACATACATATATGGACGCTTGCCATATGGGTATGTAATTGCTTTTATGTATTTACATGCAAAAGTATACACATATGCATTTACATATGTACATATGTAAATGTAAGCTGGCAAATAAGACGTCATCAAGTGGATATGAATATGCTTAATTTAAGTTGGTCACTTCTATAAAGTAGAAATTACTTGGTTACGATGTAACTAAATATGTATCCAGCAAATTTGTTCTGATTGTTCTATTTTAGTAATTATAGAGAATGGTGATCCTCCAAAATATGTAATGTTGGATTAAAAACCAAAGTACATACGATCCTACTTGTATTTAAAGGTTTTATTAAAATTGTTAAGCACGTACGATTAATATATATTTCTTACCGCCCATCCATCTAATTTAGAAATCCGAAGGTAAGCAATTGATGAAGATTTTTGAAAATTATTGTAAAATTATGCAAAAGGTTTTATCAGGCTACATAATATCCGCTGTGTAAATACAAATGCATATAGGTACATACATGCATGCGTGCATTTCCGAAGTCTTAATTAGGATTAATTGATAGATAAGTAATTTAACGCTACTTAAACTTTGTCATAGAAATGCGGTCCATAATCACGTTTTCTCGTAATATTTGGCGAGAGTTGCTCCAGAACTTGCCATTCTGTACCATTTCCTCAATGCCTTTAAAATACTTTAGCCAACACTGCCAACAGCCTGCCTTTGCAATTATGAAATGAACTTTATAGAATATTGATAAACTAAATACTTGTTCGCGTAATTTCATGCTGATCACGAAAAAGTGATGCAAATATTTGCACCTTTTTTGCGAATTGTGAAAATCTGCAAAATCTCGCACATTTAAATTTCTTCTTTTCTGAAAATCAACAGAATCTTGTACAGACATTTTTATTACAGCTTATCTAAAACTGCCCACAATACTATCATCAGACATATATAAATATATACCGTATTTAATTAGATAGCTTACCACCAGAGAATCGTCTGCTTAAATTTATGGATAGCTGACACGTTTGCTTTATAAGACATAATATTTATCTTTGCATAATCACATGGCAAGCACATTACCGGTGCAAATAGGAACTTTAAATCCCTAACTCGAGGTTAATAAAACCCTAACAATCCCCCTCGAAATACCCCTAATGAAAAATAAGATGGTCACCGTATTAAACTTAAAGTGAGATTGGTCCCCTATAAGCAAGGCCCTATGGCTCAGAGGTACGAGGGTAGGATTGTCACCACGCAGTCACACGTTCGATTCCTCTGGCCGGGAAGCTATTGCTAATCCTACTCGGCTCGGTGTTAGTACGGGGTAGGTGCTGTCTCGTGACAGGGTGAGCCCAGCCATACGGAATGGCAATGTCACTGTGTACAGCCCCTAGCAGAGTCCGTTCTCTGTGGGGATGAGACAACTTGCTACGAAATTATGGCAAAAAGTCGCCATCTGAGGCTGAAAAGCAGAGAAATCTGAGTCCTGGCGATGTAAAACTGTCATTTTAACATTTTAACATTTTGCAAAGGTCTACAAGATCTCACAAACTTTTTCATATACTTTTTATCTTCCTCGCTCAAATCCAACGTTTTCCAGGATCTCAACGTTTTCAGGTTTTCAGCAAAGAAGTAGCCGCCAAAATACAGCAGTGATCCCCAAAAGGCACCAAACCCAACTATGATGTAGGAAATAATCAAAATTGTTTGGCCACTAATTTCTGTCCAATGTTGTATTATGAGCGCGGATGGAAATATTATCAGTACATAAATTAACATGTGGAAAGGTAATACCAACTTTCCATAATAATTCATAACAATGAAATGCATAATTTCAAAACTTCTATACTCATGCGTCAGATTTCCAAGGTCAGACCAGGGTCGATTATTTGCTCCCCCAGCGTGCAGATCTTTGCACATTATCTGTGTCGTAAACAACATCACTGTTAATGCAATTTGAAGATGTAAACTGAACAATATCCATGATTGGGTGGCTATCGTCCAATACAAAGCGCCTGTGAGAGCCTAGATAACAATGTGATACCTCCAGCGATGCGGAACGCAGGATAACATATTCATCGGGGAATCTGGGTTTGAAGCCGCGTACATGGAAAGTGTTAAGGGGATGATAACCGACGAGAATCCAAGAACTAGAAGGAGTTTGTCTAATAAGGATCCCACATTTTTTGTCGGCATGGGCCAGTTACCTGTTTCAGAACAATAAATTTGCTTTAGACATATGTATTTTCACTTCTTAAACCTTAATTTCCAGGTGCTTTCATTTTATTAAATACAAACACAGGTGTGCGGATGATGCCACCCGATCAATCGCACCCCGGCTAACGCACTCCACCATTGCCACCCCTAGGATGATGCCACCCCCGATCATTCGCACCCGAGCAATCGCACCCTGTAGATGCCACCCCTTATCAATCGCACCCCTAGGAGTATCCCACCCCCGATTTTGTGAGATTTTGGCAAATTTTCGGGCATAAATAAATGAGTGTAAATATGCGATATGTTGCTGAATTTATTGGGGTTACAAAACAATGCTAGGATTATCTCATGAGTGAGATTTTGAGTTACCGCCCTACTAGCACATTGCCAGTGCCGATTTTGTACCGGTATGCCCCATAATGGACACAATCCTAATGAAGGATTTACGCATTAATCCTGCTACTAGTCAAAATAAAGCAAACGTGTACGTATGTATGTACATATTACTTTCTTAATGCTTCCCTAAGGCGTGTAATTTATTGAAATATCATCAGGCTTAATAAATTAAATTCATATTTCGACAAAAAATCTATAAAAAATTAAATCTCCGTAAAAATTGAAACACATAAGTCAATATCAACGAAAATAAATCTCAGTAAAAATTCAAATATCGTCAAAATATAAACAATTAGGTCTACGAATTAATCAGTTCAGCTTTATTTTTACTAGTAATAGGATTAATGTGTAAATCCTTCATTTCTTAGGATTGTGTCCATTATTTAAAAACGATGACGGTAACTCAAAATCTCACTCATGAGATAATCCTAGCATTGTTTTATAACCCTAATAAATTCAGCAACATATCGCATATTTACACTCATTTATTTGTGCCAGAAAACTTGTCAAAATCTCACAAAATCCGGGGTGGGATACTCCTAGGGGTGCGATTGATAAGGGGTGGCATCTACAGAGGTGCGATTGCTCGGGTGCGAATGCTCAGGGGTGGCATCATCCTAGGGGTGGCAATGGCGGGGTGCGTTAGCCGGGGTGGGATTGATGGGGTGCGATTGATCGGGTGGCATCATCCGCAAATCACAAACACATATTTACAAAGCACCGGATAAAATTATTAATTTCCGTGGAAACATTGTTCTTATGGTTCGTCTAATAAAAATGCGTCATTTTTTAATAAATATATTCAACATATTTTATTGATTTTCCTATCAACGAGACTGGTGCGTGTCAACGGTTCAAAGTTTTCAACACGTTATTAGTTTTGAAAATATGTGAAGCATTTCAAGAACCGCTCAAACTTAAAATTCATAAGAATTAGATACAACATGTACCAAATAATTTTGTTGAAAAAAATAACGCATTTTTAATAGATGAACCATAGTCTTGTACCCACCACGAAAGAAATACATAACAAATATTACATTGTACACACAAATTATCGATTAATTCTCACAAAAGGTCGCCTGAGCAAAATTTGAGATTTCTAGAATCATTTTTTTACCATTTTTAGGTCAAAGTTCTCCATCACTATATAGTACGGGATCTCTAATTGCGAAACCGATCTCAACTTATGACTAAATACAAATACATCCAAAATTCGGTTAAAGGTGTTTTCTTGTAATAAAAGATTAAATTTATTATGGAACTTGTTTCACTTCTAAAAACTTTTTCGAGGCTTCTTCATATTATCAAATTCATAACTACATAATTAGCAGTACTTACCATAGTAACTTCTCAAATAGTTGCGCAATTTATTGACTGTGAAAGAGGTCTCCTTCGGTTGTAAGACGGCCAAAGTCATTAACAGCAACACATATGTAATGAAACTCAGGAAGATAGTGACAATGATGATATCTTGCATAGGGCACAAGTTTGTGCATGTCACTAATTGTCGTATTAAGAAAATTGCATACAGAATAAACACTCCAAATGTGCAGAAACATTTAAATTCGAGGCAATGGGACCAACTAACTTTGGTTGTCAGGTGGTTATTACTCCAAGAAATGGGTGCCACGCCGAATAAAATCCCAAGTCGGCAAACGCGGCCAAATGTTAGAAAGTAAAAGTTTGAAAATGGTTGGTTCGAAATTTTTTTTGCTAGTGGAGACGATCTCAAACATAACAATTTTTTAAATAACTTCCACATTTCATGAAAACTTTGAAGAAAGCTCGGGATTATGTTCGAATCGATTTGAATCGAATTTTAAAGAAACTTAGAAAATTTAGAAGAAACTAATCTCCGAGTAAAATTTCAAACTCGAAGTTTAGCAGACTCCTGGTCCAAAAAAACATTAGATGTACGTCAGCAAAATTGTTCCTAATTTTTTGTCCTTCATTTAGGTGGAATAATTTTTGGTAGCATTAGAAACAAACGTCATTATTACAAACATTGATATACATATCTTTGGAATGTTCACTATAGTGAACTGGAAAATAATACATGCTATAAATATGTAATAAGTACATCGTCAGATACATACACCATTTATGTATTTCTCAATTTGTATAAACGCTTGCCATGTACATATGTACATACGTACGGCAAGCCTAAACGTATATTTATATATGTACCATGTATGTAAGCATATATGTACATATATTTAAGCACATACGTAAATTCAGCAAACGTTTAAGCCGTCATTTAGTATGTGCCATGTAGTTACATATATTCTTTGTTTAGGCCAGTTATACCATGACCAAGTATAAATTTTTTACTTGGTCATGATGCAACCAAATATGTATGTACCTGGCAAATTTGTTCAACATAAAGGTTCTATTTTAGTAAATATAGAGAATGGGGATCGAAAATATTGCATTGGATTAAAAACGTACCCTTTCCTAAATACTTTTTTTAATTGTCAAGAATCTAGAATTTTTTTAGCATCCAACCATCAACCATTATTAATCCAATTTACTTATATACGGTCAAGTTGCAGTAAGCAATTGGTGAATATTTTTGAAAAGTATTACAAATCATGTAAAGTTTTTACTCGACTAACGTCCGCTTCCAGTATAAATACATGCATACCTTCTTACTTTTGAATACATGTACATATGTTGTATGTACATATATGTAAATCATATGCACATGTAGTCAAGAACTTTTTATCACAATTGATAAATTTTTCCACTGTCACTTAATCAGCGTGGTCCATTTCCACCGAATTGTTTTTATTTGTATTTAAAAGTACCCTTCCATCTGGGCCATAAGTAAATTATTATTTATCTCAATCGAGTTATTACAGTTGATCATTATGATGGATCTTAGAACTGGTAGATATTTCCCATGTGAATATGGATACAGTACATACGTATTTACGTATGCATGTATGTACATACATAAATATTTAAACGTGCATGTGGTTAATTAATTAAGCTCTTGACAGAAAAATTGCTTGCAGGAGATATGCATAAAGCCATTAACTGAAAAAACATTGCTTTCAACGTATTATTCGCACTTATTTATGTACAAACATACATAGTACCCCGAATGAATTAGATAAGTTATTGCTTCGTGTAAACATTCCGAGAAGATCAACCGCAAGTTAATGTGTATCACGCAGAAACAAATTGAAAATTAAATTGAAATAATGAGCAATTATCTGCAGGATCGATGGGTATAAAGAGCAACATCATTTCAATGAATGATATTCAAAACATATATACACATATCCAGAACTTCTAGCACTTCTTAACCAGCGAAAACTTTAGAAAGATGTCTCCCTTGAAAATGTAAGTTTCTGAAATATTTAAATTTTCCCCACAAACTATGAAAATAATTACTAAATTGTTCCTCCTTATTGCAGGATTGTCGCTCTCTTCGCGTTTTTCGCCGTTGTTGGGGTCGCTGTTTCCGATGAGGGTCGTCCCGCTTCGTCCGCGTCGGCCTTTGGGGACAATGTCGTCTTGTGGCAATGTCAACACCCGGTAAGGAAAAGTCTGGAAATTTCATGGAAATATATTTCTGAATTATTTTTTGTTCTTACAACAGTGCCAAAATCTTCACTGTGATGACCGGTACAGCCGATGCGAGTTCAGAAATGGACAGTGCTGGTGCTTCAACTAAGTTTTCGATACAATTTTGACGTATGAGCGCTCATCCTGGAATAATTAGTGTCTAAATACATATGCATTAACGGAATTATGATTGGAAATATTAATCTTTAAACTTAAAAGCAGATTACATACTTATTAAATTCTAGCTTTGACCGTCACAAGTTTGCAGATTACGATAAACACAATAATGTAGAGTTTATTTCCTTCTTTGCATGCAGACTCACATATTTACCTACATACTTAAAAAATAACCAAAATCATTGTAATTTGCAAGTATTTTCATCATATGGACTTTATAGACCCTTAATGTCGAAAAGAACGGCACCCCTCACCAAATACAGATTGCTTCGACAAACATTTCATAACTTTAAATCAACAGCAAATTGACAATTTGAGAGGTGCAAAACTCCTGCAAAATTAGTGGAGTGAGCCCATCCACAAAATTCTGACCAAACCTTACTTTCAGTGGTGTTAGGGATGCTAGGAGCTCTCAAGACTCAAAAAATGAGCGAAATGAGCAATGAGCAGAAAAATAAAAAATCAGATTTTTCTGCTCAAACCTTGAACGGGTCAATCCCAAAACCCGTTAACTTCTCTTTAGTCTCTGTGTACGTTTTAAGAAATCATTTTTTATTTGACTTTCTTCGCAGTTAAGGGCCAAAGCATCTTGTAGACGACGAAGAAATTCCGTGCGTTTGGTCACCTGCTCAAACATTTTTTGCGATAAGGATATGGTTATACAAAATTACATGTTGATAACAAACCATCATTTACCTTAAACGCGGTGTAATTGTCGACGACATAATGTGCCATTTCAATTTTTATCTGTGGTGTCCAGCGAAAAGTTTTTCTGCCGTCTACCTCTGCAACGCTACGTTTTATACGACAAATTAATTTGCAACTTTTTCGACACTGGTACTCTTAACCTTGGTCTTGGGACCCATAATGATAAAGAATATGTTGTAGAAAACTTTGCTTAATTTTTAAATGGAAAATTTAAGTAAACAAACAGCTGATGTGCTGATGTGGAGCAGAATGAGCAGGATTATGAGAGAAAAAATCAACCCAAAACTCGATTTTTTTCTTGAGCAAGAAAATCTGATTTTGAGCGAAATCGCATGCGCACAGCCGAGCAGAAAAGATCAGAATGAGCGATGAGCAGAAAAATCTGATCTTTTTTAGAGCTTTGAGAGGACCTAATCTCTTTCTATTTATGCGCATAGTTTCTCTCGCCTTGCAATCTCGCAGCCATTTCACGCTCCCCGTATAAATCTTGCCCGCTCCGGAAAAGAAGATCAGATTGAACACTATATGACGATCAGGGTTTCCATCCCGATGAAATCAAATGCCAAGAAGTTCATATCCTTGCGAAGGCGGATGCACGCAAATCCTCCCAGTATTTCAAAGATGGGAAAAGTAGACACGATCACGGGGGAAATGCGACTCTGTACGCAGGCGTTGAACAATTTCTCAAAAACATGAAGCTCTCTATATTTTCGCGTAAGTTTGACACGTTTCGAGTCACAGGTGGATCATTCCCCCGAAGAGCAGACACCCTGTAAAGACACCCTCAAGCAGGGCTACATAGTGTAAAACGGTGAATTCCAAGATCGCCAAGATTAGGCGAACAATTGCACATGGATCCTGACAGGAAATCGACGAGAGCAGAATTGAACCCAGGAATGGCTGTTGGCATGGGTTAAAGAAAACAAGGCAAGCGATCGCAATGGGAAATTCGAAATATCCAATTTTTACGGCAAGAAAGAGGAGGCGAGCTATTTTTAGCACCACGCGTTTAGGCTGACCTATTACCAATATAAAAGCTTATGGTGGAATTATTTTTATTTTTTAACAAAGAGGTGCTAATTGGTTGGGCGGAAGTTTGAAATATTACCTTCACTCCCATCAGCGTCAATGGTGCGCTTGATAATGACATTCAGCAACTTAGGGATTCCTTTATCAGCCTCCCAATACAAAGTAATGACTAGATTGGCGACGTGGGGTAGGGCGAATAATGCAGAATTCAGCTTCGTTAGAAGGTTCGAAGTGTCATTGTGCCACAAAATTCCGTACGTTAGCAGTACGACGTAAATCAGATAAGCAAAGGAACTAAACCGGTCCAACAATGCCCCACGCCCCCTTCTGCAGGTCACGAGCTGCTTTTCGTTGTCAAAAGTGAACGACAACCAGCAAAATCGATCGGCAAGGGACAAAGTTCGTTTTAAAAAGGGGAGCAGGATTTCTGGCAACATTCCAGAGATTGGTATTGCACTCGGGTACGTCACACCCTAAAATTAACTCAATTTTTTGGAGAGGAATTATTTTTTAAACGACAATTTTTATTAGTTTTCAGTTACTGAAAGCTGTAAAGTTCGACTTGCACAAAAACTACTGATAAGTTTTGGATGTGTAATTTATCGAACATAAACTTTTAATCAATCCTAAACTTTTGTTATAAAAACTTTTTTCCACAAAAGATGTGAAAACAAGGGTATTTTTATGGGTTTATATGAATAAAAAGTCATGTGCACTCAAGTATGTCAGGTTTTCACGGGAACGCACTTATCTTTTTGATACTGTTTATATAGTTAATGTGGACGCTTCAGATTAGATGATCATACACATAAATACTATTAAATACCCGGTCGTAAAAGATCTTATCCATATATTTAGGAGTGCATTACAGCACCTGCCAAATAATTAATTATTGCATTCAATGACATGAAAAGGGTCAGGCCGATAGTTTACACTATGCTGAAATAGTTACATATGTATATCGTTAGTCGCACAAGGTCAATTTATGCATGTATTTACATATGCATGTATGTATTTGCATGAATATTTATACTATATTTTAGGGACCCACACTAAATGAAATTTCATAACAAAATACAGATGGAAAATCAACAAATTAAGTAAATTAAGGAGTAGAAGGTCACTACTTGTCGGGCCCCGATTTCGATCTCCTTTGGATATGTTGTAGTACTACATGAGTCTAGAAAAAGTGAAGGAGGGTTAGACTCCATGAGCCCATTTACGCCCGCCACACCCCCTCAAAGGCGCCCAAACCCCCAGAGTTGCCGCACTAAAATCCTCGCCAAAAATCGAGTTTTGGTCAGATTTTCAAGAAATTTACATTTTTGTGATCCCAGATAGTTGCTCTATCATATCCAATAGCAAACTCAACTTTTTTGAAATTTCGAATTTTTTCAATACATACCCTTGGTCAGAAAATCTTCGAAAATATTGAAAATTTCAAAAAAGTTGAGTCTGCTATTGGATATGATAGAGCAACTATCTGGGATCACAAAAATGTAAATTTCTTGAGAATCTGACCAAAACTCGATTTTTGGCGAGGATTTTAGTGCGGCAACTCTGGGGGTTTGGGCGCCTTTGAGGGGGTATGGCGGGCGTAAATGGGCTCATGGAGTATAACCCTCCTTCACTTTTTCTACACTCATGTAGTACTACAACATATCCAAAGGAGATCGAAATCGGGGCCCGACAAGTAGTGACCTTCTACTCCTAAGCAGACGTGTTCAACAAAAAATTGTTCACTCAAATATTCATTCATTGTCATGAAGTGCAGGCAACATTCATTCAAATATTCATTCATTAACAATAGGGAATATTCATTCAAATATTCATTCATTGACAATAGGGAATATTCATTCAAATATTCATTCATTCATTAACATATTTATTCATTCACTAAAATATTCACTCATTTATTCAAATATTTATTTATTCATTCAAATATTCATTTATTCATTCAAATATTCGTTCATTTATTAAGTAGCTTCAGCTACTTTATGCGAAGACAGGATAACAAGAGAACGGATCGAGATAATCGACATCGGTTTTCGACATTACGCATAGGACCCGAGGTGGATCCTATCAACTTGTGGGACCAATATGACCACCCCCTTCGGCCAGGGGGTGTGGTCGGGGTAAAATGAGATTTTTTCAGAAATTGAAGCTACGGATGAAATACATTCAAGGTACAAAATGAGCCAAAAGCGCAAGGTCTATTCGCGTCGATTTCACCGAATTTCACATAAAAAATCCTTAATTTATTGTTGGGTAGAAAGATCAATATACTATAGGTATTTTTGAATTATATGCAACCACCCCCCATTTTAACGGATTTTCGACTGGCAAACACAATATGATATTCATTTTGCCGTATGTATGACACTTATTTCACCCTTTAGCTACATATGTTTGCGACGGTTTAGTCAATTATTTTTGTATTCACAATTTGCGCATGGTAGTCCATCCACAATTTGAGTTCAAATTATTATGTAATATGCATCTGCCGCGTTACGCGGGCGAACTCCAACTTTAAATTTAATATAAATTTCAAGGTAATGACGAAAGCATTTGAGTCAAAACATTTCCAAGATTCTTAGAGGTAGAGGCTTTTTGAAATATTTATGTCTAAAATCGGTAATATCCACTCTAATATTTATTAATTAACATAATTGTCAAATAGAACTTGCACGTAAATTTGTATTACAAATATATACGGTATGTACTTGTTATCTAATTTTTTGAGCGAATTAGTACCATTTTGTTTTATTGTTTAGATGAATTCCATACTTAGCAATTGACAATTCCTAAAGCCGCAAACCATATTGCTAGCACCATCAGTCACAAGATAACCGATCTGAGTTTAAAAGTATTGCATTATTTATTTATCATTAACAAAATTGAATGTTTATTCTTACTATTCACCTTGGTCGTGCTAATTCCTAATGGATCCATAGATTGCTGGAATTTTTGCTTTATATTTTCTCCGGTGTGGCGATCATTAAATTGCACGGCTGAGAGGACGTTTGACACCAATTTCCATGTTCGGTTCTGCGTATCTTTTTGAGTATAATGGTATTTAAGTCCCATAATTCCGTCACCCTGTCTACTTGTCCATATGTCTGATGATATGTGAACATTGTAATCCTGAACGTGGTTGAGTGAATTTTAGGTTTTACCTGGAATTCGCACAAGCGGGAAAATTGCATATATAAAGGTTTTATTATAGTTTTATGTGTATTTGAGTAAGTCAAAATTACATAGAATCTTGTTGACCGTGTTTGCTAATTTTCTTGCCAAGGTCACTCGGTCAGGAACTATAACTCGTGGATTAAGGTCAGATACTAAGTTCCTGAATCCTAGCCAATTAACAAAACTGAAAGGGAGTCCATCAACAGAGACCAAATCTTGCAGATTCGAGTTGAATTTTGATTGTATTGGGTCGTTTTTATTATATTTGTTTTGATTTGAGTGAAAAAACTCGTTCACCTTATGATTTTCTCGTGGGATTTCAATTTCCAAAGACACATCTTTGTGTGAGTTCTGCAAAAAATAGTCGATACAATTAACGAATTTAATTACTACTTAATAAATTGCACGGAGGAATATAAAGTTATTATACGTACTCTATAATGACGATTTCCGTTTACGTTAAAGTTGCTCGCACCAAATGAGTAAACACGGCTTTTTTTGCCAGTTTCGGTGCACTTTTTACAAGTTGAAAAGAACTTCTGGGACTCAATTGAATGTCCAAGGTAGCTGAACTGCTTCTCAAAGAAGAAACGGAACTTCGACAACTTTTCAAAACCTGGTTGTTTTACGAGTTTAGGTTCCTTGGAACCTCCCTCAGAGTCATGCTCAAGGTCGACGATTTCTTGATCCGTGTGGACAGCTTCGCCATCGCCAGGGTTAACTTGTGATGTCATAACTACTCTAGTTTGCAATTGTTAACTTGTAAAATTAAATCCCTCCGTATAAAGTTTTCGAAAGATTTTTTTTAAATTTGGGAACACGGGTTTTAATGTAAAATGTGTTGGAATATTGAACTGGCTCCCACCATGCTCCGACCGAAGTTCCCGGCACGCAATGATGATGCACATAAAGCATGAGAATTTCGACCACAATCATAAAGAATGAATGAGACATCACAGGCTCATTCACTTCAACGTGAAGTGAATGAGAGCCAAATTTATTCACAATTCATTTATTACATTCAGCCATCCCTTATTCAATTCATTCAGTTCAAAATTTTATTCATTCATTCATTATTCATTAAATAAATGTCCGGGACATATTTATTCATTCAATATTCATTCAATAAATGAATGGGGCATAATTATTCCTTCAAAATTCAAAGATTTTGAATAATTCGTACATATTCAATATTCAAACTCACTTTAGTGAACGAATGTGAACAGGTATGCTCCTAAGTGGGGTTCATTTAAATGTGAAATATTAGTACTTATAATATGTATTTCTTGCTGGCAAACATTATTGCATGAAGTAATGAATTGTTAATAAAATTACAGACGTTTTTGAAACTGACCCGCATTTTCGTGTACATATGTATGTGCTGTCCTTAAATAAATGTGTTTGCGTGCAAGCCTATCGATTATGCAGTGCGTGGTTATGTCACAGAAAGAAGGATCCTATCTACATAGATGAATATTTTATAGTTCAAATGCGACGATGAGCATAAGTATCTAGTTTAATATTTTGTATACCACCAAGAAATAACATGGGAGAGTAAGCAGCAACATTCATGGACCGCTTATATGTACATATGTATTTATGCTTGTAAATATGTAGGATAAGGGATGGGATAGACCCACTGTAGTAACCTAACTTTATATGTATATACATTGTATATACATATAACCCATACTTATAGATATGTATGTACATATAAGCACATCTGCATATGTCACTTTGATCATAATTACATGCACGTGTAATAGTATATACGTATAATGAGAAAAGCAGCTTATTCCCCAATTGGAATTAAAATAAAATAAAGTTTATTTCGGGAATAAGGTTGGTTCATGTTTATGTATTTTTGAGTATATTTATGTGTAAATAACTTTTGGTATGCATACTTATAGATTATAAGTCATAGGTAATTCAACTAACAAGAAGAAACACAATAAATGGGGGCAATTCATGATTAGAATTTTATACAGTAAATACTTAATTATTTAAATTAGATCAATAAATATGTCGATTTAAAACTCATCTAGTATTCCTTGCCTTTTCTCATTATAAGGTTGCTAATGTTGCTATATAACTGATACATACATATGTACGTATATATGTATATACCTAGCTGAGTATGCATGTAATATTACATGTATACTCAGCAGCCATATGGCTGCTGAGGAGGGACCACAGAATATAGATTCTACCAGAAGAATCGATCTTATGTATTCGAGTGACGCTTATGGAAGAACGGGGAGAGCCAACCAAATAACTCGGTGTACATTTGGCCCACCTGGGGGATGGCACCTCCGCATCATCATCATCACCACATCTCCTGGCATCAAAAAATGATGATGAAAGCGCATAGGTGGCGGTGGCACCCCGATTTGTGCACCAGAACACACAATTCTGACTCAGCTCAGAATTTCTGAGCTGCGTCTCCACAAATTTGATGCTCTACGAGGGTGTGTTCTGGTGCACAAATGGGGGTGCCACCGCCACCTATGTGCTTTCATCATCATTTTTTGATGCCAGGAGATGTGGTGATGATGATGATGCGGAGGTGCCGTCCCCCAGGTGGGCCAAATGTACACCGAGTTATTTGGTTGGCTCTCCCCGTTCTTCCATAAGCGTCACTCGAATACATAAGATCGATTCTTCTGGTAGAATCTATATTCTGTGAGGAGGGACGATGAAATTTTAATTTTTGGCATATCTACATATCTTCTTGGTTGATGAAGTCAAAGGGTAGACATACTTAAAAATACAGAATAGAGGGTGTTACGGAAGTAATGCAACTTTGGTCAAATGCACATAAAAACTAAACCAATGAATTTGTTTAGGCGAAATTTTGGTCAGAAAGGGACAAAGGTTAAAGCTAACTATTTTTTGCTTCTAATGGTCTATACATCTCCTTCCTCCCAATTTGGAGAAGGTTTTGTCTGGCGCTCCCAATTAGTGCTGCGCCACTGTTTTTGGTTATCTTTTTTGAGATTTTTGACCACATGTGGTGAAATAAGTTCAAATTTTGTACTGAAATTTCTCGATTACAATATTTGGGAACGTTGTTCTCTCCATGTTAATTGCATTTGATCCGTTTATAGGCGGAACGGGATACTTGGGCTTATTGGGCTTACGGCTTACTTTTGGGCTTGGGCAAGATTTATTTTCCAGTTTTGCATATATGGTTTTCTTGAAAGCGGGAGAGTTGTACTACGTGCAAATGAAAGCATTTTGATAATCTACGTAGTAGGGTTGCCGCGGGTAGCGAAAATGCTACCCGTTACCCGACCCGCTACCCGCAGCACTGCTACCCGTACCCGCACGGGTACCCGTGCGGGTACCCGTTACCCGCTACCCGTTTTGGGAATTAAGCTAAAAACCGACCAACGTTCAGAATAAATTTGATGTAATCAATTATTTGCTCAGTTTGGTTGATATGTAGTTTGAGATAATGCTATGCAAGTAAAGCATGACAAAATTTGGTATGTTGGTGTAACTAGGTATTTGTTTCTGAAACCAAACTTTCTGGCTTATAATGGAACGTTTTTCAAGCTACACAGGGTTGCTTAGCCGCTTATATCAAAAATTCAAAAATTAGGCCAAAAATTAGGAATTGCATAACACTTATTTTTCCGTTGAATGATCCGTTTAAAGAAAACTATTGGAGGAGTGCTGCACTCCGAGTGAAGAGTTCAAAGTTTTTGTCCGAAGAAAAAGATGGCAAATATTTACCTAAAAATTTAACCTTGCAGTCAATATTTTTCTTCAAAGTGACCAGTCAACAGAAGGAAAAGTATAACGTGATCCATAATTTTTAGCTTGACGTTTTGACATAACTCGCTAGACACTCTTGGTGTGGCTTGAAAAAATCAGTCAGTTCCAATGTTAGTTTAATTTCTGAAATTCTGATCTCAATGAAGTTTTCATTGAAAAATCTTCTGCAAATAAAATTTTAGCCTTCAATCCGATTGAAGTTTTTCATCTGCACAAATTAAAATATTCTCAGTTTTACAAAAATACGCACAAATGCAAATAAAATTTGTGCACGTATTTTAGAGCAGACAATTTATATCTGCTTGAGAAACAATAATTTCTCCGCATTTTCTGGTCGTAAAAAGTATTTGAGGCTGCCGTATCTTCTGTCGCTTCCGAGCAGACACTCACTATAAAGGCTTGTTGCTGCCAATGACGAATGTTGAACTGAATATATAATAAAATCATGCTTCTGTAATTGTAATTAAGGCCTGAGAAGCTTGTAACTTTGTTTGTTAGCCAATTTATGGCCAAAATAGAATAAAAACTGAACTACCCGTTACCCGTGCGGGTAGTTGTCGCTACCCGCAGATAACGGGTACCCGCAAAAATCGTGCGGGTATGCGGGTAACGGGGTACCCGATCCGTTACCCGCGGCAACCCTACTACGTAGTAACTCGTGTTACACAGGACGACCAATTACCGATGAAAATGCATACATACATACCTACATTCTAGGCCTTGACGACGAGATCTTTCAAATGACACCCAACTTGATGGGTACAAAAATACAAAAATTAGTCACGTTCGACCATAAAGGTGCAACTTTCAATGAACGTTGAGTAACTTATACCCATTGGGACCTCACACTTCAATTCCCAAAAACATAATTTAAAAAATTGAACTATTTGAGAACCATATATCAGTTTTGGCAAGTAGACAATTGTGGGCCATTGGGCCCTCTAGGAAACTAGGTTCTCTTTGCAAATATATACATACACACATAATAATAACTCATATGTACATACATACATTATGTATGTTTGAAATATGTAGTATTCCAAAATGTAAAAATGTTAAGTTGCGAAATTACAAACTACAAAACTCAATATGTAATGTTGGACTAAATATAGTCTTTAATACTTACGTAAAACCTACCTCTTTATGTAAATATACAGATACCCTTCAGTCAAATACATATATTCATAAATAATTTTATGGATTACATTACTCCCCAAAGTTCAGGGCTTACATAGGTATTGCTTTCAAGATGAATTAAATTTGATTAGAGAAAATAATTTCTTTCTTCATAAATATTCATGCATTCTTCCCATGCTGTGTAATCAACTTTTTCAAAACCTTTCCTTCTATCGCTGGATCATCCGATACTGCGAAATAAGTCAATGTCTCGCAGTACGTATCTAGAACTTGGCAAAACTAAGCTTGCTTGATAAAAAGAAACAAAATTTATTTTATTGACATCAATAAATGCAAATTGGTATAACAAAAATATATTACCATTTCTAAACCTGTAGTTGATATAAAATTTACCAATCTAATGTTTTCAAAATGACATACTAGTTATTTAACTGCCACGAATGTGAGGCTAAAAATTTCAGACTAATTTATCCCTCAATCAAAATGCCGACAGGATCCTGTATCCACGCCCTGAACGAATATGCTTCGTTGTATCAGAGGTTTGGGACGATACCGATCAGCTGGAACGTACAGAAGAAAAAGTTCGTATACCAAGCTAATCATAGAGAATTACGTTTGTGGTATTTCAACATGTCTTTCGTAGTATTAGGAACGCTAGGTTGTTGTTTTATTTGTGTCAGGGAGATCTTTGTTAAAGTGACGAATATCCCGACGTATGTTTTAGTCATGCAAATATTTTGGGGATTACTTGGAGGCGTGCTGGGCTGTGGGGTTGGGCTACTGTTTTTCATATACGGGCAGGAAGGGGTTCTTGCATGGGAAAATTTGGTCATTATAGAAGTTGCCATACTCAAAGGTAAATATATAAATACTTGCCCCTTACATACATATAACAAATATAAGATTTAATTTTAGTTAAGTATACCAACTTCAGCAAGTGACATATGGACACATCTAACTGTAAATGTTAGAAATTATGTACATGCATGAATATCAAATTAACACTTCTAATTTCATTGCAGAATCGAAGATTAAAATGAAGAAACCCGCTTTGTTGGAGGTTTTCACACGCTATTTTCACATGCTATTTTGATCATGAAACTTCTCCCCATTTCGGTTGTTCTCATATGTTTCTTAGTAACTTTGTCCCGTTTGGATCCTATATTCTACGTGCTTAAAGCCTTCATACCGTCGCAAGTGTTGGTATATTTTTGCTACAATTGGCGTCCTTGAATGGATCAGAATCGGAGCCTTCATATTCGTAGGGGTAAACTCTATAGTGGATTTCATCTTTTTCCTCATGGGACAACTGAGATATGGAAAACTCTCTTTCGGATTGACGTGGCGAGTTTACCACATGTTACACATTTTGCTTGCGTCTATTCATGGGATCAGTGATACCGCCGTTGGTGCTTTACTGGCTTCATTGACGGGGTCGGCCATTATCACGCTCTACTTGTCACTTTCTGCGTATTCATTAATTCCGATTGCAGTGTATTTGATTTTTCCTTGCTTAGCAATTGTCATTGTCAGTGTTCTGCAAGTTCTCGTAACGCCTTTCATCTATCAGTATGAGGAGTCGGCCGAGATCATTCAGAAATTGAAAATTGTCCCCGTAAAAATCCGTTATTATCGCAGATCCTTCAATCCAAGGAGGTTTGTGAGTATGAGGATAAGGGTAATGCGTCCATTCACCTTTTACGCAGTAGCTTTTGATTATCGATTCATCATATTAAGGAAATGCACTAAAATTACGATTATTGAAAAAATTGCTTATTTTACGATTACGGCACTCTTGGCACACCGATAATAAATGTGTGTAAAGTGGTTGAGCAATAAATAATTAGTACATACACAATTTTTGAAGAGTGCTTAAAAGAATACGATAAGTTGTTAATTCAGGAAACGGTGGGCTATGTATTTATATATTTTGCACTGGCTAAAACCGTCTCATTTATTTATTTATGAGTTATAGACTATAAACATATATAGATATAGTTAATCTGTAAGCAATATCCAATTTTCTTACGAATTATATAAGTGATAAAAATATTTCAAACTACGAATTGCCAATGGTATATAATCAATTATTTAAATCATCTAAGCACCATCTATTGAAAATTATTAGAGGACAATTTGCTTCACTTTTTTGTATACTTAAGTCGCAATGAAAGTCACAATGGGCCTGAAGACTATTCTTAGGATTAGCGGACAATTTTCAATTTTCCATACGAAATTGGATAAAAATTTATTTCCCACTTCTCTGAACCGAATATTCAGAGTTTCACGGGGTTTACATATTTATGTACCTATGTACAAGTGATACTAGTATGAAAGATATTAAAATGTAGATACTTGCAGGAATGGAGATAGACGCTCCATGCGACAATCATGCATGTACATATGTAAGTACATTCATGAAATGCATTTACGAGGGCCGGACTTAATGACTAAGCTTGACCGTGAAAGAGGGTAATTTTGTCCCACATTTTTGGTTTATGCGATTTCGGTTTAGGTGAAAGTGGCGATTGAGTTGGGGTGGATTTGGGTGGGGGTTGAGTTATCAGTGCCGCACTTACCAGTGGATATCGTGTACCATTCCTTTAGCTGATATTTTGGATAGAAGTTAAATACCTATTACATCCATACATATTTACATACTACGAACCCCACCCACAAATCTCATCTGACACATTCAAAATGCATGATCCCTTACACTAATCTCTCTGGTAAATACGTAACATCCGATTTCACAAGGAAGTGGAGTGGTTTATTCCAGAAAGAAACATTTCTGGGTCAACAGTGTGTCCGTTGTGTGTTATTTACAGCTAAGCCCTTTGACCCCGTAAAATTAACTCAGTATGGCATCATAATCTTACTCAGGGTATTCCGACCCAGGGTTTTATTGGGTTGGGTTTTTTGGGTTTTAATGGGTTTTAATGGGTTGTTAACGAATAAAACCCATTGAGTTTTACCATGTTAAATGGGTTTTATTTGGGTTTTAATGGGTTTTATTCGGGTTTTAATGGGTTTTAACTGTGTTTCAGCTTAAAACTATATTCTAAAAGCTGAAAACAGCTGTCATACGTTAGACGAAGTTATTTTATGGCAGCTAGCAGTCTATTTGATTAATACTGTAAGTTTTGAAAACCAGGAATAAATCAGCGAGTGCCATTACAGGTTTCAAGTGACAAAAAATAAATAAAAAATAATTTCGGAACGAGGTATGTTTAACTGAGCATACATAATTTAATTACATTTAATTTACATTTTGCTGTCATAATTAATACTTTTTTCCCGAATACTTCCTCTCATCTCAGCGAATAAATTAAACAAAATACTATAGTATTTTTTTAATTTATAAAGTTTTTTTAAAATGTTTCAAGGCGATCTTAATTATCACCTCTGAAAAAATCGAGTACTTATGGACAACGAAGTACTTTATTATGAGCAAAAGAAGTGTGTCTGTAAAAATCACTTATTATATTCCTGATCATAATACATACGTACTTTTGTTGTTCCATGAGTTTCATTGTTCCATAAGTACTCGATTTTTTCCAGAATTGATAATACACGTTAAGATCGCATTGAAATATTAAATTTTAAAAAGTTTAAACAACTTGGATTTCATTATGATGAGAGGAAGCATTCGAGAAAAAGGTAATATATGTAATTAATTATGGTCACATAAAGTATTAGATTATGATCAGTTAAATAGGACCATTTCGAAACGGATACAAATTCTAACATGGACAAGGAGGATTTGCATATTAACTGAAATTGGATTGCAATAGTAGTGAAAATTGTTGTTCAATGTATTGCTTATGTAAAACCTAATAAAACCCAATAAAACCCATAAAACCCATTAAAACCCAAAAAACCCATTAAAACCCATTAAAACCCCTGGGTCGTTACTTTTTGATTAAAACCCTGGGTTTTTCCGAACCCTGACTTACTTATGTATGAAACAGATTTTGTGTATTTTCGCTTCACAACTGAACTGTTTGCATGTAACATACTCATGTTGCACAAATATGTACATATGTATGTACTATGCACATATTATGCACATATATACTTCCTTCCAATCGAGGACTACGGAACCGTGGGGTCATTATGGGGGCAATTACGTTGTAAAATAGGAAGAGCAAATTTGAATAACATTGCAAGGAAAATCATTTCTGCGTGTACCTTGTCCCCATGGTCCCGAGCTTATGCGTCCAATACATCTGTATCTACATACATAAATACACTCCATACGGTGCATGTCATATGCGCCGTCACCAATGAGCAATACCAAAGGTTATGATAATCCTGTAAATATCCCAAATTTTATCTCCAATTTTATGACTGACCAAAACGTTTGGAAACTTTTTCTCCCTTAAGTATGTAAGCACGTTTACATTGACGTTTATATAAATAAATTTCCATGAGATGATGTTAACCGTACAGGTTTACGCATTTGCGAAAAAATTGAGGTACGATTTGGCAAGTCAATATTTGGCCACGCGACTCAGACGTGTTCACAACTTACGCCATTGGAACATGAATATGTTGTACATATGTATTTACATAATATGTAAATTATATTTACATATGTGCATATTATGTATGTACATAAATATAATTTAATTTACAACATTTTGGACACGATCTCTGCCAGCATTGAAAATTAGAAATACTCCTCGGTCATGATTTTCTCGTACTATTTTTTCTTCCTAATATTTTTAGGAGGAGAAGTACAACTTTGTCAACTGGTAGGTACATTTACAAATTTTCTTGGTGTTCATTTTGGTCTAAATTGTATGTCCGATATTAAAATCGTACTTGATTCTTAACCTTTTTGCAGGATTTAAATTTGAAATAAGAATTAGAAAATCCTACTAAACTGTCGGTTTTCAATTTATCATTTTTTTTATTTTGTTTTAGGTTGAAGGTTCGGATCATAATGATGCACAGGCCTTTCGTCGCACCGTTAATAATCTACTTGAAAATGTTAGCAATTATTTTGAAGAAAATTTTGCCTTTCAAATTTTATTTTTGGAGATATTTCATTTTTTAAGCTGGCCGACCAAATAACCTACATACCCACGAAGGATGAGCTCGCCGCGTTGGAAACCAGATTACACGAGAAATTGGATAGTTTACAAACGGATGTCCTGAATTAGGAAGCTCTTGTCAACTCGGAGATGGAAATGGGTACAAATTATGTACAAAAAGAAATTTACAATCCGAGGAAGCGAAGGTCAATTCAGGTGTGCATATAACTACTAAAATACTAACTAAATCCACGCAGGTACCCGTTAAATAGTGGGTAAAGGTTATTTATACTCCTTCAGGCGCCAGATTACGCAGCTACAAATTATCAATTGGGCATTACACCAGAGGCTCATAAGGTAGGCATGCGTTCATAATAAAAATTTGTATCGACGTGTTTACGTAATTTCGCGAATTGCATAAATTGTGTTCAGGCTAAATAAATCTCATTTTTAAAGTTATTTTGTCATATGATTACGTAAACTATTTGATAATGAATAGTCTTGAATAGACATACGTACGTGTTAGATTTAAGGATTTTGACATTTATTTATATAAAACACGATAATCAATCTGGAATTTTTAAAATCAGCCTAACTTTCAGTCCAATTTTAACCAAACGTGTCAATTTGTGGAGCAACTATTAACCGTGCAGAAGGACCAAGCCACAGTTTTGGACGAGATAAGGAACACAAGCCACAACATGCTTCGGGGTGTTGGCGCCATCGTGGAGGCAGTAGACACATTGAAACATGTATGTACATATATATTTATGATTAATAGGGTATCCAAAATCGGTTTATCCGATTTTTTAAAACCGGTTAAAAGTCGGTTTTCGATTTACCCGAAAACCGGTTTTATAATTATCCAGAAAACGGTTTTGTGAAAAACCGGTTTTACAAAAGGCGTTAGGACATGGTTTTGACGAATTCATATTTTAATTGCGGGATGGTTTTTAGTTGTAGAGATTTCTAACATTTTTTATGTGAAAGCCCGTGTCTCAAACTATAGGTAAACATGTCTGGCTTCCGGTTTTGTGTACTCTGCGAAATGAGGCAAGGTCAAATTTGGAGAGGTGTCCTTTTTTAGTTTTCCAAACCAGTGTTCTTATAAAATGGCGTTGAACTGAATATTTTTTTCTTAGGTCCTGATGCAAAAATCGTCTTTGCGACTATTTTTAAGGGACTTAGCATGCTTTTCACTATATAAAACCACGTTTGCCTTATGCGTATCTTTTAAGTCCGTTTTGCAGTCTAATTTCATACTTGTCTTAATGGAATGCGCTCTTTAACGCAACTCTTCCACTTTTAAGGCCCCCACATTTTACGACTTTGATGCTAAAAATCCCTAACGTGGTTTTTATCCAAGGTACATATAGTATATTGCACTGTAAATATTTTTGATTAAATTTTGATAAGTGGTTACACCCCACGAAATGAGTTTTCATCAAACCCAATAAAATTTTTGGAAAAGTTTCCGTCGTCATCAAGGTTGAACTTCAAAAATAATTTAACTAACCAAAACTTGGTAATTTTATTATTTTGTCACTTGTACCTTGTAGGTAAAATAGTTCTGTAGCAGGGGACACAAAAACGTTATTAAAATTTATTTTCAACAAAATTTGACCATTAATTTTCCAAATTAGTTTACGAGTTTTTTATGATTCCCCGTCAGCTGATTAGCTTGGGTCCTTCTCCAAGACTGTTTACTCAAAATCTTAACTATTTTGTTTAATATTACTCAGGACACTTCCAGCTTTACCCTCAATCTTCATTTGACCCAGTGGGTCTGCATTCAAGGTCAGCAGGTCAATTTTCCCGTGCACGGTCCGATTTATCACTTTTCATGGAAAAATTTCATTGACAATGGAAGGCCAACGTTATGTAATTCATGTAGATTCTTTTATTATTACATGCAATGATTATCTAGGGTTATAATATTAAGAATAATTCACCTCTGACCTCTTAGGTTATTATGCTATACGAGTACTTAAGTTTGGAAAGTGTTTTTACGGCACCCTCCAACTCTGAGGACACTGGAGGTGTCATTTTTGAAGCTATCACCTTAAAATTTTGGAAATACCTTTTTGAGAGTATTATCTTGCAGTCTACCAAAAATCACTTCAAAATTCTACTCCCTGCCAGAGATATTCACCCGCGAATTCGTCAAAACCATCACCTAACGCCTTTTGTATCCCACCTCACTCGAAAACAGGTTTTCGATTTTTGATAAAAATTGTTTTTGAACCACTAAATATTTGTTATTTCTTGATTTTGGTCGATAAATAAATTGTTCTGAAATATTTTTTTCCAAATTAATGCCCTAAGTGTGTTCAACTTTAAATTTTACCACTTTATATTTATCAAATTTTTAAAATTTGGTAGAAACCCGGTTTCAAAAACCGGTTTTGGAGAAAATCGAAAACCGGTTTTTCGAAATTTTGAAAAACCGGAAAACTCGAAAACCGGTTTTACGAAAGTTTGGCAAAATCGGAAAAATCGAAAACCGGTTTTTCAAAATTTTCCGATTGTGGATGCCCTAATGATTAACCATTCCCTTGACTTCTTTTCTTTTAATTAATCATTTATAGCAAGTCAAAATATTAGTTGTTCAAAATTGATTCCAGGTATACCATGAAATTGGCACAGAGCAGGTGAAGGCTTGTGGGTATGCTTCCGAGCTTACAAATTCTACGTTCCGTAATAAACAAGTAATAAATTTGTTTGCATCTCGTACATATTTTGGTTGCAATAACGACTAATTAAATTATAATACGTTTAGCTCGTTTGCGATAAAGGTTGGACCCTAATTCAACGAAGGGGTGCTCCAACCCTGCCAGGGAGCGAGAGAACCAATTTCGAAAGAAACTGGGAAGATTATGAGAACGGGTTTGGTACACTGGACCAAGATTTCTGGCTCGGTGCGTACGATCTGAAAAACAAATTTAGTAATTATCCAAATTTGGGTTAACTTTCGATCTAACTCCAGGTTTACAAACCATTCATGAACTCACGATGGCGGGATATACGCGGTTACGAGTTGATCTCGAGGACTGGGAGGGTCACAAGAAGTACGCAATGTACGGCGTCTTCAAAGTCGGCGGTGCCCGAGACAAGTACAAGTTAACGGTAGGCGAATATACAGGGACGGCAGGTTAGTGTCCTCAACCAAGCAGAGTAATGTTCTCGATTTTTTTGATAACCTTACGAACTACGTTAACTGTACATAATTATGAGACGACTAGCATTAACCTATCCATCAGTTTGTTATGCGCCAATTCAGATTTACTCTTGTACTCTGCAGGGAATTCCTTATCCTCAAATTCTGGGGAACAATTCAGCACATATGATAATGACAACGACGCCAACACCTTTACCAATTGTGCTGCTGAATATCGAGGTGGATGGTGGCAAGGAAATTTTTGTTCTGAAGTAAATTTCTATATACATTCCATACATTCCTACAAGCATAGTTTTAAGTGTTTCACAATTTTTTTGTCCGATTTATAGAGCATCCTGAACTCCGTATACCACAATTCCAGTAATGTCGGAAAACCTGGTGTTGGTGTGATCTGGTGGCATTGGACGGATACAGAATATTCTTTAAAGAAGGCGGAAATGAAGGTTCGCAAGCCGTCGGCATTTACTTGAGGAGATTTTGAGCCTGGACCTGGGCAGCGCAGATGTAATGGATACTACTGTATTTAAATATGTACAAGGAATATGTCATCTACGCACAATAGAAGCAATACAATATTATTTTTACATAACATACTTACCATATACATTCGCTCACAGATCTATTTGTAACTATATATATGCAGCATATTTCCACAAAAATTTCATAAATTCAAAACAACAAGAGTAAATTAGCCGTTTGGTTGATACAAAAGCTTTGCAAGATTAGTGGAGTGAGTCCATCAACAAAATTCTGACCAAAGTTTACTTTCAGTAGTGTTAAAGATGCTAGTATCTTTTTATTTATCTTGCTATTTCCTCTTGTCTGACACTCCTTTAACCACTTCACGCTCCGTTCATGAATCATGCCAGCTCCGGAAAAAAACACCAGAATGAATCCTGTCACGGCCAGGGTTTCCACTGCGACGACAGCAAATTCCAAGGGGTTCATTCTTCGATACAGACGGATGCATGCAAATCCTCCCAAAATTTCAAGGATGGGAAAAATTCCCACGATCACGGGGAAAATGCGGGCCTGGATGCACGCGTTGAACAATTTCTCAAATACGTTAAGCTCTCTATATTTTCGCGTAAGCTTGACACGTGTGGAGTCAAACAGCTTTGAGGATTCCAGCCACAAGTGGATCATTCCCCCGAAGAGGAGACACCCTGTAAAGACACCCTCAAGCAGGGTTACATAGTGTAAAACGACAAATTCAATCATCGCCAAAGTTACGACAACAATTGAGCATGGAGCCTGACAGGAACTCGGTGAGAGCAAGATTGAACCCAGAAATGGCTGTTTGCATGGGTCAAACAAAACCAGAATAGCGATCGCAGCGGGAAATGTGAAATACCCAATGCTCAAAATGAGTAAGAGGAGGCGGGATATTTTCAGCACGATGAGTCTCGACTGGTGCGAGGAATCTGGTCGACATAAAAAAAATTAGATAGAGTTAATATCAATTTATTTTAACGAAGGGGTACTAATTTGGAGTCTGAAATCTTACCATTTTTTCTTGCGGGGTCAATGGTCCGTTTGGAGATGATATTCAGCAAGTGCGGGATTCCCTTATCAGCTTCCCAATACAGAGTGATGAGTAGATTGGGGACATATGATAGCGCGAATAACGCAGAATTTAGCTTCGTTACAGGGTTTGAAGTGTCGTTATGCCACAATATTCCGTACGGTAGTAGTACGACGTAAACCACATACGGCACGAAACTAAGACGGTCCAACAATGCCCCACGTCCCCTTCTGCAGGTCACGAGCTGCTTATCTTTGTCAAAAGTGAATGACAACCAACAAAATCGGTCGGCAAGGGAGAAAGTTCGTTTTAAAAAGGGGAGCAGGATTTCTGACAACATTCCAGAGATCGGTATCGCACCCAGGGAAAAGATCGCTCAGAAGAAATATTTCTTTTAGAGGGAAATCATCTATCAAGGACAATTGTTACATATTGTTTAAGTCACAGAAAACTGAATATGTTACTTAAATACTATCCATCATGCAAATAAACCATACTTTGAATGCCAAATTAATCAAATATAACTTGTAAGCAATCCTAACCTTTTGTTATCAATATTTTTTCTATTGAAGAGATGTTAAAAAGGGTACTTTTATTAGTCTACGAGAATAATAAAAATCATCCACTTACATATTTCAAGCTGTCGACGGGAACGTTCTTATGTCATATGTCTTTTTTATACAGTTTGTCTATATTCAGTTAATGCACACACTTAAGATTAGATGATAGTATAAATACTCAGTCATAAATAAATTCTTATCTTAGGGTGCATTATTACAGCACATGCTAAATAATTAATTATTGCATTTAATGACATGAAAAGGGCAGGGCGGGTAGTTTTTGGATGTACAGTGGCAGCAAGATAACCTTACCCCGCCGAATCTCAAGGCCATGCGCGCACAACGACAGGCTCGATCCCGCACAAATCGCCTAAAAAACAGGGTCTCGTTTTTACACTCTAGTCACCTTAATATTTGACCTTTTGAGGTCAAACTTGGCACACACATTGCCACTCATGTTCCCCAGGGTGGTTTTCAAGGATTTTGACCTAGGTTACCTACGTGACCTTCCAGAAATCACCAAACTTTTTGCATAATATTTGGTTTTTACACTCTAGTGACCGCAATAGTTGACCTTTTGAGGTCAAACTTGGCACACACATTGCCAATCATATTCCCCAGGGTGGTTTTCAAGGATTTTGACCTAGGTCACGTACGTGACCTTCCAGAAATTACCAAACTTTTAGCATAATATTCGTTTTTACACTCTAGTGACCGAAATAGTTGACCTTTTCAGGTCAAACTTGGCATACACATTTCCAATCATATTCCCCAGGGTGGTTTTCAATGATTTCGACCTAGGTCCCTTGAGTGACCTTCCAGAAATTACCAAACTTTTTGTATGATATTTAGTTTTTACACTTTAGTGACCTTAATATTTGACCTTTTAAGGTCAAACTTGGCACACACACTCAAAACCATATTCCCTAGGGTGGTTCTCAGGGATTTTGACCTAGGTCTCTTGAGTCCCTAGGGAATATGGTTGCGAGTCCGTGTGCCAAATTAGACCTCAAGAGGTCAAAAAGTACGGTTACTAGAGTGTAAAAACCAAATATCATGCAAAAAGTTTGGTAATTTCTGGAAGGTCACTCAAGGGACCTAGGTCAAAATCCTTGAGAACCACCCTGGGGAATATGATTGGCAATGTGTGTGCCAAGTTTGACCTCAAAAGGTCAAGTATTACGGTCACTAGAGTGTAAAAACCAAATATCATGCAACAACTTTGGTAATTTATGGAAGGTCACTCAAGGGACCTAGGTCAAAATCCTTGAGAACCACCCTGGGGAATATGGTTGTGAGTGTGTGTGCCAAGTTTGACCTCAAAAGGTCAACTATTACGGTCACTAGAGTGTAAAAGCCAAATATCATGCAATAAGTTTGGTGATTTCTTGAAGGTCACTGAAGTGACCTAGGTCAAAATCCTTGAAAACCACCCTGGGGAATATGATTGGCAATGTGTGTGCCAAGTTTGACCTCAAAAGGTCAAATATTAAGGTGACTAGAGTGTAAAAACGAGACCCTGTTTTTTAGGCGATTTGTGCGGGATCGAGCCTGTCGTTGTGCGCTTATGGCCTTGAGATTCGGCGGGGTAAGGTTATCTTGCTGCCACTGTATATAACGTTGTATAATTTATTTATCGTTAATCATACAAACTCAATTTATGTACGTACAATATGCATAGTAGAAATAATGATCACCATTTTACATATTTACTTACTTTGTATACAAGACACACACTTAATAAGTTGCATAACAAAATTAGGTAATTAATCATAACGCTGCAAATATTAGTGTACAAAATGGAGCAATTAAATAATTGCACACCTTTTCCCAAAAATCATTTCATACACAATTCAATTCTATTCAAACATTCAACAGCAGACATTTACTTAAAACAACAAGAGTAAATTAGCCATTTGGTTGATACAAAAGTCTTGTATAATTAGTGGACTGAGTCCATCCACAAAATTTTGCCAAAAGCTTACCTTCAGTGGTGCCAAGGAAGCTAAAATTTTTCGATCTACACGATTTTCTCTCTTCTGACATTCCTTTAGCCACTTCACGCTCCTTTCATGAATCATGCCAGCTCCGGAAAAAAACACCAGAATGAATCCTGTCACGGCCAGGGTTTCCACTGCGACGACAGCAAATTCCAAGGGGTTCATTCTTCGATACAGACGGATGCATGCAAATCCTCCCAAAATTTCAAGGATGGGAAAAATTCCCACGATCACGGGGAAAATGCGGGCCTGGATGCAGGAATTGAATAATTTCTCAAAAACATGAAGCTCCCTATATTTTTGCATAAACTTGACACGTGTGGAGTCAAACAGCTTGGAGGACTCGAACCACAAGTGGATCATTCCCGAGTAGAGGAGACATCCTGTAAAGAAGCCCGCAGTCAAGGTCACATAGTGTATAGCGCCAGATTCAAGCATGGCTAAGAATAGGAGAACAATTGAGCATGGAGCCTGACAGGAACTCGGTGAGAGAAAGATTGAACCCAGAAATGGTTGTTTGCATGGGTGAAAGAAAACAAGAATAGCGACCGCAGCGGGAAAGGCGAAATACCCAATGTTCACAATGAGAAGGAGGAGGCGGGATATTTTTAGCACGTTTCGTCTCGCCTGGTGAGAGGAACCTTGGCGCGAGATTATAATATTAGTAACAATTTATTTTAAGCGGGTATACAGTTTTTGGGCGGGAGTCTGAAATCTTACCGCTTTTCCTTTCGGGGTCAATAGTCCGTTTGGAGATGACATTCAACAACTGCGGGATTCCCTTGTCAGCTTTCCAATACAGAATGATTAGCAGATTTGATATATATGATAGGCTGAATAACGCAGAATTTAGCTTCGTTACATGGTTCGACGTGTTATTGTGCCACAAAATTCCGTACGTTTGTAGTACGACGTAAATCACATATGCCACGAAACTAATACGGTCCAACAATGCCCCAGGTCCCCTTCTGCAGGTCACGAGTTGCTTATCTTCGTCAAAAGTGAAGGACAACCAGCAAAATCGGTCGGCAAGGGAGAAAGTTCTTTTCAAAAATGGGAGCAGGATTTCTGACAACATTTCATAAGTCGGTATTGCACTCGGGTACGTAGCACCCAGAAGAAAGATCGATCAGAGTAAATAATTCTTTTGGGGGGAAATCATTTATTGAGGAGAATTTCTTATTACTATTTCAGTAAAAGAAGACAGAATTAGCTAGTTAATGTAAATAATTGAGATTAGGTACATCAATACCCAGTCACCAGTCGTAAAAATTCTTATCTAAGAGTGCATTGCAGCACCAGCTGAATAATTTAATGACATGAAAAGGGTCGGGCGGATAGTTTAATGTGCACTATCTTCAGATGTCAACTTATTTATTTTTAATCGCACAAGCTTATTTTATTATGTACATACTAATCTGTTTGTAAGCACATACATTAATTATACTATGTATTTAGGAAAGTCGCACACTAAATAAGTTTCATAACAAAATGTTGATGGAAAATCAGCAAATTACTTATTAGTATTTAAATTAAATGGGGTCCATAAGACATGAAATCTTAGTACGAGTATTTTCCTCAATTAAATCCTGCTTAAAAACATGCACAAGGTAGGAATTAACAAATTTTTGATAAAGTTTTCTTGGAAATTTAAGTGTATATAATATGTAAAATTCTTTACCAGAATCATATATTTGTAGCAGGGTTACAAGTGATATATATCACTGAGTGAGATTTAGTGAGATTTAATGATTTATATCATTTATCTCACTTGGGGCTGAGTGAGAAATATGAGAAATAATGAGATAAACATGTAGTTAATGACCCCGTCCGCTAGGTGGCGCTAGTGCATGGCTCATAAATCTCACTAAATCTCATATTTCTCATGTCTCACTATTTCTCATTATATCTCAGAGAGATGAGATTTACGAGGGTGAGATGAGATTTCTGCAACCCTGATTTGTAGTGTTAACAATATCATTAAGAGTGTTAGTGCTTTACTTCAACACGTACATATGTCCGTCGAGTGTGCAGTAGTTTTGTTACTGAAAGAATGATCCTGGATGAAAATTTTATATTTCGAATGCGACGATGGATGTAAATTATTTATTTCCTGGATAGTGTTAGATTTGTACCCATACCCGTGCCTAGGGCATTTTGACATTTATGACATGCCCTGTCTAGACAGATAGATATGCATACATACCTGCAGATACCTATGTAGGCGTATTTAGTAGCTCCAAATACCCATAAAACAATTACCTATTGTTTCATTTATACGTACATAGATAAAATGAGTTCTACAGTAAATAACCATTTTTAGATGATCTAATTTATTATTTTTCGGCAATCTATGCAAAAGTATTTTTAGGACATGCCGTATTGCATTCTGAAAGGGCATTTTAGGCATTTCGAATTGATTTATGAGTTAAGAATTTTTATGAAAGTTAAATTAAATTATGTATATATTGTTTTGCTCAAAAATTACGAAGTTTTTTATACATTAGCTTTTTGAAATATTCTTGGTTTGCACGTTCAACGTTATTAGAATTAATTTTAAAACATCTAATACTTAATACGTATGTAACGTTGTTGAAGAACCAAGGGTAGATTAGTGAGATTCGTTTAGTTTAAGGATTAAAAACAGATAACTTCATATTAGAGTTTATGAAGCTTCAATGTAAGTATTCTGGAATTGAAAAAATTCTCGCTTGTTATCTTCCTCGACGATGATATAAAAATTTTTATTTGCAAGATTTTGCAGATTACATTCCTCTGATAAATACATACCTATTTATGTACTTCTGTACATGGTCTTGCAAATTCGTGCATGGTAGAAACCATTAATCATGCCACTCGGGATTACTAAATTTTTCCAGCCAGCTTGTACAAACTTCGTCATTTTCCAAGTAACTACTCATTTTATCTATGTGCGGTTTACTTTAGTCACACGTGGATCGCATTTATGAAATTGTTGCTAATTAGCATCTATCTAACACATTAGATATGTCCATTGGTTAAACTTAATCAGCATCAAGACAAATAAATAAATATTTTCAAGTGGTTATATTAATTAACGAATAAAGTTGTTGAGTATGTAAAACAATTCTAGGAAGTAGGAACACATTTACATCATTATGTTCGAAAAATATTATTTCCAATCTGTCTGCTTATATTTATTGTAGACCGAAATCAATTAATTTAATAGTTATCTGCATAGCACATCACGCCATTATTTGTGCAGATATTTTTTAGAAGAAAAACCACAAAGTAATATTACCATGAAAAAAATTGGCAATTAAATTGAAAAAATAAGCAATTATCTGCGGGATCGATGGGTATAAAAGGTAGGGTCATTTCAGTGAACGCCATCCAAAACATATTCATACATTCAAAACTTCAAGTTCTTCTCAACCAGCGAAAACTTTGTAAAGATGTCTCCCCTGAAAATGTAGGTTTCTGAAATATTTATAATTTCCCCACAAATTATGAAAATAATTACTAAATTGTTCCTCCTTATTGCAGGATTGTCGCTCTCTTCGCGTTTTTCGTCGTTGTTGGGGTCGCTGTTTCCGATGAGGGGCGTCCCGCTTCGTCTGCGTCGGCCTTTGGAGACAATGGCGTCTTATGGCAATGTCAACACCCGGTAAGAAAATGTCTAAAAAATTTCATGGAAATATATTTCTGAATTATTTTTTGTTCCCACAACAGTGCCAAAATCTCCACTGTGATGACCGGTACAGCCGATGCGAGTTCAGAAATGGACAGTGCTGGTGCTTCAACTGAGTTTCTCGGTACCATTTTGACATACGCCTCATCCTGGAGTAATTAGTACATTAATCTGTATTAACGGAATTATTTATGATTGGAAATATTTATCTTTAAAATCAAAAGCAGATTATTAAATTAGAGCTTTGAGCATCATAATATTTAGAGATTCCAGCAAATATTTATAAATGATGCAGTAATTTTGATTGCATTTACATATTTTAATTGTATCCAATTAGTTGAAATAATTTTTTATGCTGAAATTAGGTTGCACGTAAAAGCAGACACTTTGGAATTATTTGTGCGTGTCCATGGAATCGTCGAAAATATGCATAATGAGAGTTATGAAAAAAACTAGATGATACCGGATTGTAAAATTTCGTAAGCACCTGTACGTTCGAGGCTACATACATAGATAATTAGAATTAATCGGAGCAAATTAATAATCATATTTATTTTTGCAAAATACTCGTATTTACATCGTACTCGTCACATTCCATAAACTTTTCATAACATGAATATCTAAGTCATAATCAGGGAATTAGAAATTACAGGATCTATGTATGTAAATACTAGTAATTTTAAATTATTTACTTCACAACATTCATAAAATCAGTCCAACCAAAAATCACAATTTTCATCCCCTATCCAGCAGTCATATCGTAGAATCATTTCAAAATCCATCATGTCGAACAGTGATTTCTTCTAGAATAAAATTACTACACCATGAAGCCAGACACTTAATAAGATCAAGATTTATGCACCAATACATCAAGTAAAATACCTGAAAGATCTGTGACAAATACTTGTGCACTAATTGTCCAAATTTGGGTGAAACAATATCTCTCACTGTGCCACACTTATGAACATAGCTGCCTAATTTGTTCTCCAGGTATTCTTCTATCCCTCTCCCAGCCCAGTTCTCCGTGCCATTTCCCTCCGATGTGTCCACTTTCGCTAAAAGACCGACAAATCTTGGCAAAAAAATTTACCACAATTTAAATATCAAGCTGAAACATGTGTACATAATTAGCATAAATTAGTAACCTTGACTTAACAATGTGCGTACGAAGTTTTCCAGGTAGGTTGCATGGAGTAATTATTCCATCAGAATAAGTCTCACCTATTTATTTGTATCATCGATAAACGTATTTATTTTGCAGAAGAAAATTATTTTATTTGATAACTTGTGCGAAAAACTGGGTGGAATGTTACCACAGGAAAATTCATAGTCATCAGCCAATCTGACATGCGATGCATTCATGTAAGTTAAATTTGCTCGGAATGTACATGTCATGTCAAAATCTATTGTCCAATTTCCGTCGGAGTGAAACGTAGTCGTGGCGTTCATGAGGGATCCGTTCGCACGGTACAATCCTATACATAAATAGGAGAAATTACATGGGTGCTTAAAAATTTAATGGTGGAAGTTCAGATGTTCGATTTTTTGCATGCAAAGCTTATGGCGAGCATGACGCGAGATTTTTCATTAAGACAGATATTTCAATCACCTGAAAGTTTGACATTCTCTGCGACGAACCGAACCGAAATGTGACCATTTTCCAAATCCGAATAGATGCAATCCGGCTTAACGTTAGCTGAGACATTTGTCAGATTTGAATTTCTAAAAACAATGGTTGGATTGGTTAATAATATACATACATATGTAAATATGCAAATTGACAGCCTCTTATTTGAACGTTTATCCATACTCAAGGTCCACTTGGAGCGAAAATAATTTGTTATAAAGGTCGATTTTAACCAGATTTGGGATATTTATTGAGTCCAGTTCATCTCGGGAAAAGCTTGGAGACGATGTTTCCATCCAATGCGTCAAATTGTTTTGGCGTAGTGTGATATTCAAGTAGGTGTCAATTTGAGACATGCCGTCACGTGCTATTGGTCAGGTTGAAAATTTAGTAGTTATCCCTCAATTTAGAAATGTACATACACACGTAGGTATGCTAAATACCTTTTAAGTAGGCGAGTATTCCAGAAAATGTAGTAGCACAAATAGTCGTGAGAACACCGAAGAATAAAATTAAAATCATGTGGAAAATCATTTTTTTCAAAATTTTCCTACTTATCGATGAACCATGTAGGGCTGAAGGTGTAAAAGTAATTAATTAGAAACTGAGACAAACTGTGTATTTAAATTCTACCAATTTCAACGGATTCGCCCACTTTCGTCCTTCTGTCACGGAATGTCATGCATTCTCATTTGCAATTTCTATATGTACATGTCACGTCAAAATTTAGTATAATGAATTAAAAATAATAATTAACAATAAAGCTTAATTAACGAATGTATGTACATCCATACATAGGTTTGAGATCTCATGAACTTAAGGTCATGAGCAATACATACATACATATTATCATCCCTGGGTTTATGCAAGAGGCAATTTTATTAGAAAATTGTTAATTATTACAGCTATGTAGCTCTAAATCTGCGACTCCGGTACTGCACGCTAGGCCAGACGGTGAGACAAATGAAAGGGAGGGATAATTACTTCATTGTCAATTCCTTAACAAACAGATAGAGCCAAAACTCTAGTTCATTTTTGGTTTTATCTGTGTATAACTAGCTCATTTGGTTTACACCATTTAGATATATTTGCATCCAAAGTTTTTCTAAGGTGAGACATGAAAAATATTATAACAACTTCTTCACACCTGTGTTCTCTCCCTGGAGTCATGTGCTTATTGCTCTTAGACATTAATCGATAACGAAGCCATAATCGTATTTTCCAAAATTGCCTTGTAATACCCACATTTCATCTCTTTGTCAAAAACAATCATTTTATTCCTGCCGAATCCTCCATGTAGCACGATGGGCTTCAAACTTGCCACCATTTTCTTAAGAAGTGTCCCCTTTCTGGCAAAAATTCTCCATTTTCGTAACCATTCTTCAGAATCCTCCCCAATTCTAGAGAACCTCGGCGTGATCCCGACAATCGTGAGGTACGTCGGCACCGCGAAAGCGATAAACACGATCCACGTGTAAATCGGTAGGAGAGGTCGAACCCTTAACACGATGAAATTACAAGAAATTGTAAATCTCAATGTTGCAACGACATAAAAGAGTAGTGAATTCAGCAGAAATTCGAAACACCAATGTTCCACCAGGATTACTAATTCCCGGTATAATTTCAAATTTCGGACGCGTAGCATTCCACAATTGACATCAAAACAGGTGGATAATGCATTAGAAAAATTGGAAAATGCTAACATGCCAAAAATCGATACTTGAGACCAGAGACGGGCAATTTCGAAAATTACTATGAAAAGAGTGGCACTTCCGAGCAGAAATAAAGCACAATTTAGCGACCAGGTGACCTTTGGGTGCAAAAAATCAGCGATAGAAGCACATAACGTAACATGATACGGATTTGACCCGGATATCTGAAAAATCGTGGGAATTATGAAGGGAGCCAGAAACCCGACAATGGAAACAATCATGAAAAACATTTTTAGTCTGTTATCTGTCCGATAAACGAGTGCCAGAGCAGCAGAAGAGGAGGTCGGTATAAGCCACCCACCAAAAGCCACTCAACAAAAGCCACTCCCCATAAGCCACACTAGGAAATAAGCCACCCCAGGAAAAAGCCACGCACCAAAAGCCACCTTCCATAAGCCACCGTAGGAAATATGCCACTTCTAGAAAAAGCTACTCTTATCATCTTCATTGATAAAACCTAGTTCAAACAACTTTGCGAGTCCTTTTAAGATCGCATTATTCACTGAAACACTATCACATTATACTATCGAAATTATATTACGGGTGTGACACCCGTAATATAATTTCGTGATATATTATTGGTAGTCACAGAAAACGTGGGTAAAAAAACAATCGAGAGACTGTATTGAGATTGTTAAATATCAAATCAGCTATTTAACATTACAAATTTTAGGAATGTGAGAACGGTTAGGGCAATGGGTTATAAGCGTTCCGATCCCTTTCGGTGCCTTTAAAATTTTAAATTGATGTTGAATTCTGCTGAGGTCATTCTCCTTGAATATCTTCAACTTATGTATACCCTAAACCACTCTTAGAGATCCAATATTAAAATTATACCAAGCGGTCATCATATATACATAACTCAACTAAAGTGGTATTGGTACGTAGATAATACCGTGCAGTAATAATAGCTCGGTATTTGTTGGATTATACATTATTATATGATTATTAGTTTGCCCCTATGGTTTGTATTTCCCTTCATATTTTACCCTCGCTTCCTTCTTTGTGTGAGTAAGAGAGAAAAGAAGTCGTCGTCCGTTGGAACTCGAGTAGAGAGGTAGTCTTTTTCTTGTGTGTGCAATTCTCATTTTTGTAATTGTTGATAATTGAAGAGATTGCAATAAATTGTTAAAAGTAATGCCAATGTGTCTTTCGAGTGTGTGTATCATCTCCTTATAACTTATCATCAGAAAAGGGCCCATTAATAGCGAGACGCGTTCCCGACGGGTAGTTGGATAAGATCGCTTTGTGTCTCAACATTTGGCGCCCAACGTGGGGCACTTTTACTGGTGTTATCGCGATAAGGAGAAGCGTGTCGACGACAGAAGACTAGCCCTTGTGCCCGAGGAGAGCAAAGCTGAATCGGCGAGGGAGAATAAGTCATTGTTGCCAAGACCCTTGTGACCGGACCGAGATTTGTCAAGCCGGCGAGGGACCAGAGGAATCACCAACCTACTTTGCCTCTTCGAGGACCCCACCCTGAGTATTCGGGGGTGTACTAGGTGATACCATTTCAATTATTTTGTTCGTGTTGTCCTTTCCTTGGAGAGAGCCGTGGGTGCCACGTCCGTGAAGGAGGGAAGCAGAATTATCACAAGTGTTCGTATAGCCTCTTCGAGGGCCCCATCCTGTGCATACAGGAGTGATTGAGGTGGAGATTGTTCCAGAGTATTATTGTTGGGAACATTTTCTAATCGATTTCGTTTGTTGGATTTATTGATTTCGAGGTACAATGGACCGGATCAGGAAGGCGCGTACTCCCGTCAGAGCAAGCATCACGAAGGTAGTGAACGAGCTGGACGCAGAGAGGACCAAGGCCGCACCGGACAAAGATACGCTCGAAATCAAATTAATCAAATTGAATAAGCTAGTGGAGGAGGTGGAGGAGCTAGACCAGAAGATGAAAGATCAACATCTGGACGGGAATCTTGACGACAAAGAATATGCAGCGGAACTTACCACAGTAGAAGATTACTACGACAAAGTGTTAGTTATTCGGCATAAAGTGAACAAGATCATTTTCCCCTCAAGCCTCAGTCCATCCACGCGCAGTTCGGATTCAAGTGACAACCACAAGAAGAATTACAAGTTACCAAAGATAGAGCTGATCAAATTCGATGGTGAACTAAAAAATTGGCTTGAGTGGTGGGCACAATTCGAGAAAATTCATGTGGATTCGGACTTACACACCACAGACAAGTTTCACTATCTGACCCAATCAATGGTGAGTGGGACTCGTGCTGCCGATGTTGTGAAGAGTTATCCAAAAACTGAAGAGAATTACCAAAATGCTGTGGATGCTCTCAGGGAGCGCTTTGGCAAAGAAGACTTGCTGGTGGATTTGTATGCAAGAGAGTTAGTGGATATCTTAACAAAGCGAGAGAAGTTACCATTATCAAAATTGTATGACAGTCTGCAGACACAGTTACAGGCCTTGGCATCGTTGGGAGTTAGGTCAGAGAGGGACACATTGTTCTTGCGACCCATGATCGAGACGTGTGTTCCGAAAGAAATCTTGACAGCTTGGTACCGCTCAACATTGTATGATGAAGATTTATCTACTTCTGATCCTCCGAAAACCAAGTTGGATAATCTGATGCAGTTCCTCCGTCAAGAAGTCGAGCGAGAAGGAAAACTGAAGATGGTTTACGGGCAGAAGGACAGAAGCAAGGACTTCAAGAAAAAGGATTCACTGTACGGAGATGCGCACCAAGAGGACGTCGCTACCGCTGCTGGTCTATCGTCAACAAGTAAAATTGGATGCGTATTCTGCGACAAGATTAATCACATGAGTCAAGATTGTTTCAAGGCACGGACCATGACCATGGAGCAGAGAAATGATAAGCTCAAAGAGAAGAAAGTCTGTTTCCGGTGCTTGAAATCTGGACATATTTCAAAGAAATGTAGTGCAACTGTGAAATGTGGTGGTTGTGGGAATAGGCATCATCTCATCATGTGTCGTGGAGGTGACAAGACTGAACGTCAGCCTGAGCAACCAGATAGCTCCGTCGTCCGTCATAATAATTTTGCAAGAAGCAACGATGTGCTCCTGAAAGTTGTGGTGGTGCGGGCGATGGGCGCAAGAGGATCTCGAACTGTGAGAATGTTGATTGACGAAGGAAGTCAAGTCAGCTACGTCGGAACGAAGACAGTGAAGGTTACCGGCTCAAAGTCGACTGGTGTCGAACATGTCAGAAATATGCTGCTCGGCGGATACGTGACAGATCTCCATGAAGAACATTTAAGAGAAGTGGAAATTGAAAATCTAGCCGGCACCATAAAGAAGAACTGGATTTTACGAGAAAAATCCATTGTGTGTACTTCTCTTCCGAGAGTTCCAGTTGGACCATGGCTGGAAACGCTGAAGAAGAAGAAGATAAATATCTCCGATCTCGCAACAACCCGCGTAGAAGATTTGGATATTGAAATCCTAATTGGTTCCGATTTGAGGGGGCAAGTGATGACGGGTAGGAATATCGACTTGGGTGGGGACTTGTTTGCGGAGGAGACGATTTTTGGTTGGGCGTTGGGTGGACCAGTTCCTGTTCCGTGCCACTCTAATGTCGCCATTGCTTTGTGCCATCGACAATTTAGTTTGCAAGATTTGTGGTCGTTGGATACTCTGGGAATAACAGATTCCATTCAAGTGAAGTCAAAATCTCAAGAAGATGAAGAAGCCAAGAAGCACTTCATAGAAAACGTGACGAGGAAGGAAGACGGTCGCTATTGTGTTGGTTTGCCCTGGATAAGCGAGAAACCTGACCTTCCCTCAAACCGAACAATTGCTGAGAAAAGGTTGCAGTCAACAACAAAGAAACTCAAGGATAATGTTGCTGTCAATCAATATAGTGAAATATTTCGAGGGTGGGAGAAAGAAGGGATAGTGGAACCTGTCAATGTCAAGAGTCCAGGAGAAAGTCACTATTTACCTCACCATCCCGTGTTCAAGCCGGAGAGCCAAACCACACCCGTCCGTCCTGTGTTTGATGCAAGCTGTAAGGTAAAGGGACAGCCATCACTTAATGATTGTTTGTATAAGGGTCCCAATCTGATTGAACTGATCCCTGCTGTTTTGCATCGTTTTCGACAACGGAAAATTGGAGTTGTCTCCGACATAAGAAAAGCGTTCCAGATGATCGAGGTGCGTGAAGAAGATCGAGATTATCAGAGATTCCTGTGGTGGGACGAGAATATGGAAACCATCAAGGAATTACGTCACGCTCGAGTCGTCTTTGGAGAAACGTGCAGTCCATTCCTGCTTGGAGGCGTGTTAGAGCTGCACTTATCACAAGTTGAGGAGTACATGAAAATAATAGCGAAGAAACTCCTTAAATCAATGTACGTGGACAATAGCATCACTTCGTTTGATACTACCCAAGAGTATGAAGACTTCCGTGCCGTGTCAACCAAGATTTTAGCCGACGCCAAGATGGATCTTCGTGAGTGGGAGTGCAGCAAAGTGGATGTTGTCAAGAAGAAGAAAACTAATGTTTTGGGACTAGCGTGGGATCGGTCGGAGGACACATTGTCATGTGAAGTACAGCCAGTTGTGATACAAGGACCGTTGACAAAGAGGAAGATTCTGTCAGTGGTGGCCGGAGTATTTGACCCCATCGGGTTTACATGCCCTGTGACCCTGGAACCTAAGCTCATGCTGCAAGAAATGTGGACAGCAAAGAAGGGGTGGGATGACGACTTGGAAGAAAATGAGTCTACAAAATTCAGAAAATGGTGTGAGGAGCTCTATCTCGTGTCGTTTATCAAGATCCCAAGACAAATGCTGTTTAGTCATGATCAAAGTGAAATGCAATTGCATTTGTTCACTGATGCAAGTAAATATGCTTACGCCGCAGTAATCTATGTGCGGAGTAAGAAAGGACAAGAAGTGAGAATCAATCTCGTACAAGCCAAATCTCGTGTCGCACCGCTTCGAGGTGGAACAATACCAAGACTGGAGCTAATGGGTTGCCTTATTGGAGTTCGTCTGCTGAAGTTGGTGCAAGAGTCGTTGGATTTCGAGATCGAGAAAGTCTATCATTGGACTGATTCGTCAACTGCCCTCGCATGGATACAACGTAGTGAGGAGTGGGGCACGTTCGTGGCAAATAGAGTCGCAGAAATTAGGAAGCTGACAAGTATTGAAAATTGGAGGCACGTCCCTGGAGTGATGAACCCCGCAGATCTACCTTCCCGTGGTTGTTCGTCGAGTCATTTGTTGTCGTCGAAATGGTGGGAGGGGATGGAGTGGCTTCGTGGTCCAGAGGATAAATGGCCAACCACGTCCAGTGTTGTGGACGAAGATGAGATCAAGACTGAACGGAAGAAAGACAAGAGATCAATTCTTCAAGTTTCACGAGAGAATGCTTGGTTCCAGTGCAAATTCTCATCGTTCAGGAAGAATGTGAAAGTAATGGGGTGGATAATTCGATTCATTACCAATTGTAAAAAACTCGGCGTTCACCAGAAAGAAGATCGGCTGAGTCTGCAAGAGATGAAAATAGCAGAACATCGTCTCTTTCAATGTGTTCAAGAAGAGTGTCTTATTCCGGATATCAGAAATATTAACAGGAAGCTGGCAATTGTCAAGAATGATGGTCTACTTTGTGTGAAGACCCGTCTACTCAACAAAGAAGACACAGATCATTTCCGTTGTCCAGTAATTCTGCCAAGCAAGCACCCAATTGTGAAGATGATGGTGAGAGAACTACACCAAATATACAGTCACCCTGGAGTGCAGTTCTTATTATGCAAATTGAGAGAACGGTTTTGGATGTTGGGAGGGAGAAAATCTATCAAGTCCATCATCCGAGAATGTCCAAGATGTCGACGTTACGATTCGAAGCCGCTGGCAGTTGAACCTGCAAGCCTCCCAGCGAAACGTGTAACTCCTACTGAAGTTTTTGAGACGACTGGAGTCGACCTAGCAGGACCTGTCACTCTGAAAGATGGAAGTAAAGCATGGATTGTGCTATTTACGTGTGCCGTGTATCGTTGTGTGTCGTTGGACGTCGTACAGTCATTAAGTGCGGAAGCGTTTATGGGAGCCCTGCAAAGATTTATCAATGTGCATGGTCGCCCCCGCACGATTTTCAGCGACAATGGTACAAATTTTGTGAGAGTGGCGAACCTAATGAAAACTTTGGATACCATGGAACTTGGAGAGAACTTTGATGTGGAACCAATAAAGTGGACGTTTAATCCTCCTGCAGCGCCATGGTGGGGAGGATGGTGGGAGCGACTGGTCCGCTCAATGAAGAATCAATTGCGCAGGATGCTTGGCAAGGCGAAGTTGACCAATGAGGAGCTACGAACCAGTCTCTCTGCAGTCCAGTCGACAATCAATGATCGACCCTTGACAGTTATGACGGAAGATGATGGGGACCTGATTCCACTCACCCCAGCCATGTTCCTACATCCAACCCGAAGTGCTCATTTCCCTGAAGGAGAAATGATCAACCAACGTGGATTTGAAAAGTCCTATCGAAGGATGAAGTCAGTCCAGAGTCAACTACAGCAAAGATTCCGAAGTGAATATTTATCCCAACTTGTGCAGAGGGGGCTGGAAAGGAAGAGTCCAGTTCTAAAGGTTGGAGACGTCGTACTCATTGGATGCGACAACAAGAAGAGATATGAGTGGCCTGTTGGAAAGGTCATAGAGGTCATCCCTGGTGGAGATGGAATCATCCGAGTGGCGAAGGTTCAAACCGCACATGACTACGAGATGAAGATTGGAAAGTTTGGTACGTTGCAAGTCACCAAGGTGAAGAAAGGACACGTGTTGACGAGACCCTTTCAACGTCTATACCCCATGGAATTGTCTTCGTCAGATGAGTTGCCAATCAGCGAAAGGATTCAAGAGATGGACCGTGCTGATTCGAAACAAGATGTGATTGTCAAGACGCGAGCCGGGAGACAAGTAAAGAAGCCGTCGCGTTATGATCATTGGAATTATATGTGTGTAAATGTAGATTAATTCTTTTGTTCGTTTTACTCTCGAAAGAGGTGGGAGGATGTTGGATTATACATTATTATATGATTATTAGTTTGCCCCTATGGTTTGTATTTCCCTTCATATTTTACCCTCGCTTCCTTCTTTGTGTGAGTAAGAGAGAAAAGAAGTCGTCGTCCGTTGGAACTCGAGTAGAGAGGTAGTCTTTTTCTTGTGTGTGCAATTCTCATTTTTGTAATTGTTGATAATTGAAGAGATTGCAATAAATTGTTAAAAGTAATGCCAATGTGTCTTTCGAGTGTGTGTATCATCTCCTTATAACTTATCATCAGAAAAGGGCCCATTAATAGCGAGACGCTTTCCCGACGGGTAGTTGGATAAGATCGCTTTGTGTCTCAACAGTATTAAAGTTTTAATATATTGGTATCAAATTTTTACGGACGGGGATAATTTTAATACCAAGAGGTAGTAATTTTAATACCGAGAAATCAATTACTGATGATTTTTCATGATCTGGTGTGACTTATATGTACCAGATTTCTCAAACTGTACACTCACATCCCAAATTTTAGCTGAGGTTGAAAATATTTGAAAATCTACGTCAATTTCGGTGCTTCGAGGTCTCAGGCAGGTCATACCAAATTTTAGCTGCGTACAACATATTTCAGAAATTTGCGTAGGTTACTCTATCGAGTTCCTAAGAATTTAAATATTAAATTTCCAGCTTGTGTGGTAAACACAAGGACTAAGCGTAGTCCAACCCCCGGTTTATTAATAAAGATGATGATGATAAGAGTAGCTTTTTCTAGAAGTGGCATAATTCCTACGGTGGCTTATGGAAGGTGGCTTTTGGTGCGTGGCTTTTTCCTGGGGTGGCTTATGGGGAGTGGCTTTTGTTGAGTGGCTTTTGGTGGGTGGCTTATGGTGGGTGGCTTACGTCCGCAAATCAGTTGGGTTCACACGATGAGGTATGTACAAATAGATAGATTGCCCAACTTGCCTCGAAATGGGGCGGTGAGCGCTTAGCAACACTTAGCAACACTTAGCACCAACACTTAGCACCTGAGCACGTCGTCCCCCGGTGATTTTTTAAACCTCTGCCCCAAATGCATGAATTCATCATATGGAGTACATTAGCCGAACGAGCCGAATTATCTTATTATTCAACACCACTTATTTTTATTTTGGCGTTTAAATTGTTCAATTTCGTATGATTTAAACGCCAAAATAAAATAATTAAAATAATTCGGCTCATTCGGGTAATGTACTCCATGCGATGAACTCATATAGCGTAAAACGGAGCTTAACAACTGTTATTTTTATTTTGGCGTAAAAATCATACCAAATTGAATAATTTAAACGCCAAAATAAAAATAGCTCGTGTCAAATAATAAATGGGAGACAAGCATGCAAACGTGCTCGAAATGCGTTTCCTGCACATTTCAGAGCCACCACCATGCATGGTGGCTCATGGCCATGAGCTGGTCAATCTATTTGTACATACCTCATCGTGTGAGTTGGGTTGTCACAAAACTCGCCTCAACTCACCTCATCCTCACATTAAGTGAGGTGAGGTGAGGCGAGTTGTGAGTTTGGGTGATCTCAATCAACCCCAACCCATATGCTCACTACACACGCTTCAACTCGTGAGTTGCCTCACAACTCACCTCACCTCACCACAATCTGAGCTAACTCATTTACAAGTGAGGTGAGGATTGGCCCAACTCACCTCACCTCAAACCCACAACCAGTCCAGAATACCAAGCTGGCTCATACGCCTCCTTGCTACATACCTTCAATGTATTAGACTTTCGGGCCGGTTAAAATTCTAGATGCCCATAGGGACTTAATTTATTGTTTACGGTATTGGGCTAAAATTCAAAATTTAAGCATTTTTTACCTTCCTATGCATGACAAAACAAGTTTTTTCGACATTTGACCTGTGTTTCGCCATGCTAAGGCCGCCCCACTTAGAGTTGGTCGATTGGGCTAAAATGCAAAATTTAAGAATTTCTGCCCTTCCTTTGTATAAAAAAACTCAGTTTTTTCGACATTCGACGTTTTGTAATGCATAGCAACGTCAAAAAGGCTTAAATTTTGAATTTTAGCCCAAATACCGTAAAAAATAAGTTAGGGAGCCTCCATAAATCACGTGATCGATTAGACGGGGGGAGGGGGTCTGAAATTTGTCACCAATTATCACGGGGGGGGGGGGGGCGTAGATGGTCAGATGTCACTTGAGTAAAGTTTTTCTAACTTTTGTATATGCCAATAAATGTCATGAGAGTTATATATAAAGTCTCTTGTCATACCACACGCACGTTATATAAATTTCATTTTCATTTTGCATATTTAGAAACCTGCTTCGACTTAAATTCTTATGTCTGACTGGCGTATTAAATAGTTATTTTTACACATGTGTGTAGTGTAGCTCGAATTTGATTAATGATTTAAAAAATATTGTTATTCCGGACAACAAGATTTAATTTGAGCATCATATCCTGTCACGTGACCGGTGGGGGGTGGGGTAGAGAAATTATCACCACCGGTCACCAAGGGGGGAGGGGGTCAAAATTGTCCAAAAATCTATCACGTGATTTATGGACGCTCCCTTAAGTCCCTATGGGCATCTAGAATTTTAACCGGCCCGAAAGTCTAATACATTGAAGGTATGTAGCAAGGAGGCGTATGAGCCAGCTTGGTTTTCTGGACTGCCCACAACTCATGTGAGTTGAGGTGAGTTATCCTCACCTCACCGGCAACACTAATTCTGACGAAGTTTTTTTTTAGTGGTACCCCACAGACCCTTCTTTTCTTCGCTTCCTGTCTATTTCTCACTGGCAGAGTTTGTGCCTCACAGTATTGTATTATGCAAAAAGATAATTTCCATAATACATAAGAAAAAATCTCTTCATCTTATGCGTCGTTCACCCTGTTGCGCATTTTTCATCAATTCACGTAAAACGTTGCGAGTGGTTCAGGTTCTCGGTTCCATGAATCTGGGTTAGTCACTCTATGTACATATGTATGTATGTATGTATGTACGACAAAACAAGTTCATGAGCAATATATGTTGGCTTATCAAGAAGGAGCGGATGTCGTTCCACGATTTACAAGTGTGCAAACATGTCCATACGGTGACAAATATTTTTTACATCCAAATACATACATATGTGTGTGTGGTCAAACCCGCATGACTCAAACATACAACTTTGTATGAAATAAATTGTATCGATGACAATGTATAAATTTTTACCTTGTCCGAGTAAAGGTCAACAAATATTTTCATAAATGCAGACAGATCAGTGTAATCATGGCAAATTGGGTACTCATAGTAATGTTCATGTGCAGTGCGTATTAACTTACTTGTTTTACAGTAATTTGGATTTTGAGCTAAATTAAGAATTAAGTTCGAACATGTTAATCAGAATTCGCAGCACCACATTCGTAATAGGTAAGTAAAGCGTATTTTTAGATCTTAATTCTGTTACAGAGTTCATAAATTATGAAGCATAATATGTAGGATTGCATAGAACCGTGCAAGTAAAGGAATTTATCCACACAAAATGTTTTTCAAGAATGGATACATTTTTCATTAATATATTTATGGAAAAATTATTGAATTCGCATTTCTGATGACAACTTGCTCATTTATGTGCATATCGCTCCCTAATTTTTGCAAGGATTTTATTAATATATTACAATAATTCACAAATCTCTTCATTTTGGGCCACATTTACATAAATAAATTATACTATAGACATGTGCCACACATTATGAATACAACTCCGCAAATGCCGCAATTTTCGTCCACATATCGTTCATATTTATCTCCCCCCAGTCCCCATGTCCCCCGGGGTACCTGGTAAACTCATGTGGCACCCCTAACTCGAACATCTTCTCCTCAAACCTCACCATCTGACTGTTCGGCACCAAAATGTCGAGATTTCCATAGAACCCGATGGTCGGGGGGGATTCTGTTGAAGCGTAGGTTAAAGGACTGGTTACGTTCCACGTGTCGGGGTATTCCTGGCAGTTGTTCTCCGATCCGAGGAGGGGTTCGATGATGGGGCGATATAAGATGACGCCACAATAGGCGGGATCTGTGAAGTCGACTGGGCCAACATAACTCACGACAACTTTTGCGTCGCCAATTCCCCGATCCCACGCGTACGAGTAGAGCATTGCAAGGTGGGCGCCGGCAGACACTCCGAAGAACGTGAATGATAAAGTTGTCGAGGGGAAGGATGCCTTCAGGAAGGTTAAGGCCAGCTGGATATCATCCAGCTGTTTTGGGAACCCTGGACTTTCGCGGGTACCTAATTCAAGGGTAAAAATTAAAGCATTTAGCACCGGTTTTTTATCATTCAAGGTGGGTCATACGTAAGCTTGGTCATTTCAAACTTAGCAAAATCGATTATAATTAAACTTCACAAACTATCTATTTTATACCACAACACAATTTTGGGGGACCTCTAAAATTAATTGAACGTAAATTTATAGCGTTTGAACCCACTATTTCTTAAAATACGGTCCGAAACAACATTCTTGTTTCGAACCTTATACTCACCCAGTCTATAGTCCATATTTGCAATGACATAATCTGGAAGACGAGCCCTCAAACTTGCCACGTCTGGATTCACATCCTCCTTTTTCCCCATGCCCCAGGCGCCCCCGTGCAGGACGACGATGACCTTCGTCCACCTTATGGTGTCATCCGAGGGCAAGTGCAAGTCCAAAAGTTGCTCCGCATCTGGGCCATACGGGAGGTTGGGCAGGACACGTTCTTTCAATTTAAAAATCAATATTAACCCATGGCAAATCTCATGAGAACGAAGATGAGTATACGATCTCACCATAAAAACTATTAGGCAATCAGAACCAAGAATTGTGCAGTGGTGTGTGTTACCAGTTGAACTTGGCGCTTGATTACACACGTGTCTCACATTGTCCAAGCTAATGTCACCTAGCGGCAGGTGGGGCACTATGTTACATTTTTCGTTTCTAGAGGGCGTTTTTCGCTAAAGTGTCAAAACGTGTCCAAAACGTTGACGAACACGATAACAACGAAACACACCCTTTAGATCTGCCGAGACTTGATCAAATGAACGGGCACACCCCCTAAACTTGACATTTGACCTGTGACCTGGGCACACCCACCAGACTTCACATTTGACCTGTGACCTTGGCACACCCACTAGATTTGACATTTGACCTGTGACCTTGGCACACCCACTAGATTTGACATTTGACCTGTGACCTTGGCACACACCCCTGGACTTGACATTTGACCTGCGACCTGCGTACAACCCATAAAGTTGACACTTTACAGAGTTGACACTTGACCTGTGACCTGGGCACACCCATTACACTTGACCTGTGACGTCGGCACACCCGCTACACTTGACCTGTGACCTGGGCACACCCGCTACACTTGACCTGTAACCTCGGCACACCCGCTACACTTGACCTGTGACCTGGGCACACCCACTAGATTTGACATTTCACCTGTGACCTGGGCACACCCACTAGATTTGACATTTCACCTGTGACCTGGGCACATCCACTATACTTGACCTGTGACCTCTGTGCCCCACGGTAAAGTTGACACTTGACCTGTGCCTTACTAATTTTAATTACCTACCAGCGCCACCTATCGGATGTTGGCTGTTTTTCAGCGCTAGAGGGCGGGCTTTTGGTTTAAGTGCCTAAACGTACTAAAAAACGTTAGAACAATGCCATACTTCAGAGTTGTGACCTAACGTTTTTCGTGGTAACCCCCTTTAGAGTCGTGACCTAACGTTTTTCGAGGTCACCCCCTTTAGAGTCGTGACCTAACATTTTTCGTGGACGCCCCCTTTAGAATCGTAACTGAACGTTTTTCGTGGTCACCCCCTTTAGAGTCGTGACCTAACGTTTTTCGAGGTCATCCCCCTTTAGAGTCGAGACTGAACGTTTTTCGTGGCCACCCCCTTTAGAGTCGTGACTGAACATTTTTCGTGGCCACCCCCTTTAGAGTCGAGACTGAACGTTTTTCGTGGCCACCCCCTTTAGAGTCGTGAAGAACGTTTTTCGTGGCCACCCCCTTTAGAGTCGTGACTGAACGTTTTTCGTGGCCACCCCCTTTAGAGTCGTGACTGAACGTTTTTCGTGGCCACCACCTTTAGAGTCGTGACTGAACGTTTTTCGTGGCCACCCCCTTTAGAGTCGTGAAGAACGTTTTTCGTGGCCACCCCCTTTAGAGTCGTGACTGAACGTTTTTCGTGGCCACCCCCTTTAGAGTCGTGACTGAACGTTTTTCGTGGCCACCCCCTTTAGAGTCGTGACTGAATGTTTTTCGTGGCCACCCCCATTTAGTGTCGTGACTGAACGTTTTTCGTGGCCACCCCCTTTAGAGTCGTGACTAAACGTTTTTCGTGGTCACACTCAATTACAGTCGTGACAACGTTTTTCGTGGTCACGCCCATGGGGTCGTGAGTGAACGTTTTTCGTAATAAAATAATAAAATCGTTTTGCTTAGAGCCCGCACTGCGGGCTTAAGAGACTAGTTTACTACTATAAGGCGTCAGCCTTGGTATTGCAGAATAACTGGCTGAATAGGATAAAAAATCTTCCGCTTTACTCGACCTGCTGATCACATGACAGAACCGAGAAACCAGCGCCGTAATGAACTGAATTATCCTATTATTTTACGCTCGTTTTTTTTTATTTGGCGTTTAAATTATTCAATTCTGGTCAAGAATTTGGGTAATTGAATGATTTTTACGCCAAAATAAAATATTTATTTCGATTACATTAGCCGGTAAACCGAATTATCCTATTATTTAACACCAGTTTATTTTATTTTGGCGTGAAAGTCATTCAATTACCCAAATTCTTGACCAGAATTGAATAATTTAAACGCCAAAATAAAATAAACGAGTGTAAAATAATAGGATAGTTCGGCTCATTCGGCTAATGTAACGGCGCCCCTTTCCGGCTGGTTTTCATCGTGCGACACCTTGACTTCTAATACATTTTATTTGTGATAACGTGGGCTACGGCGCTGCTCTGAAAATCTCATATTCACCCGTAATAAACTTGAAGGCGGCCAGATTTTGAATTTAAGTCTATCCTATCCAGCCAGTTACTTTACAATAAGTCCGTAACCACGTAAACCTACGAAAGTTACGAATGTTTGACGAAGCTTATGAGCATTTTTACAATTTTTCCTTTCAAACATACAAAACCTTACCAAGATAGTAGGCAAGTTTTTGATTCGTAGTTTACGTGGTTCCAGATATTCGAAGGATGACGTGAATTGCCTCTAAATATGTGATTTAAATTGTGCATAAGAAATTATGAAAACTTTAATTCGTTGTGAAATTATGAAAACAACATCGTACCCAAGACCCATTGTATAAAAGAAATCGGTAGTACGAAAGAAGACTTAGAATCTCAAGTAATGGTCTAAATCGTTGTTTAATAGTTACGATATCTCATTCGTAGCTGACGTGTTTTTTAGGAACATTGGAAAATATAATAAAATAATAAAACAATCAAAAAAATATTCAAAACTCATTTTTTCCCCGAGTACCAAGTTCTCATAAACTTATGAAAGTATGTACCTCTCGCTTGACAATGTCCCCCCGAAATGAAGGGGAGCACAAGGACGATAACTGCTTTCCAGGAATACATCTCGTTCACCAAGCAATGTTCATTCGTTGGAAGATAAATCGCAAATAAATAAATTCCTTTACACAGTCGAGTCTTAAAAGGGACAAGTCAAGTACTTTGTGGTATGTCGACCAGGTGTGGTGTGACACACCTGATCTTATGGAGTAATACTTTGGACCCGTGTTAAATGTAAGATAAGGTTGATATCGAAATGTCACAAGCTTCGTGATAAGGCTGGAAATAATTTCACAATTATCTTCCAAAGTACGTACATAAATAATTGTCTCCATGGCACAATAAATTTAACGCATTAAGTATAGTGACCTCCTGAGTTCCTCCTCAGTGTGGGAAATATGTTAGACCATTGTTTAATGTCAACATACCCGTAAATCTTCAATGTTTCGTCGGTATGTTCTTACCTGTATGTGCATTTTTTTCGGATTATGAAACCAGCCTTTGGAAACTATCTTTTAGCACATCCCCAAAGTTGGGGTCACTGGGAACTTAAGAAAATTTTTAGTAGATTTCTTATGGAAAATCGATGTCCGCTAAAAATAGTTCCGTAGTCCACATTCGTCACTTAAATGTAACTTACATAAATAGAGCAAAAATAAGGGAATCGAATAATTTTAAACAGATTATGCTAATATGATTTACATAAGTAATTGGTTCTTTAGCTTTCGTATTTCGTATAGTTATGAATTTGAAGTATATATAAACATGTATTTCGTTTATATAATTCTAAACGGATATATATTTACATGCATATACAGCGACTCCAAACTCATGCATAAATATTTAAAGGGAACGGCTTCAGCCAATACAAAACATCACAGTTTCCTTAATTAATAATTTGTCTTGCTCTTTTTGGAATGAAAAATTCTTCAACATTTTTAATTCTTCAACATCCCTTATTTATACAATTTACATATGTATCATTGTCAAATTCACAATTTCAACTTTAATGTTTGCTTGTTATGGAAAGAAAAGTTTTCGTAACATTGGCAGAATGAATTTGGGTCATTTTTATTGGTTATTTCAGTTTGATGTACATGCCTTTGACAAGTTTTGACATTTTTCAGTGATCGTAATTTTAGTACATTTCCTCAATTTGACGAACCGATAATCAAAAGCCCCTGCGTAAAGGGTGAACGGACGCATTACGTTTATCCTCATTCTCATAAACCTCCTTAGATTGCGATAATGACGGATTTTTACGGGGACCATTTTCAATTTCTGAATGATCTCGGCCGACTCCTCGTACTGATAGATGAAGGGCGTTACGAGAATTTGTAGCACGCAAACAATGCCAATTGCAAAGAAAGGAAATATCCAATACACTGCAATCGGAATTAAGGCGTAGGCTGAAAGTGACAAGTAGAACGTGATAATGGCCGACCCCATTAACGATGTTAGTATAGCACCAACGGCGATGTCACTTATCTCATGAACAGATGCAAGCAGAATGTGTAGCATGTCGTAAAGTCGCCACGTCAATCCGAAAGAGAGTTTTCCATGTCTCAGTTGACCCATCAGGAAAAAGATGAAATCCACCATAGCGTTGACCCAAACGATCATGAAAGCTCCGATTTTGGTCATTTCAAGAACGCCGATTATGGTAAAAATATAGCGCAGTGTGAAAATCTTGAATGAATGGTTTCACAAAATTTGTGGCTGTATAAACACTGGAAGAACGTATAAATAAGGATCCAACTTGAAGAAGTTGCTAGGAAACATATGGGAATAACCCAAGTGGGAAGATGCGTAATGAATGATCAAGACAAAAATGCGGGTGAAAACCTCAAACAAAGCGGGTTTCTTGGTTTCCACCTTCAATTCTGCAATGAAATTAAATGTAATGATTTTATTTATATAATTCCGAACAATCAGATTAAAAAGTGCAACGTGACAGAAATTTATGTATGTGTCCCGTCTAATGTACATATATACATACGTAGCTGGTCACCTCATTCGCATATTTTGACGCAGTCGCAAGAGGCATAGATTTTATTTAACATGGGAAACCCGTATCGCCGAAAATGCGCATAGTGAGATTTATGCAAATGAGGTGACACGCCTATCTAACTTCCATAAAGCGTTAGTGTTAAGTCGCTGCCTGCCTGACTGACCGAGGAGTGATGCGATGCAAGCTGCCCCACTCTCACTCCGTCTCACTATTGACTGTATCCACCGCGATACTCTCTTCTTCTCGCTCAGTCGGATCTGATGAGCAGACCGACAACAACACATTTTTCCACAAATCCTCCAAGTTTCACCTCCTCCTCCCACTTAAAACCACCACCCATAACAATATAAATAATTACATATTACACATACATTACATTGCGCACGTACGTACGTAAACAAACGTACATATTTACTACATACATACATACATACATACATACATACATAGACATATTTACATACACAATATACAACTACATTATCCTACGGGGTAGTATCTTTCACGCGGATAAAGGCCAAAGCGCCGTATCAAAGGCCAAAGTGCCGTATTAAAGGCCAAAGTGCCGTATTAAAGGCCAAAGTGCCGTATTAAAGGCCAAAGTGCCGTATTAACGTCCAAAGTGCCGTATTAAAGGCCAAAGTGCCGTATTAAAGGCCAAAGTGCCGTAATAAAGGCCAAAGTGCCGTAATAAAGGCCAAAGTGCCGTAATAAAGGCCAAAGTGCCGTAATAAAGGCCAAAGTGCCGTAATATAGGCCACAGTGCAGGGTACCGTAACAAAGCATAGCGTAGTGTGCCGTCATAAACAACAGCGTGCTGCGACAAATTATATTAAACTGAATAATGCCCCCAAAGAGACAAAGGACTGCCGAAGGAGATGCTGAAAGAAAAAGGCAACATGCTGAAAATATGCGCATGCGCCGTGCAAACCGTTCTGAAGAACAACGTTTAGAAGAACGCGAAAGAAATGCAGAAAATAAGAGAAACCGAATTGCAAATCTCTCTGCGGAAGAACGTTCCATTGAACGAGAAAGACGTGCAGAAATTGAACGAAACCGAGTTGCAAGTCTCTCTGAAGAACAGCGTTCCCTTGAACGAGAAAGACATGCAGAGATTGAACGAAATCGAGTTGCAAATCTCTCCGAAGAAAAACGTTCCATTGAACGAGAAAGACGTGCAGAAATTGAACGAAACCGAGTTGCAAGTCGCTCTGAAGAACAGTGTTCCATTGAGCGAGAAAGGCATGCAGAAATTGAACGAAATCGAGTTGCAAGTCTCTCTGAAGAACAACGTTCCCTTGAACGAGTAAGACATGCAGAAATTGAGCGAAACCGAGTTGCAAGTCTCTCTGAAGAACAACGTTCCGTTGAACTGCAACGGAACTCAAAGAACAAAAGACATAGAGCTGCAAATATGGCAACCCCTCAACGTATTGAACAAAGGCGTGCAAATGTTGCGGCTGCATCAACTTCAAGAGCCGCAACGAGGCTTAGAAATCTAAATCAGACCATTCATGCGGCATCAATTAATAGGTTTAATGAAGCCGACATACAGCAGCACACCTGTGGCGAATTAAATGTTCCATGTTCTTTCTGTGGTGCAAAACATTTTTTAAAGGAACGGCCACAAGACAAAAAATTTACACAATGCTGTCAAAAAGGAAAGGTTGTTCTTCCTCCTATTAAATTAGCCCCGAATATAGAAAAATTAATGAAAAAGAGCATGAATATTCAAATAATTTTTTTGAGAACATTCGTTCAATAAACAGTGCATTGGCTTTTGCCTCAATGGGAGCAAACATCGCCCCTGGTCAAATTTACCACAGAACTGGATCCCTTCATCCAACAAATGGGGACCAAAGAAAATGTGCCCAACTTTATATTCTTGACCCGGATGAGGCATGTGATCAAAGAATGATGATTCGTGAAAATGCGCATTGTAATGCTGAAATTATGCGAGAGTTGAGCTCTTTCATGGCTCAAAATAATCCTTTTGCTAAAGCATTTAAAATGCTTTACGAAGTTGAAAAAGAGTGTTTAGCAGAAGCTACACTTAATGGAGTAGAACCAGCGACTGTAGCTATGGCTATTGTTCAAGATCGTAATTCTGATCAAAGACGTTATAATGCACCACTAGTAAATGAAGTTGCAGTACTATTCCAAAACGCTGATGGCGAACCTCCACTTGAAAGAGACATTCTCATCCATTGTAGACCCAATGAAAATGATTTAAATCCTAAGAGAACAGAAAGGATAAATATATTGGATCCCAATTTGGAACCAATGGTATATCCATTATTATTTCCATATGGGGATCAAAGTTGGGGAATTGATCTGAAGCTAAATCGGCCCCCATCATTGGCAAATATGAGACAACCCTTTGCTAATCCAAGAACACGAATTACTCAAATGCAGTATTATGGGTACCGTCTATCAATTCGTGACGAGCTAAACCCATTTCTGTGTGCAGGAAAGCTGACTCAGCAATACTTTGTAGATGCCTACGTAAAAACTGAGGCAAACAGATTAAATTTCTGCCGACAAAACCAGGGCACTTTACGGGCTGAATAATATGCTGGCCTAATCGATTATATACAAACTGCAGCCAATGACCAAGTGCTAATACCTGGAAGAGCGGTTATATTGCCTTCTTCTTTCATAGGAAGCCCAAGAAATATGGCACAAAATTACCAAGACGCTATGGCAATTGTCAGGAAATTTGGAAAGCCCGACTTTTTTGTAACTATGACATGTAATCAAAAATGGCCCGAAATTACAGATAACCTTCAATATGGCCAGAAAGCTGAATTTAGACCCGATTTAGTAACTCGGGTCTTAAACCTAAAGCTAAAAGAATTGTTGGATGATATTTCCAAAAAACAAATACTGGGCATTTTAACAGCAAAAGTCCATGTAATTGAATTTCAAAAGAGGGGACTTCCGCATGCCCACATTCTTTTAATGGTTAAAAATGACGGTCCTGTGGATGCCGAAAAACTTAATCAGCTTATATCCGCTGAAATACCAGATATTAATGAATATCCTCGGTTACATGCAGTTGTAACAAAGCATATGGTACACGGCCCATGTGGTTCGGCAAATCTAAACTCACCATGTATGGTTATCCCAAATATCGCAGACGAAATACTGGCCAAAATGATATAAATGGCAGACAGATTGACAACTCTTGGATTGTCCCTTATAATCCATACTTGAGCTTGAAATATAATTGTCACATTAATGTAGAAAGCTGTGCATCTGTAAAAAGTGTCAAGTACCTTTTTAAATACGTGTATAAAGGACATGACTGTGCAAATATTGCTATCTCTGAACAAGATGTCCTTAATCATGATGAAATTAAAACTTTTATGGACTCAAGGTACATAAGTGCTCCAGAAGCTGCTTGGCGACTGTTTGGCAATTCTATGCATGAGCAGTCACATACAATCTATAGACTGCCAGTACATCTTCCGAATGAACAAAATGTGTATTTCAAACCAAATGATGTGCAAGCTGCGGCCGAAAGAGCCGGATCAAAAGACAATGCTGACGGCTTGGTTTAAATTAAACGATACAGATGAAGGTGCAAGGCCTCACTTATATGCCGATATCCCCGAACATTATGTCTTTAATAAAGTAAGTGGAGTCTGGAAACCACGTCAAAGAGAGACAAATAATACAATCGGTAGAATGTATCCTGTTAATTTATCTACCGACGCAGAAAAATATTGCCTTAGACTACTATTGCTTCATAAGCGAGGGGCTACTTCCTTTGAAGATCTTAGAACTGTAGAAGATGTAATCTATCCAACCTTCAAAGAAGCAGCCCAAAGAAGTGGCATATTTAGTGATGATGCTACTTGGGACTTTGCATTAACCGATGCAGCAATTTGGAAAATGCCTCGGCAAATGAGAGACTTATTTGCGTATATCTGCGTGTTTGCAGTTCCTCCTAACGCTTTGGAACTTTTCGAAAAATACAAAGCTGATTTGTATGAAGATTTTGCAAGAGAGTCAAGGCACAATCACACAGATAATTGCCCGCATTGTACAAATCTTGCTTTAGTAGAAATTCAAGCAATTCTTATCTTGAGCTACAAGAAATGCGAAGACTTTGGCTTGCCGTCTCCACCAGCCAACATGCGTGCTGCTGCAGAAGAGTATTTTGATGTACTTGCAGAGAAACAGAAAGGTGACGCATTGAAAGATACGTAGGTGTTTTATTATTGATTTTCAAAAGGTATGTTCTGCACTGTTTCTGACCAAAATTTAGATGAAATAACAAACTTCAAATACATTTAGGAAGTCGTGATTTTTTTCAGTTAAATCGGTTAACATAAACACTAGCAATAAATCAGCAAACTTTACCTCGAAAAAAATGTCAGATTTGCAAATTAAATACCGTAGTGTGATTTAATTTTTAATGGTGGAGGGGCAATACGTGTCGCAGACTTATGATCGAATGCTTAAAGTTTACGATAAAAACTGCTAAACACAAAACATAAACTCAATTGGGTCAATAATTTCAAATGATGGCGAAAAGAGGTCTCGGACAAAAAGCCGCTAGGGCGCCCAAAATCTGTTTCTTCCATAGAAAGGCTCCGGAAACTAGAGGAACGAATAATGAGAGATCCGCGGTTGAAACTGTCCTATTTAGCAGATGAGACGGGTGTTCCAAAACCAACAATTTGTCCCATTTTAACTGAACATTTAGGTATGAAAATGGTTTCCGTCCGTTACGTACCAAAATTGCTTTCGGCATCTCAAAAAAAGATCGAAATCGACTTTGTAATGCTAATTTTGACCTTTTGAATGAAAGGTGGAACCTGCTTCATATTTTAGTAGTTAGGTATGATACTTGGGTTTACTATTATGACCCGGAGACCAAACAATAATTCATGCACTGGAAGTATGGGGTGTCGCCACCGCCCATGAAAGCAAAAGTGCAAAAATCTGCCAAAAAATTGAGGATGACCAGTTTCAAAGATACAAAAGGTCCTCTGATTATCAAATTTATTGCTAGAAATACTGCGATAAATGAGACTGCGTATGCGGGAACCCCGAAGGCGCTGTGTGCTGCGGTTGAAAAGAAACGTGGGGTCAAAAAATAGAGGTGGTGCATTTTTTGCACGCACCACTTCATACCTGGCATTTTGTGAGGGCTGCTGTAGACGACAATTGCTTCGCCGTTATAAACCACCTACTGTACAGTCCAGGCTTGACCCTTAGTGATTATTATCTATTTCAAACGTTGAAGAAAAGCATCAAGGGGAAACGATTTTGGGATGATAATGGAATCAAGTCGTAAATTTTTGCATATTTTCGAGGTAAATTTGGATGATTTATTGTGGGTGTTCCTTTTAACCGATTTAGCTGAAAAAAATCACGACTTCCTAAATGTATTTGAAGTTTGTTATTTCATCTAAATTTTGGTCAGAAACAGTGCGGAACATACATTTTGAAAATCAATAATAAAACACCCACGTACTCTTAACTGTGAGCAACGAAATGCTTTCGAGACAGTATTAAATGCTGCCGAAAATGCTAACCTTCCACACAGAATATTCTTTATGGATGGAGTTGGTGGAAGTGGGAAAACACACGTGTACAAGACCATACTTTCCACAGTGGGTGGCGAAGGAAATATTGCATTACCTATGGCATCAACCGGAATTGCAGCCAATTTGCTTGATGGTGGACGCACTTACCATTCGCAGTTTAAATTCCGCATTCCTATAGATGACACAACAACATCGCCAATTCGATCGAAATCAGCAGATGCTGAGCTATTTAGACAAGCAAAATTGTTCATCTGGGATGAAGCTACAATGGCTCCAAGTCTTGCATTAGTAGCAGTGGATAAATTTCTTAAAGAAGTGATGGATAATCAAAAGCCACTTGGCGGTAAAGTCTTACTATTAGGAGGAGATTTTAGACAAACGTTACCTGTAGTTCCTCATGCAAGTAGATCTGCCATTGTAGAAGCGAGTTTGAAATTTAACAGCTTATGGCGAAAAGTCAAAATTCTACACTTACTTAGTAATGTAAGGTCTGTAGACAAAAGCTATAGTGATTGGCTACTAAAATTGGGAAATTGAACATTAGAAACTCCTCTCGGCCTCCCTAAAGATACAATTGAAATCCCAGAACAACTTATTTGTCGGGAGTCAATAATTTATGAAATATACGGAGAACGTCTTACGGTTGCCAATGTTGCCAACTTTTCAAAAATGGCAATTTTGTGTCAAAAAAATACGGCCGTTGACAAAATAAATGACGATGTTTTAAATATTCTTGAAGGAAATTCGGTGACTTATTTCAGTACTGATTCCGTGGATGATGAAAATGCAGAGGATAGACAACATTATCCTGTTGAATTCCTAAATGGTTTAACGCCATCTGGAATGCCTGTCCACAAGTTAAATCTTAAAAAGGGCAGCAATATTATGCTTCTTAGAAACTTAAATACGAAGCGAGGACTGTGTAATGGCACCCGTCTAATTGTTGAAGACTTGAAGCCCAATTTAATAATTGCAAAGGTGCTTACAGGGTCTGCACAGCAACAAATTGTATTCATTCCAAGAATTGATTTGTCCACTGCAAACGCAGATTTTCCATTCGTTTTACGAAGAAGGCAGTTCCCAATTAAATTGCCGTTTGCAATGACAATTAATAAATCTCAAGGGCAAACTTTGGAGAAGGTCGGAGTATATCTCCCTGAACCAGTTTTTAGCCATAGTCAATTATATGTTGCCTTATCAAGAGTGCGACGCTTTGCAGATGCAAAAATTAAGATAATAGACGGTCCAGAACAGGGAAAATTAATTGAGGGCTCGGATAGAGTTTTTACCAAAAATGTGGTGTATGAAGATATATTTGCAAAGCAATTAGACCCGGATTGTCAATAATTCAAGTCAATTTGAGCTAGCGGTGGCTCAGACAAATGTACCGTCCGTGCTTTCTTAATAAAACAAAGAAAGCCTGTGGGGCAGCACGCAGAAGGGGGTCCACGTCCCCTGCCCTGGGAGGATATGATATCCTGCAAACGCTTCTGCAAAAATTACTTATGAAATAATACCGACAGCAAAGACGTTTTATGTATATAGATACATCCTAGGACCCGTCCTTGGACGGGCTATACGCTAGTAGTATATGTATCTGTACGTTTAGGAAACTACACATGTACATATATACATATATGTTTGTATGTAAGAAACGATCAACTATTTAAATTTCTATACTTAAGGAAAATTAAATATTAAACTAAATATTTCCCTAAGAACCTTATTAAAATGTAACATATTTATGGGAAAGTATACATAAGTACTACTTACTCAGAATTATTTCACCAAAAATTTGATTCCCGCTTCGTATCCCTACCATGCTAATAGTATGGGAAGGATACCAGCGCGGGATGGAAAAGAAAAACTGAGTTCATATTACTAGTGTATGTACGCACCTTGGACTATGGCCTTTTCCATAATGTTCAAATTTTCCCACGTAATAACCACATGCTGCCCATATATGTCAGTGATATGACCTGACTAGCATACATAGGTACATGTTTAAGTAATTATTTATGTATGCATACCTAATTCGAAATCTCACCTAACAATACTGTTCTTTAATGCTCACCCTCTGTACGTATTAATTATCGGTGCGCTAAGAGTGCCGTAATCGTAAAATAAGCGATCTTCTCAATAATCGTAATTTTAGTACATTTTCTCAATATGATGAACCGATAATCGAAAGCTCCTGCGTAAAGGGTAAATGGACGCATTACGTTTATCCTCATTCTCACAAACCTCCTTAGATTGCGATAATGACGGATTTTTACGGGGACAATTTTCAATTTTTGAATGATCTCAGCCGACTCCTCGTACTGGTAGATGAAAGGCGTTACGAGAACTTGCAGCACACTGACAATGCCCAATGCTAAGGAAGGAAATATACAATATACTGCAATCGGAATTAAGGCGTAGGCTGAAAAGGACAAGTAGAACGTGATAATGGCCAACCCCATTAGCGATGTTAGCAAAGCACTAACGGCGATATCACTTATCTCATGAACAGATGCATGCAAAATGTGTAACATTTGATAAACTCGCCACTTCAATCCGAAGGAGAGTTTTCCATATCGCAGTTGTCCCATAAGAAAAAATATGAAATGCACAATAGCATTGACCCAAACGAACATGAGGGTTCCGATTCTGAGAAACTAAAGGACGCAAATCGTGCAGAAAATACTGCGCAGGGTGAAAATCTTGAATGAATGGTTTTGAAACATTTTGTCCGGCATTAACGCTTTAAGAGCGTAAAAGTAAGCATCCAAATCGAAGCGGGTTCCTAAGAAACAAGTGAAGACGCCACAAATGGGAAGAACTCTGATGACCAAGACAGAAATACGCGTGAAAACCTCCAACAAATCGGGTTTCTTCGTCTCCACCCTCGATGCTGCAATGAAATTAATGAGTTTCATTTAGATCATGCAGATTAAAAATTGTATGTCCAAAATTTATTTAGGTATAGGAGTCACAGAGTTGGATATTTATGTAGAGGGTGTAACTCCGAGAAAACATCGTTAGATATATATTTATCCATATATAAGTGTTTATAGGTATATGGATAATCGATAAGGCGACAACAATTTCCATGATAGAAAATTTAATTAAAATTAAAGGTATTTAAAATTTGATAAAAATTACTGAATTGTGTTTTTATTTTTAAAAAATTACCAAAATGTACAACAATAGAAATAAACATATATATATATGTAAGGAACACTCATCTGCTTAAGTTGTTACACGTAAAGAAAAAAATAAATATGCATACACATATTTATGTATGAAAAAGAGATTAATGTACATATGTAAATGTATGTAATAAATGAGTCATGAGCTTACGATTAGGCATTACTTAATAAGGGGCAAGTTATACGAAATTTATGTACCTTGGAGTATGACCGATTCTATAATGCTCAAATTTTCCCATGCCGTAACTCCATCCTGTCCGTACATGAAAATCTTCAGCCCGGCCCCGCAGCCCAGCACGCCAATTATTCCCAAGAATATCTGGATGACTAAAACATACGCCGGGATATTGGTCACTTTTACGAAAATCTCCCTCAGACAAGTGAAACAACAACACAGAGCTCCAAGCAGTATGACTGACATATTTAAATACCACACAGAATATAGATTCTACTAGAAGAATCGATCTTATGTATTCGAATGAGGCTTATGGAAGAACGGGGGGAGCCAACCAAATAACTCGGTGTACATTTGGCCCACCTGGGGGATGGCACCTCCGCATCATCATCATCACCACATCTCCTGGCATCAAACAATGATGATGAAAGCACATAGGTGGCGTTGGCACCCCCATTTGTGCACCAGAACACACCATTCTGAGCTGCGTCTCCACAAATTTGATGCTCTACGAGGGTGTGTTCTGGTGCACAAATGGGGGTGCCACCGCCACCTATGTGCTTTCATCATCATTTCTTGATGCCAGGAAATGTGGTGATGATGATGATGCGGAGGTGCCATCCCCCAGGTGGGCCAAATGTACACCGAGTTATTTGGTTGGCTCTCCCCGTTCTTCCATAAGCGTCACTCGAATACATAAGATCGATTCTTCTGGTAGAATCTATATTCTGTGTAAATACCACAACCGTAATTCTCTGTGATTAATTCGGTAAATGAATTTCTTCTTCTGTACGTTCCACATGATCGGTGTCTTCCCAATGCTTTGATACAGCGAAGCATATTCGTTCAAGGCGAGGATGCAGGATCCGGTCGGCATTTGATGTGAGATATTATGTACTTATTTAGCTAGTCTGTGTAAAATAAATTCCAGCATCAAATCGGGACACTATTAATAACTATGTCATTTTGCAAAGATGGAATTGGCAGAATTTATGTATACCCACTACAGGTTTAAGAAACGATAATACAGTTTTTCCTTATACCCGAAATTGCGTTACTACTTCTTAGGACATTTATATTTGGCTTTTGCATCCCAACTTGGAATTCCCAAGCAACCTTAGCTTGGTCAAATTTTGTGTTGTGTAAGTTACTGACGTATTTCGGAATGTTGGATCATCAAACAATAAATAAAGGGGTGGGGGTGGGGGTGGATTTGGGTGGGGGTGGGAGTGGTTTTATAAATGCCGTATTGAATTCCTCTTGTCCGTCTGTCCGTCTGTCTGTCCGTCTGTCTGTCTGTTCACGAGTTTTTTGAATCAATTGATGCTAATTAATAAGTCCCACAACCATTTTAACTCTAATTTGTAGCACAATTGGTATCAAACAATCGTTAACGCAAAATGGTGCGAAATAATTGGAGGAATCGATGTATTCCGCACCAATGGTTAGGATTAACTGAAAGTTTTAGTTAGCTTTGGCTGACTTAACTTAACCTTGAAATAGTGTCAAAATTTAGTCCCAATTTTAACCATTTCGGCTGCACCATTGGTGCAACATTTTCTCAAATTTCTGTTATTCCTCGTTTATTCTGTACCATTGGTGCAAAATTATATGAAAATTATTCATCCATTTTATCCGCTTATTTTGCACCTTTGGTGCAAAACTAACTCCTTATCATTATTCCAGGGTGAGCTACTTCTAACGTTACTACGGTTTATTTACACTTGGAATCCTCCTCAAATAAAAATCCTTCCATCACTTTCTCCACTGATGTGTACATACATATGGACCCAGTCTTAATTAGTGTCTCATTTGTGCCCCCATCCAACTGAAATCTTCTTACACAACTCTTTCTCCACTTTTGTGTCGCGTGTTCTATTTCTTTCTACTTTAGCCAAATATTGATCTGCCAATCATCCCGACTTATGTATGTACTTATCCACCTCACAATTAATTAGTCCCACTTGTAGCAAAGTCCAACCGGGTCAAGTCCAGGTCCAATTGGAGTGCACATTCAATTAATCAGCATCACTCGCCTCATTAGTGTCACCATGCTCGCATCGTAGCCTACATTCCATTTATCCATTTCCATCATGAAGGTGAAAGATACCATGACGAAAGCGCCATATTATCCGACCTCGTACGCGACGAATGTGCCATTTTTAAAATTTTTGAAATACGTGGGAATTTATCCGTACGCTTTAAAGTTTCACATTCCTGGAGAAAATTCTCCCCCGGGGGAGGAAAAGATTTTGGCCGAGGTTGGAACCGAGAAGGGTGGACCTTTCGTCTTTTTGAACAAAATGGTTCTGATTTTGTGGATAATTCGGACAATTTTTCAGTCGGGTCAATTCATACGATATTGGATTTTGCATTCGTCCCCGGTTATGCTGTTTAGTCTCATGTTGTGGCCAGGAACGTCAGTGCTTGGGCTGATTATTGGTGTGAAATACTGGTTTCACGGGGAAAAGATTTGTGCTCAAATTACCAACGCGAACGATTTGGAGGCAGAAATTTATGGTGAGTGGTGTTAATCAAATTTTTAATGGTGGCAGGATTATATAGAATTCTACAATATCACATTCAGAATTTCGACTCACTTGAAAGAAATTCTGTTTGGAGCCGAAATTGGAGCTATTTTGACCTGAATGAAATGCAAGGGCAAGAAACTACTTCGCACCACAATAGTTCTCAGGACGCGTCGCTAGATGGCACATATTTCCTGCACTTTCTTGCACTTGCATTTCCTGCGTTTCTTGCTCTACAATCCAATAAATGTAGCAAACCCTCGAGAAACGAAACACTGAAAATTTCATCAAATCACAAATTATGGTCATTACTTTGTCAAAATTTAAATGATTCATTTCATCCCCAGAATCCTACAACTTTGACGCCCACGTTATCACCACGAGTTTAAATCACCGTCAAAAATTCGCCGAACGCACCCGCCTCGTCATCATCCTCACCATCATCGGCATCATCGTGATGACCCTGAAGCAAATCGACGAGCCCAGATTCCCCGCCTTTATCTACAACCTTATGCCCGAAGGGACCGATCGTGTCGACATGCTCGTCATTTCCTTCATCGTCCAAATCATCCTGCACATGTACGCGTGGGGCTACGCGGTCCACCTAATCATTGGATCGCTCAACTTCTCCCGGGTGTTGGACGGATGTCTCGACATAATTTCGTTTCACGGTGCCCCAAAAATGTACTCGAATCAACAATTTCTCTCCGAATTGGACAAAAGTTTGAGATACTTTGAAAAATTGAGCAAATTAATGGACGCCGATAATGAAATGTTTGCATGGATTGTGTTTTCGCAGTTTGGAGGGTATTTATTTCTCGGGTGTATAATTGCCTATACGCCCCTGCAGTATTGGACGGTCGTACCGAAACTTAGCTTGTTGATGTATATTTTTATCTTTGTGACTTGGATTATCATTCTGTGTCGGCTTTTTCCCGGGATGGGATCCGTTTATGATAAGTCGATCGTTTTCATCGAGTCTTGGACGGCAGGGATGGCCTACTCGCAGGAGGATTTGTTCCTCACGGAGGTGACGAGTAATAAGAAATACTTTAAGTTGTTAAAGTTCCGACTTGCCTCGTGCGTCCCGTTTGGGGTGAAGTGTGGAGATTTCTTCATAATTAGGAAATCCACAATGTTAACGTTTTTCTCGGTTATTTCCACATATTTGTTGATCATGTTACAATTCGATTTTTAATAATTGTGGTGGTAATTTTTATGTGGGTAATGAGGAGTGCTTGCAAAAGTACGTTTTTCCATGGGAAATATTAATAGGGATCGTTGCAGAAAAATAAAATATATGTACATACATACGCATGTTTTGCAACATAATTGTGGTGTGTGCTTTAATTTGTAAGTTTTTAATAATTAATGGATATGTTATAAATATTAACTAACAGAAACCAATTTACTGCAATATGTATACATATATGTAGGGTAATGCAATGCTGAAAATGGGGCGGAATAATAAATACGTTTGGTAATGCCGTCTAGACGAAAAGTGTTCGCTAAATTGTTTCCAGTAATTGGCAATTATATAATGTCAGACATGCAAGTGCATACTTACATCCCGACGAGCCTCTATGCAGATCTTCTGCAGATCCGACTGAAAGTTTTTGCAGATTTTGTGCACATTTCACCGCAACAGCTAGTCTGTAACCATAGTGTAGGCAACTTTTACCCAAATGACATCAAAAAAAGATCTGCTCGGAATCTGTAACGTATCTGCTCCCAACACGGACTACCAATCGAACACAGATATACGTGTATCAAATAGTTAAACATTTAGTGTCAATGTTATTTTACCAGAGTCTGTCTAATTGCATTTGTCCAATTGGTGCAAATTTTGTACAGATAAACTTTCAGTGTGTAACACAGATCACAGAGTGCCCAATCTGTGTCTCATTTGCACCCTCAGATTTGCGAACCAACCGCCATTTGTAACACGATACCCACATCACTCGTCTGGCTTGTGCCAACTGAACAGCAATGCGTTTTCTCTCTACTTCCTCCCGTCGTCCAATCAATTTCTGCAATGTCAATTAATAAGAAAATTTTTACCGTGGTTGAATTCAAGATTGATTTGGGTCTAAGTGTAGTCCCCACCAATTGGATTTCTAGCATTGGCGGAATTGATTTGTGTCCCTATCCTGATCCACCGCCAAAGGATTTTTATAAGCTACAATCAAATAAAGATTCTCTTCCAAAGGACGGGTGGACTAATCTGGAAGTGACTTGCGTCAAAACTTCGAGTAAGTTATCCCAACTTAATTCTTCAATTTTCAAGATTCAGTTGCAATGCTTTGGCGAGTTCAAGAAAGGTCTATAAAGTTATTTTAACACTCCCGCAGAAACTTTCGAAGGAAACTGTGGCGAAACTAAAAAGGCTACTGGAAAATAAGCCAATTGACTCCAGCGACGCAGAGGGAGTTAAACGTGGGCGATCGTCGTCCACAAATTTCAATATTGCCGCAGCGCCATTGGCCCCCGCTCAGCCAATATTTGGGGGTATGACCACAAACATTTGAATAAAAAACTCGCATGTAATAAATATGAATTAAATATGTTTTTTAAACTAGTACAAACTGAAATTAACCCTTCTGTTGATGAAATTAATCCCGGAATTGATCATCTTGTGGACACCAATGCAGAAAATAATTCGGTCACCACCAATCTTGAGTACCACTGTCTGCAGGTGGAACCGGATCCACGACTCACAGAATTACTGAATGAATTTCGAAGTAAGTAATTTGCGTATTTATAGTAAACTAATGGCAGTATTTGATGATGATTCTCATTTTAGAATTTCAAGTTGAATCTCTGCGAAACCAAGAACTTTTACTTGAACGTATTCACCAATTGGAGAAAATTGTACTGAATTCTCTAAACTCACAGCAAGGAGCAGCCTGTTCCGCTAAAAATACTTGGAGTTGGCCAATCAAAGACGAAGGCGAGCTAATATCAGTGGAAGTTTGGTTGCGGGATCCGACCAACTACAACCACGAGGTAAAAACTCTATTTACATTAACACTAATTGTAGCATAATACTCATGTGACTACACAATTTAGGTGTCCGTTTTATCAAAAATTGGAGGAGCAACTGTGACAAAGTGCGTATACAATACGCTGCAGTGGATGATATCTCATGAACTTGCTCTTACTCTTCGCTTAACCAACAAAAGCGGGAAAATCTCATTCGGAGACAAATTGATTGCCAAATTAATCCGAGGTTTGTGTTTTCATATTTTAAATTCCATTTGTAATTTACATTTTTCATTTTAGTGTTACTGACTCCATCACTCTGCTTACCATTTTTCAGATTCCGTCAAACGTGGGAACGAGGACGACGACGACGCTACTGATTCTAAAATAAACAATCACATTGGAGCTTGGCTACGTCAGTCAGCCGAACGAGACAAATCCCGAAAAAAGAAAAATGAAATTAACACCGCGCCGGACACAGAAGCGACGAGTGGAGAAGCGGGTGCAGGCGGCGCTGAAGAGAATCCGGGGAACTGAACTAAATGCATCGATCCAACCTGCAAATCTGGAATGTGATTCAGCGGAAGATTTCATTTTAAATGGTGATTGCAATTTCCAAAGCCCAGTCCAGCTAACTATATATGTAGAAAATCACAACATGCCAAAAGTAGTTGATGAATTGAGTGGTACACCCAATAAATTAGTTCAGTTAGGCCACTGGGCTACCCAATTCAATATCAATCATGACGCTTTGAAAAGTCTTTTAAGTTTAGTAAGAAATTGGCTTCCACATGAAGGATTCCCAAAAGATCCTCGAACTCTGCTAAAAACGAAAAGGAAGATAAAAATCCAAGAAATAGAAGGAGGTTCCTTTTATCATTTTGGTATTCGCAGCCATATTTTAAAAGCAATTGAGAATAATAGAATCAGGCTTTCTGCGCATTCTCCTTTGCCCCAACTTCAAAACGTGCCTAATCTTTTAAGCCTTAAAATTGGAATAGATGGCTTGCCAATCTCAAAAAGCTCCAACAAACAATTTTGGCCCATTTTGGGAACAGTAGATCAGGATTTACTTCGTAGGGTATTTATTATAAGTCTTTTTTACGGATCTCAGAAACCACAAAATCTAGAATCTTATTTAGGTCCATTTGTACGAGACATGGTTGATTTAGAGCACCAAGGAATTTGTGCCCGTGGTGTAAATTATTCGGTCAGGACGCGGTGTATTGTAGCGGATGCACCAGCCCGTAGCTTTATTAAACGTATAAACGGACATAATGGCTACTACGGATGTGAACGATGCTATCGTCGAGGAACTTATAAATATTCCAGAATTCTTTATCCAATCAAGCCAGCTTGTGATTCTTACACGGACGAGTCGTTCAAAGAACGATGGTATGAAAGCCATCATAAGCAGGGTCCCCCTTCCCCTTTGGAATTATTAAACCTTGGTATGATTTCCCAGATACCTCTCGATTATATGCATTTGTGTTTGCTCGGGACTATGAAGAAACTTTTACTTGTTTGGACTGAAGGAAAAAAACCCCATAAATTTTCAAGTCTTCAAAAGCAATTAGTCACAAAACAATTAATGAGATTGAGATGCAGAATTCCTTCAGAATTTTCTAGAAAATGTCGCAGTATTTATGAACTGAAACACTGGAAGGCCACAGAGTTTAGACTATTTTTACTATACGTAGGGCCTGTCGTGCTTAAAAAAGTACTTCCAACAGACAAGTATGAACATTTTTTGCTTTTCCATGCAGCCATGCACATATTAGTATCGAATTGTTCGGATAAGCCAGAGTGGGTTTCATATGCAAAAGAACTAATTAATAAGTTTGTACAACTCCTTCCTAAACTGTATTATGCTGAATTTTTGGTGTACAACACACACAGTTTACTACATTTGGCAGATGAGGTCAAACTGCATGGACCTTTGGATAATTTTAGTGCTTTTCAATTTGAAAATTTCATGCAGCCCCTTAAAAGCATGTTACGATCCAAATCAAAGCACCTTAGTCAAGTTGTCAAACGAGTAGGAGAATCAGAGCAATTTCTGTCTCAAACAATTCCGAAACCTAGCCCACGTTGGTCTGTGGGGTCAAGAATTGCTGACCGCTGTTTTATGACAAAAGATAACCGAATTTGTCTTTTGTCTGACGGTAAACAACAGTCAGGAAATTTTAAAGGGTTTTACTTTAAAACTCCTCAAGATGTTAAACTCTATCCTTGTTCAAGTAGAAAACTTGGAATTTCCTTTGTTTCTCATTTGGGTTCGGATTGTTATATTTCTAGTGACTCTTTAGAAAAAAAATGTATTTTGTTACCAATTGATAACAGTGATCAGTATTTTTATTCTATTGTTTTGTGTAATTCATAATATGTTGAAATTACTCATGTGTATGATTTAATTTTAAATTTTGTATAAAGTATTTAGTATTTGAAGTATAAATAAAGAAATTGTGTAATAAATTCTTTACCAATAGACGAGTAACATTTTTGTGTATGTTGGTCTGCATAATATGTTTGCTAGTTCGCATGTACAGATCTGTTGTTATCAGATCTGTATGTGATGTGCAAAGAAAATAATGTAAAGATCTAATACTGCTGCATGCATACTGCAGATTTTCGTTAGTTTGTCTGTACCGTGTCTGCACAAATATTTTCTACCAATTGAGCACCACAAAATTTGCCATATCTGGACTTAAAGTGTACAGATATTTGATTACCCATTGTCTACAAAACTTTCAGTTCTTGGCTCGTCGGGATAAGTTCATTGGGTCCTGATTGGATCCATAACTGCATACGAACATACTGACTTATTTATGTACATATATGTATGCCCATTAATTTTAGGATTAGGATTAGACTTTATTATGTAAGTAGGTAGGGCCAACCGACTGATTAACAGACTATTGATTTTATAGCATCAATGTCCATGTGCTACATAATTACTTTCTGGAACCAAATTATTTCGTTCCACCTTGTTCTTAAAAGGTTAGATACATTTCTAAATAAGCACCATGTACACAACGTCATATCATGCATATTGACATAAATTTTTCTCGGAAGGACCCAATTCAATTGATACATAAACACATTGTATGTATGTATGTACATAAGTATAATGATGCAGCCTTCATATTAAAAAATCTATCAATGTCCAATACCCATTTGTCGTTGAATAATGTTTCATCTTACATAATTGTACTGGTGTCTTATGTACATACATATATGCATTCATGTACATTTGCATTACAGTATGAATACATGCATACATATATGAGTTGTATTTTTAAATATACACATGTGTATATTTGTTATATTTATTTACATATATAAATGTGTTAATAATATGTAACTAAATATTGCAAAAATAGGCAATTTATCCGTCAAGTTGGATGACCCCCCTCTTCGCATAATGTTCCCTCATATCCATCATCACAATGGCAGAGCCCGTTCGAATCGCAGACGCCATGACCGGAACAGTCTCCACCACCACAAAGGTCCCCCAACACTCCCATCACGACCTTGGACTCGACACACTTTTGCGACACGCACATCTTTCCTGGTCCACAAGATGCGCCATCCGGCACCATTCCGGGAGAAATATCGCTCAGGCCGACGTCAACAATGACGCTGCGACACGGATAAATCCTTCCACCTGCGTTGACAAAAAATGAGGCCAGTATGGCGGCAGATTCGTAACTATATTCCAATCTGTCAGTGTCCATTAGACAATGGAGGATGCCACATTTTGAGTTCCTGAAGAGGGAAATCATTGAGAAATGTGAGCAAAATTTGTGTATGTATTAGATTTCTCGCAATCCTTGGCACTCACTCTGTCGCGCATTTAGCATATGTTTTCGTGACTTGGTCGTACCCACAATGAGCGAGCCTTGACCCATTGCTGTTCCTTTGGTAGCAGAGGTCGCTTGATTTATTGCCGGACGGACCCCACAATAATTTACACTGGTCGGTATGAGTCCGACATTCGCCCGAGTAGCAGAACGCCTACGATTAATAATGACGAATTTGTTTGACATCATGGCATCGCTATCTCATCGGTATTTCTTAGTATCATGTATGTATATGTAGGTATGTACCTTTCCATTCGGCGTCTCGCACTCTAACCCATCCAATATTTTTACATCCTCCGGACAAAACTCCGATGTTCCTGTACAAAACTCGGGAAGATCGCAACGCCCGTTTGTTTTGCGACAAGGTGTTCCACCCGTTTTAACGCTACATGTCTGGAAATGAGGTTCGAAGGAATTAAAGTAATTTCCCTGTAGAGTATTCTTTTCTTAGCCAGTTTTATAGTAATGATTTAATGTACACTAAAATATTTAGGTCTGCAATTAGCCTTTAATGTGCTTCCTCCACTGATCTAGCTGTCTCTATTACGTAATGAGTAGTCTGACCACCCTCATATGACACATTGAACTATCCCTCTCCTCGGATCTCAGCGAAATGTCGTGAGTTGCGTATTATCCTAGCTGTCACTAAATTTTTATCGCTCTCACCAGCGTATCACAGCAAGATCCAGATGCACAGGTTGCATTTTCAGCAAATAGACAAGTGGACGCTTCACAACAAGGATTGTCACAATATTCCGGAAGTCCACAATCACACTCTTCGCCCGGTTCAGTGACGCCATTTCCGCACGTGGGACCATTGTATAGACTACATACATATATATTTAATAACCTGTTGTTGAACATGATCATACAGTCTACGGAAAATTTCCCGATGTGGAAATAGATTTTACCTGGTCGGCTTATTTCTGAGACAATGGTCAATCCCGTGCTCGAACGCGTTCGCCATCTCCATTATGCTGCACGAACTCCAATGTGAGGTTGAAATTGGGCTGAAATTTTCAAATTTGATGAGAAACTTTACATATATTTACATACACAACTGATGATAAGTATTTTTAAGACCTTGCTGAAGGGTCCATTATGCATTTCTCATCTTCCGCCGGACAGTCACAGTCCTTCTGGTCATGCGACAGTCCAAAGTTATGACCTATCATGTGAGCCACCCTCGTGGCTACGGTCCCCACCAAATTTATACCGCGGTCAGAACTAACGCCACCGGAATATTTATAGGTACACATCGTGCTCAGCATGGCTTTTCCTATTTGGCCATCTTGTAACTCCACCCCACTAATAAATCAAAAATGCATAAATATTGCAAAAATTATATGTACAACTAGATAATTTTAAATTACGTTAGCAATTGCACATTGTCGTTGGGATGGTCTTTGACCAAGTGTTCTCGTCGATACAGAAGAAATTGCGAGAGGGTCTCATCACCATCGGGGGAAATGGGGATCTCGTCCTTCTCATTCCACACGACCACGCCGACCAACGCGACATAAATGTTGAACGGTTTATACAACGCGTTGACAATGTTGACAACGTCTTTACACCGTTGAACGGAAGCTTTCTCGTCCCCACCGAGATGGCGGTGCGTGGCGAAATCGACGACCATGACGAGTTCAACGTATCGGGGGTTACCCGGGGGGAAGTTAGATTTGGATGAGGCAGATGCAAGACGTTTTATACGAGATGGTGACGTGGAGACATTTTTCGGCGAGGTAGAAGGATTAAGAGTGGCATAAACTGTCGTTCGAAAAAAATGTAATCAGAAGGGCGAAACAGTAGTATTGAAATTCTACCAAAATAGCTAAGTTAAGTTGTAAATTTTTAGCATGAAAACATAAAAAAATGTAAAAAAAACAAAACCGGAGTGCTATAATTAATTAAAACAATGCGTTGTAAGCTAAATGTACATACATACCAGGCGATAATCTTCCTCTGAAGTCGATCCCTTTGTAATGGATCATATCCCAAGAGTGACTACTGCCCGGTTGCAATTTATTGTCTGCCACGACAGGTTCAAGATGGTGGAGTTCATCCTCATCAAATATGACGCCTCTGAATTGAGTTCGTACATATGTTTGAAAATCATCTCATAAACTTAGAACAATTTGTAAGCCTTTAAATCACGGTAAATATTACCTAATTCCGCCATGACACGTTGAAATGGCCACCTGCGAAGTCGGCCGACCCTCCACGACGCCCTGATAATGGCACAGTTCTGCCTCCTACAAAATCGATTTATATAGTATTTATATCGGAGTACATACATACAAAACCAATTTCGTATTGCAGCCTACTTTTCACATACATACTATTAGTAAGTAGGTGTTTACACGTAATATTTTTTTTTAGCTTGAGAATAAAAATTGCACGATTTATCCCAAAAAATTTATAAATGTTGCAAATTTCGTAATATTTCGCAAATTATGTTGATATTCTTAATTTGTGACATGTGTACATAAAAGTTTATGTGAGATCGTCCATTCTTTAGTCAAAACATTCTTCTCCTCGGTTCTCACCTCATACGACGGCACATTCACAACGTAGTTCCCAGATTTTTGAAACTTTTCGAAATAGCCGGACGAGAGTAGACCCCTGTTTAAGGTCAGGTGCAGAACTGTGTGATGCATTGGGTCCGACTCATTTAAGGGAAGCTCCAGTCTCAGCTTTTCTAAGTGACCGTCTCTCCAGTTCTAAATAAGTTGGCAATACAAATAAATAATAAATTTCCAAATTCAAGAATTATCCTGCCAATTTTTCACTCACGGGGTGAGCAGAATTTTCGACAGGGACATGACGCCATGTTCGATGCACCTGAGGAAAAACAGACATAGGATCAGCAACGACGTTAGGGTCCCGATCTGCCATAACTTCTCGCAGTACTCGACCCGTAATCCGACGCGCTTTCGAAAATCCAGTAGCGCTTTGGTAGTGCTGTTTTCCACCTTCGCCTTTAATACATAATTCAGTTTATTGGATTTAAGAATAGTAGTTTTTAGTAGTTTAAAAATATTGATCAATTGTACATTTAACTTTTGTAAATACATAATCTGACTTTTGATGTAAAATTTTAATTTAATAAATCACATCATATTGAAATTTTCAAAGTTAAGTACGATGTTGCAAATGTTAATATTCCTTAAATTTATTTAGTGTTCAATAAATGTGCAGAAACCAGTGCTTACTAACAAGTTGTTAGTAACAACTTGTAGCCGATTTTGAACTAAAATTCAATACTTGACGTATTAATGATAATGTTTTATTTCGAATCGAAACTCGTAACCCATTTATCTACCAAACGTGTACGGCGTGTTTGTCAGGTAAATCTAGCAAATTCGGATGTTTTTTTTACTAAAAAACAATTTGCACAATCTGCAAAATTCCAGAGAACTTCCTGAGTTTAGTTGACATGTTTAATTTTCAATATTTACTAGCTTAAGTACGCCTAATCATAAGTAGTAAATATCATGTGTAAATATCATATATAACTTACCATCATGATGGCAATTCACGAAGATTATTCCACCAAAAACTAAAAGCCATGGGATTGTCGTCTTCCATATCCACACTGGAGATTTGTCACCAAATGAAAGACGACTCATCGTAGTGATTCTTTTACACTAGATTAGATACATATAAAATCATATGAATTATTGATAATACAATCGTGATTTAATAGATATATAAGTCTAATTTTAATTCCTAAAATAAAAAATAAAATATTAAGTACTATTAAATTAAATATCTATCTCTTGATAAGTAAAATTACAAATAATGTAACCAATATTTCAATAATATATCCCGTATGTAAATATACCTTGACAACTACCTCATCTCAAAAATGCAAATCAATTAATTCGGAGACGAGCAAGTAAAAATTTACATATGCTGCGTATCAAATGTGTCACATAAATACACAAAACTAACTAGAAAACTTTTTTATAAAACTGACTATGTACGTAATAGGTACATACGTAATATCCTAAATATGTACGTACCTGTATAGGTACGTAATAACCAGCTCGTTTCCTCTTATATAATTCAGTTCAATTCAATCCTTATTTCTATGGCTGCGATGTAATTTGTAATATGACAAACACATTGTTCTCAGCATCAAATCACACTCCCAGACCAATAAAAAAGCTTTCTATGAATCTTATTGACAAGAAATAGACATTCGCAAAACCTGCATTAGCAAATTCAAGGACGTGTGACCACTTACTTTACCACTTAAGAGGAAAGTTTACTTTCCTCTTAGAACAAGAGTCTTTCGGGCTGGTCGTTTTTAAGAAAATATGTAAATATAATCGACCAACTAACAGTTGACAGTGATATTAGTGATATATCGTACTATCTGAGTACCATCGCGGTGAAACAAGTTTATAGATTTTCTCGCTACCATGTAGTCTGCAGACTAATTACAAAACATTTTTTTAAGACAACTAATCATCCACCAATGGCGTTCCTTACAATCGATAAATTCGCGACGATGAATCAATTGCCAAACCTTCCGTTTTGATCAATGCATCACTGTAAATAGAAGGACGTATGTCAGTCTAGACGTCGACGGAGGGGACCCAGTAGTTTTATGAGCACTCCCATCCCTAAAAAGACGGAAAGGCCCATTCATTTTGAGCGAGGGGAATGGGCATATACGTCCCTCACTTGAAAATAAATAAAATAAAATCTTGGATGGGAAGACCCATTCCTTTTCAGTGAGAGGAATGGGCATATACGTCCCTGGTTTTTTGAAAATGTACGTTTTCTGCTGATTTTTTCGTGAAATTTCAAAATTTAAAAAAGCGCACCGGGGCAAAAAATTCATAATTCTACACTTAATTTTATAAAAATTTAAAAAAAATATTCCCCGCTGCGAAAAAAAGTTATCTTGTTATAATTGGTTGCTGACGCCTACCTCACCGCGAATGGGAATGCATGCATGCCCACGAACTACGTGAAACGCAGCACTTTAAGCGTAATATGTCACCTCCAACCAGGGGGTGGTTATATATATGTGTATATATGCTAAATTCAACACATTATTGGAAGTCACCTTCAAATCTCTTGGAATCATTTTTTAGCAACACGAAACATGCGTATTAATGTAAATTTACAATTTCATTCTCTTATTGCAACAAATTCCACGATTTTGCTATGTTAAGTACCCCCAATGAGAGACCCTCAAGTACTACCAGCAAATACAAATAGCCAACACGTGTCAAAAACCAACGGGTCATACATAAGATAAGCATCATTTAGTTCGCCGGATAAATATAAAAAATAATGGCAAGCACAAACCCGACCCCACCAATTTGCTCTAGCGTTGTTCACCACATAGCGGTGGTAAGATTTCCAGACATTGACAGTCAGAATTTAGTGCAAATTGGTGGAACATGTGACGTCGACAAATCAATTAAAAGTGCTTTTTATACTAAAAACTATCTACGATATGCACACTGGTCTTCGTAGTGCGTATATTGCATTAGTCAAGTCCGAACTCGAACCGATTGTTGTTCACAAAGTTGTGAACTTTATAAATGGCATAAGCTTCGTCACTTTGCATTTTAAAACCAGTCTTGAATATGCCGCAAGCGTAAAAAGAATGGGATTACTTGCAAATACAATTGGTTAGGTTTTCCCTAACATTACCATTCAACAAAATTATGACGTATCTGTTGATCTAACTTTGTGGGCAACTGTTAAAGAACTTTCACCTGCTTTTATTTAAATTACAGTCATATTGCTTATAACCTTTCTGCCCAAAAAGTCCTGTTTTAATAGGAATCGAGCGTGCACGCGCTCTTCCCAACTTTTGCACGAAATTTTAAACTTTGTCCTAGAGATGCGAAATTTGGCATGCACATGCACCAACATATGCTACATCATAATATAACATCAATTCCCGTTCCGTTCGCTATAAATTTTTCAGGAAAAATCAAAAACCAAATGTCACCCGTATTCAATTTGGTTTTTGATTTTTCCTGAAAAATTTATAGCGAACGGAACGGGAATTGATGTTATATAATGATGTAGCATATGTTGGTGCATGTGCATGCCAAATTTCGCATCTCTAGGACAAAGTTTAAAATTTCGTGCAAAAGTTGGGAAGAGCGCGTGCACGCTCGATTCCTATCAAAACAGGACTTTTTGGGCAGAAAGGTTATAACCAATATGACTGTAGCTGTGGCGCATTGTGTCTTTGCCTATTCTTTTCGACATTGTTCACAGATAAAATATTAAGCATTCGTGAAGATATTTATTTTTGGTTTTACGACATTAACAATCAGGAGTCAAGTGAGGAGGAAAACGAAGATGACAGCGATGACCGCGAGGAATAAAACGACTAAATATTTCCCATTATCTATATTATATTTTACTTACATTTGCATCATATTATATTAAATTTTGTAATTTTGCACCTTGTTATACCGATGCATCTACAGAGTTGGAGATATTAAATGTTTCTGATTTACAAATCAGAAAAACGTTAATTTCAAATTGCAAAAAATTTATCGAAGTTGTAATAAGTTCGTAATTAGCATGCAATTAGCTGCATAATTACTGGACTAATTTTTTGGAGAACACTTAAAATTGACCACCTATGCGCGCGTGCTAGCTTTTCCCTCTTGGAGGAGAATTGCCAATTTAGCAGTAACTCGATTCGAGGGATGGGCGCGCTCACTACGAGGGATGGGCATTTCCGTCTGCTTAGGGATGGGAGTGCCCATAAAACTACTGGGTCCCCTCCGTCGACGTCTAGACTGTATGTACCACAAACGTGGTTGCTGGAAGTTCCCACTTTTGCGAATTTTGCATGCCCAACAGGAAACGACACGAAGAGGAATGAACTAGAATTTTGTTACAATATGGACTTATTTGTAGGCAAGTTACAAATTTATTTTTTAATCACAATATCAGATAGCTTATTTGACATACGTATGTACACAGGTTACATTTAATAGACGATGGTCAACTGGAATCGGGATTGACCACTTCCTTTGGTCTAACCTGGTTTAGAGTTTATTTGGAAAATAACATTCACCTGTATACATGCTTATAGATTCAGTTCTCGTCTGCTCTGTGCAACAAATGTGTATGAACAGTAGCGTTCGTTATGCATGAAAATTATTGCATGTTAAACATATTTATATGACATTGCGAAAATCATAATATGAAACTTATCCATTATTATATGCATTATTATATCTGCATTATTATCCATTATTATATGAATACAACTATTACCTGCAAATGTATACGTGTGGATATGTATACGTGTAGAAGCCAGTCATTTTACTGGAATACGACTTCGCAAATCTCACAAATCATGTATTTTCATGGTGTTTCCCATGTATTTCATCATGTATTCTCATGTATTTTGATGGTGTTTCCCAAACTGTGGTAATTTCTCTCGCCGGTGATGGTAAGGATGAGTTTGAGAAATAACTTTGAGAAATTAAAACATGCCCATTTGGTGGATAATTTTTTCGTGATCTCTTTCCCTCCGTGCGATAGTTAAAGCAAAGCTGCTTCTAATGAAATTGAGAGTATTTATGAAGATTTCGCATCGTTGGAAATAGCAACGTTAGCAGAAAAATATATGAATGTATGTACATATTTATGTAGGTATGCTTTTCAGTATTTCATTAACAAAACACTTATTTATTTATTACCAATATTTTCCTGTTATGGCCCTGAAATGGTTTGTTTACTCTGTCATTTTAAAATTAGTTTTCGTTAATTCTTGTTTATAACTTATGACCTAAATAAAAGTCACAAATCCTCCAGATTTTTTCGTTCAAGGTCCTCGACATCCTAATGAAAACTTCATTAAACATAAATAATCCTTGGCTGCTAACCAATCCATCCCAGAGTGTCCATGACATCCACCTTTACTAATCCTAGCAATAATTTTTATCACATGTAGGTAACAGGTAGGTAATTGGGTCAAGTAATGACGCATTATACTTACGAGGTACAAGAAGCTATCTATATATTCAGTGAAATTGAAAAATAACCTCCATCCATAGCAAAATGATGTCTACATATATTCCTACAAAATATTTAGTTGATTTTGCTGTACCAGTGGCAGCAGCAAGCGTTAGTCACTCAGCGCAGAATATCTGGACATCCAGGTTATGGTTTGTTCAGAATTAATGAACGATCTGCCAAATGTTACGCCCAGCAAATGGCTGGGCTTTCCGTGAAAATTTCAAATTCTGCATATGCGGTTGGACAAGTGTCAAGAATTATAGATCAGAATATACGCATCCTTGGTGGGATCTTTACATGAGCATACATATGTATGCATATCACCACCCTCTAAGATTCGAGTGACTGAACAAAGTTTTGAGTTTTGTTTCCCATAATTTAACGCAGTAATAAATTAGGGGTTAACATTGCATTCTATGTATTTATATATAACTAGCGTATAGCCCGGCCAAGGCCGGGTTCTAGAGTTCCAGTGGGGGGTGTGCCCAAAGCGAAAAATCCGGCATACTATACTTTAAATAATTCCCAGTGGAGACTTTGTCATAGTACATAGTATGTACTACATACATGCATCAGATTCAGAGTGAGCGTTTTCCCAAGTCATACTGCATTTTAATTAACCTGGTCAAACTGCAATTTGATTTCCCCCTGTGGGAGTAGTTGAATAGCTAATTACTTACCTTCCCGTCGCGTGGGAGTAACTGCATATCTAACTATTTAAATTCCCACGCTTCACGCTCCCGTTAAGTTCCATAAACCCCGTTAACTTCTACAATTAACGCCAAGCTATTGACGGCGTTGGATTCAGCGTCAAAAATACATTCGAATTGATATGCCACTCGCTGTGGGTGGAGTTTCTCAAACTAAAATAATTAATTAATAGTGTTTATCAAGATCACTTATCATGATAACCACTATTGATGAGTTATGTATACTGCTCACTCACTCAATTTACTTGCACGCTGTGTTTATATACAAAGGCATTTAATTTGAGATTGATGGCAAGTGTACGTACGTGAAAGTCACGTGAAGTTCAGACTCATGCAGTAGGGAGCAGCATTTTCATGCATGCAATTCACTCCGCGTCCTTCTTTGTCTTCTCTACGGGGTAACTTGGACTCGATCACAGAGTCAGGCAGGCAGGGAATACGCTGGCTCTTTATGAGTAGTGATGGTAGAGTAAAGCTTAAAAACTTTGACCGATAGTCTATTAATTTTGAACAAACCATGACAAGCTAAATAATAACTTTTAATTAAAGTTGACCACATCCAAATCACTCAGGTCCTTTATTTGGCATTCAAGAACATATATACCTACGTCGTTAAACCATCGAAAAACATGCAAATACTTATTTACATATGTAGGTATTTTCAAACCAGTTAAATAATAATTAGGGCAGTTTGTACCTATGATGAACATATATTTCTACTCGTACAGGTCTTAGGATTAGCGTCATTGGTCTCAAGTATGTACCACTAAATATTAAAATATTAATTACTTCTTTTTACTTCCTTGACATTCAAGTCATCACAACCTTGTCTGCAACCATCCAATAACTATTTAATAACAACCGTATTCTCATGAAATTAGGTTAATTTGTGGCACCGAAAGGGAACGCTTATTACTTTTGTATACATAAATATCTACATATACTACATAGTTGAGTCTCATTCGACTTTTTCTTATCACTGATTACACGAGGACTGCTGGAATTACGAAAATATTGTTAAAAATGAATTCCACCTTTTTAAGCCGAATGATTGAGATATCCACGCTAGCAGAAACGAGTGTTGGCTCATTCAGCGCGTATTACGATCGAAAAACGAAACTTCTCTACGCTACACCAAAGTCGAAGAAGAGATTCCGAATAGCAATGTCAGTAATGACTGCGTATCTTCTTTTCTGCTGGCGCCAGACCTGGATCTTGCGGATGTACCCTGGGGACAATGAGAAAAGGCATTTTCACGTATCATACGGATTTTGCTTAGCAACCCTTCTCGTTGTTGGAGTTATGTTTAACTACAATTGGCATCATGACCAATTTATCCACATTCAGAATCTTGCAATGAATTATTTCCATAGCTTCCCAGGTTAATAAATATATTTATATTCGTAAAATAGGGATACTCATTACGAGTTCACATCGCTACCAAAGTTAGAAAAAAATAAGGTTCACAAGTTCGCAAAAAAATTGATTTGAAAATTCATTTGCGAACCTGCGCATCTCCAAGGCTAGGATTTAATTCGCAACTAAAAAAAATTATGTCTGAAGCGAAACTACGAACTCGTAATGAATACCTCCTTTGCGAAAAAAATTGCAAGGAATTTTTGCACTATTTTAATGATACATTTTGCTGAAATTATTCGTTTCATAATTCATGCATCAATTTCCTACGTTTTTTTACAAATTATCCACTCACAACGATGCAACTCTGTACTTACAGAACAATGGATTTTACCTAAGAACAGGCGCAAATTTCGGAAATATACAAAAACTCTGAATGCCGTAATCCTAATGATACTCATTTTTGCATTGACCGTTCCAATTTCGCACACAGTGTTCTTCGCGCTTACGCCAGACGTCCCTATCAATCCGAAGCAACTGATTCCAGATCGCTATTCCTGGCTGAAGGACAATTTTGTGGTAATCGTGGCGTCGGTGGTGTTTGAAACGTGGATCGCCTGTGTCGGTTGGTACGCCATGTTAATGTTGGGGATCATGGGAACGACTTATATCGGTACGAAACGAAATTACAATTCATATGCGATTTCAGCGCGAGTACATACCTATAGCAAAATTAGATAACCAAGTTAATACACTCTTACAATGGAGGTCTCCCAACGTATGCTCACAAATTTGGACCAAACTAGCGTCAATTGATTACAAATATAATTAGAATGAAATCTGCAAATGGAACTATCTGCCAATGCGCAGGTTTGGCGAAAATATTTGCATCCAAAGCAGAAAAAAATGGGCAGCAAATTTGGAAAATAAAAAATTTGCCAGCCTTGGAGGCAGGGTTACAAGTGATATATATCACTGAGTGAGATTTAGTGAGATTTAATGATATATATCAATCTTCTCACTTGGGGCTGAGTGAGAAATATGAGAAATAATGAGATAAACTTGTAGTTCATGACTCCGTCCGCTAGGTGGCGCTAGTGCATGGCTCATAAATCTCACTATATCTCGTATTTCTCATGTCTCACTATTTCTCATTATATCTCAGTGAGATGAGATTTGTGAAGGTGAGATGAGATTTCTGCAACCCTGCTTGGAGGTATACGTTTTCTCATCTTTTAATGCAAATATCTCCGCTAAACTTGAGCATTGGCAGATAGTGCCATTTTCAAACTTCATACTAATTATATTCGTGATCGATGGACGCTAATTTGGTCCAAATCTGTGAGCATACGTTGGGAGACCTTCATTGTTAGTATTAGAAATGCGGTATTAAAATAATACCAAGCGGTATTCATTTATGACTCCACCACAGTGCTATTGGTAAGTAATAGCATGTAGTAGTAATAGATCGTTATTAAAGGTATGGTCCGGTGCAATTTTAATACCAAACGGTAGCAAATTTAAATATCAATACCTATCCCAACTAGAAATTTTCAGTAGTTTTAACGCAAATCCAACCCTGTTGGATAACTGTAAACTTTGGCCGCTTTTTTTGCATTGGAATAACGTAAATCGCTAACGTTGCTTGAACGTTATTTTTGTGTTGGATAAGTGTAATTTGCGATAGTGACGTTACCAATAACTAATGTTGCTCTAATGTTATATGAATGTAAATGAATATAATTGAAATGCTGGGTAGTGGTTGCTTTTGGGTTATATATTGGTAACAAATTTAAACTAACAACATAAATATAACAATTTTATATTTTTATTTATTACTTACAAAAATTTAGAATTATTAACTAAATAACATCGTAAACACATTAACCTATTTTATAAATTATAACCAGTTTATTAAAGGTAATGAAACAAATTGGTTTTCTACATGAGACAGAATTAAGACACATTTTGTGACAATATCAGTGATATTGACAAATCTAATAGTAGAGCCTAAATTACGGAGCAAGAATATGTTCAAAGTCTGACTCTCAATTGGATAATGAAAGAACGGCTGCTTGAATGAAAAAGTTCTGACCTCTGCAATATCAGCCGTGTGATTTTTTACTAAACATACTTGACCATTTTTTAATAGAACACAATTATCCCCCTTCTTGTTGGAAAATTTACATTTTGTAATGTCGTTCTCTTTCTCCTGATTAAACAAAGTGGTTACAGATTCACGTTCAAACACCCTTCTAATTACCTGAGCTAAACAATTAGATTGTCCCCTTAACATATGTTTTAAATCTTGCATATAGTTTTCGAAAGGGAATGCACTGACCGATTCAATTGATCCAAATTTTTCTGCATCGTCGGCAAGATAAATCAATGAGTGCATATTATATGTAATAACACGGCTAGAATAAAACTCTGTCACACCTGCTACGAACTCCTCGAGACACTTTCTAGCTAATGGAATCCACTGACTGTTATTTTTGTTTAACAACATTCGCACGCCAACAGACAACAACATAAAGTGGTTATACTTTTCTACACTTAAAATATTTTTTAAAGCTACAGGACCACTATACAGTAAAAAGGTGCGATATTCGGTCCCTTTCCAATACTCTAACTCACCAATTCCTCTGGGTTTTCTATTAAACTCCACAGGGAAACAACTATTATAGCTTGACAATTTTCCAGAAAAGTAATCAACATGCTGCTTACTTTCTTTATATGGAATTTGACCTTTACACCAAATGTGAATGATTTTTTTTGTAATACCAAGACAAATCAGATGAAGATAATCTAATGGAAATTGTGTTATCATTCCAATTCCTAAATCTAACAATTTAGAGAAACCTTGGTGGTGCTCTGGTTGTTCTCTACTTCTAAAACTTTCATTTGTCCTTTAGGGTGCATTAATCTCGGGAAAAGTTACCGTTCGGTCATAAATTCCCTTAGTTGTACATCTCTCACAACCAAAAAAACCATTGTGACCTATTATTCGTTTGACATAACTTCGTGCCGGTGCGTCGGCGATTATACTTCTAACGACAACAGAAAAATTCTTTCCATTAATGCTAACGTTTTTTTAAATAAATCTAAAAGTTCATTAACAGTCGGTGTTAAATACTCATCGCAATTTGCTGGTTTCCCTTCTCCGAACCACAGACCAACTAAAAATGGGGTTTTATCACAGGCTTGTTCAATTCTACCCAAAATTGGCCAAAATGATTTTTTTGAACTACGAGAAATTGGAAGACCATCAATACCTAAGCTAATACTTATCGTATTATTATTTGTGCATTGAGAATCTAACGACTTATGGGTCAAATCGTTAAGTTTCCTCTTAATACCAAAATGATAATATTGGCCATTTACAAAACTTTGAATTTGATAAGCTACAGGGGTTTTAAGGAGAGTTTTTGAGGTACTAGGGAGCCCTGAACTTGGATTTGACTTCCTTAATATTTCTAACAGTTGATCTACAGCTACAGACGTAATATTATTTTTAATAGCCCATTCAGCTAACGAGAATTTTAAGTTAAACTCAGGGAGAAACTCATCGTCATCACTAGAAGATAACGGATCATTGCTTAAATAACCGTCGGTATCTACCAACCCATCAATATCATCGAAACAATATGAATTATCATTACTTATTTCTAAAGTATTACTTAAACTATCATTACCATTAACAACATTTGATTCGTTTAAAAGATTTTCCAACTCTTTCTTCAGCTTCCGCCTTTTCGTTCTGTCGGAGGACATTGTTGAGATCTTAAACACTAATTGCTTGATGCCCTTTGCTCCTTCGGCTTATTCTGACTTGGTGCAAAGCGGAAAAAGTCTTGCGCTATTTTCTTTATTTCCGCATCTGTAATTCTACTGAACTTGTTGTGTCTCCGTACAGAATCTGAAATATTACAATAAAATGTTTAAACGTTTAAACTAAACATTTAAACTGCACAAATTTAAATATTTAATTTATGTATTTGTAAAACAACCAATTTACCGAATACTAATTTGTGAATTTGAGGGAAGTCTTTAAAAGCAAGCTTATTGTTTCCCTTTCCAGAATAACTGATTTGACAAGCAAATGGTTGGCTGAAAATGCGACGTAGTATTCCCCGAACCACCTCTTCTTTCGTAAATCCACCAATTAACGCGAGATAGGAGACCTTTAATTAATTTTTAATTAGTGAGATTGATGTGGTTGTAAGTTTATGAAAATATTTGTAAAAAAGATGTTCACCGCTAAAGCATAGTCGGTATCAAGTTGAAGAAAAGATTCAAATCCTCTTATTTCGACAATTGAATTCAATGGGAATGTAGGAAGGGTCGAGTAATCAATTGCATTTGTAGGTTGCGAATTTGCCCCCAATCTGGTCAACTGGTCTAGAATATCTGTCTGGTTTCTCTGTATTTTTAATAATTGTCGCAGCATAATCCCTTTGAAAACTGAAACAACGAAAAGAACTCACTTGTTATTCATTAAATTGCATTAAAATTATAATCATAAAATTAACATTTATCAAACTTGTTTACCATTCAAATCTGCTTTTGTTGCAAACTCAGCCAGGTTTACATCTACGACAGCTGATGGTGAATCACGCGGGTCTGCATTGTCAACTAAAACTACGAATTGGTCTTCATTTGGTTCAAAAGTAGACACATTAATATCCAATTTGTTATTGTCAGCAGTTGGGACTAATTTGTTTTCTTGATTTCTTATACGAGTCCCACTTCCTTCGGCCAACTGAAAACTTGGAGGAGCAACAATCATGGGAGTCTCTTCTTCAGATTCTTACTCCGAGTTGATAGACTGACCTTTTAAATTCAAAAAGAAAATGGGATTAGAAACATTATAGTGTTATTGCAAATTTAAAATTAAGCTAAACACAAACTATTACCTTCATTCAAAGGGTATACATCATGAAATGAATGTTCTGCAATTGGACTCAACGACGAAGATGGAATAAGTGCAGAGAAACTTTTATACACTTTTGATGCCTTTTTGACGGGAGTTTGCACGCCCCAAGAATCCTTTTCCGTGATAACAACTTTTTGTAAAACAGTGTCGTCTTGTTTTCTTTTTCTGCGTGATCGCCCGTCAGATGAACGACCTGGTGACACGTCCGAGTCAATTGATGAGGTCACGGTGGCTCTGTTGGCTTTCTCACGGGCAATTAAAAGATTTTCTGTAGAAATTAATAACTCGTTTACGTTCATTTTAATAATATTTCACAAACTAGACAGGTGATATACTTACCATAACTCGATCCAATTATGCGACATGGAAAACTTGGCCAAATATCTGATGGATGAGCGAAATTTTTAATCAATTTTGCCAGCTCACCGAGCCCAGAAACTATCGGAAATTTACAGGTATTGCTGGCAAAATCTATCCAAGAACTGGGAACAACTTCGACAGTTTCTTCTTCAGGGAACTCGACGACATTATAATTATTCATTCTTGTCGATAAAATTAAAAGAAAGTGGAATGGGAAGTAACGTGGTGGGCAGAACTGATGATACTGAGTGAATGATGCAATTTTGGAGTGGAAGTGAGCACAAGAATGGCTGCATGCAGTGCGAGGTTTTGAGAAGGATGACACTAAAATAACGTTATTCTAACAGTGGATTAACGTTGTCGGTTGGTTTATAGAATGTAAAACGTAAACGGTGCAATAACATATTCATAACGTTCTGAACTAAATAAAAACTTACAGAGCGTTATTTTAACATAATTTCAACACTGTTGTAATAACATTTGAAAAAAATGTTGGTTTAATGTTTGAAATTTCGAGTTCGTAACATTCAGCCAACACTAACACAAATCTAACGTTAAAGACAAGAAAATAACGTTGTGATAACGTTGACTTCTATCTGGGATGTGACATTACCAGACCAGCTTTATTTATTACCGTGTACCTTAATTCATTCCAGCTTTCATTTTGATTGTGATGTCTGAATTTTCCACGGCGCCAAAGGCCACACACATGACTAGCAAAAGATTGAGGAATGCGACCAATCTCTCACGAGAATTCACCATGGTGCGAATTATTCATCAAGGATCGATGGAATGCACTGGGCTTACGTTCGTCTTTTTGCATGGAATTGTCTCCGATCTCAGCTTGTACTGCAACTATACCGCTCTTACAAAGTGGGATACGATAAGCACATCGACAAAGGTTTGCTACTTGTAATTTTAGAGTTAAAATAAGCTGGTAAAAAATCATTACCGCAAATATGTGGCTCTACTAAATCTATCACCGAATGGTAACAATAATTTTTTGCGCAACCCAAATTTGATACCTTCCGGATAGTTAAGTGGTAATCGATAAAGATGTGGTGCAATTTTGAGTCTCTCACAAATTATCGTTGCTTTATGTAGGCAAATATTTATTATTACAAGCGGTAACGATTTTATTACCAGCAGCAGCAATTTTCTAAATTTCCATAAATTTTTGTGATTTTGCATTCCTACAGGTTCTCCTAATACTGTGGTCAATATCCTTCCAAACGTTTTGGGCCATGGTGCTCGAAGTCTGTGGGAGATTGCATATGCTTTCCGGAGAGGTGATCAAGTCTTGGAAACAGAAAATATACCGGGATAAATATGACCAAAAATATTTCTCAAAATTTCGAAAGTGCCAGACACCGCTGGTCATTGGGATGGAAGGGGTCTTCATATTTACGAGAAAACGAGCGATAATATTCCTTCAAGCAATTGTGAAAGGAACGTTCCGTGCTTTGCTGACAATGGGAAATAAGCATTAAGCATAAATTAAATACTTAAATTATATGGAATATCAGGAATATGTATATGTAATTCTTATAAGTTAAATGAAACATGTGTAAGTAAATATGTAAATATTTATGTAAGTGTACCCAACATATCGTACATGTATATATGCATATTCTCATGTACATGCATGTTTATATTGCATGCGTACTGATTTATGAATGTTGAATGTAGTAGGCATATGTAAAATTAAACCATAAAATAAAATTGCATATTGGTACCAATAAAATAATTAATTAGGAAGGTGAATATTAAATTTTTCAGCGTGACTTGTAAATATATGTATGTACGTACATTCCAACGTATTAGGCATTACACATGCTGCCGTTAATGGCAGCCTTATCGGCGTGGCGTCTATAAAATGCTGCAGGTCCAGATGTTTCCTTTGCTCAAATTTACTACGAAATTTCTATATGCTTCTATGCTCAGATAGAATTTAGATCTTATTTGTGTTGTTATCATTTGAACAAAGGTTGTGCACCTCGATTTAGTTTTCATAAAAACTACATATGTATGTATACCCAAACCCCGTGTGCAATTCATTCGTATTATTTTTTAGAAATTTGTGAGAAGAAAATAAAATGGTGAACATGAGCGTCCTACCGATGATGTCGTGTTCACTAAAAAATGAACTAACTTAATTTAGCCATATTTATAGACGGTTATCTTATAATGATTGTTACTATTGATTAGTGTGTGATGATAAATCCTGCTACTTATATAATTGCCATAATAATTAATAATAATGATGATGATGATGATGATGAAACTAGTGCTAAAAGAACTAGATAAATAGCGTGAAATTGGTCATCGAAAATGAATCATCAAAAATGTTACACCCCGGTATCGATTTATTTACTTGAAATTGATTTATTTAATTTGACACTTTATCAGAAATATGAAAAGAAAATTATATAAGTAAGCAATATGAAACATGAAATTCATATGAGACTGGAAATCCTAATTTTTATCTATAATTATTCAAAATATTAGCTCGTTTTTACGAGTGCAAAGTTAAATACAAATTATTTGTAAGCCACTTTCTCCTGCGACGCCTGCTTTCGCTGAGGACTCCACCAATATACAGATTGGCCATGACCTCCAGATGACTCGCTGTGGGACGGGGAGGAGAAAATTGTAGACTTGGGCGGATTTTTTTCCACTGCAACAATCAAAAATTATAACCAGACAATTAGTTAAAGGCAAAAAGTTTATGGACACATTCATCATCATCAGAGAGCGGATATGTATTTAAGAAACACCGCTGAAATATGTATTTAATATTTGAGAGAAAAAACGCTAAAATATTTACGAAATGTGTGCAAAAAAAATCATAAAAACAACAATTTTCGCAAAATTGTATTTCTGAATATTTATTTTTTTATAGTCGAATTTCTTTGAGCAAAAAAAATCTTGTATGTTTGAAGTATTCATAAAACATATCTATTTTTGAAAAAAAATATTTAGAAAATTTACACATTTTTTAAACAATATCCGAAATTATTATAACTACATATCTCTGAAATCCTAGAAATATGTGGAAACATTTTGAAATTTTTGTGATCTATGCGAGTTAGGCAACACTCGGACAAAGTTTGTTATTAAATAAATAAAAAATTGAAAATAAATATATATCCACCCTCTGTTTAACATTACAATAAGTACTTTGACGACTTACGATTCACCCAAATACCCAACTGCTTCTTGGCGAAGCGGATCTGGTAGCGGAGCTGGTTCGTTCGGTGACTCACGCTCCAGGCGCTCTGATTATACACGACGCAGCGCGATCCGACCTGGCGAATCGCCTCGTCCAGGTTCCTCGCCTCCCAATACAAACAGTTTACGGCATGAGCGAGACGATTCATCTGGTCAGAAAAGCTGCAGGAGGCGGTCCGCGACGTAATCAAGATTTGCCGGTATTTCTCCAACTCCAAATAGAGAAGATTCGCCTCACTTGCTAAGGCCATCTCGATGATCTGGAGTAAAAAAAAAACATTTTTTTTAAATGTTAGACTTGACGCTTAATAATTGTAAGACAGCACATTTCTCCGAGAAGCTATTTTAAAATTCTGGAAGACAAATTTGTACAGCAGGTCGTTGCCAATTAAAAAAAAAAGTACAATCCAGATTTTTTGGCGGAGGAGATTTCAAGTTTAAGAAGCCTTCAGAAAAATTGCAACTCGTCGAATCTTGGTGAAAAAACTCGCGCTGTTCTATCAATCAATTCAGTAAGTATAAATTTGTCGTTCAGAATTTTAAAATAAATTCCCAAAGAGGAGAAATGATTAAAAATGTGGTAATTTTGACGATTTCGGTGATGCGTCATCAAATCTTATTTAAAACACGAAATTCTAGGTACATGAGTATGAAAAATATTTTTTATTTACTTACATTTTTTATGAGGGAGAAGCAATTTCACACACTTTTAGCAATTTCAGAAAAAGATTTTTGAATAATTCTTCTTCACAGTGTTCTGAAAAGGATTCAATCGCGTCCAGAATTAGACTGACTCGCTGAAAAGGTTGAGATGTCCTTTTATCCTTTAGCGTCCTTTTATTATGGAGACAATTTTCATCCATTCGGAGGAACAATGTTGACGGGAAGTTGGATTGGATTCCCGAAGAAGGAAAATAATTGACCATGATATAAAATCCTATCGTCTGTATGCAAGCATATACATAAATAGATTCTTATGTACATGTGTATGTACATACATATGTACCACAGAGATGGGAATCTTATCATGAGATTGAGACGCAGAAGATGGAAATGTGAGCCTAAACCAATGCAATGAATTGAATTTATTTCTCAGGTAACAACAAGACTGATAGGTCGTATTCATCGCTTGAATCGTGCATCCGCATTTCCCGTCTCGAATACTGGCTAAGAATTGGCTCCAACAAATCGTTATCACATTCTTCGTCTGTCCTTTCATCTCTTCAATCTACTCCTTATTCTAAAAATATTTACAATACAAATCCATACATAAGCGTCATGTTTTATACTGATTTGTGCTTATCATCATCGTCGCCAGTTAGTTTTCAGACTAAATTCACGCACAGAAATGCAGACGTGGGTAAAATAACGTAGCTCCGTTCTTCCCAGGGTTTGAACTTCCAGGGCTGTTACACCCACAAAACACCAGAATTTGCGTGGAGAAGACAACAGTCACACGAAAATAAGTGTTTTCTGAAGAAATTAACTATTTAACTCGATCAAAATACTTTATTCATTTAAAAAATCGCGATAACAATGTATTTTGACAACGATAAAATAATAATTTCTTGACAAAACTTGTATTTTTGTGCGACTTATGCATTCTGCATGCAGATTTTCGTCTTTTTGTGGGCGTAACACTCCTGGAAAACCAAATTTTGGGAAGAACTCCGCAGCTCAAAATATTGCATTCCCCCCCCCACGAAATGAACCATGAAATGGATGAAACCGAAGTATGTACATATATGTATAAATGGTATTTTATTCAGACGGAGGAGACAGGAAATGTGAACAAAAACATAACCAATGAATGGAATTAATTAGATAAGAGACTAACAAGCTTTATTAAATATGAATTGAATGGATCTCTCCTTATTAAAGATGGCTTATCTGCCAAAAAATGTTATCTGATTTCTCCCAAATTTCATTTCTCCAATTTACAAATTAACTGCAGACAGTCATATGCTTAGCCGTTTTATTCTACCTCATTTAAAAATAAAAGATAATCTCTTTTATAATACATAAATATGCATCCAACATCCAGTATCAATTCTATACAATTTTATTCTCATTTATTTCGCATTACCCCAAAAAACTATAATATTTACGAATCAATATAATTAATAATTACCAAACTTAACTTAACTTACAGACATACATATTTATTTCTTTAACAAAAACTTTAGAGTAGGTATGTACTTATCAGTATGTTTAGAAATTAGCTCTCAGACATTTTCAATACGAAATAGAAAAATAAGTTAGGATTAGATCTGTACATTTAACATTTGTACTTGTGTGTGTAAATACGTGTATATGTACATGCGTTTTGTGGGTACATACTGTAGGTCTTATTGCATGTGAACAAATAGATAGTACTAAAATAAAATATTTATCATCGTTTTGAAACCATTGTGCAAGAACAAGTTATTATCTTTAATACTCCCGTTTGTTATTCGTTTAGCGGAAATTATTTTGTTACAAAGAACGTTGTCATTTCCAATTACGAATGCCTTCAAGTATAAACAGTTATTGTTTACCTTTCGAGTAGTTAATTCATCCTCGTGCCAATTATTCTGAAAATCATTGAACTTATAATAGAGCAAACAAATTGAGAAATATGTATGCGCATTTAATTTGCCATATCCGCACAATTTACAGGCCACGTCTCACAAATTCAGAAACGATTAGACCCAAAATTACTGCTAAATATTTTCGAACCAAACTAAATAAATAGCTCGATAATTGATGATTTATTGAATACATGCACATTTTCCTAATCTATATACTCCATCACATTGAGCACATTAGTTCTTCTCACTTCCTGGACTCAACATCTTTCAATCATGTCTCAATCCTCGTGTAACCATGACTACCTAAAATTTCTAAAAACTTCCACCAAATTGTTTGCCTGGTATGAAAGTTTTTGGAGGTGCTACCCCTTTAAGTTCAATTTCACCGATTCGTCACCCCCCGGTCTTCTCTACTATAGAAAAGATGTCGTTGGGAGAGTAATATTTCCAATTATCCAATTAATCTTAGTTTTCTATTACATCTTCATCTGGACCACACTCGTCCTCAATGCGAAGTCATATCTAGAAAAAGATGCGTTTTTCGACCTCGCGTTTCACTTCATGTGGGCCTTTGCGTGGGGCAATGGTTCCGCAATTCAGCATCATTTACGGTGTGCGACTTCAAACTTGGCACCATTTTATAATCAAACTTTAATCTTGAACAGAAAGCTTTCAGGTAATTGAACTGAACACATTATGCGTATTTAAATATGTACGTAATGTAATAAGAAGATTGTTACCGAGCGTTGAGAACTTGTATGCAGCTCAACCGCGTTGGTAACGATTTCTTACCCGGTAGCCAAGATTATCCTTACTATACTCTTAGAAATCGGGTATGAAAATAATATCAAGCGGTATTCATATACATATACCTCTACCAAAGTGATATTGATAGCTCATACCGTGTAGCACATAATAGCTCGGTATAAAAATTTGCTATACCAATTTTATCAGAAATCAATACCTGAATATATGTAGCAGATCTCTAACAGTTAAGTATTTACTACCAAATTATTTACATCGCTTGTTAGCAGAGCCGCATGCATGGTATCGGTGACAATCTAACCTTATTACCACATTGTTTTTAGTGTTGAAAAACTTTTATGAATCAAACAAGGCAGAAAATTTTGATAAAAATCGCAACAGAAAAGCTTGGCCAAAATGAATTTGATCGCGGCTGGAAACTTTGCAACATGATTGAAATCCTTATCGCAATTTATATGCAAGTAATCCCTGGATTTTCGGCATTCCTGTTTCTCCTTTTGAAAAATAAGCCTTGGTATTACTACCGATTTCTACCAAAAAGTCTGAATTATTGTGGAATCTCTACAATTCTCTATGCCCTGTACGACTACTGGTCAATTGCGGTGCACCTAGCCGCATTTGGTCTACAGGTCTGGGTCATCATCGTATTTGTGCACACGGTCACAGTTTCCTTGAAATTCTTAAGGTTGGTGCAAACTAGGAATTGTAAAAAAATTAAAATTAAAACAAAAATATATATATTTCAAAATTTCCATAATTTGGTAGGAAATTTCTTACTTAAATCTTTTTGTGATATTAAATTTTAGGAGAGACCTTACTCCTAAATGTTGGCTATCAATTCGTGACGAGATAAGAATTTACTTCCAACTCCAAATTCTGAACAGTCGGTTTAACGAATGTTTCGCAAATTCTTTAATCCCATTTTTGAAAGTGACGTGTGGCGCTTCGTACATTTTATGCATGACGGGTTTAATAAAACTAGAAGGCGTTGGACCCCCCGTGTGTCTTGGAACTTTAGGTATGCTTATCTGTTTGGCTATAATTTAAACTAAATAAAAATTGGTCCCACAATTCCCCAAAAAAATCATAAAATGATCAGATAGATCATTTCGGTTCATTTAGTAATTTTGCTATTTTGCTAAACCTGCGGCAATTTACATACGTAGTCATCGTAGTTGTAGCTTTATAAACTTTTACAAAATATCGGTAAAAGGACGCCCTGGATCTGAGTTTGTTCACAAACATGCAAGCTAATTTTCCTTTCAAATATTTGTAAAATTTTGTAAGTTTAAGGAATTTATGAATTTATAATGTTATCATGCGTGAAATGCCTCAATATTGGTTATCTTACAGCCGTCGTCGCCCTGTTTGGAGCCAACATGCTGTTAGGCATTGGAATTGCCGCCTCCAGTATAGAGGTTGGCGCAGAAAAATACATATTGTCACGAAAATTTAGCACGCGCCGGCGGACGAGGGAAGATTTCAAGCTGCAGGCGTCAATTAAATATTTTGCAGTAAAAATTTTGGGGATATATTCCATTGATAGGAAAGCTCCATTGACAATGTTCAGTATTGGGTGCACCTACATTGTCACCTTGTTGGTTATGTTTCCTCAAAAATTGTCCGTTTGAGGAGACACAAATTGCATGTAAATATGTATATAACCAACAATAGGATGTCCGGCTAGCGCTTGAAACTGGTCGAAAAACGCCGTGAGGCTCCGCATGCTAATTTAAAAACAATTTTTTTGTTGAAATTTTAGACAAACTTATGTTGACTTAAAAAATTATAACTTGTTATTTTAAATTATGTCTTGACGTTTTTATAGTCGAATTAAAAGTGGACACTTTGCAGCATATTTTTCAAGAAATGTGTTTTTTTAAGAAATTGTGTCTATCTATTTTACATAGCTATGGTACTTTATTACCATTTTTTAATCTGATTCAAGCATTACAAATTGTAATTTGGAAATAAACTTTTTGAATACTTCAATAACGCTTTTTATGACCTAGGCTTTTGACATTGTAAAAAATCTATTTAACAATTTCTATGTAAGATTTAAGTGTTGGCGTCCTCTTCTTGGAACACATCTTTTTTCGACCTTGGTAGCCTATCTTTCACCTCCAAAACGACGCCATGGGCTCCTTTCAAATGTAGAGTTAGCGCTGACTTTATGGCGAACCCCTTACCGCACTGGTCACAACTGAAGGGCCGCTCTCCTGTGTGGGCTTGACGGATGTGACCCGCCAGATGGAAAGGAAATGGGAATCCTTTGTCGCAATGGGGGCATTTGTAAGGGGTGGGGATGACATAGCCTGGAGTGTGGATACGCTGCAGGTGATCGGTCAAACTTCTCTTCACCTTGAAGGCTTGTGGGCAGTGGGGACAGGAGTATGGTCGCTCTGTTTTGTGTATTTGTGTGTGACGCTTAAATACGTCCGCCCGGACAAAGCAGGCACCACAAGTCTGTACGTAAATAAAAAAATGTTTTATAATTAATTTCTAAAAATGAGTACAATAATTAATGTCAATAAGAGTTTAGCAAAGTCAGAAATCTCTGATTAAAATCTACTAAAAAATTACCAGCGTTAAAACGCGAGGTTTTTAATAATTTGGAATTTGTGGGCTTACCTGACATTTGTGCTTTTTAACTCCTTCATGGGAGCACTTTTTATGCAATCTTAATCCTGGCAGCGATGTAAAACTGCTACCACTTTATCAAAAATCAAAATTGTTAAAAATTTTACCAATGTTACTTTCCAAAAATAAAAAATAAACAAATTACCATTCATCACAAACGAAAGGGTCTTCGCCGTGAACCTTGACACGATGAGATTGACATGAATTGGAGTTTACGAACGTTTCGCCACACTTGTCGCACTTGGACTTATATTTGCCGTCGTGTCGGTCAAGGTGCATCTTGAGGTCGGCGGGAAGATAGAACCCTTTTCCACAAACGTGACAAATATTTGCTGCGGGTGCTGATGAATGGTCTCGGATCACGTGACGCTGTAGAGTGACCTTGTCGGCAAATCTGATTTCGCAGTGGGAGCATTTCTCCGGTTTCTCTTTGGTGTGGGAACGCTCATGCCTAAAAAAATAATAAATAATTAGTTAACGCTAAATAGGTAGCTGCTAAAATAGACAAAGGTGAAATTAACCAGTCACAGTCACCTTTCCAACTCTTTCCTCTCCTGGCATGTCTTTCCGCAATATTGGCACCGAAATCGAAACTTGACAATGTGTGTCTCTGAATGAACGTTCAGTTTCTCCTCGTTTTCAAACCGCGAGTCGCACACGTCACAAACGATCGGTTTGATCTCCTCGACTTCATGCAATTTCAAATGCCTCTCCAAGTTTTCCTCGAGGCAGAAACTCTTGCCACATTTGATACAAGGGAATTTCTTCTCACCTTTTTCATGTTTAATTACCATATGGGCGGCGAGCCTGTTTTGATTACGACACTTTTTCTTGCATATTTGACATTGATAAGGGGAGAATCCGTCGTGGGAATGTTTTAAGTGAGCGTCCCTTGTCTGAAGGGTGCGAAACGTGGCGGTGCATGACGGCATGAGACAAGGGATATTCGTGGGGGAGAGAGTGGCATCATTTTTACGCTTTATTTTAATTTTGGGTGTGGGTTTGCTATCATTTTCAGTCTTTGGAACCCCATCCTTGTCTGACGATGAAGTAGGTTTAGATCTTGCAGTGGACTTTTTACTTGCGGAGTTAATTCTTTTCAGTGAAACTACCAGAGTTTTGACACCGCTGGGTGGAGGGACGCTTTGTTTCGTGACGCGGGGGGAGGATCGTGTCGCTCGCAGGCTGGCTGGTACAGAAGACTCCGATTTTATCCGTTTCGAAACTATTTTTGATTTTTGGCTACTTTCTGCGAGAGAATCCTCTATTTTTCGTTTCCTTTAAAAATGCATAAATTTTTTAATGAATAGTAAAAAAAGAATCATTCGTAAAACAGAGCCGTAACCTGATAATTATTAATATTAACCGTAACCTAAACATAAAGATAATAAACTTGATATGTTTTACGAATTTTTTCAAAACGAATTTAAACAAATTTAACAAATTATCTCATAGATTGACATGAGCATATCTACGAGTACTTCGAGCATATAAAAAACTCAAAATTATTCTATACCTTAGCGGTGGCTTTTTATTCGTTGATTTACATCTTCTCCTTGACTTCTTTTGGTTAGAAGGAGTAATACAAAAAGCCGCGTCATCATCCTCCTCGTCGTGAAGTAAATCATCCGTCTCTTCCTCGTTTGTTTTGCCGACACTTGGCTGGTGGGAGTGGGAATTATAGTTATCGTCACAGAATTGGTCATCCACATCACCGAGGGGATTAGCATCATCATGTTCCACTTTGACTTGAACCTCGTCCGATACAAAATTTTCATCTTGTTGCTCTGCATTGTCTCCTTATTCAGACAATAAATAATTTCAAATAGCCAGTAATTAATGAGTTAAAAAATGTCAAACCTGTCACGCTGAGAATCATGTCACGAATTTGCCTAATTTTCTCCCTTCCATCATCCCCATTACTTCCTAATTGAGAAGAACCATCCAAAATTATGTCCCGAATTTGTTGAATTTGCTTTCCAATTTGTTCCTCCAACAAAGAAATTTGGTTCTTAATTTCTTCCATTGTGGCGAAGAGAGGATAACAATCCTCACAAAAATCGCACATTTCGTCCTCATTAAATTCGGATAAATGAGAAGATTTGTAATTAGGATGACGTTGTGTTAGAAGTTTACACACGGTTTCGATTCTGATTTTTTGTGAGGATTTTGCTGTGGTGACTTTATTGATAACTTGTAAACACAAAAGGCAAAGTTGGTTGGACATGTTGATTAAATCTAGATATTTAGAAAAATGTACAACATGATTAATTGAAATTTGTACGTTATGTAATGCATGTATCCAAGCTTATACATATAAATAATTCAATTAAAAATACCTACGTTTGAGAGCACCAATTAAATATTTGCGTTTTAGCCTTAAAGTTTAAAGTTCCAAACTTTCAATCGGCTGTTGTAAGTTGAAGTTTGTTTTGTTCACTTTTACAAAGTTGAGCATATGGACTCAAATTCGTGCCAAAAGAGAAATCTCAAAATCCCTACGAAACAAAGTTCATTCATCAATGCTTCAATGCAAATTTTGCATGGAAAATTTCGCATTGCAATTTGCAAAACTCATCTCATTTCTCAATCATCTTTTAGTAGAACACACGAAAAGTTATCATTCATTTCCAAGCAGTTCATGAAAGTCCGCATGATCGCAAGAACTTTCATGTTATCAGGATTCAGGATTACTGCTTGCGCCTTATATGAGAAAAATACAAATAGATTGATTTAAAAATTCATGAAAAAATACCTGAAAAATTAAATATGCGTTCTTTGTGTTCATAAAAAGTAGGCGAATTAGCTAGCGAAGTCAATTTATTTTCGGAATATCAAAAAAAAAATTGCCGAACTTCCAGTTTACTAAGTTGTAGGTTTGCCTATGTGCATATGTATGTGTTCTAAAATTACTCCAGGTTTTAGGCCTTTTAAGATGGCCTTATAGATTTACCATGATGTCTGTCTGTCCGTCCGTCTGTGCGTCCGTCTGTGCGCACGATAACTCTCTTTAAACACAAGCTATCGACTTGAAATTTTGCACACTTGATCTTAGGGTAAAAAGTAAGGATGAGTTCGGAGATGGGCATGATCGACCAAGTAGTTGGCCAGTGGGGGTCTTTTCCACCCAAATGTGTTGCCATTAACTACCAAGATGACATTAATGCCATCTTAAAAGGCCCCGCAAAGTTGCTTGGAGTAGGTCACAGAATATAGATTCTACATACGCAGAATCTATATTCTGTGGGAGTAGGTTTTTAAGAAATGCATACTATTTCTTGTATTATCTGCATGCATCACTCTAGATTTCCATGCCCTCATCGCGTGCATTCAAAAAAGGTCTTCAATACATATGTGTATCCCTTGTACATAAGGGCACACATTCATCCCTTCACCAGTCTAAATAATTGGCCTTCAAACAAAATAGGTACTTGTTTTTCACCCATCATTCGATCCTATCCCTTGTCATGTGTGACTGAGGATGAGACCCTTCTTCAGCTCATTCAGCTCCCTTTCTCCTCAAATTCTACACAACGAGGTTCAGCATTCATTTTTGCTTGCTTGCCCTGTAAATCAAATCAAGTCCACTCCACAGTCTCCATTTTAACTCCTGACTTCTCGCAAAAACAGTGTTTTCTCATTAGTAAAATTACACACTATAAATATTTAACTTACTCCGAAAGACCCCCACTTTTCACAGTTATCAAATTAAGTGCTCATCCGCCATTATGATGAATACTCGCGACTCATCAGGTAAGAAGTCCCACCAATTTATCAAAATTCCAAAACCGCTCACAACAAAAATACAATTTCTTTCATTATCACTTATTACCTTTGGTTCGGTCGAAATTCAATTCACTTCATTAATTAAGTTAATTTTAATACAAATCAGTTGAGCAAGATAACGACCGATATAAACCTCGCCGCGAAAAAAACAGTAAAAAACACAAACATCACGATCGTGAAAGGGGGGACCATGGCGTTGAAAAGCGTCGCCATCATCACAAAAAAGATGGCCACAAGCATCGCGTTGACCTTTCCCCTGAAGGAGATGACACTTATGGCAGCAACCGATCCGTGTTCAAAGATTACGGTCACGGTCAGGTGGTCGGAAGGGTTGAGACGCGACCCTCGAAAAAATCCAGGCGCGATAAGCACGTCATGTATGACAACGGAAACCAGGAAAATTGTTGGGGCGAAGCGGCAGAAGATTGGGATGCAGAGGCGAAAGGGTAGATATTTTTTTTGCATGGCATAAATTTCGTAAATAATAAAAAAAAAAGTATCTTTCGTTTGATGAAATTGCAATGGTTTTATTTTTAAAGACGCGATGACAATATGGAAACTGAGGAGCCATCAAAACCAGAACCGATATCGTATCAAGCACGGCATGGAAGGTAAATAATATGATTTTGATAACTGGAGAGGAAATTTTGGAAAAATTACATTTCCATTAAATATTACAGATACGAATCGGTATACGAATCTGTTGCGATGCCAAAACACAACGTGATCTTGCCACCTGAACCACGCTATCCACAAAAGTAAGCAGGCATACAAATTTGCAGAAAACATTGCAAAAATATTAAATGAACCAGTTTAATAAGCTTGTAATATTATTATGATTAATTAATCCAGATATGAACCCGTCTACCAAGTCGACGAACGACTGCAAAACGACGTCAACCTTTATGAACTTCCGCATTACCAAAGGAAACCGGAACGAAAACAGTATCGCGTTGGTCAACAATTCTCCCAATTTTCTGGATACGATTCACCTCTCGGTGGTGGTAATAGAAACTACAATGCCTACCCTCCAACAAACGCTTATCCAAGATATCCTTCTGTGAAAGAAGAGCCAACATATTCTTGGGATGATAACAGTAACATGGACTACAAATGCGCCCCCATTTCTGAGACAAAGATTCATTACGATTACAAGCCAAGCACGCCATCTTCAATTAAATATGAACCAATTGTGGTATTGCCTCCAAAATTGTCACCCGTTGTGAAAGATTTAGAAAAAGAGGATGGCGAGTGTAGCGACAGTGAGGAAGAAAGCTTTGAGGCATTTATTGGCGAAGATCCATTCAGTTAGATAGATGCATAATTATTTATTGGTTAGAATAGTTGTGAATACTTTAAAATTTTGGGTGAAAATCACAAAATGATAAAAATGTTATGCTTCATTGTTATCGATTGTTGCTAAAACTTTAATTAATTCTTAATACTGAAATAATAGATTTTAATGGATTTGTTTAATTAATTAATAAATTTGTTAGTAATGTAATTAGTAATGTTGATCGAAACATGTTTCAAATTATTTTTTTTCGTACACATTGATTGAAGCCATAAGTACCCACTCTCTTCTTAAAGCTTACATACTTACATACATACATACATATGACATAAGAATACACATTTAAATATTATGAATGTTTTCAACGTCGTCACAAAATCATAAATTTCTCTGAACAGCTAGTAATTCACCAGATTTTACATAATACATATTTACATATTTACAGTAAAAATTGAATTTTAATTATTATCTTAAAAATGAAAAGTAACTCAAATGCAAAAATGATATCAAATTAGTCTCTTATTCTCATACATACATATACGTATGTATGCAGATCAAATATATATATAACGAAATCCTAATTTCCAAATCTTTCCACAATTTCTGCAAAATCTGTTCGATCGTTGACATTTCGTGTCCAGCAGTGATCCATAAGACCTCTGATGAAGTTGCAGGCCAGCACATTCGTAAAATGGTAAGGATTGTTCCCCGCAGCGAGCGTAGCACGGACCTAAATTTGTAATTATTCTATTAATAATAAAAAATATGACAGTGCCAAAATATTTAATAAATTATTGACCTGGTCATCCGTCAGATCGTCGTATGGGGTGGTTGCCCTCGTCCAGATCTCAAAGAGCACGACGCCATACGCCCAGACATCACCGGCCTTACTGAACTTTGGTTTGTAAGGATATGTAAAAGCAGGCGCAACATTTTCAGGGGGCATCCAGCGCATCGGGAAGGGTAAATTTCCCCCCTAAACAATTAAATCAAATTAGCAAATAGTCACCTTCAGCATGCTTGACAACGTTCATGATTTGACTTACCCCTCCTGCGCCATAACAATAGTCGTTGGAATAATTGTCATTAAATTTACCAAAGTCCCCAATCTTGACGGAGTCATTATGGCCAAGAAGACAGTTTCGGGCCGCAAGATCGCCATGAATTTGATTAGCATCATTGTGAAGATAATCCATCCCGGAGGCAATGCCTTGAGCAATGGACCACATCCAGTCCTGTCAAAAATGGGAAATTCATTTACATTGTGATTTTTATACTAAAAAATTGTAAATATAAAATTTAATACAACTTACGGAAGGGCAACCTTGTGGCCTATTATATAAATAATTCCACAAATCACCGCACGGCATATATTCCATAATCATCCAAGGGGCAGCATCATCGGCTGTAAAATTTGAAAGCACTCTCTTCAGTAATTTTGAAATTTTGAAAGACGTACTTAACAACTTAAAATCGAACCAACATCGTAAATATGAAATGAAACTTGAAATTATCAAAATTACGACACGTAATTAATTACTAATTTTAAAAAGTAAACTAAATCTAGGCTCGTAATTTCTACATTGACTTTGGAAAAAATATAAGTTTTTCACTCACGGTGATTACAAACGCCATAGATCATCAAAATATTTTGGTGGTCCAACTCATTCATTTTGTGAGCTTCATCCCAAGCATTGTCGATGAGGGTTTGATCACGGACAATTTTAATGGCGATGTCCGTATAATACGGAGCCCCATTTTGATACCGTTTCCATTCTCCTACATACATAAATAAGAAAACGATGAAAATTTCATCCTGAAATACAAATAATTATGTATGGTAAAATAAATATATTATGAAAATCTCACCCTTAAACACCTCACCGAACGAACCCTCTCCCAATTTTGGGCCAAAAGTAATTTTTCTTGGAGAAATAAATCCCACACCGTACTCGTCACTGGATTCTGACATTTGTCTTCTTTATAAATAAATATACTAATACTTGTCTAAATTTAAGAAATTAAATTCTGGATTGCCAGTTTAAAACCTCTTTGAAAAAGTGAACAAATTGTAATGCAAGCACAGGATTTAGAGTGGAAACGTTGTCTGCAAAATTACATAGATATTTTTAGTGGAGCCTTGTGTGCAAAAAGCTCCTCTGTTTTCATGCGCAGATGATGGCAGTAGCAGTTGGGCCACAGAATATAGATTCTACCAGAAGAATCGATCTTATGTATTCGAGTGAGGCTTATGGAAGAACGGGGAGAGCCAACCAAATAACTCGGTGTACATTTGGCCCACCTGGGGGATGGCACCTCCGCATCATCATCGTCACCACATCTCCTGGCATCAAAAAATGATGATGAAAGCACATAGGTGGCGGTGGCACCCCGATTTGTGCACCAGAACACACAATTCTGACTCAGCTCAGAATTTCTGAGCTGCGTCTCCACAAATTTGATGCTCTACGAGGGTGTGTTCTGGTGCACAAATGGGGGTGCCACCGCCACCTATGTGCTTTCATCATCATTTCTTGATGCCAGGAGATGTGGTGACGATGATGATGCGGAGGTGCCATCCCCCAGGTGGGCCAAATGTACACCGAGTTATTTGGTTGGCTCTCCCCGTTCTTCCATAAGCGTCACTCGAATACATAAGATCGATTCTTCTGGTAGAATCTATATTCTGTGCAGTTGGGCCAATCAATGTTACGTGCGTATGGACAATTTACTCAACAACAAACTTATGTATGTATGTCATGTATGTTGAGCTTTGCTACGAAACAAAGATATGAATAATATACATATATCGTCGGACTAACTCTAAAACCACGTAAGTGCATTCGCTTCTTAATTCGAAATCCACCTATGTACAGTAAGTAGTTAATTCTAAATCCACCGAAGTGCAGTCAATAGTTAATTCTAAATCCACCTAAGTGCACAAGAAAAACGGGGAAAAAGACCTAACTGCAATTCCAAAATTATACAGAGTTTATTAATTATGCAAATCATACTATGATCCTCTTTATTACTAATAAAGAGGATCACACAACGGTTGGGTAAAATTCGCCCAATCTCCGCAACCCGGCTGGTATAGAAGAAGTGGACAAAGCGAGGAATAATTACAAGTCCAAGAAACTGTAACACACAATAAAGATATACATAAACACACCCACACGTTTGGGTTTTCATGTCACCTTGAAAATAAGCCAGAACAATTATAGTAAAGACGTCTCAAACTTAAAAAAGGACATTCAAAATTGCCAAAGTTACACGGATTATTATAAAGGGTCATTCAATGAAATGTCCAAACTTCCAAAAGTCGTAAAACTGTGCGTAAAATTGTATGCACCTTATGACCCCCAAGTTTTTGCGAAAATTTGTCACATTTTTCTCTTTCAGAAACCTTGGTTCTCATTCATGGTACGGACTGGGTAGGAATCTTAAATTTCACACAAAATCGTGTGGTTCATCTTTCGCCACGACGAAAGGTTACGGTAACGTTGACATTTGAACAAAATTTAAAAAATATGATGTACAAAGTGTGACAAAAAGTTTAAAAAACCTTCCAAACCTAGCGAGCCTGTCCGTTTGCGACATAAAAGATAAGCGATTATCAGAATTTACTGCTTTATTAATATTGTTTTACAATATTTCAATTTATTAACGCAATTTAACCATATTTTGGAATATTTCATATGTACTTTACCTTACATAAATATTTACTAGTAATGTTTAATACATAAATTGCGAAACGAATTATATAAAAACTACCGTGTAAAAATTCACGACAAATTTAATTTCAATGAAAATTTCATATTGGATAATTATCGTCCCCATCTCATCAAGGCCTGCGTTCGAGCGTGATATACCCCCGCCCGCTCCCTCCGCCCGGTCGCCTTTTCAGATAAGTGCATCGAAATCACGTGGCTCGAAACGCTCTTAAATGGCACGGAGTTTGAGCAGTAATTGCAAATGAGAACGTTCTCCCTCCCGGAGGGTGTATGGTCGGCTCGGTAGTGGTCAAAGAGGGCTTCCGTGTTGCGAAGATGGTCAAAGCATAAGTAGCACCGAAGTTGACCGTGTTTATTCGTCACGCAGAGGGAAGCTTGACATGTAAATAAATTCATATAATTATTATTTAGTTCGTAGCCTTCATAAATTTAACAAGGTTTCTCTTCCGCTCACCCTGTTGACACGTTTTGTACATTGTTCTACAAATTTTACAGATCCGTGAGGCCTCGTCAAACCATTCGCGATCCTGGAGGGGAAAGTCGGCCAGGACTAGGTCGCAGGCTTTCTTTAATTGGTCAGCACTATTATCGTGAGGGGCGCCCTAACAGTTAAATCACGAGTAAAGAATTAAAATCATCTCCGGTTAACTTACTTGTTCCAAAACGTCTCCAGCAGTCGTCGCCGTGCCCTTGTTTTTCTTTGCCATTTTTTTGACTGGTTTGAAACTTTGTTTTACAGTTTTCTTCACCTTTTTCTTGGGCGGTTGTTTATCAAGACGTGCCTTTGCCTTGACTTGTTGCGTCGATTTTCGTTTTCCTGGGGGGAATTTTTTATCTTCTTGGTTAACTTGAACTTTGAACTTCGCACTTTCAGCCGTGGCGATTCGGGCGCTCGTACGACGAACTGGTGTCGTCGTCTCGTCGTCATTCTCGCCAACTTGTACGGATGAGGGCCCGCCTTGTGGAGAAAATATTTAAAATTAATTATTAACTGGGTCAGAGTTTGATTAGCAATTACAATTGACAAAACTTACTTAAATCTAATTGCTCCATGACGAAACCTGATTAGTTAGCAACACGACTCTTGATAGTGAATTTTACTCTGTCCGTCGGAGAAGAGAATTGTGAATGTGGATATTTAGCCAGCGACCACAACTTGACACGACCCTTTGGCAAGGAAGGGATTAAGGGATCAGAGAAGAAAGGGAACCTGTACAAAATACAAAATAATAATACCCCTTCAGTTAGTCGACCAGTTTTACAGATGTATGTATAACATTGAACATGGTACATGGGCAAGACACTCAACAATGGAAAGGATTACGCAGGCTGGGATTGAAAAGCTGTGAAGGGGACTGTACCCTTCTTCCTATTCGTATATGTAAGAAGGAACTCGTTTCACGGAAACTAATTCTAAATTTAAACTACAGAATTATTAGAATTGGATTTTTATATTTAATTGAAAGAGTACACCAGCGTTCGCCCTGCACCGTGTTCGATATGCATATTTACCTTTATCTGTATTGTGGTAAGACGTAAGACAACCACACCGGTCAATTTCTTTCACTTTATCGTATACAAAACAGGTACTATGTATTGTAATTTGCAATTTGCAACAAAACAATGACTTGGACAAATCAGCAGTTGAAAGATTTTCACATGTGGTTGGATTTGAATTATTGGTTTCGCACTGTTGACAGTTTGCTTATGTAAAGTGCAAAGTGTGGCGAGAGGCAACAAAGTACAAGCAATATTCTCTCATCATCTTTGCCAAATAATTGCTAAATTTCAAATTTACTTTTTTTCTCAGGCTTTCTTGCATTTTTATGCATACAGTATATTTTTTCAGTCCCTTGTGTTTGTCTATGTAAATATTTACATACATACATAGTCATGTATACATACATATACCAAGTTGTTTTCGCCTTTTTTCCTGCCTGCCTCAAATTTAAGTGAGGATTTTATTTTCATGTCAGTGAATACATACTTATGTACGCATGGGAGACTGGCTTATTAATTATTATGCATTGTTGGAAATTAACATTATAAGATTTATGCAATGAGATGACCTGTTGAACCATAGTGCCATTCCATTCTATAATAAGCCGAAAAATATTGATCAATATTTGTACTTATTTAATCACACATAATCATTTACATAGCTTTATTATCAAATTCTAACATGAATATCGTTCCTCTCCCGAAAATTGTAAGTTGTTTAATATTATTCTGGTTACATACAGATACATGTACATACATGCACTACCATTAATCTATATACATACAGTCTCGTATTATTAGTAGGTATTCTAACTGGATAAGCAATCAAGCCATTTAATCCACGTGCCCTGAATAATTTAACATTTTCAGTGCAGATGAACTTTATCACTTTGCTCGAACGATGTATATAATTTTACATAATTATTCCATTAAGACTCGTAGTCGTATGAAACTTTCACATTTAACGTAAATATTTTCCTTGCTCAATAACATGAACATAAATAGCTCACCTTCTGTTAGGATTATGACCTTCGGTTATCTTTTTGCCTTGGAACACTCGTCATTTTTCCATTTCGTTTCTCAGCGTAGTCTGGTCACCCGTAATGGAATCTTGGTACCGAATTGAAAATAAAAAATAAAATTCTAGTTATATGGTTTAATATAACAGGTTATGCACCTGAAAGTCTAAATATGTATTTAAATACATATCATCTTCTACAATCTTACATATTTCACTCTCTCTATCCTAATCATTCATTCAATTCGCTATCCTAAGATTATTTTCGTATTTTTGGCGGAAGCAAGATTGTACGAAAAGTTTGATGAGTGTAACAATGCATATACATCAATACTTCACGACTATTTTAAGGAGTAAGTAGAAATTAATTCTAAAAGTTTTTTTTTTCTGGCAATATCAGATAAAACAATTACATGAACATTGTAAAAAAATATGTACACAATTCGCATTTAGTTCAAATAGAAATTGCACAATCGAGATTACTAATCTAGATTCAGACATCTAAAACTTCTCTGTACTTTCATATAGGAAATACGTCTGCGTATTTGAATCGATTCAAATACGCAGACAGTTATTCCCAGCCCTTCCGAGCAATCCAGAACAATTTAAGTATCCGTATCATCCAGTGTATATTTTGTTGTTTGTAGTTTTGTCAGCATTGTGAAATAGTTCCTCGACCAGTGAAATTCACACCCACTTACTTTCCCTTTCTACCCAAAGTTCATTCCCATTGACTGGAAAAATGACGCCAATAATAAACCGGAAATTTAGAAATTTTCCAATATTTCTTATTATACTTTCCCATTTTTCAAAAGCCATGGGCACCACGAATTATGGCACTTTTGGGCAACCCCATCTCACCAACATAATCTCCCAAACGCACCCCTGCATCACCCACATTGTCCATCACAACCTGGATTTCCATCACTACGACCAAGCCAAAGTTGTCCATCCCATCGTCACAGTTCCAACCCCACCCACCCTCTCCTGGCCGGAAGAGTTCAATCATCTCGTAAATACGACCAAGAAACATAACCACGTCCGCCACACCCTTCATCACCAATCCTTCTGCCACTTTTTCCTCTTCTACTCAAACCCACCCTTTGACCCCGACAGCCTCGGACATCTCTTGCGTTTTCACATTTTGCTCTTCTACTCATTCGAGAATACTAAGATGACATTAAGATACTATGACACGTTTCTAACCCCAAACTGTTACGCCCTTTTGGTGACCAATATGTCCAAAAATGTATCCAAGGAGAATAAATTATACGCATTTTATCTTAAAAAATTCGGACGTTTTCCAAATTCTTACACCTTGTCAGTAATACAACATTTCGGGGTCCTCATGCTACCCAAGGATGTGTCTCCGGCAAGAATATGTACACACTCTCCAGAAATGTCTAAACCGGTGTATTCCAATCTACAATGTTGGAAAGAACAAGGCGGTCATATAATGAATCGAATGAGAGCGACCGAACCACGAAATTTATTCAAAATAAGTTTCAGTTTTCCTGGCTTTTCTCCAGACAGCCGGGAAAAGGCACTTGGTGTCAAACGGTTAAACCAAATCCAGGCGGGGGATATGTACATACTCCTGATTGCGTTGGGCCAATCACTTAACATCACACTGAAAGAATATTGCTTCAGTGACCAAGATAAGTACGAATGCAAAATATCAGAGGTGTGGGCAGATCAGACGACACATAATTGGGAACAGTCAATTTGGTATTCTTCAATCGTGGTTACTGGATCAAAGAACGTCCACTTCTTGACCTGCAACTCAAAGACGGAAGGTAGCTTCAATCTTTATGTAAAACCGTTTGATGGGGTAACTTGGGCAGGCGTGGGGTTATCAGCGATAGTGGTGACGGCAAGTCTTAAATTGATGAGTTTTGAACAAGCCAAGTTGAACGGGAAGGCAAAATCTTGCAACAGGCTGCATACGTTTACCTTACTCTATTGGGTAATTGGCACTTTATTCGAACAAATCGAAACAGTGGGTGGGAAAATAGATCGTTTTTCTGCAATCAGAGTCCTCATCGGAGTTTGGATCTTGGCCTGTACCGTGATCACGAATGGGTATAGAAGTTTGGTCATCACGAGTTTAAATGCACCGTTGGAACTCATTTTTCCCGACACATTTGAGGTGAGATTGAATGTTCGAGTAAAAGTAATCCTTTGACAATGCATTGTCAAAGGATTACTTTTACTTTTATCCATGTATATGAAGGTCTCCGCATGCTGATAGGTTTTGATAAAACTGGTATAACAATATTAACAATCGGTAATATAACAATCGATCACAAATTTAATTGATATTAAATTTGCGAAAGGCAGCATCTGCCAATGCTCAGGTTTAGCAGAGATATTTGGATCCTATGTAGAAAATGCGCTCAGAAGGTCACAAATTTTACACCTTCTAACTATAAGTTTACTTCTGGGCTTCTTTGCTTCAGATGAAAATATCTCTGCCAAACCTAAAAATTGGCAGATTATGCCTTTTGAAAATTTCGTTGTTGACATGGCTGGGTGGGTTCGTCGCTGTCGAAGATAAACTTGATAATCTTGAAGGGCAAAAAATCCTCAGAATGTAAATTTCTCATACACGTTCGTTGGAATATGTACATATGTCAGTAATGTTCGTTATAATATCCTCTTCGATAGAGTAACATAAATATGTATTTTTTACCGTAGGAAATCTCTTGCCAGGCTGGACCCCTTCCACCATTCCCTATTACTTTTCCACCTGAGACACAGAGATATAGTAGAATATTTACTCGAAACACTCATTTTTAACAAGCTTTGTAAGGGATTGGGACAGAGGAAAATTTATTTTAAACTTGTATTTGCTCATGATCAGTCTCACCTAATAAAGGATAAGAGGTCCTTTTTGGGCTTGTTTATTCAATCATTTTTATTGGAGTTTACGTGGTAACAAAGTGGTCGAAATACAAATTTAAAAATTTTTCATTTGATCCTCTAAACATCTACATATGTTTAGAAGATATACACAAATGTTAACTACTCAGCACACGCTGAGCTGAAGCACGTTTTTTATGTAAAACTACACAGCGGGAAACTTCAATTAAATCCTCCAGCTAAATCAAATTGCCATACATATATTTACATTATTTACATACTAGTCTCTTAAGCCCACAATGCGGGCTCTAAACAAAACAATTTTATTTAGTTTAGCGCTGTGCCCAGGTCACAGGTCAAGTGTAGCGGGTCTGCCCAGGTCACAGGTCAAGTGTAGTGGGTGTGCCCAGGTCACAGGTCAAGTGTAGTGGGTGTGCCCAGGTCACAGGTCAAGTGTAGTGGGTGTGCCCAGGTCACAGTTCAAGTATAGTGGGTGTGCCCAGGTCACAGGTCAAGTGTAGTTGGTGTGCCCAGGTCACAGTTCAAGTAGCGTGGGTGTGCCCAGGTAACAGGTCAAATGTTAAGTCTAGTGGGTGTGCCCAGGTCACAGGTAAAGTGTCAAGTTTAGGGGGTGTTCCCGTTCATTTGATCAAGTCTCGGCAGATCTAAAGGGTGTGTTTCGTTGTTATCGTGTTCGTCAACGTTTTAAACGTTTTGACACTTTAGCGAAAAACGCCCTCTAGAAACGAAAAATGCAACATAGTGCCCAAACTGCCGCTAGGTGACGTTAGCTTGGACAATGTGAGACACGTGTGTAATCAAGCGCCAAGTTCAACTGGTAACACACACCACTGCACAATTCTTGGTTCTGATATAACTAGTCTCTGAAGCCCGCATTGCGGGCTCTAAGCAAAACGATTTTATTTAGTCAGCGATACAAATATCTGCTGAATAAGTGTTACACGTTTACATTCACACAGAGTAAAGGACTTGATTGTCACGTTGTACAGCACGACGTTTAATAATAGAGTTCGTCACGTCACGATTCTAACTTGTGTGACCATGGAAAACGTTCAGTCACGATTCTAAAGGATGTGACCAAGAAAAACGTTCAGTCACGACTCTAAAGTTTGTGACCACGAAAAACGTTCTGTCACGACGCTAAAGGGTGTGACCACGAAAAACGTTTAGTCACGACTCTAAAGGGTGTGACCACGAAAAACGTTTAGTCACGACTCTAACTGGGTGCGTCCACCAAACACGTTCAGTCACGACTCTATGGGTGTGACCAAGAAAAACGTTCAGTCACGATTCTAACTGGGTGTGTCCACCAAACACGTTCAGTCACAACTCTAAAGGGTGTGGCCACGAAAAACGTTCAGTCACTAATCTAAAGGGTGTGACCACAAAAAACGTTCTGTCACTACTCTAAAGGGTGTGACCACGAAAAACGTTTAGTCACGACTCTATGGGTGTGACCACGCAAAAACGTTCAGTCACGACTCTATGGGTGTGACCAAGAAAAACGTTCAGTCACGACTCTAACTGGGTGTGTCCACCAAACACGTTCAGTCACGACTCTAAAGGGTTTGGCCACGAAAAACGTTGAGTCACAACACTGAAGGGTGTGACCACGAAAAACGTTCGGTCACGACTCTAAAGTGTGCCATTGTTCTAACGTTTTGAAAACGTTTAGGCACTAAAGTCAAAAGCCCTCTAGCGCTGAAAAATAGCCAACATACGATAGGTGGCGCTGGCAGGTAATTAAAATTAGTTAGGTACAGGTCAAGTGTAAACTACACCGTGTGCCACAGAGGTCACAGTCAAGTGTCAAGTATAGTACGTGTGACCAGGTCACAGGTCAAGTGTCAAATATAGTATATGTGCCCAGGTCATAGGTCAAGTGTAGTGGATGTGCCCAGGTCACAGGTCAAGTGTCAAGTATAGTGGGTGTGCCCAGGTCACAGGTCAAATGTCTTGTCTAGTGGGTGTGCCCAGGTCACAGGTCAAATGTCAAGTCTAGTGAGTGTGCCCAGGTCACAGGTCAAATGTCAAGTATAGTGCGTGTACCTAGGTCACAGGTCAAGTGTCAAATATAGTATTTGTGCCCAGGTCATAGGTCAAGTGTAGTGGGTGTGCCCAGGTCACAGGTCAAGTGTCAAGTATAGTGGGTGTGCCCAGGTCACAGGTCAAATGTCAAGTATAGTGCGTGTACCCAGGTCATAGGTCAAGTGTCGAATATAGTACATGTGCCCAGGTCATAGGTCAAGTGTAGTGGGTGTGCCCAGGTCACAGGTCAAGTGTCAAGTATAGTGGGTGTGCCCAGGTCACAGGTCAAATGTCAAGTATAGTGCGTGTACCCAGGTCATAGGTCAAGTGTCGAATATAGTACATGTGCCCAGGTCATAGGTCAAGTGTAGTGGGTGTGTCCAGGTCACAGGTCAAGTGTCGAATATAGTACATGTGCCCAGGTCATAGGTCAAGTGTAGTGGGTGTGCCCAGGTCACAGGTCACGTGTAGTGGGTGTGCCCAGGTCACAGGTCAAGTGTCAAGTATAGTGGGTGTGCCCAGGTCACAGGTCAAATGTCCAGTCTAGTGGATGTGCCCAGGTCACAGGTCAAATGTCCAGTCTAGTGGGTGTGCCCAGGTCACAGGTCAAATGTCTAGTCTAGTGGGTGTGCCCAGGTCACAGGTCAAATGTCAAGTCTAGTGAGTGTGCCCAGGTCACAGGTCAAATGTCAACTTTAGGGGGTGTGCGCATGGCACTTATGTCAACTCTAGGGGGTGAGCCCGTTCATTTGATCAAGTCTCGGGAGATCTAAAGGGTGTGTTTCGTTGTTCTAGTGTTCGTCAACGTTTTGGAAACGTTTTGGCACTTTAGCGAAAAACGCCCTCTAGAAACAAAAAATGCAACATTGTGCCCAAATTGCCGCTAGGTGACATTAGATTGGACAATGTGAGACACGTGTGTAATTTAATCATAATCAAGCGCCAAGTTCAACTGGTAACACACAGACACACACCACTGCACAATTCTTGGTTCTGATATTTAGTGCTGAATAACCGAGCCATCAAATAGATGCCATTTTAAAAACGGTTCGAACCGTTTGAGTCCATACGCATCCACTTAGCAGTAATTCCCAGCGGTGGTAAAAAATAACCTATTCAATTCTTGGTAGAACTCCAATTATTGGATTTCTACGTGTGTTCAATTTGTGGTATGAATGTGCGAACGCGGTTGCTGAGAAAATTGAGGCCACACCCCCTTTTGATACCGTCCTTATGGGAATTTTCTGGAGTTTTCTTCCCCCGTTCACAGAAAAAAACACAAATCGATCCTACTGTGTACTGGTTGGAGTCCAGTAAATATATGAGTAAGAATTATTCGATTAACAACGAGATCCACCACTAATTTTAAAATTTGGAATCAAGTATTTTAAATTCTTGCTATGGAGAGTGTATGATGATAAAACCAAAGTTTTTTGGCGGGTCAATTAGCCTGGGGGGCGTTATGGACTTATAACATTTGTACACAGGAAAGCGGATTTCACCGGAACGGGTGGATGGAAGTACAATTTTTTTTTTTGCTATAATCTTTATTCAAATACCTCCGTCCCTTGTAAAATCGACATAAAAAATGTTCAGAATTTTCTAATTTTGGATATTTTTGGGGCTTTCCCGAATTTTAAGTTTAAAATTCGGAGTTTAATACTTGATTCCAAATTCTAAAATTACTAGTGGATCTCGCTGTTGAATCGATTACTACTCATATGTAAGTCACGAAGTTCAACTGAAGATGAATATTTCCATTTCCCGACAAGCTCTTAAATGAGTGTTTCATGTAAATACGTATGTTCTAGTCTATGATATCTCCCACCCGCTGTACTTCCAACAAGTGAAAGTATTTGAAGATCTTTACCCGAACATCACTGAATACCGAAGATCTATCCTCAGCAATTCATCCTGCTACAGCACACTTTCAACTCCAAACAATATCTCAAGTGCGGACTACCTCTCCATAGAAAGGTATTCTGTCTATTTTTTTTTCGCAGGCATCAGTTATTCCGCATGGGGAAGCAAATCCTCTGATTTGCCTTTATTAAAACGCCTACTTGATCCGAGACAACTGCCATTTCCTAAGAAATTTATCCCATTCCTGAAGAAAACCTTCAATAATGAGGTAATTAATAAAGTGGTAATTCCACATAAAGAAATTTGGCCCGCGATTGAGGATGAGCTACTCCTTTGTGAAAAATCAGTGTACGTTGGAACCAAACAGGATACAGAATCATACAAGGATTACTTCAAAAAGAAATATCCCACTGCCAAAAGATTTCACATTAGTCGAGATAGTATTCGTGTTGCAATCACGGGATGGAATTTCCCGATCGACCAGAGCCATACATTTGTACGAGGCTTTAAGAATTTTTTGGATTTTGGAATTTACAACGAATTACTTTGGTTTGAGAAATATAATCATGTCGGGAAGAACAACGTGAGCGTAGATATAAATAAGACAGAACTTAACGGTGTAAGTCAGCAGATAGCACGTGGGAAAACAAGTGAAGGGATGCAAAACGTATTTTTAGTCTGGATGGGGGGTCTCGCAATTAGCGTAATTGTTGAAATTATGTACCAAATTTTCGAAAGGAGTAGATTAACTGCAAAAAAACATCAACTCAGACGGTATATATAGATTAATTTAATTGATCTTACAATTGGTGGGGCACATATATGTACATATATATGTAGCCATTATGTATTATTACTTCTACATATATGTATGTATGTTTTTTTAAATATAAAGCGTTGATCACTTCATAACGTCGTCCATTATGTACTCTCATTGCTAATAGCATTACAATGCAATGGCATCGAGGATTTTCTGTTTCATGGTAAAAATGAGGATGTACATATGTATTCGCTAGTTCATCATATATACACACGGTAATTCACGGTATATAAAAGTATAGGTTATTTGCGTATTTGTAATTTGGATATGATACTGTGCACTTCGATCACGGAAACTCCGCACACAGCTGCATCAACTCATTGGCGAGTATTTCCGCGTCGACGATTTGTAAGGTAACCTACAGGTCAAAGGTCACAATTTTTTTAACACTTCAAAATGAGAGCCCAAAAATAAAAGTCCATGGATAATTTTTCTGGACTTTCTAATATTTTTTATTAGAAACTACAAGGCCTTACGAAGAAAATGAGCTATCGTACGACCGTCTACGGTTTTTTTTGAAACCCACAAGAATTTTTCGCCACAAATGGTTCGAGGCCTAAAGTAGCGACCGCGGCGAAATTAAAAGAATTGAAATACTTATACAAAAGCATATATGCACTTTCTATATGCTTTTGTGATTTCCGACGACGTTGTTTCTTCAAAATATTAATTCCACTGAACGCTTAGACACCCCAACCTTACGAGAAATTTCCTTTTGGGTCGGTGGATCGTCTTTTAAGGTCCCTAGGTCAATTTTCCTAAGCACGGTAGGACTTAACACCTTTCTTTGCCATCTTCTAGGAGGTGGTGTCCTTCACTCTAACTTTCTCACTTTTCTATATTTTTCAACAATTTTTTTAAATTCCCACTGATACAAAGTTAATTGAATTCATTCAAAATATTAAAAAAGGTTAAAAACCTATTAAGTAGCTTCAGCTACTTTATGCGAAGACTTTGTCCGTCTGTCTCTCTGTCTGTCAGCAGGATAACGGGAGAACGGATGAAGGTAATCGAAATCGGTTTTCGCCATCATACATAAAACCCCAGGGGGAGGATCCTATCAACTTTTGGGGTCAATCGGACCACACCCCTTGGCGCCAAGGGGTGTGGTCGGGGTAAATTGAGATTTTTAGTGCAATTTAATCTATAGGTGAAATAGAGTAAAATTAAGTGTTCCCGAGTTGTCCCACACCCCCTCGTCGCCAGGGGGTGTGGTCGGGGCAAAATGAGATTTTTACAAAAATTGAATCTATAGGTGAAATAGAGTGAAATAGCGTGTTTTCGCGATGTCGTGGGAGTGGTTGGGGTGAAGTGGTCTGAAGCTACTTTCTTATGTGCGTTTACGACGGTTTATTTAAGAACCACAGATGAAAAATCAGATGAGAACTTGGTTGGGAAATTAATAAACTCAATTTTGAACGAAAGACAAAAACCGATGAGCTGGTGAAGTAAAGCGCAGGAGAAAATCGGAAATCCGAGAGGTGAACTCCGTATAATTTCGCATGATGAAAATGTGCATTTTTGCCAACTTACAACCTTCGCCATTTCGCGAATTCTGCAGAAGTGCTCAAGTACCATACCAACCGTTGTTTGTGTTTAATTCCTTAATATTTTAGTGCTGTTTGAATAAGATCTGTAAGAAACATGTCTGACATGTGTATTATAAGATCAATACTCCATGCATGTATTGACAAAAATACGACTAATAAGTATATGCCATCGGAGAAGTAGATCTTTGGATAATTTGCATCAGTCAGGGTTTAATTTATCAAAATTATTTATTTAATAAAATTTATTTAATAAAAACAAATGTAATGATACATATTTAACTTCATTAGATCATATCTGTGCATTATGTATGAGGCGACAGGTTGCATTACAACAATTTGTCATTTGGACAGCAGAATCGTTCCGAGCCGTTAGAGCATCCTAATGGAAGTGCTACCCCTGGAACACAATTCACCAGACTGGCAACGCATGTACCTTGACTATTCAAGACTGTTGTACATGCCACATTCTCAATTTCTGGACCTTAAAAGAGACAATAATTTGCATGAAATTCCATAGTAATTGTTATAAGCAATAAAAAATACCAATTTATTAAGTATACTAATTTTACGGGAAAAAAAACAAGGCTCCTAAATTTTATCATACCATACCCCAACAAAATTTAGGCATAATTTTCAAAAATCTCGAAATGTTTAGTGATCAACACCTTTTTCATCAAGTTATGAATTGAATAAGACATTGCAGTGGATATTTATGCTGTAAGTTGAAATCTTTTAGTAAAATCCTTAGGCGACTATAGTCGCCTAAAGTTCTTGTAAAGGATGCATATTGCATATATGCATCCTATACACATATTTGTACTTTAATCTATTAAATACATGTATATCTAGTAAATATCTATGTACACATTAGTTTTGCAATTATGTATGTGGGTGCCTATAAGGTGGTAGATTCTTTTGAATTATTTAAATTACCAGATATTCGACGTGCAAAGAGAGTCCCTAAAAGAGTCAGGATGATGACAGTCACAATTAAATTGTTCATTTTTAAAATTATTCACAGAGAAATTATGGACAATTTGTAAATGGTTCTTCTTATATTGAGATTTCAACCTTTCACTGGAAAATTTTGTTCAGACTGTCGCTTCCTGGTTCAATTCATAATTGATTCTGGTTTTGGTGTCAACACACCATTAAGTAAATATGCAGATACAAATGTCATGAAAGAGAATTTGATCTACATACACACTGTATGCATGTATGTATCTATCTATCTATCTATCCTACTTGTGTCAAGCAAATGTTGGCATTTCGTAAATAAGATTGCAAAAAACACCCAAAGATTGTGTTTGTTTTCTTGAACTTACCATGCGTATTTACAAATGGGGGACCTAAGTACATATGCACATAAGTAAAATTATTACGCTGGACGTTTAGCTTTTTCGAATCAATGAATGTAAAATGATAATAGTCTGCATTATATTTGTACTTTCAATTCTCTGCGAATACAACTCTATACTTGAATGAATAAATTAAATTTCACTGATTTTTTATTAAAATTATTAAGCATGTATGTAAATAAGTGTAGGCATATGTACACTAAGTATGCAGCTAAGGATAAGTCTGTGCAAGTGTGGATACTTTAAGGGAGTCGTCTGTCTGTCCATTTAATCACCTTCATTTTGGGAGCGTCCATAAATCACGTGATCGATTTTTGGAGAATTTTGACCCCCTCCCCCCCCTTGGTGACCGTTGGTGATAAATTCGTAACCCCCCCCCCTCCGGTCACGTGACAGGAGACCAAATGATGCTAATAAATCATGGTGTCCGGAAAATAATATTATTCCAGGGTTCTTACAATCGTTACTGACATTAAGGCTATTTAATCAAAACGTTTTGATGGGTTTTGTTTAATTTTTATATGCTTCACGTCTCACAGGAAAACGCATATGCTTATTGTCTAAAATAATAATGAACCAAAAATATGATCAGAAAATTTGTTCAAAATTATTGTCCATCCAACTTTGCAGGTCCTCAATTATTTCAAGTCTGTCTCCATCCATTGTGTCTGGTTGAATTGCCTCAACCCCATGAATGTGGTCTGAATTTTCGATATCCGACACATCGGATTGTGTGTCAGAATCAGTTTCCGCCAGGATTATTTCTTACGTCCGTGTACTTTCTTGTGTGCAGCTTTCGCAGTTTTAGTCGCCAAGGAAATGTTGCACGTCGGACACACACGTTCTTCAAGATACGGAATCTGTGATGGACAGTAGGCGTCAAATGGGAGGATCCGGAACTTTGGGCAGGATGGTTCCAATGATGTTAAAATCAATCTAGTTGGCAAATCTTGGAACGAATGCGCATGATCCATAGTGCAGGTCGGTTCACATAAGCGAATTCCATTCTCTGATTTATGAAACAGGAGTGGGGGAGGTAGGAACCTGTTTTTTATGATTAAAGGGTAATTTGATCTCCAATCCTTACAGCAATTCCGATTATCGCATTTCACAATTTGAAGGAAGTAGTGAGATTGCCGCACATGGATGCATTTCCACTCTTCTGAAAGGGGTAAAACTTTGGACCCCTCTTCAGTTCCATCCGCGGGGGAAATGTATTCTGCAAATACATCGTATCCATCAATTTTATTTTCGCTCCACACTTCCGACAAAATTTCGCCAGCTTTTTGAAAGTTCTTCTTCTCCAAGTTAATGTCGTTGGTTCGACATTGGTCATCTAAATGCGTTCCAAAATGATCATGTGGAAGTATTAGTCCCGATAAATCTCTTGAAAGCGGCGCCATCCTGAGCTCCACTGGATTAAACGCAGAAAGGCCAGCGGCATTTGTTGCTACAATAATGCAGTCGAGATCAAAAAGCTTAAAATTGTGAGCTGCTTGGGTGAGGACTTTGGGGTAGCGTGGATTTTCATCTGGGCCGCCATCGGATAAAATGCATACAATTGGCTTCATTGTATTTGCACCTGGAGATTTGACGAAATTTGCATAATTTTCAAGTTCCATTAATCTTCGAAAATCCTTTCCATGAGATTCAGCGGTACTCTTGTCGTGCTTCCCACTTCGAATTGCCACGTACGTCGGTCCGGAGTAAGTGATCGTCTTCAATTTGTCATCAATTGATAAAGCTGCATATACCGATGGAATGAGCTTATGTTTGGATGCCACAACCCAATCATGGTCCGGTAGCTTGACTTTGTAGCTTAGATGCATCAAGATTGGGGCTTGTTTATTTGCAGCTGGCAGACCCAGTGGAATTCTCGCCTTGTCATCTTGACTGCAAACAAAAACACAGCCGCTACCAAATAGAGAAGCCAGATCCTTTACATATTTTACAGTAGCTGACGCAAAGTGTCCGTCTGGATTATTTTTTCTTTCATTGTTTTCAGGACGGATAAGTCTAACAGGCACAGTTGTTACGTGGCGTCTTCCTTCGATTGTTGTAGAATTTTTTGGGAGCAATCTTAGGTACAGTCCAGATCTTGACAAGTTGTACCCTGGAAATTTAATTATCAATTTAGTTTTTAAGTATCGATAAAGGTAATTTAATTACTATTTTAGGTGACCTTCATTTTTCAATTCATTATGCAAGTCATTAAGTGTCACACAGCTGCGGAGTAATTCTGATCGCCGGCGTGCTTCTGCTGACGCGTGTGGACATATTATGTCAACTATTGTTTTGAGAAGAAGTGGCTGCTCAGCTTCTAGACTAGGTCTACCAATTGGTTTAGGTATTAGAGTTGACAATTCTTCCATTAATTCTGGGTGCTTCTCCATCAAACAGTCGATCTTATTCTTCTTGCCATCTCGGGATTTTTGAGAGGATTGAGCATGTCGTTTAAGCTGATCCAATTTTTTCTGCTGGTTGACTGTGATTACCTTCAGAGACTTCATCCAGTTGATCCGATGTTGCAAGGCCTGTGTCCTTTATCTGCTGAAGTGCAACTATCTTCGCAGAATTACTTGTAATTATTTCTAATATTTTTTCTTGAGTTGGGGCTACCCGATGTTGTCCAGTTTGTACATCCGCGTCCTCAGGAACGGGATTATTGTCGATTACTGGCTGACTTGTAGCATGAGAAATTGTGTTACATTCGTTCCCTAAATCATGAAAGTTGAAATATACTAAAATCATTATAACACTATTTATAGCAAAAACAGGGATCAGGTTTATACTTCACCGTTTGTAGCTTGGGTTATAGTTCAAATATAACATTGGCACACGTATGTACAAGTAAGTGAAGTATAAACGGAACGTTAGGTTTCTAGTTTCAATTTTTTACGCGTGTTTTATTTAAAATACCTAATAAGTTAGAGCTCGCTTCATCAACTTTTTTAATTGGAAGATTTGCCAGCGCTGAAGTTATGGTGGGCTGTTTCCTGAGAGATCTTTCTTTCAACTTTAGGATGGTTTTTTCAACTTCAGCAGGATTGGTTTTGTTTTCCTTCCAATACGCGTTGACCTCTGACTGAACTTTTGCTCCTGAAACAATTTTACAATTTTTTTAGTAAGTGCTGAGCGTATGATTATTAATTTGTCACGAACCTGACGAAAGTGGATTTGCCAACTTCCAGGCATTGTAGAGTCTAGGATAAAGGCCTGACATGGTAATTGACAAGAAGATGGAGTTTTAAATAGTCGAATAAAATCCACTATAAATTTCGGATTTTTTGTAAATGAACACTACTAAACTGCAATTTCAGATGAGCGCCGTGCAACACTCAACGTGTAAACAGCTGATTGCTAAAAAACTACGCTGCAAAATAAAAATCTGATAAGTGCATTAGATTCGCCATGCGATTTACATTATGATTCACTATAGACTTTGTAATTTTTGAACATCTGGATAAATATATAGGAAATTGAAGAGAAGCGGGCGGCGATAGTTTTTCACAAAAAAAAATCGAAGAAAAACAGTGAATTTGACATGTGCTGAAAAAGTCAAAGTTGCACTTTAATTTAGCCCAACGGACTATAGAAACGTTCATGAGGACCAGACTGACTAAGAACAGTCGAAGAAGAATTTTTTGAAAGCCTCCAAGGACCACACTCATCGTTTAGCCTCTCAAGCCTGGAATCCAAAGAAATTCACGAAATTCTAACCGAAACCGGGCTCACTGCTGACAGTGTCGATGAAAATTATCCAATGAGTGCTCAAATTGAAGCTTAGGCTTAAGGCTTTGAAATGTGGTACTTGCCACATCCTGATCGTACCCCAAAGGAAAGCCAGATTAAATGAATGCAGGAGTCACCTCAAGCGGTACGCTCCAAAAAAGGGAGCAGGATTATTTTTACGAATGAGGAGATTTTCACATCGGAAAAATCTTTTAACAAGCGAGTTGTCCTAATCTACGCAAAATTGGTCAAAGACATCCCCCGATATAGACAAAAGGTCAGAAAGTCACATTTTCCAGGTTTTTTGATGATTTTGGCAGGTGGGAGATAATTGGGGTAATTTCTCTACATTTTGCTGAAAATTGGGGGGAGGTGGGGGAATAAAATTTCTTAAAATATGTTTTTGAATCCGTGGTACATCCCCTAAGTGAGATCCAATTCAGTGGAATCGATGGGACCTCTTACCAGGACTCAGCACGAATTTATAGTGCAAAAAATGACCCAAGCGTAGCTAAAAAAAAGAAATTCCTGTCTTTATCTCCAATCAGAATTGGTCATCATCCTTGATGGATTTGAACCACCGGAATATGAAAAATGGTCAAAGTTAGGGGCAAAGGTGTGTTCTAAGCCCCGTAGAAGTGCCGAGGCTTGGAAAAAATTTCTGACCCCGGAATGCCACAAAATGTCCCTGGAATCGGTGCTTAATTCCATCGAGGAGTGGCCGCCTCGTCGTTAGCGTGGCATTGACGCAGGAGGAGGAAATTTTTAACACTAAAAATTGTTTTTGAATTGAAATTTATCTGGCTTTTCGGTAAAATTAATCAAAAATTGCTAAGTTGAAATTTACAAAAGTAATACAGCTATATGTCATTGACACTTGAGTGTTTCCGACTATGTAGAGGCAGAATTTACATGCAAAATAACACGCAACTATGCACTGAAAACTAAAATTTTGTCAACTTTTCACCTAATTATGTGGGAATAATTTAAAATTTGCACACTCCTTATTTATATGCACTATACAAAATCAATTACATAAATGGAACCAATGCAAAAGGAGAAAAAGTGCAAAAAGTAAGCTTGGCACCTGTGGGAATTGAACCCACGACCTCTTGTTTACAAGACAAGCGCTATACTACTAAGCTAAGGCGCCTTCCATGTGTATTACATCTCTTTTCTCTCCGGTTATCATGCCCACCGCTCCAGCCCTGTAGTAAAACCAGGTTTAATCTAATTTGCGTAATATTCTTCATGAAATTCGAATTTAGTGATTTGTTCTTTTATGAAAAATTAAAAATGAAATCACATATTTCTTCCAAGTTTGATTGACGCTGAATGGTCATTGCACATCGCTGATCTGCAATGAGGAAGATTATCTATCTGAAAAAGTGCATATACGCAAAATGCAAAATTTATTGTGTAAATGCCCATAAAGAATTGCTATTTTACCAAAAACCAAATTCCTCATAAAAACTCAAATACTGTGGCCTTGTAAAATCTTGTTAATCTGAAATCCTAAATTGAAATAAAACCAAAAAACTAGTTAAATCAAGTTAAATGAAGAATTCAATAGATAAAGATGTAAATAAGTATGTGTATTCATGTATGTAACTCTAACTGAGGTCTGAAAATGGTTTAAAATGAGCGTCGTATACATTTGACTTGTAAAATTGTTAAGTTAATGAGTCAACGTAATTTTAATGGAATTCTAAAATTGATCTAAGGAAATCTATACCGTATTGGCGAGAATCATGAGAGATAAGAGAAGCCAAGATCATGCTCAGCTATTGCATGCATTCAGTATGCACATAAATATGTACATACTTATGTACGTACTTATGTATGGACATAAATATCACACGACCAGACGTTTTAACAAAGTAACATGCCTCATCGTGTGCATAAATATGTGGCATGTACATATTTGTACACTTGTGCAAAAATATATTAATAAATGTTTGGTTATTGTCATGATATCGACTTAATAAGTCAGACTCATTGGCATATGAATGGACAAATGTCACATTTAATTGTGTACGCATTTAGATTTATCAAATCTTGTTCAATAAAGTGATATCTAGATACAGGCTAGGGTACGTATGTATGTGCATGTGCATAAATGTGTAATACACATTCATGTTCATTTATTTGTCCTATGTACATATACATATACATACCTACTTTTATTCGTACGTACTTAAGCATACCATTCTGTATGCTACATGCATATACATACATATTAAACCGTAGGCAAATACATATATACGTATATGTATCTATTAATTTGAAACCTTTAAACACCTCATAATCGTATCTTGTTACGACAATTGAATGTATTTTCGACCCAAGAAATTCAATGATCAAGAAATGCAAACCCTTCAATTCCATAGGGACAAAAAACACGTTTAAAATCCAAAATAAACCTGAAGCAAGATGCACATATTTAATTCGTATCACCAAAAGGATTAAAAGCATATCACTCTACTCTGTCTGTCACATTCGGTTACCAGAATTGAAACTAATCCATTATTTCCTTTGCGCACAAAAGTTCATGCATAACATTCCATTTTTACATTACACGTGGTGTTGCAATTACTTACGTATTACACAAATTCCACATTTTCTCCATCCAATAAAAACATTGCAATTTCCCTAAATCAGTGAATTTGAGTCTAATCACTTTGCACTCTTGATACGTCGACTGGAGAATTCTGTGAAATTTTACCATGCTCCAAGATTAGGTTGATTGATTAATATAACCCGACCAATATTGTGGATAGGACTGCCAATGAATTCGAGTCAACTCATATGACTCATTGAGTTGAGTTGAGTTTGAGTCGAGAGTTTAACTCGACTCACTTTGAAATGAGTGAGTCGAAAAATAATGAGTTTGAGTTGAGTTAGGGAAAATGAGTTCGAGTTGATTCATGAGTCAACTCATTAAGGATTTTTTACTGCCAGTTTATCCATTTGGAGATTTTCACCTTGATGAAAGCAAGCTGCTAAATCTCTAGCCAGCGATTTGTGGTAAAATTATTCACATTTTTCAATTTTTCACATTCGCATCCTCGTGAATCACTTTCTCTCCTTGAATTTGCTGGGCTGAGTGAAATAAAAAATGGAAAAATGTTCAATTGTCAAAAAAAATTCAAATAAAAAATTACACTGTTAAATACGCATACTAAGCTGCCCTCTCCATACACGTCGTCATCATATACCGATTTGTTGATTAGCTTATCGAAATTAACACAACAATTTTATAGTTGTAGATTTTAATATTCTGTAGGAAATCATGGAAATTGTAATTGGTGACTAGCAACATCGTTCTAAATGGAAATTTTAAGTTTAACGAGATTTTTAACCTATTTTGAACGTAGGTATTTAGTTAAATAAATGTTACTCTAAAAAACGGTGAGTCGACCAGAGTCTGGTTAATCCGGGATTACGGATTGAGGATTGAGATTGGGGATTAATTAATCCTTAATCCCAATCCTCAATCCGCAAGTTTTGACTTTTAATCCCTAATCCTCAATCCCAAAAAGTTTTGAAAAAATAATTAATCCCTAATCCTAATCCCGGAGCGCATTGATTAATCTTAATCCAAGTTTGGGATTATAATGGGATTAAATCAGCTCCACCTGCTGAAAATTCTCAGAGACTTTGCCAGTTCTCCTTTTGTTTCAATTAAAAATATGTTTCCCATAAGTTATGGGCCATAACTATCGAAATTCCATCGTTGTATTTCACAAACAAAAATTCGATATTATTAAACAAATAGTTCATGTATTTAAAAACATTTGATAAGACTTCATCTGTTAAAGTTGATTTTAGTTCACTGATGACTAAGTAAACTTATTTTATGTCACTCATCTGTACACTTCATATTCTTGTGGCCGTATAATAATAACCTAGAGTGGCCAGTGGTAATGCCCACTCATTCACACTTGAATGTTAATCAAATGGAGACTGGACTTAATTCACTTAAGCGACAACTCACACTTTAGGTCATTATTTATATGGTCATTAGGTTATTCAAATTCAATCGCACTGTTAAGACTTATAAAACAATTTAATTAAGACATCAGAAACATTAACTAGATATAAATGTGATCGACGATAAACACGACTTTAATCCCATTCCGGGATTAAAATCGGACTAAATTAATCCTAATCCCTAATCCCATTGAATGACTTGAGAGATTTAATCCCGAATTAATTTTAATCCCGAGTTAATTTAATCCCTAATCTCAATCCTCAATCCCGAATTTTTTAAAATCAATCCGTAATCCTAATCATTAATCCCACTTTCGTTAATCCCAAGACTCTGGAGTCGACTCATATGATATGAGTTGAGTTTGAGTCGTTAATATTTGAGTTGAGTCGAGTTTGAGTTGAGTCGAGTTTGAGTTGAGTCGAGTTTGAGTTGAGTCGAGTTTGAGTTGAGTCGAGTTTGAGTTGAGTCGAGTTTGAGTTGAGACTAATTTGAGTCGAGTTGAGTTTGAGTCGGTGATTTTTCTTATTGAGTTGAGTTAAGTTAACCCTCAACTCAGCTCAACTCAACTCATTGGCAGTCCTAATTGTGGAGGTGTCATGTCACACCTGTCATCAAATTCATTGAACTGTGCGTGCTTATCTGGCTGCATAGTTGTCCCATCAGAGTTTCGGACATATGTTAAGCTCAAATCAAAGTGGAATTTGTGGGGAGGCCTAAAATGAATCACTCAATCACCCCACGCAATCGTCACACATTAGATAAGCAGACCAACACATTAATCAGTACATACACATTCCTATATTTTTTTCATCTTATCCGAACATGTAAATATGTATAAATATGTGAATAAAACATTTGTACTCATCCACTTCGTACCAGACTCTCGTGTAGCAGAGACATAATAGAAGTAACTTGTTCTTTAAAAAGTTGTATGAATTTAGACAAGCCCACGAAATAAATATTAAGTCTCTCACAAAACTATCTGGTGAGTTGGGTACAAATTTTGAAGTTAATTATTGTTCTAAAATTTAAAAATCAATTAATGTAAGCATTTTAAAATTTGGGTAAAAATTTATAGCTCCAAAATTTTGCTATCAATTTCCTTTAGTTCCAGATTTTATTAAATTAGAGATCTAAAAATTGTGGAGCCTAAGTTATTAACCTTATCACACATAAATAAATAGATCTCATCCCAAAATGACCAACCTCGCCCCACCAGCTCAAATCGTGCTTATCTGCTTCCTCTCGATCGTCGGAGTGGCTTCCCTTTTCGGAAATGCGCTCGTCATGCTGTCCTGGGTTTTTCATCCCCCAGTTCGCACCCCCCAAAACAGCTACATCCTCTCCCTCGCCATCGCCGATTTTCTTGTCGGCGCTCTCCTCGTTCCTACCATGATGGGCGAAATTTCCTCAAATCTATGGCCCTTTGGTTCAACAGTTTGTCAGTTTTATATCATGATCGCACTCCTTCTCTGCACCGCGTCGGTCCTGCACCTCGTCGCCATCTCGCGGGACAGGTATCACGTGGTTTTCGACACGTTGACGTACCGCGCCAGACGAAGATTTTCATTCTTTTTGAGGAGAATTTTCCTAATCTGGATTTTGGCGGGGTGGCTCATCGTGCCCCCAATGAGGGATTGGGAAGCGATCGGTAACCGTACTCAACTTGAAAGCAAACTTTGCATAGCCAACACGAGTGCGGACCTCGGGGTGACGATGGCCTTTGGGAATTTTGTTTTGCCAATTTCAATCATCGCGGGGACTTATTTCGCCATTCATAAGGAACTTAGGCGAAGAGGGGGCGGGATTGGGAGGTCGTGTCACAGGTCGAGGGGAACTTTACCCACTATTTTTAGCGATGGGACGGGATCCGTGTCGAATTCGACGAGCAGTGGGGCTACGCGAGACTTAAGGATAGGGCGGGATTACAGAGCGACAAAAATGCTGGGAATTATAGTTGCCGCGTTCACGATTAGTTGGGCCCCTTTCGCCGTGGGATATGCGATCATTGGATTTTATCCGGAGGATAAGAAGAAATCTTTGATAGCGCAACCGATCATGGTGGCGATTGGGTATTCAAATTCGGGAATGAATCCCATAATCTACGGGTACTACAATTCCAATTTTAGGGAAGGGTTTAAGAAGGTTTTATTCTGTTGGAGAAGAAAAAAGTAAGAGTATGTAAATATGTAATTCATTAATCCAATTATGACACAAATTAAGACTGACTAAATAAAAAGGATGGAAGTAAAATAATGTCAGTGGAAGTATGTATCATGAATGTAAATACTATAGTATTTACATTCATGGTATGTATATATCTTGATTTTTTCACCTTTCGGCGAAAATATGTAGGTGACAAATAGCACTAACATAAACTATAACCAGACGACGGGTATGTATTCAAGTACTTTGTATTTGAAATTCTAAAACACTTTTACGCTATTCCTGATTTGTAGAGATTCGAAAATATTTCGGAGGCTATTTTAAAAACTTACGTACATTAATAATTTGGATGTTTCTTTAAAAATACATATTTATGTTTGCATATTCAACACAATGTGTCATCATTTACTAATAAATTTATCGATCAATCAAGTGGACTTTATTCTTGACTCGAAGCTTCCAGTTTGTCTAAGGCGTTGCTCAATACAACTCGCAATAAAACTGTGCATAATAACATTTTCATAAGTACTTAAATGCTGAAATAGACTACATCATGTGTAGTCCTCGTATACATAAATAAACACAGGGATTAAAAGTTTCCCTTGGTAAAGGATCAATTTTAATGTGTAAATCAAGGTTACCTTCTTCGATTATACTTTAAGGTTATACGTATCTTATTTTTAGACATTAATTAAATTCGCGTACAATCTGTTCAAATCTATTCATCAATCACAACTCGTAGCGCATTGATTTTCCCTCTTTGATCAAAATAAGTGATACCGTCTGATTGAAGCAGAACGTCTGCACGACGAGCGGAGTCCCACGATCGATAAAGTTCGATTTGAACCTAATCTTGAGGACAGAGCAGGCACGAAGTTGTCGCTTCGCCAAAGATTTCTTCCTCCCTCGCAATCGACTCGCCCTCTTCCGCAATGATTCGATAACCCTTTTCGACACAGAGTTGACGAAAGATGCCAACGTCAAGCCGAGCACGTTCGTCACCCCGGCATTCAACAAGAGGAGGGGAAAGATCAGAAAACCGGGCATGGTGATGTCCGAGTGATGATTTATCGTCACGTAAAGCGTGACGACTTGAATACCTGGGACGCAAAGCATTATCGATGGCAAGATGCGATCACGTAGAAAGGAATTGTATGCCTTTACCAAGATTTGAATCCAGCGGTAGAATAGGATACACGAGTTCATGTCCATTTCGGTTTCGATGGCTTCTATTTTTCTAAAATGAAAATGCGCGACAAACTTTACTCGAAAACTTGAAAAAATAATATTTCCCGCTGACATAGATTTATTTTTAGGGGCACTCCCAGATTTATGGTTAGCCATACCCTTTAAGAATCCTGAAATACGTCAATAGAGAAACTATTCCGGTGAAGAAGACGTAGATGATCCAGGTCCCTCCGGCCATCAGCATGTGCAAGAACATCCAACCTTCAAACAGATGTAGGCCCAGCTGAGTGACACTAAATCCAGCCAAGTCCTTGCAATCTGGTCGCATCGACATGATGAATGGTGGCGTGCAAGGGGCAAAAATCAGGAGTAACACTTGCAAGATAGGAGCCCCCATAAGAGATATTCCCGCGGTGGGTATGAAAATCCGCATCAATTTGGCGCCAAGTGAGAGTTGTGGTGGCGGGTTGTCTAATGATTCGAAAAAGAAAATATGTAGTACATGTATGTATTTATCTCAAGTAATTCACCAATAAATTATGGAGACAATTTACGCAGTAAAAAAATCCGTAAGTTGTGTATACTAATTTTAAAAACTTTGACAGAATAAAAAGACATATTTAATCTTACAAGGGAAGGTCCCCGACTGCTTATCGTGTCCAGGGTACCCACCATGTTTTCTAGAATCTACTAGGACCCCAGATGAAGGATTCATTGATATTTACGTGTAAAACTCATATTTGGCGCCATGGCGTGGCGCCAAGCTTAAAAATTTGCATTTTCGACCAATTTCAAACCCCCATAACTTTTGCAGTTTATGTCGGATTCTCAAAGTTTTATGCTTAAAATGATCACAAAAGTCGAAATTTTCGAGAAAAAAATAAAAATCAAAAATTTCTAATTTTTGAGATATTTTTAGCATTTTTTCGACGAACCCCCATTTGTAAGAAAATTGCGAAATTTTGCGAAAAGTTAAAAGCGATAATTTTGGGAAAAACTTCATGGAATACGAAAGTTGAACTCCTTGTCATGATATTTGCCAAAAATTTTTAAAATCCGTCCAGGATTTCAAAAGTTATGGCGGTTTCAAAAATAAAAACATTCAAATTTGGCGAATTTGGCGCCACGGCACGACGCCACATATGAGTTTTACACGGAAATATGAATGAATCCTTCATCTGGGGTCCTAGTAGATTCTAAAAAACATGGTGGGTACCCTGGACACGATAAGCAGTCGGGGACGTTCCCTTGTTAGTAAGTTTATAAAGGGTTCGGACAAGGAATGCTCACCCTTTATATTTTTCAAATTTCATTAATATTTTTTTTAAAGCTCGACTAGATTCGTGTCAACCTACCCTTTAAGACAACCTCCTCAAACTCCAAGAACGAGTTGATAACCTGAATTCCAGTAATATCCAGGTTCCAATTCCACCTGTGAATGCACGCTATGAAAAATAGCGAAAAGAAGACGATTCCCTGAAACTTCTCCGTTAAAGTTAACCACCCAAAGCAAATGTTGACAAACATGGCTCCCGTATAAATAACGGAAAGCACGCATTGGAAGCGAAACATGCGAATTCGACCTAAATTTCTGGTCAAAACTATCCGTCCCGAATTCTTGGCGAATTCGAAGGGTAGACATTTTACAAATTTACAACTTCTCAGGTGAAACTTAAGGATTTTCAGGTATGAGGTGTACATCTTGGTAACCTGTCTCCGAATGTGGTGCCATGCCAATACTTCCTGGAATGCGCACATTCCTTTAATTAGTAAATATTGCCAGTAATTCCTAAAATTGTCCATATTATATATTTATGAATAATCGACATAAGGAGGCCCAGGTGTCTTTATTACGTAGTTATTAAGTGGTATCGGCCGTTTCACGTTATCGTTTTGTCCGTCCTTTCGTCCACCTGTAAACAGAATATCTCCAGAAGCAGAACGCCTCAACATAATCAAACACCGTTCCCTCCAATGTCCTAATTTTTTGTCCTCGGTTTGGTTCGAAATGGAGTCTATGTGGTCAAAGTCAAGGTGACCCTAGCGTTAGATGAAACGCCAAATTGAACCCTGATGTTCATAAGCGGTGTAATTTTAAAGGAAATTTCACCACAAAATCAACAACCTCAATATTTTTTACCTCCGAAGTACTTATGCACCTGTGACCTAAATAGACGACAAGGTCTACCATCATAAATCACGTAATTTTAATCTGGTGCCATTGCTCGTTTTACTGTATGACGCCACCTTCTTACATTGGTTTATTTATTTTATCGCAAAACAATCAAGCAAATCAATTCAAGTCGTGATTGTAATTTGGATTAACCGTTTAAATAAATATGTAATATGAATTTATATAGATACGGATATATATTCGAGATGAAACCTGACCGAATATATGTATACGTATATGGCATTACCCTTCGAGTATTCACTTATTTACACATTTGTCACTAACTGGTTTTATTTTCATTAGGGTCTCCCAAGTTTGTAAAAAAGATCTAAAAAAGCGAAAAGCTAAAAAATCTGAAATCCGCTTTTTCGCTCAATACTTGACTGTCCCGATTTTTTATCGCTTGAATACGCAGGAGCAGAGAATGGGTGGTCAGGAAACTTTGGAGTTTCTTTTCAAATTCAAATTTGCTTCATGTTGGATATGATAAAACAACTATCTAAGATCATGTAAATCCAAAAATTACCAAAATTGGATGGAAATAGGATTTTTGGCGAAGGTTTGAATACGGTAGTTTTAGTGGTTGCAATGCTTTTCAGGGGGTGTGGCGGGCGCAGGTGGGGCCATGGAGTAAAATCCTCCTTCACTTTTCATACACTCACCTGATATTGCAATATATTCCATAGGGCATCAAAATCGGGCGATGTCCCCTTAAACATGTCTCTGAGAGACTGATTTTTCACTCAAAGTAGTAAAAAGAGCGAAAAAATCATCTTAAAGTAGATTTTATTTTTGAGCAGAAAAAGCGGAAAAAAGATCGGAATCGCATGCGCAGTGCGGTTTACAAAAATAGCGAAAAAATCGTGAGCGGAAAAAGCGATTTTTTTTCAAAGTTGGGACACCCTATTATTACTCATTCCGATGATTCTAACAAAATATATGTAGAAGCTTGTCATGTGCCGTATTAGATATGTAGTGTTCAACGATGGCAGTAATAGGTTCAATCATTCGTATTGATTTATTTCAGTCTTACTTATTAAATAATTTAGATATTCATGAAGTATGCAAAAGTCTACGGAAGTGATGAACGATCATATCTTATCAATCATTCTTACATATTTGTGTTCGTAAATACGTTTAGATATACGTTATAACGTATAAATACGATCGCACATCCTACAATTTTCAGATACATAGTTAACCATTTAATTTCATTGAATACATATGTATGTTTTTAAACATCTAATACAATTATTTGTACATTAATTTGTATTTTAGAACCTGCTGGGCAATAATAATTGATTTTACCCAAGAGTTTCAAAATTTTTGTACAGGATCGCAATTTTTATCGGCTTGAAATCCGATATCCGTATTTATAAACTTCACAGTTGTCAGAATTCCAGTTCGGCTTTCGCAAGTTCCATTCCACCACGCATGCCCTAATAGCGGTCACTGATTTTGTATACAAAGCATGGGAGAATGATCAAGTATGTATTATGGTGGCGCTGGATGTTGCGAAGGCCTACGATAAGGCCTGCAAAGCAGGGTTCGCTACCCCGGGTTTTTGTGGGTTGGGGTTTTTGGGGTTTTTGTGAGTTTTTGGGGTATCAAATCTCCGGAAAAACCCTAATGCTTAATGGGATTTTTGTGGGTTTTTGTGGGTTTTTCCGGGGTTTTTGTAAGATTTTGGGACAGATTGAAACAAAATCCCTTAAACTACAACTTAAATCAATGCTAATTAAATTGACGGATTCATCATGAAATTTTGAGAATTTTCATGTGCGACTTGAATTTCCAAGTTTTATTGCATATTTCCAAGTTTGCATGCGAAATATGAATTTTCGATTTAACAGTCCAACTCAATGATAACGCTTAAAATTGCATGTCAAAATCGTATATTAAATTACTTTTTATCTAATATATAATTTAAAGAATTTTGGTTCAACCTGCCCCAAAATCTACAAAAACCCACAAAAACCCAAAAACCCACAAAAACCCCAAAAACCCCGGAAAAACCCGCGGGGTTGGGTTTTTCTAGAAAAACCCCGGGGTTTTCCGAACCCTGCTGCAAAGAGGTTCTACTACACAAACTAAAATGGTATGGAGTAGATTCTAAACTTGTGAGGTCATTTCTAGAAAATAGGCAACAATTTATATGTATCTCCTGCAATAATTGTACTAAAACATCTAGCACGCGTCCTACTAATCTAGGTTTTTCTCAAGGGTTATGTATTAGTTGTATTCTGTTTTTGATAATGATGAACGACCTGCCGTACCATTTAAAAAACAGTTTATGTGTTATGTTTGCCGATGACAGTGGTGTGTTAATTTCTAGTGATATTGATCATATAGAACAAGTTGTAAATAATCTGAATGATGATCTGGATAGGAGTATGCGTTGGATGGAAGCAAACAGGCAAGAACTGAACGTAAATAAATGTGAATTTATTGTATTTGCCCCCCGTAAATTAAAATCTGCTGTATCAGATATTGTTATACAAATTAACGACACACCTATTAGAAGGGTTACTTGTACAAAATTATTGGGGGTATTATTGGATGAAGACCTTAAGTTCAATAATCAATGTGATAAGGTAATAAAAAGTTGTAACAGCTCTCTTTGGTCACTTGGTCCCCTAAAAAATGTCGTGGAACGCAAGAATAAGATACTATTAATACATGCACTGGTATTCTCTAGTCTGTTATACGCATCTCCTGTATGGCTATTTGGTAAGAATAATTTAAAGTGTGTAAATAAGGTAATCAGAAAATGTGCAAGATATGTATGCAATAAAGGGAAATATGACCCTATATCCGATGACTTATCAGTCGACTTGGAATGGTTAGTAGCGGAAAATATGGTGCAGGCTGAGTTGTGTAAATGTGTGTCTAAAATGCTAAATGGCTGCTGTCCCAAATATTTTGCCAATTATGTACCAATAAGCACCGTTATATATAGAAATACTCGAAATAATACTTACTATAAGCCAGATATTTTAATTAGTAATAATATTGCCAAAAAGTCCTTTAAATATAGGGCAGCAATGTCATGGTCTAATCTACCATTAAATTTAAAAAATGAGCATGGAAAGATGAGTCTAATTATGTTTAAAAAAGAGGTGAAGAAGTACTTTTTAAATGTCCAGAATACAAAAAGAGTTATAGAATTATTCCAGATATTCGATTCGGATGAGTATCAAGATTTTCTATGACGTAATCATCATTTGGTATATGTATGTACAAGCAAAATGAAAATTGTGTAATGTATGACTTTCTTTTTTATCCTTGAGGTGTAAAGTCCCATGCAGTGGGGTGCCTCATTGAAATAAATGAAATCAAATCAAAATCACAAAAGGGTATTTGTACTTAAATATGTATTGTAGATTGCCGTAGATTGAACATCCATACATTGGTCAAGATTAAATATCTATAATCAGAATTCGAGTCAGACAATTATTTCTATATTTATCGTATCACAGAAAAATAATACATCTGCAAATAGGAACAATAAGGATTTAATTTCCCCCCTTTTGGACCATTGCAGTTAAAGCGTCCTCCCAATTCTTGAGAGACGGGTTGACCTCTTCGGCCTCGATTCTAATCCCATCCCCCAGAATTCCATTCTGCTTCTTCCACTCCTCCACCCCATTTTTGTACGCCAGTTGGCAAACGTCCCTAATTTTTTCCTCAAGGTCAAAAATTCCTCGTACCAGGACCCCCGTCTTGGCTGACGTCCAAAATATTTCCGTCCAGCTTCCTGACCCATTTGGAAACGCATCCCTCCAAAACTGATCTTCTCTCCAGAATCGAAAGCAATTTCGGAATATGAGGCACATTAGGAGATCTGACCCCTTCGCTATATTTTGCCCCTAACTGGTGGGCAGTGGAGACTACGAGAACTGCTTCATACCTCATTCTTTCCACTCCTTGGTGAAAAACATCGGCAAGATCTGAAATTTTTTGATAGAATTTTGTTAAATTTGGAATAATAATTTGAAATATTTGAAATATTTATTTAGACAGTTGTTCCATTTTGATGAAATTAAAGTTTCATAGAGAAAAATACCGTAAATATTTATGTAATTAATTATCTTGCGAGATTGTGTATCTGTCTGTATAAAATAATTTCAAGAAATATTATGCATGTGCTAACATGCAAAGTTAAATATTCAATGAATACAAATTTATGTATATAATTAGAAAAAAATCGTCCATTTAGCATGCAATATCTAGAAGAAAGACGTTGACAAGGTCGCAACAAATTTTGACTTGAAAATTTTTGCGAACTTCTTCCCTCCTGCAAAATCATGTCAACTTACCCGAGTCCCCCATCCTAAAAAGCGTGTCGACCTCATTCAAAAATATGAGGGCAGGTTGATTCTCCACCCCCACGGTCCACAACCAGTTGACATAGTCTTTCACCACTGTTATGCGCGGAACCATGCAGAACTCTGATTTGCGATAAATCGTGATCCCCTCCCCACCACTCTGAAGGCGTAACTAGTTCCATATCACGGTTGAAAAATGTTTTGCATGCTTCAAGTCCCCATGCAACAATAGACCACGTTCGGTTCCATTACCCGTGATGGCGTAGATTTTCCGATTTATGAAAGGTCCGACGACCCTGTCCTGCAAAAAGGTGGTCTCCTCGCCAAATCCGGCGGCCCTCAAGGTGTCAAAGGTCACATTTCTGTCCCACTTATCCTCCCCCACTCATACTTGTTCACTAAATTATTCGTGAAATGATTGCCTTTTCAGACACACGAGAATGGCACAAGGAGATAGTAACGTTAGTAGAACGGAGATAGCTGGGATTATGCAGAATACTACTTTATGAAGGTGAGAAGCCCTTTGATTTGGGAAAGTATTTTCCTCGGTATAGTTCGAGAGCGGAGAAAACATGGGAAATATCGCATGCAATGAAAATTAATTGTGTAGATTACTTATTTTCTCGAGAAAATGGAATGAAGCAAAACACGTGGATGTGTTTTAGTTGTAAATATGTATGTATTTGTTGGTTCTATACGTATGGTGAGAAGAGAGTGAAAGGAGAGTGAAAGTGGGATTCGGTTTTTCGGGTGATTCGGGTAGCCCAGTCGGAGTAAGAAAATCTGCTTTGATTCAGTTTCTCTATGTGAGAGAACCGTGCATAAAGCACGTATTGGAATCGACGATGGGTAAAATGAGGCACCTTATCGCTGCCATGTTGATTTTATATGTATACAAACTACACGAAATAAGAATTCGTAACCTACATCCTACCCTTTAGCATGTAAATTATGCTACATAATTTATGGATTCCTTTTTACTTCGTGTTAAATTTTCTGTCTAAAATCACTTGATAGAAAATCTCATGTTTCAAAATTTATGAAATAAAGTTATGAATTTATGAAAGAAAATAGTCGAAAGTTTCCACGAAAAGCAATTTAGATACATAGTTATGTGTATTTTAACTGTAGTGGGCTACTGCACTGTAAATCATACGGTAGAGTCACATATGTACTCCATACTGGTATTGATTTGGTAATTCCTTACCGGATTGGTAATAGTTTAATCCTAATCCTGAGTGGTAAATATTTCATTACCACAATGTTACTGCGTCGTAACGCTTGATATTACCCATGCCGGTAGATTCATATAGATCTACATATGTACTCCGGCCAGTAACGATTCAGTCCCAGTTGCCTAAGAGTATACCCAAATCATATTCCAGGTCACTGCATGGAAGCAACTATTGAATTACAGGAAGACATATATGCAATCTTCGTCAAGTGTTTTGCCACCGCAATAAAGAATTAATACTTCGCAGGGTTAACAAGTTCAACCACTTCATGCATTCATAAGTTATTTTTGCCAAACCATTGAATGTGTAAGACTTTGCAATGAATCGTGGCTTATCAACACGAAAATCCTGACAAGTTTGGAACTGCGTAGTTTTTTACTGCATAAGTAGTAAGTTAGACTAATATGTTACTGCATTTATTTGGGTAAAATCACGAACATACAGAGGGTGTCCGCAGTTTATATGAACAGTATGAATTACCTTATAACTTCTGAACACGATGACTGTGAATTGCCTTAGTATTTTCCATGTGTTCTCCATGCTTTTGGGCAACAAGTCTGAGTCTTCGTTTCCAACTTCCGAACACCTTTTCGCACATTTCAGGGGAGACAAGATCCCACTCTTCATTTAGGACTTTCCAAACACCAGCCATTGTGGATGCCTTCCTCTTGAAAAGCTGTTGTTTTAGGTATCCAAACCCGAAAAAATCCATCGGACTAGTGTCAGGTGACTTGATAGGGATCTCAGAATTAGATATCAAGGTCATTCCGGTTCTTCGTTTTAAATCTTGAGCGTACTGTTGGGTAAACTTTGCAGTATGTGAAGATGCCGCATCGTGATGGATGAAAACCTTGTCGAGTTCCCCAGGGTATTTCTTTGGAATTTCGACCTCCAAAAACTTACGTAAAACATTGTCCACATAATACTTCGAGTTTATTTTTTGCATTAGACCGGACTGGTATCAATGGTAGCACCCCACGGCCCGTCATTGCACCAACCACCATGAATCGATCAGAAAACTTTTCTTTTTTCTGGCAGACGTAATGGGATACTCGATTTCGGTCCTTTGTATAGCAAATTGTTCTTGTCCGGTTGCAGTCCTGAACAAAGAAGAGTGCCTCGTCTAATGTGACGACAAATTCCGATTTTTTACCTGCAAGATGACCTTCATACAGCTTCCGACTGTTGGTTTTTCTGTTTGCGATATGAGATGGTTTTAGGGCGTGGAGTTTCGCCTTTCTCAGCACTGTTTTACACAAATCTCGATGTATGATGGTGTTAACATATGACTTGGATATCTGGCATTGCTTTGCGATCTGTCGTTGGCTTGGAGGATTCTCCTTATCAGTGAGACGATCAATTTTCTTGAGGGTGGCAGAATTCTTCTTTTTTGAGGGGCATGCATTTCGTGCAATTCCTTGGCCTGATGCAATTGATTGTCGTCGCTTTCCTTCGCAATTGATAATGTTATATATTGTGCCGACGCAAGGTGGGTTCCAGATTTTTCAATCACTGTTTGAATACCTCTGACCGACAAGTTAGCTTTGGAAAGCGCTTTCACTGACGCTTCCACTTTGGGGTCAATTTTAGGGCCCATTTTTGAAGGTGGAGATTTCAAACGTGGAACATGTGTTGCTAAGACCTTCGAGAATGTGTATGCCAAATTTGGCGCAAATTGAGTCAAGCGTTCGCACGTTACCCTTGTAATTGTACTGTTCATATAAACTACGGACAGCCTATAATGTAAAAGATTATGAGTACAGTACGTACATACGGAGTATGTCCCACTTATGTAAGACTAAACAATCTTGAGCCGTCAGTACATTTGGCGATATTTAGAATTTCGACTTGAAATTGGTTGAAGCATGGTCGACATCGTTAGTTTCAAGTTTTAATTTAGTAGTGTCAAGTAGTTGACACTGTCAACAACCCCTGATATGTATATATGTTTAAGTAGACAATCGAAAAAATAGTAGCCAAAATATTTTTCCAAAACCGCATAAATTTTTTGTTTTGTTATAGTTTCGGTAAAATTCTTTCTGCTACAGACTTTGACTCATGTGGTATGAATTTTCTTTGCATATAGATATCTAGCTTCTATAAATTACTCGAAATCCAACAAAAAAATCAATCTCTTTGCTTACCACGTTGCTTTGTGAAAAACAAAAAGGCGAAACAGTTTTAAAAATGATAAAAATCAAATTGTTTTCCTCAAGATATTTTTCATAATTTTTGTTTTCGCAGTAGGACTAGAAATTCCTTATTATATGTAATGAGGGCTAGACAAGATTAGACAACCTTTCTCTTGCCTTTTGAGCTAAAAACCCGTCAAAATTAGGAGCTCAAACTCCTACCTGTTTCGGAGCTATTCAAAATTAAAATCATTCAATCCCAAGTGGCACATCCCCAGTAATTTTATTGCGAATAAAACTGTCTCTGAGAATAACACTTGTTCGGTCGTCTTATCAAGTTTGCCCTGAACTTCGTCCTAGCATTGCGTCATGATTAATCCATCCAATAACTATATACATATGTACATACGTTACATATGTACAGTACGTACTGTCCTCGTACTCGGCTCTGTCAACTCATTTGCATATTTTAACGCATTCGTGAGAGTCATAGAGTTTATTCAACATGGAAAGCCCGTATCGCCGAAACTGGGCTATTGAGATTTATGCAAATGAGGTGACACGCCTAAATGCGAGGATAGTACGTGGTTGTGAAAAATGTCAGACACGTTATCAAAGAATACTGAGTGGCTGCCTCCTATTAATAGATAGTTTGGAGCTGTCCATAACTTTTTGTGACGAAAAATAATACCGATTTTCAATGCACTTTCCTTTCAAGATTTGCATAGACGGTGGACTTGTCCTCTTGCTATACATAATTTATGGATGGCCCTTCATACGAAAAAACTATTTACGTATAGACCATACATATCTAAATATTAATTGTTAATCTTAATTAAGGATGAATCTCCTTTAAAATGGTTAACTTTAGCCTCGAATTCTTTCAGTATTCAGCCGAATGTTCAGGCAGCAAATAATTTCATTTCAGAAATCAAAATTATTTTGGCATATCTTTTGGCAGGTAGAGATCTCCTTTGAATACTAACGTGTAGTTGGAATGAATGTTGTGTTTTACTTAGATTTCCTACTTTTGAATTTTTCACACCCTCAGATCATTATTGCTCACTTTGCTAACTACATTTTCTGCAGAAGATTTTTTAATCGATTTCTAAAATTCAGAAACATGCTAACTTAATAATTTTAATTTAGAATTTTCAAAACGTTTTTTTTTAATTTTCGCAAAAGCCGTGAAAAATTAATTCGTTTTTTTAAACTGCAGATTACTCAAACCTCATGGAATTTATTTAAGGATAGGTCCTTCTGTAATACATATTTTTGAACATAAACCATCTAAAATTAGTTTCGTCCAATGCGAAATAAATCACGGCATGTACTGCAATTGGGATTGACTTAGCTAACCTGAATTTTTTTATAAATTCCAGATTCACAACTAAAATGACAATCTTGACCAAAGTTGTTCGTCTTCTCTTATGTTTTACTTTATTCACATGTTTTTTTCCTGGAATAGTGGAGAACACCATAATTTGCTTGTGTGCGGCTGCCAAGTGTAATAGTTACAAAGACACTTATACGTGCACCCACAAAGGGGTGCTTGGACAGGACCTTGTTCTGAGTAATGGCACTTGCCAGTTTGTAAATCAACAATGCGGCTTTCGATGTCAAGGAGGGGGCTTTGATATTTGTGTATCCGTCTAAAAATAACGGATTGAAAAATTGCATTTTCTCCATAACTTGAACCAATGTATTGTAAAAATAAACGGATCAAATAAAGTATAAATTTACATAATTAAAAAAAACATTATTTGAATATGAATACGTACATACGCATGGGATGCTTAATGAGTAAATATCCGGAATTTTTGCATATCATATGTGTTTATTTAAGCTGCCTATGATGTATGGAAATATGTAGGAATATTGGTTGATACGAAAAGTCTGGCTACAAGAATCTTAGAAACTTAATGAAATTTTGTTATAAATAGTTCAAACCGCAAAATTTTATTAATTAAGGAAATATGTACGTGTTAACATCCACACGAACTTATGATTAATTACATCTATCGCGTTTATTTGTTATTCAAAGTTTCCATAGCATAAAACTCATACAAAACATTTAAGTAATTAATTGTTTTGTACAATTTCACCTGATATGCATAAATATTAGATTTTATTTGTTGCCTCGCAATACGTGCAAGAATGCCTTGTTACATTAAACACAGATACAAATATATTTAAATCAATCCACTCCTTTTTAAAATTTAAGTTTAATTGTTCGTTCACCCCATTCACATTATTTCTTGTTTATGAATGTGAACTGCATAAAACAAGCTTTACAGTCGGTATAATCTATGCACAATTTATGAGACGTAGCAAAAAAAACCTTCATCCAGACAATTACCTCATCAAAATAAGTGTTGATGCAACCTGACGAATGCAAAATTCCTGCACGATGAGTGGGGTGAGACGTTCGACAAAATTATTGCCAAATTTCACCCTCAATGGCGCCAGCGATTGAACGACCCTCCTCTCCCAGGGTGACCTTGCTGTGCACCTTTCCACCCAATTTATGCTATCCTTATTCAACTTCCCAGCAATCGTAAAAATCATCAAGCATACCAAGATCACGGCTGCATACCCTATCAAAAATGTGACCAATCTAAAAATGTGTCCATTAGAATTGTACACCATCATGACACCAAGTGCGAGCAATATTTCTGTCACGGGTTCCAGGTAAGCAAAGGCCAGGAAGATTCTACCCCTGATTGCGGCATTTATGATCTTATTCTCAATTTGTAGTTCTCGATACAATTTTACCCTAATTTTGCAAGAACCTTTCATTTGAATTTTTATCAAGCTCTTGTATCTCACGAATTGATACGAAATGCAGCAACAGAGGATGATCCCACCATAATATGCGCCACCGAAAAGGTACCAAATGCAATTTATGCCGTCCGCAAGGAAAAATACGAGTCTAGTCTGCAATTTAGTGGACGACACTCCATTTTCACAAAAGTGGGATGAGATACAGGGTGGTTTACAGGGGAGGAATAGATTTAAGGTAGCGATTAAGGTTGCAAAGAGAACGACTAATATTTCCGACAATGTGAGAATATACCGGACACAAGTTATACTTATGTCCATTTTTTGTCCGGGTCGCTTCTGCATTTCTGAATATACATAAATTTATAAATTAGTATAATAACAAGAGACATATCACATTGATGTAAATATGATGAAATTTTTTTTTACCCGGCCAATGGATAAAATAGTCGAAAAGTTGACCTGTAAGCGGATCCGCGGTAAATTCGAATCTACAGCATAAGCAAATAAAACATGCGTCAACTAAAACTACAGCTTCGACGGTATCTGCTACTGTCGAATCGACAGTGTCGATGAATGCTTGAAAGTTGACAAGATCTGGGCCAGAAGGTAGAAAATGTGACAGATTAACGTGAACCTAACGTAATTTTGGGATTTGATTGTCTTTAAAATGACGCGATTAGTACTTCCATCCCACGTAGTGTATATGCACTTGAAGATGTCGCCAGCTTTCAAGTAGCGTATAAGAAGACTGGCAAGACCACAAAATTTTTCAGCCATTTTGTGAAATTTGGAAATAAAGCAGACTAGAATGCTAATTATAACACTTTAGTTTACAATGTTACTTATTTACGAACCTCAGAAGAACGTGAGGCGAGTGAGATAAAATTAGGGGCCAAGAAAATACAAGACGAGTCGAGAAAATAAGTTGAATGAAATGTACATTTCAAAGTTCTAAGGCGTTGTTGATTTAATTATATGTATGTATATGATGTCGTAGAATGTCGAGGGTCTTAATTAGTCGTATAGATTTTGCGACTATATAGGTATGTAGGTACACTCTAAAGAATTTGTTGGAAGCATGTTTTATTACATGATGCAAAAATATCTGACTTTCACCCCAGTCCTTTTACTCTAGCGCGTGCAATGTACATACAGAAATATTTGTTACCATTCGATGAGAAATTGTTACCAAGGAGGTGTAAAGTCGGCATATGTATGTACATACACGTATGCTCGCATGACAATATCATACTTGGTTATTTAGGTTGCCTATGAACAAAGGAACATTGATGTGAAAAGTATGTATTGCTACAAAATTCTTAGAAACTTAATGAAATTTTGCTTCATATATACATAGTTCAAAAGCTGACATTTTATTAGTTAAGGGAATACTTGTTAACATCCACACGAATTTGTGATTAATTCCATGACGTTTACTTCTTAGTCAAAGCTTCCAGCGGGTAAAACTCATAATATATTAAGGTAATTATTTTGTACAATTTGATCTGATATGATAAATTTTAGATTTTATTCGCTACCTTGCAATACCTGTAGGAATATCGTGTTATATTATGTATGAATCTATAATTAAATTTTAAGGCTTAATTAATTAAATAAAAATATGAATCTATCCGCTATATTCTATTTACTTCAAAATTTAAGGTTAATTGCTCGTTCATCAAAATTTTATCGTTCTACATAAATTATGCATGAACACCATCATTCACAACATTTCGTATTTGTTAATGTGCACGCCTTCAAATAAAGTTTGCAGTTTGTATAAAGTAATATGTATTGGTATGTACATACATACGTACACATATGCATAATAAATAATATGGACACATACATATATGTACATATGTATGTAATATGCATATATATATACATATATATATACGCATATTATACAATGTACGACGAAAAAATCCCCATGCCATTCCATGGACATTCCTAACCAATTCAAATACTTATCTCCGTGAGAATTATCTCATCAAAATAAGTGTGGATGCAACCTCTCGGATGCAAAACTCTTGTACGACAAGAGGAGTGAGACGTTCTACAAAATTATTGCCAAATTCCACCCTCAACGGTGCCAATGATCTGACCACCCTCCTCTCCCAGGACGACCTAGCCTTGTAATTCTTCACCCAATTTATACTATTCTCCCGTATTTTTCCGGCAATCGTAAAAATCAGAATGCACGACATCGTCACGATAATATACGCAAGAAAAAATGCGACTACCCTGAAGACATGGACGTCAGAAGAATTATACATCATCATGACCACAAGCGCCAGCAGTATTTGCGTGGTCGGTTCAAGGTAGGCAAACACGAGCAAGAGCCGTCCTCTGATGGCGGCGCTTACCAGTTTGTTCTCAATTTGCATTTTCTTATATGCCAAAATTTTGGTGGCATACAGTTTCTCCTCCATTTTTTTGAACGCATTTAATCTCACGGACAGAAATGAGATTGCGAAAAGGAGAATGGTCATGCAGTAGTACAAGCCTGGAATAAGGAACCAGAAGCTCATAACTAGTTCGACCTTGGCGAAAATGAAGCGAACTGGCCAGGTGAGGGATGATCGTCCACTTTTCAAAAGTGGGAGGACAGAAATGGAGGTTTGCAGGGGAGGAGAATGGTCAAGAAGGAGATGAAAGTTGCCATGAGAAAGATGAAGATTTCCGCCAAGATTAGAATGAGTTGGACACAGGTGACAATAATGTCCAGCTTTTGACCGGGTCGTTTCTTCATTTCTGGGAAAAAATTAATGAATTATTATTTGCAAAAAATTCAATTATTAGGGGTATTCACTACGAATTCGCATCGTTAGCAACATTAGGATGTTCGCCGAAAAAGATGGCTTGAAAATTCATTTGCGAACTTCTCCGTATCTTGAAAGGTAGTATTTAGCTAGCAATAAAAAAATTATGTCACGAAGATGCGACCTAGCAATGAATACCCCTACTTCGTTACCTGGAATATTGATGATGTAGTTGAGCAGTTGTTCTGCAACAGGATCTGCGGTATATTCCCATCTAAAAGCTAAGCCGGCCAAGCAGATTTCCATTAGCATTACGGCTTCGACAGTTTCTGCCAAATTGCTAGAGTTGTAAACAATAGCGACTATCTGTGAGAGGGAGTAGAAAATATGGACAAATATGCTAAATCTGGTCAAATTTTGTCCCCCAGCCTTCTTTGGGATGACACGATTCGTCTCAGCATCCCATTTGGAATACAGACAAGCGAAAATTTGTCCATACTTCAAGCAGCGTCGGAGACTCTGAGAAAGGGAAAAATACTGTGATGACATGTTAAGTTTCTTTATCCTGAAGAATTTTAATTGCAAAAGTATCTTTGTGAAGTTAGAAGTAATGTTATTTTTGAGGAACATGAAACAGAATTTCTATGTTCGAGGAGAAATAGACAGGGAGCCTGCCTGTGATACTAATATCTGTGTAGTTGGAATGGCGATCGATGATAGGGGAATAATCACTTAAATGAAAGTCACATTATAGGCATTATCTACATATTATGTATTATAAATATATATCTGTACTTACATATTAAATTAGTCTGGCAATGGTAAGAAAGTGTGGACGTGACACAGAATCATTAATTTGACTATTTCGTTAATTAAATTTTATAAGTCGTTGAATTAAGTAAGTGAATCGAATCATAATTAAGAGTTGAGGTGTGTTGTGTCCTCAATTCCATCAGACCGAGTTTACTTAGGAGGAGAGCTTCACTACTTGTCACTCTCAGATTTCGATGCCCTTGAATATGTTGTAGTATCCGACGAGTGATCCCGATAAGATGAAATATCTGATGAGTGTGTACAAGTGTACCGTGTACCCATACATAGACACATACCTACCTGTTCAATAATAATTTATTCAAAAGTCAGTCATTCTGATTTTTGGAGATTTTCATACATATTTATCCATTTTCTTTCATACTCAATTTATTTCCCTTCACTGGACTTAATTTTTTATGTACTTTGCCTCATGTATCAATGTACACTTGAGTAAAATTTATTTGCTATGAAATCAAACACATTAATATTTGCAACACATACTTACAATTAGTTTGATTAAAATTTGACAGACCCCGAGTGAACCGCGGTTCACCCGGTGTGTGACTTTCTCGCGACATTTTACAATCAAAATATGCTGGGAGCTACATACATGTACAAATGTTAATTAAATTAATGTAGTTAAATTTAGCCTGGATGGAATGTAATTGTTGAGATGTCAATTCTATGCATTTGAATAAAACATTTTCACAATTGCGATAGAGGAGTGTCATTAATTATGTAAGAGCGCCTTGCACCTTTGGCGTTTAAGTAATTTTAATTGGCAGGATTGCGGAGTATTATTGCTAAAATTTCCCAACAGCTTATGCATAAAATAAATGTACGTATGAAATTTATACTCGTGTGCTTTATAATTTAATTTTATGCGTACTTCAGGTGGTTTAATAAAGCTGTAATCGTTAATATGTTCAAAACACGATGGTTGATACCATGAACAGTTTTCTCTAAGCAGTACTAAGCACGCTAAGAATACATAGTTTTAAGTATTTAGGTATTTCGAATTGGAAACGGAAATGTACAATTTTTAAAATAATTTTATGTAATTGTGCACATTATGCATAAGATATCTGGCCAAGACGCATCATAAGGGCACATCTTGAATTGAATTAGCACCTGCAGTGGCATCGGGTCGGGGCGCAAGTGTACGTTCGGTGTCCATTGCAAGCTGTCGAACATCCTGCAGCGGTGAAGCCGCCACAAAAGGTATCGTTGTACCAGAGCAGCGCATCCGTACAGGCGATACCTGAATTAAATGTGTAAATTAGTGAACACCTTAATTAATTTTGAATAAATTTCTTCTTACCGTTATCACCGTCTTGTGGTACTTCACGTATCTCGTGCGGAATCTCTCCTTCTATGCAATAATAAATAAGTCACAAATTTAGAAATGTCTGAATAGATAAATATGTTCCGCAGGATTCATTGACTGTATCCTTGGAAAATTTCTGGGTAGGGTCAGGTCACTCAAAAAGTTCACAAACTTTTCTGTATTACCGAGGATTTTATTTTCTTGACAACCAAATTCAACCAAAACAAATCATCCACATTCCCAAACCTTAAAATCTTTGAACAAAATTTTGGAAAATGACATGACCCCTATCTGTGGTATAGGAAGTCGTGAAGAGCATTAGCGTTGTAGGGGTTTATATAAGAAATACAGACAGATGGGGACATAAGATAACCCTGGGGACATAGTCTCTCTGTCCCCACGCTTCAACCCTGTCCACAAATTGAACCCTGATACTCCGGTAAATTTAGGTGACTTACCTTCCCCCAAATTTTGGGAGGCTGCGAGGCCCACGGTCATAACGGCGCCGAGGAGGACGAGGATAAGCGTGACCTTCATTTTACGAATATTTCTGTAGTAAATTTTTTTGCTGGAAATATATTTGATTCTAAGATTGGTTGGTGGTTACTGTATATTTTTTCGGTTCGGAGTGGGTCGTATTTATACTGGACCACGGACATAAACCTGGAGTATTCAATTTCCAAATTTATCATGACATACCTACATTCATAATCCTGGTTGACGTCTCCCTCTTATCGTAACACGCTACCAGGGTTATCGTAATATATGCATCAGACACGTGTTGTATAACTCAATAAGGAAAACCTACCAAAATGAATCTGAAGAGGATTTCTCAGAAATGGGGATCAACAGTGTGCTTTATAATTTCATTTTACTTATACGTAATGTAAGTAATTTAACAAAAACTTTAACCAATAATTCAATTGCGTTTTGCACAGTGTTAGGAGTAACCGTTACGTCAATCCAAACATAACTTAACATGCTACGCGGATTGTAATCTATGTATCTCTGTATGAGATAAGTGGTGTATAACTTGAGGAAAATCAGTCAGAATGACAATCTGGAGAGGATTTCTCGGAAATCAGAACACTTTGAACAATACACAAGTAGTTTTTGTAAACAATCATAAAATCATTAATCAATTTATTAAATGACATTTGTTTGTATGTATGTACATATGTATGCCTTTTGGCCCACATTATGCATAATAACAAGCAATTAGAAAATATTAATTAGAAATCTCTGACGTATGTACATATCTAAAATTTAGATAAATAAATACTCTAATCCTTCGTAAATAAAGCACTTGAGCCAAAGTGAAATAGCAGATCTAAACTGGATTTGTCATACTGCACACACCTTTAGGAAAGTACTTCAAAAATTAAGTAATTTCTGAGAATAGATTTAACCCAGATTACATCAATTCTTCAATTCGACCCAAATTGATTAGTACAAACACGAAAGCACAGCATGATTGGCATAGTTAATCCAAGTGCAATTATGTATGTCAAGCATATCAAACATGAGTGTCATATTTATATAATTGCTGGAACCTGGTATAAAAGCAACTCCGATTTCGGTACAATTTATACCAGCTTGAACTGAACAATAAATTCAATCTCATTTAAAAAATCAAGTCAATCTTCCAAAATGAAAGTCGCAATTTGCCTCGCCCTTGTCGCAATCGTATTTGCCAGTGGCTCTGCAGCACCCGATGCTGGTAAGTTTCCTGAAAAATGTTACTCAATTTAATTTAAAAATCTAAAATCTGAAATTCAATTGACCAGAAGCTGCTGAGGGAATTCTATACCAGGAAATTGGTCCACAAAAGTTGGCTGAAAATGGTACGTAACCATTGACTTAGGTTATCTTATGAAGATTTACATATTTTAATGAATTCAATAAAATAAACAATTATCTTGAAGGTATCGCCTGCACGGATGCGTTGCTTTGGTACAACGACACCTTTTGTGGCGGCTTCACGGCTGCGGGATGTTCGACAGCTTGCAATGGACACCGGACGTACACTTGCGCCCCGACCCGATGCCATTGCAGGTGCTAATTCAATTCAAGATGTGCACTTATGAAGACCAAAATTGCTTACTTCTTGACCCGATATTTTATGCATAATGTGCACAATTATATACATAAAATTATTTTTAAAATTGTAAATTTCCCTTTTCCAATTCGAAATAAATACACTTATTCCTGTAACAAGGTTGAATTTAGATTTGACCAGGGATTTAGACCTGGAAAATTTTTTATATCGCAATGCATATAAATTAAAAGCTTGTGGAAAGTCCTTCACAAAAAATCCAATTTTTATGAGGTTTTCATACTTTTAGCATTTTCTTGGCCAACAAGGGGGGAGATATTTGCAATTTCTTGACTGGTTTTTGTTTTTGGGTCGCTTATGTAATATCAAACTCCGTGACTTGAAGTATTGACTTTGAAAAATAATTAGTTTCAAAGTTTTTAAGTTTGATATGAATTTGTTAAGGAGGCATTAATTTGTTGACACGACAAGAGCGAGAAAGAGCTTGAGCAGGAATGAAGGTGATTCAAAGTTGCAGAAATGTCGTTATAAATGTAGTCTTATGTATGTCTTATGACGGTTTTGATGCCATATGATATTTCCATCTGATGCGTATTTATTCCTTTCATGTCGCAATTTTCAGTGAGAGATTTGGTGTCAAACTACAAAATTTGTTTTGTCTCCAATATGTAGTAAATACATATATACATACATACATACATAAATAACAACACGGGACGGATCCAATCCTTGAACAAATGCCATTAAATTTTAGCAAAAAGAGACCGAAACAATAAGTGTCGAGTATCATCATCACGCCACAATACGAATTACATATAAATATATCTATGCATTTATGTATCTGATTTATCAAGATGAGAAATACGAAACTGGAAATGTAACGATTTTCGGTGGTTAACGGTGATGAATCACTGCTCTACAATTTGAGAAGCCATGTATCGCATTAAGGGGACTGTGCATGAATATGATAAATACATACACGTATTGATAAGTGTGTTGGTATGGTAACGTACCTATATACCTATATCAATGTACCACGTGTTTGGTGAAGCGTCGTCTCTATGTACCTAAAATTGTCCATGAGAAACCATTATTTTAAGGGACCGTGCATAAACTATGTCTTTGATTTTGTGCTCAAGTCAAGTTACAATTACATCCTAACTAAATAACATGCCTCATCTGCGTCCGACCAAGAAGGAAGGGATCAAAATTATTTATTATACAATACGCTTTATGCACAGTCCCTTAACTTAACCTGCATTCAAATTAGGTTTTACACGTGCATCTATCGACTGGACGAGATCAATATCAAAATAGGTACGAACGGGGTGTGACTAATTTATAAAACTTCTTTTCTTCCCTTCCGCTTCACATTGATAAGACTTCCCCCACAGATTGACAGTCACTTAACTAGAGAGGAATCCAAGAATACACTGCGAGGAATACACCGTGATCTCGGTGATTTTTGCGATTTTCGTGGTTTCTTATATCGAATATCACACAAATTACCGGAGATCAAGATGTGTAAAAATCGTCATACATATGTATAAACTCAATACGTGCTTACTTAATAATTCGGAAAATGGAAGTACAAATTTCACTGAAAATACTGTAAGATTTAACTGAAAATACAAAAATAATAATCTGCGATTTATCGGCGTTTTTTAAGTTTTGGGACCTTTTTTGTGCGACTGCTGCGTCGTCAGATTTTTGCGATACTTTTTGTGATGCATATTTCTGCTCAATTCAACTCTGCGATACTATGAAATAAAATAGAATTTTTATTAATCAAAATTAAAAAAAATAATAATATATTGCATACATAAATCCAAATCTTCATGTTAATTGCTGGAGGATTAGAAATATGTACGAGTATCATGTACATATTGTCTTGTATTTGATTTAATTTGATTTTTGATTTAGACCTTTTTCAATTATTAATAGTTATCAATTTACAAAAAGGATTAGTATGTGCGTACATACATATATACATAGCACATATTTATTGATGTACATACGCAACAGGAGGCCGTTGTTCCTAAATTCATAATGTTTGTACCTAAGAAGCTCATACGATAGATTTTACAAATATTATATTTGTACATATTCGTGAAATGCATAAATTAATAAATATGTACATATGTATGTATGTATGTACGTAAATGCATATGTGAACAATAATAGATTTTAAGGAAATATTAAATCCTAGTGTTTTCTACCCTCATTACACAATCCCGGTTATATTTTCATACTTAAGTTAAGATATTTTCGTGAATGCAGTGTAGTTTGTCTTTTAATGTGAAACATTTTTTTCACAAATGCCAATTACATATTTAATAAACAAAAGTGTACATATTTATTTGCATATGTAGAATCTACATATGAGTAAGAATTAAATAATTCGACAAGCAGATCCGCCGACTATTTCAAAAGTGGAAATACTCTATTGGATTATGTTCCCCATATGAAAAGAATTAAAACTTAGCAATTTTTTCGGGCGCCAAAATTTCCCTTGGGGGGTTATGAGAATAATGGGAGATTCATATGGTGCACCTAGGGCACAGCATATCTATGGAACGGGTTGATGAAATTTCAAAAACAAAATTTTGTTAGACTCTCTGGATCAGTACCCCGATAGGTTTTTCGAACCGAGTTGGAATTCCGGCTTTCAGGGGTTTTTCCCAGCGACGCAAGATTTACTCAAAAATTAGTTTTTCGCTATGACGAAAAAGTATGACGAAATGTTCATACGTTAGCGTTTCACCAATTTTTACTATGTTGCAAATTATTAGTAGTAGAATAAAGGTTAAATTACTCAAAAAGTCGAAATCGACCTGCGTGACCTTTTCCGGGGATCGAAAGGTCACAATGTCAAAGGTCACATTGCCCCATAAATGGGGTATCGTTGGAAAGGTATTATCCCTCCCTCTAAGGTAAGGTCTGAAATCCCTCCCTGCAAGTCTAGAGGCAAACGAGCGAAAATCGACAGTTGTCCAGAATTTAACACAGCAGTGGATTGGGAGCTAACACGGAAGCATGCATGGGAAAAATTCAAAAATATTCTTCTGGCTCTATGTTTGCGGGGAGTGGTCTCAGACCCCACAAAGTATACATATTCTGAATCCTCTCGCCAATACCTTTCCAACGATACCCCATTTATGGTTCAATGTGACCTTTGACATTGTGACCTTTCGAGTCTAACAAAATTTTGTTTTTGAAATTTCATCAACCCGTTCCATAGATATGCTGTGCCCTAGGTGCACCATATGAATCTCCCATTATTCTCATAACCCCCCAAGGGAAATTTTGGCGCCCGAAAAAATTGCTAAGTTTTAATTCTTTTCATATGGGGAACATAATCCAATAGAGTATTTCCACTTTTGAAATAGTCGGCGGATCTGCTTGTCGAATTATTTAATTCTTACTCATATGCAAATAGATATGTACACTTTTGTACAGTCACCTTTTCTCCGCTTTTTCCCTAAATATCTGGCCCTTACCTTCCTCACCTTATTGCAACATAACGTGCACCCAGCTATACTGAAATGCCAAATTCTTCCATAATTTTCTACGACTACACAGATCAAGGAAACAGCTAAAAATATGCCGCATAAAATAAACAATGTGAAGATTGACCCATCCAACTTTACCTGAATTTCGACATTGCTTTGTAACTCGGTCTTATTGACTACTTTGTTCTTCCCCCAGTACAAATACATTCTCGAATAAGTCTCTTCTTCCAATATTTTGTAAATTCCAGATTCCACAATTCCATAGAAATTTCGTCTCACTGCTGATCTAGAATTTCCCCTGAATGTCCATCCAATCATTCGTTCGTCCATCGTTTTCTTCCCCATGATAAATTTCTTCCCTGGATATTTTCTTGTTAGGTGCTTCATCTCATACTTAACGGTGTCCGTATTACCTACAAATACGCTCTTTTCACAATTCGCAACCTCCTCTTCTGCATGTTTTCGGTAAATTTCTGGATACATTAATGATATCGATGCTCTATCTCTATTAAGGAAACGACGTGGAAATATTGGCATCGTTTCGTAAATAATATATTGGATCAATCTGTCCTTAGTTAGTGGCGTTTGTTCAGAACTATATGCTATCTGAAAATAATAATCAGTGGCTAATTCAGCTTCTAACAATGGGTATGGATGTTCGTACGCAAATTCCAGTTTACTTTTTTCCGGAATTGATAAAACGTTAAAACACTCGTCGCGCACGGATAAGCCGCTGTTATCCATACTGTTCGGTTTAGGTTCATCTCTTGATATGTTAATAGAATATTTTCGCGCGTTAAATTTTAATACCGTTTTGTTCACCAGAACCCCATGAATCCCTTGAAACAATGACCGGTGGGACTTGTCACACACTAAATCTTCAAAACTTTCTGGTCTCCACCCTTTCAAGGGGGCATTTAGTTCCGTTATCATTAATCCAGTATAGCAATTTGACAAGAGAACCGCAACCGGGCCCCAGTGGGTAAAAATACTTCGGTAAAATCCACTCTGTGCTAATTTTGCCGGAATTGTGACCGAGTCTTCGAGCAGCATTGCGAAAAAGGATAACCACGGTGAAAAAGAGGGGGACACATCTCTCGCATATATTTTCATGTAAATTGACACCGCCGAAATGGTCGATACCAGACTGAGCAAGATGAAATACCACGTGGCTGGCTGAAATGGCGTGATATAGAACGAAAAAGAAATATACTTGTGCGAGTAGCATGACACAAATTGAAATCCGCGCCACTTTGTCATTGCCACTTGGTGAAGCACCTCGTACAGGCCGGTTAATTCTACTATGTTCTCTTCCGCAAACATGACTAACCTGTCCTGTCCACCGTACCGTGTCAGACTTGCGTTGCTTCGTTTAAGAATTGTCAGTCCGATGTACCAAGGCGCATAAAGATTCACGTTGCGATCAAACGGGTTTAAAATATCTGTTTCCTGGATTAAAAAGATCCATTTAGCCCCGTTGAATTTGTCGCTGAAAGACCAAATTGGCGAGGTGGGAAATAGAATCCTCATTTTCAAGAAATTTTGCATAACACTCGAATTATCACCGGATTGGAACAATTTGCACTGTGTCGTATTCATGGCTGGGTCCTTACCCGCGATTACGGCACACATTTCATACCAAGTATGATTATTTTGACGGGGTAGTAAATTGATAAATGCAAAATTCTCTAATTCATAATCTAGAATATAATGTGGAACAAATTTTATCGTGTGAAGATCACTCTTCGTTAAAAATGTTGCCAGGAATAGAAACGTATTTCGGGTAGATTTTATATATTCGCGTTTCAATTTTAAGCCGCGTCGTTCCGTCAAAATTGGTTTCATGTCTTTGAAGTAGTAATGATCCACGGTGGCGGCCTCGGTCAACCGGACAAAGTTTTTGTGAAAAGACACGTTAATATTGAGGGATGGTGGTGTTGGGATTTTAAGAAATTGTTGTAACAGGTTGAGGCTTGTCTTATACGGTTGAAATCGTGTTCTATAGATATTTAAAGAGTATTGTGCTTCTTTAAATATCTTTTCTTTTTGTAAATTCAACGTAGTGGAGTAAATTATTGTCGTGGGGGAAGAGTAAGTTAATGGGAATTCCTCAGAGGTCATGCCACGGTCGGAAAAAATTTGAATTTCGAAGTTTTCACCGATATGCTTTAGTATATACTTGATACAATGGGGTCGACTTTCGTGGTAATTTGTGTCAGCAGCGTCGACGCGAAGAAAGGATAAAAGGAAAAGTAACAATCCCTGAATTGTCCGCATTGTTGAGAGACAAGCCTTGTATATTTTGTTAAATTTATTTCTAACAATTTAGGAACTTAAATATGTATGCACAGTATGGATTGAAACTATCGATGTACTTATGCCTGAAAATATTTGCATGTGACATGACAAATGCCTTCCATTCCATCAAATTGGCGGTGGTAAATTAAACGGTGTATGTATATTGGGTTGTATGGATTTACAAATGCATGCTGGTTGCGTAAGTAAATATGTACTTATACAGCTCTTAATTAATTAGAATTTTAATCTCAATATTTTAAAAAACATTTCAACTTCGACCAATACTTGGAATTAAATAGTTCAGCTTGGTCCGAGTGTATATGTACTTGCGTGTTTGATTATAATAGAAGGCTTTAAATTTGCTAAAAACCTAAAATATGTATACTAAGGATAAGTACTGCTGGTTCAAGAACGTATTTACATTAGCGCAGGCCCCGTTCTAGGCAATGTGGCGCCCTAGGCAAAACCAATCTCAAAATCTCTAACTTTTCGAGTTTTAGGGCGAATTAAAGAAATCGAAAACATGTCTCTCCAGAATGACATTTATTAAAAATCTAATTGCAATTACTCTCGAAAATTTTAAAATTTACGATAATTAATCATTTCGTAATTTCAAAAACGGGCAAAAGGTTCTTGAAATTCAAATTTCACGACAATGGATTTTTAGTAAGTCAGGTAAGTCTTCTTGGGGAGAAATGTTTTCGAATTTTTTAATTCGCGTTAAAATTCCAAAAGTTAGAGGATTTTGAATACCTGAGGTTGTGGCTGGAAAACAAATTAAAATTCGCGCCTCGCGCTCAAATTAGCGCATTATGAAAAATACAAAAATACGGTACGCTGATTTTTTGTGGTGAACAAACTAAAATTGGGCCTATAGCTGGATCCATACTCCATTTTATCTTCACTTGCTGCCCCAATCCGAATTTTGGATTGTCGTGGTGATATTTTTGATTAGCCAATCAAAATTTCTGACTAGGGCAGCAAGTCATGGTGAAATGAAAAGTCTGGGGCCAGCGTATGTAAGTAAATCTCAGTTTTACACTTGAAAGACATGCATTCTAACAATGCAAGTCTTTTACGTGTACAACTTAGATGTGGTTGGGACCAATTTTATTTTGTAATACAAAAAAAACACAAAAAATAAAAAATAAGCATACGCGTATTTTTTCATTTTTCCTAATGCGTTGATTTGAGCGCAATTATTTGGATAAAAAATCCAAATAAATTATTTTTTGAAAAAGTAAAAATTTGAAAGAGTTTATAATTTTAATGAATTTCAAAAACTGGCAAAAAATTTTGAAATTCAAATTTCTAGATAATTGGATTTTTCATAAGTCAAGTAAATCATTCTGAAGAGACATGTTTTCGAATTTTTGGATTCACGCTAAAATTCGAAAATTTACGGAATTTTTAAAAATCGAGGTTTTGGCTGAAAAATGTTTCAAAATTCGCGCCTCGCGCTCAAATTAGCGCATTATGAAAAATGAAAAAATGCAGGTATGCTTATTTTTTGTGGGGAACAAAATAAAATTGATCCCAACCAGATCTGAGTTGCACACATAAAAGACTTGCATTGTAAGTGCACTTCCACAAATTAACGTTTTTTAAATTAATTTAATTTAATATTTTTAATCGCTGAAAAATAATTGAATACTAGGGGTAATGAACAACTGGCTGAACAATATGTACAAATCGAATTTTATACCAGAGATTTCAGTGAAAATCAGTCTTTCCTATGTTCTCTTCCAGGACAAATTATAAATTCCGCCAAATTGGTTTTATCTAGTGTATAAGGGCGCCTACCGGCGCCCCCTAAAAATCTGGCGCCCTACGCGGTTGCCTATAGCTAAAACGGGGCCTGAATTAGCGTTTATTAATTTGTATTAAGTACATGGTATGATGCACATCATTTTTTACGAATTTATGTACGTATACATACGAACGAAAATATGTGTGTATGTATACTACCGTATGTACTACCTACATAAATCAAGTATTGACATGTTTAAATTGAAATTGAAATTTATTTATTGCACTTAAAATTTTAATTCCCGATGTTTGTAACCACTAAATAATGATTATGTAACCTTAAATATGTATTTATAAATAAGTATGACTGATTGCATAAATAGACATTAATCACATTAATACTGTCCATTAAATAAACACGTAAATTTTCTCTGCATAAAATCGAACCAATCTTTAGCCGGAAAGTTGACAAAGTCGCATGGGTCAAACACTGGAGTGACTCTCTTCTCCAAAGTAATTCCCGATTTCTTACACAACGCTTTCATGTCTTGCGGTATTTTAGTCTGCTCCACTAAATTTCGTCCCGAAATAAGCACAAGTCCGAGGGAAGCTTCGAAATGGAAGTTCATGTGACAATGGAACAGCCAGACGCCGGGGTTATCGGCACGAAAACGAATCACGAGCCACGCCCCTGGTTGAACCGCAATGGTCTCTCGACGCACCCCAGATCGGAGAATGGGACGATGACGCGTCTCGTTGAACGGTCCGTCGCCCTCCAACCCGAACCCCATGACCCAAAAGGTGTGTCCGTGTAGGTGAAGGGGGTGTCCAGTATCGCCAAAGTCGTCAATTATCAGTTCGACTACCTAAGAAATTGTGCAGGAAATTTTAATTCGTTACGGAAAGTAGAATTGTATTCATACATCTGTAATGTATGTATATGTATCTTATGCAAAAAATCATAATCATAACAAATTATGATCATTATCAAAAATTATAAATTAATTTTGATATTTGCAATCTAGTAAACGGCGTAACTTTTGCAAAATAATTTTACAAAATTTTTGGGGTATTCATTACAAGCTTGCGCATAAGCAAAAAAACGTTAGCAAACGTTAACATGAACTTTAGCAAAAAAAAAGTTCGCAAAAAATTTGGCTTGAAAATTCATTTGAGGATTTTGTTCAAATTATGTTTCGATACGAACATGGGAACCTGTCGTGAATACCCGCGTTACAAATATTAATATATTTGCAGTACATTTGTATCCCAATTTTCTTAATTTCTGCAAATTTGTGAAAAATTTTGTAGGTCTTATGTACGTAGTCTACAGGAATATCGGAGTGTTTTTTTCAAACTTTTTCTCACGTACATAATTCTCTCCGAAGCCTTTGATCTCGATGGGATTGAGTGCGGTTGGCAATTTTTCTCCATTGATAACCTTGACGAGGGCGGGCTTATCGAGATCATTTGTCGAAAAAGGGATATTATTGAAACCCGGTTTAACCGTGTTGGCGGGGTTATCGACGGATGGGATGCGTATTCGAATAACTTGGTTGACCTTGGTGGGCGCAGTGACTGATCCGAAGGGCAGGCAATCCATGTGTTTGAGTGTGACGGGATTTTGGGTTGGCGTCGTTGAGGGATACGGGGGTGTAGCCAGGGGAACAATCATTGGATCCTGATAAGTAGCTTGGCCATTTATTGTCTCAATTTGAATTCCCTTTTGGAGTGGAAAAGTTGGAAAGTCCCAATCTGAAAAACGAAGAGGTGGAACTTCAAAAATTTGCATGCACAAACTCCCGTCAAGCATCGAATATCCCACAAATTTAGCATAGCAGCATAACGTGCATAGTCTGCGAAATTTTCGAGATTTTGCAAAACTTTTGCTGCAAAATCATAGGATTTTTACGCAAATTTACTGAGCAATTGGGTATGTTTTTACTTCGTAAGATTATTTCGCGAACTCTTCCTCTGTATTAAATGCTTGAGAAACTAGAAATTGCATAAAAAACTGTTTTGTACGGATTTGCAAAATTTTCAAACTCATATTATGCAAATAAATTTTTTGAACTTCGCAAGTTTGTTAAATGAGTTGTGATGCGAAATAAGACGCCCGATGTACATAATTTTAAAAATTCCCGATCTTAAGTTTTCACGAAAAGCAGAAAATCTTTCCAACATGAAACACGTAATTACCTTACCTTGAGTTCCTCCATGACTGTCCGGCCTTCCTTGAACTGCCCCCTCATTTACACCTTCACTCACTTCAGTATCTGGCACTCCCCTCGCTGCATTTTCCTTATATCGCAGAACCGCATAAAGGTACGGGTCTCCAGTGTAGATATCCGGCCTGGGATTAATATTCGCATATGTCGTCTTATACGGAGCCAAATCTGTCCAAATCCGAATCCAATATTGGTCCAGGTTGCCATCCATCCTGACCAGGAACGAGGTCCGGGCCCCCGTCGAAACTGTGGCACGATCAACTCCCGCCACTCGTATCGTGTCGACGCCATCGGTTTCAATGGTTTCCAATTTGTGGCCGTCAATCGAAATGGCGAATAGGACAATCGTCGCAGAATTTAGAACCCGAAATCGGTACGTTTTCCCCCGCTCAACTTCAAATACTTTATATTGGGGTGAGGTGAGATTGCATGAGTATCCCTGATCTCGTGCCGCGGTACATGGATAGTTTCCGAGCCCGTTGATTAATCCAGTGTCCGGAATGGGGATCCCGCCGCGGGACTTTTTCAAATCCATGTACCATTTAGCCAATTCGTGGGAGGGTTTATGATACCAGTCGGAGAGGGCGAGGAGGAATTCGCCATCGTAGCGGTGAACCTCGGCGGGAGTGTTGTCGATTATGATGGCACCCCAGAGGCCTTCAGAGGCCTGGCCGGTGTGATGGGCGTGGTACCTGGAATAAAAATAGTAAAATTGTGAAAATTTTTTATGTGAAACTTTTCTTAAATTTGTCGCATCTTAATCTCATAAAGTTATTCTTGGCGTGCAAGATGAATTTATTAAATTTATAGAAAATTACAGGATTAAAAAGCCTTACAAGGTTTTAAAACTCCGTGCCGAGAGAAACTAAATTACAAAAACCTACGGTGCAGACTTCATATAGCCCGAGCTCTGGGCAATGTCACCGCTACATACATCCGGCTAAATTTCACGTTTCTAAGGTATTTTTTAAATTTGTCGCCCCATGATCCCCATTCGACCACTGCAGTTCATTTATGAACTCTATATATGTATCCTCCGCTTATTAAAAATTGTGCAAAATTTTGAGATAAAAGGTCAAGCCGGATAGACAGACAGACATCATAAATATTTATATAAACTCTGACTCAGGCAAAAAATACATTTTCAAAATTATGTACCAGTAAGTTCCCGATTGTTTGAGCGGGATGTTGTAAACGTGTGTCGCATTGTATGGAATGTCACACTGCGTGATCATCCTGGGTCCATCTTGAAAAGGGGTGAGGTACTGCTCCAGCCCGTGCCAGTGGATCGTCGTCGTCTGAAAGTCCTGGATCAAATTGGTCACCGAAACGGAAAGGAGGTCACCTTTTGCCGCGTGTAGCGTCGGGCCAGGAAATTGACCGTTGAAAGTGAGCACTTTTTTCGCCACCCCATCCGGAGCAAAATCAATGTAATACGTTTTTAACGAGTAGGTCACAATTTTTACAGAAATTGGTGCAATCGGAAATACAGCGATGAATAAGAACAATAATGTCAATGATGATATATTAAAGCTATGAAATCTATTAGTAATTTTTTTTGCAATGAAATGCATCTTTGACAGGTGTTCATTCCATTCAATCGTGAAGACTGGGGATCTTACCTTGCAAAAATTTGCACTGAGCAAAGTCAAGTGCGAGGCAAGTGACAAATGTTAAAATGTACATAAGCACGTATCATTTTCTTGGAATTGCAATTCTAGTTGCAAAAATTAAATTCCTGGCACGGTTTACTCCTGGATATGAAAGATGCTGCCGTGATTCGTGGCTCGTGACTAGATCACACATTTTAAGTCGTGGCGACAAAAAATATCACGACACGTGCTATTCTGCTCTGCATATATGTATGTACTTGCATAATTTTCAAATACATATTATGTATTTCAATGGGGAATTCGGACGACATTTATATAGGGTCAGTGCGGGTTAGTGTGGACACGAGGCAATTGTGGACAGTGGACTTTTCTACATGAAAATATCATATTTTCTCAAAATAAAAAATTTAATCTTGTACTACCACTCATCCTTGCTTTGAGTTATAAATTTGAAGAAAAACAAGAAATTATTTCGCCCCAAATAAAATCAAGGACAATTTTTGAGTTTATTTTGAGTTTTTTGAAAAGGGGTTAGTGTGGACAGTCGATTCCCCATGTTAACAGGTTAGAGTGTCCACACTAACCCCATTTCGTGGGGTTAGTGTGGACGCCTGTTTTTTTATTTTCAAACTTATTTACCACAAATAGTAATTATATTTTTCAAAGTTATAATCCCATAATATAAAGTGTGATGGTTAATTCATTGTGTAGTTATGTTAAAATAATCAATATTACAATACAACCAGTTTTATACTATAAAACAATTTTAATTTCCTCAAAAGTGTCCACACTAACCCGCACTGACCCTAATCCTTAACACGTGTTTATTACAAAGATTAGAATTGTGCATGTAGCACAGTTAGTAAAATAAAGACTCGTACACAATACATAAATGCTCAATTATTTTCAATATGCGTATTTAGTTAAGAGTGCTGCAGTAATTACTTGAATGAAGTTAATCTGTGTTAACACAAGCTACGATTTGTGCATAAATGTTATTCAATTAAGAAACGATTGGACTGCGATGAATGTAGATAAATAAAGACAAATATTGTACAATGATTTTGTAATAATTAATGTCAATTAATAAGTCTTACGCATGCGCATATTTATATACCAAAGTGAGATATAAATATATGTATTTTTGTACCAATCGAATCCGTCTTGATAAGATATGATTGATTTCGAATATGCATCAATCTGGCCATATTCTGCTTCAGACATTCCTAATCGGTGTAAGAAATGTATCCCTGGCTCGACCGTATTGGGTCGTGTAATTATTTCCATAATAAACTCGTCCAATTTTAATCAGATCATTTATCGCTTTCGTATTCGTCTCTCGTCGAAATGCCGGATTTACTAATAATTTTGGCAGCACGTTGGTTCTCAAATTATTGTCATGATATTTATCCTGATCGTTAAACAGTTTGGCTAAATTTGGTGCGGGCACGTTCGCCAAGAGGGTAGCAATTCGGTAAAGGTAAAGCTGTAAAGTCCAGGCAGGCGTGTGAATTCGGGTCGCCTAAAATTTCCGAATTAAAAATGATATTAAAATTAAATTTTGAAAATTATATCGACCTATTTTTTGCCACTCACTCACCACTAAAATATTTTCCACCGTGACTTTAGTCTTTTTATTGATATGGAACAAACTGGGAATCACCATCCCGTCATAAATTTTCGAATAGTATTCCCTCAAGGAAGACATGTTTGGCTGTATCGCCACATTGTACTTGTCATCCAAGCCGAACGTATACCCGATAACGGCGGATAAGTGGTTATACGCCCACAAATCGTCCTCTGATACGGCCCCAATTCCGAACGTTTTTCCCATGAGGATTGGATACGTGAAGGCGTTGAACTGAAAGTAGGCGAGGGATTGCTGATTAAAAAATGGGATTGAGGAAGGGTCCCCTTCAGACACAATTGGTGGGGCTAGTCTGGATTCAGCGGGAATTTTAGAGTCTACTAAATCCTGGTGGAAAGCATCCCAAACGATGTCATTGGTCGTGATGTTTTCATAAGTGGCGGGGTCAACGATCGAGGTAACGCCGGTTAAGCGGTAACGGGACAAAAGGTCGCGGGAAAGTTTGATATGAATCCATCGAATTCGGTTTACACTTTGGAGAAAGTCCGAGTTCCATGGTATGGTGGGTGGGGCAACTTGAAGGTCTTGAGCCCAGGTCTGGGAAAATTGAAAAAAATTGCGATTTCCCATTTTTAAAGTAATAATGGACACATTACCATCGTCTTGGCGCCAAATGACGCCAATATTTTTGCACACCCGACCGGTGAAGTTGACATTGCTCCCGTGTACATCGCGACGTCTCGAATATCCGCATTAACCATGTTCGCCATCCGTCCCATGTCCGCGGCAAGACTGAAGCTGAACCAGTGATCTTGTACAAAGCGTTGGCCACGCTGCAAAAGTTTGTAATTTGCCCATGAAGGGAATGACATTTCGACACGGGGAGCATTCCCATCCATCAGACGGGCGTTCGTGACGAATTCGTCGTATGGGACGGAACATGTTGGAATGTTTCTGAGATATATAAAAAAATGTAAAATTGGGGGATTTTACTTAATTATTTCGCATCCTTAGATAAGTAATTACATATGTCGAAATTACAATTATGTATTTACTATGTAAAACTTACCCACAAAGAGTGGCATTGTCATTAACAAAGGTACAATTCTTTAACGGTACGGTACGACACACATTTTCACGTCCAATTGTTGCGTATGTTAGTGTTAGCATAAATCCCAATAGAAACACAATTGCACAATATGAGCTACTCTTCATTTTTGTAATTTTCTAAATCATAAGTCACGTTTATAAATTTTTTTGAAAAATTGTGAAGAACATTTCTTCAATAGAAGTGTAAATAATTCAAACAGCAGCTACTGCTAGTAAACTTTGCAACTATGATGATGCCTGGCTTAACTGGATAGATGACAATGGTGATGACCCACTCGACTGGCAGATTGTGCGATGCTGAATCTCTCCGCAAGGAACTTGATTAAGTCAATGATTATTTTGTGCTAAACTTGCTGCTTAAAAAACAATCGATTCAGACATTGACGTGAGAACATTGAATGAGTGACATGCAACTGCAAGATGAGATCCAAAGTCACGTAGGCGTATAGAATGTAAAGATGATTGATTCATTTTTTGTGAGTGGATGTAATCACGCATTTTTTGCAAAACTTGGTTAAATGGTTGCAAAAACTTTAACAATTTCCAGAGATTCGAAAAATGTTGAGGACATTTTTGACGGGATTGGTGGTTTTGGAAGATTTCAAGTTTGTATTCTCGTTGCTCTCTTGATGTTCGAAGTTCCGGCAGCATTTACCATATTTTCGCCAATAATTTCAGGTCTAATCATTTTGAATAGTCATTAAATTTGATAATTTTTTAATGATTTTGCGCAGGTGCGACTCCGAAAGAGTGGACATGTGACGAAATCAGGATCCCTTTTGAAGATATTTGTCTCTGTAATGGGACTCTGACATCGTCAAAGTCTAGCATAGTTGTCGAGGTGCATACAGTATAGGCAGAAAGTCATTATACCCTTATACTTTTTGTACATAAAGCCTCATATTTTTCGAGAAGCTTGAGAGGATGAACTGCAATTTTGCACAATTACTTACTATGATGCAGGGTTTCCAGAACCATACTTTGGATAACGGCGTGATACAAGCAACGACACGGTGATATTATATCCAAAATTCCGACAGGAAAAAAGTCTTTATACCCCAATTAAAGTTTAATAGAAAATGTGTTGATAATTTTTTTGTGTCAAATAACAGTCAAATTAGCACCTGGGATGTCCTCCCCCATCGCTTAGGAAGGCAAAGACACATCTTGGCATCGAGCCAAAAAATAAGCTAGTGACAGAAGTGTCCTAATTCTCCTATTCAAGCCTTATGGCGAGGACCAGTCCTTTGAGGTTGGATAGCGTGTGCTGAGAAATTTTGGGTTTCATTGTTGATCATAAATGTCATTTAGCATGCTGTCCGATGATTGTGGAAGGCAATTCAACAATTCAACCTCCTTCGTTCTAAATCAAATCCTCAATAATTTTGATGTATGCTTAGGATCGCCTTACTATTTGAAAATATAATTATTCCCCAACGGTTATTTCCTCACGTTACCATCAAATTCCAACTCAGAACGTCGCAGAGGTAGTTGGAGTACATTATTACTTCGATTGTACTAAAGTTTCGGACGCCCTTCCATAACGTCACGCCCAAAAAATTCGATTTCCTCCCCATTCTGAATGGTTAGCGTACGGTAGTTGATTTTGTAAGCGTCTCTTTTCTGAATCCATATTCCACTGGTCCCAATTTGAACCAAAGAGGTTGATGTTGACGTCGGCGAACAATATCAGGAGTTTCTAATATTTAGCCGTCCAATTATCATGATTTTTAGCACATTTAGAGCTGTCTGCAATATAGGCCTCGCGGAGAAATAGAATTCTCCATGTTGCTCGCTATGCAAATTCATCTTAAGCGATCCTACCCTTTGTAATTCGAACAGAACTCGAAGATTATATTCCTCCCTCGTTTTCAAGTTGATTTTTCGTGGAGATAACCGTGAAATCTTTGGCTTTTGGAGAACTTGCCGTGATCCGTCCATGGGGGCGTCATCCATGTACACGATAAAGCTGTTAAATTCCATTCGATCCCAAACTTTTTGCAGTTCTAGACTATTCTGGCACCTCTACCATTCTTAATGGGTAGTTAGTCGGAAATTCTTTGGTGTCGAAGCCTTTCATCATCAAAATTTACGACAATTTGTTTCAGGCCGGGATTAAGGTGTTTTTGAGTGATTATGAGCTAATTTTAGTAATGGACAACCAGTTCAGTATGAGAAAAATGTTATTTTTCAATTAATAATGAATCATTTGGTGCGAGAAGGGCGATTTAAGATTTTATTTTCAAAAATTACATTAAAAGTACCAAAAAGTCAAAGGGTATAAACACTTTTTTCCTGTCGGAATTTTGGATATAATTTCACAGTGTCGTTGCTTGTGCCAGGCCGTTATCCAAAGTATGGTTCCGGAAACCTTGCATCATAGTAAGTAATTGTGCAAAATTGCAGTTCGTCCTCTCAAGCTTCTCGAACTATATGAGGCTTTATGTACATAAAGTATGAGGGTATAATGACTTTCTGCCTATACTTTACATATGTAATTTGGGAAATGCAATTCTGAAAAAAATCCTAATTTTAATTTTGGCACAAGTGGAATTTGGTTTGCGAATTTGCATGGGTTTCCGACTTCTCAACATCAATGCACATGTTGGGGATGCTGTTTGGAAACTTTGCAACGGGACTTTGTGCAGATTGGTGGGTGAGGTTACTTATCAAATATGTAGTTAAGGTCGATGATTATAAAATGTTCAGAATTTATCTAAGATTATGATCTGAATAGTCATCAATAATCGCCAATCTTTTGGCGAGTATTGTTTTCGTGAAAAATTAACTTTTAGCATGATTTACGTATTTACATATTTATGTAAACTCAAGGTATGGGAGGCGTTGGACTTTGCTGGGAACGATAATTTTTCTTCTTACGGGAACCTTGATTTCCGGTCTGTCGCCAAACTTGTATTTATACATTGTGGCCAGATTCATATGCGGGATGGGATATTCGGGTTAGAACAAGTTTAAAAATTTGCACAAGATATTGAAAATCGCAAAATATTTGCACAGGTTACGCTTCCTTATCGATGACTTACGCCATGGAATTCTTGACGCCCAAATGGCGCAGCGTTTGTGTGAGTTTCGGTCCGTTTGGCGAAGGAATAATGCTGCTCGGCGTGATCGGCTACTATTTTCAGGATTCATGGAGGACAATTTATCTCGTTACGGCGATTCCATATTTCGCAATTTTTGCGATATTTCCGTAACATTTGTTGCAAAATTTGTCTTCTTTAAAGTCAATGTTTCTTAAATTAAGTATATTTTGTCTCAGATTCCTTCCCGAGAGCCCGAGATGGCTTTTGAAGAACGGGCAGATTCCCGAAGCAGTCACGGTTTTTCGACAAATCGCTAAAATAAATCGACACGAGGATTGGAAACTTAGTGAAGAAAATTTTATTTCCGAGTCTAAAAATAATTCGGCGTCGCCTCCGGCGGGAAGCATGTCGTATGTAGAATTTTTTAAGAATGCCGCCATGCGTCGGACTACACTTTGTCTGGTTGCGGTTTGGTGCACCTGGGTCATTATGTACTTCGGGATTAGTTTTAACTTCAAAAATATCGGGGGAGACGCTTACTTAAATATTGTATTTTTGGGGCTATGTGACACATTGGCGTATCCGATCGCTTATCTGATTGGTTTAAGGTACATAAAGTCGTGAATTATTTATTCTAAGAAATTTTCAAATTTATGATAAGTACTCACGCATATCTCGTACATTGAGCAAAGCAACATAACTTACGAATTTCTGCGAAATTTCTGACATTTCTCAATAATTTTGCTGAAGACCATGGAATTTTTTTTCAAATTTACCCAGAAAATGGGAATGTTTTTGCTTCACAAAATTATTTCGCAAACTTCCCTTTTCCTTATCATCACCAGCGAGAGAAATTACAGTAATATATGGAAAATCAAAATCGGTGTTTGTAAGTATAAGTAAATTTTCGAGACTTATGAAATTTGCGAAGTCGTAGTTTGCCATTCCCTTCATGACATAAATTTGTTTAGCTTCGCAAATTTGCTAAATGAGTTACGATGCTAAATAAGATGTTGTCTTAAGTACATACGTCCAATTACTTCATATTTTTTTAATTCCTCTATTTTAGATTAAACCGGCGCAATTTGGTCGCCCTATTCATGTCTGGATCCGCCCTGTTTTTAATCTCTCTCGCAATCTTGACCATTTTCAAGGACGATTTTGTTATCGATATTTCAAACATAACGCAGAGTTTGCTTCTGCTTGCGAAATTCTGTTCGGCCGGGAGTCGGTCTTCCATCCGACTTTTTACTGGCGAATCATTCCCTACGCCGGTGAGAAATATGGGATATGGAATTGTAGGCGTGGCCGCGTCATGTGTAGGACTCCTTGCACCTCAATTAGCATATCTAGGTTCAAGTAAGTATTGAAAATATTGTGCAAAATGTATGCAAATTAGGTAACAAATGTGTCGTTCGAAATCTGTAGCAAGTCCATCCTTGCCATTGTTTATCTTTGCGGGATGCAGCCTAATCGGGGCGGGAGTTTCGTTCCTCCTCAGAGAAACGAAGGGACAACCGTTAAATGAGGATGTTCAGGAAAATAAGGCCAAGGCGAACAAATAAATTAAGCTGGATAAAAAGTTGTTTGTTTTTTATTGACTACATTGTAGAATAAACCACTATAAGTAAAAGATGCACCAGTTATTTGATCATTTGCATATTGTTAAAACTAAAGGGTTTATCATCACATATTTCTTATTTATGTGCATCTAAATAAAAAAGTTATCCATGGAAGCATGGAAGATTTGGACACTGAAAGTATCACACACTCGTAGAAATCCAGTATTAAAACTATACCAATCGGTAACAAGTTTAATACCAGATTTCTAACATACGCGTTTCCGTCACAATTAATTTACAAAATGAAAAACCAATTTCTGCAAATCCTAATTCTGATCATGATAATTTAATGATCATTGCTTAATTTCCTGATTAAACTAGAAAAACTCCTCGGTCTTGTATCTACCTAAATATCTACGTGAGCAAATACTCGCAGTTTACTTGCTTATATAAACGTTACGTGTGTATAAACCTGCCACCCGTGGCGAATCAATGACTCATCGTCTTATTTTTCCGACGAAATCATTACCTAAGCTATTCCATTGTCTCAGAAGATCACAGAGTCTGAATGGTGTACAGTGGGTACATAGCAATTTACATGCATATTTATTCGCACTAAATTTAGCAGTCGACGAATACCAGGTACAATTCTGCCAAGAAAAGTACAAGGAACGTGTCATGAATTAATCTTGCAAAATTTATCAATGATCTCCGAATTGAGTGTGACTTGGTTCATATTCGTGAAAATAATTCATTAATAGGTGCTGTTAATAAATAATGTAAGGCAAACATCGCGATTTTCTAGACCCCTCTCCCCTCCCTGCTTTAACATGTGTCACATATGAATATGCACGATATCATTGGAACCTTATAGACCCCCTTTCGCGTTACATAATTAATGAACGGTCCCTTACCGTTACATAAATACTTTACGTAAGTTCAAAATTTAATTGCAAGTCGGAAAATGTTTTACGTAAAAGGCACACAAATTTCCTCAATCCTGAAAAACTATATTTGAATCGATTGATTGATTGATTGCTTACGCGAAATGTTGGCAAATGCGTACTTAAATATTGCAAAATTTGATTACGTGGGTTGAAACAGGATGTGCATTTGGTATAAAAAGCGATCCAATTCTGTACAAATTAATGTATTATCTGATTCAAATCAATTTCAACACTTCCGCGAGTTCACTGACATGTATAAAATTGAGGATTTGCTGGCATCAAAATTGTCACCGACTAAAATAAATCGTGCCGATAAGAAATGGTTCCTAGGTTCCGACGTTGCATTACTTTTGGACGAGCTGGATGGCCTGCGGGGATTCCGTGACAAATTTTTTATTCCGAAAAAGCCTTGTAAAAATGGCAAAAAATTGTTAATATCTGATTTGGATGAGGAAAATAATAATTGCGAAAAAAGTCAGGATGGAATTTACTTTTGCGGTCATTCGCTTGGTTTGCAGCCAAAAGCTACGATAAGTTACATCAAGGAAGGTACATAAATAAAACATGGAATGATAAGCATTCATTAATTACACTGTTAGAAATCTGGTATAATATAATCATGAAGTTATTACTTTCTCGGTAATTAAAGTTGCTACCACTTGGTACTAAAATTATATCGGACCGTAAAAATTTGTTACCGATATGACAAAACTTTAATACCGATCTATCACTATACCGTATTACTTATCAATACCGGTAGAGTCGTACAGGAATACCGCTTGGTATTATTTTAACACCAGATTTCTAAGAGTGTATTACAACTTTACTCACTCGGGTATTTGCAAATTTCGTATGTAAACCTAAGATTATTTGCAAATGGCCAGCTCAATTAACAATTACCCTGTTAATCACCTTTAATCTGAAAAACAATATCGAATTGCATATTTTACACAATTCACCAATTTGGAAAATTCTAGAATTGCAACTTTGGGCGGATGAGGGGGTCGAAGGCCACTTTTCTGGACCACACCCCTGGGTAACGTATGACGAGGAGTGTGTCCCCATCATGGCCAACGTCGTGGGGGCCAAGTGTTCCGAAGTCGTGTTGATGAACAGCCTCACGTTAAATCTTCACCTCATGATGATCTCATTCTACACACCGACGCATTCTCGGTACAAGATTCTCATGGAGGAGGGTGCATTTCCGTCAGATTGTGTACGTAAAAACTAGTCTTTTAATGTTTGCATCTGCATTTTTCCGGATATACATACATACAAAAAATTTTAACCTTTAATTTACAAGTCATTGTGCATCGGCAACCTCTAAAATTGTAATTTTCTAAGCTTTTCAGAAATTTATTACTCATAAAATGTAAAAGTTTCATTTTTCGACGTAATTTTGCAAGTTATTCTGCATCTATAACCTCCAAAATATTCATATATTACAATTTTCTAACTATTTCAAGAATTGATTACTCGCAAAGTTTAAAAATTTCATTCATGAATTTAGTTCGCCATCAAGAGCCAACTTTCCCTTCACGGATTTAACCCAGAGGACGCCTTACTTTTGGTAAAACCACGCCCACACGAGTATCTCCTGCAGGAAGAGGATATTATTTCTCTTATCGAGGCTGAAGGAGACTCCATCGCGCTCATCATCCTCGGTGGCGTCAACTACGTTACAGGGCAACTCCTCGACATGGAACGAATCACGAGGGCTGGTCACGATAAAGGGTGTCTCGTCGGATTTGACCTGGCCCATGCGGTGGGCAACTTGCCCCTACAATTGCACGATTGGGGGGTCGATTTCGCAGTGTGGTGCACATACAAGTATCTCAACTCTGGGCCGGGAGGTTAGTTGACAACAAATTGGGGGGTACTCACGTCAAATTTTTACACGTCTTGTAAAATCCTCAAAATCAGTGAGGCAATTCACGCAGTCATCTGTAGATAACTTGTAAAATCCATAAGTTTTATCTACAAACTTTTGCAAAATAAACAGACGCCCTTGATTTGAATAAGTTTACAAAAATTTGTATGCCAATTTTCCTCAGAAATATTTGTAAAAGTTTGTAAATTCACGGATTTTACAAAGTTATCAAGCACTGCGTGAATTGCTTCGATGACTATAAGGATTTATTACGTTTATAAAAATGTTACTTAAGTGTGAGCCATTCAATTCTCATATGAAAAAATTCGAAACACAGAGTTTTAATTAATATTTTCGAAAATTGTTAGGAATTGGAGGATGTTTTGTTAATGAGCGACACGGTAAAATGAATGGCATTACGAGCCGACCTCGCCTTTGCGGGTGGTGGTCGCACGAAAAGGGGACGCGGTTTGAGATGAAGAACGACTTAATTGTCGCCCAGGGTGCGACAGGTTTTCAGCTTTCGAATCCATCCATCCTCTCTTTGGCCGCGGTGAGGGCTAGTCTCGCCCTGTATGAGGAAGTCACCATGGAGAAGTTTCGAGAAAAGAGTATGGTTCTTAGCGGTGAGGAAATTTTGATGTAAAAAATGCAAATTTGCATAAATTTACATAAATATATTCACTCTAAATAATTGTTCGTGCTTAAATATTTAAAACATTCAGTAACATTTTTGGCTTACTTATCTCAATTTTGAGACAATTCACTAGTCATTGGTAACCTTGTAAATTCGCAACTTTTGTAAAATAATTTTACAAACTTTTACAAAATAAAAAGACGCCCTTGATCTGAGGGAGAGTTAGATAATTTTACAAAAATTTTTAAAATTTTAGAAAAGTTTGTAAGTTTAAGGATTTTATAAAGTTACCTATCCCGGACTGCGTGAATTTCCTGAATAATTACTAATAATTTGTAAATTTGACTGTATCAAAATTAAAGTTGATTTAAAAATTTCAGGCTACTTGTACCTCCTGTTGCATCACGGGTTAGAAGTCGAAGGCAAAATAAAGATCCTATCTCCCCCAGATTTGAAAAAGAGGGGATGTCAAATTAGTTTTCTACTCGATACGAAAAGCGATGTTAAGGATATCGTACATCGACTTCGAAATCAGGGCGTGACGACTGATTTGCGACGCCCAAACTGCATCCGGATTGCTCCAAATCCATTTTATAACAAATTTCAAGACGTTTCAGAATTTGTAAAGATTTTAAAAGAAATTATTTAGTTTATGCATGTAATAAATTAGTAAACAAGAGTTATTTACATGCGAATGCCTACCAGTGGCCGTGGATGAGAGGAACAATGTCCCCACGGTTGTTTGACATCCCCGTCCGCATCATCTGTTAATTCTATACAAACTTCCCTATCCTATAATGTTGAAGCCCCCAGATGTCCAACGGCTTCCGCTGCCACCTGCATCTTATTCTGCTTAAATTTCACAACGATATTATACTTAAAATTGTCCATGTTTCCTTCTAAAACATTCTTTGATTTTTTTGAGGTTGTAAATATTTATGTATTTATGGACAAATAAAGAGTGCATAACTCATAGGTTTGTGAGACATATTTACATAGATATGTGAATACAAAAGGCGAATCGATATGCTTTATACGACTTTGCACTTGAATATCTCTGGTGTAAATTCGAATTTAGAGCTGATTTTCGTAGGCAAGCAAGATAATATCCTCAAAAACGTGTCTGCAAAGTTTTATTTGAATAGCTTAAAAAATGTCCCCTCCAGGGCCCTCAGAGTTGGAGGGTGCTGTAAAATAACTTTCCAAACGTGATTATTCATGTGGCATGATAACCAAAGAGGTCAGAGGTGACAAATTGTTGTTATTATAACCCCAGATAATTATTGTATCTAATAATGAAAGAATCCCCACTGAATCAAATAATGTGGGCCCTCCAACAGCGCTGATATTTACCCCCAAAAAGCGAGCAATCCGAGCTTGCTTGGGAAAATGGACCTGCTGACCTTGAAAGCGGACCCACTGGGTCAAATGAAGATTGAGGGTAAAGCTAGAAGTGTCCTAAGTAATGTTAAATAAAACAGTCAAGATTTTTGGTAACCAGTTTTGGAAAAGGACCCGAGCTAATCAGCTGACGCGGAATCTTAAAACACTCGTAAACTTATTTGGAAAATTAATGGTCAAATTTGGTTGAAAATAAATTTTTATAACTTTTTTGTGTCCCCTGTCTCAGAACTATTTTATCTACAGGGTACAAGTGACAAAATAATAAAATCACTGCGTTTTGATTAATTAAAAAAATTTTAAAGTTCCGCTACGATTTTGAGGAGAACCTTTTTACAAAACTGATGGGATTTGGTAAGAACTGATTTCTAGGAGTGTAACCACTTATCAAAATTTTGTCAAAAGTACTTACATTGCAACATACAATTTGTACCTTGGACAAAAACAACGTTTGGGATTTTTAGCATGAAAGTCTTAAAATGTAGGGGCCTTTAAAGTGGAAGAGTTGCGTGCGCGAGCGCATTCCATTTGGGCTAATTTAAATTTAGACTACAAAACGGACTTAAAAGATAAACATGAGCCAAATGTGGTTTTATATAGTGAAAAGTATGCTTAGTCGTTTGATAATAGTCACAAAGACAATTTCTGCATTAGGACCTCAGAAAAAAATTTTTTGTTCGACGCCATTTTATTAGAACAGCAGTTTGGAAAGTGTTTTTACAGCACCCTCCAACTCTGAGGGCCCTGGAGGGGGCATTTTTTAAGCTATCCAAATAAAACTTTGCAGACACGTTTTTGAGGATATTATCTTGCTTGCCTACGAAAATCAGCTCAAAATTCGAATTTGCACCAGAGATATTCAAGTGCAAAGTTGTATAAAGCATGTCGATTCGCCTTTTGTATGTCCAGTATGAACTAAAATGTCTAAAATTCTCAATAATTCTTGAACTGTATTTTATATCATTTACATAACTGCTGCATAAACACTGGGTCGATGCTTCATATGGAAGCTAAACGTTGTTCAGAAATCCACAGTTTTCCTTACGGCGTGGGAAAATACATATTTGCATAAATCCATATATAGGTATATGTACTTTAAGTATTTATGTATACTTTTAATTCATCCACCATGGCGAGTTTTGGCGTGCGATAGTACGTATGTATCACAAACATATATTTATATGTATGTATATCTACACATGCAATATTGTTTTCTACAAAACCCAAATACTTTTTCAACCCCATTTCCAAGAAAGGTTCCTGGTTCCAGATCAGATTTTTTACCCGATCCTTCTGTATTTTTCCACTCAAGTTCAATTGCTCATACAAAGAAAGAGTATGTACTTAAATTAAACAGACTACATAAAAGCGACCTTCGCTAGGAATGCAATCGGTAAATCAAACAATTTATCTCCGCAGTGAGCTCCCGGTGCGGTGCTTTCATGCAAACATTTGGTTCATATATTTAGAAACCTTGAAATGTCTCTTATATCGAAACGTCTGGAAAATTGGCCCCGTATAATAAACTTTAATATAATATTGTGCATATAGCATGGTAATTAAGACAACGACATGACTTAAATTATATTTATTAACGAGACACTTAATTACGCGATTTCGTCGATAATTGTCTGCTTTCACTTTTCCATGCACTCAGCAAATTCTGTCACTGGGTATGAAACCGTTATATGTAATTGGGCAAATATGCACAATTGGCTGCATGTGGAAATATTCCTGCATTTCCGCATCGCTATTAAGAAATTGACTTATGCATTTAGATGTCTGGGTGTTACACAATGGATATGATGTCTCTTGTAATTTTAATTGTAATTGCACTTAACCTACATGGCTAGTTGTGTATTTAAGAGTTAAAATAATTTCAATCGAACTCATACATATTTTTAAAATCTACTTCAACACTGAATTGATAAGGAAAATGTTGCTAAATTTGCTTCTCCCAGAGATGAAAGCTCATCTCTGGTTGTGTTGCAAACTGAGTTTAACACTTTTTCGATGGGACCCAGCAAAACAACGTTTCGAAATTGCAGATTTTAGAACCCGTCAAAAAATTATCTACTACGTTACAGCCTTATCTGTCTACATTTATGGAATTTTTGTTATCATTAATTCCGTGTATTTGCAGAACTTTGTAAAAGTTTTAACCCCAACGGATACCATTGTCACGTTTTCGATTGGAGTTTGTATCATATTCATGGATCTGATAGCCATCCCGATGTACACGAAGGCAAGGGAAATCATAGCGTTTCAAAATTCAATGCTTGACATGGAAGCCAAATATTATTCAGAGAAAATACGTTAGTATTCTTATTAATACATAAATACGTAAAAAAAAAATATAATGGAGGTATTCATTACGTTCACATGCTCGCAATCGTAAAATAGTCCTTTAAAAAATTGCAAACTAAATTATATGGTAGCCTTGGAGACAAGTTCGCAAATAAATTTGCAACCCAAAATTTTGTAAGACATTGCGAACTTCATTTTTTTGCTAATGATGCGAACTCTTAATGAATACCCTCAATAGAAATACTAACAATGTTAACCCTTAAAAAATTAAATTGTTTACTAGAGACAAACTCCTTGGAATATTACATCTTGAAAATTACGCGAATTCTTTCGATCCAGTTCAGACTCTCACCTTCATTGATAATCGCATTGTTGGGTTTATTATTTCTGTTTAATCCTTGCTTTCCACCATTTATTTGGTCTCTGTTTCTCGAAAAAGTTGGAGAATGTCACATCTGGAACCCGACAATTTACTTGGTTTCGTTGTTTTTCCAATTTGTGGTGTTCTTTACAGTGGTTAATTTTGTTTTTTGTAATCTCCTGCATTTATTCATCATTCCATTGACATGTTTCTTCTTGTGTCTTCGAAATCTGAAAAGGTTAGTGCGAAATACTGTGCGAATTGTAGACCTGTAATTTATTTATATCACAGATGTGACCAGTGAGTTTACAAAAATTTGCATCTTTCACTTTCGATATGTAGATCCGGACGTCTCAACCTTCTCAACTACAACGTTCTGATATCAAATTATCAGAACCTCAAATTACTGGAAATTCAGTTTAACGAAATATTTCGTCCATTTTTCTTGCCAGTCGTGTTATCCACCTTGTCGATGGTGTGTGTTTTCTGCACAGTAATTTTTATCCGGCTTTGGCGAGATTTTCTAGCCAATCCTGGCCTCTTCATCTTACCAGTTGGCTACTGTAACTCGATCCCCGTTTGCAGTTACGTTGGAATCGTTTCAGCAAAAGTTAACAACTTATCGAAACAGTTTCTTAGAAATGTTCGAATTCAGGCCACCGTAAAAATTTGTAAAACTAAAAGAACCAAAGCCAACTTTAAACGACTTCATGCAATCGCAGATCTGAAAATCCGATTTGGCGATATTTTTATTAATTCTGAAACACCACTGATGATGCTAAATTTCTGTTTGCTACAAATTGCTAATTTGTTAATTTTATCAGGTTAAGGTAATCTTATTGATCAGCTAAGAAAGTGCAAAAACGCACGAAATCGTATTAATCTCAAGCCATTTCATGATCTCAAAAACCCAATTCGGTGATAATTTCATTGATTCTGAAGCACCACTGATCATGCTAAATTTATGATTGTTACAAACGCTGATTTATTAATTTGATCAGGATAAGCCGTACTCGCTGTTCATGCAATTTTATGCATTCCCCAAAAATTACTAAGTTTTTAACTAGTGACTAGTATATTTTTATTTTTATTTTTCAGTAGCAAAAATGTGTCATTAGAACATCCAGATTTAGTTCACTCTAAACAAAAATGTGTCATTTCAAGTTGTGGTTCCCCACTCCCATTAGGAAACGTGTACCAAGTCAATTTTCAGATATGAAAGCTTTCTCCCATTAACAGAAAATAAATAGATAATTAAAATTTGAAAACAATTTCCAACGCAAGTAAACTATTTTTTATGTGTTGTTACTCTTCATATGCAATTCTGCCTATATTTTGTACGTAACTATGACTTACTAATGGAATAAAATCATGCTAAATTGAAGCATAAATTAACATTTGCACATTTATCGTTTGCACATTTGTCGGACCACCATAATTTTATTTTAAATGAAATGCATAAATTTTAGATGCGAGACAACAAACTTAAGCAAATATTAAATAATAGTTATTACTCTCGCATGCAGCCAAGATTTTAAGTCTAAATCGGGATACTATTAAAAATTAGCACATATCATCCACCTATAAATATTCAATTTAAATTACTCAGTTCCTTCGTGGTTGATGAAGTCTATATTTCCGAACGGGCGGTCTGGCTTGCACGGCTCTTTTCATTTCTTTCCTAGTATTGTATGGGACTGGTGGTAGAACTGGTACCTGTGAAATAAATATCAGTCAATAGTCAACTAAATATTTATGTACAGGGTGGTTTAAATGTCAGGTTACAATAGAAAATTTGTCAATGGGAAAAATTCACAAATCCCCATTAGTTACCGAAATTTTGCCTCTGAAATTCAATATTTAAGAATTTTGTCATCGTGTTCCATACCATAAGTTTTGATAAAAAAAATGGCAAATTTTTGATAAAAATCTCAATCCCAAATCCGTAACTAATGGAAATTTACGAATTTTTCCCATTGAAAAATTTCCATTGTAACCTGACATTTAAACCACCCTGTACATTACTCAAAAAAATGGTCAATTATATGTACATCGATCGGCACAAGGGTTTCCTCAAAGATTTTTACGACTTCATACGTAACCTTCACCGTCTCCATAACCTCGTCCCGCCTAGGAATGTTATCCCTTCTTCGTTCCTTTACTGCTTTCGGCTTTGACAACTTTTCTTCCTCCTCCGACAAAATCATAAGTTTCTCGCTCGAGTTGAAAGGACCGGTGTGCTGCAAGTGTATCGCGCAGGGATAAAGGTACAGTTTTTTCAGCTCCGAGGGTACCGGAAGCCTTTTGTCGAATTTGATCTCCATCGCTTGCCCCCGTATGGATGATGGCCTCTCGATCGTAACAAGGCAGATATTTGGCAGCTCGGAAAAGTTGTAGCACGCAAGATGTATCACGGACCTAGTCCTGTCCTTCGAACGGGGTATGTATTCCGCTATAAGTCTTAAACGAACTTGTTCAATGTGCTCGGAATATCGGGTGGATAAGTTGTCAAAAACTTTTTGCAAAGACGGGTTAACACTGAGGCCGGCGTTGTTCTTTATTTTGCACAAAAAGTCGTGGCGCTGGTCGATGTCTTTGCCGTCCCCCTTACATTCTCCTGTTCTGCAGTGGTTGTCTAATCTAATGTTTCTGACGAGTTTGGGATTTACGTAGGGAATACGGGCAGATTTACAGCAAGGGAACATTTTCGTGGGGACGAGGACGGATTTTTCGCCCAGAAAGGGTGTCGCTATGGATTCCCAGAGTTGGCAGACGAGGCGAGCGGTTTTGAGGGCGGAGGTGGGCAAATGGGTGAAAATGGCGGTGAGGATCTGAAATATGAAATTATTTGTAGTACTTGATGATAAGATGAAATGTGACTTGGAATGTTTCATTTTTTGTGGATTTGCTACGTTTTTGCACTGAAAAGGGAGAAATGCAAAGTGAAAGAAATGCAAGATGCTAGGAACTGCAAGAAATATGCATGAGCCATCTAGCGACCCGCCAACGAGCAAAGCGCCACGCCATGCGACCCGCCATCTTGCGACGTGCAAATCTTGCAGGTCAAAATAGCTGATCAAATTCATAACTTTATTAATTTGCATTATTCCAACTTACCACGTGATTCATGAATACTGACCGAGCAGATTTTTCCATTTCTAGATAAATCGTAAAAAAAATAAATATACACTTTTCATTTCACCCAGTCATTGGAATTATTTTTTGCTTAATTACCATTTTCTTTGTCTATTAGCCTAATTGTTGTCAACCTCGACATGATGAGGTCCAGTGCCTCAGTTGCTAGAAAATTTGTGAAATACATAAAATTCAGAATTAAAATGTTTAAGAATGAAATATAATAAATTTATCTTTACTTACGGTACACAGTGTATCTCATATTCGTATTATTTTATCTCCTTGTGGCTCGATTTGGAGCAGCTACAAGTTCCAATCCTCTCGGGGAGAAGACAAGTACCGTAATGTTCCGTAGTTTGGACTTGACTCAGGATAATGTATTTTAAGCTCAATTGTCACCAACATGCAGTAAATGATATGTACATGTACATGCATGTAAGTACCCTGGCCCTTGCCTCTATTTTCGTCAAAGGTACATGAAAATGATATAGGGCTGCATACATAACATACATACGTAAACCCAAGTGATACATACATGGATATATTTAAATCGTGGTAACTAATATTCAGAGAGAAGTGGATGAACCCTAAAAGGGCACGTGAATGTGTGTTTAATGACTACTATTAAAACTAACTACATAGGTACTTAGGCGTATCACCTTATTTGCATAAATCTCACGATGCCCATTATCGGGCTTCCCATGTTGAATAAACTCATGTCTCTGTAGTACAGTACTGTAGATATCTGTACTATAGATGTTTCTTAAAAATGAGTCAAAAATATGTAAATGAGGTGACTAGTCCAATAACTTGACTATACGTATCTACATACATATAGTAGAATTATTGTTGCGGGTCGGGATTATTTTTCATATTTTGACTCACACTCTATGTACATAAATATGTGTAAATTTACTCAAGGTACATACATATATTTTTAAAAAAAGTGGATGATTCAATAATTCTGTATAATTTATCAAACGGTTGGATAAATTTATTTAAACATCGCAACCCTAAAACAATTGATGCATTATCGAGCTGAATGTTGTTTTGAATTTGGGAAGATTTGGATTGAAATGCCACAAAATGAATTGGAACAAATAGCGTCCTTTATCAACTACTTAACATTCACACAATTTATTTACCCTCCTTCGTACATTTGTATAGAATGGCGAATAAAATTACATTTACGGAAATATACATATTTTTAATACTTGATAAGTAGTAACCTGTTGGACATATAATTACTTAAATACAATCTGTATTTGCATATGTCGCTAATTCGTTTGTTCAACCGATACGACCAAATCCAAGGAAGTTTGTGTAGAGAGATTTACTACAGGAACGAGTCAAGTAGCTAAATCTGCTCCCACTCTGACAAGAAACAACGGAACGGATGCCATAGGCCAAGCTGGAGGAACATTTTGGAGTCCTGCACTCCGGGTACTGCGAATCATGCACGAGTTCGAGTTGTTGTCCTTGGGGGCAGTATCCTTGAGAGAATGACTTGTAACACTGTCGTCTTAAGGGGTCATAAAACCAGAACTGGTCATCCGTGTCGCGAGATTTCCCACGTGACAAGCACGGATTAGGGACGCAGACCCCTCGACTTTCAGATTCGTCCAGCACCAACCATTGTCCGCTTTTGCAGTGAGCCTGACCATTCATAAATATACTTTTAGAAAAGTGGTATTAAATTATTACTGGCCGGCTGTGACTCTACCGGAAAGGTAATAACTAGCATACCAGTTTAGTAATGTTGAAAAATTTACTACTCAGAAACAAACTACTACCAATCTGGTAGGAAATTACTACCAAATAAATACCAGTGCGGAGTATCCAATGTTAAAAATCCGGTAGAGTCACATACCTATATATTTCGTACTGGTATTGATTTGGTAATAATTTGTCACCGGATTGGTAGTAGTTTGTTTCTAAGTGGTAAATTATTCATCATCACATATTACTAAACTAAACTATAATACCTATTATTACCAGTGCCGGTAGTCTCTACATATATACATATGTACTCCGGTCATTAATAATTTATTACCGGTTATTTAAGAGTATACATACCTGTGAAAACACGGTGTAACAGCGTCTATCTGCATGGATGTAAACTCTTCTCCGGATTGGGCTGTCTTTGCAGGGCGCGTCATTGTCGACATTTCCCTGGTCACAGTCGCAAAACCCGTACTTGGAAAATCTCCTGGATGGATTTCTATAAAATGTCATCAACTCCCCACACGGTCCTCGAGAGCCAACGAGATAACATCGTTGTGACTCCTGATCCAGCAAATACTCTTTTCCTGCACTGTTCCTGCTTGGAGAACAATTTTAATTACTCATAAGTATTTCATTCACCCGATAGGTGCTTCATATGAATTGGAGGCAAATTGTGGTCCCCAGAAGTACAATAGTGCTCCATTTTTGGGTAATGATTAAGGATGCATTTTATCGCCAAAGGAAAATACGTCAAAAACTCATGCACCAAATGCACGTGACGGCTTTATCTAAAAAAATGACATTTTTATTACCTGAATGTCAGATTTTTTTTACATGAAACTATTTAATTTCTAATAGCGACATTGCTTATATTTTGGTACATAAGCTTTTGACTTATTTGACTTTGGTGATAAAACGTCTCCTTAATCATTCCCCAAAAATAGAGTACCATAAATAGTTTATAGTGCCTCTCCGCGGGTGACTATTTGTCTCCAAGTTATTTTAAGTACACTAAAAAGCTTATAGATAAAATAATGTACAGCTTTTCACACGAAGACTCCGTCCTTCTGCTACTCCCACGAAATTGTGTGGACGAGGGGTTAATGAAAGCCGTAAAAATTATAACACTTAACAAACATTCTAATTTTATAAAAGACATTTTGAATCAGGATTATGCGTTAAGAATCTAACATAGAATGATGCAATAATAATTTATGTCTGGGAAATTGTGCAAAAAGCATGCATACTTAAATACTCATGGACCGGAAGTTGCGGTGTCTGTCTCATAAAAAACCACATAAAAATGATGATGACGCCTTGGATACAAGACAAACTCGCTCAGCCAGTGAGTCAGCGGCTAATTATATCCATTTATTCCATACAAGGAGAAGTATATTTATTAGTAGTCCAGCTAATCGCACAATTAAACAACGAACAAATACTTTAAAAATAGCAAAATTCAACATGTATTCACTCTCTGAACTGTTTTGCCACATCGCTAAAATTCTTGAGGGTAATTATCCACGCATCCTTGTAAGGAATGTCGTGATATGGAAGGTCATACTTCGCCGCCAATGCTTTAACTCGGTCCTGTACTAAATGTGCCCGGAATTGTGGGAGGGTAGGAAAGAGATGATGTTCGATCTGGAAGTTGAGCATGCCCATCCACCAGTCGACGAAGGGGGTGGATTTCACATTGGCCGTGTGCGTGAGACCGTATTCGACCCAATGGGTCTGCTCCTCGGTGACGGGAAGGTGGGTGTGGGACAAGGCGAAATTACCAAACATGTAATTCGCTCCGAGCCAGTAAGACAGGCAGAAGGTCCACCAATTGGGGATCATGGAGTAGGCGGCGTACCAGTGAATCGCCATCATCACCAGGTCCAAGTAATCTCCTCGTTTAATAGCGTTCCGGGGACAGATGTAGATTCGCCAAGCCCAGTAGCCAAAAAAGCAGTCCATCGAGAGGAATAGCCAAGTCTGATAAAAAAAACATGTGCACATTATCAGTTTTCATGGCCAGTTCCAATTTATTTGGAAATTCATGATGAGCAATGACTCTTGGACTTACCTGATTTTGAATTAAAAACGATTTCCCTTGATCAGGATTTTTAACAACTTTGGCATTGTATGCTAAAAATGGCATCGTGTTGAGGTCGACGTCGTAATGAAGTCTCTGAAAATGGTGGAATTTATTTCGTTTATTTCTAAATTACTCTCAATAGTTTGGAGAGATCTTAATGATGGGACTTGACCTGGGGCATAGCATGATGTTTGTTGTGACCTCGACTCCACCAGCCTCCCGATAAGCCCAAGAATATCCCTGTGGCAAATTAGTAAATATGTTGTTATGCATAATCAAATTCAATCAGGCAGCTCATGAAATGATGACGCAACGAAACCCGTCACTACCAGACCAGCACTTACCAATGAAGACAGACTCCAAAAATCTGTCCACCCTGTGGTTCCCTGCAAGATAATTAATTCCATCATGATTGATGACTAGTTTTTGTTACTTATGCAAAGTTTACCCGTCAAGGAGTGATGCCCGCCTTCATGCATTAGCCAACCTCCTCGACCCGACCCCATGGCGAAACAACCACACCCAAGAAGTTGGAGGGGGAAGCTCGACGAATTTATTAACAGGACAGCCATCGCCCAAAAAAAGCAACATTCCCACATTCGCCACAGAATGCTCCCGTACGACGGTTCGAACAATCCTTCCTTCGTTATGTCGACAAATAGTTTCGCAAAATCATCCGTCAGTCCGCGATGACGTTTCAGCCTTCCTGGGTCGTCGGAAACTGTTGAATTATAAAATCCAGTAAATTTAGAATTGTTGTAACGAGGTGGAGTTTTCAAAATTTCGAAATTGATAGCCACGAAAAATTATGTACCCTCGGAGTCTGACGCAGGTCGTCTATGAAAAGACTTCAGCATGAGGTTGATCTTGTTTATGAATCGGTTATGAAACTGTTGAATGGCCTGGGTTGCGTCTTCCCCTTTTTCGGTATAGAACAGGATTACATTTCCTCCCGGGTGTCGTTTCACAAATTCCGTGACGTCATAGAAGTAGCCTTCGTATAAAATTTCTAATCGCTTCTCGGCAGAACTCATTGCAGGACGTGTACGTACGTAGGGACTTAAATCTTTTTAAATGATGGAAAACTAAATAACTGTGGACAGCAACGATCAATATGTAAATGCAGAATAATAACTCCACAGAAATATATGCAACTGGATATGTATGCAGTCGATTGGGAAATAATTCTGTCACGTGATTGCGACACTCCCAGAATATCTAGTTCATAGACGGATGAAAAAATTGTATTGATAAAATCCATTAATTTTATATCCTTTAACTCGTGCGATGCCTAAAATTTCTCATGGACGGGAAGTCATTAATTTTCTTATTTTCTGAAATTTTAGAAATTTCTCGCCACATGATGTCAATTGTCTTGTCGCACCGTGAGATTCTTTTTTTTGAAGAGATGTTTGTCCATTTTGGTAGAGAAATACATAAGCGTTTGGATTTATTTACGTGTGACACGAATCATGAAATTATCTTGGAATTTGAGGACAGTTTTTTCCGTCACATGACTAATATGCTTGTTGTGGCGAATATTTTCCCTGAAAGTCCATGCAATTAAACTTACGACTCATTAATTACCTTAAGTGCAAACATAAATATGTGCATAAAATTGAATTCATAAAAATTGCCCATTTACATACATGATCAACATATTTTATTTTTATTTTTATTAAGGTCAAATTGAGGCACGTGTATAGCCTGTCTCAAAATGAAGAGATGGTTGTAGAAAATACTCGTATTTTTTAATAGCTTGGTCCTGGGGTTCAAACTTTTATTATATCATAGCTAAAGTACTGCTACAAGTTCATACCTTGGTTCATTGACATTTGGTTTACAAAATCACGAAATGTATGCACAATCAAACAAAATTATATATGCCCATACATATTATGCAGATTTTGGCTTAAGTTTAACATAGGTTTGATAATAGTAATTGGCAAACAAAATCAGGTATGAAGTCCCTCCGACGAACTGAATGAAAATGGTCATGTTGGACAGAGCGCAAGGGTACCCGATACCTGCAGAATTTAACATAACGAGGGTTAAAATTACTAACTAGGTATACTATTTAGGTGGGTGGAGAGTTCTAATATCCCACTATATGCAAATATTGCACACTATATCGGTGTGAAACAATATGCAAAAATTTCCGTGTTAAAATCACTTTTGAAAAAGTAATGACGATTTTAGTGACGCAAGTCTAGGAATTGTCTCAATGCTTTAATAAAGGTGAAATTTTTGCTTTTGACCTCCTTTACGGACTACACTCTCTCTCCACCTCTGGCGGAGACATTGTTTCGCTACGGTTCTAATCATTGTCCAAAACAGCCGTCCAAAATGTCCAAAAAGCACAAAATGTGTCCAAAATAGGAAATGGAGAAAAATGTTGTAATTTATTTGTTACATTTTTTTAGGTATCACTGTCTTTCAAATATTTGCCAAAATATGCAATCTCCCATTAATTATGAGAATTTTGAATTGTAATACAGCATAATTTGAAAATTTCGTAATTTCTCATAATAAAACATATTTAAACACAAAATTCCGAATAATACTATATAAATTCTCAAAACGACTTAACAAGGAGAATAAAATATATCTACCTAGATTTTCAAAAAAATGTAACGAAGAAATTGCAACATTTTAGCCCTTTTCGGCTTTTTGGACATTTTGGACGGCTATTTTGGACAATGATTAGAACCGTAGCGAAACAATGTCTCCGCCAGAGGTGGAGAGAGAGTGTAGTCCGTAAAGGAGGTCAAAAGCAAAAATTTCACCTTTATTAAAGCATTGAGACAATTCCTAGACTTGCGTCACTAAAATCGTCATTACTTTTTCAAAAGTGATTTTAACACGGAAATTTTTGCATATTGTTTCACACCGATATAGTGTGCAATATTTGCATATAGTGGGATATTAGAACTCTCCACCCACCTAAATAGTATACCTAGTAAGCAAACCTAATAGCTAATGGTTTGTATATATTTTACTCACCAAACATGACCAAAGCATACACATTAGCAAATAGTGTTAGGACAAATTGCCCCATTTGCAGCATCGTAATAATTGAGGATACCGATTTTGGGACTTGAAACCCACCCATTTTGACTGAATAGTAGGAGTACATTATGCCTAAAAAGGGTTCAGATTATACACCAATGCAATGTATAATTACGTAATTAACACTTTTCAGATAAGTAATAATGTCCACTCACTGTGAACACCGTAGTTAAGAATACCACCCCATCGCCCGACAGGGTCCCCGATCGGGTAGAGATAAAACATAAAGATGGCCATCGACATGTGATGAAACCTAAAAAAGTGTCACCTTGCAATGCCTTACATACATACATATGTACATAATCACGATATCCTAGAATACTGAATCTGCAGCACCTTACCAGTGAAGGAATAAGAGAGGAGCTTTTCTCAGTACTATGAAAACCGTGTCTACAAATCTATGTATATCAAACCATATAAATAAGTAAATAAATAACTTCGGATTTAATCCCTGCACTTTGCATGCTACTTACTCAAACAGCTTGGAAATGGTGTACATGAGACCCCAGAACGCCTCCGTGTCAGAGGTGTAGTCGCTACAAAGTAATATTCCAGGTATGAATTTGTACCACGTGAATATATGAATCAGAGGTCAACCCCGCCGAACGTCAGTACATATATTGCAAAATCACCAAAATTTGTCGGCGTTGACCTCTATTATTGATGTACTTACTATGTGCAAACTGATCTGTAGATTCCATCGGGTTGTGTCAGCAAGGCGACAAATGTTGGGAACGTCCTCCAGAACCCAATCGTGGAGAAAATGGCCAGAATCAAATTCCAAGCGATGAGAGGTCGTCTGAGCTTGAAGGGTTTCCGGTTTCTCATCCACCATCTCCCCAAAAACGTTAGAACGACATAACCCACCGAGATGTAAACCACACTCGTCTGGTAACTTCGGATTAATTCCTTGCTTTCGGAAACGTTAAGCCTTTCGAACCACAAGGGTTTCAAATATGTTGTTCTATTGGAGTTGAAGCTCATTTTACTGTAGGGGAACCTATGTCGACTTTGATGACCGCAACTTTGTTTCTATTGCAATCGTGGTGCAAGAAGGAATGAGTAATGTGTTCAATTCTCACTTGCATGTCATTTAGATATTCAACTCGTTCGTGTGAACTTGGTGAGACATAAAATTCGCCGATTAACTTGAGACATGTTAATTTTTTAATGGCCCTTCTAAAAAAATTGCATGTATTTTATTCTGATTTAGATTTTAGATGCAGACTGAGGGGATGTCCATAAATTATGGCACGGCTGAGGGAGGTGTGAGGGTAAATTTTTTACGTAACAGCCCCATTTGCGCCACATGTTAAAAGAGGGTGTAACCCATGACAATGGGGAAGGGTCTGAAAATTCGGAATTTTTGCTTGACACAGGTAATTTAGGGACGTTCCCGTTCCCCATCTCAATTTATACACGAGTTAAAATGAGACTGAGACTGGCACGAAACTCGGCTCAAATCAATGTCAACAAAAAATATAGAACAGTTGACAGTGCAAAATAAACTGCGAAATTTTTCATGGTCGCTGCCGTAATTAATTAAAAACTGAGTACGCATATTTAGTCAGGTAATTTGTAATAAAATAATAATGTTCCCTAAATATTCATTTATCACAACATTTCTCAACTGACAAGAAATCTTCAATTCATTTAGTTCATAAAAGTTTATAAATTTGAAATTTTAATTATTTTGAATTGTATACATGTATCTAATTAATTTTATTAATTCGCAAATAACAGATATTCGACATGACAGCGACCCACTGCCTTTTGTGCTTGACCTCTTTGCCGGACGAAGAAGAGGAATCAAAATTAAATTCTTTGAAAATACAAATTCCAATTAACGAATTGCGAAATTTACTTGTTCCTCCTTCGGTAGTCAGGTCAAATTCAAGTCATAAAATCGAAGAGAACGTAGAATACAATGTGTGTAAAGACTGCTCCCACATTACGGAAGAAATTAGAAGTTTTCGTACTCAAATTTCTGAATTAGAGGTTCAAATTAACAGAAAAGTGGTACAAATTCGAGAAACAATTATTGATTCGTCGCCACCGGAAAATGAGGGAGTGGAGGATTTAATTGTGATAAGAGAGTCGCTACTAGTCTTGACAGGTATGGGAAACTTTGGCAAATTTGAAATTCATGGTTTAGGTGATTGAGTAAGTCCTGTGATAAGATGGGAGGACTTATCTTAAAATCCATACACAATAGTTTAAAATGTGAAATGTAGAAACATATGATTCCGTATTATCAGGTCAGCACGACAACGAGGCGTTAAATTGTGGACCTGTGGAGGCCCAGGTCAAAGTTGAAACGAATCATGTCGAGGATGAATTTTCCAACAATTATTTCGACGATGATGACCTCCCATTCTCACCGGCGAACCTTGGCGAACAAGAAGTTTCACGAGTTAAAGAAGAATATAGTCAAGGAGATGCCAACAACGACGACGATTTTCCATTTCACATTACTCCAGATAACTTTAAGGAAGAAAGTGAAGAAGAGGTTGTAAAAACTAGGTAAATATTTGAATAATTTTTAATTATTTGAAATGATTAATTACAATATTATATACTTTAAGGGGTCGAAAACGGAAAGCGATCAACTATTCAGAACTAGAGCTTTCAAGGCCTAAGAAAATTAAACAAAAAACTACCAAACCGACCCCAATCAAAGCAAAAACTCTACCCCATCATACATCGCAACCCAAGAAAAAAACTGAAAAACTCTCGCCAAAGAAAACACTACAAGTTAAATCTCCTCCCATCTCGAGCGAGTCAGAGGGTGACGAATCTAACCTTTCCGGTGACGAAGACGATGATGACGACGACGAATACGTTCCCTCCGACTTTGACCAACTCAAGAAAAACAATCGCCTCCCCTACAAATGCAACCGCTGTAATTGGAGATCATTTAACACCGAAGAAGAGCTAAACCGTCACTTGGAAAAAGATCATAATTTTCCATGCCCCATCTGTACCTCACAATTTGACAAAAAGGAAGAACTCAACCGTCATCTAAAGAAAGAACACAAAGGTGTGACTCCATTCAAATGTGACGTCGGCGTCTGTAATAAAAGGTTCTGGCTGAAAAAATCTTTCCAAGCCCACATGGTCATGAAGCATGAGTCTGGGGAGAAAATATTCCCGTGTTCGAAATGTGATAAGAAATTCTGCCTCGAGCTCAACCTCCGAAACCATTTGGACCAGCACGACCTCGAAGGGGTCAAACCGTTTATTTGCGACGTTTGTGATGCCAGATTTCTTACCCAGTACCGCCTCACGACACACGTGGAGTACAAGCATAAACAATTTCGGTGTGACCAATGTGGATTAGAAGTGATTACAAGGACAGCATTTGAAAGGTAAACACTGCTGGTAACCAGAATTCTGTTGACTTTGTCCAAACTGAAATGTTCAATTTCCCTCAAAATTAAAGAATAACTTTCTCTTTTCCAGACACCTCCGTCTGCACACTGGTGAAAAGAAGTACAAATGTGACCACTGTTCCGAAACATTTATCGACCCCACCGCTAAACAGCGACACACTTATCGCGAGCACACCACCAATAAGGAAAGGGAGTGTCCAATATGTCACAAAGTAGTGTCCACCATTACCAACCTCAAAATTCATATGGATCGGATGCATGAAAAAATTCATAGAAAGCAGTGTGAAACATGTGGGCAAAAATTCATGGAGGCGTCATCTCTACAAGCGCACGAAATTAGGGAACACGGGAAGGATCCGTTAGTGTGTGAAGAATGGTAAATAAGTAAATTGTCTTCCTGGATTTCTTAACTTTCATAATTTTGAAGGAATTAAAATCTGTATCAATTTGCCAATAGTGGGTCGACCTTCGTGAGCGACAATGGACTAAAACTACACAAGTTAAGACACAAAGGAGAAAAACCGTTTGCATGCGATGTATGTATTGAAATTGTCATACTTATTTTTCGGAACTCATGTAAAACACCGAATTTTTCCACAATTTTTAGCTCTGTGATGCCCGTTTTACATTCACGGGTCAATTAACGCAACACAAGAAATATCACTTGGATGAACGTCCTCATCTCTGCTCTCACTGTGGATTCGGATTCAAAGCGAAGAAACATTTGAATATTCACATCAAGCGGATCCACACTCCTGGATACGTCACCCCCACCCCACATAAATGCCCCCACTGCGAGAAAGCATTTCCCCGCAAGTGCTTTATGGAGGCACATGTCCGCCAAGTCCACACGCTAGAACGGCCCTTCGTTTGCGACCAGTGCGGGAAAGGGTTCGCTATCAAAACCACGTTGGACTTGCACCTCAGGACACATGGCATCGTGGTGGCGAGGAGGGCGAGGGAAAAGTTGCCAAAATCCAAGAGAGACAAGTTTCCTCAAGAAGAAGATGAAGATGGAAACAGTGAATAAAATTAAATCATAAATGTGCATTATTTATATACATATAAAATCAACTTTATTTTATGATGCTGGAATTTTAAGTAAGTAAAGAACATAAATATACACACACAATTTTGAAAAGAGTGAACTCATATGCGTTTATTATTTCCCAATATTTAAACTGTCTTATAAATATAATGACAGCTTAGTAATTATGCGCTTGTATTGTGCATAATCATATTTAACCATAATCCATTTACGTATTCTGTTTTTTTAGTTTGAAACGAGACACGAAATATACAATACACGCACTGTAAAAATCCGGTAGAGTCACATATACTCTCCATACTGGTAATGATTTGGTAGTAATTTCCTACCGGATTGGCAGTAGTTTATTCCGAGTGATAAATTTTTTATTGCCATAACATTACCAATACCATTCCTTATATGTATGTACATATGTAGGCAAATATTTACGACGGGGTGACAAATATGCAACGATGTTGCATATATGTCTTTACATAAATGTCAGTTGCATATTTGTCTCTGCATACTGAAAATTTCCTCACCGTATTTACTCCGGCTAGTAATGATTCAATACCAATTTTCTAAAAGTGCAGTACTCTGTATATTAAATGCAATACACAATTCACATCGAGATTACCAACGACATCGTATAATACGCAATCAAGCTCAACAACTCAATTCGTGTCCCCTTATGAATACAAAAATATGAACCTACCAAAATCTTGAGATGCTGACAACTCTTCACCTGTCTTTTTCTGTAACTCGAACAGCCTTCATCTAATTTTACTGCCCTTATAAAATCTGCAGATTTCCTAATCACATCGCTCATCAAAGGAAATCCTATCTCGATAAACAAAAGAATCGCAAAAGTTAGCGTCACCTCGAGAAATACCAGCATGCCCGGTACTCTCCCCGTCATTTTGACAATCATAAATCCCATCATGACAGAAGCAACGACAATTAGTAAAATAAGTACGGGTAATATTTCCCCGTTGAGCTGATTGATGACTTGATTCGTGACCTGAAGTTGACGATACGTCCCCATTTTTGTCACATATTCGGAAATTTTTCGAAAATTGGACCGTTCAAGGTTAGTCATTCTGTCCAATGTTCTTAGAATTATTAAGAGTATGTTTACACCGCCAATTACAAAGCCAATAATGTGTATGCAGCAATGCATCATGGACGAGCAGAAGAGCAGAATCCTGAAAAGGAGCTTCATTCTCCTGGTTTTTCATCTCTGGGAGAATTAAATTTAGCAACATTTTGCTTCAAAAAAATCTAATATGTAAGTAAATATTCACTGCTGAAGAAGGTGCGTGAAAATGTGATGTCATATCAGAATTATTTTTACGCTTAAATAGTTGTCCATATGCATTAAAACATGTAATTAAAATATCAACAGACGTCAGCAACAATATTGTCTAACCAGTCGTTTTAGTAAATTATATGGATGACAACGATACGGAAATGCAGGAATACATACATATGTACATGTATATATTTATAAATACATACATATATACATACATACGTCTGAAGAAATGTAGTTGTCTTCCACACGTCTACACATTTATCCAATTACTTAAATGTCTAATTGCCCAATTTGACGTCACGTTGTGTAACCATGCATTTAAATTTGTTTGGATAACCAAATTGCTGTCTGACGTTGTATATTTGGAAGGTAAAAGTGAAAGTTTGTCTATGTTGGAAAATTATCTATGTATGAAATCCTGCAATTAAGTATGTAAGCAACTACATGCATACATATAATTATCTAAATGGGTGTCTTCAGAACTGTGCAGTATATGGCGTTTTATTAATAAATTCCTCTAAAATATTTGACACAATTCGATTCCAAATTTTTACTAGCGTGGTAAAGCCTGAATGTGGCGAAGAGCTTGTTGCAAACTAATTTTCAATTCATTTTGCTAAGTGTGGAAATTAACATAAAATCTTGTCCGACTTACTATCCTGGAGTTGTCGATCCAGATCCATCATCGTGGGCGATGATGTTGATAATGTCGTCACCCAGACGAAGATTCCTCCCATGAAGGCAATCCCCCCAAAGTAGCCCATGCTCAAGATGAGACGAGTTGTCACAAAATGTGACGACCGCCTCGAGAATGAGATTTAGGAGCAAATTTAAAAAAAATGCCAGATCAAAGATGAACGAACAAAAACCGAGAATGACGAAGTGGAAGATCTGTTGAACAGCCCAAATTATTTGACCACGTCCAACGCCGTCCGACCTCAGGAGAGATGAGGTCGGACATTTTTTGATCAACGTTCAACGCCAACTTGAACATGAGTGGGATGGTCATTTGGATACATACGATTTGATTGGGGTGAAGTAAGAATTTGTGGGTGAAAAGTCTGCAATTTTACAAGGGATGTGTTATCCGAATATGCAAATGAGAACACATACTTATAACCCAGATACAAGTCTGCAAGTACATGTATACATATAAATATATAGATGTTTATGTACGTTTCCACGAGTAGGTATGTATGTATAAGTCTATTACTTTATTGTATTTCCTTTGCTTCTTGACAGTTGGTATATGTAAATCCTGCATTAAAAGATAATCGCATAATCATTTAAGGTGGTAAGGCGGAAGAATGATATTTTTTTCTTCGAATAAGACATGAAATGCAAACCCGAAAAATTGGGTGGGTATGCAAGTTATATTTATTTGTTACAATTTATAAAATTATTGGCAACTTAGCTAATTTTGTCAGTCACGTAGACGCTTCATACATACATTCATATGCATGCATGAATTGAATGCATGATTTGGAAACGATATGGAATTTGAATGTATAGAATTATATAGAATTTATATAGTATGTATAAAGTATGTATATAGTATGTAGAATGCCAAGAGAAGAAGTGCGAATCACATGACTTTACTCATGTACAAACTTTGTACTTACATACTCGGACCATAAGTGCCCGTACATGCACTTTTGGTGATAAATCAAAAATTATTAGAGCTATTTGCTAGAAATTTTTATGGATGAACAAGGCACTAATATTGTTTAGAAATCATAACTTAGTTTTCAAGATTTCGTCCAGGGGCTTTTATGCAAGACATAGCTCGTGACAGATACTGCTCGCTCGCGGCAAGCGCCATTTTCAGGACAAAAGGTTTTCAGACTTTTCGCCTTTCGAGACAAAGTTAGTAGAAAAAAATTGCCAGATATTTGCTCTACGGAACCCTGACATTCCATTTAGTATGCAGAGGTCAATCAGAAATTATCGCCCTGGATCTGACAGGAGCCAGTTGCATGGAAAATGCAAATCCCTGTTTTTTGCCGCAAAGGGTACAAGTTCAACCAAAGACTTATTTTCAGAGTTTCCAAAAGCTAATAGTTAATCTCATAGACCATGAACGCTTGGATAACCAACATTTGACTTTTCAAGATGCTCTGGTTGGCGACTATTCTGCAAAAATTGTCCAAAAATGGATTCGAACGAATTTTGCTGACTTTTTTCATCCCAGGAACGGTCCTCAGCATCTGTAGACCTTAGTCCTCTAAATTATGACCGGTGGCCAAAATTATAGATACACGTATGTTCTAAATCTCACATAAGCGTGGATGGCCTGAAGTCATCCTAACGAAAGTGTGGAGCACTTATATCATGAAAACGCCGCGTGCCGCGAGCGAGCAGTTTCTGTCACGAGTTATGTCTTGCGTATAAGCCCTTGAAATCTTGAAAATCTTGAAAACTAAGTTATGATTTCTAAACAATATTAGTGCCTTGTCCTTCCATAAAAATTTCTAGCAAATAGCTCTAATACTTTCTGATTTATCACCAGAAATGCATGTACGGGCACTTATGGTCCGAGTATGTACAGCATAATAATACTTAAGAATATGGAGACAGTGAGTTTAAGAATTAAAAAATAATAATTTTGACAGAGTAGAACTAAAAAATACATAATTTGTCTTTTATTAAATACGTACTTATTTTTAAAATTAGCATAACTTTTGTACTTTGCTGTAGGTTTAATCAATTATTCAAAATATAAATAAATTCCTACATGATTCGAGAAATTTTCACTATCAGAATCCGTTGTCTAGCGTGAAAATATGTTATTGGGCAAATTTTTGTTAACGAAATAATTTAATTTACATTTCTTAAAACGCGTCTAATTCCAATTTATTACTTTATTTAGGATTATGTACTTGTCTGTAATTTCGTCACATTTTTCCATCTGCTAATAAACTTCCTCCCGACCAAAATTTCTCCTATCAAACACCCCCCACAAACTGTAAACATAACCCCACATAATTTAAGCAAGGAGAACAAATGTCCACTTGCTGGACGCCCATGCACATTTCCACCTCCACCAGTCTTGGTCCCTGACATTCCCTGTCTTTCCGCCCCAGCCATGAAAATCCTTTCAAAGCACAAATCAATTCCTCCCGATTGCAGATAAGTCATCGACTCTCCAAAACTTTGCGACATGTGGGAATCATAATTCATCGTCGTATAGACAACGTCCCACCGTTCTTTTACCACATTACAGTAAAACGCCGGATAAACCTTGCCCACTTGTGCGATCCTCTGCTTTGTAAATTTTGTCTGAACAGTGTCCGCCGCTTTTCCGACAAATTTGCCACATCGATAGAACTCCCCCTTATCCCCCTCGCAGGCCGGATCGATAAGGAGAAAGTGTTCCCGAGCGGGATTAATTTTGAAACGGAGAAAACTCTTATTATGACGCTGAACGTATGCCTCATAATCGGACGCCTTGTCACAACTTGACCTCACGTAACGGTAGCCCCTCGTCACAAACAAGTCATGATTGGTCTCCACCTGGACGGGTTGAAAGGGCAGGATAATTTCTGACGTGAAGAATGCCACGTAGTAGAATTGGAGAACGAGAAGAGATAACGAAACGATGACGAGCACCTTGGACTTCCGCCACGCTTTCAAATACGGGATGCCCAACAGGCCCCAAAAGATGTTTAGGGCGAACCACGGACTACGGAAGATGAGCGCGATGAGAACCACGTGGCCCAGAATTGAGACCCAGATCAGTATGTCGAAAGGAGCAAGGAGGAAACTGTACGCCGAGGCGGAGTTGACCGTGACGAATTCTGTGCAATAGAAGAAAGATACTTCGTCAATGTGCATAATGCTGTGTCCGTAACGGGTAGATTTTTCTGATGGGGGACTTGGTTCGCAATGGTTGCACACGTGGAGTCTCGGTCCTCTCACCAAATCGTCGGTGGATATGCTCATCGTAAAATTCATTTTGCTGGAGAGGATTCCAAGAAGGACTTTCACAGTGTAGCCAATTGTCCAGTTGGTTTTCATGGAAAGTTCCAAGTTGCGAATAAATACGGTGCTGGTGGGAGATCCGATGCCATCTACAAATGCGGGCTTCCCATAACCCTGAGAATTTAGCCGTTTCATGAGCAGTTTCAGGTCGTGGAGTTCAAATCTGGAATTCGCACGTGTAGTATTAATTCCTTGGGTTTGCACTTGATTCGTTTCCGGACAAAGGTAACAAATTGGTGTCATCGTAACTTGCAATCCTGTATTATTTGGCTGAGCAACGTTACGTAATAATATTAAGTTTGGATGAGCCGTTTGAAAATTGGAAGACTGGAATTGTCTAAAATCTATTTTTTCTGGACTTGATGAAGGTAAAATTAGGAAGTACATTGTCTCCCGGGTAAGCATCCGATTTAAAAGTAGAGCGGATGATATGGAGACGTCCAGTGCTAAAAATAATGTCACGACCACCAAACAAATTCCTCCAGGCAGGGAACTTTTAGTTCTCACCAAATATTCAGGCTTCACTATTGTGACTGGATTTATGTTTCGATTTAATTGTACGTCTAGTTGATTATCTAGAATTTGGGGTTTCTCTTCAGGAAGAACCATAACCACGGAGCAACTTGTCGGCAAATGGAGAGGAATGGAAGAGTAGTAATTTTCCATTTTTGTATGTAGGGTCGCTTTCCAACTGTAGAGCGATGTCCAACAAGAAAATGGTTCTGTTACCCAGTACAAGCTTCAATTTTGAGGGATGGTATGCATTTATTTGCGTGTTATTTCTTGCAACAACAGCGCAATTTATCAAGTTCAACATACTGGCAATGATTTTATACGTAAATACAAAATCGTCAAATTAAAAATTTATGCATGTATACAAACATTGTCCTTGTTATGTTGTGTGTAACCATAGATGCGCGTTTGAGCGAGACACTGACACTTTGTCCACTGACACTCGGACAAAATCGGTGGCACTGACACTTTGTCCACTGACACTCGGCCACAGTGAGCGACACTGCCACTGTGTCCACCGACACTCTGCCACAGTGGCCGACACTGACACTGTGTCCACTGACACTCGGCTACAATGAGTGACACTGCCACTGTGTCCACCGACACTCTGCCACAGTGGCCGACACTGACACTGTGTCCACTGACACTCGGCTACAATGAGTGACACTGACACAGTGTCCACTGACACTCAAAAAAATTGTTGACACCGACACTGTGGACGACACCCAGTGTCCGACACTGAGTGTCCGCGCATCTATGTGTGTAACAATTGACAGTCCATAAATTCATACATAGATAGATAAATCAAATGTGAATCACAAACCATTTTTCCCCTTTTTGTTGGAATAACAAATAATACGACTGAGTGACACATGACGATAAATATCTAGATAAGCGAATATTAATTTTAATGGGGTACTCCATTAGTGGGACTGTCCCGATACTGGCAACCGGTTAACGCTCTAAATAATAAAGACCACCCTTTAATGACACCATGGTGACATAATCGGCTCTATGTATTTATATACGCTGACCTTCTAAAGTTTAGTTTGCCCAGTATCTGTATTTACTTATATTCATAACCGAAGTACAGGAAATATTTTAGAAATGGTTTACATACATATTCATCTTAACAGCGAAAGAAACATTGACATTTAAAAAATCCAATTTAGCGTAAAGTGTATGTATTTACACTATTTACAGGTATACAGGGATTTTCTGCCTTGTCATTGCGCCTTCGTTTAGTCATTGTTGCGATAAAATCTACAAAAGTTAGATAACAACGTCCTTTACTTAACAAAAAAATACCTGCGGCTTGTGCGAATGAGAAGGAGGGATGGTATATAAGAAAATCTAAAATTTCCTTAAAGGACTTTATTAATGTGACATGCTACATTAAACTTAAGCCACTTAGGTGATAATACATAGCTGATAATTTATATTTCACGGCATTGCTGGATAGTTGCCATCAGAGGTGAAATTCTAGAAAAATAGTGACCCATCGTTTATCAAAATTCATTCCAATAATTAATTCATTTCAAAATTACCCGTTCCACGGCCCGTCCTCCGCCGACTCGATTGCAGCAGTCGTCGAACTTCGACAAATCAATAGCTTTGGACAAGCAATAGGTCAATTTATCCTCGCTGACCGTCACGCAGCTTGGATTTGGATTATCAGCGGCTTCTTCTGCACATGTTAGGGTAGCATTATTCCCTTCTGGGCATCGCCACCGGCGGACGGTCCATTTAATAAAGCCACCGTTGACAACCGCAATTGCGACGAGGATGGCGAAAACTCGATGCATGATTGAGGAAATCCAAATATACGACTGCATCATAAAAATAATTGTCCCACGATTTTATCCACAATTTTGGTTGGTTTTAACTAATTATTATTTTTAATCTCATAACCTGGCTTACCTTGCACCGTAGAATTATATTTGTATTTTATCAAGCAAACTCTGGATTTGAGTTTAATGTAATTTGAAACGGTCGATATAACGGGCGATATAACATAACTCACATTACGAAATAAATATCCACATATGCATCAGTTCCTGTGACGGAATGCATTTATATAAACACAATGAAATACATACTTGGTTAATTATGGTTATTAAATTATGAAATAAAAATTCGACAAGACAATACATACTCCATTGTGCGAAATTACGTCTATTTCTGAAATTGATTCATAACTTGCGAAGTGTAAGTTATATAATGAAATTGTATTTTATGTGCTAGCATGAATGGACGGAAACCCTCCAACATTTGTCAATTACCACGGTTCGAGTTTCGGATTTGTAAGAACCCACCCGTGAGAAACACTAACTACATTAATCGTGATGCCATCACGAAAAATATTCCATTGATAAGCAACTACCCATAAAGGTTAAGGTTAAATATCAACCTTTTATGCCATTTACATATGCCCGAGTGAAATGCAAACAGTTGTAATTAGTCTAAGTCTTCACATTATTATCTCAAGGTAGATAAATAATTTCGAGAAAATTTTTCCTCAACATGTCAAAAGTAAATTGAAAGTGATCGTTGCAAAATTTCGGGAGCAGCTTATCATATCGTATGATAATATCATAATACGAGTTATATGCTATCACATTTTGAACCGTCCCCACACTGGTGATTGACACTTAATTTAATTAATTTTCCTTGTTGGAATATGTACATAAATAGGGTCAGTTTGACACTATTGGTGGACAATATTTTGTAAATTGCTTTAAAAATCATTTGCAAATTGAGACAGAATGTCTTCCCATATTTCAAATCGAGATTTCATTTCAGTCACGGTTTTCATATTTGGTTTCCTTGCTAGTTTTGCAACTGCGCAGCTGCTAAAGGCGCAATATTTAGATCCACTTCCAGGCCCAAACCGGTGCAAGTTACCATACTACGAAGGGGAGGATCACATCTATCTATTTGATGGATGTCATACCGTCGAAGGAAACAAAATCCTCCGGTTAACAATCTCAACTGGAGCGTTAGAGTTTGTCGCCAACCTGACCGGCCAAGCTGCCATGATTAACATCATCGGTGACGGTTTTGGGAACATGTATCACTTCACTACGCAGGAAGTCTATAAGTTCGACCCGGTCACGAAAATAAGCACATTCTTGGTCAGACTTCCCGCTTATATTATAGAGGGTGTAGCCCTCAACGACCATGATGGCGATGGTAATTCGATTTATGTTACCGATGGAGATCGCCAGCTTTATTGGCTTGACGTGGTAACAGGAGAATCTGCCGTGGTCACTACTTTTCCACAGGAGGTATCTACATATTTATGTTCTAAGTTTATAAAATATACAGGGGTTCAAGAGGACGCCAAGTAAATTTTAGCAAATTAATTTCTTATCTACCAAAATTTCCAGGCAAGTTTTTCAGTAGTACTTAATTATGGAAAAAACGCGTAGGAAAATCCCGTCTTGTAGTGTCGTTTTTTGAAACACGGTATCCTAAATATATATATGAGGAGAGTGACTTTATCGAGCTTACTCTTAATTTAATGTATTGGTAACGTAACGGAGCAATATAGAGTTGACTTAATTTAGATGGCATTTTTTGGGGGACAAAGCAATATTTATAATTTTAATTCGATGAATAGTAATTTACTGCATTAGGCATTTGTTTAGGTTTCTGCTTATGTACTCACGCATAGGCTAATCCCAAATCTCACTATATATGTGTAAATGATCGACTCAATAAATACTTATCTATTAGATTTACGACGCAGCCGCAAGCCGCGTGGGGAACAAGGTCTACATTTTTGATTCAGGACAAAGTGTACTGAATAGAAAGTCATTGGAGTTGGACTTGGAGACATTTCGCGTCATGCAGGTCGGACCACCAACCCTTCCAATTTTTCACACTCGCCCCAGTTCTGCCTATGATGGGAATAAATTCATTTATATCTTGGGAGGATACCGTCCAAGCTATGGGACGGATCCTGTCTACACAACTGGAATTTTTCAGTTTGATACAGTCACTTTCGAAAATAGATACATCCCAGTGGAACATCTACCTCTGGGGGATGCTAATTTTTTTATGTCCGCCCCTGCCACTGTATTTGTGCCCCGATTAAACAGAATCTACTGCTTTGGAGGATATGTTTGGATTGACTGGGGAATCCCTCCGCTTGACACCGTGTTCTTCATTGACTTGACTCCTTTAGACGCTTAAAGAATTTGGTGCACATGCAATTAAAGAAGCGACACACTTTCGAAAATTTAAAGTGTTCCGAAAAAATTGAATGTTTAAACGGTATCGATTGGTTCAGTAAATACATATAAAGCAACTTCAGGAAATTATATTGTAATTAATTAGAGCTTATTTAAGTCAGGGTTGAAGATATTTCACTTGTCGAGATTTAATTCTACCACGAAATATTCACCTTATCTACATATAACAAAGCAAAGCTCAGATAAATCAAGTGCAGGCACATGATATTGATAACATTTTCACCTATTTGGGTGACACATACCAATTTTTAATTTCAAACCGAAATTAGTCACAGAGATTACTAATAGCTCATAATGAAAGATTGTGAAAATTTTCCTCTATTCATCATATGTATCACCAATGGACATAATCATTTATTGAGTTTCCATTCAAATTCTGATTATCAAGATTAACTTAAAATTTGCATCATAATCCGTGTAACTAAATATGTTATTAAATAATTTCTTCTCATTCCATAAAAATATTCATAAAAAATTAAGAACTTAATTCTACTAGGTTAAAATTCCTGACCAGGTTCAATTTTTACATTTACCACATTACAAATTTCTCCTCCAGCGTCACATACTTCTCTTTTCACCTTATCCATGTCTAATTCTGCATCCAGGTCAACTTCCTGTTTAATCCTTACTCCTGCACCAATTTCCACTCCGGACGCCTCCCCACCAATTTCCTCGTCGTCCAGAATCAGTTCTGTTTTTACTCTCACGAGATCTTGCTCTTCCTCCTCCTCCGAGGACCCATGCGTATTTCTCAGATGGTCAAAAAGGGCCTCGTACGTATCAAACTTCTCCTCACATAGGACACATCTGTTATCCCAAGTTGCGTGACACTTTTGCACATGCGCCCTTCGCCACTCATCAGCATGATACCATCTCCGACACGTGGATACGGGGCAGATAATCCCAGAACAATTTCTACACAGTTATTGAACCTTGAATTATGAATTCTCTTGTCTAAATATGCATATCTCGTTAAAACTTCCACTCACTCCTCAACCTGCACCTTACTGCTGGTAATGATCCCAACTTTGACTCCTCCAGCGGGGGGCCTCTTGATGCAGCTGTCAAATAAAATAAATATAGAATCCCGCATTCATCAATAAATATTAGTACAATTATGGATAATACCCACCTTTCGAAAGTTATATGGCTTCTATATAACTCCGTCGTTGCAAACTCGATCCTACACCTCTCACATCTTTTGTAATTGAGTCCAGTACACCTGTAATAATGGAGTTACATTTACATACATCTGTATTGAATATTTGCTGATTTCCAGCTTTATTAGATTAAAAAGCATACGTTTTTTTTGCATTTTTTAGAACCAGGTGGGAATAAAGAATAAATTAATTGCCGACACGTACCTGTTCAGTTCGTGCCTTAGCAATGATTTCCGTTTTGAGTATGCATTAGTACATGTTTGACAGAAAAAAATTCTCTTGGTGCCGGGACGGTCGTGGGTCCATTTGAGCAAGTAAATCATCATAGGGATAACGAGCGGGGGTGACCTCTATCACGTCATCTTGGGAGGAAATACCTGTCAAAATTAATTAAACCTGGGTTAAATAGCCAGGTCTGGTAATTAACAATGACTGAAGAGTTTTTCGAAGGATCGCATTACATTTTTCATTTTTCTGCTTCTACAATTTCCCCGCAGCTTTACAATATGCTTACCCAGTTCAGAATCCATTCCAAATCAATATATAATTGAAAGTTGAGTTTTCCTGTCCTGCGTTTCTAAACAAAATTTAATTAGAGATATATCATATATAGTGCTGTTAAGAAATCAAAAATATTGTATTATTATTTTCGTATAAATCGCTACCTTCAAAATTTTGATTTAATCGTCCACCCTGCTGGTCCACTGCAAGTAGGTCGAGTACAAGAATTAAATAGTTTTACTAGGTTAATAATTAGTTTTTAATTAAATAAATCTTTGAATTTAAATTTGCTAAATTTGCTTACCCAGTTTCAATTTTCTGTTAATAATCCTTGTGGAGTTAGGTTGCAATTAATACACATGCATGTTAAATAGCACAGCAATAATTAACGTGCTTGAATTAAAAGTACACGTTATGTAACTAGATATCTAATAGTATTTCTTTATTAAACACTTTTAATGATTGTTAACTTTTTTATTAAATTCATTCATCGTTGTAAGATCTAGTGTGTAGTGACAGACTCATCCTCAGCTGGCTGGAGTAGGTTTATTTCCACTTTTTTGCTATCTAAACCCGCTCCTACGCTTGCAAATATTGTCTTGAATTCCATGGTGACAAGTTTTATATGTACACTAGGCTCTTAAGCCCGCAGTGCGGGCTCTAAGCAAAACGATTTTATTATTTTATTACGAAAAACGTTCACTCACGACCCTATGGGCGTGACCACGAAAAACGTTGTCACGACTCTAATTGGGTGTGTTGACGAAAAACGTTGTCACGACTGTAATTGAGTGTGACCACGAAAAACGTTTAGTCACGACTCTAAAGGGGGTGCCCACGAAAAACGTTCAGTCACGACTCTAAAGGGGGTGCCCACGAAAAACGTTCAGTCACGACTCTAAAGGGGGTGGCCACGAAAAACGTTAAGTCACGACTCTATCGGTGTGACCACGAAATTCGTTTAGTTACGACTCTAAAGGGGGTAACCACGAAAAACGTTCAGTCACGACTCTAAAGGGGGTGGCCACGAAAAACGTTCAGTCACGACTCTAAAGGGGGTGGCCACGAAAAACGTTCAGTCACGACTCTAAAGGGGGTGGCCACGAAAAACGTTAAGTCACGACTCTATCGGTGTGACCACGAAATTCGTTTAGTTACGACTCTAAAGGGGGTAACCACGAAAAACGTCCGGTCACGACTCTATGGGTTGACCACGAAAAACATTAGGTCACGACTCTAAAGGGGGTGGCCACGAAAAACGTTCAGTCACGACTCTAAAGGGGGTGACCACGAAAAACGTTAGGTCACAACTCTAAAGGGGGTGACCATGAAAAACGTTCAGTTGCGATTCTAAAGGGGGTGTCCACGAAAAATGTTAGGTCACGACTCTAAAGGGGGTGACCTCGAAAAACGTTAGGTCACGACTCTAAAGGGGGTTACCACGAAAAACGTTAGGTCACAACTCTGAAGTATGGCATTGTTCTAACGTTTTAAGTACGTTTAGGCACTTAAACCAAAAGCCCGCCCTCTAGCGCTGAAAAACAGCCAACATCCGATAGGTGGCGCTGGTAGGTAATTAAAATTAGTAAGGCACAGGTCAAGTGTCAACTTTACCGTGGGGCACAGAGGTCACAGGTCAAGTATAGTGGATGTGCCCAGGTCACAGGTGAAATGTCAAATCTAGTGGGTGTGCCCAGGTCACAGGTGAAATGTCAAATCTAGTGGGTGTGCCCAGGTCACAGGTCAAGTGTAGCGGGTGTGCCGAGGTCACAGGTCAAGTGTAGTGGGTGTGCCCAGGTCACAGGTCAAGTATGATGGGTGTGCCCAAGCCACAGCCACAGGTCAAGTGTCAACTCTGTAAAGTGTCAACTTTATGGGTTGTACGCAGGTCGCAGGTCAAATGTCAAGTCCAGGGGTGTGTGCCAAGGTCACAGGTCAAATGTCAAATCTAGTGGGTGTGCCAAGGTCACAGGTCAAATGTCAAATCTAGTGGGTGTGCCAAGGTCACAGGTCAAATGTCAAATCTAGTGGGTGTGCCAAGGTCACAGGTCAAATGTCAAATCTAGTGGGTGTGCCAAGGTCACAGGTCAAATGTCAAATCTAGTGGGTGTGCCAAGATCACAGGTCAAATGTCAAGTCTGGTGGGTGTGCCCAGGTCACAGGTCAAATGTCAAGTTTAGGGGGTGTGCCCGTTCATTTGATCAAGTCTCGGCAGATCTAAAGGGTGTGTTTCGTTGTTCTCGTGTTCGTCAACGTTTTGACACTTTAGCGAAAAACGCCCTCTAGAAACGAAAAATGTAACATAGTGCCCCACCTGCCGCTAGGTGACATTAGCTTGGACAATGTGAGACACGTGTGTAACCAAGCGCCAAGTTCAACTGGTAACACACACCACTGCACAATTCTTGGTTCTGATATGTACATACACTGCCCTTCATAAGTCTTCGCCCAACATTGGCGCAGTGATATCTCGTACAATTGGTGAGATAACAATTTGAAATTTTGCAAGGTAATAACCAATCGCATTTCTGACAAGATAGGACTCCAAATTTTGGACAGTGATGACCAGGTCAAAGGTTATGAATTTTTGACTTCCAACGCCAAAAGTGACCTACCTCAAGAAATTTTTTTCCTTGGTATTTTTATTTTTAAAAAGTTGGTACAACTCATCCTGAACATTTTGACATGTATACTGCCTCTGTGCGATTTTTGTAAGACCCTCAGTGATTTTTTGAAAAGTACAGTTTTGAAATTTTCTCCCATAAGCGCAATGTTATAAATTTGCAAAACTATATACACTCTATAAATAAAATGCATAAATTATCTCATTTTGATCATATAACATGGCATGAATATGATGGTCAATGTATTATTGTACTGTATTAATTAGGGCAAATAAGTACATATTAATATATTATTATACATGCATATACCTGAATATGTATCTTCAATATCTAATCTGTGTTTCCCTTAAATTTTCATTGCCTACTATCATATCTATAATTTAAAGTTAAATATGATCAATACTATAATAATTCGAATATTTAATGTCTATGTTTTATTCATTTCAGTATAGAATTGTACCGATATTCTCAGAGATGATAAATAATCATAGGTATGTATGTACATATCTATGTACCTATCATAGTTTCCATCGGCCAGATTCTTCTTGGAGAATCGTATAATGTTGTTACATTCGACTGTAATGTTGAATATATTTACACACAGTATTAAAGGGCAAAAACTTAATTAAGGGGTAAGATCGCTATGTCCGTCTCTCCGATAATGCGTGAATGAAAAGACACAAACTTGAATTTTGAACGTAAACTTTTAACGTCAGGCGGCAGTTCAAAGATGGACACTAGTGGCCACACCTACAAAGGTCAAAAAGGCAAAACACGCCAACACGGTCAAAAAAGGTTAAGTTGCATAAGCATATCAATTTGAACATAAACTTAACCCTTTCCCTGGTGATCTCCATTTTGACCTAATAATCGCATGCGAGTGCATTGAAGTCTGCAATATGTCCAATTGGTGACCTGCACGGCTGGTTTTCTGCCCCTATGGGCAAGAAGAAACCTCCTCACATAATACATACATACCTCCATTATAACGTCGAAGGTTACGAAAGGTCACCAAATGTTAAATTGCATGCACACAAAAACATTGAAAACACGTCAGACGTGACAATTTTAATAGATTTTCGACGGGCTAAAACAATATCATATTGTTCCCTTGTTAATCAACACTTTAAATAATTCCATATCGAGATCATAGGAATCAAATTTCTCAACGAATATGGTGCCTATTTAGTTTCGGCGTATTTATGTATTCTTATATATTACGAACTTGTTGCCGATATTAATTAGAGTGTATGCAAACATTCATACTGTGATAATACAGATAATCGACATGACAATATTTCGCCTTGTAACTACATACCAAATAAACAACTTTCCAGGATTTCCGCCTGTTCATTACACATAATTTCTTCGATTTTATCAATATTCAAATTTGGTTCTCTGCCAGTTACTCCTATCTAACATTTTGACCTCATTGATAAATACGCAAAAACGTAAAATATCCAGCATTAATGATCTATATTTTAAAATCATCAAATTCCACATAAATTACACACAATGTCTTCAAGAAATTTCGGTCTGGCCCGGATCCTGGTCCGTTACTTGAAATACGGCGAAATTTTCAGGTGTTTATACACAACTTGGGATCGAACAATGAATCGCGTCATCTTAAAAACAACCCAAGCCCAAAATTTCGTTAGGTTCACTTTAATCTGCCAGTTTTTCTACTTCCTGGCCCAGATCGTGTCCACCGTGAAGTATTCTACCACAATTGCAGATACTTTCGAAGCCGTTATGTTAGTGGAAATCTGTTTTGTTTGCATAACTTTGAGATGGGAGTTTACTGTGGATCACCTCCCAGGTCAACTACTCAATCATGTGATAAGTTCCCCAGGTAAAAGTTACAATTTTGAATTTGAGGTGAGTCGAGCAGCGGTTTTCAAAAGCTAACTCGGTCTGGAAAAGCTCCTCTGTTGATCATTTTTCTCACCTCTATCCCAGATATCACGGGAATTAATGAAACAAAATAATTTATTAACAGGCATGCGGAAACGACCAGGAGAAAAGATGGACCTCAGTGTAACCTTTGTCCAATATATTGTCATCATGACGGAAATATTCACCTTCTTCTCATCCATCCTAATCGCAGCTTTGAATATATTCCTTCCCTGCAAAGCACCCCTAATCTCCTCCCACTTTTGTCAGGATGGATTATCACTGATTAAATTGCATACTCGTCTAGTTTTCTTTGTCATGGAATGCATCATTTCTATTTTATCCCTTATCGGTGGCACTTACTACGGCGTAATCATAGTCTGCTACTGTATTTCATATCAATTCGTGAGATACAAAGATCTGATGAAAAATACGAGAACAAATATTTCTAATATTTTGGCTTATCGTGAACTGCAAATTGAAAACAGAATCATAAATTTCGCCATTAGGGGCAGGATTTTCCTCGTGTTTGGCTATGTATCTTCTGTGACACAAGTTGTAATGGGAGTCGCAGTTGTTTTGATGTACCACTCCAAAGTGGATTTTCTCCGGGTGGTCGCATTTGGATCCAGTGGCGCAACTATGGCCCCTAGGCAAATGACCAAAAAAGTTTTGTGTGTGTATGTGTCTTTTTGCATTTTAGCATTTAAGATATTTTTTTTACATTCCAAAATTCGAAACGAAATATGCAGATTGTGGCTGCAGAAGCTCGTTAAACGTTTTAAAATTATGTTTCAAATTTTTTTTACATAAAATTTTTCAAAAATCTGCATACTTGTGTGTGTATACAGGTATTTGATAAACATTTGATTTTAAACTTCAAGCATACACATATTAATTTTGAAAAAATACCATAAAACTTACAATGAAAAGTTTAAGACCAATTAAATTCGTCGATCAGGAGTTTCTTTAACTAATAAACTTTTTTTAATTTGTAAATTATGTATGGTTAGCAGACGTGGGGGCCCCTGATATCGCGGGGCCCCTAGTTTTTGCCTACCTTGCCTACATGCTAATTGCGCCACTGTTTGGATCGGGATATTTTGTCGTGTTAATGGCATGTCTTCTGGTTTTTACCATTGCGGGTAAATTGAATAAAGATAGCATAAATTGGGTGCGAAGCTGTACAGCGCGATCGTCGCTGGAGATGAGGATTGTTCGATTGGCACCGTTAAGGGTGGAATTTGGCAACAATTTTGTCGAACGCCTTACCCCACTTGTCGTACAAGAATTTTGCATTCGGCAGGTTGCATCCTTGCTAATTATGACAAGAGCTAAGTTTTAAATGACTAGTTATCTATTCCATTTTTCTCGTGTCATAAGGAAGTGTAGTTATCAGTACATAGAAAAGTATGGTCAACAGGTTTGATAATAAGTTTTTATCAATTTCTCGTCGTGTTAGCACAAATGAATTCCGGAAAATTTTTTATAAGTCATACATATGCACATACTTATTATTTAGCCTTACTTGTCGACTTTGTATTAATATATGTATCCATGTATCATGTAGAAATAAATTATTTCATTTGAAATACGAGTACATATTATGTAGATATCTTGCTTGACTAGCCCATGCTTTCTTCAAAGCTTCGCTCCCACTATGTATCATGTAATTTAAAATTAAATGGAATTACGTGAATACTAATCATGCATAAAGCAGCAAACAAAACTTCAAAATAACAAGCAAAAATGTGTAATGAAAACGTGATGGTACATATTTAGTTCACTGAATGGAGTATCTTCGTACCCATAAAGCTGAAATCCTTTACATGGTTAACTATTGCAATTATGTGTGCATGTCGATAAATACGTGTATATGTATGCGCAAATTTATGCGAAAGACGTTTTAGCTAAATGTTATACATTATGATTTACAGATTTACATAATCGACCAAATAGTTAACAAGTGACTCTTGGCCAAACAACAGATGTTCTCCTCGTGTCAAATAAGCAAATTGACTGAATATTCTTTGATCTCAATTTTTTAGTGTATTATTTTAAAATAAAAACAAAATGTCAAACCAAAGTGAAAAAACTCTACGCGACTTAGAAACACTGTATCACGAAATATTTAACTTGAACCTTGAACCGGACTTGACACTGAAACTTGTTCCATACGTGATAAAAATATATCAAAATAATTCTGAACAAATTGGGAGTCCACAATATTTAAGTGAACAAATTGGGTTGCAAAATATACCGAGTAATCTGGACGAAGCATCATTTATTAAATACGTTGTTGAGCATGAGTAAGTTGCAGTTTTAATATACTTTCTAATTTCAATTCTAATTATGCACCAGGCTTCCCAACATTGCATTTTAGTGTTAACGTGTTTGATCTGCTGTGTTTAGTACGTAGTTGGTTATTTTACTCTCAGAGTGTTGATCTTCTTGACCAGGGTATTCCGACCCAGGGTTTTATTGGGTTGGGTTTTTTGGGTTTTAATAGGTTTTAATGGGTTGTTAATGAATAAAACCCAACGGGTTTTACCATGTTAAATGGGTTTTATTTGGGTTTTAATGGGTTTTATTAGGGTTTTAATGGGTTTTAACTGCGTTTTAGCTTAAAACTATATTCTAAAAGCTGAAAACAGCTGTCATACATTAGTCGAAGTTGTTTGATGGCAGCTAAGTAGTTTATTTGATTAATACTGTAAGTTTTGAAAACCAGGAATAAATCAGGGACATCCCTTACCATTACAGGTTTCAAGTGACAAAAAATACACAAAAATACTTTGGGAACGAGGTATGTTTAACTGATCATACATAATTTAATACATTTTGCGATCATAATTAATACTTTTTTTCCCGAATACTTCCTCTCATCTCAGCGAATAAATTAAACAAAATACTATAGTGTTTTTTAATTTAGTTTTTTAAAATGTTTCAAACCGATCTTAATTATCACGGTGATATAATATCACCTCTTGAAAAATCGAGTTCTTATGGACAACGAAGTACTTTATTATGAGCAAAATAGTATATCTGTAAAAAGCATTTATTATATTCTCGATCGTAATACATACGTGCGTTGTGCTTTCGTTGTTCATAAGTACTCGATTTTTTCCAGAATTGACAATACACGTTAAGATCGCATTGAAACATTAAATTTTAAAAACCTTTAAACAACTTTGATTTCATTATGATGAGAGGAAGTATTCGAGAAAAAGGTAATATATGTAATTATGGTCTCATAAAGTATTAAACTATGATCAGTTAAATAGGACCCTTTCGAAACGGATACAAATTCTAACATGGACAAGGAGAATTTGCATATTAACTGAAATTGGATTGCAATAGTTGTGAAAATTGTTGTTCAATGTATTACTTATGTAAAACCTAATAAAACCCAATAAAACCCATAAAACCCATTAAAACCCATTAAAACCCCTGGGTCGTTACTTTTTGAATAAAACCCTGGGTTTTTCCGAACCCTGTTCTTGACCAATAAAAATTCAGTATAAATTGAAATTTATAATTTACTAAAAGCTAGTGTTTGCTGTAAAAAACGCCTGCATGAAATTACGGCAAAATGTTTTGCAGGCATAATTTCTTTGCATGAGTATAGTACAAGAAGAAGAAACGAAGGAAATAAGATAAATCTAGCGGATAATCCTTAAAACTAAATGTAGTACAACATTCGAGCCGCTAGATGGCACCGGCTTTTATTCATTTCTGACGCCTTGCAGTTTAAGAAATGCCGATAAGGTGCAAGAAATCAAATACTGATAAATGTATATACGGAGTTTTAATCATTATCGTTATACCCTTCATAGTCGAACATATGTATGTATGTATTTACTAACCATTTTTAATTATTTGCTAAACAGGTCCCAACACCTTCTGAAAGTACTGGAATTGATTGTAAGGCCCGACCTGCCCATGGGAAGCAACATGCTGGATATAATTTCCACCATGGAAAACTATTTCCTCTCTTCCCTAACTTTTCTTCGTGGTACAAGAATTCAGATCAATTTTACAAGTGGTACAGGTCCAGAGCAGTTCCGGTTTAGATGTAAAACTCCTGAAGGGTCAGAATTCTGGATACAATATTTTTCTCCAACTTCACAGAGCAATTTCGAATTGGAACACGCCCTGCTAAAAAAGTATGAAGGAATTTGTTTCCTCTACGTTACATGGAAGCAACGAACTAAAGTTCCAAATTTTATCGGAACCGATGACCAATCTCAGGGTAAAATTACCTTAACAACTTCTCGAATTCCCGACTTACCCCTAAATTCTTGGATGAACGTGACATACCCACAACGCAGAAATTTTGAAAGAACGACGGAACAAATTCATTATCAAATACAAGTGTGCCGCGGCCTTTTTGAAGTTCTCAAAGCTTTTTTAAGCGCAGAATTAACAAACTGTGTCCTACTTCCGAGACAGACTTTGATTCGTGATGTGCTCACTTTCTTTCCTATCGTGCAATTCGATCCTTCCATAATTTCATTCGAGTGGGAGACTAAATCATGCTCCCAATTTGACCAAGTATTTACTTCGGGTAACACCCCGAACAAAACAACGTTTTGTATCGGATTGATCATGCTCTACTGTTTATCTGCCACGGCGGAAGAGGATTTTCATAATTTGGCTCATGAATTTACAACGATCAAGAATGAGAGAGACCTTAAGGTGGAAATTATTGCAAAATATGCCCCGATAATCGCTGCTTCAAAGTCCCTCATGAATTTGATCCATAGATTGATCCACTCTACATACAGTTCCCACCAAATTACGAATCTTTTTATTGATTGGAACGCATTTAAGGAGGACTTTGAAAATGAGGAGTGCCAAAATACCCCTTTTGACACAAAGGAACGCTTGAAATTGTTCGTTTACCCCGTTGGAAGAGGGATCATGCAAGACTTGTTTCTCGAATTGATAAACCTTCCCTTGACTATGAGCAGTCTCGGTCAACTTGTAGATAACTTATTCAACCAAGAGGACATACTTCCTAATGTGGAGCCAAAAAATTCTCTTAATTTGGAGAATATACTTTCTTACGTAAAGAATAAAAGGTTACTTAAATGCTATAACTTAAACATACATATAATTGCTTAAAGCTTTGTATGTATGCAGCTGTGAAGTAACTAATGTTTAAAATTAAGTAACATACCCAGGTGTCAAACGAAGTCACATTATCGCAAAATATACACAACGTATGACTTTCCGAGCAAAATAATCCTTGTCAAATTATTGGTTCGTCAAATTTTGACAATATTCAATGTTAACGTAGACTATAGAATCTTCCCAGTTTGATGAAGAATTTAAAGCGAAATTTCAAAAATCATACCCCGTGTATATTTTGGTATAAGCTAAATCCCTAACTCGTTTGACACCTCTGCACGGTTCCTACTAATTTTATCATAACATTTTCAGACCCTGGTTAACTGCTGACCTGATATTGGACCTTGAGATCCACTTTTCTCCACAACTCTTGACCAAATTGAGCAACTCTATTTCTACCCACTGGCTCAAGGAAATCCAACACTTCTCCTATCACGGGGTGGGGGAACATGGCTACCTATTTCAAAAAGAAGAGGATGTCTCAACCATGCCAGAATTTCGCTCAAGAGTCATGCTGCTCTTGCCAAAACCTGGAGGAAACACAAAAGTCGTGTCAAAAATGTTTACCACAATCAAGCTCAACCTGTCTGTGGACCACTATCACCACTTTTACGACAGGATCGATCAACGTACAGTTTATTCCGAAGAATTATATAGCTACATTTCATCATCTAGTTATCTTCCCCGTGACGTTATCGACCTAATCCAGTCAGGATATTATGTTGAATTTTGGCTAATTCAGTACCGCTCGGGAAGAACTAATCTACAAGATTATCTCACTAATTATAACTCCCAGGTTGCAAATTCTTTTACATTTGACATTATCAAAAGTTTATTTGACAGTATCGCTGTATATCAAAACTTAAACATCCATTTGCCCATGCTATCTCCAGAAAACGTATTTTTCGTGGATTGGAAATCCTCAAATAGAGGCAAATTCAAATTGCCAGTATTTATCGATGACCAATCGTTAATTACCCTTGCCTCTGAGCGGGAAATGTCAAACTTAACTCTTACCGAAATCCCGACAATTACTTACAAATTTGGGTTACTAATTCTGCAATTATTATTTCCGCAAAATTTTCAATCCGGAAGTGAAGAATTACTTGACCAAATCGAAATCATGTATCCCAATCATCACGATTTATCCTGCACTCTACGCAAGATGATGTTTCCAAGTAGCACAGAATCCTTGAGCTTAGAACACTTTGATAATCTTGAGATAACCAGTATTGGTTTGAAAATGCCTCCTAAACGTCCCCCTTTCGTCCCACGTGACGAGCAGGATGTCATGAAGCTCATAAACGACGGTGAAAATCAGGACATCGTCGCAAATGTGGTTGCCCTTATGTACGATGACATCATAGCGTTAACGACTCGTTCAAACACAACGCACGCTAGTTGGCAAGAAACGCTAGATCACATGCTAATAAATGAGAGGAGCGATGATTACGGACATTTTGAAGAGCTTGAAAACAATCGCGAAAAATTCGAGGAAATTTCCAATGTGTTGGAAATGATAAAAATCAAATCTCTAAAAAAGGGTGGGATGTGGCTCGACCAGATTTTCTTCGTGTATGGTGCATTCGACGATGCAGAATTCCGAGAAAAATTGACACCAACGATTAAATCGGTTTGGCTGGAGACGATCCTTTCCGACATTGAGCTGCTGGGATATGGAGCATTCGGACTTGTGTTTCAGACCAGGGACGAAATCGTGAAGGAATACAGATGCGCAGCAAAATTAATTGTTCCCTCGAATGATGAAGGCGAGGATCAAAATGTGATGCGGGAAGTGGAAAATATGAGAGATCTCATCCATCCAAATGTGCTTCACATGACGAAACATGCACAAGAAGTTTTGTTAACAGAGGCGGATTTTAAGGTAGTAAAATAATTGCAATAATTTAGGAATTTACCAAGAATTTGCCGAATTTTTTATGCAAAAAAAATGTATCTGTATTTTGCCTGAATTACCGCGCAATTATCATCCATCCGACCATGCCCGCAATTTTAAACCCTCTTCAATATTAATATGCAGCTGATTTTGAACACATTTTTGATGCTTTAGTGGCAAACGGTATTATCAATAAATTATCATACTCGTACTCAGACTCAGTGGCCGCGGAAGTGTGAGGACAGAAGGACAATGTCCCCACAATTATTCGACGCCCCCATCACCTGCTCCTATTATATAAACCCATCCTTCCCCTATCTTAAGATGTTAATGTCGCCAGATGTCCCCACAGCTTCCCCGGCCAATGTTCAGATTAATAATAAGAGTAGAATTTGAAACCCACCAAATTATTACTGTTACTTATATTCCAAATCATTTATGTATGTATAAACTGCCACATCAAACGCCACGCCAATTATAATAAATATAAATATATGTATGTCTGCACAATTCTAACTTAACACCCAATTTAATTCCTAGGTCCTCCTAAATTATGACCACCACATCCCCGACGACATGACCGAAAGCGACATATCTTCATCAGTAGATTCTGTAACGATGCAAACCGAAAAACTAATTCTCCGCTGCCGGCTAGCGCCGGTTCCTTGCTGTCTGATCAAAATGAATTTAGCTGGTCCCACCTTGCGCCAATTTCTCACCGAGACATTTAATCTCCGAAAAAATCCGGAAACCAAAATGGGTCGGCATCAGTTAGCAATTTGCCGGGATCTCGTCAGAGGAATGAAATATCTCCAATCCAAAAAAATCCTACACTGTGACTTGAAGCCTGACAACATTTTATTTACTGCTTTTGGAACCCCAATAAACCAATTTGAAGAAGATTTTCAGGAAAAATTTATACTTCCTGTGCAAATTGCGGATTTTGGCTTGTCTTCCACACTGGATGGAAATATCAACGAATTTAGCGCATCACGCAGAGGAAACTTGCGTTATCACGCTCCCGAACGTGAAACTACCTTTAGCTCCGAGATTTACTCGATAGGTTTAATTATTTTTGAAGTTTTGGTGCCCTGCGTGGGTGCAGAATTGCGTAATTTAACTTGCAAATTGGCTTCAAATTCTACTCAAAACTTTAACGCGGATGAGATTGCGGTGCAAGAATTTATATTGGGTTTAACATCATTTCTACAAAAGGACGCCAAGGACAGGATGTCGGTGCAAGATTTCCAAATGTTTGATCTGGACTGGGTGCACATTCACAATTTCTTTCCTGACAGGGTGCAAAAAATACTTCAGGAAATGACAGGCTATTTACAAGGGGTAAAATAATTTTATTAATTAGAAATTACCAAATATATGTATGTATACATTTAAGAATAAGTTTTATATCATTTAATCCTAGATAAGGTAATATGTATGTATGTAGATGCCTCACATCTTCTTATAAATACTGGTTGCCACTTTATTCTTACATATTTTATCGTGTGGTGTCAAGGTTTGTAAAATAACTTGTAAGCAGATACATATGTAATTGATATCTATTAAGTAGCACTTGAATATAGGATTACAAATACTTAACTTTAAGAAAACATTTCATTGTAAATAGATAAAACATAAATTGATCTCGAAAAATGAGACGAATATTAACCAGCATTTTATTTACACACATGTACTTGTAATTCAAAGTTGTAAATGAATTTTTATATAATTTGGCACGAATATACAGAAAGTGTCCCAAAAATTATCGTCGAACAATTTTTGAGCATTTTTTAATATTAAATTCAATATCAAATTCAACCTTATTAAAATTTTTACTTTTACGAAGATATACATACATACCCGTGGTTATAATAATTTAGAAAATGTTGAACAAATTAAAAAAAACTCAGCTCAATGTCGTATACGATAAAATAAATTTCTACATAGGTATAATTAAAATTATGAAAATCCAATTAAAATTGTTTTTTACTGCCAACATGGGATTCGTATCCAAAAGCTCATCAAAATCTATAATTACACCGGCCAAGGGTCATCATCCTCAACCATCTCTTCCCCAACATCCCCCATGGCCGCATATCTCTCCACATTGGGAAACATGGCGATCACCCATTCCCAAAAGTAGGAGGCAGGCCTCCACTCGTAGGAGTAGCAGGAATGCGGCTGATCCCCACACTTGCACTTCTTCATCTCCAACAGCGAAAAATGGTCCTCCGGCGGGAACGCGACATCCAACTCTTTCAACGTCAAACACCTCGAATTGCTCCGATGAATGAACGAATTAAACAAAAATGACACCGACGTCTCAAAAAATTCCTGCTCCCTTAACACGTTCCTCGGAGTAAGGCTGGCCGTGTAGCAATGCGTCTCTTCATTCGGGTCTCGCGTCGAAATCTTAATTTTCCTCAGGACGGGAAACTGCTCCCCATAAACGATTCGCGGATCATTGTCCGCGTCACTGCTGCCTACAAACTTCAACCCTATGTGCGGCGTGTACACGTTACTTTTCCACTTCTTCCGACGGACTGCGGAATTTTGTAAAAATTCAAAAACTTTCAAGTTTGGCATGACGGGAAGCACTATTTCCTTTTCAAAGCGGATATCCGTTACAGGATAAACGTTCGAATTGTTCACTTCAGAGATTTTTAAATATTGCAAATTTTTAGCAACAATATTTAGCACTTGCGACAAAAGGTGTCTGTTACGCAAATAATCACCTACTTCTAGACGGGTAAGACGTTCAACATTTGGCGTGTTTGGCGTTCTGATAGCGATATTTATTATTCGAAGCGACATCAACTTCAGGAAGAAGGAATTGACCAAAGTTTCCGGGATGGATTGGCCACCAAAGAAGCAGGAAACGGATTTCAAATTCGGGAACAGGGAGACTAAGTCGGGTATCCGTTGGACAAATTGGAAGTCAACCTTGGCCCTACCTTTTCTCTTGGAGGACGATAAGATTACGAGTTTTCGAAGTTTCGCAAAATTGGGAAGGTTTGACGGAGATTTTGTTAAATAAGGGTAAATTGCAAACTTTCTTGGGCAAAGAGTAAGTTTCAAAGTGGTCAGCATTGGGAAGGAATTCGCCAAGTGTTCCAAATATTGACGACTCGTGGGGTTTGGCAGGGGCAGGGCGACGTTCACGTGGCTGATGTTGTGGCCGGTTTTGGCGATCAAATCGGCAAAGGCGGCTTCGCGGGAGAGATTTCGGAATCGAATGAGGTCAAGTTGTTTTGGACAATTTCCTCGAACTGCAACGATGTCCTGATGGTGTTGGATATTGCGGGCAGTTAGCCTGAGTCTGGTGTGAGCCAGGAGACGAAGACGGGCTTCCTTTTCCCACATGGAGTTGGTTCGGGTGCACGTGAGGAGGTCAGATTTCGGGAGGAAGGCCATAACTTTGGCCAAAAGCTGGAAGAAATTTAATAAATAGTTATATTAATCGTGGGAAAATGATAACTGCTTAAAATTTGGATAGCCAATCAGTTAATAATTTTGGAAAGATTTTTTAGCTTATATATTTCTGCAGAAAAATAGGCTGCACTTCCAAAGTATTTTAGATATTTGCATAATGTGTGTAAATTTGAATTTCAAATACTGAGAACTTTTTTAGTAATTGCTCGGTAGTCTGGTCTCAAACATTTGCACGCAGTCAGTAATGCAGTAGTACATTGTTGTCATGTGCTTCTTATCAAAGTTATCAATAGTTTTTGGAGATGGGGAATATTTGCATGAGCACAGCATTTGCATACATACCTCGGGTAGGTTGACGACAAGATGTCCATTAGCGTTGGCATGGTGGTCACCTCTGGCATCGACACCTCTAGCGTCGTCACCTCTGGCATCGTCACCTCTAGCGTCGTCACCTCTGGCGTCGTCAACTCTAGCGTCGTCACCTCTGGACTCGTCAACTCTAGCTTCGTCACCTCTGGCGTCGTCACCTCTATTATTCTCCAAATTATCCATGATCAAAATTTCAAGTGGTCCTGAAGTGATCTAAACAAATACCAAAAACACATTTACGCCGGTTTTAGATATTATTTACTTAAGGACAGACAGAAACTTAAATATTAAGTTACCTTCGTATCAAATTACTAAAAGTCGACAAATTTTATTAAGAACTTTTTACACAAATATAAAATTTTTATGACAATTATTCACAACCTTTGGGATTGAACAACTTTGCTGGTTCGTTGTCATGAGCGAAGTGATTTATGGTTGTGGAACAGGTACCATTCTGTTCACGCCGTGAACTTCACGACTGCATTTGATAATTGGAGATTCCTGGAATTGGACCCTTTTTCGTATCTATAAATACATGGACAAGTGATCCATAATGGAAGGTAGCCCCAATAAATCAGTGGGCGTCGTTTTCTTGGAAAAAAATTAAAAGTTTGATGCTTGGGTTATCCCTTAAGCAACAAAATTAACAAATGACACGTATGTATTGTGCATGTAACCGAACTTGGATTACTAAATACGTATGTACATACATATGCACGTGTCCATAAAATAAGTACCACAAGCATCATACAACGGCAATAAGGGTCAAGGAAAAGGAAACTTAAACGGAACATGTTGAACGAACCTGCTCATCTAAATAATTATCTACAACTTGTTACACGGAGAGGCTGAAAACCTAACTACTTCTGTTAATACTGGACATTTATTAATATGGGTGCAATTATGCAAACATGTACATATTTAGATAAATATGCACCTTCCAGCATTTTCTAACCATTCTTTAACTACATATTTAACACGTGAGTTTATTGGATTTCCAAATTCTTGAAATACATTATCAATGTTCCTCAGCAAATGTGTGGTCTTAACGAATATTTACATACAGCAGAATTTTGTGTGTGTGTGTCACCTTATTTGCATAAAGATCACTATGCCCATTGTGGTCTATCTCATTTCACTTATGCGGGGACTTGCAGAAGAGATAAGAATTTGAGACATGTTACAAAAATCATATTCTCTACGACTCAATCACATTATGAACTAAAATAACGTCAAATTGACGTTCACAAACAAAATACAATTTTGACACAATTCTTTTGATTTGATTTTACTTCATAATGTGAATGAATCGTAGGTAATGTGGAAGGAAGGGGGTCAAGCAAAAAGTATATGAAATTAAGAATATGAAAAATTGTGTTAAAAATGCTAAATACTTTATTTGTTCAATAAGTATTACTATGACCAAGTCCAAACTACCAGGGCTACTTAAGCCTTCCGACCTCCCCCCATTCTCCCCGCACTGATCAAGAGCAGATTGAGGGTTTGGTTCATGCAAAAGTTCTGCATGACGAGCGGGGTTCCATTGTCGATAAAATTCGAGCCGAACTTTATCTTGAGCACGCCACACGCCCTGATCTCTCTCGCCAACATGGATTTCTTCCCCCCAAATTGGATCGTTCTTCGAGCATGCGTTTGCAACACGTTGGTCGACGTACTGTTCACCCAGGCGGCCAGCGTGTACCCCAACATGTTCACAAGCACGGCGCACTATGGGCCAGGGGACCAAAAATGTGGCCGTTAAGGCAGTACTTTGAATTGGCTACTCTTGTATACGATTATGGACTACACTACCATGTTGACCTAAATGTATAATATTAAGTCAAAAGTTACACCCACTCCGGAGTACCAGGGGGGTAAACTTTACCAAACACATTGCGGAGATAGGGAAAAACGCCCTTTAGCATTTCCGTCCATTTCCGTGCTTTACAAACTTGCTTTCGATACCATTCGAGACCTTCTGGTGTGGAGAATAAATGCTGGTGCCGGAAACTGCCACTTTCGAATACAGGTCCAACCACACCCCTCCAAATCACATACATAACGAAAGAAGTAACGACTTAAATTGATGTCATTTAATTGCATTCCTTACACAGTAAACATCATCATGCGACATATCGATTTGATGGGGAAGATAAGAGGTTATAGACAGCCCATCCAGACCCAAAAACCACCCCCTCAGGGGGTGGGGCTATAAGTGTCCCCGATTATAGGTAAACCCTGGCATGCGACATATCATTTTGCTCGGTAGACCAAGACGATCACAATAAAAGTATCATTTCTAAACATGGAAACCACACCCCACGAGGGTGTGGTCAATTGGACCAATATTTATTTAGTGAATCCTGACATGCGGCATATAGGTATGTATGACTCGGTAAATGGAGGTAAACAAATAAGGGTTTGGTTAGTGCCAGATAAGTTAGTCCAACTTAAACTCGAACAGAACATGCGGTGCAAAATCACGTTTTCGGGAAATATTTGGCAACAGCTAAACCCGATCGTGAATTTTTCCAATATTTTTAATATAGCCAGCAACGTTGTGAATGATGAAGTGAGATTTATAGACTATACATACAAAAACGCGGGTAATTTCATGCTGATTATAAATATACAAAATGTATAGACGTAGTGTTGATTTAATTTCTGATCAGTTTGGGTATTTAATTTTGACACGACAAACTTTTCATTAATGAAAAAATCGTCGCTTCGAATTTCGCTTATCGATAGCAAGGCTAAAATTATGAAAATTGTAAAATTTAGTTCCGACTGCAGCTAACCGACAATAACCCCACTTCTGAGTTGAGTTTCTGTTCACTTGCCCCAGAGCTAGCTTATCAGGACTTAAGCGAAAAACTAAGGGAAACTCGAAGCGACGATTTTTTCGTGTGTATGAGGGCCCCCAGTATGTAATACAATAGTATTTTGTCTGTCCTATGACGATTTTTCAGGTCCTGAAGTTTTGTCTTGAAAATTTCCTGGCCGATTTCCCAAAACAGTTTTGAGATTTTTTTCTTGAAAATGCCCAACCTGGGAAGCACTATAGCATGGAACCAAGTTGTCAAGGGTTACTTTTCAAATTGTTGACTGATTTTCAAATTTTTGACTGTTTTGTAAATCTAAGGTCAATGGGCGAAATATATATTTCCAGATTTTTTAAATTCGTCCACACCCCCTCGAAATCAAGGTCACAAGGTCAAAGAAATTATAAAATATAATTAATGAATACCGCTAAATTTCAAAGACTACAAATCGAACTTCATGTCGAAAAAATACCTCTCAACCCTGGGCACTACCAGAAATGTTCAAATGGTTACATGCCACACTCCCAGTGGGTGTGGCCCATGGCGTCTTATCGATTTTAACGAAACCATGTCATGTGATATGTTGTTTAGCGCAGCTCGACGATGGGGATTCGACACAATATCTAAGATTGGGAACCCGCACCCATAGTGGCTGTGGCTCTCAGAAGAGTTTCGATTTTAATAAAACCATGCAATGTGTTATATCATGTTTCTCAGCTCGGCGAGGGGATCCCGACAAAATTATTCGATTTTTGAAACCTCTCCCCCAGCGGCATTCGGCGACTTGTTTTCTCCGATTTTAAATTACACCCACACCGAAATAGCACCACCAGAATTTTTACGTTTCCATTAAGGCTCGTGTTTTCGGCTGTGGGCCACAACTTGTAGTGATGTTGAGTTCATTTGCAGCTCAAATTTTAATTTGTCAAAAAGTTTAATGTTTTATAATTTTAGTGCTATCTTAAAAACGAAAGAAAACAATTTTTTCTCAAAAATTACTGAAAATAAAATTATGAAAATACGTTTCTGAAAATTTAAAACTTTGTATGCAATTTCCGAATTTTGAAAAATGCAACAAGAAATTGTAAAAAATTACAATTTTTGAAAATGGGTTTTTCTTAATTTAATGCAATCCAAATTATTTTGTCGAAATCCACTCGTTTAGTTCAGATAAATGATGTATTACATGGCATGACATGGGATAGTTAAAATTGAAAACTCGCTGCAAGCTGATTTTATGAATTCCGTCGAAATCCCCCTTTCCAGCTGAGAAAAATTATATAACACATGGCATTGTTTTCTTAAAATCGACAATTTTCTTTGGGCCACACCCACTGGGGTGTGGTGGCAAAATTTTAATTATTCTGTCGAGATCCTCTCGTCGAGCTGACCAAACTGATATATCACATGATATGGTTTCGTTGAAATCTACAATTTTCTTAGAGCCACACCCACTGTGGGTGTGGTTTAACAATTTTAGGTATTAGATCGAAACCCCATTGTGGAACTGAGAAAAATTATATATAACATGACATGGTTTCGTTAAAATCGATAATTTCCTTAGAGCCACACCCACTGGGGTGTGGTGCCAAAATTGTAATGCTTCTGTCGAGATCCCCTAGTCGAGCTGAGAAAAATGATATATCACATGACATTGGTTCGTTGAAATCGAAAAGTCGCCGAGGACCACACCCACTGGGGGTGTGGCATGTGACTATTAAAAATTTGCACATATAATATATGCCTTAGGTTATCGTTTCACACCAAAATCTAACTTTTGTTTCTTCAAATTCGGCTTCTATATATTTTTGGCCAAAATTTATTAAATCTGGCCCATAGTGCGGCGTCCAGGAGGAAAAGGGGGAATACGAGAAAGCCTGGCATCGCGATCTTGGAATGGAGATCGAAGCAGATGTACTGCGAGAGCATACGACAAAAGATATCTTAGAAAGATATCTTAGAAAGATATCTAACAAAGCTACATTTCTCATCTGTGCTGCGAGAGGATTTGCAGCATTAGCGTGCAGACCAGCATGATTGGAATTACTCGCACCATGAGAAATCCATTCATGTATTTTTCAAAGATTTGAATACTTCTGTAGAGGTGGAGGCAGTCCCGATTTTCCAAAATGGTGATGGAATTTTCAATCCGCCTGAATTTGCAAGGTAAATACAAGTTAATTTTGCAAATATTTAAATGTTTACAAGATTTTCGAATAGTTTTAATCCGGCTGTATTTTTGCTCCTGCAATGCGTGAAGTGCATTTCGTATGAACAACAAAGTAAGTTTTAATGCGCAGACTCATGTGTTTTATATCTTTATGCTTACAGATTCATGTTTATAACCAATGTGCAGAAATTAACATGATTTGCTAAGTGCCAAATGGATAAACGTTCGTGTATGTATGTAGCTGAGCGCTCTACGGATGACAAATTAATTATTACAAAATAAAAAGCAGTTTTGGTCTGGATGAAGAGATATATAAGGATACAGCCCGGGTCAACTCTTTGAGTTTGCCTACAGGGTTTTTTTAAGCGACCCCTGTGTGTAGAAATAATCTGCCTCATTTTCTTACCAAGGGAAAACCGAAAGGAATGTTGTTACATAAAAATCTATGGGTTAAACCAATATTTTGTGTATACTGATTTCCGGTCAAGACGAAGACATACAAGCGTTTATGCATTGCGCAGTGGCCGAGGAAGCTGTAGGGACATTATTATTACAAATTCGTGATACCCTCCTAACCTTTTAAGAAGCTGAAAGTAGTTGAGAATAGCGACAACTCCAGAGAAGAAGATGTAGAAGATCCAAGCCGTTCCAGAGCTGAAAATTTGCAGGCTCATCCATGCTTCGAACAAGACGACAAAGATTTCCGGACCGAGTAGATACCACGAGATAGTTTTGCAACTGGGCGAGAAAGAGAGCAGAAAAGGGGGCGTACAAGGCTCTACCATGAGCAGCAAGATGGTCGCGAATGGTTGTTGTTGTTGTTGTTGTTGTTAATCCTTTATTCACGTGTCAACAGAGATCAATTCATTACAAATTGGTTTACACACCATGACACAAGTAGCATATATTTTTTATAAGCATCTAAAACTAATCTAATTAATTAAGTAGGGCAACTAAATAATTCATGAAAATCATATATATATCATTCATTTGTCCTTTGATTAATTATAAAGTCGCGACATAAAATAACAAATTGGGTGTAAGATACATTAAAATCCCATGATCGTGGCAGCGTATTCCATAATTTCGTAGCTCTATAGGCAATATTATTAAGAGCCAATGTCGTGCGAACCCTGGGCACTACAAGAAGTGGCCAAGAACGCTGACCTGAAGTTGAGCTTTGCAGATGCTTGAGGTTGCAGAAAGCATACTTAAATAGATACATATCTCGCCTCTCCTGCACCGTCAAAAGGTCACATTTGGTTAGTAACTCGTTGTAATTTAGGGCACTATAAACATTTTTGAATTTACAACGCTTATTCGACCTCCTTAATTTTTTTGTATAGCTAGGGAGAAAGTAACTTGTTAAGAGAGAGTATACCTTTTTCTGGATAGCGTCAAATTGCAGATTAGTTTTCACGCCCCATATATTGATACCATAATCAATTATGGAATAACACGATATAAATATACTAAGTAATTTATCAGTTAGATATCTCTTAACACTGAAAATACAGCCAAGATTGCTTGAGACCCGATTTAGTACAGATTGGTAATGAACATTAAACCCAAGAACTGAATCAATATGCACTCCTAAATATTTGAAGCATGTCACTTGTTCAATCTCCTGCCCCCCATTCAGGATTAAGGGGAGATTACAATATTTTGGAGGGAGGGGGTCTTTACACTTATGGAATATTTGGTATTTTGTCTTATCGAAATTAATTTTCATGTTGTTATCATCATACCATTTTATGATACTATCAATCTGAGCTAATAGCTTACATATCATATCATCTAGATTATCTCCAGCTAAGTACACACAAAGATCATCTGCATATAAAATGAACGATAAATAGATAATTTTGGCGATGTCGTCCTGATAAGCACTATATAATAATGGCATAACCGGGCCACCCTGTATAATACCGGTTGAGTTCACAAAGTACTCATCAGAACCCTTAAATTTAAATAAAGTATTAGTCATATAATTATATATCGTTTTTACATATCGAGGGTGTAATTGGTATTGCTCCATGAGCTTATTAATAAGTAGTGATCGATCTAAACTATTAAATGCGGACCGTGCGTCAAAGTAAATAGCGATAACCTTACCATTGGGCTTATCTAATGCATCATAAATATAGTTAGTGAACTCAATTAAGGACTCAATTAAGAATGGAACGGCGACAACGGTGAACTCTAAAACATAGAGAAATACGTACATCGCCTTAGCTTCGAATGACATCTTGATGCTTTCTCCATCTAAAATTAAACAAAATTTGTTGTAGCTGTACGTTTGTGTCAAAAATATTCTCACCACTTTTTATTTCTTATACCTGTCGCAAAAAAATTGCAGGAAATGTAAAGTGCAAGAAATGCAAGGAATAAGCGCCACGTATTTACATACTTATTTACAGGTTGCTCACAGGTTGTACTTCTGTTAAATATATACCTATTTGTACATCCTCAGAAATTCTGTATTAAATAATACTCACATATGACTCTACCAAAGTGGCATTGGTCAGTAATACAGTGTAGTAATGGCTCGGTATTAAACTGTTACCATCTCGGTAACAAGTTTTTAAAGCCGAGTATAATTTGAAGACCAAGCCGTAGGGGCTTTAATACCCACACTCAAAATAAGGTACTAATAAATCATTACCATGCGGAATGACTATGTGGCTCTACCACGTCGGTTACGATATGTCGTAGAAATGGTAATAATAAGTTCCGCATGGTAATGATTTATTACTACCTTATTTTGAGTGCAGAAATCAATACCTTCGTTAGTATATATACAGATTTCTAACAGTTATTTCTAACAGATTGTTCGCCAGATGGCACTTATTTCACCACTGCAAGAAATTGTATTTGCCTCCCCCCCAAAAAAAAACAATTTCTAGCAATAGTTTGTTGCAAGCGGTTTTTTCACGCAAACACTGATCTTACCCCTGAGCAGATTTCGTTCAAAGTTGAGAATCGAGTTGATTATTTGCATCGGGCGATGTCCAGACCGACATCCCACCCGCCACAGATGAGCACCGCGTAACAGTCCAAAAATGGAAATCCCTGCAATCTTTTCACCACTGACATGTCGCCAGTGCAGATATGATGGACCAATACGAGAAAGTACAGCAGTGTGAGGATAGATTGCATTTGAGTGACGCGTATTCGCCGGCGAGATTTTGAGAGGATAAGTTTCCCAGATTTGGCATCAAATTCAAACGGGTTGCTTCGAATGAGGCGGGAGAATTTGAAATGTTGAATTATCATGGGAAGAAATTGGGTGGAATACATGGCGACGGGTGAGGTTTCTGGGGAGCCGAAAATATGTATGCAGTTGGTGCACGTAGGCAGCCAGAAATTGTTAATGGAATGAAACAAAATTTGACATTGGAAAGTTTCTAAGTTGGTCGAAGAGCTGATTTAGTATGCATTAGAATCGAGGAGATGGTCTGATTCGTATCAGGCACGGGTAATCGGTCTACACTCTAAGAATTACGACAGTACATACACTCATCCTCATAATGAGCTGATAAGGAATCGTCAAGGCGGCTGTACGGTAAATGTTTACCAGGATTGGTAATACAAATAATTTGTGGGAGATTCAAAAATTTTGGTAGGTTTTAATCAGTGTCAAGCCCGAAGTTGAAGTTTCGTACAAATTATTGCTATCATTCAATGACAGATCTCTATCAACATGGTACACTTAGATAGTCACTGCAATGTGGTCACTACACTGGGTGACAATTTTTTTACCGACTTCAATTGTATATAGGTTAGCGCTAGTAGATATTGTCAACGAACACAAATCTAGTCATGTCTATGCCGTATGCAATTGCTGGTCAGACCGAAGGAAACACGTGTTTCAACATAACGCCACGTGTGATTGATGCATGATTTTTTTGATTTTCCGTAAAAAATAGAGGTTTCACCGCGGGTGACGATTTTTCTCAAAGTTATTCAGAGTGTACCTAGATATTTAAAATAGGTACACTGTACACATTTTCGGTAAATAGGCTACAAATTTATCCCAGGTATGTTTATGTAAGTGAAACACATTATGCTCCAATGTCCCATATCAGATAATCAATCAGTTGTTTTCGTCATCCACGCGCTGTTAATTTATGCATCCATGTTTTCCAGACTTTCATCTGGTCTTTAAGAACTAAGAGAAAAACAAGGTGCCTACTTTAGCAACGAGTAATAGGTCACGTAGCATATATTGATAATAAAGCAAGGTTAATTAACGTGCGACCAAGGGGACGCGCATACGGGATTTCATCCAAGTTTACTGATCCGACAAGATGCTTATGGTCCTTGTTGAAAGGATAATTTTACTAGGCAACCATTTCATAAAATGAGCCAATTTTGTTTAAAAAATCGTTCAAGAAATGTTATGAATGTGCATATGTACATTTCAGTGCGGGCAAACTCGATAGTAATTAGGGTTCAAATTTAGACAAAATTTTATCGAGCGTAGATCGCTAGATAATTAATACGGTTTCCCTATGTTTGGCTAGGTAGAGGAGGTCGCATCGCAGATTAGTGATGATTAAAATGTAATAATGCACACTCTGAAAATACAATTTATACTCCAATGAATAAATATACCATATGAGACTTAAATTTGAGATATGTTTAAAAAACCCAAAGTCTGTTTTCTTAAAAAATTGTTTGGCATTAACAAACAAATCCAAAGTTGTTTGCGGTAAATGCATAGTTCTGATTTTTATTTTATTTTACTTCATAATGAATATAAGTCGTAAGGAATAAATATGCAAAGAAGGAGGTCAAACCAAAAATATGGTGAAATTATCTAAGAATATGGAATTTTGTTAACAAATTCTAAAAATTTGTTTAATGATAATCATGCCCTTAGTACCATGACCATTTAAACCCTCCGACCTCCTCCCAATCTTCCCGCGCTAATCAGAAGCAGAGTTAGGGTTTGGCTCATACAAAAGTCCTGTATCACGAGCGGGGTTCCATTGTCGATAAAATTCGAGCCGAACTTTATCTTGAGCACGCCACACGCCTTGATCTCTCTCGCCAACATGGACTTTTTCCCGCCAAATTGGATCGTTCTTCGGGCATGCGTTTGCAGCAGCTTGGTCGACGTACTGTTCACCCAAGAGGCCAGCGTGTATACGAACACGTTCGTAACAAAGGCATCAATCAGGAAAAGGGGAAAGACGAGAAAGCCTGGCATCGCTATCTTGGAATGCAGATCGATGCAGATGTACTGCGAGATGATTTGCAGCGTTAGAGTTGCCACCAGCAGGATTGGAATTACTCGCACCATGAGAAATCCATTAAAGTATTTTTCCAAGATTTGAATACTTCTGTAGAGGTGGAGGCAGTCACGATGTTCCGAAATGGTTTGAGAATTTTCAATCCGACTGAATTTATCGGTACAAGAAAGAAATTTACTTTTGTAAATAAATATGAGTGTGGTTTTTTAATAATTGTAACGCGTTGTGGCTTATTAAATGCGTGGAATTAAAGTAATAACAAAATAAGGTTTGTCTAATTATCTCTGCCCAAGAAAACATAATTTTTCATATATTTCTAATGAAGTATTGAATTTACATAATGCAAATTGAACGTATTGACTTTGATGAGTCAACACATACACTCGCTTATGCATGTAAGCATGTACTTGCATCGCTTATCCAAGTAATACCAATACATACATACATTTTAGATTCAGGATGGAATATAAATATGCGGTACATATTGCATATATTTATTTACAATGTTTCTCCTGGCAAAAACGAACTGAAATTAGTGGAAGGAATTATTATTTTTTTCGTGAAAGATTACTTGCACGAGTGCAAGAAACGCAAAAAATAAGCGGCCTATGTCCTTAGTTCCTATACTTAAGTTTGTTTCCGCTTCTTGGTGGCGCCTATTGCATGCATTTCTTAAAAAATTTCGAAGAAAAATAGGAAAACGTGCTAGAAATCGCAAACACTTAAAAAACCACGCGTATCCAGCTCACATAAGTATTTGCAACTACAATGTAACCTTTTCAGAAGCTGGAAGTAGTTGAGAATGGCGACAATTCCGGACATCAAAATATAAAAGACCCAGGCCGTCCCAGAGCTGAAAACTTGCAGGCTCATCCATGCTTCGAAAAGGACGACAAAGATTTCCGGACCGAGTGGATACCACGAGATATTTTTGCAACTTGGCGAGAAAGAAAGAAGAAATGGAGGCGTACAAGGTTCTACCATGAGCAGAAAGATTACCGCGAATGGAACTACGACCACGGTGAACTCTAAAATGTAGAGAAACAAGGACATCAACTTCGCTACGAATGACTTCGTGATGCTTTCTCCATCTAAAAATTAGCAAAATTTGTAATTGTGCCAAAAATGTCACCCAAATATCTTCCAAACAATTGATTTCTTGCCACATTTTCTCATTTCTTTAGTTTCATTAACTAATCATTAATAACTGTTTGATGCAAAAAAATAGAAACAAAAATCCTTAAGCTAAATGATTTTTTTATGTACGCAAACTCTGCCGGATAACCTCTCAGATTTTTTTTGTTTCTATTGTTTTGAACTAACAGTAAATACATAATTAACTGAAAAACTGTCTGTAATGGAAAATCCAAGAAACAAGACTGGTCTGTACATACCTCTGAGCAGATTTTGTTCAAAGCTGAGAATCGAGTTGATCAGTTGTATCGGGGCGATGTCCAGCCCCACATTCCACCCACCAAAGATGAGCACCATGTAACAGTCCAGGAATGTAATTCCCTGCAGTCTTTTAACCATTGACATGTCGCCGGTGCAGAAATGATGGACCAGCACGAGAAAGTAGCTCAGTGCGATGATAGATTGCATTTGAGTGACGCGTGTTCGCCGGCGAGATTTCATAGGGACAAGCTTCCCAGATTTGGCATCAAATTCGAATGGAACGCTCCGAATGAGGCGGGAGAATTTAAAGTGTTTAATTACCATGGGAAGAAATTGGATGGAATACATGGTGATGGGTGATGTAGAGCGGAGAATATTTAGTTTTTGTCCTAGCCAGTTGAAGGCCAGAAATGGAATGAAGTAAAATTGACGTTGGAAACTTTACACATTGGGTAACAGAGCTGATTTAGTATGCATTGGAAAAGAGGAGATAATCTGATTCGTATCAGGCACGGGGTGACGGGTTTGCACTCTAAAATGAGCTGGTAATAAAATTATCGCTTTAATAGGAAAAGTACATACATAGGAATTTCAGGGTTCTAAAATAGTTGAACTATTTAAAAGTTTTAAGGACGAGTGATTAAAAATAAGCCTTCAAAAGTGTCAGGAAGTGTGTTCATCAAGGAAAAAGCGTTGCAGACTTGTAGTTCAGAACGAGGGTAATCACATCGAGCAAGTTAGTCATAAAAAAAATCATATTTAGGTTAGCAGAATTGTTGAAAATTTCTCAGTAAGGATGGCCCATGCTTCGTACCTCTTGGTATCAGTTTAATATTTGTATTTCAGTTTCTAAGAGTAAGTGAAATGCATTTTGGACAGGTAATCAATCCATTGTTTTTGTTCACCACGCGCCAGTAATTTATGCAATAGGTGTTGTCGCCAAGTTGCATCTGACCTCTAAGCATTTAGAGAAAAACAAGGGTCTACTTTCACAACGAATAATAAGTCACGTAGCACATACTGATAAGAAATCAAGGTAAATTAACGTTCTGCCAATGGGACGTGCATACGGGATTTCATCCAAGCTTACTGATTCGAGAAGATGATCATGATTCTGGTTGAAAGGTCAGATTAAATAGTCAACCGTTTCAGAAGATCAGTCTATTTTATTAAAAAAATATTTCAAGAACCTTTATGAATGTGCCAAGCTACATAGATGTCAATGTGACGACATAAATGCGGGGGTAGTTATGTATGAGGGTGGAAATTTAATCAACGTCTTATCGAGCTTCATCTTGTGATAATTAAAACAGTTTCCCCGGTTTTGCTAGGCAGGAGAGGTCACAATATCTGCAAGGCCAGATTTTAAAGCCTATATCGACTCGGATAAATATGTACAAATTTATACATTCCAATGCCCCTTAAAACGGCTGATAATCGGCTATGCAGGTTTTGTTTCATACTAAAAATCAAATCCGGGGCAATTAAACTGGAGAATTTTTTTTAAAATAAAATTTTTTAGAATTAGGTATTCAACATAGTGTCGGCATCAGACTAGGACCTGGATTCCAACTCTGCACCCGATTCCGAGTACCTGTTTTTAGAAGTCGCCGAAGTTACGGCATAATGCGGAATTTTTGCAGGTGCTTTTCGAAGAATCCGGATTCTTGTGAATCACTAATGGTGTGGTCCGACTTGTGGTGCGTTTGCCGGGAAAGTGAGAGGCAAACTTAAAAAATTCTGTGTGGGGGACCGTTGCCGTTGGGGGCACTTTTTTGCCCCAATTTTCAAGGATCTTATTTTCCTCCTTGTGGACAGGGTATGCAACCCGGTGTTTTTGTGGGTTTTTGGGGTATCAAATCTCCGGAAAACCCAAGGGGCTTTTGTGGGGTTTTATTTGGTTTTTGTAAGGTTTTGGTAAGATTTTGTGGAAGATTGAAACAAGATTCTGCAAACTAAAAGATTTTACAATCTGGAGCGGTGACAATTTAATTTCGGATTAAGCATGAAATTTTGGGCATTTTTATGTGCGACGTGAATTTCAAAGTATCATTACATATTCCTGGTTTCGAATTTGGTTTGAATGTTAAACATTAATTTTTGACTTAAAATTCACGTCAATGAAAAAATGAATGTAAAATGAAATGTAAAAGGAAACTACTTAAAAATACTTTTAGGACAACCCGTTTCAATAATCTACAAAAACCCAAAAACCCCGGAAATACCCCCAGGACTCGGTTTTTCTAGAAAGATTCCAGGGTTTTCCGAACCCTGCTCTTCGATCATTTGACAACTTTACATACATATTTAACTTGACCACTTGGACTGTAAAAATGTACCTACCTATGTACATATTTATATTCTAAATAAGTATAATGCTGTCACGAGGACATTAAAACCTGGCATGGCAAACCTTACAACTTCTCCCCTAGTTTTGAGTACGTGACAATATAACAGTCTATCTAAATACATAGGTACATACGTCCCAGCCCAGTGTACTTAATTAATGTTTGTTTTGTCTTTGAATTTGGTCCGCCTGGGTAAAAGTAAGCATTTTTATCCATGGAATGGAAATTTATGGCTTTTGTTGTGCAAGCCTGACACAACAAAACCAGATATTACCGAACAACTTGAAATTAAACTTTGGGATTATTCCCATAAATAAAAAAATTTGAAAAATTGCTAAAGAATTCCATAATATGTACATATCTACATATATTTATACATATTTACATGGATGAAATTACTGAATTTGTTGCTGTTTAATTGACCCAATTATGCATAAACATTTGCGCAAATACCTAGTATACAGTAAGCCGATACAAAGGTACTCGAGAGTCTCGAGTCGACGTCGAGACTGCCTAGCCTGGAACGATACATACTGGCGAATGCAACCTGATAAACCCACAAAAACTCACGTACATAAGCAACTCTTCTTCTTTGCAACTATCAAATTGAATATATAAGTATGTATGCAAATAATGCAAATATGTAACTTGTAAATTTCCAGTTGCACATTCGCTTATCTACTGATTGATGTTCACGTGGATATGGATTAATGCAGCTACATAAATACCTATGATTCAATATGTAACTACAATTATATTATAAATCCAGTTCATTTTTCAATTTTTTGTTTATTACTTAATGTTTTGCATAACGATCATGGAACCTTTTACTGAGCATTCCATCTTGGTAATAAAATTACTTACACAATTAGATTTACATTAGTCTCACAGTGTTAAAATTCATGACTTTATCTAACATAAATTTCCAGAGTTTATCAAAGCCCGTCATCAGTATACATAAGTTTTTCGTCCCATGTCCATGTTAAATACATATATATAAACATGTATATCTATGCTATGCACGTATGCACAACTTTTTTTATGTCTGCGGACATAGACAATGTATTTCAGCGCCGGAAACTAAGCTCATGTGTTGTACATATCGCCGTCGTCTTATCTAGCCGCATATGTATTTATGTCAGGAAGCTGTAGTGTGGTTTCGGAAAGAAGGGATGAAACATCTATTTATCTTTAGTCTACTTGATAACTTACTACATACACACATCTTGCTAATAAATATACATACTAATAATTTCTCTGCCACGAAATGGTACGGTGTATCAGGAATTCCCCAATGTTTTGAAGCTACTTACATAATTGCAACATATTGTATTAGAGCCTCCTAATTTTTTATCCTCTAGATGTGGATCTCCCATATTGCCACGGTGGGGTTAATCTGTGCACTCATTGTAAACGCGCAAGAATGTCTTCCCTTAGATCAGGACTGCTCATTCTATTCCCGCTGTCTCGAAACGGCCACGCCTTGCGGCCCATCCGGATATGCGATCGGACTTTGCGAAAAGATTTGTCACAGATCTCTCGCTGCAAAATCGCAGTTTTCCCCAGCTGGACAAAAATGGGCTAGGAGTACGACGTTCTGCCTGCAAAATGTTCTCGTGCCCATCGCCAATGGCAACATGACCTTGACCTGTGATGAAATAAAAACTTATGGGTACAACTCGCATCCGGATTGTTATGTAAACGCTGGATTCTGCTCACTCCCAATGGCAGACAAACTTTTGATTTACAATCTTATCGAGGTTGATTATGAAGCTTTGCGGCAGGCTGCCATTATTGCGAGATGGTGTGCAAGGCTGTATTACAATAGAATTTTAAGTCCAGAATTATAAGAATTTTACCCGAAATAAATTCGATATTGAAATGCATATGTAGAACCACGACGTTATTTTTTGATATTTATATTGAGGTCGGAACAATTCTAATAAAATCCATAAAAATTTCACAAATCTGAACGAATAAGTTTTACATGTACATATACATCTGTGTGTAATTTATTTAAGATTAAATCGTTACTGAAATCTCCATTGTCCAGGGCATGTTCGCCCTGGGAGAATTTATTAAATACGATAATCGTCGTTTATAATCCGACGTCCGACCAATTTGACCAAATTTTGTCACCAACGGAAAACTGGTCAAAAACTCGTGTACAAACAGTCGTGACGCCAAAAAGAACAACTTTTTGCTGTCTGAAAATAAGATTTAAAAAAAATGAAATTATTGAATTGATAATTTATTGAATTTTTAAATAACGACGTCACATCTGTTTCGTACATGAGTTTTTGCTGTATTTTCTGTTGGCGACAAAACGTCTGCTTAATCATTGTCCAAAAATAGAGCACAACAATACTTCCACGGGTGACGATTTGTCTCCACGCTATCTAGGGTAAAGTAATATGCATGACCTACGGTGTCAATTTATTTCTCGTCTTGATGTGTTTGCTAAGTATGTATGTCATCTACTCTAATAAAGTGTTAGTATGATCCCTGGGTCCCTGGGTCCGTCTTCGCAATGCAAATTGCCCCATACAGTAGACAAAGAAGGAAGCGGAGCAACCACTGCATGCATGCACTGCACTGCATGAATAAATGAATACATGAACATGTACACCCCACATACATACATCACTCATCAATAGTGGTTATCATGATAAGTGATCGTGATAAACACTATTAATTAATTATTTTAGTTTGAGAAACTCTACCCACAGCGAGTGGCAGATCAATTCGAATGTATTTTTGACGCTGAATCCAACGCCGTCAATGGTTTTGACCTGCGAGGCCCCCGTGACCTCGCCGTGACCGTGGTGTCCAAATCTGGCTTATTCGTGATGTCACATATCAATTCGAATGTATTTTTGACGCTGAATCCGAATCCGTCAATAGCTTGGCGTTAATTGTAGAAGTTAACGGGGTTTATGGAACTTAACGGGAGCGTGAAGCGTGGGAATTTAAATAGTTAGCTATGCAGTTACTCCCACGCGACGGGAATTTAAGTAATTAGCTATTCAACTACTCCCACAGGGGGGAATCAAATTTTACTGTGACCAGGTTAATTAAAATGCAGTATGACTTGGGCAAACCCTCAGTCTGATGTATGTATGTAGTATGACAAAGTCTCCACTGGGAATTATTTAAAATATAGTATGACGGATTTTTCGCTTTGGGCACACCCCCCACTGGAACTCTAGAACCCGGCCTTGGCCGGGCTATACGCTAGTATGTACATATAGAGTTAAATTTATCATGGATGACATCACACAAGCATCCACGCAATTTTTATTTTGAAATTATTTCTCCCTTCCACGTACATATTTCACGTCCAGGAAATACGTACGTATACAATTACTTCTTAATTTGATAAATTGAGGTTCATGTCAATTAATTTATATCAATTTTGTACACATGCACAAGTTAAAAATGCATTAAACAAATTGGTCATAAATTTCATTTACTTATTTCTGGGATCAAAAGGATGAGTCCTCAAAAATAATATGACTCATCCCACTTTGAGTCTGACTGCATAAAATTTAGTGCAACCAGTAGCAAACTCGGTTTCTTGGCAAGATGTTGTCTCAAAGTAGAATGAAATTTGCACTAATTGTTATTTGTTTGATAAGTGTGCCAGTTATATTTAGTGATGAAGTTGGCGTGGATTATGGGCAACCCTGCAACGAGACGACACCCTGCAAAATAAATCATGGACTTTTCTGCATACTTACTGAACCCGGTGGTACCGAGAAAAAATGTGATTGCGAGTATCCATCGGGAATGGTGTATTCCGAAATACAAGGAAAATGTGTGCTTCGAATTGGTGAGCGATGTCCGTTCGGAGCAGAAGGGTCAGACTTGATTTTTAACAATTTGCAATTAATTATAAGCTTCCCTTAAATAGATTTATGTACAGTGTACAAGAAATTTCAGGACTTCTGCAAATTGCAAGTTTTTATATAATGATAATCAGGGTATTCACGACAAGTTCACAAAGTCGCAAAAAATGGCTCAAAAATTCATTTGCGAACTACGTATGTGCTCATCTCTATTTAGTTTGTAAAAGTTTTTCAAAAATTTTTTAAAAATTCATTACTTGCCGCATAGCAAAATAATTTTTGCTATGCGGCAAGTAATGAAATTTTCCAATGTGTCCTTTGATGTGTCACTTACGAATTTAATAATTTTAATTTATTTAAATACCATTAAATATTTAAGAACTAATTATGTGTCACAAATTATTTCGTTATTTATTTCAGCCTTGACGCCTGCGCGGATGGTGCATTTTGTACCGAAATTGAACGATGCACCTGTCCCAAGGGGGAAACGGGCGATGTCACAAACGGTAGATGCGTCAAGGCCAAAGGCTTTAACGCTACTTGTCATTCGAATCATGAGTGTGATCTTGGTCAGGGGCTCACCTGTCAGAATGTAACCTGCACTTGTCCTGAACACACTGTGTACGACCCACACATCCGGTCGTGCAGGATCATTGAGGGACAATCGTGCCATCCAGTAACTCATTTATTTAAGCTTTCAATAGGGGTATTCACGACAACTTTCGCATATTTCGAGCAAAATAGATTTTGCAAATTTTTATTGAAAAACCAAAGAATTTTTCTGCAAAAATTTACTTAACATGTTTTATAATTTCATAAACACATCTTCTTCTCCCTGAAAAGATGGAGATTATATGAAAACTTAATAAAAATAGAAGTAGCTTTGCGAAAACATACCTGCATATTTTGCGAATCGCGAAAATTGTTTCTTGAAAATTTCTTTTAATTTGCTGAGTTTGTGCTTCAAAATAAAACGTTGTTGTGAATACACTTTGTCATAATTTAAAATTGAAACTTTGTTAACTTTGTCTTCCTAAATAGGTGCATCCATTACCAAACTTTGGCTTCGATACGAACCATTGGATGCCGATTTGCGACAAGGGTTCGGGATGTGACCCCGGCTCAAAAACTTGTCAGCCTTGCTCCTCCGACCCCACGGGGGAATGTTTCTGCCCAGAGGAGATGTACATGGACTACATCGGCGATGGCAAGTGCCACCCACAGAAAGGACTCGGGCAGGAGTGCAATATCTCGCGGGAATGCTTAGAAACGAGAAGGTTACGTTGCGAGGAAGGAAAATGTTCGTGCGAAGAAGGCACCGTGGAAAACTTGGAACCCTTTGAAGCCCATAATCCGGACGGAATTAGTTATCGGAGTACGTTAACGGTTTCGAGGGAAATCTGTGTGGGAAAGGTTGGGAATCAATTATCAAAATTGATCTACTGCTAAATTAAAATTTTCAGGGAAAAGTATAAATTTTGGCAAGCTTTTTTATCAACAGTTTAGAATGCATATCCATTTTTAGAGATTCGGTATAGACTATACCGTATAGTCATGGAAGTGTAAATTCCCCGGTATTAAGTCGCGTGGGCGTGATATTAAAATTTGCCGGTTCGTAAAAATTGTCAACCGATATGATAAAACTTTAATACCGAGCTATTAATATGCGGAATTACTGATCAATTCCACTTTGGTAGAGTCATATATGAACAATTGTACCGTTTGCTATTATTTTCATAATGGATTTCTAAGAATGTCCACATTCCGATACGATATATGTACGAATTTGTCCTGTCATATACAAAATTGCAATCTAAACGTATGTAAATATGCATAAACAGGTGGGGGCAGCATGTTCCATTACAGTGATCGGATTCGACCGTACATCACGGTCTCATCCACATCCTTCCAACACTTATTGTCATGAGGACGCAGAGTGTGTCGCAAACAAGTGTAAATGCAAGCCCGATACAATTTTATTGTCCGATGGACTCTGCGGGAGAAACTATGATGAAGAATGTTCCTTGCAAAAACAGTGTGCTGATCATTTCGTTTGTGGAACGTGAGAGACAAATTTTATATATGTTTTTTCACACACATTAATTTAATAATTAATCATTCCGCATTTTTAAGGATTGATGATTCCGGTACTTTGAGATGCCGCTGTCGAAACAAGGATCACGAGTACTATGACGATTCCGCCACACCGCAATGTCGAGGCATGTGCCGACGTCTGACCTATATTGGAGATTCTTGCCACCCAAATGACACTAAAGCGTGCCCTAAGAATGCTGATTGCGTCCAAAACAAGGTGAAATTAGTCGGATTATGCAAAATCTAAATACTATCAATTTCCTTAAATACGTACTTATTTAATTGTTCCTTAGACTATGAATTTGTGGCAATGCGAATGTAAAACTGGCTTCATTTCAAGTTTATCACGCCTCGAGTGTGAAATTGGACACGGTTTTCCATGCAACTACGAGAAAAGGAAGGAACGTTGTGATAAAGTGGCCAAATTGGAATGCCTAATTGTGAAACAGGCAAGTCAAAGTGGCGCCAAAAATAAGATTGATAGAACCCAAGTCTGCAGTTGCCCCAATACGGACCATTCTTATGATGCGGAGAAGAGGAAATGTATTCCTGGATGCGAGTAAGAAAATCTACATTTTATTATTTTTGGACAGTAATTAAATGCGATTTTGATTGATTCCCACGAACTGGATATGCATATGTACATACATAAAACTTATAATTCCTGTTTATGTACATACACAGACCGTCTGACGCGGACCCCAATTGTGATTCCGCCGCACTGAAAAAATACCACGGAAGCGACTGGTGCACCGTGAATAATAATGCGACATTTTCGTAATCGAATTTCACTCAGCGAACAAAATATTTAATAAGAGTAGGCGACCAGTTAATAAATAAGGGGCAATTAGCAATGTATACAGATAGAATATCATTGTAGTCCAATGGTAGGGCACTTGAGGCTTAATCAAAAAGGTTCCGGCTCGGAAGGTGGTTTTCATATGTATGTTTTGCAAATATTCCTCATAGATGCTAACTGGTCGGCAACATTCAATTCCTACGCGAAGTAGCTAGCAAAAAAACGACATAAAACCGCAGTAACGTTGGACATAAATTATTTCTAGTGTATTATTTACATTAACCACTTATCTATAGATAGCTAATTACAGTAAATAAAATCTACGTTGCTTAAAATAATCAAGAATTACACATTATTCATACAAGGGCATAATAATTGAACCAATTTTTATCATATTGGTACGCATGTACATCAGACTATAATTCTAGCCCGGGCTCCCCTATCCCTGGCCCGGGCTACTTGCATTACGAGATAGGCGGTAGCCCGGGCTAGAATTATAGTCTGATGTACATTATGTATTACGAACACAAATCTCTTGGTTCTCTAGCAAAAGTTTTGCGAAATCTCACAATTTCTAGAAAAATTTAAGGTCATGCTAAATTTGCGAGATATGTATCACATACATACATGTGCGAAAGTTGTCATCAATGACTACGCCCAATACACATATTTACATATCGAATCATTCCATTCATACTTTGTTCTATCAATTAATTAAACATGTAGCGAAGCTTAAGAAATTTACTTTCCCTTTTTGGCTTCCTTTGCAGCCTTCTTTGCTGCCTTCCTGGCCTCCTTGTCCGCCTTCTTTTCGGCTTTTTTGCTTTTATCTTTTCCCTTGCCTTTTCCCTTTCCTTTCCCCTTTCCTTTACCCTTCCCCTCGCCCTTCCCCTTATCGTCTTCGCCACTATCTGAGTCACTATCTGAGTCCATATCGGCGGCCGCAGTTGAACCTTCCACTTCCTTATGATGACCCGCCGGAGTCGTTCCAGCCGCTTTACCGGGCGCCGGGGTTGTTGCCGTTGTTTTATGACCCGCCGGCGTTGTTCCCACATCCTTATGACCCGCCGGCGTTGTTGCTGCTGCAGCCTCAGGTTTTTTGGTAGTCGTCGCTAATTACGTACATACATTATTTACTGAATCATGTGCTTCGCAAATAATTTGTGCAATTTGCAAAAAAATCCTTTTGGATTTTGTATACACAAATTTAATTCGCAAAAGTATTTCTGACTCAGTCGGTCAATTAGTTCTGAAATAAAACGCTGACCTAAGTGTGAAGTTAAAATTGAAAATTCCCACTTACTCTCGACAGCTCCCGGCTCTGCAGGGAATGCCTGAAAATTTCAAATTTATGTAAAATATTGGTACACTCATAGGAAGAAACTAGTCAATTTTGCGCCTAACCTGTGTAATGACTACGCAAGCCAGAACCACGATAAGGACCACGGCGGCCTTCATTTTTCAGAGAGAAGTGGTTTGTGATGTTGGTGGAAAACAAAAAAAATATGGATTGACGATTTTAATTGACCTCAACTCGGAATTTATACCCAGTTTACGCATGACGTAAAATATTATTTCGCAAATGCGCAGTGTTTTTGAATAAATGCAAGATAACTTTCCATGCAGTAATTAAAAATTCAAGTAAACAAGATGGCTAAATTCAAGGACCAAATGCATTTTGTTTGGTTGCATGGTTATGAATATGTAAATTTGCATTAAATTGCATGTATGCACACATGCAACTTTGGTAAATATGTGAACAATGGCACATAGGTAAGCAATGACTTTGTTTTTTGTACTCTGTGAACCTGTTTTTTTGTTCTTCTTAATCTTAATAGTGTTAAAATTGGTAATTCAAATGACGAATCATTATTGACAATGACAAGGCGGAATTGTATTTATGTATAAGTATGTACATACATAAGTGCTCGAATTAATGGTTGGTGAGACGACATAAACATATTTACAGTTTTGTATATAAAGAAAACTCTGAACTTTTATTAACAAAATTAACCCAAATTAAATAATTAACAATTTCAATGTCATACCCGTATCCACTAATTGTCTAATTTCTTAGCTAATAAGCTATATATATAAATTCTTTTAACAACACCGTAACAATTTGAAAAAATGGAAGACTAAATAAGATTTGTAATATCAAAATGCAGATCAATTGTTAAATTATTGAGATTCGTTTTAAATAAAATCTAGAGTTAATAAATTTGTAGAAAATTGGTAGATTTATGAAAATATCTCTTCGACCGCAACTCGCTTGACATTTATTGCAGCTCTTCTAGCTTCAAATATGGATCGCATCTGATCCACAAATTCTGAGTCCTGGAAAATATACGTACATATTTTTTAAAGTTATGTTATTTAGAAGAAATTATCCTACCCTCAATATTGGATACTTACGAGGCACACCCCCATTTCCAAAGTTTTGAAAAAGTCACTAAAGTGAATCATTTCCTCCAAATGACCCGTAAATCTTGACTTTGTCAAATTCAAGTAAAAGTAAAACTTGGCCGTTTTGACGCCTGTAACATAAAAGTAAACATTAAAATATCGCCCTAAATTTATCGTTATTGGTAGTTTGTTAGTACCCTTCCAGTTCAATATGGTCCTTATGACTGGTATGACGATGTTGGAATCACATACTTGTTTCATCACCACATTCGCCACGTTCAGATTCCAGAGTTTGAAGGGTTCCATTAACCCCAGGTCAAGGTTTTCTAAACCGAAAAGTTTCCACGTAAAATCAAGCTTCGTCACGCTGGGATACAATTTGACCAGTGTTGCAGCAAATTGATTACATTTCGTAGAACCAGCCAGGGACAAGGTGAGAGATTGGATTCCGTGGTGCGGCGTCCAAAAATTTGGATGATAATCTAACCCCGGTGTCTCGAAAAAGTTGACGAGCGTGAGGTTCTTCAAGTTCGGGAGGCTGTGCTCATTCAGCAAGTCCAGAATTTGGTAAACATCCGCGGCAAGAAGATCCACAACATTTGGCATGACGGGAAGGGCCAACTTGCCCACCTGTGCATGTTCATGTCACATTTATAAAGAAAGTGTCACAATTATATCTTAAATTAAATATACTTATGTTTACCCTCTGTAGAGTAGAAATTCCACGTGTGAAATAATCCAGCTCGACATGAACGAGAGAACCCTTGACCTGTTCCAACATTCTGGTCACGGCGGCCAGATCCAAGGCAACAACTAGATCGTCAATCCCTTCAAATCGGAATTTTAAAACTTTCAGACTATCGCAAGATATCAGATTAGGGCAGGTGGTTCCCTCGATTTCCAAACTCGTTAAATTAGGGGCCGACCATAGCCAGGCTCGCCAAATGGGGAGCAGAATTTCCTGGTTGAAATAGTATTCGCCAGGCCAGACACCTTTCCTAAAGTCCATCTTAAACTTGAGCGAGGTGAGGGTGTTGTGAAGAGGGACTTGACCAACGAACGGAGGAATCATGTTGCAAGTCATGTAGACTGAGACGGTAACATGTTTTAAGTTCAATGCATTCCAACTCTCCATCCCTCGGAAATGTGTATTGACGAAGTTGAGGTTTCCAATTTCAATGCTCAGTTCACGTGTGAGTTGTGCAGCCTGCGGGATGGCGGAGATTACCCTCTTGATCACATTGGGCCAGTTCTCATAGGGCAGCGAGAAGTCGTTTCGGTGACCTGCCGAGGAGAAGTAGAGTCGCTTGAGCAGTTGGTCATCAACTACGAGGTCAGTCTGCTGGGTGGCTTTGAAAGTGTCAAATTTGTTGCCGTTGAGAAACGTGCGCTGTCCTAAGAGCGGAGTGGCGATCTCGCACCATTGACGACAGGTGAGGCGAGCAGCCTTCAAGCTGGGGACATTTAGCAGGGGGAGAACGATATCTAGAATCTGGCGAAGTAAAATTCGCAATTAAAGTAAGGATATTTATTAAATTGAAAAATGTAATAAAGTGTCCAGCGACTTACGATCGGATCGGATAAGGCTTTTGATGACGCGGTAAATTCCATGCTATCCCCAGCTAAAATAAAATGTAAAAATCATCGAATGTAAGATATGCTCGCAACAAAAAATACTTTTAAAGTTGTATAATAAATTCCATTACAACTTGAAAAACCTGTGATAAGCATAAGAATTGGTGAATTGTTTACCCAAAGTTTGAGACTCTAAGGTCAACGCCATCCTGACAAATTATCCTGGTCGAATGGACGTAGTCTTACATATATTTCTGTCCACACCTGAAAAATAAAAAAACTCGAATTAATCAAGAGTTGATCAAGTCGTCGACAAGATAACGGTGCAGAGTATCTTTAAATTACACAATGCAATTTAAATTAATATAATTTAAGCGAACTTGCCTTTTTCCTAAAAAGTTAAAAAAGAGGGGAAATAAAATAACACCCTGCTGCTGAATGACGCCAAAATATGGCACGTTGGCCGGCTCAACTTTAGCGGTGTGAGTTAACTCATGATGAGATTAATGAGACGAACGATATTTGCGAATTTGGATTGCATCATGCAATTTGCATGGCCATGAATGACCATTTTCGTTATAAAATTGATATCAATTGATAAGTCCGATTTTATTTATTTATATCATCAATTTGTATTTATCTTTATTTGCCAATATTTTCACATTGGGAACAATTATTTTTGTGCGTTCAACGGTGGTACATAAATCCATTTATAAAATCCGTTTACATAAATTCATTTGACCAGCTTGTTCTCACGTGAATGTGTCCCAACATGTTTTTTTTATTATTAAAATGATAATTGTGAGCAATTCAATTTGAAACAATTTATCATTTACATTATATCCCTAATCACGATCACGCATTTACTAATTTTATGATATTACACGTATGGTTCGACTCTCCATTTTTGATAAATGTTTGGACCATCGTCCTCATGGATGCACACCTTCCTTTCAACGATTATTGTATCCTGGTTATTGTTCAGACATCTTTTCGAACGCAAATTCTTAATTGTAAAGGTGCCGTTTTTCTTTTGTTTTGCAAAGTTCCATATTTGACCTCGATTCGTAGCGTCGCAGGGTTCAAGCGTTACGTACTTTTCCAGGGTGTTGTCCGTAATGCAGACATGTTTCCCGCTGGTGGTTTTATTGTCGTAGTTGGCTATCGTTTCAACAGAATTGTACAGCCAGACAAAAAAGACAGAGCCGTCACTTATTTCAGCAACGATTCCAGGGTGGGCACGGCTTGTGAAGGCATTTTTTGAACCATAGTTCGTAATTGTGATTGCAGTACCACGAGAAATGTCAGATTTCACGAATTCTGGTAGAGAAAAAGTAGTGCAGAAAACGAGCGACGTGATGTAATTCATTTCCTATCAGTTTTAGGAAGGCAAAAAGTAGCATTTTAAAACTGCGTAACGAGTCAAAATGTTAAACTTACCAGGTTAACAGGTGCAGCTATGTACACAAATACGTAAATTTATAAAATTTCACTTGCTTAAATGGGATTGAGTAGGATTTAGATTTACATAAATACATACACACGAGAGGAACTTATCACATTTTACGTTGTGAACAATTGGGCCAGTGTACCAGAATTATCTGTATGCAGTGTTAAATTGAGTACGAAACGAATCGTATTCATGCATAATGATTATTTTTGTGGGTACAAAATATTTATTTGGATCGAGGCATGGTCATGAATTTTAAAATGCATAATGCATGTCTTTATCTACGTTTTGCGATTAGAATTGGTCTAGGTTGCAATTCGCTAAAATGTGTGCTTAGAAAAAACGAAAACTTGTAGATTCTGGAATTTATGTACGAGTGACGAGTGTACTTTTCGAACTAGAATCTACATTATGTCGAAAATAGATAATAATTATGCATGTAATCTCGGTGTCCAATTTCATTGCTGTTAGATCCTACTTACAGCTATGAATATGCATGAAAGGGCAAATTTGTGAGCTAATAAAATCCTATAAAACTAAGTTAACAACATTGAAAACGTATTAATTTTGTAACATATTTATTCCCCGATAACACACGTGTCCATAATGAATGCTAGTAACAAAAACTACAAACACATCAATCATATAATTATTATCGCAAAATTAACTAGTTCATCATGAATACAAGATTTAAAAAATTCATCCTCTTACAAAACTACTCAACACGTAATGGACTGCGAATTACATAGCAATAAATGTCAATTCAAATCTAAGCCAATAACCAGTCAATTCTTTAATTGTCCCTCACACCTTCGTAATCTGTTCATCCATTCGTTCCTGGCATTTGGGAATACGTCTCCCAAGAAAAGCGGCAGAGAGTAACTGTCATCACGGGTCGGGAGTTCCAAATGTTGCAGAGTTTTACAAATTTGTCCTTCCATGGGCCGCAAGCTGTCAATGAGGTCGTAATACGTTCTCCAAAAATCAGACGTAGTATCATTAAATTCTGGCTTCACGATGAGGGAACGAATCGCGGGGAAGTGTCGCTCGTACTCGATAGGACGCAGTGAAGGGAATGCGACGCTTAATCTGGCCACTTCCTTGACTTTACAAGTCATCCAATCCCCAACTTCTTCGTAATGGTTCTTATTCTCAAAGTCCCCAAAGTGAAAGTCCAAGCTTTTCAGTTTCGGAAAATATGGAAACTTCAGGACGAACTCAGAAAATTCTTCCAGGCCTTGCGTGGAGATGCGGAAACTCAACAATTCCAGGGAACCGGCGAATTTCTCGAGCAATCTCTCAAAATCTGGAAGATGTTGATTTTCCAGAGGAAGCGTGAACGTCAACTTCTTCAGGGGTTGGTTCAACTCGGTGAGAAAATCGAGTCCATCCTCTGCCTTGCAAGTTAGCAGGATATCGCGCAGATTATGATAATTTTCATGGATTTGTAACTTCCGGACAAATCGTGATCCAAGAGAAGCATCGCCCAGAGTAGAGATGGACTCGACCCCGGTAACCGAATCTGCCCAGCTTTTCATCCACGTCGCAGTCAATCCTCCAATGAGTCGGCTATTAAATAAGCTCAGCTGCAGTGAAAACTTTTTCAGCTTTTTGAAAATGATGGGACTCGATTCATATTCGATCTCGGTTCCATTTCGGTTTAAAATCGCCATGCCAAAGTCGAGACGCAGTTCTTCCAGGGTGTCCTTAAACTGGGTTACAGCCACGAGAAATATGTAGTAATCACAGTTGGAGCAAATGCCCCCTTTCAAGGACAAACTCTTGACGTGGTGTCCTCTGCGGGGGTTGAGAAACCAGTACAAATCACCGATATACTTGTCCCCCCATTTTCCTTCGTCTTCCCCACTAGCTGGTAAGTCTGGATAGGTTATCTTCCAGTTTGTCCAGGGTGCGACGTTCTGCATTTCATGGAGGTATCTTGAAAATTGGAGGGAAGCGTTGAAAGAATTTGATTCAGCGTCAAAATGAATGAGGGATTTCTTGCGCAAGATTGGAGAGATTTGTTCATCCCAGTGTTTACAAACTAGTCGAGCGTTCTTCATGCTCCCCAGGGGGAGATAGGAGAGAATATGGGAGAATATCTGTGAATTAAGGGGTGGTGAATTAATTTAAATAAAAATAAAAAATTTTCAATAATTTCGTATTTGTTCCGCGTACCAACTGATTTTCATCTGGTGTAAAGGTTAATTCGTCCGTATTCTCTGGCACCTTGAGAATCACCACCTCTTCACTGTTGTCCCAATTTGTGACGAATTCCCGTTCCTAAAATAACCAAATAGTTCATCAATGATCAATCAACATCGATAAACAATACAATTGTTGCAATGTCTTTACCTTAAAAAGAAAGATGGCAAGTCCGCCAGAAATGCCGTTACGATGTTTGGGAAAGGCTAATTCGTCGCCAAACTCGAGTCGAGTTCTGACCTCATTATCAAGGTTTTCGCCGTTCTGCAAAATTGTGTTTCCCTAAAAATTGCAGATTACTAATTAGTACGAATTACACATTTAGATGATTTAGGTAAAATAGTGAGTAATTAATTTAATATTACCTACCTTGAGAGGTTTGACCCAGTATTTGTCATTTTCGCACGAAATTTCCATGAGGGAGTTCGGAATCCAGTTCCATTTGTCGTCGTTGGCCTTTAAAAAAACAAATTTGCCCTGCGCCTCCCACGAGGTGTACTTTTCGCCAAAGGTGTACTACAATCATAACACATTGCATCAAATTAATATGCCGCCCATAAAAATTCCAATTAGTTCGAATTAATCAAAAACTCACTTTACAACGTTCCCGATAAGGCAAGATAACTGACCGCATACCGCAATCCGTATTCGACTTGGCTTCAAGAACACCATCCACAAGTTGGGATAATTCTTCCATTGCTTATTTAATTGTTCCAATGGCAGTGGAAATATTAATTCGTCTTGCTTAATACTTAATAATATTGAAAATTTCAATTTGAAATAATTATTTTTGAGGCAAAAGTTGTACGAGACGAGATAAATAAACAAGAAACGACTGATTTTGTTTTTGGTTTCACGGACTCTAATTACGGGGCAAAGGTAGAAGTCGTCATATGTTGAAGGAGAAAATGTAAATCAGCAATAGCTCGAGTCGCAAATGACCATGGGTCAGTGTTGCTTAATTACTTGAGTTTGTAATTAATTACTAATTACTTAATTACATTTGACGAAAGAAAGTAATTAATTACTCAATTACCAATTACATCAGTCAAGTAATTAATTACAATTACAATTACTTCTGTCAAAAGTAATTAATTACTTAATTACAAATTAATTACATTTTTATATAATGATATGGCAAAATCTTAAAGGTATGTTATAGTCACGCAGGTATTAATTTCCCGGTATCAAAGTTGCTACCGCTTGGTCTTAAAATTATACCAGTCGACTGGTAACTTTTTACCGATCCGAAAAAATGTGTTACCTATATAGTAAAACTTTAATACCTAGCTATTATTACACTGCATTACTAACCACTACCACTTTGGAAGAGTCACATATGAATACCGCTTGGTATATAATATTTTAATACTATATTTCTAAGAGCAGAAATATACTAAAGAACTGCAATTAACCTCTTAAGATTAATCTAATCCAAGTACATATATTCCAACAAATCAAATTAAAAGAAAATGAATAATTGATACCGGGAGAGTAATTAACCAAAAATTAATCTTCACGATCGACTAAAAATGATCTTGCAAATCACGATTTTGCTAATATGCATTCTAGTTGGAAGCAATCAAGTAATTAATTACTCAAAGTAATTAATTACTTTGTTACTCAATTGAAGCCAAGTAATTAATTACTAATTACAATTACATTGCGCAAAGTAATTAAACTCTAATTACTAATTACTTTTTCGATTTTTCTTGTAATTAATTACGTAATTAATTACTTTTGTAATTAATTACTACAACACTGCCATGGGTCAAAATTCGAAAAGTAATAGAGTTTAAAAATTTCAAATTTTCTCGAAATTCCGGTTTTTAGAATTGTAAAAACCGGTTTTTGGTTTCTCTGAAAACCCGTTTTTTCGACTTTGAAAAACCAGTGGCCACTAGTTTTTTATGGGCTGAATTTGTTTATTTTGAGCATTGGTAGACAATGTCTTTTGCAAATGTAATATACATATATTATTTAAATTTGTGATCCATTGACACAAATTTGGTCAAAATCGGAGAGCATTCGCTGGTTTGCACATGGACATTAAAATCATACAAATCATACTTCATTACATGCACATAAATTCATGTTAAAGATTAGTTCAAACTTTAAAGTTTTCGGGAAACAAAGATACTTAAATTATTTATTACTTCTTTGAATTTGGATAAATGATAAACATTTATATATTTGTATTTATGTATGTACACATATTTTTCTCACTACGTTTACTAAATTATTGGAAGTATTTTTATTTATTCTTGTTTTATTTGCTGTTCCTCCTGCTGCAGGGCCACGATTTCCTCACGATTGATAAAGTAGTAGGATGGTTGACGACCACGCTGAAGGAAAATTATAGATTTTTCAGTTTAATCGACTAGTTAATTATTTAAATTTATCTTCCTTACCAAGTCTTTAACCACTCTCTTCGCCCCATTCCTGACCAACAGGCGTGTCATCTTTTCCACCTTTTCAACCCCCATGGCATAATGGAGAGGGGTGCGGTCCAGCTATGAAAAATGGCGAAATTGTATATAAACCATGGCGAGAAAAAAAATGCTAAAAGTTACCCAATCGCCCCTTTTCAATACGGATACTTCGTCTCGATTACTGCCCCCACCACCCACGCCAAACCGCTCCACGAGATATTTAACAATTGGGAAGTCTTCAAAAAGTACGGCGACGTGAAGAGCAGTTTTTCCCGCAGGACCAAGAGCTATTGCCAAGCGTCGATCGGTTAAAGTGAGGGTGCGGACCTAAGAGAGATGGATAATTAATGAATCTCCATGGTCACCATTAAAATATATGTATGTAAAATCCTGAGTCATGTGAATTTGAGTAATATTGCAAATAATCTTAAAACAATAATTTCCTAAACTTACATAAAATTAATACGTATTGATTCTTAACAAAATTTGAAAACAATTTTTTCTATTGTTAACCAATGAAATGAGACTCTGACTCTTTATATAATAAATGGAGTGATTTAATTACTTAACCCTTTAAACTGTAACGACGACAATTGTCGTTTTATAAGAAATGGTTTAATTCGGGAGTACGACAAAAGTCGTCCTGAAAAATCGTGGTCATGACGCGGAAGGACGACAATTGTCGTTTCCAGGAGGTCATTGATTTTCATCATTTTCTTTCCGCGACCTAAAATTTGTTGCAATTTTGAGGGATTTCTCCTATGCCAACACAATGCTAAATTTGATGATGTTCTTCCCAAAAATTTGGATATTTCCCTATACAACTCAATGTTAAATTTTTGATCTTTCAGTTTTTCGAGTTTTATTAAAAACTCCTGAATTTCTCCTCCCGCGCCATGACCACAAGATACTTGTAGTGTCCCCGATTTAATGCATTTTCTTGTCGTTAATCATACACGCTAACGGTTAATTAATACCATTAATTAACTAACCATCTCCAAATCCCCACTTCTCACTGCTGCATGCAACTTGTCCAACTTTTCCCGAAAATCTGGTATGCTTCGAAGAAACAATGCCACCTCCCGTTTCCCCGCTTTCTCCGCCAAGTCGATAATATGGTTGTGGGAGGAGTCTTCCACCGTGAACTGTCAATTTCCGAAAAATTTTCAAGGTTCAAAATTTTATGAAAAATAATATGTATCAGATCATACTCACCGCATCATACCCATCCAACAATAGACTCGTCAATGACCCCACATCCCCCGCAATTGCCAAACTGACCAGCCATCCATCAATGGTACGGACATTTTCCGTCCGTCCCAACCCATTCGCGACGTCTCGGGCCGTTCGAAGTTTCTCATCTCGCCAAGACTAATTTAAAAAAGCACAAATCATAAGAAACAAGATCAATATTTTTTCTCCACATAAAAAAACTTACCAAATTAACCGATGGATTTTGCAAAAATGCCAAAATCGTGGATGCTCCACCCTTAATTAATTGCAAATTCATCAAATTTTTATCCAGAATTTAGGAAACTTTTAAATAAAAAATGCTAACCGGCCTTGCCGCCGCGAAATGTAGCACGCTCTGTCCCCTATCATCCCGCGTGCCAGTTTGCCCCCCACCTTGTCCACTTCCATCGCTCCCACCATTTTCATCTGGATCATCCATCTCATCCAAATTATTTATTTGATCCAGCTCATCGTCGTTATCGGAATCGAGCGTCTTTATCAATTTTTCAGACTCTTCCTCCAACCGGATTTCCTCCTCTTCGGCCTCTTTTTCCTCCACAATCCCGCCGCTCCCCCGCAAACCGGCCCCACCACTGAGCCCGTTTCTCTCCAAGAGTCCGGGAGTCACAGCACGCCCACTTTTCAACCTCTCCTCCACTTCGGGGGGAATATTCGATGCTAAAATTTCCCCATTTTTATACGTTTTCAAAAAATTCGCCAAATATTCGACCGGATCGTTTGGTCGTTGTTGCGAAACTTGGGTGAGACCTTTGACCAACGCGTCGCCAAGAACGGTGGCGAGATATTTGCCCTCTTCCGACCAAATGGCGGGGAAGGAAGTGCCGTCCTTTTCCGTGGTGGTCATCGTTGCTACTTCCGCGTCAAGGTCGCCGTCCTCGTCGTTGATTTCTTCTTCTTCGGCGGCCGGGTCTTCGTCTAGATGGAAAACAAGGAGGCGATTCACTTCAATGGTTGTAACCCGGTAAACTGTATGCGTTTCGTAAATTTTGGAAAAATTTGGTTATGAAAATTGAGAGGTAATTTTTACAAAATCGGAAAAAAACTTTCCTCTGAATGTTTCATACTCGTATGTTTTTTTTTTTGGATTGTGTACAATTTACGCAGTTACAATTTAATGTGAAACATGCAGTTCACTCCGATATTTGTAATGCAGGAAACTGTACAAATTTCGTAAGCCGTTTGGCTAGACACAATTTTACGAAATTGAGAAACCGTAAAATTCTGTGTCAATTTTTTGATTTTATACAGTTTACGCCTAGATGTAAAACATTGAAGTAATTCATGGTGACTTTCGTGAACCTTGTAAACTGTGTAAGCTTTTTAAATAAATTAGTTTACAGAAGTTTATGAAATAAAAATCGGACTCCGTTAAATTTTATGATGGATTTTCATCATTATATCTGTCTGTAAAATTTATAATTTTTTTGTTTTACACAGTTTACGCAGTTTACAACCATCCCCGTGAGGGCATAAAAAACCAACAAAAATAAAATTAAAAGAATAAGGTGCAAAGTTAAATAAGCGTGTCTGTCTGTGTACAAAAAGCATTAAAACGACCGCACCGCTCACACGCTTTTTTAACTTTGAATCTCATCTTTAATTTTACTTTACTTATTTTGTTATGGTTTACATACATCTTAAAATTATTTTCTAATTTCACAAAAAATTTCAAAACTAATGTCCGCTAGTGTATGCAATACAATAGCTCATTTTTTCCCACCACCCGTAGCTTTTAAGTCATGTTCACGGCATAAGGCTTCCTCAACTTTTATCACCTCGCCGACCCCGTCAACTACCCGTTTCGCCAATTCTACTTCGTTTAGTCCGAACGTTTTTGAATTTTCGACCTCAATCCAGTCTTCTGGATCGATATCGCCCGTGGGTGTAGTCGCGGTCAAGTTATTACTTGATTTCCCGTGCCATTTATTTAAGCAGAGTGAATTTTGGTTAAGTAGGGTGAGCAGGGAGAGGCGATTTAGCATTAAGTGGGGCAAGCGGAGACGGAATGTTACCTGGAAAAATAAAATAAAATAATTAGTTATTTGGTTTTCATGAAAATTTATTATTTTTTTTGGAAACTTAAATGTGTACCTTCATTCCCGTCCCAGCTCGAAACGGATCAACCGTTAAGAATCCTACCTCACTTGACCAATGATAATCTAAATCTTGGCTGATCAAGTCGTAAATCTCGCTCATTTCAACTAACAACGGCCCCACCCTGCCGTACATGGCGCGCACTATGAAATCTATATGATCCTGGGCGTGGATCCAGATTTGCGCGGAGTTGTCAGGATTAATCCAAACGTAGCGGGATTTTGGCCAAAAACGGGAAATCTTTGTTGCCTGGAATTGGTATAAAATGGGAAATAGTTAAAAAATAGAAATGTATATATTCATGCGAAATTTGTAAACTGTGTAAATTATTGGAGAAAATCGTGCTAAATTGACAGAAGAAATTTGCGAAATTTCTAACCTATACGAAATTAGTATAGTATTTTGAAACGTACACAGCTCTTAAGATTAGTGTACATAACTTTCTAATGTGGAATGCTTATTAACACGTGGATATATTAACACGTGGAAAAAATATGCAATTTATTTAAAAGCATGCAATTTTTTTGCACTTTTTACAGCTACGAAATTTAACACAGTTTACAAATCTCTACGCAAATTCGAATATTCCCACCAAATATGTACTCACCTCTACAATCCCCGGCCACACCCCCCTCCCGCCCCCCTCTCTCTCCTCTCTTTCTTCCTTCTCCCCCATTAATCTCTCATAATCTACGCGTTCCCAATTTGCCAACTTTTCCCCAAAAACCTTCTCCACTTTCCCACTAATCTCTTCTAATCCCTCCCTCCTCAACAAACTCACGAACGGGTACGGCCTCAAATTTCGACTCAGCCTAATTCGAACCTCCCGCACAAACTTGGCGGCTATATCGACATTTTTAATGTCAACCTGCATCCCCTTTTTGATCCCGCATTCCGCCACCAAATTCCCCCCGCCGCCAGCAGAACCCCCACCCCCATCTCGCACCACGGGGAGGAACAACTCCCTAAAAACCCAGTAGCAATGCGGGTCCGGCGCAATGAGGAAATATTGCGGGTAGAATTTGATACAATCTAACAACGTAGCGCCAAATCGCGGGGTAGAGCGCCCCTTAATCTCTTCATACAGGGGAAACGGGAGATATTTCCGGATATAAATTCGCGCCTGATCGTTCCCGCTTTTTCTCAGTTTTCGCCAAGTTTTTACCCAGATGGAGCTCTCCTGTTGGTGGATTTGGTTATAAAACGCGTCCAGCAGTTGGAGTTGGGCGAGATCCAGTTCTAAATCGGCGGGGGACGAAATGCTCTGGGTGGTTTTTAGGTAGAGGGATTTACCTTGTGCGGGGTCGTCGTCGTGTCCCCCGTCTTCCGGTTGTGGGGAGGGGGGACGTTCCCAGGTGTTGACTTCGGCGGGTGTTTTCGGTTTTGAGGATCCGTTGACGGGATCCATTAGTTCTTCGCGGGTGAGGAGATCCTTGCGACGGAGGTAGACCTGTGATTTACGTAATTTTGCAAAATGTACTTGTGAAAGGAAACTTTGAGAACAAAAATTTGCGAAATTTACCCCAGGTGGGTTATCATTGATATCTTTGATGTTAGGATCTGCCCCGGATTGGATCAGTATTTTATACATGGTGCCATGATCGGGGAGAGTGGCGGCGTAATGGAGCGGCGTTCTACCCGAATTATCGGGGATATCGGTTCCCTGTAGAAAAAAGTTGGAATGGTTTTCATGGGGATTTTTTCTAAAAATTTTAAAATTGAAATTTTACTTGATAGTTTCCGATCAGATATCGCACCACGCCAGCATGACCGCCCAAAACGGCCATGTGGAGGGCCTAGGGAAATTAGTAAAATTAGTTTTTTTACACAAATAATCTCCATGACAACGGAAATTTTAAAAAATATATATTTACCACTCTTCCTCTCTCATCTCTCGCCTGTGCTAATCGTTTCCGATCCAGGAGAGATTGTAGGTCGCGTAAGTTTCCATTATTCGCGGCGGAATGGATGGATGCAATCTTCGCCATGTATGCTGGCACGTTAGTCAAGAATTCTGCCACTTCCGGGTGCATGGACGAGGTCGGGGTCCGGTTTACAAGGAGGGAACCCTTCCCATCCAACACCAAAGTTACCAAAGATTCCATATTTCTGAAATTAAATTCGATAAAGATGAATTGCTCAATTAAATAATAATTAATTAATTAGTTAGATTACCCATCTTGAATCAACTGATCGACATCCTCCGCCGTGACGACGTCCGGAAGCGGTGGTAATTCTTTCGCCGCATCATTCTCCACCGGTGTCGGGCTCCTTGGCGGAACTTGTGGCGTCGCCAAGCGTGGCGTTGGCGTTCTTGGGGGCGGAGTTTGATCCGTTATTTGCTCCTCTTCTGGCTCCACCTCCACCTCCGGCGTTTTGATTGGTTCCTTCATCGGCGAAGTGATCCTTGACTGGTCCATACTTTCCATCAATTCCGCCTCGACATTCTCCTCCTCCTCTTTTTGCGCCATTTCCGCCTCCATTTCTTCCCTGAGAACTTCCCCTTTTTCGACCAACTCCTCCTCCTGCTCCTCCCCCGTGATTCGTTCGAGTTCCTTCTCCAATTCGTCATCATTCCCGCCCCGCCCGCTCGCGCGACCGTCGCCTTCGTCGTCGTCGTCCACTTCAAAGTCCATCCCCTCCAAGACGACATTTCCTAGTTCGTACTTTTCTCCGACTAGTTCCTCATCGACGACGTATTGATCGCCAACATCGACAATTTCGACTTTTTCGTCGTCATCCCCCCGTAAACTGGCGGGACCCCCGCCTCCACCACCGCCATTACTGGTGACCCCGGCCCTTCGATACTTCGTCCCGCCACCGCCCACGCTGGTATCTCTCCCGCTCGGGATGCGATCCTCGATCGGACTCCCGCCGAATTCCTCCTCGCCGCTGGACTGTTTTCGCTTAATGGATGATTTTCCCCATTCGTGTCCTGCGCCACTGCCGCCGCGATCCCATTCGCCCAGCTCGCCCACAACGCGAGGTGCATCGGGGAGGTGGCGGAGACGACGGATTTCTAGGTCGCTCAATTCGTTCGAATTTGTGGGAACTTCGTCCAGCATTTTGGTCAAGAAGGAGGCCATCGAGGGTGTCGTGGCGTAGTCGAGGACACTCCGACCCATCGAGTCGCGGGCGGATTTTAGTTCCTTGGGGAATTCGTAGGCGAAGTATTCCAAGAGGGGGCGGTGGCCGAGGTGGGTGGCCTGAGGAAGGAAGGGAGGAGTATTAAATATAGTGTATGCATATAGGATTGTTAATTCACGTTGGTGTTTGTAACCCAGTAAAGTGTGTAAAATTGGTTTTCAAAGTTTTTTTTAAATAAAGCGACGTAATTCATAATTCATGTGTGAAGTTTTGGAATAGATTTTTAAGCTGATTTTTTTCGTAACCTTTGTAAATAACGATAAATTCGATTTTATGTAGGTTTATAGAGTTTACCATGTTGTCAATATTGATCAGAATTGTCTCACTATTTTGTAACCCGTGGCTTTTTAATTTGGGACTTCACCCAGTTACATAAATAAACATTAAAATCCGTAAACAAAAGTTTACACAATTTTAGAAAAATTTTCAGAAAAAAATCAGCTTGTTCACAACTTTTTTAAGTTCACAAATTTGTACAAATACTTCACGAGCATCTTTTAACTTAATAACTTTACAAGCTTTACACAAACCTAAAGCGAATTTTCTTTTTGCTACATATTTTAAAGAATTATTTATGTATGTATACCTTCATCACTCCAGTAACGCCATACTGATCTTTCGCCATGAACACCTTTTGATATTAAAAAAACATCAGGTAAACCAAACTAACCAGCATCACACATTTATCTTTTATGCTAATTTTTTTCTACGAACCTCTTCCACCCCTCGCGCTCTCTCCCTCAACGCCTTCACGCGCCCCACATCACCCGCCACACAGGCGGCATGAATATCCTTGTTGAGGCCCAGCAAATGTGGCACATTGTCCAAAAATCGTCTCACTTTCGAATTATTTGTCGTCTCGAGAAGCAACTTGTCTCCCTGACCGGCCCACACGATCTGCTCCAATTTTTTGATATCCCTTAAATATTTGGAGACAAAAAATTACAATTTATGTCAAATTTTGTACCAGTTATTTTTTACCGTTCATGAATCCAGATTCTAATTTGAGCCCGTGTAACAGAATTTGGGGGTGGGATGTATGCATTGCTTTGATACTTGTTGGGCGTGGTGGGTGAAATTCGACGCGATAAGGTTTTATTTCTGGATAAGGAACGCTGATTGTTGAAGGGGGACTCGATATCCAAGTCTTCCGGGTGGGCTTGGTAGTAACTGAATTTTTGTAAAATAAAAATTTATTTTAGGTATCTACGTCAAATTTGTTCAAAATTATGGAAGCAATTCACGAAGAACTTGTAATATCCGCAAATTTTGTAACATGTTTTACAAACTTTTACAAAATACAAAAAATACACCGATGATCTGAGTAGGTTTACACAAATTTGTAAGCTAATTTTCTTTAGAAATATTTGTAAAATTTTGGTAGAAGTGTGTAACTTTTTAGAATTTATGGATTTTACAAGTTACCAAGGCCTATATGAATTGCCTCATGAAATGGAAAAATAGTCAAATTACGGAGGTTTTTTCCCGTGTAGGTCTGGAATGTCTGGCGACGCACCGAGCGTGAGGAGGAGTGGGTACAAGTCTGGCGTGGACGAATTTGTGTGCGACGAGGCAGTATAGTGGAGGGGGGTTCGGCCTTCCTAAATATTTCAGAAATCGTTAGAAATTTGAAGTTCTGTATAGTAACCTTTGTGACATCAAATGATAAACATATTTACATGCAAGAATTTCAATTTCATATCAAATATGTAAAATCCAATCTATTCAACTCGTGCTATCTTACATAACTACTTGAATTAAATATTCATTTAATCAAATCTCACGGAGTCACGGATTTTTGTACCAGTGAAAATTTTATGTTTGTAGTTCGCAGAGGTTATCATGTCCCTTACTCTGGATATTCTTTGTTTAAAAAACTACAAACTATACTAAACCTGTGGATTACTCTAAAAAATCAGAGATTATCTGGAAGATTAGCAGATTACCACATTTTAACCTTTTAGAACAGTTTCACGACTTTCGTGTCTATTATTTGGACGAACACTTCATACATAAATTTGTTAACAAAGTACTTGATTTGAAAATACCTATTTATATGCAAAAATATGCATTAAGTTTCACATGAATAATGTTTAATAAAATTGCATGCAGATAAATCCCACAATTCCATATAAAATTGTTTTAAATTTTATGAACAAATTGCCTTGATATTTTCATACCGGAATAATCCGGCTAAGTAAAAAGTGCAAATCTTTCTTAACCCACGTCATTTCTTTTGACCATCAAACCTAAGTATGTCAAATTTGCAAAATTTATCCAATTTACCCATTTACGCAAAACCTTGTCTTGAATTGCAGCACCATTGATTTATTAAATAGCCACCCTGACATGATGACCCATATTACAACGAGATCAAAAGAATCGATCCCCTCCTGTTTTCTACTCTACTCATCGACCAAACAATGAGTGACACTACGCAAAATAATTAATCACAAAAGAAATCGATTGCGAAATAATCGATCCATTATGTACTCACATTGTCTCTTAGATGCACGACTTCTGGGAATTTCCTGCCCAACCAGTCCAGCAGGCTTTTGTGACCGTAAAGTACCGCTTTGTGGGCTAGACCTCGACCAACCGCGTCTCGGGCGACGGCTAATTTCCGCTTGTCCAGCAGCGACTGTGTTTCGCGGAGGGATCCTCGAGTAACTAGACATGGAAATATTTGCATATGTATATACTGGGATTTTTGATAGGTTGATTATGTAAATATGCGTATCATGGGAGTGGACGCGATTGTTTGTAACACAATAAGAGGAGTAATCTTGAAAAATTTGTGCGTCATTGAACGGATGTATGAAATTTACGGTGAAAAATTACGCTATAAATCCATTAATAGTCTTACACATGCAGATCACGAACATCTTCGTGGTAAAAGTTCGCAAAATATGAGTACAAAACGGATGACGTGTTTTTAAATCGCGTGGCGTGAGCTGCCTGATTGGAAATTTGTAAGATTTGCAAATTTTTAAACAATTCGAGAAAGTTACGTCACAGTTTAGTTGCCATGAAATTAAGTAGGAAATAATTGATGGGCATTAATTAAAATTATGTTTCAAACCATTTAAAATTATTAATTTTTGGGATTTTTTGCTTATTTTATGTTGCGACTTATTCTAAAATGACCTTTGGAGCTGTAGAACTCATTTGTTTTAGATTTCGTAACCTTGTCCACTAATTTACAAAAAAACAAGAATAATTACATACCTGCGTCATGGATCAAGTCCACTTTCGCCATATAGCTTGGCACCGATTTAAGAAACGCTCTCACTTTGGGGTCATTCGATGACTCCATCAAACCCAACAATCGCGCTCCTTGTCCCTCCAAAATTACTGATTCGAGTTTGTCCAGGTCTCCGGAACGGACCCATGATCGGATCGCCGCCCCCTGACCGGAAATGGCTGAAAAGGCAGAAATTTTAAAATTAGCAATAATCAAAATTTTCATCACGGACAAGTTGACAGTTGGCATACTCGATTAGCAAATAATCTTGCAAAATAAAAAATTCCCAATAATTGTCCTATAAATTTTGCAACAAATTTTGCAACAATAATTCCAATTTTCCACCGGCAAAAGTTTTATGTACAAACCTTGAAAACTTTATAAAGTTGTACCCTCAATTTGCGAAATTTTCTTATTATGCGAAAGTTATGCGCAATTACTCCAATTTTTCTGCCATTGTACATATCTTAACTATTTCTGCGTGGGTGTATCCCTACTTAAATTTCCCAGTTTTCCGGCAAAAATTTTTCGAAACCTTGAAAATTTCTTAAAATTATACGTTCAAATTACGAAATTTTCTACCTATGCGAAAGTTATTCGCAATTACGCAAAATTTTATCTCAACTATTTTTTAAGTGGGTGTGCCTTTTGCTTGAATTTGTCTCACCTTTTGGAGGACTGGAGTGGACGTAGACGTTGTTTTGGGTGACGGTCATCATGATGAAGTCGGGGACTGAGTGACGAGTTGAACGCTGGACTTCTCGAATGGCTTAGGGTTAGGAATCGATTTATCCAGGCATCAATTTTTTAGTGGGGTGACATTACGTGGAAGGGAGAGAGTGGTAGTAAGCATGTACATAGCCCTGGTGGTGGTTATTGACACGTTATAATAATGCGCAGTTTGGTGACGATAAATCGATACATTTTGGGAGGAATTATACCACAGTTAGCTACAAATGTATGTGTGGGTATTATCTGTCGCAATCGGGGAAAGTATGCGTTGGATTTTCGCACAAGAAATTTCGCCAACTTGTATATATGTAAGTATCTATGTAGGGAAAAAGGTGTCGGGGTGAGTCTGCATGTAAGCATGCAAAATTGGACAAACACAGGTCGTTGGCAGGGTTCGGAAACAACAACGTGCCCAAGAAATTGACAGGTAGACAGAAAGAAATGGGAAAAATGTCAAGATGTAAAAATTCAATAGAGGTGTTATGTTCAAAAAATAACATTTTGAATATAACAACTCGTCACTCATGGTCATACTTTTCAAAATAAATATGTATGTAGGAAAAATATAAACATTCAAAATAAGGGAAAGGTCGGTTACAATACCTTCAAAAGCTCGCATTTTTGTAAAAATGTGACGAGAGGAAAACAATCCAATTTCTTACTCCACATGTAAGTTTCGTAAAATAGTGACAAAAATATTCACTTAAAATAACCAATTCGTCTTGATATTGGACATAATTAAGTATCTACTAACTCATACATAAATATGTACGTAATCTGTACACGATACATGTAAATATGCATAAAGTTCGATTCACATATGTAGTTTTACGTGCCTACATTTGAGCATTTCAAAGGTTTAGAATTTCATCCAGTTAAGCTACATGTTTAAATTATGCATGTATTTCACACATTCTTGTGAATGCCTAATTCGTGAGTAACTTTGAAACACTGAAACTACTTATATCCATACACGTTGCGATTGTGTGTGTGCATGTACATAATGGTTTCTGCTGTGAACGCAATAGCAATTTCTAAGAAACTCAATCGAATTCACGAGTCGAGTGAAAGTTCGATAAATGTTTTCCTTGTAATGATTTTTCCGTCAAGGAGATAAATACGTACATATCGACACTCATCCAAACAGCACACCTGCCCGAGATCAATGCATATTTAAGTTATTACTTACTTGTTTATCTAGAGCAAGAAAGTACATTCATAAATTTGACCCTTTTTGCGAAATCAATTCTGCAATTTTTTATCAGCCATTCGTAATTGTATGGAACCTGAAAAAGGGTGACTTTCTCCACCAGGAACAGGAACTCGAATTCTTTTTCCCATCCGTGTTTGGTCTGTCAGTTTAGTCTGCACGAATATGTAAATTCTAGCCCGAAATATTTATTTATACATAAGTTAACGATTTATTACCTGATACATATGTAAATATTAAGGCCTCGTTAAATTCGATACTGATGTTACCACGGATTGAAAATTGTCTCAAATTTCTGTCTTTGTTTGCTATATTTATTCATCAGCATTGTAAATGATTTTCGCGAAAGGCACATACATACATACGTAAATTATTCAGATTACGCTATAATAATACTAGTAAAGCTCAACCAAATTTCAGTACGTATATATGTACATAGATACATACATGCCCATGAAAATATGTGCATGCCTAAATATATGTACATACATACCTACATATGTGTAAATATATACATATATAAACGCGGTTTTATTCGTCTGTCTAAAAATACTCTTACTTTAGGGGCTCAAGGTTGTCTTTAAGCATTAATTATTAAGGGTGACATGGAGCTTGAGGTAGTATGTATTTAATACTAAATTAGGTACTGTACATATATTCGGTCGAATCGATTCCTATTTTAGAAATATGTATAGGTAAATGTACACGAGAGAAAATCGAAATTTCTGAAAGATGAAATGATTCCTGATGAGAGACAGGATTGAGCATGTTTTTATTTGCAAATATCAAGTGTCCCCATAAAGAAAGTGTCAAGTTTCCCCTTATTTTTTCAACCACTTACAAATTAATTTTGGATATGTAAAAAATAGGCAAAATATGCAAATTTGATAAGCTTTCTAAAACTGAAAGCAGAATTTGATTATCTCTGTTCGTTAAAAAATGACAGCACAAAATTTAGAGGAAGTGGAAAAATTAGTTTGCCACTCGTGCGAAAAAGTGATTTTTTGGGATCGGAAAAAGGCACATGACCACTTTATCCGTCAAGGAATGCATCCGACAAAATTCATCACACACTAGACATATCTAAGGATTGTGAAAATGCAAAATTTAAAATTTGGCCTTATCGACCTGTCCGCCAGGGAACCCAAATACTGACGAGAAACGTGAAATAGTTTTCTGAAAAAATCCCAACAGATCCGTGAGGGTTGCACCCAGACAACCAAAGATTTCAAAAAAACTATCTTCGCAAGATCATAGCCAATAAGTTGGGCTTTAAAACTTACAACATTATAATCGCGCTAAAATACAATGAAGATAAAAAATCAGGGACTAAAACCGTTTGTCGAAAACTTGTTGAAAAAATGTTAAAATTGACTCTCAAAAGTTTCTCGTCGTGGATGATGAAAACCACTGCACCGTTGACCTCGAAGCGTCAATGGTGTAATGTTCTACTCACGTTGAAGTAAAAATGACGTTCGTTCGAATTATAAATTCAAAGCCAAGCAAAATTTCCAATGAAATACATAAAATGGCTGTCGATGGACGAAAATGAGAGCATCTCCAATACATTCGCTTCAACCATGAATATGAACTTTGCACTTTATTTGAAAGAGTGTATCATCAAGAGATTGACCCCATCTATCAAAAACCAACACGTTTTATTTTGATCTGACATGACTACGTGCCACAATGCCAAAATAGTGACAGGGTACCATCGAGTCAAAAAAACTGATTTCGTCAAGAAAAAAGACATCACTCCAAACGTACCTTAATGTCGGTCCATTTAAAGATTTTGGGCACTAATTGCGTAAAAATATACTTAGAAAAAAAGCACACAAAGAAATTTCAAAAAATTTCGACGGGCTACGGAGAAAATCATTATAAAAGTTGATGAAACGAGTGGCAAAGCACTCATTAGAGGTGCTCGACAAAGTCGGCTCTCCACCGACATACAAGATGTATTTTGACCATTGAAGGACAAAAAAACTTCGGTATACTCATCATTAGTATAACATAAAAGTTTCATTAAATTTGACTCACGCATTCATTTTTACTGGTCTAAAACTTTCTGACACTTTCTTTCTGGGGACACTTGATAGACAAGGTGCTAATTTATTTATGAATATTTAATAATCACCAATTTTGCAAGTTAAGTAATCGCTGCAACAAAAACAACAGGGATTTGAGTGATTTAATTTAAATTTAATATAATTATTATTTATTTTAAATCTGATTGATTGGTGTTGACATAATAAATACGTATCACATTCAATTTCACTTATGTAAATATGTAGCTCACAGAATTAGAGGAGTAATTATACTATCCAATATCGGATGTAGCTCAAGCCAGTCGCTCTTTCTCTCTCACTTTCTGAATTTAGAAAATCAGTATCCGCGTACGTATTATCCGCACACGTTCTAAATAATCAATGCATACATAGATATTTTACAAAACTGTCAAGTCTTTTTTCATGTAGCTCCCATTCATGTTTACCATACACGATGTAAAATGTATGCATGTACGTGCAATTACGCGGCAGATAAAACTTTGCAGAATTGTTTAAATGTCTCGCAAAAAGGGAAAATTTTTGTATTGAAAAAAATTCGTAAATTTTCATTAGTTAGCGAACTTACGCCTTTGAAATTCACCATTTTAAGCACTTCGTCATTATGTTGGATCAGTTTTGATATTAGGTTGAATCGTCAATAGAAATCTAAATTCAAAAAATCCTCGCAGCTAATGGAGATTTATGGGCTTTTCTCTTTGCACAATTTGCCATTGTAGTGAGACATTTAAACCAAATTGTACTTGAACACTTGGGACTCTAAATATTAATACTATTACTCTTTAGGACCAAATCACAATACAAATTCCATCAGTAGACTTTCCATATGTATGTACATACATATGTGTGCACCAAACACGATATAAATATAAGTATTAATTATGGCTACATAAGGTTAATGATACTTTTGAAACTCCAGCTTGACACTTGGTGTGACAAAATAAGCTAAAGTGTACATACATACATACGTATTCAGATCACTATAATAATTTACTACTTTGGGTAAGATATCTAGTTTTAAGCATGGATAAGATATTAGATAAGCTTTCATTACATAACTGGATATAAAAATTTGCACATTGAGTGTGCACATGGAAAAAATATTTTTAATGATTTCTGACTTTGTTTATGACTGTTCACTCACTATTTAAATTTAAATGCGTCTCTTGAAATTTTGAGCAGTGCCTGTTTTTGTTCCTGGAGAACTTAATAATTATCATGAATTTAACAAATAAAAAAATAAACAGAAATGACTTAAATTAACAATGGATCTAAGTAAAGCTAGAATATAGGAACAAATTCAGAATCCTTGCGAAATTCTAGGCCCAAATGACGACCGAACATCACCCCGGAAAACTCGGTTGAATTTCTCTTTCTCAAGGCAGGAACAAGCCCGTAAAATCGGCCTCTATTCACCGTGTCCACTTCAAGAATACGGTAAACCTTGTAATCCGTCGAGTCCGAATCTTCGGTACAACTGGAGTGCTCCAGTTTGACATGTCGAACTTCTGTAAATTCAGAAAAAAATTACATAAGTAATTTGACACATCTCACTAGTGTTTTTGTAATCCAGTAAGATGTGTAAACTTTGCAAAATATGTATAGGTTTAATTTCCCTCGTAATCTTTGCAAATATTGTCTAATGAATTTGTCCAGTTTTTACGAAGTTTTCTATCTGCATTTCTATCTCCTATATACGTATGTAAGATATTAAGATATAAGTGAACTCACTCAATCAGGTGTAAGTAAAAAATCGTATATTTTTGCATTTACCCGTAAATTGTGCGAATGTACAATTTTGAAAATTTCCAGTTAGTTTCAAAACTACTTGCAAACTTTGCTAAATTATTTAGAAAGGAATCCGGGGATAAGTTCACGGCAGATTTTTCATCATCCTAAACTTTTGCACACATTTTTACAAAGTTTACTCGATTTCCTGGTTTAAATCTACACTTATTTACCAGGTGAAAATGTGCTCAGATACTCCAGAAAGTCGAGAAAGGATGAGAAAAGCAGGGGAAATGGGGCCAAGACCGTGAGATGCGTCAACCCCGTTAACCCTTCAAACGTGTTGAATACCATAACCAGGAAATTATCCGGGTAGTAAGATGACCTCATCCATTCGCTCACCGTGACACTCAGTTTCTTCAAGGACGGAAACATTGGACCTAAAATAGGTAAATATTAATATGAATAATTTACAAAGGTACAATAATAAACAACCGTTTTTACACAAAATTCAACATATTTTTCAGAATAAGGCTTTCCAAAAGGAAATCGGGTAAAAAATGATAAAACTTGGGCAATAACTAGAACGGGAAACATTGGACCTCAACTCGAAACATTTAGATGAAAAGAAAATTTTAGAAAAACTAATTTTTCGGATTATATTAGTTTAACAAATTTTCTGTACAGAAAAAACACATAAATTTTGCTCAAAATTGCAGCCCCCAATCCCCAAGTGAATGTTTTTACAAGAAATTTGACAATTTTTTTTGGACCCAAATGCTGGTAAAAACCGCTTTCAAATTCGTGAATCAATCAAGCAATAAAACATTATCAAATATTTTCTAACATCGTAACTTACCAATCCTCTCCAACATACTAGAACTTTCGATTCCACACAACCTCAAACTGGTCACATTTCTCCATACATGACCCCTTTTCAAGATCCCATTTATCAGCACGCTTCCCCTCCGATGCGAGATATCCGGAACTTCACACAAATTCAAATGTTTCAACCCCTCCATTTTTTCCAATTCTTTAATCGGACACTTAAATATCCTCATTCCGCCATTCACAAAACTTTTCAATTTCGGTAATCCTCCTCCCGGGAGGTGAAACTTGTCCCGGAATTGATCAAAATTATACACCCTGGAAAAAACTTGGACATCTACGCCCAACTCCAACCGCTCCAAATAAACTCTCACATCCTCCAAAAACTTATTCAGATTGAGCAAACTTGTCAAGTCTAAATTCGAAATTCTGTCAATCATCCAATTTAATTTGAAACTTTTCAATTTTCCTCCTAAAATCTCTCCAGGTATAAAAAAGTAGCCATCCCGTATTTCTAGTTCTTCCAAATTTGGCGCGGCTGCTATCACGTTGCGTAGAAATTTTTGCTCATCCGCGCCGCACGCAGAATTATAGTTGACTTTTGTCGCGACGATGTATCGAATCTTGACGAGTTTCGGTTGCGCCGGAATTTTCACGGGAACGCGAGACCCGTCGATTCCTACAAAGTTATTGGAAGTTTGCACCTTCCAATCGTCCACGGTTATGGACAATTCTCTCAAATTTGGGAGGTCACACGTGACAAATAAGGTGTGTAGGAGTGACCCCATATTGACCCCGCCGAGAACAGATAAGGATTGAATTGAGTGACTAAAATATTTTAAAAAGTGTTCAATATCTTGCAGTAAACTTGCTACTGCTGCTGGACCACTGGTTTCGTTGGCCGGAAGGGTGACATGGATTGATCTGGCTAATTTATGGTACAGACTGGAATATGACAACGCCGTTGAGACGAACGGTCCCTGGCGCCATGGACCGTGACCAACTCTGATGAGAGGGTTGAGATTAAGCCGGATTTCCGGTATGCGCAAGGAGAGGACAACTTCATCCCATAATTTGGCGACGAGGCGTAATTTTCTCAAGTCTTTGGAATTTCCAGGAAATCTTGATATGATTTTATCCAAGATCTGTAAATGTTATGTAGAAATTAGATTTTTTGATAGATATTTTCTTATTCGATTAAGTATGTACGTGTGTAAAAATATAATGTAAAAATTTGTGTACAATTATTTAATAATTAATAGTTACGGTTACTTGGAAATTGTACAATTTCTGTAAATTACGATTAGAAATTCCGATTTTCGTACACTATAAAAATACGAATTGTCATTGGCTCGAAAATTGTGTTGTATAAACAAATATTTGATTTTTTTAAACAACGCCGTAAAAAATGTGAAACACTTGATAAGCTTTTTATTAAAAACGTTAGTTTCGATTCTATTACCAGCGTGTTTGATAGCGCCTCCTCCATTAAGCTGATGGTCGTTTTGTCGCAGAAAATTTCTAAGTGCTAAGTACTAGAAATTATTATATTTTTTATATAAAAAAACTTTGTTTTGCATTGCATGAACGTGTAAATATTACAACTGAGCGACTTTAAAAAGATGTCTGTTTCAAGTTAATAATTTTATGAACGTTAGATTTTACTAATTTATTTTGTTAAGTTCACAATAAATCCAGCTGGAGTTTTGTTTCCCAAGTTTGATTCAAGTTGTCCGAATGAAAAGAGCCGAAGCCGACTATTACAAAATAAACATATATATAAAACCATGTGAATGAAGTGAATGAACTCTTTCCCAACAGAACAGCATGTCGAGGTGCACATGGAAATACGTATTCGTTTTGGGGTACACACGCCAAAACTCGAAACGTAAGCCTCTAAATACGTCGCGTCCTCGGCTACTTGAATTTTTTGGTTGCAATTTCATAATCGTCTAAAAAATGATATTGTAAATACATTTAAAACAATTGACAAGTGACGACTGACTGTGTACCACAATATAATAAAATATAGCTTGAAAAAGTAAAAAGTTCTAAGGTGAGGAAGTGCTATTAAAAGTATTAAACAAGCTCCCTCCGCACAATGTCCTGGGAGACTGAAAATCCGGCCAAAATTATTTTAAGGTCCAAAATCCTCCCATGGGGGTCGGAGAACATAAAAATATGGTTCATTTTGATTTTCGAAAGTGGGTGTGGTCAGGAGGGGGGTTTTTATGGGATTTTCAAAAAGTCGCAAATCGCCCCTAAAACCACACCCACTTTGTTCAGAATTTAACGCTGATTAAAATGAGGTATCATACATGCCCCTAGCTCTTACCATTGTCTCGCAAAAAAAATAAAATGTAGAGGAAGATCGGTGTTTTTGTCAAAAATCGTCAAAATGGCCAAGTTTGAAGGGCTCTCAAATCCTTGAAACTGAATTTGCGCAGGAAATCATTTCGGAATTTTGAAGTACACCCATAGGACTAACTTAGGTCACCGCCTCGGTCGGATCTGAGACGGAGGTTTTTTGCAAATTGAGCTCAAAGTTGACGAAAAAAAAAACATCGCGAAAAAGGTGGATGGGAAGGGACTTTTGAAGGGCTACTAAATCCTTAAGGATAAACATTATCACCAACTGACCTATGCATCCTAAGCTACGGTCATACTATTATGTAACAGCGTAACCTTTGCTCCATTATAAGCAATAGTGTTCCTATAAACGCGGGTCCAACTTGGCTTTCCTGAGGGCTGCAAAAATTCCTGAAATTGGCCAAGTTTAAAGGGCTCCCAAATCCTTGAAACTGAATTTGCGCAGGAAATTATTTCTGCATTTTGAAGTACTATCATAGGACTAACTTAGGTCATGACCTTGGTCAGATCTGAGACGGAGGTTTTTGGCAAATTGAGGTCAAAGTTGATGAAAATAGCGTCGAAACGACATCGTCGGGATTTTTTGTTTTTTGTGATTTTTGGGGGAAAAATTTTTTATTCTTGATTTGCACGAATCATGACCTCTAGGTCACGAAAAACAGGTTTTTGGGGCAAGTGGAGATTTGTCTCACTTTGCCCCAAAAATCTCACCTATATTACAAATATTTTTCTTGGTTAAACATTTTTTTAGGAGTCTTTGATTTTTGCTCCTAACAATGGAGACGCAAACCATGTTCAGCCCAGATTATTTTTTGACCATATTAGTTTGAAAGAGCAAGTCTTTAGAAACAACATTTGGTCCGGCACTTGCGCAGATGCGCCAAATTCAGCACGTTATGGGCGCCGCAAGTTCGCAAAAACGCACGATTTTTCGGGCAATGGCGAGCTCAACTTCGTGCGTTTTTGCGAACTAGCGGCGCCCATAACGTGCTGAATTTGGCGCATCTGCGCAAGTGCCGAACCAAACGTTGTTTGTAAAGACTTGCTCTTTCAAACTAGTAAGGTCAAAAAATTATCCGGGCTGAACATGGTTTGCGCCTCCATTGTAAGTAATAAATTTTATTGCTCAGAGCTCAAATGAAAATTTGTCCACATTAATTTCCAGCCAAAATTTTCAGTTTCCAGAATTGCATACATATGTATTTACTATGTACTATTTATCTCCACCTGCAATATTATTGTTGCTCAATTATATAATGCAAGTACAATTTTATTTTTAACTCTCCCATGGTGACGTTACACATGGAAACAAAGGCTTAAAGGATCACCGGTGGATTTGCGTAATTGTTGCACAATTCAAGCTCCACTGACACAAAATATTGAAAACTTTCCTACTGAGGGATCAGGGTGATCAATCAGTTCGAACGGAAAAATAGGATTATGTAAATACGCTATTTATTACATAAAATAAACCGTCGCAAACGCGCATACGGAAGTAGCTTCAGACTACTTCACTCCAAGCACTCCCACGACATCGCGGGAACACTTGATTTTACTGTATTTCATCTATACATTCAATTTTTTCAAAAATCTCATTTTGCCCCGACCACACCCCCTAGTGATAAGGGGGTGTGGCACAACTCGGGAGCACTTTATTCTACTGTATTTCATCTATGCATTCAATTTTTTCAAAAATCTCATTTTGCCCCGACCACACCCCCTGGCGCCCGGGGGTGTGGCACAACGGGGGAACTCAAAATTTCACTCCATTTCATCCATAGATTCAATTGCACTAAAAATCTCATTTTGCCCCGACCACACCCCCTGGCGACCGTGGGTGTGGTCCGGTTGCACCCAAAAGTTGATAGGATCCTCCCCCTGGGGTATTATGTATGATGGCGAAAACCGATTTCGATTATCTTTATCCGTTCTCCCGTTATCCTGCTGACAGACAGACGGACAGACAGACAGACAGACAGACAGACAGACAGACAGACAGACAAAGTCTTCACATAAAGTAGCTGAAGCTACTTAATAAATTTCATGATAAAGATGACATTCTAAAATTAAGTGATAAAAGCTACATACTTAATCCCACTGCTTTCGTCCACTCCACAGGTCGCGTTACCTTTAAACTGGGGATGCGATCCTACCATAAAAAGCGGTCAGTGGGCTTTTGGCAGGAGAACAAGACTCAGAAATTTTGCAATTTTTATTTAAAATGGGAATAAATGCAGGTCTCGTTATTGCGAGTTGTGTAATTATAGGACTTGCCAAAGCTTCATCCCCTGATACCCGAGAAGTTCAATACTTCATCGTCAATGCGTAGTAAGTATCTGTACATATTTAGGGATGCAAGTTTTTTTTTTACAAAATAACATTTTGCAGTTTTGCAAACTATTTTTTGCAACAGGAAAATAAAATACGCAATTTAATTTATAGCAATTTACCAAGGAAGGACCCCTTTGACGCGAGTGACCCTTTCTTGCTTATTAAGAATGGCTCAGGTCACACCGTTTATCGGACAGATTGGCAACTCAACAGGGTAAACGCCACCTTCGACCCTGTCTACTTTAACGTGCTGCCCAACGAGGTTAGTAATCATTTTTTAATAGAAGGAACGCTTATAAAATACGTAACGAAAATTTCGTAATTTTTTTACCCCTCCGTTCCCACTCGTTACATCTACTTTTTTTAACATGTGGCGCAAGTTGGTCGGTAACGCTTCAGCCTGACCCATTCCTCCCCCGTACTTTATGCACGTTCCCGAATTGTATTTCGCGGTCGCATTTTTTTAATTATTAAAAAAACATTATTAAATATGTAGGTGTATCATATCGATGTCCGAGATTACGATGCACTCACTGCGGACGAGACTTGCGGTAGTGTACACGTACGGGGAAACAACTTGGTGGGAGGTAATCACCCATTAAGAAATCCGATGGGTGGGTGGGTCGTTTTTCGGTGGATAATAGTTCCCACCCAGCCTCCCACGACTACAACGGTGGGGACAACTACTACTCGAACCACGACGACGGAGCAAACCACAACTACTACGACGACACCAAGAACGAGCACGACAAGGGAGCCGGACTGCGTTCGATGTACCGCGCCAAGGTTTGAACTTGCCGTTGGGTTTCTGGCACTTGCGGGAATTTTGAATGCTAAGTTTTCCTTGTGATGAGCAACATAGTTTCATGAAGTCAAGCTAAATTTAAACTGCCATTCAATGCGTAGAGTTAAGTGAGGATTTATTTAATCTATTTATTTAATCTATTTATGGGTATATTAGAGAAAATACATTTGATATTTCAATACCAATTTTTTAAAATACGCATAAATATTAGTTTGGCAAAAAGCTCAAAAGGTTTCGATGCACATAGATACATAACGCATTCGGGGCATAAAGTATATGCAATTTGTACATTATATGCAAATGCATTAAGATAACCACATTACTGACATAATAAGTGCCAATAAATTCGCAAATATGTACATACATATGTCAAATGTATGTAGTAAGTTGCGACGTAATCTAATTTATGACTCCTGTGTAATCAATTTTTTTTTCAAATACTAATCGTACGTACATAATTGATCCATAATCATACGATGCTATATGCTAATTTTATTTAATACAAACCTAATTTCATTTTATTCAACACATTCCAAGTCATGTCATAAATATGCGATTTACAAGAAAATAAATTATTTCATAAAATTCATGCAATCCGTATGATACGTCAAAAATATATCAATTTATTTCTCTCTGTTTAGCCACCTGCCAATTTTACAACTTTATTATCACCACAAACATAATTCCGGACCTTTCAGTTATCTAATTACGACAACAAATGATGTTATCCGGTTGGGTTGGGCAGGCCCACTGGCCATCGACCTTATCCGTCTGACGATCCGCCGGACACGATCCACTATTTCGGTCGTAACAATAGCCAACTCGACTGCACGCTAAAAATCAAAATGGAAAATTTTTTGCAAAATAAATTCGCCAATTCTAAATAAAATTTCAATACACTTTTTGCCTACGGGCTTCATTTTTCACACAACAAACTACATATATTGCTAGCTTGTGATGGACATGCATCTTGACCATTAACTTTCTCTTTAGAGGAGCCACTACATTGTTGAGTGTGTCACGATTGTAGCACGAACCGACGTCCGAGCACGTTAATTTTTAGTTCATGAAAATAAATGCAATTTTGCAAAATGATGCAAATTCTTACGTTGCTCATTTTTAACTCCTCCCCCACTAGACGTGTCGCAACAAATGATATTAGCCGACTGGGTGGGACAGCCCCATTGTCCATTAACTTTCTCCTTCGGTGTTCCCGAACAGGTTTCCGTATTCTTATTGAAACAATGGCCGACAGAGGAGCAGGCTGAAAATTTTTAAATAGGCATTTTGTGACAGAAGTGTTTTTTTCTTAAGTTTCTCATAATGCAATCACTTTTACCCTTTCAGGAATTTTCAAATAAAAAAAATTTTCAAAAATATGTAGTAATTGTGAGATCACACATTTGCCGGAAATTGAGAGTTTCAGTGTAAGGAACTTTTAAATTTTTGGCAGGATGTCGAAAAAAATAAACAATTCATGCAGTCCTTACAAACATTATAAAACCCGCAAGTTACACAATTTTACAAATATTTTCGAGGAAATTTATTTATCTAGTTTGCAAAATTTATGTAACTGATTTTCTTAACTCTTGCAAGTCCCTCAAATTTCCAAAGCTTTACGTACATTAAATATTCTCAAGTTAATTAATACACCACTAATAAAATAGTGACTCTTACTTACGTTGCTCATTTTTCGTGCCACCCCCACCTCCACCTCCACCAGCTTTGCACCCAATCTGATTCATCAGCCCTCTCGCGTTCCCCTCATTTTGGTCATACCTGTCCGGATAGGCTGACCGTTGCACGCATTGGGCCAGTTGACCTGCCGTCGGCCCGCAAATATCGCGAGTTTGGCAAACCTCAAAAAATTTATTGGATGCATATTCCACATTCATGCACTGTTCCCTGGTCCCCCAACCTTGGGAAGGACGCTGTTGGAAAACTCCGACGGAATCACGGTCTCCATAATTCAAATTTCGACACCCCGACTCCACAATGGCCGTCTCAAATGCGGCCAGCATTACCCGAGCGGTTACGCCGCGCCTATTTCCCACGGCGCAGATGGTCCTCGCCACGTTCAAGTCGTAGGCGGCGTGCGCCACGGAGAAGGTCAGGAGAACGAAGGGGAAAATTGAATTGCGAATCATTTTGTTGCAAAAATTGAACCATTACACGGAATTTTTACTCTTTTATATGGTTTTCATTTCAAGGTCGTAATGATTACATGCATGTTTCGATTAGGTCCGGATCCGCTTTAATTTGTGGTTTGGTTAGGGTGAAACTATATGTGTGCATCTTGACGGGTGAAATGGCAACATAATTCTCATAAATCGTTTGCATGTATTTCTAGATACAAGTATGTACGTGCCATAGGATAATAAAATAACTTATTGTCAAAGGATATGTATGCAAATGTTGTGTTGGTTTTTGTGTACCCAGCTACCTAGGTCAATATGGGTAATTTATTGATATCTGGAACTTCTGTGCAAAATATTTGCCAGATTGTATTAGTGATATTATTAATAGATTAATGAATGTGGATATACATATCTTGTACAAATGGAATTTTTATATACATGAATTTGCATCCGTAAATATTTAGATATATGTACATAGAATCTATGTGTCTATGTCATAGATACATGTGTGCCGTTACTGAAGTTGAATTTCTTTAGTTTCATAACATGTAATGGATGAAAGTTTTACAATATGCATATCGCCATGGTTACCAATTATAAAAGAAAGTTCACAATAAACTAATGTCAAGTTCACTACGGGGATAAAATTCAGAGAACCTGTTTTTTTTGAATTTTTGAATGCCTTATGCATTAAGTTATAAATACACTTAAAAAGTCTTAAGAAGGTTTTAGGAAGGAAATCCCTGCCATTTTGACGTCAACTCGGTCTCATTCCGACCCGATTTTACCACTGGATATCTACCAATGTACATACATACAGTTTCGTAGCAGCCACTAATGCAATTTAAATAAATATATATATATCTATATGGATGTACATTGTCCATAGTTAGCTTTAATAAAGTTGATGCAATTCATATAATTATCTTTCCAATTTATCTACGACCAGCTGGAAATACACCCTCAGTTTTTTCTCAGAGCCTAATTTATATATATCTGTATAGCGTACATACATATGTATATATTTATATCGTCCACGTTGAGGTGTATTTTACAATTACTTGCGCAAATTCCCCACGTTCTAATCTCTCATAATCAATCCAAACTTTGTATTTAATGAGCCAATAATTGAAACATAGAATACAATGTAGCAATTGAATTTCGATTGCAACTATTCACACGAACGCGCTACTAGAAAAGTTTCGTTTACGAAACTTTTGCAGATATTTCTGCAAAACAATAGATACATATGCTTGTGTATGTATGTACATAGGTATGTACATAGGTATGTATTTCTACATATGAATTGTGATATTTCCCTCATAAATAACCAATACGTATCTCTGATCTGTCTATAAATATGCGGAGTTATTTTATTACTAACATAATTAATCATATGTATTATGCTCTGGTTTGTTTAAGAAAGATGAGAAACTTTTACGTATACATTAACATGTTGTATTTGCATAGCGTGTGGGAAGAGAAATACAATTTACCTACAAGATTTCTTCTTATGTGACTTCCAGGTAGGATGTAAAAATACACTTCATACCTAGGTACACAGCAGGTTTAAATATGTACGCATAAGTATATGTACATGTAACTATGTAATTGGGTTTACATGCACAACTTATCGACTTACATTAATCGGATGACAAGCTTGATAAAATTTTTTCATGTCAGGCATTACCTGGGAAGTACTTGTTGATGCATGTGTTTACTCTATATTGTAAATACAATGTATGCATATGTATATGTACATGTAGTAAATATAATATGTACATATTTGCATGCATACATTTACTGCTTCCTGAAAAATGATCATTGTTGCCTTATAATGAGATGTACATATAATGAGATGCATCTACTTCTGCATATGAATTGAGCTTCACTACACAACTGATCATTCCCCCCTGTACCAAAGTACGAAGATCCAATTATTTGTGTGCTACAGCTTTGCATACGCAAATAAAATAAAAATTACGAAATGGCAGTAACAATAAGTAGCGGTTTCAAACATTTCGCCAAAGGTGAGATCGTTCTTAACGGTATCGATCTGAATGTTGGCATTGGGAAAATGTAAGTATTTACATAAACCAACTAAAAAATTAATGGGATCCTTAAGAAATACAATTTATTGTCAAATTATGACTATATACAGTTATGGATTGTTGGGTGCCAGTGGATGTGGGCAAGTGTCACCTATTTTCTTTACGCATTGTTAGGTTTAAGATTTAATCATAATTTTGGAACTTTCTATAATCTTCCCATTAGAAAAACGACCCTACTCAAATGCATTGTTGGCTTGCATAAGCTCGATTTTGGCAGCGTTACCGTATTTCAACAAATGAATCCTGGTAATCTTGGTCGCCTTTGTGGGTACATGCCTCAGGCAAGTTAAAAATTTTTGTTCATAGAGTGTGAATTTTTGTTCATAATCATCGTTTAAAGTCTGTCTAATTCCAGGACGCAGCTCTTTTGGGTACATTAACGATTGCAGAAACGCTGAAATATTTTGGAATAATCTACACCATGAGGACACACGATATCAAGGAAAGGATCGAATTTCTAAGCAATTTTCTGGATTTGCCTCAAATAAATAAAGTAGTTCAAGATCTTAGGTGCGAAAATTATCTGCTGAATACACAATAATTAGTTTGTTCTGCACGAATCCGAGTCCGAAAATTCGTCGATACTCGAAACCGAATCTGAATCGGGCATTTTAGGATTCGCCTCCTAATTCCGGATTCAGGAGGAGCACTAGTAATAAATAATATATGTGAATGATTTAATAATTTTTGTCATTTTACCATAAGTGGGGGGCAAAAAAGGAGGGTGTCCTTGGCGGCGGCGATGATACACAATCCCAAACTGCTCGTGTTAGATGAGCCCTGCGTTGGATTGGATCCGGTTTTAAGACAGAGGTAACTGTTCGAACTCATGAATCACACAAGTTTCATACATAAACAAATAATAAATAAAAATTCTCACAGGATTTGGAAATACCTGCATGAAATTTGTCGTGATCAGGGGACAAGCATAATAATTTCCACGCATTACATCGAAGAGACAAAATTTTGCGAGAAGGTTGGCGAATTTGCAGACATAAGAAGTAAAGTCCATTTTACATATGAATTCTTCTAATTACAGGTGGGTTTTATGCGGGGTGGTCGTCTTCTTGCCGAGGACTCGCCAAAGTCCCTGCTCTCGACGCACGAAGCCGCAACAATGGAGAAACTGGTTTTCAAGTTGTGCCAACATGATCAAAAAGAATCGAATTACCCCAAATTTAAATGTCTTAATCAATACGGCCTTCAGGAAATCGTCGTTTTACCACCCAAATCCCCTGCACCTCGAAAATCTCTCAATACAAATGTGTACAATGGATCAAAAATTTACGCCCTCATGTTTAAATGGTTCCACCGACACCGTAGAGATTTAAGGTCCAATTACAATTAAATGTTATTTTTAATGTGTTTAAGTTTCCTCACATGTCAATTTATTTTTGTGATGAACAGGTTTCACATGTTCCAGCTTCTTCTTCCAGTCATGTGCATGTTCACCTTGCAAAATGTGCTTGGTCCGGTACCAAACCGTGTAAAGCTGAGTTTTGTGCATAATTCTAATCTGAGTTACACTGACGTCCTGAAAACGTACTGCAGGTCAAATTTTCCTAACAGTTTGTCCCAAGAATGTTTCGCGAATGTGGGAATTTGCAATTTCATTGACACATTTGTAAAGAATGAATTCATTTGGGTAATATTTTAGGAGAAAATGCATTAAATATTTCCTGGCAAGTAATACTCTTAATTATTGTGAAGGTTCCTGCCAATTCGTACGAGGAAGGACTTGACCAAATCAAACAGGGCAAAACCGCAGGACTCATCGAGTTTCCGCAAAATTATGCCATGCATTTAAAAAATCGAATGGCCTTTCGAAATTTTGCGGATAATGAGACAATTCTTGGCTCTACGATATCAGTTCGATTAGACGAAGCCGGTATATACATATATAAAATATAATGCATATTTTGTATTAATGTGAATTTATCAGTAACACATACTTCATAATTTCATTCTAATTTTAAATTTTAGACCGGATGTTGGCCTTTTGGATGAGAAGGACTATTTTTGACCGGTATCTGGTTTACATGGGAAATATCCTAGCATCCTGTTCCCTTCCTAGTGACATTACCAGACCACCGATTCATGTGTGTACAGAAATTCACTAATTCCATCACAATACTTTAATAATCCAGATGTATTTCAGTTCAATGCCATCTACGGGTCCAACGAAACGTTTGAGTATATCGCCTTCATACGACCTGCATATGCAATTGTGTACGTTGCTTTATGCAATTTTAAGTAATTTATTGGCTGACTAAATTTTTCTAAACATGTAAATATGTATGTCGTCCAGGGTAATGTTTACGGTGGTGCTGGCAATCCCAGTTATAATGGCGGAGGATAAAATGGCAGGACTCGTGGATAGAGACCACGTCTCCGGTGTATACTTATGGCATCAACTAACTGCTACTTTTGCCACCCAAAGTTTAATTATCTTAGTCCAGATTGGAATAGTTTTGGAAATATTGCATGGCTTTTACGGAATGGTCATTAATGGGTCGTGGGTCACAGTCGTGGCGTTGATGTACGCAACAGCTTTTACGGGAATGTCAATTGGTAAGAATAATCTGAAATTATTGTTGCGTGTGATTGTGTGTCATTTGCATAAATTTCACTACGAGATTTTTAGGCTATACGGGCTCTATGAAATCTATGTCACTCGATAAGCCGCCGAAATATGCAAATGAGGTGATATTGACGGAATAATTCTACCGTACGTTCATACACTCTGTATGATGTATGTACATATTGATAAATAAGTAAGTATATACTAAAAAAAACTTGAGTTAGATTGTCACCCACATTTGCATATTTTGACGTGGAGTTCATCTAACATTGAAGACTAGTATCGTCTAAAATGGACGATAATGAAGTTTATGCAAATAAGATGAGATGCTATATTTAATAAGAGTGTCGAAGCTCTTTTGTTATTTTTTAATGGTAAACTAATTTACAATTTACTTTGTTTTTTAGCTTTTCTTGTGGGTGCACTTTGTGACGGGCTTATGGCAAACATCTTAATCATTCTTAGCATAATAACGTCCATGATATTTACAACGGGTACAAATGTAGATAAGTATTTGCCTTTATTCAAGCAAGATCACTTACGGAATGTGTATATTAATGCTTTTGAGTGTTGCAGGAATTTACTTCCCTTTGACAATGATGACGTGGTGGTTTCGTCAAGTGGCCAACTTCATCCCGATGACACTTCTGGTCGACGCGATGCGTTCAATTTGTTCGAGAGGATCAGGAATAACAACCACAACCGTAGTGCTAGGCTTTTTATCAGCGGGTGGTTGGATTTCGGTTTCACTGATCATTACAATTTGGGCAGGAAGGTGGAGACAAAAATAAAATAGGAGCCTATATTTTTGATAATTGTACATAGGTATTTAGAAATGATTCCAGGGAAATTCATAGCAGACGATTCATAGCCATATAGCTCGTAGCATACAATTCATAGCACGTACATACCATAGTCGTTATAACTGATAGTAGTATCCATACATAGTGCATCTTTTCGTAGCACGTACAATACATATTCATATCGCTGCGTAGCAATACATAGCGAGAAACTAAGTTCAAAATTTTTTCAGCTGACCAAAAAAAATTATTCATAGCCTGAGTCAGTAGCTGTGAACTCGCTTTGTCTAACACCAAGATCACCTTCGTTAAACTCATCTTATCGACTTGAAATTTTGCATTCAGCCAAAAAATGAGTTAAAAGTAAGCTCAAGTTCGAAAGAAGGCTGAATAAAAAAATATTTAGAATGATAGGGTTTAAGGGTCAAGGCTTTGATGTCGCATATTCGAAACATAGCTCACAATAAATTGATCCCTCACTGCATGGTCCATCTTTGGACTATCTTTTCAGTAGCCCTAAGATATAAAGTCTTACAATGAAGTCAATTCTGTAACTGGTTGAACTCTATTGGGTGATTCATACCGATTTTTCAATTAATCCAATCGAACTGCTTTATATTTTGTACACGGTTTGCAATAGTCTCATAATTGCATAACATCTAGAATAGAATTTATTGAAAAATTTCGACATCGACATTGGTTGTACATAATTTGTATGTAAGATTTGGGATTCAAAACTTACAAAATATTATTATATTGAAGATAGGGATTTGTAATTTTGGCCGACAAAAACACTATGAATTGTATTACTATGAATCGTATTAAGCTATCAGAATAATAGCTACGAAAAAAATGTGCTACGAATTGTAGCATGCTATGAATTGTATTTTTGCTATGAATTGTACCTGCTACGAATTTCATGCTATGAACCGTCTGGCACCCTTTAGAAATAGCTTACACATACATGAAATAAAGGTATTTGTCGAACCAATTGACAATGGGAGTATTCATTACAAGTTCGCATGACCGCATCGCAACATCACTTTTTAAAATATTTTGCGACCTAAATATCTACTAGCCCTGGAAATGGGCAAGTTCGCAAATTAATTTCCAGGTTAAAATGTTTTGCGAACTTTGCTAACGATACGAATTCGAAATGAATACCCATGATCGGTATGTGTAATTACATATGTATAAACGATTAAACACAATTTTGAAACTGATCAAGTGATTAGTTGATGATCCATCATTGTGACATTTTAAATCTTTAGATATGTACATAAATATTCATCTCGTGAGAAATTTGCTCCCAGCAGAAATGATTTTGCCAACAGTTTTATGGGACAAGATACTCACACCCTGTACCTCATTGATGTATTTATTTGATTCAGATTCGAGTTACGGTAATCTCATATCTGTGGATCCTCAAATATTTGTTTAATCCGACTGACATGCATTTGGGAAGGATTTAATTGATTTATTGCTTTATGCACCTCTATTTTTTGTGGTGGACCTCAATTTTTGTATTGTGAGACCTATTTTAATATTAGGAATTTAGAATTGTAATACTTGATAATTGATTGGAACATTCCATAACAATCAGTATGAAATCATCAATGCAACCGCTGACATTTATTCATAATCCTTTTTTATTTCAGAATTGCAATACAAATTTCGGGAGATTTTATTTGAGGGTGGTATTATATGCGTACATATTTATACATTTACCGGTTTATCACAATTATTTCTCTGTGAATATTTCACCCAATCTTGTTCAAATATATTTGCGTAAGTACAACTATGCTGATGGATATTCTATATAAGTATACTATCTAACCGGCTATATTTTACACACACATTTTTATTACAAAGAACTATCACCTGGTAAAAAATATGTTCTAAATGTAGGGGACAAACGTTCTTTCCATAATATAATGATGTATTAAAATGGATGATTACATATGTAAGGTCACTGCGGGTTAGTGTGGCCACTTTTGAGCAAAATAAAATGGTTCTATAAAATACCAATAGTTGTACGTTAACAACAATTATTTTAAAAAAACTGTGTGATGAATTACTTATTTAACATTATTTTATAACAAAAAATTTAATTGGATATGATACATATTAATTTTTTAAAATATTAAAGCAGGTGGCCACACTAGCCCTTAAATAATTTTCCCCCTTTTCAGTTTAATTATTTTATTGTATTAATTTGAGATAAATTTAATTTTTTTTCTATTTAAGGGCCTATCATAAAGTATGTAACGCAAAAATCGCAGTGGTCCGTACCCCCTCCCTTTAACATGTTACATAGGTAAGATATTATTGGAGCCTTGGACTCCCCTCGCCCCTCTTGTCACATAATTTATGCACGGCCCTTTATGCAAATTTATGATCATAATTTATGATATTATAGTATAGTTCTGTGTTTATGATTTAGTTATGATTCATATGCAGTTATGATTCAGTTAATTTTTGAGTTGTAGTGTGATATAAAATTATTTGGTTTGTGAAAATATGGTGTTTTTACGTAAAAAATCCACTGACCACAATTATCTCACTAACCCTGCCTGACCGCTATATCATTCCTTCCTAGAGCTCTTCCGAAATACCATTATAGTATTTTTAAACCATCCATTACGAGCCGCATCTCTAAAAACTTTCTCCATCTCCAAATCAGACTCAAACCCTCTTGGTTCAATTTTATCCCGTATATAGCTATTATTGTGATTGTTAACATGCGATGTTCCGCCTTGTCCTTCAATCGCCCAGCTAAGAATTAATCCATTCTTCGCCCCACTGACGTTTGTTATAAAAATATCCTCAAATTCTTTTGGAATATGTTCCCCAACTTCGAGTGAAAGTGTCCATTCGAATTGACAAAATCCAGTGGTTTACTCAAATCCACGACGCCACAACGACCCTCGGACAAATCTTGAGTTTGTGGATTTCCATCGTAACAGGCTACCAAAATTCCGGCAGCTTTCATTTGTTTGGCGTATGCACCCGTCCCACAACCGAGTTCCAGGAGAGTTTTCACCTTTTTGGAAATCAGAGTTTTATTTTTTGAATGTTACATATCATAAAAAGTTGTTGATATATTTATTACGAGTTTGAAATGTTTGCGAAAAACTAAGTTCGAAAAAAAAATTTGACTTGAAAATTCATTTGCGAACTTATGCATCTCCAAAAATATGTATAAGACAGATCCACTAAGTTATCGGACCGCCCCATTAAACGCGCGCTGAGCGGGAGCAGATTGAAATTAAATTTCGAAAAAAATATTTTTGAATAGACCAAGTTATAAGCTTTCCATTGATATATATCACTAATTATTGAGTCATGGCTAAGACTAGAAAATCTTTGGGTTGAAAGGCAAGAGTTGAAAAAAAGAGTGATTGTGTTTCGCAAAAATCGAACAAACTATGATTCTAAAATCACTTGGCACTTTTTCAAGCAAGAAGGTATTCCTCATTCAAATGTCAACTCTTACATAGAAAAGTACGAGGAATCCAATGAACTCAAATTCAAAGTCCCCACTAGTCGACCTGCAAAGCCAGCGGCGACAAAAGTCAAAAATCGGATGAAAAAAATCTTCATGCATCAACGACAACGGCTGGCGCGGAAAGGAAGGTCAACATTTAAAAAAGCTATCTAAGCAAAATCAAAGTCCATAAACTAGGGATTACAGCAAGTGCAAAAAAACCAGCATCAAATTACAAACCAACACAAAAGGAAAGGATTCATGCGTGCTGCAAGAAATTGTGAGAGAAAATTTGGGGAAAAGTGGTCATCACGGACGATGAGCCCCACGTCACAGCTAATCCTTCAAATCTTCCAGGAAGGCATTTTTTCCATAGTTCCAACCCCTGTGAAATAAAATATGAAGACAAAGTCCGAAAGAAAGACCAATTCCCAAAAAAATGAAGAATTTGGTAACGCATGTGTAGCATTGGTCATGTTTCTGATCCCGTCATTTTGGAGGGCACTGTAAACCAGGAGGTTTATCTTAAATCTTGAATTAAAAGGGGATTAGAATCGTTTATTACCAAACATCATAAAAAAATCAAGTTTGGTTTTGGCATGACCTCCCAAGGTCTCATGACGCCAAAAAGGTCACTCAGAACCAAAATCTGAAAAAAATCGAATTTGTGCCGAAAAATTAAAACCCACCAAATTTTCCTCAACGGCGACCAATTGAGAAATTCTGGGCGCTAACTAACTCCAAATATTCTAAGCTTTCAGAAACGCCAGATACCTTACGAAAATTTAAGAACAGATGGAAGAAAATGAGCTTGAAAGTAGGTGCAGTCGATGGTCGGAATTTGATGCGAAATCTGATAAAGGAAGTGCAATCTGTAGCACATAGCGGAATTGAATCATTAAAATTTGAACTGTATGGCAATCCAGACCCTTTGGTAGTAAACATATGCAATTTTTTTGAGATTACATCAGCTGTGTGTAAAGTTCTGAGCATTTGGTCCGATAACTTAGTGGATCTGTCTTATTTAATTCGAATTTTTTTTTCAAAATTATATTCTTGTACGAAATCGTAGTGAATACCCTCATTATTTTTTTACTCACATTTTCCGCTTTCAAAAATGTTATCAATGCCGTCGCTAATGGTTCATCAAATACATGTCTCGATTTGGCGTACATTCCTTCCCAAAATCCTGTATCTGCTACACCAAAATCTATTTTATTTCCTTCTGTTTGAGTTGGTTGAGTTGGCTGGGATAGTGATGCTACTTTATTTTTCAGGGATTCAAATGATGATAGTGTTTTCGTCTCAAAACTCCGTAATAGTTCGACAGTATCTTCTCCGCTTTGCTTGATAAGGTTGTCATGCTTTTCGTGAATCTGTGTCATCCAGTGAAAGTACAAAACCGTCACCTGCAATCATAAATATAAAATCATACAAAGATGAAAGAAGTAAGTAAGTACCAAGGATAAGGTACACTTTTTCATGGCATAATCTGTGTATCTCGAAAGTTAAAAATTGTACCACAATCGCCACAGTAATCTTGAAGATGGGATGATTCTGTAGATTTAAACACATGCTTTTTGGGCGATGTGTGATGAGTTCGTTATTGGGAATGTTTGGCATTTATTTGTATGTACATATAAAGTACAAACTACAAATATTTAAGTGGTAAAATACATAGGTAAAACAATGCTTCTTCCTGTATTCAGGGATCATGTAGTAACAGTCCTGTTCGTCCGAGATGGGTATTCCCATTAGCCACAAATTTTGCACACACGTGTTTTTGCCAACATTTTTAGGTATGTATGAGCCACACCCTGATTCAGTACCGTATACGTTGCAACGAAATGTAAAATAGTTTTTACTTTGAAAATAATATGCACATGAGCTACAAATTTTAGAAAATAGGTAGAAGCAACTACATAAAATATGGAAAGTTGAGCTTTGTAGGTAAGCCAAAAAATATGTATTCCTTATTAAATAAATATGAAGCACCACAAAATCTGCTATTTGCATAATCAAAATACATACATAATCACGCATGCAATAAATAAATAGGTACTTAAATAAATTAACAAATATAAACCTTAGGTATACATAAATCAAAGCTGTACAAACATTTCAGGGAAGCGATAGACGTTTTTTGTTGGTAGAAAAACTAAATATGATTCGCTCAGAAGTGTCCATACTAACCTGCTGTAACCCTAAAAGTTATGCACCTACAGGCATAAAAGCTGTGAAAACATTTCATGGAAGTATGTACATACACGTATGATAAGCTTCACCTAAGCCAAATTATATAGTGCATACATATGGGTATGGTTTTAAAAGCATCAATTATACCGGGGTGTAAATAATTCTGCAATATTTGAGAATGGATATATGCAAATTTCATACAGACTGAAAATTTAGAACTAATCATTCCGCACAAACAATGTCTCAATTCCTTTTATCTGATCGTTTTCAGGCAAGTTTTATACTATTAACCGTAACCGTAATTGTCATGATTGCATTATTTTCTTCAAATGAGTATAATACTGCGTGGAAGATGATATATTTTCCACCACCAAACATTGAATATCTTGTCGAATCGATTTCCTTCATGACGAGATTTCAGCAAAAAGTTGGATTCCAACCCGTTGGTGATGGATTGTTCCTCTACTCAGCTTTCTACTTTAACGACAAAAGGTACATACGTAATTAAGGTTAATCAGATACAATTTAGTCACCCATTTCACTATGAAAAAATACATACTTAACAATCTGAATAAAGCAAGAATGGTCAACCAGCAAAAATCCGGATTGTTGCATTGGACGCAAGAGCAGAGGCTCGTGACTTGTATTGTGTTTTTCTCTGTAGTGGAGGAGATAGCTATGGTGAAACTAATATGCAAATAATTACGGGGAAAGGGTACAGAGTAATTTGTGAAGATCCGTACGGCCGAGGACTTAAATATGGGTACGATGAGCACCAATGTATTTATGCCTAAAGTTCGAAATTTCGAAAAAAGTGATGCAAAGTTTTTGATATATTGTTCCAGCCAAGTTTACATCGACTGTGAACTACCCCAAAATGCAATAGTAGACCCACCCAAATTTGTATCTGTATATCATACAAATTATAACTTGGAAATTTTTGGAAACATTTTGAAAATTAACTACCCCCCACCGAGGCAGGAAAACCCGATTTATAAAGTTGCATCATGCACGCAACCATTCTACACATTGGGAGAAAACATGGGAAAACCAGTTGAACTCGTGGAATGGATGGAGTACCAATTAATGATGGGGGTGGAGCATTTCCTATTTTACAATATTTCTATGAGTTCCGCTTTCGCCACAGTTTTACAAAGTTATGGAGATGGTAAGTAAATATTTTTAATGAGCGTACTCACGACAACGTCTTATTTCGCAACGACGAAACTCATTTAGCAAACTTGCAAAAATCAAAAAATAAAAAAAAATGTGTCGTGGTGGAATTCGCATAATTTGATTTTCCACATTTCGGAAATCTATACATACATATGCACAGTTCTGTTATCCTATTTCAATTTAGCTTCCGTGGATTATTTTAAATTTCTAAAGCATTTACATAAGAAGATGAGTTTGCGAAATAATCTTCTGAAATAATAGCTGGGGAAAATATCGTATGGTTTTGCAGAAAAAGTTTTTCAACATCTCAAAAATTTTGCACAGCTTCGCAATTTATGTTGCTATACGTATGTACATATGTACATATGTATGCCCAGTCAGCCCGGTTGTCGAGATTGTATATATGCGAGATGTGAGAAAGTTGAGAACGCTTAATACAAAATAATTGTGCTAATTATTAACAAATTTTTATTAATTGATTTACCCCACAGTTATCACCCTGCTCCCATTTAACCTCCCCATTAAGGAGAAGGACATCGTGAGTCGCGGACAATTTATTCAAGCAAACGATTGCGTTTATCGTTACAGAGATGTGGCACGATACGTGACTACGCTCGACATTGATGAGTTTCTCATCCCATCCGATAAATTTTCAAATTACGGTGACATGATTGATTTTATTCTGAAGAGTGAAGATGTCAAAAAATTGGGAGGCGTGATCAATCAATTAAACTGGCAGTCGTATTTTTCCTTTGCAAATTGGCCGACGAGGGACATGAGTAATTTATCGACGGAGGTTTTTGACGCTAATCTACTTCGATTAACCACTCGAATCAAATTCTTGGAGGGAAACCAGTAAGTTTTTGGATACAAACTTTTTTAAAGTCTTCACAATATGAAGAAAATAATTAACTCGAAAAATGAAATAATATTGATTGTTTTTTATGAATTTTAGATCCAAATTTGTCGAACTTCCTGACAACGTCTTGGAGTCATCGGTCCATTTCGTTACAGTCGGAGTAAATGGATCAGAGCGATACACTCCACCGTATGATATTGGACATTATCTCCATCTTAAAGAATGTATTTGGTATTTTGAAAAACCAAATGAAATTTTAAAAGATAATGCAACCTGTCTTGGGTCAGTTTATGAAGAAAATTTAAACCGAAGTATTAGATTTGGAGATATGTTAACAAAACGTGTTAGTGAAAGGGTCAAAATTTTAATTAAAATGGATCCAAAGTTAGCTAATTATTTCAAAATTATACGTACTAATAATAGTGAGACAACGAAACGACCTAAAAAAATAGGCAACTGAGGATGAATTAGAAAATTTGGTTTATTATTAATCAGCTTCAGAATACCGTAAGCAAAATCTTTGTCTTTCCATCTGTATGCAGAATGACCCTAGAAATGATCAAAATTTATTAAATCTGTTTTCGAATATCGACGTTTAATTTTCCATGTGAATTGACCAAGAACAGCCTGACCACACTCTCTAGCGTTGAGTATAGGTGGTCCGATTGACCCCATCTTCAAACTCACCCACCCTGCCTCAAAACTAGATGTTGATACCAGTAAATAGATTTCTAAATTATTGATTCGTCAAGTTATCCAGCTGACAGACGGAAGGACGGACGGACGGATAAAGTCTTCGCATAAAGTAGCTGAAGCTAAATACTTACAACTTATTTAATAATGAGTGATCTTTTTGCAAGAAATTTAATCATAAAGGGTATTTTGTTTGTTAACCCTTATTCAAATGTCAATAAATATACGACTGATCTAATTACAAATTGGTTTAGAATCCCTGACACTGTCTAAAATTTTTTCGCCATTTTGATACATACCTACATATTTATGTAAAGATGATCAAATTTAATAAACTATTCATATTTTTATGTGATACATAGTTACAAACATGAAAATGTATTACAAATGTTGTTGCAATAAATAAAAAAACGTCAGTTAAATTATCATACATTAGTTTAGCCGTGTAATTAATAACTCATAAATAAATATTTACATATGTACATACATATGTGCAAACATCTTCACACCGAAATTAATAGAGACACCGAGTAGTACAACAGACGTGACAAAAACTCGACCCTTGCACCTTTTCGAACGCAGAAACATCCTCCCACCCAAATCCTTAATTCACCACAACATTTTAACTGCCTTAGTCTCACGCTAGACTTAATTTGCATAGTTCTGTATCTCAAAAATTCTTTAGATTCGGTATTAACATTTGCCAGGAGGGGTAGGATCCAATGCCCCATCCCGATAATACTGGCCGCAATAACGACACAAATTAACGTCAGAGGTGGAGTCTCCGTTGTAAATTTAATAGCTAAATATATCATTTCGATAGCAATTATGACTGAAAATAGCATAATCATCGGTAAACAATGGAAATAAAATTGATTTTGAAATTTTACGATAATTTGTATTTCATTATACTTTCGTACATACTCGTCCACAAAAATATTTCTCCATGAGAAGCACTGGAACTTGGTTGCATTTCTGGGGGGTGTCATTCCTCTGACTATCATTTCTAAGAGGAGGCAAATATTGGAGAGGAGAATTAAGGTCCCAAAATTCATTAAACTCGTGTGCATGCAGAGCAGAGAAAAAATAATGGAACGAATTAGAGTTTTAAAAAGTGGGGAAAAATATTCGAAATTTCTGAACCAAAAATACGTAGGGTCAATTTTATCGAGTAGAACGGGAACAATTAGTGGAGCCAAGGAGGACGTGATGATAGAAATTAATAGTCCGTGCAGGTACAGTCCGAAAACGCTGAAGCCTTCTGATTTGGTTCCTTCAAAAGAAATGTAAGAATTTTAGAATTCTTAACCATTTAATCTGTGAAAGTGGCATATGTCGCTTTGGCGACTTGTCCATAATTCGTGACAAAGGCATATGTCATCGTCAAAATCCGCTCCATAACCCGTGACGACGACATATGTTGCCACAGAAAACCTTACCTTAATTCGTGACGTAGACGTTTGTCGTTCCCTGGCAAATTCGCCATAATTCGTGACGTCGACATTTGTTTTTAGCCCGAACCAGGGCTTATGTAATTGTCATGTCCGTCCGTCCGTCCGTCCCTCCTTCTGTCCGTCTGTCTTTCGACAACTCTGGAACGAGTTGGCCGATTGACTTGAAATTTTTACCAGATGCATATTGGACAAAGTTAGGAACCGAGTTCGAAGATGGGCAAAATCGGTCCACTGGTTGACCCGTAGGGGTCATCTGGGTGGTTGGGAATTATGCACCAAAATTTCGAAATTGTCGTAGAAAGCTCAAATTTGGTGCAGAGGAGTAAATGGGTCCTAAAGGAAGGATATGAACTCAAATTCGAAAAATTTATCTTGAGGGACCCTATGGGGTGACCCCTACCGATTTTTCAAAGTCGTCATATCTAACTTAAATTTGGTGGATAGGTTGCTTATGGGGCCTAAAGGAAGAATATGAAATGAAATTGGTAGAATTTTCATCTGGAAGGGTGGGTGACCCACTAACCCATACTGATTTTTCAAAATCGTCATATCGTTCTGAAATTTGGCATTTAGTTTTCTTATCGCTCTTCATGGAAGAATATACATTGGAATCTGGAAAATTTTCATCTGGAAGGACCCTATGGGGTGACCCCCACCAATTTTCAGGGATTAACATGGAAAGCTGAAATTAGGACCAGAGATCTTTACTGCCTTCTCATGAAATAATAGGAAGTTAAATATGAACACAAATTTGCAGAGGGACACTAGGGGGTGGTCCACACCGATTTCTTAAAATTGATATAATCAGCTGAAATAATTTAGTATGGAGTCGAGAAATAACTTAGGATTAACATTTACCCTATAGGGTACCTCAAGATAAAAATCTATTTAATTCTACGTTATATTCCTCCATTGCTAGTCATTATAAACTTTCACGCAAATTTTTAATTTTCGTTACCCTTGACCCCCAACACCCATATGACCCCTACCGGCCAACCACTTGACCGATCGAACTCGAGTTGTGTATTTGGATGGTCTATATGTGTGGAAAATATCAAGTCGATCGGATAATTTTAAAAAGAGTTATCATTGTACAGATGGACAACACGGGTACATAAGCCTTGGGTCGGGCTAAAAATTAAAATTTTTTATGAAAATGTTGTCACGGAGTAACATATTTGACTGGCATTTTTGGTTACGAATAATGATCCCTTAGAAATAAAGCTCCCTCACGAATTAAGGTAACTCTACTGTCGCCTGGTGACACGAATTATGGACATCTTGACTTTTACTTGTCCTCTTTAAATGGTTAAAATGGTATTATATTTTTTTAAATTTTCTGATGATTTTGAACTCTTGCAGAAAACTGATATTGATTTGGTAATAATTGTCTCCCCGAGTAGTAGTAGTTTGTTTCTGAGTGGTAAAATTTGCATTACCAGACGGTAATGATGGTTACCGTGCCGGAGAATCATATGAACCAATACATGTACATACATACTCCAGTTTCCAGTTTGGAGTACATATGTATGTATATGTACGACTCTACCGGGACGATGTATTACCTCAGATATAGTAATGTTCCAGTAACGAAAACCTTACCACTGACAAACAAACTATTACCAATTCGTTAGGAAGTTATTGTTATTACAAAATCAATAATGTGAGTCACGTACATACAGACATATTTACATACATACATATCTGTACATATGTATAAATATATAATGTGACTACCACATTTCTAACTTCGTGCTCACCTCTTGGAAACATGGTCTCCCGTAATTTGAACAAGTTCCTCAATACAATGCATAATTGGTTACTTTTAAAGATGAACGAAACGCTTATCGTTATTGCGATTGTGAAGCAGAGAAAGCTTGTGCTCAAAACGAAACCGGAAGTAATTGTGACGTCAGGATCTTTCCGTCGCAACGCGATTTGTACGAGACAAAAGTAGACCAAGTGGAGGGTTGCCATTGTGACCAGGAATGTCATCAGGAAAGCTGGGAGGAGACGCTTTCTTGGCGTGGGGCGTGGCACCCACGTTATCCTGTTCCACGTTAAGAACTGAGGGTACACACATTCACTGAGGAATACGCAGCGTTTGAGAGCATTTAAAGGTGTGAGAGACGGGATGGAAATTTTGCTCTTCAATTTCGTCTTGAAGCTAATTAATTTGTTCATGTTATTTTAGGAGGTGCTAAATTTTTGTAAATGCTTTATGTAAATATGCGACCAAATTGGTACGGAATACAGGTTTAGAGAAAGTATTTTTAAGGGCTCGGGTTAACTTTGAATAAAATAACTGTGTTTTCTGACAGCGTACATACATATTTTCTGTAACATGAAACTAGTTTTTTTGACTAGCTAGTTACTTGAGTTTATTATGTAAGACGGGTTATGCACTAAAGACTTTATTTAGGCAGCCTAATAATATAATTATTTTTCCTTCCAAATTACATATATTTGTGTAACAATTTTTTATCACTTGGCTTCCAGTTAATTGCTTTGGGAAATTTTAATTTTGCCAACCAATTACACATTTGTGCTATATACCGGGTCTTTTTTAAATATGATATTCAATAGAAATTTATCAAGTTGTAAAATGCCGGTGAAAGTAAAATTTTCAAAAATATCTACCTTGGTAGCCAAGGGATTGTTCAGTACTACAGAAATATGTGTAATTGGTAGACAAGAGATAAAAAATCGTTACACAAATGTGTGTCATTTGGTAGCTAAGAGGTTTAATTATTTACGTATTTTTTTGGACGACCTTAAACATGAAATATTTTTAGTTTAATTTGTATGTATGTACAAGTCTTTAACCGTATTCAAAATGCCTTAGACGGAAATTTTAGTTATTCATGATCCACCCAGGAATCATGGGCAAAACTGTCCAATTTACATTTTCAATTTTTTCATAGAACTTCATATTGCATAATTGATGACAGAAAATGCATTGAAAATAGACTAGGGTTTGCAATTAGGGTTTGTGTTCCTTTGAGATTAATTATTTGGTCATATAAGTATAATATACCGTATTATGGTACATATGTATGTATGTATGTATGTACTCGCTATTTCTGAAACTGATCCTGCGTTGGAAGCCCAGTGCGGACACAAACGTGGTGTAATTTAATTACGTAAAAAGTTTAAAGTCATATTAAATTTCCTTACTTATGTAACTATGTATGTATTTGTAAAAGGCTGAATATCGTTTATGGCGAAAAACATACCCGAAGCGCTTATTACTCCTACCACATAATACAGATATATTTATGTATGTCACATAATTGATACATATTCTAGCAGAGATTGCACAAAGAATTAATTTTCTAGACAATTCGTTATAAATAAATAATTATACATTTTAAAAGCGCCAGGAGGCGTGGTCAAATCACTGCATGAATTCAAAATCTCGTCGCATATTTTACGATACGAAGAATACCAAGGACACAAAGGGATCAACCCTCAATAATAATTATATAATTGTGAATATGTGCGTATGTAAAATGCACATTATTGAAATTTATCGGATAATAATATCGCTTGGTAATTTTGATTGGAAAAAGTGCTCCTTGTCTATTAGTTACATAAATACATACATGCAAATGAATAAGCCGTTCTTTGAATTATGTTCCTATTCGATTTAATAGTTATTCAAAAATTTTAAGTGGTATTGAAATTAAGCAATTTTCACACCGTATTAAACTATATAAATATTTTGCCAATTTAATTGTTTCCTAATTTACAATTGGTCAAGTGGTGGTGGGCACGTGCCACCTCCCCCACCAATCCACTCCGAAATCTCATCTAGGGTATACTGTCCAATCACGACATTTGCAGCTTGTCTTATCATCTCCGTGACGGCGGCCCTGTTAGCGGCAAATTCGGCGTCGAAACAAGTCTTGAGCCCGGCCGAGACTGCATCCCAGTCGACCGGACTTCCTCCGATGAGGAGGTCAGGGCCGAACGAGATCATAATGTCCGACCCGAAGGAGATGTTTCTAATGTCCAAAGTTCGAATCGTCACCTTGTTGGTGATCATATTGACGAAGAAGCCGGCACGGAGGTCGGCGTCCAATGCGCTGACGTGGACGATGGCGACTCCACCACCAGTGAAATTTCCGGATGGGATACATCCCTGGGAGAATGGTCGAACATCTAGATATCCCGTGACGGTAAAGTCATTCGTGACGTGGGCAGTGGACAAGGTGAAGTGGAAGTCATATGTAAGCATGAGATTAACTAGGGTGTAATCGTACGACAATTCTGAGAGGCCAGTGGCGACAAGATCGCTAGAAAATGAACTTATCAACCTTACGAAACACTGATTAAGTTATATTAATAATACACATGTCCGGCATGTTTCTCACCGATATTCTCGTTAAAAGCAGTGCTAAAAAATCAAGTAACTAAACACAGACAACAGTTAGTGTGGGACTTGTGCAGGACTCGCGGCTTTAAGATGGTTTTAAATTGGCAAAAAGACGCACTTTCAAAATCAAAATGCGAACGGGCGAACGCCATATAGCTGTTTCGAACTTGTGTAAAACCTACGTCACTCTGTGAATTTTGCATAAGTGTTCAAGTGCTCAACTACATATGTGGATTTAGTTACTTGATTTGTTCTGGTTTAAAGGGTTATTAAGAAGACCGACGAGAAAGCTGTCTGACATGTTTATTCTTAAGTCTTCGTTTGCCCTCTGGTGCTCCCCTGATCAATTCTGAAAGTAAGGTCGAAAGTAGCGTTGAGTGAACCGGCTGGGGAATTCAGGGGGTCGGCGATTGCTATGAGGATAGAATATTTGGTTAATTTTAGGCTTGTTGACATCCAATAATTTTCTCAACGTACGACAAGGTGGTCCAGTTTGTAGCGTTTCTCGAACGCTAGAGCCAAATGCGGCTGTCGCCACGACGGCTAAAATTGCTAAAACCTTCATGTTCCTTGACGAATTTGGATTTGCTAGCTTCCTTTTTTAGCAATTATGTGTAACAGTAGGGACCCTGTACTGATGACTTGATCAGAATATGATCAATTTCATATTCAAATTTGCATCTCCTTGGCCAAGGTGATGGAATGATAAAACTAAAAAATAATTAATTATCTGGCGAGATAATTAATCTTATCACTCAAATTCTCTAACAAGGGAACATACCGAGGTGTCCAACGAGTTAAGGGTCGACACCTATACCAAAATGACCACAATACATGACTTATTAAACAAACTGAAGGAATTTCCGTGTAAAATTCACTTTTCGTCAAGTTGTGACGATATTTGTGACGAGCACATGACCGTCGGGTTGCCAGCGGGAGAGGTCGGCCGCTGAACGATCAGGTCGAACACAAAGAAGCGTCGTCGTCTTCACGTCGTTTTCAGAGATTTCAAATGCTATCAAATTTTGAAAACCACTTGAAATTTAAAAAAAAAATTGAAAAAAAATTTCAAAAATTTCTTCAAAATTTCAAAATTTTCTCAAAATTTCAAAATTTTTTCAAAATTTCAAAATTTTCTCAAAATTTAAAATTTTCTTAAAATTTCAAGATGTTTTCAAAATTTGAAAGAATTTGAAATCTCTGAAGACGACGACGCTTCTCTGTGTTCGACCTAATCTTCAGCGGCCGACCTCTCCCGCTGGCACCCGATGGTCATGCGCTCGTCACAAATATCGTCACAACTTGACGAAAAGTGAATTTTAAACGGAAATTCCTTCAGTTTGCTTAATAAGTCATGTATTGTGGTCATTTTGGTATAGGTGTCGACCCTTAACTCGTTGGACACCTCGGTATGTTCCCTTGTAAGTTTATCTATGTGACGAGTATTTGCGTGTCGGGCGTTATTGATTTTTGACGGCATGATTGAAGTTTTGGCATGGAGCGCAGTTTGCAGAATAGATAAATTATCTAATCCTAAGGAGGACAACCCTTCACCGACAGAATCACCGATCTTGATACCCTTTGGATATGTTGTAGCACTAGGTGAGTTGAGCAAAAGTGAAGAAGGATTTCATTCCATGGCCCCATTTGCGCCCGCCACACCCACACTCAAAGAGGAATCCCATGCCAAACTGGTCGCATTAAAAAATTCACCAAAAATCCATTTTTAATGATAATTTGATAATGTTTGCACCTTTTTGATCCCAGATAGTTGTTTTATCGTATCCGACATGAATTTCAATTTTTTGAATTTTTTGAATATTTTCGAAAATTTCGTGGATTTCGAAAAAATCAAAATTTCAAAAAAGTTGAGTTTGCTATTGGATATGATAAAGCAACTATCTAAGGTCACAAAAATGCTTAAATTGTGAAAATCCGATCAAAATTGCATTTTTGGTGATTTTTTGAACGAACGAAAACAGGGTATTTTTCGTGTTTTTCGCACCTTTGAGTGGGTGTGGCGGGCGCAAATGGGGCCATGGAATGAAATCCTTCTTCGCTTTTGCTAGACTCACCTAGTACCACAACATATCCAAAGGGCATCAAGATCGGTCATTCTGTCGGTGAAGGGTTGTCCTCCTAAGTATGTGTGTTCATACTTTTGCGAAAAACGAGGTCTTAGGTGAGACACCTTAAATATCTGTTAAGAGAAGCAAATTGTTTGACAGATAGTTAAATCATGTAGAAGTTAAAAAATTACAATTCAATTTAAATTTAGGAACGTTCAGATATTGCGTCATGAATTTGCATCAACGTCTACCTTTCCCTGAATTGTGTCGGATGGTTTGCTCGGGTACAGTCTGGGGATGTTGCATTCTTCGCCCTTCTCGACCGATTCGTCTTAGGGAACGTGCACAAACTAGGAAAAATTCTGATTTTTCAGACTTTCCCCGCTCCTTGTCACGCGTACATTTTTTAACGTACGGCCCAAATGAGCCTCTAGTGCTTTTTGTCATGCCCGCTATTAACGCTTTTCCGGAAGACTTTGCAACTTCATTGCTCATTTTCTGCCACCGGAACTGAAATTTTGTTAAAGTATCTACTATTTCACAAAGCTGGAAGTATATCTTCTTACCCATAGCCGACATTTTTTTATTAAGTGAAGATGCGGGATGTATGTGAGGTTTCCATATTTCGACGTCAAACTGTAGAATTTATTTTCGAGGTTACATACTACTAAAATTGACAATGTCAATTTGACATGTATTTATTTATAATTACTGTTTATTCAAAAAAAGTAAAGACAAAAGTTCTCAAATTTAAAAAAAAAAAGTTTTTTTGTGCGTAAACAAACTATGCCAGATAACCTTTCAGATTTTTGTTCATACTTTTTAAAACGAACAGTAATTGTTTCGAAAATTAGTTTATGCACAATCTATACCAGAATGACTACCGTAGCCTTTATGTACTACATATACGATATTCAGCATAGGCATCCAATTATGGCGTTAATATGTAAGGCTTATTTATCTTTTCATTTCTTGTATAACGAAATTTGATACGACATTAGAGTTTTTATATAAAGAAAATTATACGGTACGTTCCCAAAGTTTGTATGTAAATATCTACTTCTAAATCTGAAATAGTATGGCAAATGGCAGGTACATAATTCTATTTAATTTTATGGATTAATTAACCTTAAAATTTGTGTTGCCACAAGCCCATGGATGGATAGGATTTTTCCCTACCCCATTCACGGCCTTGTGGCAACACTACTTGAAATAATACAATTGCAAACATTAGTTTGTCTTCAATACATTTTTTGCCATCAATTATGTAGTATGTAGTTTTCAGCAAAAATTAAAAATTAGACAATTTTGACCTTGATCCCAGGGCGGATCATGCATAAGTAAAATTGCCGTCTGAAAGCATTTATGTATTTACTTGAATACGGTTACTTATACTTTATAAGTTATACATACATACGTATACACAAATTAAATTAAAAATACTTCATGAGGTCTTACGTCGTCCAACAAAATATGTAAATAATTAAGCTTGTTGGCTACCAAATGATACACATTTGTGTAACGATTTTTTATCTCTTGACTATCAAGCTATTTCTGGAAATACAATACTACTTTTCCTACTAATTGCACACATTTTTGTAGTATTATAACATCTCTTGGCTACCAAGGCAGATATTTTTGAAAATTGTACTTTCTCCGGTATTTTGTAACTTGATAAATTTCCACTGACTGCCATTACATAAAATTATTACACAATTGTGCGTAATTGGTAGGCAAAGTTATATTCCCGAAAATTAACTAGTAGCGTAGCAAAGCATTTATCATTTTACCAAAATAACTAGTTTTACGTTACAGCAAATACATACGTATCCAGAAAACAGAGTCATCTGTATCCAGCAGTTTAATAAATGCATTATTTTATTCAACCCAAATTAACCCGAAATACTTTCTCCAAACTAGTGTGTATCTATTCCGTACCAATAATTCGAAGCAAAAGTTTAATATCTCCAAGACCGACATGAATAAATTAATCAACTTCAAAATGAAATTGAAGAACAAAATTTCCATCCCATCTCTCACACCGTTTGATGCCCTCAAACGCTGCGTAGTCCTCAGTGAATCTGTGTACCCTCAGTTTTTAACGTGGAACAGGATAACGTGGGTGCCACGCCCGACGCCAAGGAAACGTTTCCTCCCGGCTTTTCTCATGACATTCCTGGTCACCATGGCAACCCTCCACTTGGTCTACTTTTGTCTCGTACAAATCACTTTGCGACGGAAAGATCCTGACGTTACAATAACTTCCGGTTTTGTCTTGAGCATAAGCTTTCTCTGTTTCACAATGGCAATTACCATCAGCTTTTCGTTCATCTTTAAAGCAAACCAATTTTGTGTTGTGCTGAGAAACTTGGTGAAGTTAAGGGGGACCATGCTCCCAAAGGGTGAGTACATTGTTAAAAATGTGGTAGACTGGTAGTGGTAAAATTGTGTATTTATGTAACACCTGTTTTCTAAGAGTTCCAGATTTTTAGAAAATTTAGAAAGTCCTAATACACACTTTATGAATTTAAAAATTCTTACATATTTATTTCTTAAAGGAACCAAATTGGAACGCTTCAACGTTTTAGGACTGTACCTGCACGGACTCTTAACTTCCATTATCACGTCCTCCTTGGCTCCACTAATTGTTCCTGTCCTACTCGATAAAATAGATCCAACATATTTTTGGTTCAGAAATTTCGAATATTTTTCCCCACTTTTTAAAACCTTGATCCGTTCCATTCTCATTTCTCTGCTCTGCATGCACACGAGTTTAATGAATTTCATGACTGTTTTATTCGTCTCAAATATTTGCCTCCTGCTAGAAATGCTTGTCAAAGGAATGTCACCCTCCAGAAACACGACCAAGTTTCGGTGCTTCTCCTGGAGAAATATTTTTCTGGATGAATATGTACGAAAGTACAATGAAATGCAAATTATTGTAAAATTTCAGAATCACTTTTACTTCTATTGTTTACCAATGATTATGCTATTTTCAGTTATAATTGCTATCGAAATGATATATTTAGCTTTTAAATTTGCACCAGTTATTCCCCCACCTCTGACGTTGATTTGTGTCGTTATTGCGGCCAGCATTGTCGGGATGGGACACTGGATCCTGCCCCTCTTTGCAAATGTTAATACAGAATCCAAAGAATTTTTGAGATACAGAAGTCTCCAAATTAGGTCTGGCTTGAGACTACGACAGTTGAAGGGTTGTGGTGAGTTAAGGATTTGGGTGGGAGGGTGTTTCTACGTTCGGAAAGTGCAAGGGTTGAGTTTTTGTCTCGTCTGTTGTACTACTCGGTGTCACTGTTAATTTCGGTGTAAAAATATTTGCACATACATACTCTCCATTCAGACAGAGTTGAACTGTTATAGAAATTGAGAATTCTGAGAAACTGTCAATCTCAAACCTGACAAATTCTGACCCCACATCCCGATGCTAAAATTTATCAAACTAGAATAACCCTATGGTAACAATATTTTTAAACATACGTGTAGACACATATGTACATCACATCCACAAGTACACAATTTAATACATATGTACATCCTTCGAGTCATGGATTATGTAAAAATAGTATGTACCTATACATACTCATGCATGAACTTATCACACAGATAAAATCAGTTTGATTGATCATCTTCACGCTTATAAATAACTTATCATCCACCGAATTTCTTATAGCCTTCGTTCCAAAATTTGACTTATTTTCACTTTGGTTCACTTTTCTGTTTTTATTTTTTTTACCTATGTACCTAGTTATAATTTGTATCTCGTCGGCGAAAAGTTTTTCACAATTAACAGAATAAGTTCCGTATATATGTATGTAAATAAGCGATATAAAAATAAATTCAAGGTTTTTGCACGTAGGGAGTTGCTTTGGAGATTAATTCGATGCTCCTTCAGGTTGCATCGGTTAATTTAAATTAGAAAATTAAAAATCCGGAATTGGAGAAATGATAAATTTGCGCCCTACTTTTCACGTTGTAACTTTTGACAACGTTAAACTAATTTAAAGAATAAAACAGGTACCATATGCAGATAGATACATATGTACATAAGCATTGCTTACATAAATTGGGGGATTCCTTACAGATAAACTTGACCAATTTTTATCCTGGTAAATCCGGAGGTTGAAGATTTATCGAGTTTATGAATTACGTAAATAACTCGCATCAAGTATTTATACATCAAAACAAGATAAATTAAACATTTATACAACTATACCTATCCATAATAAAACAACCTTCCAAATACAATCTCTGGATTTTCCTTCCGATTCGGGAATTTTCTCCATTGTTAGATTCACCTGGTTGTTACCCAATTTCATTATGAAACCGAGCTTATCTCTCTCGGTCACCAGATTATCGCTAACATTACACAACAACTGCCAATCCTAAATAAATCGAACCTTCGTTAATACTAACCCATCTTAAAATCCTGACTATAAAAGCGACCCGGTTCCCCCTTCCAAATCATTACTTCCATCCATAACTGACCAGCAGCTACAACATGAAGATCGCCTTCGTGACCATCGTCGCCCTCGTCGCCATGGCTTCCGGTTTGTCGTAAAATAATAAATCCCCCCATTTTTTAAAGAAAATCCTAATCAATTTTTTCAAAATTCTAGCCATGCCGGCAAAAAAACAGGATTCCTATTTCCCCACCAACCGTTTCATCGTGGGTGGGGTTCCGGCCACCCCGTACGAATTTCCGCACATCGTGGACATGCGACTATCCCCGTACGGCCATTGGTGTGCGGGATCGATCATTTCACCAGAATGGGTCGTTACGGCGGCACATTGTTCCGACTCGGCCATGACGAGCTACACCCTCACGGCGGGAGAGCATAACATCACTTCCGGCGGGGTTGAGGGGACCGAACAGGTCAGACAGGTCGTCAAAATCATTATTCATCCAGGTTATGGCAGGTAAAATTTGATTTTTATAATGCTCGGTTTTTTTTGAAACTTTCCTAACTACCATTTTTTTGAATTTACCGCCCAGCCCACACCGATATGAGAACGACATCGCTTTAATGAAGGTTGCGCCCCCATTCGACCTCAGCACGATTGTTCAACCCGTCGTCGTTCCCGATGTCAACTTCGCCCCGACAAGTACTTACTTACATTTTTAGATAAGTCTCATATTTACATATTATGGATCACTTATGTATCTATGTTGTTTGTCATGTACATAGGCATTGCAACTGTGGCGGGATGGGGCGTCTTGACACAGGGTGGTGCCTACCCAGACGTTCTTATGAAGGTGGATGTTCCCTTCGTTGACGACGCTACGTGTAACGCCAACTATGTCGAGTATGGTGGTACTGCTGAGTCGATGATCTGTTACGGAGAGGCTGGAAAGGATTCGTGTCAAGCAGGTGGGTACATACACTGTTAGAAATCTGGTATAGTCAGGCAGGTATTTATTTGTCGGTGCTAAAGTTGGTACCGCTTGGTATTAAAATTATACCGATAAGTTCCTATCGATATGGCAAAACCTTAATACCGAGCTATTGCTACATCGCAATACTTATGACTCTACCACGTTGGTAGAGTCATACATGAATACGGCTTGGTATTAATTTAATACTGGATTTCTAAGACTGTATGAATACTAAATTTATTCAAATTACTTTACATATTTATACTAGATTCTGGCGGTCCCATCATGTGTGGACCGGATAACGCTCTTTGTGGCATCGTCTCGTGGGGCTACGGCTGTGCTGTGGCCGGATTTCCAGGCGTCTACACGGAAACGAGCTACTTCGCTGATTGGATCAAAGAAATGACCACACCCACCGCCGAAGATCCAGCGCCAGTTACAACCGGTAATAATAACTCATTACCTGATTTAAATGCTAGAGTAAATTAACACAAAAAAATCTATTCACGCATAAATAGTCACAAATTGCGGAGGAATGATTGAGTCGTCCTCGGCCGCTATTAATTTCAACCTTGGGTCAAATGTGGCACCAAATCAGAAATGCGCCTGGGTCGTGAAGGCTCCCTATGACCAGTTGAGGATGCAACTTGTCGAGTCCGGTCTTACCTCTGGGGACGGAATCTACGTCACAGAATACAACCTCGTCGGGCCAGGGCGTCAAGTCCAAATGTATGTAATTCAAAGGAGAGGTCAACGCGGAGAAATTTTGCGGCGTCAATTATAGCGATTTTTCGGCACCATCGTCGGCTTGGCGCTTCAATGTTGAGGCGCCGGCGCGTAAAATTCTACCGGCGTTGACCTCTGATTCAAAGTTTACAATTTTGTGCCTACTTTTTTTCTTCATATTTTAGCACAACTGTCGGCGAAGACGTGATGTTGACTGGGGCCATGTACTTTTTGACCTTCGTCGCGGGACCGTCGGGCCCATCGCAAGGATTCAGTTTGGAATTTTACTCGAGCGGATTCCCCGGCGGTTCCGACGCCTTGAGCGGGTTCGCTCACTTGACGACACCCACCGGCTCGCACTCTTATCCCGTCGGAGGTGGAAGCTACCAAAATAACGAAAACGCCGTCTTCATCGTCAACCCGGAAGCGGGTGGCGATCGGACCCTCACCTTCACCCGGGTTGATCTTGAAAGTGCCAGTGACTGTGGGTACGATGCCTTGGCGGTGTACACCTGGACCAATAATCAGTACACGCAATCCCTGAGGTGAAAATTTGATTGGATTTTTTTTAAAGAAATTTCTAAGAAATGTGTGGACGGGTTTTATATTTAATTGATGAATTTCAGATTTTGCGGGACAACAATGCCAAATCCTTTCCCAATTCCGGGTGGGCTTTCCCTCGTGACTTTCACCACGGATAGCAGCATCACCGCGACTGGGTTTGACTTTTCTTGGGCGTAGGGATTTAAGGCATAATTTAAAAGACTATGTGTAACTTAATGATGACGTGGCTTGAATAAAATTGGAAATGGAATGGAATATGAGATGTGTTAACTTCATATTTTTGCAAGCAAAAAATTAGCATGTCGAATTAATACAGATTGTATTACAGTTTCGTACTTATATATAAAATCCTAATTGAAATTGCAATTGATTTCATAATTGGGCGAGAGTCGGGTCAGCTAAAAAAATTCATTTTGCTTATAAACAAAATGATACTTTAAGTATCATTTTGCAATCTGTCATGTCATTACGCTAATAATATTATCGTAATGTGATCGGGTTTTTAATGCTGTGCAGAAGATATGTAGGTGTGGTTAAGTCATTATCTTCTGCTAAAAATGTGCAATGAGACGTACCTAATAGGTACTACCTATTTATTCGTATATATGTATGATATATTTATAATATATCCTTTATTTTAGTGTCGTAAAATAATTTACGAAGAAAAAACAAAGGGTCAAGCTTCGTAAAAATCGTAAGCGTAGTAACGCGATTTTCGATGACAAAGTCTTACTACGCTTACAGAATTTCGTGGAGTTATTTTGCGATACGAAGGATACTAAGGATACGAAGAAATAATGAATACCCTTTATGTTTCGGCTTCTGTATATATGTACCTATTGTCTACATTTGTTTACATTTGTTTCATGCGTTGTATTGTAAGATCATTAATTTGTGACATCTATTTCCCCCACAGCATTAAAAACCCGATGCCGCTGTGCTTGTAGCATTTTGAAATGTGTCGTTTTTCAGCAGATGTTAACCTTTGAAAAATTAGTGTAGCCGATGCTGCTAAACAGGCTCTCTTCACTGTATCCTTGGAGAATTTCTAGACAGGGTCATGTCAGTTCAAACATTCTCCAATTTTTTTTTACAGATTTTAAAAGACAGTGATCGAATTTGATGGTAACCGTGGGCCCCTTTGCATTATTTTTCATTGATTATAATGCAAAATTCTGGGCCCCGTATTCGACAGGATATTAATTATTATTTTTGGTTGTGTGGTAACAAATATGCAAGTCGGGAATATTAAGTGAGAGAGTAATAAGCACATATTTGCAGCTATGGGAAGTCAGGTACTGTAAAAATTCGATGTCAATTTAATTTTTAACCACTTTTTCATTTAGCTTGGAGTTTTGAACACCATATTTATAATTTTACACAATATAATTTGTACATATAACAAAGACATAGGTATACATATATTCACGAAAATGCACAAACCACAGGAATATTGTAACTTGTAACTGCTGAATCTTGAAACCTGAAAAAAATAATAGGCAATATTAATATTAATTTAACTCGCCTAACATGCATTTAAAAGTACGGGATTGCAAACTACGAAATCAATCATAGTACTCATGTGCCTTCCCAAATTATTCCGTACTTATAAATGACCTTAAATTGTGACTCGTTACCAGACTTGAAGAAATAAACGTACATGCATAACCTGAACAAAAAATTTTAATCGAAACGTGCTACGTCTCAGTTCTTGCCACCACTTTCTTGGAAGGGCCAGCGTCAAGAATTTCCAGTTTTCGTTTCCGAACGTTAATTGTCGCATGATTTTGATACCTCTGATAACCCGAGTACCACAGCACCTTTTAACAATATAATAAAAATAGTCATCTATTTACCAGTTGTGATTTTTTGTATTAAATAATTTTAACTTCCCGTGCAAATATGTGCACAGCAACCTAATGTTCGAGCGCCTTGCTCACACCTGCAATAGAAATCTTTTATCGCGTCAGCACCTTGAATTTCTGGGTTGGAAGAATATTCGATCCATAGATCGTGGGCTTTATTGGTTGTAATCTTGATTCGATCTTGGCTCGCACGATGTTAGGGAATTCCGAATTCAATTTAATTTCAAAACTTGGAGAATTTGACATGTGTAAATCAGCATATCTCTTGGATAATCCGATTTGATACACTCCAAGAGTAATATCTTGCAGGTCGTCAATAGAAAGCTTGGGGAATTTTGGAAATTCTTTTAAAGAGGCCGCCTTCCATGACTTCTGCGACAATCCAATTTCTCGTCCTCCACTCGCTTTTGTAGTGCATTTTGATCGACTTGTTCCAGTGCTCTATCGGCTATTTTATCGTATCTTGGCGAGTGGGTGGACAGAGGAGGGCAGAAACAATTGATAAGCGCGTTGGATTGGATTTTTGAGAATCCGACAAGGTTTGGATAGTCGTCTTTCGGCACATCAGTTTGATCGTCAAAGTTGTAGTGACGTCTTCTACCATTTAACTTGTTTCTGTTGCTGCTGAGATCCAGAATCCACCGTGCTAGCTCTTCATCCGACATCAAGACACCATGTTTAGTTAATCAACTCGATCGCTTCATCTGTGAAAAGTTGTGTCTCAAGGTGCATAGCGCAGCAGCGATTGTCATGTGGTATGAATATTTCCTTCTCGGTCCAAACTTGAGTGATGACAGATTTCGGAATTCGTTTTCTTCCTGAAGGGTTATTACAAATGAAGCCTCGTTTCTGCGTGGATCCAACAGAGTCGATCGTTGGTAGTCGCCGGTATTTGCTTGACGTAGAGCTGGACATCGATACTTGAGAGCTGAATAAGTCGAGGGCATGAGAAGAAGAGTGATTTCCAGTAGTGGTCTTTGTGATTGTTGTTCCCTGCGTACTCCATTCTGACTCAATTTGGCTTTTGCCACTGATTGAAATGGCCATTGACAAGTCACGGTCAAATGTAATATCTTGTCCACCTGGTAGATGCGAAGGTTATTATGATATTACTGCAACAATTAAACGAAAGTCGTCTAGCTCCATGTCCAAGAGTCCATACTCGAAACGATCAATCTCTTGTTGAGCATCGTCATCTTCACCCCCATGAGCATAGTCGTCGTCAGCCCCAGAAAAATAGTCGTCGTCACCTCCACGAGTATCATTTTCACAACCAAGACAATCATCTTCCTCAGGTGCATGAGAACTACCTTCATCACCGCCACGATCACTATCTTCGTCACCGCCACGATCACTATCTTCGTCACCGCCACGATCACTATCTTCGTCACCGCCACGATCACTATCTTCGTCACCGCCACGACGATCTTTCTCCTCACCATCACGATGATCTTCCTCCTCACCGCCACGATGATCTTCCTTTTCACAGCCACGATGATTTTCCTCCTCACCACCACGATGATCTTCCTCCTCACCGCCACGATGATCATGTTCTTCAGCGTCACGAGCATTGACTCCATCACCGCCACGACGATCTTCCTCCACAACGCCATGAGCATCATCTTCTCGTCTCAGATTTAACCTGATTCGGCCACGTAGAATGACACCCTCGTCCCTTACTTGAGGTTTTGAACGTCGGAATTGCTTCGTCACTTCGTCTTTCAGTTGAGAGCGAATCTGCATAACAAGCAATTAAATGTAAATAGTACTAGAGTAAATTAAATATTTTTCGTACCTTGACGTGGCATGCTTCGCAAACGACCTCAGTTTTGTGTGTTGCTACTGCATCATTAAAAAGTCGACAATACAAACGTCAGAGTGCAGACGCTCCAAGTCGATGGCGTTTCTGGTTTGACTTAATCCGTCTTTGACAGTCCTCCAAAAAACAAGTAATGTGTGGCATGATTGATAAAAGCAGCTGGATTTATGTATCAAGGATTTATGTATCTCGATCGGGTTACTTTTTTGTATTTTCAAATAATAATGCAGCAATATGAATCCATTTAGTTACCTCTAACAACGGTACACAGTGCAATAAATTAAAATGCATAGGAAAAGTGTGGAAAAAGTGGTGGTGGTTTACCCTAAAATAAGTGATGACTGCAAAATGTCCCATTTTTTGTTTAAAGTTAAATTCAATCTTCAGAATGTGCAGAAAATTTTAAAACACATTGCAGAAATGGGACATTTTGCAGATATCATTTATTTTGGCTGTAAAGTTGCTCATGAAATTCGATCACTGTCTTTGGGAATATGCATTATTTTTGCTGGGAGAGTTTGGTTGTCAAGAAAAATAATATGCTCTGTAAAGCTTCATAAAATGCCAATAATTTAATTTAATTGCAAATTAAAATAGTTATAAAACAAATGAGCTAGGATCGGTATCAAAACGGTGCCTAAAAATTATTCACGTGTATTTATGACGTTTTACAGAGCATTTTACTTTTCTTGACAACCAAACTCTCCCTGCAAAAATAATGCATGTACTCGAACTTTAAAATCTGTAAAAAAAATTTGAGAATTTTTGAACTGACATGACCCTGTCTAGAAATTCTCCAAGGATACAGTGAAGAGACCCCGCTGCTAACCTACATGGGAGGTTGAAAAAATCAAATGTTTTGATTCTGATTTTGAAGTTTTGATTCAAAACGTCCTAAATACAGTATTTAACAAAAGTATAGCTACGATGACAAAATTTTATCTCGACATGACGCCGTAATGTTTCAGCTTTGAACCTCCGTACCAAAATGTTAAAAGTATGGTTTTGATATTTTTGTGCCGAGTTTCAAAGTTGACACATTACGTTATCATGTCGAGATAAAATTTTGTCATCGTAGCTAGACTTATGTTACATACTGTATATTCAAACGTATCTTGCAGTTTTAGAACTATCGCCTCGGTGGCGATTTTAGCCCTCAAACCTGTTTTTGGCAAAAAATTCCTGTGGGCGTCAAACAAATCGTACACGGTCAAATCAAAGCTCATTATTCTTCAAAACGCATGCCTCATCCAGTAAAAATATTTCAAAGTTAAAAAAAATTATCCACGAAGTTTTTTTTTCGACGCATCAAATTTTTTCAGAAAAATAATCCTGACCTTTCTCTTATCTGCGAGTGGCTGTCAAGTGGAAGTCATATGTAAGCATATATGAGATTAACTAGGGTATAATCGTACGACTACGACAATCCCGAGAGGCCAGTGGCGACAAGATCGCTAAAAAAATGACATTTAGCTAGCGATAAAATTGATTTTTCAAAAAAAAATATTAACTAATTAGTTCCGGAGGTATTAAAGTTCAAAAACTTGTCAAATGTATAAGATTTGGCTTTTTCTATCTCCAAAAACTCGTGGCAAGATGGCTAATCTATGCGATCTAGGAACTGTTTAATGTTGAATTTAAATTTAAATTTCATCCAAACAATTTAAAATTTGACATGAACATGCATAAATATATTCTTAATCATAATATGGCATTAATTCTCGCTTCGATCGCTATAATTTTTCAGGAAAAATCAAAAACCGTAAAAAATTGGTTTTATATTTTTCCTGAAAAATTCATAGCGATCGAAACAGGAATTGATCTCATATTATGATGAAGGATATATTTACGCATATGTATGCCAAATTTCAAATTGTATGGATGAAATACGCTCTCCTGAAAAATCACAAAAACAGTCTTGGCATGTTATGGTTCTAACTGGTTTTCAACTTGGCAGATTATGGATCTATGTACAACGAGGATATGTGGGTTTAGTTAGTGGATTTTATGCGGGTGAAGAGAATCGACGAGAAAGCTGTCCGACATGCGCATTCTAACAAGGGAACATACCGAGGTGTCCAACGATTTAAGGGTTGACACTTATACCAAAATGACCACAATACATGACTTATTAAACAAACTGAACGAATTTCCGTGTAAAATTTACTTTTCGTCACGTTGTGACGATATTTGTGACGAGCGGATGACCATCCAGTTGCCAGCGGGAGAGGTCGGCCGCTGAACGATCAGGCCGAACACATGTTGACTTCAGACATTTCAATTTTTTCGAATTAAAAAAAATTCTTAAATTTTGAGCAAATGATGGAAGCTTGAACAAATTATGAAAGTTTGGAAAAAATAATGATATTAAAAAACCTTGACATTTTGATTGAATTATGTGAAATTTTTAAAAAATTAGAGGTGTGCACATTTTTTGAAATTCGAAAAAATTGAAATGTCTGAAGTCAACATGTGTTCGCCCTGAACGTTCGACACGAACCTGAAATTAACTCGTTGGACACCTCCGTATGTTCCCTTGTAAGTCTTCCTTTACCCTCTGGTGCTTCCCTGATCAATTCTGAAAGTGGGGGGCGAAGGTAGCGTTGAGTGGACAGGTTGGGGAATTCAGGGGGTCGGCGATTACTACATATTTGGTTAATTTTAGGCTTTTACTGTTCCATTTGTTATAAGAGTTCCAAGTGACCCACGATTACATTAGCCGAATCAACCGAATTATTATATTATTTGACACCAGGGGCCCATGAAGGTACAATTATATACGAGCGTATAAATTAACATGAGTTCAGATTAATGTGTATGGGTAAAATTTGAAGTAGGTGTCCAGTGTAAAATGATGACAAATAAAGAAGTAGTTAATAATAGTTTTTCTATTTTTTCCATTTAGCCCAAATGTCGAGGCAACATGAGACATTTAGCGCTATATGAGAAATATATAGTATGCGTTCACGAAACTTCAATGTTAATGGTTTTTGACCGTGTGGTTCGACCTTACGAGCTAGGGGGATGCGGTAAAAAGCATTCGAACCAGCTTACAAATATAGATATAGGGCACGCGTACCGTTTTCAAAAATTTCGAATAGTTTTTGAGATATCCACTAAAACGTGTTTTTGACTAAAAAATCACAAAATGCTATCCTGAATGAATTGGGTGCATGATGGAGACTTGAAGTAAATTACAATCACATCCGGTAGTAATTATCTACAACATTTACATTTAGACCCTTTCGAATTAAGGCCTCCTGGAGGCCACAAAATTGAAAATTCACAATTTTTAATTCCTCAATCTCACCGATGTACAGCCTTCGTGAATGGGTTTTTATCGCCGATCACCACGGATTTATATTCCTTAGATGTATGAGGAGTGCAACGTGGCCATCAATTTATAAATTTGACCGTGGCGGAATTGTAATAGTAATTTTTTTAAATTTTCACTGAATAATTTTTGACGGGTATACCAGTCCCTAAATGCCCCAGATGAGTGGGAGTCAAACCAAAATATCCAAGTTTTATGTTTTAGAAGTAACTTCAGTAAATTAATGCGAAGAATTTGTCCGCCCACGCCCCTTGACCTCAGGGGGAGTGGTTATACCCAACACAGTAAAATCAAAATAACTTAAGAAACAGTGAATATTTTTCTATTCTGCTTTCACCATGTGGTATTATAAATTAATAATTAGTCACGACCACACCCCCTATGAAAATTAGGGGGTGTGGTTTGGGGTAAATTGAGATTATTGTTGAAATTGATGAATAATTGCAAGATTAATGTTTTTGCGTCGTCGGGAGTGGTTTGGGGACAAATTAAGACATGAATACATCGATTATAATGATGAAGAATAGTGCAATTAAATTGTTTTCCCGGAACTTGGGAGGTTGGGGCAAGTGCTTTATGGAGGTTGTTACATTAGGGAAGTGTAACCAAAATATGTATATGTTAATGTTAAGGTGAAAAGCATCAAATAAGTTGGGTGGTAAAACCACAGAAAAATCTATTTTTTCAGTAGTACAGCCTTCAATTTTTGTAGAAAGCAGAGTATTAAGAAGAGAAAAAGAATTAAACAAGATGTAATACCCTTTGCTTAAATTAAATATTTTTACTGAAAAAATAGGGGAAACAATTAGGTTGTGCAAGTTCCATAACTTCCATATAAATTTGCACATCATAGCTTGCTATTTAAACTCAGAATGTTTAGTTTGTCACGCTTCCTTTGCCTAAGAATTATGTACATATTTGTATTAATTAACTTGCTCTGTACATGTCCACTTCTTGAAAATAATTTATCTGTTAAAACGAATTTGGGCAATATTGAATACCACTATGAAACAAATGAGCAACGGTTGCCCCTATTTTTTCAGTAAAAATATTTAATTTAAGCAAAGGGTATTACATCTTGTTTAATTCTTTTTCTCTTCTTAATACTCTGCTTTCTACAAAAATTGAAGGCTGTACTACTGAAAAAATAGATTTTTCTGTGGTTTTACCACCCAACTTATTTGATGCTTTTCACCTTAACATTAACATATACATATTTTGGTTACACTTCCCTAATGTAACAACCTCCAACACTTGGAACTCTAAAATAACAAATGGAGCAGTAGGCATTCAATAATTTGCTCAACGTACGACAAAGTGATCCAGTTTCTCGAAGGCTAGAGCCAAATACGACTGTCGGCACTAGGGCCAAAATTTCAAAAACCTTCATCTTCCTTGCCAAATTCTCTAGGAGGAGGGACTCCAACAGATAAGTGCCTGTCAGAATCCGGAGTTATTTTATGTATATGCAAATTTACATTTGCATCGCTTACATAGATAAACTGGGGGATTCCTTACAGATAAACTTGACCAATTTTTATCCCGGTAAATCCGGAGGTTGAAGATTTATCGAATTTACTTATGCATTGCGTCAATAACTCACATCAAGTATTTATACATCATACTAACAAGGGAAGGTCCCCGACTGCTTACCGAGTTAAGCATTCTCACTATATACATTTAATGCACTATCTAATACTAGTGACCAAATCTAATAAAATTTTCGTGTAAAAATCACTTTTGGTCATGATATGACGATTTTTGTAATGCATGAAATCACACTTTCCCCATGCAACTCGTCACCACCACTCGGCCGGCGGAGAGCGGTTTCCATTCTTGTGCTCGCTTGCCATTAATATGAATCGCAATATTTAATTTTTTTCGACATAATTTTATTTACTAAATAGGGAATTTATTGTGAATAATATTGGCAATTGAGCAACAATGGCAAAAATAATTAGCATTTGTGAAACAGTGCTTCGGTTAGCCAAAAGTATGGCGGATCTGGTGACGTTGTGGACTTCCCACATAAAATGGAGATCGCTAAAAAGGTTATCCATATAATTGACGATATGGTCAGTGATAAATTAGTGGAGTTGGAAACCACCACATGCCTAGAGTACGATTGAAGGTGAAGAAATCGACATTTACACAGACGTATCCAACAATATCAGTGAAAGTTTAAGTGTTAATGAAAATAGTGACGACGAGATTAGTGAGGATGAAGAAAATTCAGAAGAACTTTCCTAGCAAGTTTCGTGGCAGGAATGTGTCATAGACAACGTTAAGTTCACTTATCAGGAAATGGTGAACATTTTATCATTTTATGACAAGGCAAAGAAACGTAAGCTAGACCAGACGAAACGGCGTTATGCAAAAGTTTTATATCACTCTACAATTTTAAGAATTCGTGAATATGTAAATAAATACTGTTGCAAATACTGTCGCAAATAAATTTAATTTGATCATTTCTTTATTGAAAATCATAATCACATTAATCGTCAAAATTAATATTGCTAACAACAAAATTTTGAAGATAAGAAGTAATTTTGAAATTTAAAATATAAATAATCTAGTTTTGAGGTGGAGAGTATTCGTGTAAATGGTTAAGAAGGCGAGCGGTCGGAACGTAGCGTGGCGGAGGCGAGTTGCATGGAAAAGTGTGATTTCATGCATTACAAAAATCGTCATATCATGACCAAAAGTGATTTTTACACGAAAATTTTGTTAGATTGGGTCACTAGTATTAGATAGTGCATTAAATGTATATAGTGAGAATGCTTAACTCGGTAAGCAGCCGGGGACCTTCCCTTGTAAGATAAATTACACATTTATATAACTATACTTATCCAAAATAAAACAACCTTCCAAAACACAATCTCTGAATTTTCCCTTCCGTTTCGGGAATTTTCTCCATTGTTGGATTCACCTGGTTTTTACCTTTTTCATTATGAAACCGAGCTTATCTCTCTCGGCCATCAGATTATCGCTGGTCCTGCCAATCCTAAATCAAACCTTCCTTAATATAATACTAACCCATTTCAAAATCCTGGCTATAAAAGCGACCCGGTTCTCCCTTTCAAATCATTACTTCCATCCATAACTGACCAGCAGCTCCAACATGAAGATCGCCTTCGTGACCATCGTCGCCCTTGTCGCCATGGCTTCCGGTTTGTTTTAAAATTCCCCATTTTTTAAAGAAATCCTAACTATTTTTTTCAAAATTCTAGCCAAGCCGGCAAAAAAACAGGATTCCTATTTCCCCACCAACCGTTTCATCGTGGGTGGGGTTCCGGCTACCCCGTACGAATTTCCGCACATCGTGGACATGCGACTATCCCCTTTCGGCCATTGGTGTGCGGGATCGATCATTTCACCAGAATGGGTCGTTACGGCGGCACATTGTTCCGACTCGGCCATGACGAGCTACACCCTCACGGCGGGAGAGCATAACATCACTTCCGGCGGGGTTGAGGGGACCGAACAGGTCAGACAGGTCGTCAAAATCATTAGGTTATGGCAGGTAAAATCGATTTGATTTCTAGAATGTTGTTTTTTTGAAAATTTCCTAACTAGCAAATGTTTTATTTTGCCGCCCAGCCCGCTCCGATTCTCGAATGACATCGCCCTAATGATGGTTGATCCCCCATTCGACCTCAGCACGACCTCAGCACAAGCCGTCGTCGTTCCCGATGTCAACTTCGTCCCGACAAGTATTTGCATATGTTCACCAATTTTGAGATAAGCATCATATTTACATGGATCGCTTTTGTATGTATGATGTTTGTCATGTGCATAGGCGTCGCCACTGTGGCGGGATGGGGCGTCCTGACAGAGGATGGTGCCTACCCAGACGTTCTTATGAAGGTGGATGTTCCCTTCGTTGACGACGCTACGTGTAACGCTAACTATGCCGAGTTTGGTGGTACTTCTGAGTCGATGATCTGTTACGGAGAGGCTGGAAAGGATTCGTGTCAAGCAGGTGCGTAATCTTATGGTGTTTGAAATCTGCTATGGTCATGTAGGTATTGATTTCTCAGTTGTTAACGATTGGCATTAAAATTATATCCCGATCCGTAAAACTTTGCTACATACTTATCGATACGACAAAACTTTAATACAGAGCTGTTTTAGCTAACGATACCATTTTGGTAGAGCCATAGATGTATGAATGTATGAATACCGCTTGGTATTATTTTAATACTGGATTTCCAAGAGTGTGTATGAAGTTATGAATATTAAATTTATTCAAATTACTGAAATTTTTGTAATTAATAATAATTTGTTGAAATACCTCAGACTCTGGTGGTCCCATCATGTGTGGACCGGAAAACGCTCTCTGTGGCATCGTCTCCTTTGGCAATGGCTGTGCTCGACCCGGATTTCCAGGCGTTTACACGGAAACGAGCTACTTTGCTGATTGGATTAGAGAAATGACCACACCCACCGCCGAAGATCCAGAACCAGCTACAACCGGTAATAATAATTTATTACCAGATTTAAATACAACAGTAAATTAACGAAAAAAAATATATTCACGCATAAATAGTCACAAATTGCGGAGGAATGGTTGAGTCGACCTCGGCCGCTATTAATTTCAACCTTGGGTCAAATGTGGCACCAAATCAGAAATGCGCCTGGGTCGTGAAGGCTCCCTATGACCAGTTGAGGATGCAACTTGTCGAGTCCGGTCTTACCTCTGGGGACGGAATCTACGTCACAGAATACAACCTCGTCGGGCCAGGGCGTCAAGTCCAAATGTATGTAATTCAAAGGAGAGGTCAACGTCGAAAAATTTTGACGGGTCAAGTCTAGTGATTTTTCGGCGGCTCGGTGTCTCAATGGGCGTAAAATTCTACCTGAGTTGACCCCTGATTCAAAGTTTACAGTTCAAGTTAAAAAAATTGTGCCTAATTAATTTCTGCAAATTTTAGCACAACTGTCGGCGAAGACGTGATGCTTCCTAGTGGCATGTACTTTTTGACCTTTATCGCCGAACCGTCTGGAACATCGCAAGGATTCAGTTTGGAATTTTACTCGAGCGGATATCTCGATAGTACGACCATCGCCTTGAGTGGGTTCGCCCACTTGACGACACCCACCGGCTCGCACTCCTACCCTGTCGGAGGTGGGAGCTACCAAAATAACGAAAATGCCGTCTTCATCGTCAACCCGGAAGTGGGTGGCGATCAGACCCTCACCTTCACCCGGGTTGATATTGAAGATGCCAGTGACTGTGGGTACGACGCCTTGGCGGTGTACACCTGGACCAATAATCAGTACACGCAATCCCTGAGGTGAAAATTTGACTGGATTTTTTTTAAGAGATTGAAAAAAATATTTTTGTCGACAGGTTTTATATTGAATTGACCAATTTCAGATTTTGCGGGACAACAATGCCAAATCCTTTCCCAATTCCGGGTGGGCTTTCCCTCGTGACTTTCACCACGGATAGCAGCATCACCGCGACTGGGTTTGACTTTTCTTGGGCGTAGGGATTTAAGGCATAATTTAAAAGATTATGTGCAACTTAATGATGACGTGACTTGAATAAAATTGGAAATGGAATGGAATATGAGATGTGTTTCCTTCATATTTTTGCCAGCAAAAAAATAGCATGTCGAATTAATACAGATTGTATAAAGCTCCATACTTAAATATATGTAGATATAATATTTAATTGCAATTGATTTCATAATTGGGTGAGAGTCGGGTCAGCTAAAAAAATTTCGTTTTGCTTATAAACAAAATGACAGATTTCAAAATGCTACTTATTATCGTACTGTAGTGTGATCCGGTTTTTAATGTTGTGAAGGAATTATATATGTACATACATATGTAGGTATCATAGATTCATTACCTCATGCTAAAAATGTGAAATGAAAAGCACTGATTACATGAAACAATATATTGAGGGTATTCGTTATTTCTTCGTATCCTTAGTATCGTAAAATAATTTACGAAGAAAAAGCAATGGGTCAAGCTTCGTAAAAATTGTAATCGTAGTAACGCGATTTTCGATGACAAAAACTTACAAAATTCCGTGACCATAGTAAGTTATTTTGCGATACGAAGAATAAATAGGTACTGAGGATACGAAGAAATAATATGAATACCCTCTATGTTTCGGCTTCTTATATTTGTACCTATTGTCTACATACGTACATGAATATCTGTTCCATGTGTTTTATTGTATGATCATGAATTTGTAACGTCTACTTAGGTATTTTCCCCACAGCATTAAAAACCCGATCACACTGTGATAATAGCATTTTGAAATATGACGTTTGTTCAACAGATGTTAAACTTTGAAAAATTAGTGTCGCCGATGCTGCTTACCTACATACATAGAAGATTTAAAAAATCAAACGTTTTGATTTTGATTTTGAAGTTTTGATTTTGAAATTTTGATTTTGAAGTTTTGATTTTGAAGTTTTGATTCAAAACATCCTAACTATGTTTAAGCTTCGTTATAGTGCACAAATTTTGGTTCAAATCCATCTCTTCCTACTTATTCCAGATATTTTTTGTTCATCATAGCATCATCGTTGAAACATGGCTAATCTGAAATTATGTTTCAAGTACTGAGAGAGTCTGGAGTGCTTAGAATAAAATCAACCATATTCTGGCAATTGGCTTATCTATTTGTCATGTCATGCATTTCATTTTTATTATTCGATTTTATTTCTGAGAATGCAAATTAATTGTATTCACAATCAGTTTCAGGGATTTTTATGTAGAAATGCATGGACATGGATATTTAATTGCCTACAGTGGCAGCGGAAGCGTGTGGACAGAGGGACAATGTCCCCACGGTTATTCGATGTCTAGATCATTTGTTTATGTTGTATAAACCCTTCCCTTATCCTATAATGTCAATGTCCCCAGATGTCCCCACAGCTTCCGCGTCCACTGCTTGCCTGAGCTTAATAAATAAATACAATCACTTTTCCTCGTATTCCATATTAGAGTAAGAATTAAATGATTCGACAAGCAGATCCGCCGACTATTTCAAAAGTACAAATACTCTATTGGATTATGTTCCCCACATGAAACGAATTAAAACTTAGCAATTTTTTCGGGCGCCAAAATTTCCTTTGGGGGGTTATGAGAATAATGGGAGATAAATGTGGTGCACATAGGGCACAGCATATCTATGAAATGGGTTGATGAAATTTCAAAAACAAAATTTTTTTTACACTCTATGGATCAGTACCCCCATAGGTTTTTCGAACTGAGGTGGAATTCCGACTTTGAGGGGCTTTTCACAGCGACGCAAAATTGACTCAGAAATTAATTTTTCGCTATAACGAAAAAGTATGACGAAATGTTCATACATTAGCTTTTCACCAATTTTTACTACGTTGCAAATTATTAGTAGTAGAATAAAGGTTAAATTACAAAGAAAGTCGAAATCGACATGCGTGACCTTTTTCGGGGATCGAAAGGTCACAATGTCAAAGGTCACATTACCCCATAAATGGGGTATCGTTGGAAAGGTATTGGCGAGGGGATTCAGAATATGTATACTTTGTGGGGTCTGAAACCACTCCCTGCAAGTCTAGAGGCCAAAGAACGAAAATCGGCAGTTGTCCAGAATTTAACACAGCAGTGGATTGGGAGCTAACACGGAAGCATGCATGGGAAAAACTCAAAAATATTCTTTTGGCTCTATGTTTGCAGGGAGTGGTTTCAGACCCCACAAAGTATACATATTCTGAATCCTCTCGCCAATACCTTTCCAACGATACCCCATTTATGTGGCTATGTGACCTTTGACATTGTGACCTTTCGATCCCCGAAAAAGGTCACGCAGGTCGATTTCGACTTTCTGGGTAATTTAACCTTTATTCTACTACTAATAATTTGCAATGTAGTAAAAATTGGTGAAAAGCTAATGTATGAACATTTCGTCATACTTTTTCGTTATAGCGAAAAATTAATTTCTGAGTCAATTTTGCGCCGCTGTGAAAAACCCCTCAAAGTCGGAATTCCACCTCAGTTCGAAAAACCTATCGGGGTACTGATCCAGAGAGTGTAACAAAATTTTGTTTTTGAAATTTCATCAACCCATTTCATAGATATGCTGTGCCCTATGTGCACCACATTTATCTCCCATTATTCTCATAACCCCCCCAAAGGAAATTTTGGCGCCCGAAAAAATGCTAAATTTTAATTCGTTTCATGTGGGGAACATAATCCAATAGAGTATTTGTACTTTTGAAATAGTCGGCGGATCTGCTTGTCGAATCATTTAATTCTTACTCATTATCAAACAAAGTTCCATCCACCTACCAATGCATACATACATATTTACTTCACTTTAATGGCATACGGCAGGAAAGAGATAGAATAGAATATCGATCTCAAATAAAATCTGCCGACATTTCTATGAAAAATATATATCGGTTTCACGGAATGACAGTTGCATTATTGCATATTTGTGCATGTTCCTTATCATGTCAATTACGATAGCTATCTGTACCTATGAACGCCATAATAATGAATTTTGTATGAGTGTCAGGTGTCGTGTCACAGTGCAAGCGAGCTTTGAAACAAGTGAAAAAAACGCATCCCAATTCCATCCACCTGCGTTGGGTTAAATAAATATGTACAGATTTTCCCGATAAGAGACTATCGCAAGTACCAATATATACATAAGTACCAATTTCCCTTGAATCTCTTTGAATTATTAAAATAAGTAGTATGTATGTATCTACATATGCGTTACATAAATTGAGTAAAGGTTTAATATTTTTAATACCTATGTATGTTTTTATTATGTTTTTATGAAGTTGCTGAGACTAAGTTGATTATGGTCGAGGCATTAAAATTAAAGACATTTTTACATATATTTCTTTTGCAAAAATGTCTTTAATTATAATTCCTCGACCATAATAGCATTTATGATTTAAAAAATTGGATTAATTATTAAAAATGTGTATCAAATAACTAAATATATTCCTATGCATATTTATTCGACTTATTAAGTTGACTAATGAAATGTCTTAATTATACATATAAAAGTTAAAAACAACTATCTTAATAAATACGTGATAATATTTTATATCGTATAAATTTCGACGTGAAACTACTACATAATTGTTTCATAATTTAATTATTCCTAACAGCCTTAAATTTTTAAAATAACGAGAACGTCGCCTTCCTAGCAAGCAATATTTCAAAGCGTATATTTCTTTAAATTGGTAATAGCAGAGTTTGAAGCGACATATTTCACCTTCATTTTTTCCATCATATCTCTGTATAAAACTGTCTCTTCATTTTCTTTTCCTTTAATACGTTCCAAAATGGTGACAACTTTTTCCATTATTTTAAAATCTCTCCCTAAATCATTACTATCCCCCTCCGCCGGCGCCGCAGCACTTTCATGATAAGAGTACAATGTTAAGCCTAACCATTCCATTGCCCCAATGGAAAGGTCATCCTCCTCCCCAAAAAGAACTAAACTATTATCAAACACTGTCTCGAATTGTGTTATAGCATCCTTAAATTTGTTAATGTTGCTAAAACAAATTCCCAGCTGCAAAATAGTGTCCAAAGTGTGTCTAGATTTTGCCCCATATTTATATATTTTCCACCCCTTAACAATTTTATAGTAGTGAATTGCATCCTGAAAAAATCCATTATCAAAGAAATTATTTGCAATATTTTCAAACAGAGTGATTTTTTCATGGATTGATTTTTTAGCTATGTCAGGATTCGAACCCAATTCCTGCGCTAACTGGTAAGGATCTTTACCATGAAGCCAGGCAGCCTCACCGGATTTAATTAGTTTGGTTAATTTTACGGTATCAGCGTGATTTTCTCCATGTAATTGAAGGCTTTTCTCTCGTAATTTATGTGCGATGGATAAGCCTTCGTAATATTTGTGACTTTTCATTAACCCCTGAGCAATATTGGTTTCCATGGTGATAAAATTTTTATCGTGTAGGATACCCGGTTTTCGGGAATATTGGGTAAGCTGATGGTATCCAAATAAGGATAATTGAGTCAAGACGGGTAACATATTTGGGGTGTTGGACAAAGTGTTCAGAAATTCGTTCAAAAGTGGAGAATACTTGGCGAATAAATCGGAACGGGTTGAACCGGAAGTGACCACGGAAATGTATGTGTTAGTCAAAGCTACGATTTCTTGGGGTGTTTTGAAACTTGGCAATGTATCGGAAATACTGGATAGAATGGAGTCTAATTTTTGTATAGAGTGCGAGTTAAAATGTACTCTTCTGAGGGGAAGCGGGTATTCGATAAAAATTAGGTCATTTTGTTCCCATCGCTTTATATTTAGGATGGAATAAGATGACAATTCTGTGATGCAGAGGGGAAGTGTGGTTTCAAATTTTGTTGATAATTTTCTAAGAAATTTAAAATCCATTTCGTTTCCGGAAGAAAATGACATTACTTCCAGGATGGAGTCACAATTTGGATTTTTCAAACTTTCCTTAGCTAATTCTACCATTTTTAAAAATATGTCGTCCATGTTTTTACTTGTTTCTAATTTTTGCAGAAAATAGTTAACGTTTCCAACGTTCCGACCCAAGTAGGAGGCTGCTAGACGAATTGCTAGTGGGTTAAATTGAACCATGTGACACACTTTGACGACGTTTTCTATTCCAAAGTTATAATCGAGTGGTTTTAGTTCAGATTGGAATAATTGGACCATTTCGTCCAAAAGTAAGCCATCTAATTGAATTTCTTTGATGGGTAAATTTTTTTCAGGATTATAATTAACTTGTGATCTGCCCGTTATAATTATGAAGGCACCCGCTCGAAATAAAGTCAACAGAATAGCTTGGAATTCAGCGTCGTCATAATTTATGACGTCGCTAAGTATTACTATCCACGCGGAAGTAGAAGTAGCCTTCATCTTAACGGCAATTTGGTCAATGATAACTTTGATATCTAAAATGCTGTCCTTGTTTAACCTGTTTAGTGCTAAATTCGTTAATGAATTTACCAATAAAATACTTGACTCCGCGTTCAGCCATGACACGGGAATCAAAGGATCAATTTTTTGTGCAAATTTTCGACATAATTCTTTCTTCCCAATACCATCCGGTCCTGTCACGTGGACGATAAATCTTTCCTTATTTCTTGCCTCGAATAATTCTTGCAATTCGACAAGTTGGGATTTTCTTCCGATAAAATTTGAAATTGGTTCTTGCAACACGAATCTATTGATTCGATCGATTCTATGGTTCGAAATTCCATTTTGATGGGATATCCGAATGGTTGGTGAGACGGATCGGTGTGTCGGCTGATCACCGGATTGGTATAAATTCGTAGAAATTATGGCTACGCCAAAACAAACGACTCCGAAAAGGATAGAAACAGTGAAATATCTTTCCAAATCGGCCAATTTTTGTAGAGCTCCGAACCTCCAACTTCTAACTTCTAGTTGGTACTTATCCATGGAAATTAAGGCATCTGTTTAGAATCGTATAAAACAATTAATGTTTTAAAATTTATTTTGAGCTAATTCGAAAAAAGCCAAAATTCATACCAGCTGCCGCATTAAATCCACCCGTCGTAAGGGCGATTCTTAGCTCGTACACATGCAGTGGTCCATTGTCCCCGGAAGCGGAAGTTTGCATGGAGCACCATTTTGAAATTAGCGAGGATAACGTAGCACAAAGATTTAGAGATGATGAAAACTTAGCATCATGGCTTGGCCTTAACATCATGCCTTGTTATCAATCAATTAAATTATATGGCATATGTACTTGGCATAATTTCTCCGGTGAGGGCCCCTCCTTAATGTGGGGACTAATAATTTGTACCAGTTTTTGAATCGATACTTTTAACGGGGGCATTCTACATAGAATATTATTGTTAGTTGTGAGGGCTATTAAGGGAATAATTTGCTTTTTGTATGTATTTATGACTACTGTAAAAGCTAAGTAATTACATACTTAAATACAAATTCGGCATAAGTTGAGTGATCCCATCGTGATTTCGTTGTTATGCAAGCGCACGTGCTATGCAGATAAGGACGTGCGCAATATCAGGCTTTCCTGTGTATACCTAATGAAGCGAGAAATATCCTTATTAAACAGATATCCATATCTCCGGTGCAGATTAATTATTTATTTGCTCAACTGCATAGTCCGAATCAGGGATTATGTAACCGTCATGTCCGTCCGTTAATTTCTGTCCGAGTTCGAAATTATATGATTATCATTTGAATAGGTAGTACTATATATTTGTATTGAGGGTAAATTTATTACACATGTATTTTTCGATGATGAACACGTTGTACGAACTTGATGATGACATACACAATGAGTCAAATAGCTGACGACTAGGGTAAAGTGGTTGATTAGTGAGGTCACATGGGTCGAGTAGGATAGTGTCGCTTATTGTAGAATATTAGCATTTAATTAACCGGGTATTCGGTGTCTATTATGTATATTTGGGGACTAATTTTTATGATTTTCGGGTAGAACGACACAACCTGGCTCGGACTACGTACGCAATTACACGATGACTCACCTGTTCCTTTTCGGCACGATTTTTTTACTAATAAACTTTCTTTACTGGAAATATCTTATCCACAAGTTAACGAACTAATTCGATATGCAAATCAGAAAAATATTCCGGGGCTAAAGTTCTACTAAATTAAACTAATATTAAACACCATAAAAAACCGGTGAAATTTGCATAACTAAAATTAACACGTGCCATATAAATAAATCATAAAGATAAGCATTAGTGGTAAATCGCAGCCGTGCAAACATTTCATGACAGTATAACAGATAAGATCCAACTGCGACGTGTAGTATTACGTAAGTATGTACGGTTTCGGAGCGTCAATGCTTACGTACATATGTAACACCGGCGTGCAAATAATTCTGTCATATTTGACAATGGATTAGATTACATACGGCAGAATTAACTGTTCAATTTCGCAAAATTTAATCCTGTTGGGCCATATTTTTGTCGGTTTGGTTTGAATTGTTAATCATACCTTATAAATTTTTAGGAAGAAAGAAAGTTTAAAAAAATTATAGAATATCCATTCACATACGTTTTGCTAGTTAAAAAGCATTGGGAATTAATAATTCCAATGTCTCAATTTATTTTGTCTGACCGTTTTCAGGCAGGTTTTATAATATTAATCTTAACCGTAATTGTTATGATTGCATTATTTTCTTCGAATGAGTATAACACTGCGTGGAAGACGATATATTTTCCACGACCAAATATTGAATCTGTCTCGTTCATGACAAGATTCAATCAAACATTAGGATTCCAACCTGTTGGTGATGGATTGTTCCTCTATTCAGCTTACTACTTTAAAGACGAACGGTAATCAAGTTTAATAGCAAATTAATTTAATACCAAAATGTAATCTAATGATACACTCTTAGAAATCCAGTGTTAAAATGATACCAAGCGGTATTCATATATGACTCTACCAATGCGGTATTGATAATGAATGCTGTGTAGTAATAGATCGGAATTAAAGTTTTGCCATATCCGTAGAATAGAAAATTTTTACGCACCGGTATAATTTTGATACTAAGCGGTAGAAACTTTAATCTGAGAAATCAGTACCTGCGTGACTAGATTTCTAATACGGATAGTGTAACGCCCACTTCAATGTGCAATAAATATACATACTACACATTCTTTATAAATCAGGGATGGCAAACCAGCAAAAATCCGAATTGTTGGACTGGATGTGAAAGCAGAGGCTCGTGACGTGTATTGCGTTTTCCTCGGAAGTGGTGGAGAAAGCTACAATGAAACTAACAATGGGCAATTAATAACGATTAAAGGGTACAAAACAATTTGTAAAGATCCGTACGGCCTGGGACATAAATATGGGTATGGTATTCAATTAATTCAGTAATTGAATATCAATTGCATACATATTACGTCCAAAACAAGTTAGATAATTTTTTTAATATAAACATTTCAGCCCAGCTTACGTCGACTGCGAGCTGCCCAACAATACGCTAGTAGACCCACCTAAATTTGTATCCATATATCATGCAAATTACAGCCTGGAAATTATTGGAAACATTTTAAAAATTAACTATCCTCCCCCGAGACAGGAAAAACTAATGTATAAAGTTGCGTCATGCACGCAGCCTTTTTACACGTGGGCAGATAATATGGGAAAACCAGTTGAGCTCGTGGAATGGATGGAGTACCAATTAATGATGGGGGTTGAACATTTCCTATTTTACAATATTTCCATGAGTCCCGCTTTTGCCACAGTTTTGCAAAGTTATGGAGATGGTAAACTGATTTTAATATAAATGCAAATTAATTGTGGTCATTAATTAATTATTAATAAAATTGTTGTTTACTGGTTTACACCACAGTTGTCACCTTGCTCCCGTTTGAACTTCTGGTTTCCGAAATAATGAGTCACGGACAATTTGTTCAGGCGAACGATTGCGTCTATCGTTACAGGGACGTGGCCAAATATGTTACTACACTCGACATCGATGAATTTCTCATCCCATCCGACAAATTTTCAAATTACGGTGACATGATCGACTTTATTATGGAGAGCGAAGATGTCAAGAAATTAGGAGGTGTTATCAATCAATTAAATTGGCAGTCATATTTTTCCTTTGCAAATTGGCCGACGAGGGATATGAGTAATTCATCGACGGACTTTTTTGACGCTAACCTACTTCGATTAACTACTCGGATTAAGTTTCAGGAGGGATATCAGTAAGTCGATGGTTATAAACTTGTCATATTTTATTGAAGGATCAAGGATCGTATCGAGTATTTAGACGAGTATAATATTTGATAAGGTTTGAAGTTCCTCAATGAAATACAAAATTATTCGGTTAGGGAACGTCCATGTATTACGTCATCAAAAAAGGCCAATATATTTTGAGACCACCCACCCACCCCGTCCTTTTTCTGCTCATGTTAAGCTTTATACGAGCAAGATGGGCCTCCCAAAACTACCCATACACTTCCTTGATGACATCATATATGAACCATCCCATGATGGATTACATTAACTTTTAATAACAATGAACTCAAATTACCTAGTTGAAATATTCCCAAGAAATAATTAATTTAAAAAAACAATTCCTTGGCGCAACAAATCCTAAATTCATGAATTGGCGAAATTTATAATTTATATGAATTCATAAAATTTGTTGTTTTTATGAATTTCAGATCCAAATTTGTCGAACTTCCAAACAACGTCTTGGAGTCAACGGTTCACTTTGTAACAATCGCAGTAGATGGATCCGCAGGATACACTCCACCGTACGATGTTGGACATTATCTCCATCTTAAGGAATGCATCCCATATTTTGAAAAACCAAATCCAATTTTAAAAGAAAATGCAACCTGTCTTGGGACAATTTATGAAGAAAATTTGAACCCAAGCATTAGATTTGGAGATATTTTATCAAAAAAAGTTAGCGAAAGGGTTAGCACTTTAATTAAAATAGATCCAACGTTAGCTAGTTATTTTAAAGCAGTAATAAGTAGCACAACGACAGAAAAACCGAAGTAATTTTTTTAGAAATTAGATAGTTATAAAATTTAGTCATTATTTTATAAGTATACTTATTTTAATAAATACTTTTATACGTATGTTATTTACATGTATATTTGGCAAAAGTTACAACAACCAGGAAAATAATAAGGTTGCTAATAAATTAATTTGTAATTTAATAATTTATTTCTTAGGGTTACTTACTACCCTACAAAAATCAACGAGTATTTATTCATAACTAATTGTTTCGAAAATTAACTTATTACACAATATGTCGCGGTATATACATAGATAAGTTTATTTACTAATAGGATATAGAATAATGGGAATTGGGAAAAATCCTCATTTTGTAATCCTTAATCCAAATGAAGTCACAATTTAGAAGCGGACTCTGCCCTTGACTCGGACTACATAAATACATAAGCATCGCGCACTGTCAACTGTAGGTTTTTAAACAATTATGTACGTAATGTCAGTTTGGCACATGAGTTTTGTGGCTTATTTTTCTTTGATGACAAACGCGTCTGCTTAATCAGTACCCAGAAATGGATCACTTCAATATCTCCGTGGGTGACGATTTTGATTTTTCTCCAAGTTATTTAAAGTGCACAGAGTTATCTACTTCCACGCCGTTACACGTTGGAAGGGCCTTATGCATGAAAGTACACAAATTCTTTTACATACTATAAGATTACCATGATAAATTATTTGTTTTTCACTGGAAATTTTGTAGCACAAGCATTTACTTATTGGTACATATGCATAAAGCCCATTATATCGCAGTTGAAACTTTTAATGAAATGTTTGCACAGTTTTGATTGATAACTATTGCTTATCTTTACTGATGCATTAGTTGGGTGCAACGTGAGTGTTAATGTTCGTTATGAAAATTGCACAGATTTCGTGATCTTTAATATTTTTATGCTAATGATTTATCCCTGGAATATTTCTCTGACTTACTATGCAAAGTAACTATATAGGTTAAATGCGTTAGGGGATAATTTTGTATGCAAAATGCGTTATGCAAAGTGACACCAGACCCTATGGGAATACCCGCCTCGGACGAACAGGTCGGTTACATACATAATCTCTGGATTGAGCTAATAACTGGACCAAATAATTTGTCGGCATTTACGTATCTTTGGTATGCTTTTAGTCAGAATTGTATTTCCTCGATCGCGGAAAGAGTGACATAAATTCAGCCGTTATCTGAGAATTATGTTTAAACAACGCCGATTTCGCGATAAGATTAGTCCCCAGTAAGCCCGTTCTGCACTCGCACACTTACATCCGAACTTACATACTTATTTGCATAATCATCAGAATCAAAATTGAAGTGCTGGGTACATATATATATTTATTCATTCACTTATGTAGAGTCCATTCGTAAGGAAGAAGAATTATTTTACCTACATATTGTACCATTTCATTGCGGTTTGCACATTATTCAAAAAATTCCCGAACAGGAAGTTCCACAGGGTGCCAAAATCATGTCTTTGGTTATACAGAATAATCCCATTGTCAAGATCATTGTAGGGATTGCGGTACGACTTATTTAAAATATTTAACGTTGGAGCTAAAAAATTATGAAATTATATTATCAATATCGTTCATATTTTATCAAACTCTTACCCGTTTTAATCTATTTAATATTATTCTAAATTTATTATGACAGGCGATAGTTTTATACTTCCACTGGATGACACAGCTTCACGAAAGGCAGGACATCCTTTTCAAAAAAAGCGTAGCAGATACTCACGGAATATTACGGAGTTTTGAGGCGACAACATTAGCATCCTATGAATCCCTGAAAGATGTAGTACTCTCACTGTCACTGTCCCAGCCAACTCAGCCGCCAGCACGAAATACTAAAGACTTTGGCGTTGCGGATCGAGGATTTTGGCAAGGCACCGACGCCACATCGCGCCACGTATTTGATGAACCATTAGCGACAGCACTCATAGAATTTTTAAGAGGAGAAAATGTGAGAATAAATATTAACGTTTTAGAATAAGGGAATGCCCATATATTACGTAATTAAAAATGTGGGGAGTTTTTGGTGGAAAATCTTTCTCGTTTCAAGCTTAACATGAGTACGATAGGGAAGGGGTGAGTGGTTGGTATAAAAATCCGCGTTTGTTATGACGTATTTAATATATGGACGTTTCCTATTTAATATTCAAAAAATGAAATTCTGATTTCCAAAAAGGTGAAAACTCTCCTGGAACTCGGTTGTGGGACGGGTGCATACGCCAAACAAATGAAAGCTGCCGGAATTTTGGTAGCCTGTTACGATGGAAATCCACAAACTCAAGATTTGTCCGAGGGTCGTTGTGGCGTCGTGGATTTGAGTAAACCACTGGATTTTGTCAATTCGAATGGACACTTTCACTCGAAGTTGGGGAACATATTCCAAAAGAATTTGAGGATATTTTTATAACAAACGTCAGTGGGGCGAAGAATGGATTAATTCTTAGCTGGGCGATTGAGGGACAGGGCGGAACATCGCATGTGAACAATCACAACAATAGCTATATTCGGGATAAGATTGAACAAAAAGGATTTACCTCTGATTTCAAGACGGAAAAAGTTTTTAGGAAGGAGGCTACTCGTGGCTGGTTTAAAAATACTATAATGGTATTTCGAAAACAGGTTTAGTCAGGTGATAATGGTATTTATGTATTGCCATCCATAGTAATGCGTCAGCATACAGATAGTTCAATTATATTACGGGTCAAGTAGATACATATTTGTCCCAACCCATACTTTTGACCATGTTATTGTATGTACTTTGTAATAAAAGTGCGAATTCTTAATTTTAATTATAACTATATAAACCAGATTAAATTTTGATAAAATAAAGAAGTCATGCATAGATGTAAGATCATTTAAAGTATATTTATTTGTATGTATCTAAACGGTTATGCGCAAATATACAGCAATATTTTGCACACACATACTTCAACAAGATTGAGTGAAATATACACACAGAAAATAATTTATTTTCTGCAATTTATCCGCAACTTATTTTAAATAAGTTGCGAGAAAACCCGTATACATGTAGTTACTTAATACCGCCCTTAAGTAAAATCCCCCGAAATTTGCATTATAATTCTGAAACAAAAAAAAGATTATGGATCGGTTGTATTGGTGGTGTATATTTATTGGTGACATATACCAATCAATCATGTCGATTATTACCATTCTATCTAAACTCTTAATGTTCACGTGGAACTCCCAATGCAAACATTGAGATCCGTTGCACCATAAAATATGTGCTGATATGCAAAAATGGACCAATACAATCCTCTCAAAAGCATAAATATTGGTACACGTCAGTTGGATAGAATTAAATGCATGGGTAGCCACAGATAAGAGCCTACCGCAACTTCTATATGGATAAATGACATATGTAAATATGAATCCACCATTTGCTCTTTTTACATATTATGTACATATAGCACATCCTCATAATGTTTTTTAGTATGTGCAGACATATGTATTTATACTAAATATCAGGCAGGTATAATGTCCGTATGGAGTTGGCCATACTACTGTTATATTAAGTTACACATACGTGTAGGCTATCGTATATATTATGTTAATCATTACTAGGTTAGGATAGGCTACTGCTACTGTACAAATCTGTACAAATTATCACATTCAATTCCGAAAATGAATGAATGCGTAAAACCTTTTCAGATATTCCGAAATTGGGTGTTTCTTGTAATCCGAAAATCATAATATTGGGTCATAATTCTGCTGAATGCGCACCTTACATACATACATAAATCCATATAAAATCAAGTTTTCATAGCATGTTTGTTCCGTTCAAGAAACATTTGTATTGAGGAATTTGAGACTCTCAGTTTCCTCAATATCTCAAGTTGAGATACTCAACCTGCACACGCAGAGGATGGATCGATATCTTTTAGCGAATTCGCCCGATATACCCGGGTTACTTTCTCCACGCTTAATGTCTGCATATGCCCGTATTTTCCCCAGCAAGTTTTCAAGGCCACCTACGTGTTTGCAAAATCTGTATCCCTCAAACACTTGTGTGCAGAAAAGACAGAGCTTTTGGCAGGGAAGCAACTGTCATCTCTCACGTTAAATCTAGATAATAAGGTATTAAATTCTTATCAAATTTTTCCCTATTATTTACACACATCTTAAAATTGTGACTGTCGCTTTGGTAAATTTAGAATTTTAATAGTTTTCAAGTTCATACTGTATCGTGTTCAAAACTTGGGTTTATCACCTTTAGAGAAACTCACAAATTTTTAACGCCGTAAACTTTGTTGGTTTGTAAAAATCATTTTCTTTAATTAAGACGCGTATTCAATACGTTTTGCAAGCAATAACAATAACAAAATTGTGAGCTTACATATTCCGTATTCCTTTTGTAATTTTAGGACGTACTCACGTCAATATTTTATTTAATATTGCAACCCACTAGAAAATAAATACTTACAACTTAACGAAATAATCTTGCTAAATAAAAATAAAGATTTTAGTCCTCAAATTATGTTGTTTTTCTAAATTTGTTAGAGTTGCAAGATATACCTCGTTACATCTTACAAAATATAATTACAATCTGTATAATAAACGAGTCTGATTACCTCTTTTATACATAACATAACTTGGTCATTATATCTTTTAGCATGGAGAAAGCAGTCAGCAGTGACGAAATTGTGGGAGAAAGTGCAAACTCCACCAGCAAGGAAAGCCACTGGGAATTTCTACGCCATCAACTCCGCACAGCGACTAATTACACCAATGCAGTGGAAAGTTTTAAGACCAATGTTCTCAGCAATCATCTGGGAGAAAGCAGATCATCGTTCGAAAACTGGGTGAAAGTTGTGAATAATGTGGTAAGAAAGTCAAAAAACATTATGGTTTTATGTGAAGGGTATGATTTTTTAAAGCTTCATTTCGAGTTTGCATGTCCGCATCGTAATATAATTTCGAAAAAAATTGCAAACTATAAATACTAGCCTTGAGGAAATATACAAATTCGCAAACGAATTCTCCAGCCAATTTTTTTTTGCGAATTTGCAAACTTTGTTTTTTTTCTGCAAATCTTTCTAACGATGTGAGCCCGTAATGATTAACCTTAATACTTACTTTTCACATCTAAGGCTGTCGGGATGACCCCGTGTCACCCGTCCGACCCACATTGCACGTGTGGAGGCACGTGTTCTAACAATCACACCAACGATCTTGCATCCACTGATGCCAACCGATGTTCCTGCAACTGTTCGAATTGTTACCATCGCCGACCTGAAAACTCCCCCAAACCGGAACCTCCTCGACCTGAATACCTCACTCATATTAAACACGTTTCTCATTTCCAGTGTTAAATTAAAAACCATAATGGTTGTTACAGCAATATATTCGTATACAAAGAAACATTAATGATACTCAAAGTTTGTGATTGTAAACTAGTAATATTTATTCGTGTTTATCAGGATATGTAGTTTTCCAAGTGTCAGATATTTAGTTTCAAAAATTCTGCAAGGTTTTGTCAACTAACAAACGATCAGAATTTTTTTTTAAAAGATTTTAGATTGGATAGTGAATACATTCACACACAAATATATTCATAAGATGATGTTTTTGAGATTCCTAAAGAATAGATAGAAAAATATATGTTTGTAAATACTTACATGAAATTACCCACCTTAGTATATTCCTTATTATTTTCTCAAATATCAAGGTGCATGACAAATCCTTGTTCCTACAAATTAAATATGTAATTATGTAAAATATATTTTCTTGTTAGGTAACCCTCATTTCTTAATTACATACATAATTACTTACTCTAATTTAGGTCGTATATGTATATGGATAAACATCTTTGTTCTTTAGCTGTACAAATTACAACTAGCTTAAACAATGCTCTAATAATGCAATAAATATCTTGTCTCAATTTTCCATTGGCATTCGAATCAAGAATGGAAGGCCACTTCACAATAATATATGTATACATACATACATGCATCTGCATTCCATTCATTACCTGTCCAATTAGTCATCATATGTCACAACGTACATATTATTTATTATGTATGTATGTAAATATATCCGCACTTCCAGCCCTGTGATCCTGACATTACTTTCCTGCATGTCTTCACACGTGATTTCCATAGAAATCTATCACTGGAAGGTCATACAGATTTACTCAATTCCATTAAATTCCTTAACAATCACATTCTATTCCAATTTTGAGAACGTGATCAATAGTCGCCACAGACTATTATCAGACTATGGCACAGACTATGGGTACGTGAAACACGTCCCGTTTCATTTGCAAATCACGTGCGAATCGAATTCACACATGATTTGGGTCGTCCGATCTCTCTCAACTGCGACGCGAATGACTGATAAAACCTTGAGATAATGTATTATTAATAATAATAAATAACCACACACTTCAGACATACAATACATAAGCCATTAGCACATCCTGCCCATACAGGTGTGTGGGTAATCCACCGGGCCTTATCAGTAACAACATTACACGTATACCCCCTTACATTTAGGTATTCACACCCATGTGCCCATCGTATAAAACGACAAATTGACAACAGACTGCACTCAGCTGCCTAGTCGGTAACATCCATCAGCTGATAACAACAATTCTCGAAAACTTAAAATTTTAATAAATGAGCCAGGCCAAGGTTTCCATAGCCTTGGGAAGCATCCCATGCGAAACCGGCCTGGCTGAAGGGCCCCATTGGGACGCCGACAGAGAAGAGCTCTTCTACGTAGATGTTGTCCACCACTCCGTTTTCCGCTACCTTCCAAAAGAGGAGGAATGCTACAAGGTGGAAATTGGTGAGAAATTTGAAAATGAGTAAATTTGTCAGTTTACTGATATACCTTAAGAAATTTAAGTACGTGATGTTGCAAAATTGTTTAATTCGAAACAATTTCGTTCCCACATTTACTAGGAAAATTTGCATATTTTTGTTTCGAAGTAAATACATATGCGAATTACTTAATTCCGATTTAACACCTTGTCGCGAGTACCCCCAATTTTCCCTATCGAGACTTCTGAAATTAGCGGACTTTTATCTGTACAAGTTGAAAACGAAAATCGCTTCGTTGACGACTTGCGCCTTAGTTAAACTATGTACAACATTGGCGCAAGTTAGAAACGGGTAACATAAAATCTGTAAAATGCCTGATTTTTTTTATACCTTTCATCATTTTATGTACACTCAGACGCCGAAGACATCTCCGTCGTCGTTCCCGTCGCCAGAGAGCGTAATAAATACATCGTCGCTGCAGGAAGAACGGTCCAACTGATCGACTGGGATGGCCTTTCGACCACCCCCAGTGAAGCTAAACTTCTCCACACTGTCGACGATGAACTTCCAACCAACAGGTTAAACGATGGCAAATGTGACGCCCACGGAAGGCTTTGGGCAGGTAATACAAAAATAATTGGTGTGCAAACCAATTTCAATCCAGATTTTTGTATTCCTCACGCACATCGCATCGCCGCGTTGACAAATGTGCATACAACATGTCGATAAATTTTTAGTGTTCAAAAGTCACTGAATTTTTCGCATGTGCGGACATTTATTTGTCAAGAAACTGAGCGGATTACCAATAAAGCTTTGAGTATTGTGAGTTAAAATTACACGTAAAGCATGTCACCGATTTTAACCCCTGGATTTCATAATTTTATACTTATGCCTTCCTAAGATACGTATTTTCCACCTAATTTCCAGGATCCATGGGTGAATTTGACGTAAAGACGGGGAAAGTGCGGTTAAAAAAGGGGTCGCTCTATAGTTTCGAGGGTGTCTTACCGGAAGTGCACTTTGGCCAGATCGACATCGCCAACGGCCTGACATGGTCACCTGACAATTCCGTCATGTATTACATTGATTCTAATTCTGGACGGTTGGACGCGTACGATTTTAATTTGGAAAGCGGGACTTTAAGTATGGATGTCTATACTTTTTAGTTTGATGGTAGGATTCTCACTATCTTGCACACCTTACGGTAGGCAATCGTCGTACGGCATACAACTTCAGGTCGGCAGGAACACTCGGACTGGCCGATGGGATGACGATTGATACAAATGGGAATGTTTGGGTGGCCATGTTTGGCGGACAAGGGGTAAGGATGCGCAAAGTTGGTGACAAAATTGTTACCGATTTCATTTACATAGTCATGTCATGAGTCACGATTTGTAACGAAATTCAGGGTAATAATTTCGGTAAAAGTTAAATTCTTTGAGAAATTGTAACAAGTTTGTGGTAATAAATTTTGGTTTCGGTATAGCAAATTATTCGGTACCAAACTCGGAATTGTAACCTACGTGGAAGAGCCTCATTTATAACGAAAAATTATTGGTGACAAAGTGTCACTGACAATTTTGTTACGAATTAATTTTGAGTGTGGCAATAATTACTTCAAAAGAACTCAACTTTGCATAAAAAACTGCACAGAATTGGCAATTCATTGCAGTATTATAATTGCAATGTATAGTACACCCATAGATTATTGCATTGCTTGTATTATAATTGCAATTATAATGCAATAATTAACTGCAAAAATTGTCATATCCAGTAAATTCACTATTTTTAAGTTATAAATCCTCCCATATTTTTTAGGTGGTACAAATCGACCCTAGAGTCGGCAAACAGATTGGTCTCGTAGAAATGTACGCAAATCGTGTGACCTCTGTCACCTTTGGGGGGACAAATTTGGACACATTGTACATCACGACGGCGGGCGCATTTATGCCGAACGATAAATTGGAAGACTTTGGACTTGGTGCGGGACAACTTTACCAAGCCGTTAACGTAGGGGCTAGAGGCTTAAGTGGTGGAGTTAGTTATGCAGGAATAATTTAGTAATTAAGTAGATAAAATAAATATTTGCAATTAAAAATGTTCACACATCAGCATATCACACAAACCAACCATTTTTTTTATTTATCACTTCACTCTAAATCGGACAAAAATAAAACTTTGAGTACCTATTTATGAGCTTGAATATTTCTTGTTTAGTTCACCGTATTGTTTATGAAAACTCTACTTATTTAAGTCGCCTTTTCTTCCTAACAGGTTATTATGTGGCGTATGTTCCAATACTTACCCATATGTACAAACGTTAGAAATTTGAGTATGAATCATTCTTCCAATTCATTGGACGAAATATCTGCAAAGAAGCAGGAAAAAGTCGGAAGATACACTTGGGTCACCCTTTACATATTGCATACATAATTAGAAACCCATAAACAAAGACTGAATTCTCAAGACCAAGAGGTAAAGACTCCGGTCAATTAATAAAATAAAAGATATGACAACTTTATTTTTGTAAATTTTTAAAATAAATTCTTCTTCATAACATTTCAGCTTACTTTTCAATTTTATTTTTTAGCTTAATTAGAACAAATGATAACAACCCCATTTTTTATAGTTAACCAAACCAAATCCTTGCTATTTAAACATTATTTAATTGACAGTCCTTTAATTTTAATAAATAATTTTAGCATAATTCTAATCTTGTTTTGGATATTCAATAAGTAAGAGTTTTAGAAGTTTTACTTTCTACGAGTAGCAGCAATGAAGTCCATCTTCGCACCAACCAGATCCTAGAGGAACCTCGGCAATAGCACAGGCTGAATCAGTGCAAAACGTCCCTTCAAGGATGGTGTCACTCTGTTGACAATTTTGGTCCTGGGTGCCTGAAATATGTAAACTTTAATTTTGCGAACGCATTTGTATCGCACTCAGATTATTTACTAAATTCAGAAATTTATTCGTTCAAGAAAACAAATTCGAATTTGGATCGAATTAACATAACCAAAGTACATTAACATAATTGGTAACATGTTCGACTCGCTTCTTATCAAAAGATAGTACATGTGTACTCCATTAATTCCTGATAAAGTGAATTCGGTCACACAAATTTCCCCATAAAACATGCAATCAAAGCATGAGTTATCATTCGGATTCATGATTATCTGTATCAGCACGTGCAAATTATTTGGATGTGCATACTAATTACGCACCTTGTCCGACCACATCTTGGACGAAAACTGCCAGCACAAAAAGTGCTAAAAGTATTTGCAGCAACCTCTTTCCAAAATTTTGAGCCATGGCGTATGCACAAAATTTCCACAAAACCTATTTAAAAAATGCATATTTACAAAACCATTATTTTTCAAAACATGCAACTTAGTATTTCAAAGTTTGAAGTTCAAATTTTTCAAATTTCTTACTATAGCAAAATATGGGCCAAAATCCTGTAGCAAATTTCCAGCTCGGGAAACAAGTCGCTAGTCGGTAGTGAATGATTTCGTTACTGGACGAATGAAATGATACACAGATTTTTATTCCGCATTACATAAATACATAATCATATCAACGTTGTCCCGATTATATAAGCGACTTACGACATTTGTCATCTTACGTAAATGTCACGACTTTTACGGACCGCAAAATTTGTTTCTAAGTATAAATTGTACATACATTCGCAAGAATTGAGCCATACAAATTTGATCTCAGGGTTCATGCAACGTGAAGAAATGTCAATCTCAGAAGATGAAGGAACCATGCGTAAAGAATGTGACCTATTTTAGGAGGATTTTGACCAATAAGATGACCAAGGTAACATCTGAAAGAATTGATGCCTTGACTCTGAATACTCCCCCATCAAATCGATAGCATTCCTTATGCACGGTCTTAATGAGACAAAATTTATCATTGAACTCCGACATTTATGTATCTACAAGAACTCAACTTGACACCCGATTCTGGAACAGAGAAGTGGATGAATTGAATTGAAGTTGCTAGAGACGTAAATAATTTCTACAAATGTATGACTTTTTTTAATAAAGTAGGATATAAAATAAGTATATACATATTCATAATGATCGTTGAAGTCATTTTAAGATTGATAATTTTCTTGGGTGGCTTGGCCTTTGCTAAATAAATGATTATTGTGTATGTAAGTGCAAATCGGTATTTAAGCATGCATGTGCCTTCATACATATGTAAATACTATATCTATGTATATGAAATTTATGTTGAAACATGTCACACTATCAATCTTGCATGTATATGTACAGTACATTCGTACTTTACTGATACGTACATTCGTAGTACATCTGTACTATATGTACATGCATATTATGCATGTACATACATATATAGAGTAACGTATTATCTGTACTCGTACAGAACTGACACGTGCAATAAAAACCAGAACCAGAACCATTCTCGTCTTTCTCTCACTTCATTTCATATGCTATTGTCAATTTATTTATATAAATATAAATGTATTTATGTAAACATATGTGTCAGTGTGAATAAGTAATTGTAAAGAGTTGCTTCCGAAATATGTTTATTTCCCTTAAGAAACAATTCCAATAGGTTTTTCATACATATGCATTTATGTCATTCATGTGAAGATTAATCATTACACATTAAGGGAACAGGAAATTTGGGAATTTGAACAACAACCCGATTAATTGGTTTCCGTCTGTATACATACATACATAAACTATGATTATTATCAGTCCTACATGGCTATGAAAGTACATAAATATGTACGTAGTTGGTATACATACATATTTACACTTACATAAATATGTGCATTTATACGCATACAAATTCCCTCTATGTATGTGAATATTGGTGTGTATGCATATACATACACATCTATTTACATATTTACGGTACACGCATATTTGCGGATATGCATTTCTAAGAGTATAACTCATTGCTGTGCAAATAAATATATTTATAAATACATATTTAATTCGTGTTTTTAACAGAAACATAAATTCATCGCATTTTCAAGATGCATATTCTAAGAATATTTCATACCGCGACAATTTTCATGGTGTTCATACAAAAATCAAGTACACTTTCTCTCTCCGCATTTTTAAATCAATTTGAGACCCTCACTGTCCAACTTTTATTCGACCCGACCATAAATTCACCCACAGTTGCAAACCTTATCAACCAAAATCATCCCCAAAATCCTGTCCAAATCGAAAACATAAGTCCTACCGAGTTCCATAAAAGTAAATATTTTATAGCCAATGCTACCATAAATTTCGCCCACGAAATTTACTACCTTGTCAACTCCACGTTCAACATGACGTCCCATTCCTCTGTTCGAGTACCAAACTACATTTCCATAATTGACACTCGGTTCACCCCAGAAAATGAGATGAATTCAATTTTGTTAACCATATTCAGTTCAATGTCGGCCCTAAAGGAAACGCCGGATTATATTGTTTTCCTATTTTACCCGAGCCCCAACCAGTTTTCGAACTTTTTAACAAAATCTTTGACTTACAGCGTTATACTTCTAAGCTTATTTGGATACAATATCCTCCAAATTCGGATACCCAATCGTCACTAATCCTGTTTCAATACTATTCCGGCGGATCGGTCAACTTTCACCCCTTGCAAACTAACGATCTCCTCGACTTATCAGCTGTTTGGTTCAATTTCCAATCGAATCTTGGCGAAATGTCGGTTCATCACCAGTCCATTGCATTATCAGCTGATACCAGCTGTTTCTCCTACCCGTTCTTACTCGACACCCCTACCGGACCCTGTGTCATATCGACGCTTTCCTCCCATTACAACTATACAGCTGTTCAACCAAGTCAACATGAAAACCATAAAATAGCAGTAGGCGCTGTTTTAGACGGAATTGTGTTAAGTGAATATGTATACACCGCTTGGATAAAATATTCTAGCAGGCGGTATGAGTGGATAAATGTTGCGACAACATATGACTTTGTTGAATTCCAAGTATTCGTGAAACCGGGAGGATTCAACAGTCTAGGATTACTCATGCCGTTCGATCTTCTCACGTGGATCTTAACGCTAGGTGGTACTACGGTCGCGACACTGCTTATGTTTGTGATGCAGTCGAAAAAAACATTGAGTATCGGAAAGTTCTTATCGATCTGGTGGTCCTGTTTAATGCTTTTACTCGACGAAGTGAATTTACCTAGTGCACGCATTTTAGTAACTGAGACTAAATACCGCCTTGTCTTCGTCACCCTGTTAATGATGTCCTTCCAACTTGACGAACTTTACAAAGGTAGCCTTTGCTCATACTTGACTGCAAGTCTGCTCCCAGAAACACCCTCCGATTGGGGAGACCTCGCCTCCGTAGAGGATCACCCTATCCTGACGACCTCGATAATTCGACAGAGAAATTTCGACACTGGAGAAATCACGGATTCTTTCATCGTGAAAGACTTCGTAATTAGTGATTTGCTCGTCGACTTCAAAAAAGCCCACCCCTTCCGCAACATTCTGCAAAAGCTTGACGACAAAATCACTTTTATCACCGCTGACATGTTCGCCGTGGTGAAAAACATTACAGAAAATGGCGCCATAGAAAATATGGCACACGAAATAATTAGTGTTTCCGAGAAGTTTGCCATAGTAAACATGGCGTCAGATTTGTTCGTTTTTGACGCTCTAATTAATGTCAAAGGCGGCTTTATCGCTGTTAAGAATTCGGCAATTTCGTTCTTCACGAGCCGCTCGCCTTGGTTTGTGAGGAAGAATTTCTTCTCTGTAATTTTTTCTAGGGGGTTAGCTCGTCTCGTTGAGGCAGGAATTTTTCAAAAGTGGGAGACTACACATTGGGAATTTATCTTACTAAATAGAGTCGCTTTCTACGAGACCAATACACCGATGGGGGTCCATTACGGGAGAATTGTTAATGCGAAAATTGGGTTAAATATTTTAGAAGTCGAAGAAAAAGTAGGGCTAGAAAATCTGAAATTGTTTTGCTTGATTTGTTTATTTTTTGTGGGTATTACTTGCCTTATTTTTGGAGTGGAGGGTCTGCTAACTTTAAAATGTGGGCGTAATAGAGTTGTTGTTATGAAGCAACGATGTAATATAACGGATCATTTAAGTTGATGTATATATCTACACGGATAAAATTCATACAAGTCGTAAATCTTTGCCACTAATTACCTATGTCACTGTTTCTAATTGTGACATGCAAATTTTAGACATTTTGTTTAGTAGATTTCCAACTTTTGAGAAATATTTATGTACTTAATAATAAAATAACTTCCAAAAAGAATAAGTCATTACATATTTAATTCGACACTAATACATATCACCAAAATTCCAGAAATAGAATCACAATCGGAAACCATCATTCAGAAAATTTTCATGCTTCGGATGAAACTTTCCATGCAAGTTGCATGCAAAAAATTCATGGATAGTGGACCAAGCTAGATGAACAAAGTTGAGAAAATACAGTAGGGTCAGGCGCCTAAAATATAACGATTTTGGCCTTGAATAACCCCGGAACGGTTTGTCGTAGCGGGTCAAAATTTTGAACAGAGGAGCATGTTATTCTCAAGTACGTGTGTGCAAAAATTCAACTCTCTACTTTCAAAAATGTCTCCCCCACAGCCGCCAGAAGTCAAAACAGTCATTTTAACTCTTTCCAAACTCCGTCTAAAAAATTCGGTCTCCGCACAAAAATTTTAATTTTCGAGTATCCGAACTCAAAGAAGTCCATTTGACTTACATCAGCGTATTGTACAGGTATTTCACTATTCGAAGTGATTTTTATCTCAAATCTAGCTTCAAGGTCCTTTGCATAATCTTGCGGCTACTTTGCCGTCTTGGAAGACGCTGCGTCTGCATGAAACATTATCTTATTTATTTTTTTACTGTACAATTTAGGAAAATGTCATTCTAAAAGTGGTTGCAATACACGGTCCACATCATACTTTACAGATACGTTCACTTTTTGCGGGACTTTGATAAGTGGGAGGACACCACGACCCGACATTGCACCCACCACCATAAACTGTTTACAAAAGTTCTCCTCACGCGGAAGCACTAACTTGCGTGAATTTTTTCCGACATTAGTCGTGTAGTAAGCTCTTCGAACCTAATTAGTAACTTGTTGAGAAATTATTGCTTCGTCAAATGTTACTAATAACTCACTCTGATTCCTTGACAGAAAATTCAAATAATTTTTTTTGTGAATACGGGCGCGATTTGTTTCTTGCTTTTCGGTCAGCTGATGCACACGAGTTTTCCGACGAAGTCGTTTTTTCAAAATCTTAATTTCTCTTTTCACTCAACGCTTAGACACCCCAACCTTACGTAAAATTTCCCTTTGGGTCGGTGGAGTGTCTTTTGAGGTCAAGAGGTCACTTTTCCTAAGCACGGTCGGAATTCGCACTTTTTTTGTCTTCTTTTAGGGGGTGGTGGTTGCCCTTAACTCAAAATTTCTCGCCTTTCACCTATATTTTTCAATACCTTATTAATTCTAGATTTCGAAACCGTTTTCTCTTCACTTTTAAGATATTTTGTTATTCGGCTGTACGAGGACTTAAGTTTGGAAAGAGTTTTTATGACTGTCTCGACTTCTGGCGGCTGTGGGGGAGGCATTTTTGAAAGTAGAGGGTTGAATTTTTGCACACACCTATCTGAGGATAACATGCTCCTCTGTTCAAAATTTTGACCCGCTACGACATACCGTTCCGGGGTTATTCAACGACAAAATCGTTATATTTTAAGCGCCTGACCCTGTATGGTGTATGGAAGAGCGAATTCGCTTTCTCCCAACCAAAACAACAAAAAATACTTTCACTCACACTTCATTTTTTTGTATTTCATTTATTGTAAAAATTTAACGGATACAAATTTTGGTGTGCACTTAATTAATGCGTAACTAGTTAAGATCTATTTTAAAAACTTTTGGAGAGATTCTCACATTCTAATGCCAACTTACTTATAAATATCTTTAAATAAGAAGTTGAACAAAGGTGAGAACTTTAAAAAAGTCATTTACTTACTTGGTTTAATTAATACTGATGTTAAGACTTGCTAATTTTACGATAAGTATTAATTCATATAATGATATCACGTCTATGTATGTATGTGTTCAGAGACGTACTTTTAAGTCAAATTCAACTCAAATTTTTAGGAAGTTTCCTTAAATCAAAAACCAATTCCGCTTTAAAAGAATTTGCATCAAATTGAATTATAATTTCACATTACACGTTATAAATACATCAATATTTGATATTTAATGATTAACATGAATTTTCAAATGTTTTATTTCATATCATGATAGTTTCCTTCTACTCCTATTTGAAATCCACGTTAGTAAGCCGTCTGCCTTCTCATGTCGCCGACTCTGACAGCCAATTCTCACGTAAGCAATTTTTTGCCAAATTTTCGACTCTTTCCTCCCACACTTGCTGATTAGTGCATACATATTTATTTATTTTCAGGTAGACACCGAGGCGCACGAATTTGTCTGGAATATCGACAACTTCAACTTCCTCTCAAATGATAAGAATTTCCTGGACACGCACGCTTTCCTCTTCACGGCCGGCTCCAGCCTCGGCGTACCTTCAAAATGGAGACTCTACTTTGCACGAAATTCCGCTCTATCGTGCACAACGCTATGCTTCCAATTGGTCGAATACAATGGCACGGACCAGGTTCCCGTCACCCTCGAAGTCATCGTGGACAATGGACCTCGAAGCAAATTTGAATACAGTAAGGAAACGTTCATAAAATACATAAATGGGTGATTTTTTACCACTCCCTCCCCCTTGTAACGGGTTGCAACTCCTTATTAACATGTGGCGAAAGTTGGAACACACAGCCCTCCCTCTCATATTGAGAATCACAAAAGAAACATTGAGGGTAGTCATTATTTCTTCGTGTCCTTAGTATCGTAAAATAGTTTACGGAGATAAAACAAGGGGCCAACCGTGAAAATCGTAAGCGTAGTAACGTGATTTTCGATGACAAAATCTTACGACGCTTACACAATCTCGTAAGCGTCGTAAGTTATTTTACGATACGAAGAATACTAAGGATACGATTAAATAATGAATACCCTCATTTAGTTGGGTGGCGACAAGATAGATAACTTTACGAATTAACACATTTTTGCGTAGAAATGGACATCCACTACTTCGCCCCAACCTGGGCTATCCAATGTGATGATTTTTTAGGCTACTATAAAGAGAAAAACTTGAATGCTCCATGGATGCGGATGCAGAACTATCCATCAGGCGTTTTTACACTCCCCTCGATTTGTAAAACACTTGGCAGAGACACGTTAAAGCTGATCATTAACGTTCGGGTTTTTGGCAAGCCCACCTTTACGGCTAATGGAATTCTTTCCTCGTCATCTACTACTTTGGAGATGGAGCGCGAAAAAAGTGTCCAGCGTCATAAGAAGGTCATACTCGCCATGCTGGAAAGCGGGGATCGGTCCGATGTGACCTTTGAGACTAGGGATGACCAACGCGTTACTGCACACAGGCTGATCCTATCCATGCAGAGCACCGTTTTTGCAGCCATGTTCGCCTCCGAAATGAAGGAGAAGGTTGAAGGTGTCGTCAAACTGGACGACATTGGGGGCGACGGGGTCAAAATCTTGTTGAAATTTCTCTACACTGGAGAACTGGATGAAAAATGGAGCGAATTTTATGAAGAGATTGTCAACGCAGCCAATAAGGTGAGGATAAAGAGATAATACTAATAATTAAATACTATAACTATAAACGTCGTGTTTAGTTACATAAGTCTTTTATTATTTTTCTAGTATCAAATCATGTCCTTGATGGAAATGTGCGGCAAGCTGCTCCCGACTCTGGTCTCATGGGAAAATTGCTTCGAGCTCTTGAATCTTACCGAATTGTATGATATGACTGGTGCGAAGGAGGAGATTGAAAATTTTATGAAGAGGTATGATTCCAATTATAAATAAGTTTACATGTACAGAATGTAACAAGTGTGTAACAAGTTTCTAATTTTCTAGCGATCCGGAAAAATTGCTTCAGCTTTGTCGTTCTTCACATCCTCCGAAGCGTCCTCGTTATACTGAATTTTTGACAAAAATGTGATTTTCCTTACGTTCTTACTTATTTTTACTTTGACATTGTGTAGAAATTTAGAGTTTTGTTATTTGATCCTCCTTCCGTCTTTCATGTCCCTGTTATCAATAAAACTTTTAGTGATAACAAACAAAAGACAGTATCAATGTGCATATAAGTACTTAAGCCATAAATGGAAATATTAGTATTTTTATACATTTTTTTAAATTATTCCTTAACTTGGTAATAAATCAATATGTATAAATGGAAAATAAAATCCATGCCGAAGCCATAAATGCACAAATTTACATGAGTATCAGGGTACAGAATACGTTGAATCGTGCAACGGATAGACTTCCAAAATTGATACCTTAATTGGAGAAACCGTAAGTTTTAGCATATTTTGTTCTGTCGAATAAAAATCATAAGTTCATTTGGCTATACATATAATTTGACTAATTAATTAGTGGATTAGCCATTAATTACTTTACAATATGTACAAAAATTGCACATTTCATGCCAAATTCATGAAACAGAGAAAGCGAGATGAACAAAGTTTTGGGGCAACGAGGAGAAACTTGAGCGGAATCCAATAGTTCGACTTTTCACACAATAATATTTATTTCTGTACATTTGATTTTCCTGTGAAATTGTCAAAGTTTGAAGATTTGAAATTTTGATGTGTAATTAATACCTAGTCCGTGGGTAGCATTAACTAATTTGCAATTAACTTTAAGCATTTGTCCGTGGTGGGAAAGATGCAATTCTGAAATACAAACGTCAAAATTAGGTGAGAACTTAAATTTGTATTACTTTGAATTCAATTGATCTTAATACTTGGAGGATTAGTAACATAATCAAACGAACGTATATTTCTAGTGGTCATCATGCCTCCAAAGCTAGCCAAGTCGCAGGCGGAGCTGAAAAAGGCGCAGAGACAACGGGTAAGTCAAACGTTAAGAGTAATAATTTGTCCCAATAAATTCGAAACTTAATTGTACTTAATTATAATTACAGGAGGAGCACGAGTTTGCGACGGAGGACGATGCTCTGCCAGGCGAAACCAAGGCGGATCGTCGCCGAAGACTGGAACGGGAACGGAAGAGACAAAGTCGCAGTGAGAAAAAGGTGAGGGACGAATTGTAAAGCTTTTCATTTCTTGCCCAAAATATTTATAATTCTTCATAATTATAAACCATAATTATAGACACATAATTAAAAACCTTCTCATAATTTTAGGCAACCGCGACACCTTCGTCTCGAATAAGACCTTCATCAGGACGTGTGAAGCACATCAAGATTGAGAGGGATGACGATACCGAGGACGATGTGGGAGAAGGAAGTCAAGCAAGTGACAACGATGACAAATCTACAATCTTGCGAAATCCATTAGCATTAGCAAAATTGCTAAAATCAGAGCGTGAAGAGGACAATGCCGCCGAGTACACTCCTGACGACGTAATTTATATATTTTCCTAATTTATATTGTAGCTGTATGCAAATACGTTTCAATTGTTACTTGCTCCATAGGACGGGAATTATTCAGATGAATTTGCTCATGCCGCAAACACAGCACCAAGAAAGCGCCGGAGAAGGTCAACTAGATCGAAATCTGGTTCCAGTATCGACAGTAGAACAAATCTTGGACGAAAACGGCCCGTCAGTGCGAAAAAGTTGAAACTTGAAGCCATCAGGAAGAGAATTAAGAGACAAGAGGTCAGTCAAATCAATTACTTTCACATTATGAACTTTCTCCTGACTATACACATTCAAACAATAATTGTTTAATTTGTTTGCATTGCTTTTATTGCCAGGAGGAAACTCTGGCTTATGATGGACCGGATCTTGACTCGATTCCTGGCGAAACGTGGGCCGATTATAGGCGGCGAAAGGACCGTGAGAGGGTCAAGAAGAAGAGAGCTCTGCAGAAAAGTATGCAAAATTTGGGTCAGCAGGATAACGAATCAGGAACACATCCACCGGATGTAGTTGGTCCCTCTACTTCTCAGCCCCCTGTGGTCTCTTACACTCCCCGAGAGAAAGTAGTTCGTTCCATTCGCCATGAGGTTGACCGCCTCATTACCACTGAGACTGAGAAAAAGTGGGACCCTAGCAGTAAAAAGTGGAAGAAGAATCGACCCCAAAATTTGGACGACGTGGTGAGAAGTAAATTAGTTTTGAAATGACTGATAAGTATTTCTGAATTACTTCACTTTATAAACTACGAAAATACGTCAAGTTTCCATTTAATTTGACATCTTGTCTTCCAGTCACCCGAGGTCGGAGAGGATTGGCTCTTCAAGGAGATGCTCATCCATAAGCTCCAGTTAGAGTTCGAACAAATTCGATGGGTTCTCATATCAGAAGCCGTCGAGCTGGAATTGGGCCCTTGTGTTCCATCCCTGGAACGACCCCTAACCCCGGTTCAAAGTCAAACTTCAAATAATCCTGCTGATGATTATGCCCATAGCAGCAACCAAGCCCATAATAATGAGGAGCACATCAATTCTAGTACTGGCTCAGGCTGCAACTCTCTCGAAATTGTCATGATTAAACCAGAACCCGTCGACACCCAAGACGACGAAGAGATGCAAGAATGGATCGCCAACGCTGTCTCTGCCGCTGACGATGACAACGACGGCTTGAACAATTCCCGCTCAGGATTCCAGCCAAAGAATCGAATCCACAATATCAGAAAACAAGAACGCGCCACCCAACTCGAATCACAGCTCGAATTATGCCGCGCCCGTTGGATGGAGGAGAGACCGGAAGACACCGAAAGCCGTGACTTGATCGACATTGAGCGCCAAAGCCTCATTGACCAGGTCATCCTTGAAAAGAAGGAGCTTATCAAACAAGCAGAAGTCTGGCTTAGTCAAAAGAGAGAATTTTATAGCAAGGAATCTCTCACCGAGAGGAGCGCCCGGATCGCTGCTCGACTCAAAGATAACGAACCACAAAGTAAGCAGGCGACCAAGGGCGACAAGACATCAATGCCAATGGCGAAATCCTCCATCCCGCTCACGCCGGAAGAGAAAAAGGTACGCCACGCCGAAGTCACCCGAATACGATGCCGCATGGAGAAGAAAGAGTACGAAATTCACGTTAGACTCGTCGCCACCCAGAATCCGACCGAATTCTCCAACACATTGACGCACCCAGATCATCAAGTTGTTATCCAATATTGGGCATCGGCTGCGGAATCGATCAGAGTTAAAATGAAAGAAGAAATAATTAAATATCGTAAAATGTTGGGAAGATTTCTCACTTTGACGAAAACAAGTAAGATCAGTTATAACACGTCGTCGTCAGCACTTCAAGTAGTGGAATCCTCGGCGACCACAAACTTTAAAGAATTTCACACTTTTCTGGGAGAATTTGGATCGATTGTTCTCAAACATTTGGAAGATAGACGATTCTACATGACACGGAGAGCCAGGAAATACAGCGAGCTCACTTTGGTAGCCAGATTTACAGAGAATTTGCGTCGCAAAGAATGGAAAGCGAAGAAGCGTGGTGGCGGCGTTATTTCGGAGGAAGATCGCGCTAAATTTGACGCCGAACGGGTGGCTGGTGCGCTCGCATGGGAAGCGAAAATGAGGGAGAGAGCGTTTAAAAAACAGCTCAAGGAGGCGAACAGGGCTATAAAAGGGCAGAGGCGACGACGGAGGAAGAAAAGTCCGTCGCCATCTATGGCGATGATGTCAGTTCCGTCGAGAAAGAAGAGGACGCCAAATACGAAACAAACTGCAAGTTTTCTCCCCACGTGTTTTCCCCCACAAAGGCAAAGTCGATATCATGTCGACAACGACAACGATAGTGACAACGACTGGACGCCTAACGCCGGCTCGTACTCTCCTCCATCGCAGGATGAAGATAACTACCTCAGTCAAAACCAGTACGTCCAGCAACAGCAGCAGCTGCAACATAACATTCATCAGCACTGTATGGGGGCAGCAAGTCCGGCTCGATATGAATTGGGACAAGTCCAAGTTGATGGATGGGTACCCTTATCAACACCACAACATGGTTATCACCAAGAACAGGTAAACATTTAACTTAACTAATAATTTGTATAATTAATTAAATTTAAATATTGTACTTTACACTTTTCAGATTAATTCGTCGTACCCCTCGATATCTGGCAGTTATCAGCAACACTTGTCCACCATTAACACAACCGACTGGTCATCTAACATCACTTATCGGAACGCTGCTGATACGTATGCTTCCCACAGCTCATCCCAACCCAAAAAGACCAAACGAAAACCGGGCCGTCCACGTGGGTCGAGTAATAAATCTCGGTCCAACAAGTTGGTTAAGGATTCGCTCAAACGCTGCCGTCGAATTCACCCTCCGAATACTGACTTCTGGGGGAATCGTGCCAGGAAGGAGAGCAAGGCACGAAGAGCTACTCTTGGAGTGGTTCCACCACCAGTGGAACCACTCCCGCCTGAAGCACTTTGTCCATTGGAACGCTCAGTGCAGAAGATGCTGGAGACGAAACTCCCAGAAAATGTGGCAAATTTATGTCCAAAATGTCCTCACTGTGATAAAGTGTTCAGCGAAGAGTCCGCTTTCAAATCACATTTGAAAAAGAAACATCCCGAACAGGAAGTGGAAAAGAAGAAGGCGACGGATAAGAAATCGAAAAAGAAAGAAAAGAAGCCGAGACGGAACTACAATTTGAATTCAAAGTTTCCCTGTCCCATCTGCGATTTCGTATACACTGACAGGTCACGTCTCGCTGAACATTTGTATTCGAACCACTGGGTCAAAAATGAAGTAACATGCGTGTGCCCGTTCAGCGCTCGCGTTGGGAGGCAGGTTGATCTCAAATGCAATAACTTACAGTTCGGGAGGATCAGTTTATCAAACCATTTTAAGAGGAAGCATGCAGGCATCCAGGCACAGGCGGCGAAACAGGTTGGTTAATTAATTATTATTTAAGGTTATTATTTTAGATAGCAGAACTTTGTTTAATATTTGATCCTTAATTTGACTTTCTAGTGGTACTTGACCCTGGACTCACGCGGCACAACGAGTCGTTCATCTCTCTTTGTGTGCCTTGAATGTGACCACGATTTCAAGTCCTTCTCCACCCTCATCAACCACTACATGTCGACGCATGATCATTTACGATGGGGCTGTGAGCATTGTGGCGTCTTGTTGAGGAGAAGGGACCAGCTGGATGATCATATCGCGCTCTTTCATCCTCATGACCATCCGGGGGTCGAAAACTCGAAAAGTGAAGCTCCGCTTAACATTTCGAGTTTAAACGTCCATAAGTGTGCTACGTGTCTGTCTGAATTTTCGTCACTTGAATGGCTGCAAAGTCATGTCAATAAAGGTCACAGACTTATCGCTGATGAGGAGAGAGCAGAAAATTCACAGCCTGAAGAATGTGATTCGAGCCGGACTTGCTTCTGGTGTAGGAAAGAGTTCAAGTCGGGTTCTGAGTTGGTGGATCATACAGAACAATGCCATCCTAATGAGCCGCCGGTAAAGATAATTAATTAATTAATGGATGTAATGGACTGGATTAACCTCTCTTTTTACCAGGTATCGAAAGCGATGGAGCCGGAAATGTATCACTGTGCGGAACCTTACAAATGCGAACTCTGTGCAAAATCGTTCCTAACTTTGGCCCGGTTGAGAAAGCACTGCTTCGAGGATCATAATTTGGCTAAATATGTGGAACTAGTCAAAGAGAAGGTTACCAATTTTCAAAAGATTAATTTGACCTTAATATCATTGACTTATAATTTCTCAATTTCTGTATATTTTGACAGGTTTCGATTCTCCCATCGACATCTAATCACACCCACGAAGAGGAGCCGCACATCCTCACCAAACATGCCACCCCCACCGTGCCATCCACTTCTTCCTCCCTCTGTCAACTTTGCCACTTTACGACATCTCACTCCTTCCATCAGGTCCACCTCGTCTACGACCAAGTCATGAAACGCTACTGCCAAATCTGTCAAAGAATGTTTACTAGCAAGGCGATGCTGATTCTACACATGAATGCTGTCCATTCCATCCCCCTCGACGCTCTCGTCATCCCTTCCGCCAGTGGAATAGTAGATGATACAACGTTGCATGATCCCGATGATCCCCCCATTTCTTGTCCCGGGTGCCCGAAAGTCTTCACCGCTTCCCAGTTTCATCACTACCACTCCTTCCACGCAGAAGGCATCTGGTCCTGTCCTCACTGTCCGAGTATCTTCATCACCCGTGAGAGGCGGTTAAAACATGTCAAAGACGAACACAATCCCGGCAAGAAGGTCATAACCCCAGAAATTTTGGAATCGTTGATACACGCCACGGAAGTCGAGCATAGCGGAAAATCTGTGACTATTTATACTTGTAAAGTATGCATGAAAAACTACAAGAGCAAAGAATTCGTCGTCACTCACATCCAAGAAGTGCACAAAAACAACGCCTTCACGAGGGTGATGTGTCCTCAGTGCAATACCACCTTCCAGTACGCCCACTCTTTGAGGGGTCACATGATAACGGCTCACAGCGAGGAGGGAATGAAGAGGTTTAAGTGTCCGGCGTGTCCGAAAACCATAACGAACATGCCTCAGATGAAGCGACATGTGCAAAAATATCATCCTGAGGTTAATTTCGATCCAGCAAAGATTGAGGTTGGAAATTACATACCTATGCTAGTTTTTGAACTTGATTTATGAATTTCTGTAAATCTTTTTACGTTTTTTTCTGAGCTTAATTAAATCTAATTTCCGAATTTTGTTTTGTAGACGGTGAACATTGCCGAGGAGGGTCTGAAAAATGGAAAACGTTTCCTCTGCAATATTTGTACGCAGGATTTTTCGACGGAGGACGGACTAAAGTCACACATTACGGGGAAGCATTTTCCTATCCACTTCACCTCCTTTTGTGACCACTGTGGCCTCCAGATTAGTCAAAAGAGGAAGAAGTGGCATATGTGGAAATATCACGACGTGCCCATTAATAAAGTAACTAATTAATTAACCAATCGGTATATTTAGATCTGATTTTACAATTTATATACATATAAATACATGTATTTATTAGAGGTACGATATCGAAAAAACGAGCAAGGCCAGGACTCAAGTCAGCTCTGTGTTCGAGCTATTGGATATTCTGCAGAAAATATACGTCAAGACTTCTTCCTCGACCGGAAATAGGAAAAGAACCAGGGTTGCCAGATACGAGGAGGAAGGCAGTGAAAGCGATGAAGGACAGGAATCCGAGGATGAAGATGACGACGAACAATCCTTCGTCGGATCAAGTGACGACGAAGATAACAATAGAAAGTCACGCCGTCGATCTGCACGAAGTAGCAATCGATCTCGTCGTACCACCAAATCGTCCGTGTATTACATTGACGATTCTTCTTCATTGGATGAATCTGAATTTTCTCACGTGGGCGACTCTGACGACGATGACGAAGATGATCAAGTCTCGCTGAAAACATTGTTCATTAATCCGAACAAGAGCAGGAAACGGCGTGAGGGAATATCAAATCCTGAAGCCTCTACAAGAGCGTTAGATTTGTTAGAAGGTAGATTTATTCGTATCGGGCTAGAACGGTGTGATGCTACAAATCGCATTAATTACACATAATTAGAAATCAAATTACAAAAGTTCATTTAAATTTTCTTGAATACAAAACCGTTTTTATTTTAACAATAAATAAATGGATTCGTGATTCCAAATTTGGTGAAGTGACATGAAATATAAAAAAACATACAAAATAAACACATTCATTTTCCATAAATAATAGTAATTAAAAATTTATGGAAGTCATTGTTCCCTACATTCTTATCATAGATAAATATCTAAACTATATAAAGCAGGCGAGTGTATCGCTGCTGGCTGGGTCGGTGGCTGAGTTGAGAAGTTAGCCTCGCCTTTTCTCTCTTCGCTCTGCAGAGAGAACAGGAGAGGCTAACTTCACTAATGTTGGGGTAACGGGCTTATCCACGGGCCTATTTTGCACGTCAATTGACGGGCTTCTACACTAGTCTATTTATGTTATGCATTATCCAATTCCTCATCTCTTGATTCTTGTTCATCATCTCCCTTCTTCTCATTCACCGGTGGTCGCCCAATTTTCGCCCCAGCCGCTCCCTTCCTCTCCGGACAGCCTCTCGGCCTCCCCTTATACTGTCCCCGCCTCTCGGGGTCATGCGACCTCATATGAATTTTCAAATACTCCCTCAGTCGAAACGTCTTGCCGCATTCGGAGCACAAATGTTGCGCGTCTTCAGGTCGAATATGAATTTGTTTGTGTATATTTAACTTAGTGTTCGAAATTAACCCTTTTCCGCACACATCACAAATGAATCTCTCCGGGTTCTCTGCATTTATGCACATTCGCAATATGCTGCCTTAGCCTAACCGCTCCTTTCAATTTAGCGCCACAGATTTCACACACAGCGACGAGATCTTCCTCAGGACCGTGAAGCGCGACCATATGTCCCTTCATTACCTGCTCGCTACTAAATCGTTTGGAACATTGGTCACATGCGTACGGCAGTAAATGATCTGGTAGATGCCTCGCATTTTCATGGACTTCTAGAGCTTCTCGTGTCGGGAAATAATTAGAACCCTGCCGGAGGCATGTCTTGCACGGGAGGGCTTTTTCGAGACAGGCTTTCACTTCGGAAACGTGGAGATTAAAGGACGTCAAACAGACGTAAGTTTCATTACATCCAGTACACGTTAAGTGCTCCTTTGGGACGTGTTGTTTTCGTAAGTGTTCCTCCAATGATTGCGAGTAGCGGAAGTTAAAAAGACAGTGGGAGCATTTGTATCCGGGTCGGCGACTCCGTTCTTCGCAGGGTGTAACGTGATGCGACCAGCCTTCAAAGGTGAAGAAAACTTTGACACAGTTAGGGCAGGGGAAGTTGGAAATTGCGTACTTTTCTGCCAACCAGGCCAGCGTGGGGACCTTTGTTCCCAAGTTGGAGGATTTTGCCTCGTCGATATTACGAAGGAGATCAGTGCGCCATTTGACAAAGTCGGGCCAGGTCCAGGAAGGGATGTGGAGTTGTGGGGAGTGAGATTGAGTTTGTTCTGTGGGGGGTGGAGGTGTGGCTTCTACGTGTTTTGATGGAGTCTAAAATTTAAAACGATAAAATACTGATTCATTTCTGGTTTAAGGCATCGTGGTCGAAATATTTAGGTTGTCTGTAGTAATTTGTATTTATTAATTCTCTGTATATAGACGAGCTTGCCTCAAATTTTGTATTTAATTCTGTCATTACCGTTTTCTCGGCACCAAGTGTTTTTGACTTTGTACTTTTTTTCTTGTGAATTGCCCAATCTTCATCTTTATCCCTCTGATAATCCAGATCTGATTCCATTCTAAGCGGATCGTCGCCATGTTCAGAATCATTACCCGCATCGGGACTAATTTCCACTCCGAGAAGAGCATCTTCAAAATCTAGAATAGGGTAACTATCCATCTTTTCACTCTCTTCGACCTTAATCATACCAAAATCGACTTCTGTTTCTTCTCCACCCTGTCAAACAACATGTATACCCAAAATTTTAGAAATTATTATCCCCTTTCCTTATCAGTTTAATCATTCACTCACCGTTTCACCAAATACAAACCCACCCTCGCCTAGAAAACATTACAAACTTTAACTAAAATCAATTAATATTATTATAATTAAGCTTAATACATACCTTGAGCCATATAAGCACGCACTTCTTTAGCAATGCCGTCAATAATCTTGCCTTGGTCTCCCTGACCGTTTACTTCCTCTTCCTCTCTCACCTCCTCTTTAACTTGTATGATCTGATTTTTCACAGTAAATTCCAGTTGGTCAAACTGTTCGCGATGTGTCTCAAAGCTTGTGTTATATTGGTCAATCTGAGCTTGAAGTTGGCGAATCTGGGCACAAATATGATCCATCTTCTCGGATAAATCCTTCCCTTCAGCCACCATGGCGTCGCAAGTGTCACACAGAACAACCCACTCCGTCGGATGACCGTATCTCGTCTCCAAGTCGGCACACCGGTCGGGTGGAAATTGTAGTAATTTGTGTAACAGAAATAGAATTCGGATGCCTTTCGCAGCTATGAATTTCTTGCCATCAACTATTTCATAAGTTTTGCGAGTAGGGGTGCAACACAAAATGCAAGAGTGCAGTGGCGCAGCTGAAACTGGATAAGTTAAATTAGATTATTATCACTTATTTTGTGCAATAGGCATTTTTGCTGAGGTTGTGGTACCTTTCAAAAGACTCGTTTTCTTTCGGTTCACCATGGCCAAAGCCTCAATTTTCTGCAGCTGGATCTTCTTAAGCTTAGAGTAAGGCATTTCGATTCTAAAATAATCAACATAATTTCATTAAATATATTATCTTTATTATCTTACAGAATTCTCTATTTTAATTACTATACTCTTAAATGTAATGCAGTTAGTTAATGTCTAATTTATTCATAATTTGACTAGTCTAGTCAGACTAGAAGATAAATTAACTTGATTGTTGTCGTAGTAGTATTCAATAATGCCGGTACTATGTTAAATAATAATGATGATTGTAATCCAAAACCTAATATGTTATGTTAGATTTTAGACTTTTTAGAATGTGGGGTTTGTACATATTATCGTTGCGTTAGCTTCATAAATTTTGAGACAAAACCTTCTTTGATTCCTGTTTCATACCTTGAATCAACCAACTCGACCCTTCGACCAGAGGGGTTGTTGGTAGTATCGGAAAATAATTTAGTAGATAACGGAGACGTGGCGTCAAGTGGTGCAATATCTGTCACAGAAACGATGAAAGTCAACCACCAGGAATAAAGTGGCATAAATTTATAAGTTAATTGATTAACTGTGGCAAACACTAACCAATTTCAACGGCCTTCTTAGTCTTTGGCTTACAGTTGGCCAACAATCTCATTCGCTGAACCATCTTACGCTTACTTATGCGGCCCATTTTTATCCAAAAATATTCAAGCGTATTTCCTAAAATATATTATTTTTTGTAAGTTCTACCTTGTTTTTAGTTAACTTTATGTTTTAACTAACCAATCAAAACAAAGTTCCAAACCAAACCATAATGAGATTGGCTAGCTTAAATTTTAAAATAAATAACCTACGACGTACCTTCAAAACCTGTCGCAATCCGATTATTTCCTATGATTGGGGTTGATTTTTGAGAAAATTGTGAATTGATGAAAATCAGGTGTCTTGATGAAAAAGTAAAATGAGATAAAAACCTTTCGCGCTGCGTTTTTGCGGTGAGATTTTTTGAGACGAAAGGTATCTACTATCTACACACATAATTTTTAAATTAGATTAATTAAAATTACAAGTAATTATTGGCACATTTTGCAATACGTATAACATGAAAACCATACAAATTTAAACTCTCAGGTCTCTCAGGTAGGGGTGCAATATATGTAGCAGGCAAAGAATGTGGGCAAGCAGATTTTAAGATTTAGCAAGTTTAGCAATAATATGGAATTATGATGCATTTTATCAGTTAGCAAGTAAATTACCTATAAATTTGCATGCAAAATATTAAATTATAAATACAAGTTAATAATTTATCACTCATACTAGTTAAAATTTTAACAAAACAACGCATAATAGAAATATGCATGTAAAATTTACTAAACAATTCTTCTTACGGTTAAGATTACAAAATATATCTGCTCTTCAACATATCAGCCAAATTTACATAATAAGTTTTAAATGCTTTTGCCTGGATATGCTGAAATGAAATACAATTCGGTCCATGAAAATGAAAATAATTCATGAAAAGCTTCATGGAATGGTAAATGCGAGAATACAGAGCCACGAAGCGGAGCGGAGGTGAGATGAGACGACAACGTGAGACTGAAAATTTCCGTAGGGACCATGCATATGGAATACCTTCAAACCATCTCGATTTCTGTACATCTTAAAAAATCACTATTTCATTGTTCTCATCACATTTTAGTGGTCTTTAGGTTAAATGTGTAATCTCTGTTTTTATCCAAAAGTGATCCCTATCCTAATTGAACAGCCCCTTAATGGGGGGCAGTGAAACACGAGTGGTGATGATGCTATGAGACTTTAGTGTGGAAAGGATACATTATTATGAGGAGAGTGAGACTCGTGATGATGCTTTAGTTTAGAATAGGGTTCTACAGGTCGTTTTTTAAGTGTGATTTATCAAAAGCGATATATAGGTCGGATTTATTGGTGAGATTTAAAGAAAGTTCATCCTAATGACATACAAGCATGCAACATGTCGTTATAAATTAATGAAATTAGACAATTCATAAGAAAACTTTATCCCAAAAATGCATAAATAACACAATGAAGCCAAAACCATAAATACTCATGATACAATAAACTAATTCCTACTCCCATTCTAAAAATTCTAAGGTAAAAAAAACCTAATACATATCTACTAACTTTACTACCACTAATAACGACAATAGTTTTTTCACGTTTGAACCCGTCAAAAAAAATCCGGAGAAGCAGCATTTTAATAATCCTTAATCCACAATTTTTCGGGGGTTAATCCCTAATCGTAGAAAAAAAAATTATTAACCACATATCTGATAGAAAAGCAAATAAATGTGAATTAAATACAAAAAGACACACCATTTCACACAAAAATCTATTTGTTACGGAACCCTGGCTGAACGAACGGAGGGGAGGGTGAGACTGGAGAGGGACCGCTTATTCTCACACTGCTCCACCATCGCACCTGATCCACGCAACTCCAGCCAAGTCTCGTCTTGTTAGCAAACAAATTGCAAAAATCCAGTTTACGCCGACATTATTGTTCTTCTTATCCCGTCCCCATCTCCACTTTTCGAACCCCGTCGCCACCCCCAGGGTCACGGTCACACGAGGTCTCAAGAGGTCAGGACAACAGCAATAACTTTGGTAAAACTAAAAACGTTTTTTCTGTGTTCTATTTTGTATTTGTTTGCTTGATTGAGCATCATCCAAATTCCAAGCATACGAGTAAAGTAGTAAATAAACACGTAAAATTCTTAAAATTAATGAGATGACAGTTTTAACTTGGCTCTAAGTTACTCGTAATTCATCGTGGTATTAATAACGGTCCAATTTTTCGTGTTGTATTCCATTTAATATGTTGACCAGATTGATTTAGTCTGTCCAGTATCCAGTTAACTATTTTTTTTAAATTTAGTTGTCCAAGAGTTATACTAATTTTGTTATCCTTATTTAGGTGATAACTTTCCTGTGCTATTGTGACAATCTTAGCCGGTGAGAGTAACAGATAGCTAAAAAGTAATCCAATTCCACAGGTGAGTATAGAAATCAAGGAAACAATTTGTTTCAAACAAATGTTAGCTAATTAAGTACACACCAACATTAATTAATTGTCTAATATGCTTTCACTTTTTCTCAGCCGACCGCGTCGTCGCTATTGCACCCCCAGCAACCCAAAAGTCCGGCGGAGGGAAGATGGTTCGAAATTATGTACGAAAGACGGAGGATAAGTGGACTAAGGAAGACCTCCTCGACGCTCTTACCAACATTAAGGACTCCAAGATCAAGATTAACGATGCGGCCAAAGAGTATCAAATCTCGAGAGCTACACTGTACCGGCAGTTTAAAAAGTTCCTTCAAGCCGGAGGAAAAATTGATGTGAATCAATTCAAGACTTGCGGTGGGAATCCGATTTTAAGCAAGGTGAAGGGTTGTCACTACTTATCGTAACTCTTTTGGTGGTCGATATCCTGACCTTAAACTTCTGTACTAAATTATGTATTACTTACCCTCCCCAGATTGAAGAGGACGTCCTGGTCAAGACGATTCTTGACCTGCGCGAACAAGGCTACACCGTCACTTCCACCGATATCAAGCGCATCTGTTACGAGTACTGCGACACGAACGGGATTCCAAACCAATTCAATGCAGAGAAACGTTTAGCTAGTGACGACTGGTATTACGGCTATTTGAAGCGACATCCAGAAATTAGGACGAGTAAGCAAACTACTATTATTTTTTTCGTTTTTCTTACCATCTACAATTTATTTTCCTGCTTTTTGTAGTTGATCCATCCGCCCCCGTTCCGGCCCCGAAGGCTACAAAGAAATCAAAAACTGTCGTTAAGACGGAGCCTTTGATATTAGTTAAACAAGAGTTGGCCAGCAATGGCCACGAAGTGGGTGAGGAAGAAGTGGCAATTGCCGTTGCCGCTGAAGACGACGGTCCGTCTACTTCTGCAGCAGCTGCGGCAAAATCTGCAACAATGGCGGCTGCTGGGACGAAACGTAAAGCTTCCCCGAAAAAAGGTGGACAGGGAAAGAAGGCTAAACAGGATGTGGAGGGGGTAGAGGAGGTAGAACAGGAAATTAACGGAGAGGGCGATGCCAATGGAGAAGAAGAAGTCGACTCGCAAGAGGTTAGATTTTAAATTGATTTTTTAGCTTGGTTATATCGTGGACTTATTTTTGCTCTGTTTTTCTCAGGAAGTAATTGAGGAAGTGCACACGGAACGAGATGAGGCAGAGGATGAAGGTGATGACGAAGAAGCATTGGAGGAGGAGGAGGAAGATGAAGGCGAAGGAGAAAACGGTCACGATGAAGAAGTAGATGACGAAGAACAAGGAGAAGTGGAGGAGGATGACCAGGTGGAACAAGAAGAAGGTGTCGAGGAGGAAGAGGAAGATGGCGAACAAGAAGTTGAAGATGAGGATGAAGAACAAGTCGAAGAAGAGGAAGAGCCTGCAGAGAAGCCGGTCACCGGACACATGGGGACTCGTTCCCCTAAAAAGTAAACTTATGTACGATGATACCCACGATATAACGCTGCGGATTACTATGCAGATTAAGTCTTAATTTTTAGTGAAAGATTCCCACTTTTTCCTTCTGTATTCTGACATTTGTCGATTTTTGGGGCTTTTGATTTATAACCTAAATTTGATTCAGATTAACTAATTATTAGTTATTAATAAGTACACGCTACTTTCATAACTTAAGAAATACTTTGATTAAACATGTTACATTTTCTATCTCGTAGCCTTAATTCTGCTGTTTAGATTATATAACAATGTTTAATTGCGATTGAATTTGTACCATGAAAGCGAAAAAGGTGATTATAAAATTACAATTAGGTGCAGATATAGATTTTGTTGTCAAAAACGAAAATATGTTTGGAGGTCGTAATTAGTTTGTAATGGTAGTTGTCAAATTGACATTTTGAAAAGATTATAAAAGCAAAGTTAAAGAAGTAAAATCATAAATTGTGCAAATTTAACGAGCTACAAGTAGATTATCGATTATATTGTCGTTTTATATCTGTAATGCATGACGTTTAACTTTTTAAGATTTAGCAAATTTAACTTGAACATAAAATATGTGAGTGTACACATACATTTATTATGTAACCTGTTACATATGCATGCGGAGTTATCCACCAAGTTGAGTATATTATTATTCATAAATTGGTTAAGAATCCATATCACTATATAAACATTTGTATTTGTACATACATAAAAGTAGAGTCAAGAGAGTATATGTAATAAATAGTAATTAAAAACCAGCCCGACATGATGAAATTATTTTAAATATTAGTGGTATTCACAGTAACCGATTATAATCGTGAGGACGATTAGGTATATTACGGGCAGACGGACTCCTCTCCGATCGGGGAATGTGATACATCAAAATGTCGGGTTTTTCATGCTGACCAAGAATATATAAATTTTTTGACCGGCAAACGTATATTAAGGTCACAAAAAAAGGTCAAAGGTCAAAATTTTTTATTGTATTTTTGGACGTTTCGGAGAATTCTAAGACTTTGTCTCACTTTCCCCCATGGCGGGAAATTTTTTGGGGTGACATGAGATTACTAGTTTCTCTTGTAGAATATCGAATGTTGATCATTTTTCTGCAAAGTGCAAAATTTTTGGGGCACTATTAGATTGTGGGGTAAAGTGTGTCATCAAATATCGTAATTGTGCCGAATATTGGGGTATTGTTCGTTTTTAAGCGAGCGAAGCGAGGTTAGGTTAGATTTACTAGGTACGCGGAAAGCGTTGCTATTCTAGCTAGAAATCCTAGCTAGCAGTCCTAGCTAGTAGTCCTAGCTAGCAGTCCTAGCTAGTAGTCCTAGCTAGCAATCCTAGCTAGCAATCGTAGCTAGCAATCCTAGCTAGCAGTCCTACCTAGACACTAGAAATCTCATGTCACCCCAAAAAATTTCCCGCCATGGGGGAAAGTGAGACAAAGTCTTAGAATTCTCCGAAACGTCCAAAACTGCAATAAAAAATTTTGACCTTTGACCTTTTTTGTGACCTTAATATACGTTTGCCGGTCAAAAAATTTATATATTATTGATCAGCACGAAAAACCCGACATTTTGATGTATCGCATTCCCCGATCGGAAAGGAGTCCGTCTGCCCGTAATGTTCCGACGATTATAATCACAATCGATTATAATCATATGCCATGAACGCACCAGATTATTGTTGTATTTTGATTATTTTGCCTAAAATATCCAGCAGGATTCATTAAATAGTATCATAGCAACGGCTACTTTTTCGGACGCTTTAAAAAATTGCATTTGGATCAAGGATTATAATCCAAATAATCGTCCTCCGAGAGGATTATTTTTTTGACGATTATAATCACATTGGTTTATTTTTCGCCATAGAGAATTTTTGGGTGATTATAATCGATAATGATTATAATCGCAATAATCGGTTATTGTGAATACCACTATAGTATACATGTTAATTTTTAGGCATACACATATATATATGCAAATCCATGAGGTTATAGGTGAACCATTATTGAAATGTACGACTAGTTCCAAGTTATAAATGCATCTGTATGTACATTGCTATCCACTTGAGTTAAAAGCGTAGCTTTGCATAAATTGGGGTTCAGACGTTGAGAAGAATCCAAATTTAACAATTTGTGTAACACTGTCATATTTCTCATCAACATCAATTGAGCATTGGAATTACTTAGGATGAGCTAATATCCTTTCATTTTGAGCAAGTTGACCAACTCAACATACGCTTGGTTAAGATAATTCTTTTTCAGATTAATTTAACATAGATTACGTTATGTCCAGCATATCGGTGTGGTGCCATTTGCGTTATGAAACAACTTTAATACAAACTACACAGGATCAGTATCATGAATGTAAAATGCCATGCAATCGGTAACTTAAATCAATCATGGTTCATCTAATAAATACTTCATTAATCTTATCGTTAAACAACTTCAGTTTCTGCTGAACTTTTTTTTCAGTGAAAAAGTTTCAGCATAAATAACTTCTACTAAAGATTAAGAGGACTCAGTCTCCCCTTGGACTTCAAGACATCGTTGCAGAAAATTATAAAGCGATTCAGAATATAAAGGTAAGAAACTGACTCCAAAAACTTCCTATTTTTCAATCATGAATTAAAATCAATAAAATATCTTCTTTCATGGACCAGCTTTTCATCATGAATTTACCCAAGCTTCTCGCCATATTCGCTCTCGTCGCCATGATGTCGGTCGTCGTGATGGGAGAAGGAGAAGACTACGAAACCGGGGGTAAGGGGCCGTCCATAAATTACGTAACGCAAGAGGGGGGGAGGGGGGGTCATGGGAAGTGCGTTACGAATTGTTATGAAGGGGGTGGGGGGTATAAAAAATTTGTTACGTAACACATTTAATAAACTCGACTAAAATTCGCCAAATAGGATACGCCGAGCATATTGAATTCATGTCATCCAAAGGGTTTCAGTGTACGCATGTAAATATACATTTTTCATTAGTTTTCCAGGTGTAAATTGAGAAAAGGTTGCATTACAGTGGGGAATTTTAGGCGGAACCGGTCAAGAAAGGGGGGGGGGTAACGAGTCCATCGTTCATTCTGTTACCAAGAAATATACCAAAAAATCTAGTTTATTTTTACATAGATATGTACAACCAAATCAATTCATTTGCTTCATTTTGAAATATTTAAGTGCAAAGTTGTCACAAATTTTCTAGCTCAATGCAAAAAAGTTTGCGGTCAAAAGTTTGACCTTAAATATCTCAGAATGGAGTAACCGAAATAACCTGGTTATACAGGTAAAAATAAACTGGATTTTTGGCTCTATTTTGTGGTAACAGAATGAGAGATACCCCCCTTTCCTTTCATCGGTGCGGCCCCAAAATTCCCCACAATGCATTGCGAATGCTAAGTAAATCACCTGCGGTGAAATCAAATTTATGTTACGTTACGAAGGGGGAGGGGGGGGGGTAGTCGAGAAGCGTTACGATGCCGTTACGAGAGGGGAGGGGGGGTCTAAAAAATGACGATTTTTGCGTTACGTAATTTATGGACGGCCCCTAAACCAAAAGAAGAATCCAGGTCCTGAGTTATATACACAAATTGCTAAAATTTGCTCATCTTTTTTTTCAGGGACTGAGTACCAAGTGTGTCAATTTACAATTTTAAAATTTGCTCTTACCGGCACGCTTTGCCTACCTGAATGCGCATCCAATATTGTGGTCCCAGGAGGGAACTGCGTCACAGGACTCAAGTGTTGCTTCTTGACATAAAGTGGAAATGTCGCACCCTCCTCACCACCAATACACAAAATAAATACAATTGGAAGTAAATAAAATGATTGTGAAAACTGCTATGTAGAATCTTAACTTGAATTAAATATTGCTGAGTGGTACATATGTATGTACATATGAAGAATGTAACGAGAGAAATAAAAAATGCAATTACATTTGGTAAAATTTTATAACGAGTACATTTTCATAATTACATCGGCATTAGTGAAGATTACTAAACCATGCACCAAACTGTCGCAAATCTTCGTTATAAATTCCCAAAAATGAAAATCTCACGAGCCTTAGATACAAGTCATTTAAATTGATATCAAGTAGAATTTGTGCTCATGAAAAAAATACTATCATGCATTTATCATATGTTTCATTCTAAATTTATCCCCAGAATTAGCTATGAAATGCTAAATTCAAAATAAAACAAAAACTTGACCACACACATTTTTTCATCTTTAATTGCATATGAGCCATACCAAGCTATTTGTAAAAAAAAGCAAAAAACCTTCAAGAGTAAAACGAAATTATAAATCAGCACTATTTGATAATTTCAAATTATCAAATTATTAATTTGCTTGACTTAACTTCGGGATATCGCAAATTGAAATTTAACATTATTAAAAATTCAAGCATTTTCATCCTCCTCTAAGCGAAACACGTCTTTTTTCGACCTGGGCAGTCTATCTTTCACCTCCAAAACGACGCCATGGGCCCCTTTCAAATGTAAAATTAGCGCTGACTTTATGGCGAACCCCTTTCCGCACTGGTCGCAACTGAAGGGCCGCTCTCCCGTGTGGGCTTGACGGATGTGACCCTCGAGAAAGAACGGAAATTGGAATCCTTATGCAGTGGGGGTATTTGTGCGGGGTGGGGGTGACATATCCTGATGTATGGATCCTTTTGACATGAACACTTAAATTCTTCTTTGATTTGAAGGTTTGTTCGCAGTTGGGGCATGGTCGTGGTGCAAAAAATGCGAAAGCACGTCTCAAAACAACGCCACGAACAAAGTGTTTAAACTCGTTTCATGCAAAGTCAAGGAGCTGCAAAGGATTCACACTGTGATCGATCAAATTTTGTATAAATATAAACCTAAGATTATGATATAAAATATAAATACATCCTTCATTCTCTTTCATTATTTCTTCATACGAAAGGTTGCGAATATAGTTAGGTACGTCAGTTGATTATAAAATATATTTACATATCTATCCACATATATAAACCAGAGATAAATCAAATCTAGCTAATTATTTAGGATCAATTATGAAATATGAATGGAAGACACTCCCATAAAAACTTTTGAGTTTCAACATGTGCAAAAAAATATTTACTTTAGAATTTTCAAGAAACGAACGATATTACTTCTTTGCATAAGAGTAAGACGATGCGCATATAAAGAAAAAGAACTGAAGATTTCAAGTCAGTTTTTTTGTCGGACTTTTATTATTTTATTTATTATTTAACAAACGCCACCACCTTCCGTTTTTGTCCGACTAGCATGAATGCATGACATACCACTAAATATTTAGTATCTGGCTGGATATTTACAAAAAGATTTTCACTCTCTATTAGTCTCTCTCCAGGGAAAATGAGATTCTAAAGGAAGAACTGTAGTAACTTGGGCGGTGAAGCCGCATTGAGAGACACGAGAGCCGGTAATATTCGTCTAATTTTATTTTGTCCAGCCTCTTTTTCCACCACCGTCACCACTTTGCTTCAGTTTTTTGGCAGCCAGCCACCACCATGCTTTATGTACTCCTCCGCTCCAAATCAGTTCACCATAGGCTTGCTCTCTTGCATAAAATTTGTGTTTACATTTCTCACTACAATTAAATTTGTAAAAATAATTACCCTAGTGGTTTTTGTAATTACTATCAACATGACAAATGCATAAAATGCTATTGGAATTGCGTTCTTGCGGAATTAATTAATTGGAAATACTGAGACACATAAAGACGTCTGAATGCAAGAGGTCAAACCTTCCCGTTTGGTCACACCCGGCGTGTCTCCGCCGTCGCAAGACGTGCCACAGCCGCCGGAACGTGGCTTATCGTCGTCATCACCGTCGCCACAACGTGCATGGTTGGAAAAGTTTCTTAAAGAATTAATGTTGTTTGGTATATTGTTGTCTTCAGAACCAGAGGTAATCATTTGGGCCATTTATGAAAGAATTGAGTTGTATTACAAACAAAGACATATCAACATATTAATTATTCTTCTCGAATTATTTTTAGGTGCAATATGTAGCTCTGAGAAACATCAATTTGATTGTGCAATAGCGACTCGCTTGCTGCCAGCAGTTTAACCGAAAGGACTCGAGATTAGTGGGACATTTAGTCGCAGATACTTTAAATATAATTAATTTTATACATATCTGGAGATTGTAAAAAGAAAAAGATTTTCACTCATTTCGTACGTTTATTTCAGAAATAGTAAAATATATATGGACATGACATTCACAAACCGAGCAATACAAGGAATGTCTGGATTTGCAGTTAAATTCAATAAAAATAGTTTTGGGCTACTTCCAAATCAATCCTGTGAAGCGTCTTTGCCCGTTAATACTACTGGTCCTGTATGCATCATTCATAACTTCATTCAGACTTTCCATAATCCTTTCTGGCTGAACTTTTACCCTCGGTCGACGAAGTTTCTGTTGCAGTTGGCGAATCCTTTTTTTGTTGTCCGTGGTTGAACTTGGACTGGTTTCAGGTGACGAAATGTTGGATTGAGGTCGAGGACAAGATACGGATGACGATGGGGAGCAAGGCGACTCGAAGCTTCCACTAATTTCCGGCTGCGACACGTCCAACGACGGCGGTGACACGGCAATTGATGTTACTTCTTTTGGTAAAATAGGGATGAATTTAATACTGGGACTAGGTCGGATAATTTCACTGGGTGTAGAAACTGTTAATAATTGCTCCTGCGACACAAAAAATCTTGATGGAAGGGCGGATGGTTTTAGTCTTCTTAGAATTGTTAAACTGATCATCCTTAAAATGTAGGTCGCAAATCATGGAGACGGGGGGAACATTTTGACAATCGAGATCCAAATACTCACACCACTTCTTGAATCTAAGCGATAGAAAATATTGCAACTTAATATTCTTTATTAGAATGCCAAAATTATTTTCCATTTAATTTATTAACACGCCTGACCTGTCTGGCTGGGATGGAAATTGATAAAACTCAGCTTCCGGATTTTTATGTTTTGTTTTAGCACACCTTGGATATTTACAACAGGTTATTTTCAGTGTCCTTGGTGGTGGTGACCCCCACGGCTTGGTCACTTCATTTGAAGGCAGGGACACGTGGAGGCTGGAAAATATTAACCCAATGTATTTAATGTCTTAATTCAAAAAAAAATTGCTCAAGTAATGTTTACAGTACGTGTGCATGTGTGTTATATAATTTAATGTGCAAATAGATATGTGTACTTACCATGTACTGCCGAGGGGTACACTGTTTAATTGCAAGTAACTTTTTTAAATAATTAATTGAAGAAATTTAAGCTGGCTAAAAATCGATCGGACTGGAACTGTATTTTTCTTTGCCACGCAAAGGAAACCATGTGGTGGTGATTGAATTGCATCAGCTTTTTCTCATGCTGAAACTGCACACAGTTATTTGGCCGATCTGTTAAAGCCGCCCATTTGCAGGAAGAACAAAATAATATTAAGCTCCGCTGGTTGGCTGCTGAGCTCTTCCATAAGCTTCACTCAAATACATTGCATGAGTCGTTCCTCTTCCCCTAGTTTATTTCATATTCCATGGTCTCTCTCTATACCATACCGATTCATACAACAACGTTATTTTTTGTTCCGTGATACATAAAACCGAAGCAATGTTGGTACATATTTGCATAAATGCGTACATACGTCCATAAGTCGTTTTCTTTTCCAGTCGTGTCTAATCCTGTCGGACTTGTGGAATTCGGCACTCCACTCCACACGGCGTCCACACAAACAAAGTAAAAGATAAGCAAAAACGTTTGGCCTTGTAATTCTTTCCACTAAGGGGACGTACACAAAGGATTTTGTGAATCTCCTTCCTCATCAAATCTTCGCCTAATAAAGTTTTATACGAGTTATTGACTAAAAGTGGATGAGATTAATTCACTTAAATTTAGTCACATCCATTTCGCACGGCCCTCTTAAGCTCAGCGAAGAGGCGCCGGTGTGCTTGCTTCCCACTTCACTCCACAATTTTCGTCACTTCATCGCGACTCCTTGGCTTGGACACACGTGTGGATTTGGTCTCTCGGAAATTTAATTTTTCTCGAAAGTTTGTCTTCCTTTAAAAGATGTCGACCTACAAGTTGACCTATTTCGACATGAGGGGACGTGCCGAATGCAGCCGGCTGCTGTTCACCTACGCCGGGGTGGGTTTTGAGGACGTCCGTCTCACGGGGGACCAATGGGGAGCTTTGAAGCCGTGTAAGTTGTACTTTTTTTTTACTATTCAATTAATTCGGGGGGAGGGGGGCATTAGCATTGTGGGATTGGATGAAGAGGGACTTAAGATTAAATTTTGCTGAATTTTTTGGGGGACATGTTTCATCAATTTTTTTTCTTTTTACTACTTGCAGCAACGCCCTGGGGCCAGGTCCCAATCTTGGAAGTTGATGGGGAAGTCTTAGCGCAGAGCAACACGATTGCTCGCTTTCTGGGGCGCAAGTTCCAGCTCTGCGGGGAAAGTGATTGGGAGGCGGCCAAATGCGATGAGTACGTCGACGCTACCAACGATCTCTTTGAGCGTAAGAAATTTTGAATTTATGGCACTTTACCAAATTTTAATCCTTTTGACAATTTCATTTCCGAGATTTTTTACTTTCCAAACCTATGTATTTCGTTGCATTTGCATTTAGTATTTTATTTCCATACAATTTCTGACTCACTAATTTGATAATCTGTAAAATTTAAAACCTTTAAATCTGTACAAATATAAAATTCCGTCCTTATAAAATTGAATATTTTAAATCTAATGCTGTTCTTTTTTCTCTCCACAGAGTGGGCGAAATTTGTCTTTTTCGAACAAGATCCGGTCAAGAAGGCCGCTCTTCGGGAGACATTTGTCACCACCCTTGCGCCTAAATGCTTGGAAGTTTTGGAAGCTATCAAGCAGAAGAATGGGGGAGACTTCCTCGTGGGCAAGGTTCTGACCTGGGCTGACATCAACATTGCCGACAAACTCCAAATTCTCGAGGACACTGTCAAGGCCGACATCTTGAGGGATTATCCAGGCCTCGCAAAGTTCAAGGCTGTCGTCTTTGCCGTTCCGAAGCTGAAGGAATACATCGAGAAGACAGCGTACTCCTACAAGGCCATGATGCCTGAGGCGGAGCGTCACATCGATTACTCCGAATAATTTGGTTTCATTTCATTCTTCAACTTTCTCGAAATTATTTTCATACTTACAAAATACTTGTTAATTTTTTTTCATTACTCAAGTATTCAAATAAAAAACTTTGTTTCTTCCTTAATAATCAAAACATGTCTGCGAGTTATTATTGAAATTATTCTAATCATACTAATTCAATCATTATTAATTATAATCATCCATATTCATTAATTATAAGTACACTTTCATAAACTTTAACCCCTCTGCAGAAATAACGTTTGGACTATTAGTAAGTCGCGTACATATGTAGCTATATAATATAACTCTCTTGGGTTAGGCTAGATAGTTAATTCTGTTGATAATGGAAATAATAATAATTCATTTAATCTTGAGGTTATTAAACAGTAGATAATGTTCTCCATATCGGAATCAATTATATAACATACTTCCTCAAAAATTACATGGATGTCAATTATATGCATGTATTTATGTTAGGCTTTTGCTAAGTTATCGATAATAATACATTTTCTATACTACTGAATAAGATGTAAATCTCTAGCTGTTTGATAATCCCAATGGTTTTCTACAATTAGTTTCTGAAATGAGAGATTCCATAGGGTAACGGTTATACTGCAAAACCTAACCCAGTTACTACATTTTAATATTTAATAATCGGTATATTGCTATTAAGCAAGCTTTTTTACATAAACTTGCAGATTTTAATCCCTCCATAAAGATATCCTCTCCAACTCTCGGTCCATCTATATGATCTGCATATCAATTCGGGAGCCGTGTATTTGTACTTACAAGTTACAAATCGAAATCCCAATTCTCGGTAAAACAGGTCGTAAAAATTAGGCAAGCCAAACTATCTTAACCAGAGATCGGCAAACCCACCCTCCATTTCCATTACATGCATATGAGTTTGTATGACAAAAATTGGCATAAAGCTCATCCAGGTATGATTGGCATATGAAATTTTGCGCAAGCATTTCACCCGACTAATTTTTATGCTTCCATCGTCTTTCATCAACCGTGAGTGTCCATTTTTTGAGCATTTATAGTGAATACCAGACCATCGTCAATATTAATATTCTAAAAAATGTGACTCCTCTGATTTCCCGTAATTCATACAATTTCGAGTGCATGCCCACCCTACGCCGTGACGCAGTGTGTTTCAATCTGCGCTAAACTAATACCTATTTACAAACTTTTGATTAATTAGGTCATAAATGTCTTAAAATTGAGGTATACCATTCATATAAAAGGGCACCATACATCCATGTTTATTTAGTTCAGTAGGACAATCCATTAATTTAAAACTAATTGAAAAGCCCTACCAAAATCATGGCCAATTTGAACAACTCCGCACTAAAAAAGGCTTGGATCCTTGTCTCCCTGGCTTTGACAGTCGCCATTTTGAAACCAGTGGAATCTACTCCGCTAGCATGTGAGCCTTATCACTGTATTTACACAAATATTTTAGTCGTTGCCTTAATTTCTTCATAATTTCCAGGTACCAATAGACACGCGAAAAATCAAAGTTCCAGATCAGGAGTAATCGCACCAGAGTTGAGATGGCCAAATGCAACCATGCCCTACAAATTTACGGCGACATTTCGTACGTAAATAATTATTTTTCGTCTTATTGTTAGTGACCCCATAATTAGGTAACAAAAATTTACCACCTTTTTTTCCAAATAGCCGCCTCATATCGCACCCTTTTCGAAAACGCGATCCGTCACATCACCGGCCGAACGTGTTTCCGATTTAAGCCATACACCTTCGAAGGCAGCTACGTCGTCATCGACCAGGAATTAGGTTGCAGCGCCGAAGTCGGGCGAATCGGTGGCATGCAAACCCTCTCCCTCGCCACGGGGTGCAACACGCTGGGAATTTTCATCCACGAAGTCGTCCACACGATCGGATTCACCCACGAGCATGAAAGAACCGACCGAGACGATTATGTCAATATTCACTGGGAAAATGTTATGCCTGGTATGAAGACTACAAATTTTAGTATAAATTTCCATCAAAATTTCCACTCACTTATCCACAGAGAACGAAGAGAATTTTATAAAGCACGGGTCATCCGACATTGCCAACTTTGGCGTGGGCTACGATTACACCAGTGTCATGCATTATCACAGCAAAACCTTTTCCAAAAACGGTCTTGACACGGTTTCGCCTAAAAAAGCGGGTGCAACGATTGGTGAGCAAGGAAAACTTAGCGAGCTTGATATTTGGAAGATTAATAACATGTACTGCCCGGGTACGATGGGGGTCAGGATTGTGAGCCGATTCGATGGAGGAGTAAGTCTTGATGATAATTTATGTAGGTATTTGCGCCGCGTGTTAAAATTTTAAATGGGCAAATTACTTGACTTTGCTACCTAAACTCAAGTTTTACACAAGTTTGCAAAGTTTCCGAAAGAATATCTGGTTAAGTTATACTTAGATTTGACCTGATACAAACCTGGTTTATTACGGCGTCTATTTTTTAAATTTCTTGAAGGTATTGGGAAGATATAAATAATTTTACAAAGGTTACGACTTAATTAATCGACATATATCTGTACCCTCTTCAATATGAAACAACCGACTACCTATTTTAAGATATTTACGTTCCATGCAAATAGAAAAATTTACCTCACTATAAATCTCTAAATTTCAGTGTATTGATGTCAAAGACAACAATCCGATCCAAGGTCAGATCGTTACGGTTTGGCAGAACGATGCGAGTGTAGAGCAACAAAAGTGGACATTGGATTGGAGTAAGATCTATTTAGTAAACTTGATAATTAAAATCCTCCTTAAATACGATTATATTAACTTTTAAACGAACTAATTATTAATTTTATTATTATGTAATTAATCTTATTATTGATTTATATTCCTTACACCAGACTTATTCCTGGACGAAAAGATAGGCTCCCTGCTTTGGACGTGGGGTCAGAACGGGGGCGAACTTAAAGTTATGGATCAAAACTTTGTAAACTGGGATGTCTCAACTTGGGTAAGAATTGCCAAGATAAAAATTATGCAAAATATCTTTTTATCTGAAAATCTGTAACATCTATTATTGCATCTACGTTCTTAATTATATTATAAATATAATTTGCATAATTGATGTTACAGGGTCACAACCCGAACGCACCCATCATTCCAAATCAAAAATGGACCGGTGTACGCATCACGGGAAATACTTTCGCCATCAAAAATGTGATGACTAGTCGATGCCTGGTTCATATGGGGTACCATAATTCTTAATATTTGTAAAAAACCTTTTTCTCAAAAATAATGTAATTTTTTAATTCAGAACCTCAATTCGGCTTAAAACTGTTCCTTGCGACATTAATGATGTAAAACAACAATGGGAAATTCAGAATGCTCCGGCATAACTTATTGGAAATAACCTTCACACGGATTAATTGTCATTAATTTTGTAATTAAAAACTGGTCTTAATTATTTGTTGAATAAAACTTGAACCCTGCACGAACAATTTTTACACTATGCGTTAATTTTAAAACCTTTATTTTTGCTAAGAGTTGTTACATATGTACATACATCAGAATCTATGATTCTGTTTTTTGTTCCCTCATTAACACTTATTTCATCTATACAAATATCTATCTAGGTAGGGATCCATAGCTATATGAATTTGTACATCATCATCATCATGGGCTGCGGAAAGTGTAGTCACCGGCATCGCCAGCAAAACTGGGGACATTTCTTGTCCAGTAATGTTACCACTCTAGATCTTGTAAATATCCCACGCCACCGTCGCTTTCCAGAGTCCATGATCAGCATTGACAAATGAGGCGGAGTCAGAACTACTGATATTTACCTTATCTAAGAAAAGACACGAGAAAAGCCATTACGTAGTATTTACATAGTTAGGTGTAAATTACACCTAACATTACACCCAAATGTGTAATATTTAATCTAATTATGTACATAGGTGTATGTATGAATACTAGTGACATCACTAAGGAGGGGAGCTTGCGAGGTTGATAATAACAGATCTCGATGCCCTTTGGATATGTGATAGGGTCTCATGAGTGTACTAAAAATTTCGAAAAAATTGGGTTTGATATTGGATTGAAGAAAGCAACTATCTGGGAGTGTAATGATGAAAGAAATTTCAAAATCCGAGTAAAATTGGATTTTTGACGTGGATTTGAGTGAGTGAAAACTGGAGTGAAAGCGTTTTTTGGGCATTTTTGAGTGGGTGTGGCGGGCGCAAATGTGGCCATGGAGTCAAACCACTTCAGGGTTTTAGTACACTCATGAGACCCTATCACATATCCAAAGGGCATCGAGATCTGTTATTATCAACCTCGCAAGCTCCCCTCCTAAGGTAATAAACAATAGGAGGAAATTACGGCTATGAAAAGTAGTGGTTAATTGTACTATGGTTCACGGTCGAATAATTTCTTGTCAAACTTTCGAAGGAATCATACATATATGTATATGTAAATGCCGAAAAGATTAAGGTTTTAGAAATCTTACGACAATCATAATTTTATTAGAAACTACTTCCTCTCCATTCTAAATACAAATGTATGTGTTTACAATTAGTACTCAGAACGGATATACCAAAATAAATAAATATCTAGCTCGAAATTTTAACAATGAAACAATACATATATAAATATTTTGTTTTGTACATAAATAGACGGCCAAATGTCAACCAAATCTATCAAGTGATTAAACCGTTCTTGAAAATAACACCACTTGCAAATTTGAATTATTGAGGCAATTCACGCAATCCTTGGTAACATTGTAAAATCCGAAAATTCTATAACTTTACAAACTTTTTACCTTTTTTGCAAATTCCTACGGAAAATTAGTTTACGCATTTCTGTAAACTACTCTGGTCAAGAACGTCTTTCTATTTTGTCAAAGTTTGTAAACTTATGTGATAAAATGGATTTACAAATTATAAATTACCAATGAATGACAATGACTGCGTGAATTGCGTCACTATTTCCAAACATGCTTATTTATTAGAGTACCATGACTACGCCAAAATCCGTATCAGTCACGGTTGTCATATTAATCGCCTTCCTCTCATCATGCGTCTACAGCGAGGAAGATGTCAGGGTGTGTCGCTGTACAAAAGAACAGTCCAAAAATGACGAATATTTTTGCGGATTTCAAATTGACATGGCTAATTGTCAAGTTGCTCAAGGCTACTCTTGTCCCAAGGATTACACCAAGGCCCCTCGAGCACCCAGTGATGACGAATCCTGTAAGAAGAAATGGGAACAGTTTGTCAGCGAGACTGAATTTTGCAAGGGGGGATACTTGCAGAAGAAGTACGTTTATTAATTTTGCGTATGGATTTTAAAATTGATTTCTTATTTATTTATGCTATTTCTGGTCCTTATAGTTCCCTGGATTGTCGGGGCCTAATGGGGGGTGACCTTAGAATCATAATGAAGATGAAGCATAAAGAAAGTAATTCGGAGTAATTGCAGATTTAATTTACCATAAAAGTTGCGACTATTATATGTATACATATAATCCATTTTTAAATATATATGTATGTACATGGGCAACCTTTTAATTCGCAAGTCGGATGCCTCAAATCCATTTTGCATACAAAGAGAATAAACAAAATTTCAATTTCACAACTTTTAGACTTCTTTTACAGTTATAAACTAGGTAACTTATGATGAAAACTATCAAAAGAATAGTCACGATGTCTTACGGAAATCACAATTTTGAAAATTAGCACGGATCGAAATCTGTGCTAAAATCCGTACCTAGATATGTAGGAGGTCGTGACTTTTCTGTGTTGAGGAAAATGAAGAGAGTCATTCTTGGCATTAACAGACAAAGAGTTTACTTTTATTTGCGAGTCACGCACATTTTTACAGAAAATTTCCAATACATAATAACTCCTTAAATTGAAACATAACATACATAAATACACTTACAACTGGTCTACATTTTTCTGCAGTATTTCTTTCTGGATATTCAATTTTACAAAATTTTAAAATGCATTTGCATTTTCGTTTGCATTTGGAATTTTACATCAAATCAAGCCGTAGACTTCCCATGCACCTTAAACTCCATGACTGGAAGGTTAAAATCATCACTTAATCGGCTACTAGCTATCCTTCCAAAATTATTCTGCGCAGAATCCCTCAAAGTTCTCGCTCTCACTAAAGAGCTTGGATAACCAGTCAGATTTTCTAATTCCGGATGATCCATCCCACTGGATTGAACTCTGCTCTCGCCAAATTTCATGTCACTCTGAGTTTCCCATTTCGCCTTCAGATATTGGGAAACAGCACGATTTAACCGTTTCTCAATTTTCGCGTCTCTCTCCTTAATGTAAGCGTCAATCGCAGGGTCGAGGTTTGGCATTTCGAACGACGCTTGTTTCACGATTGTTGTCGGTTTCTCCAAAACTGCGAAAGTATCCCCGACCTGCAATTTAGTTTCGTACGTTTATAGTGAAATTTTGGAAGCTCGACTAAACAAAACTTTTTATTGAGCGTACTCACGACAACGTTTCATTTCGCATTGCAAATCTCATTTGGCAAATTTGCGATAATTGCGAAGCTCTAAAAGTTCGTGAAGGGATTCGCAAAATATGGCTTGGCAAATCTTTCAAATTGACTTCAAAAACATATATTTTGTTGATATTTCCATGGATTTCTGTAATTTCTCTCGCTAGGGATGAGAAGGATTAGTTGCGAAATAATTTTGCAAAATAAAAGCATGCCCATTTGCTGGGACAATTTGCGACAAAAATACCAGAGTTCTCCCAAAAAAACTTCTACGAGATCTCACAAATTTTCGCAAAACTTCGCAAGTTACATAAATATGTTGCCATGCTCAATTTTCGAAATATATTCCAAGATTGACCTGAGTACGCCCATTCTTATTTTTACCACAACAATGTCGAGCGAATTTCCTTTCCAAGTCTGCACCGTCATATTGTCCATGTTGTCCAACCCTGGTAATTTTGCCCTCCTATCAAATCGACTCGGGGACGTAATTCCAGTCAATTTTGCTGCTTTAGATTTTTGCCACAATTTATCATTCCCAACCTCATAGGCGCCCGTTTCATATAGGAATTTTGCCGTCTTGTCGGCACCCGCATATTTCGAAATATTCGCCAAGGATCCCTTAACTTTATCCTTCGAGCAAGCTTCCACCATCAATTTGTCCCACTCTTCCGTCCGAAATTTAACGTTCTTCTCACCCGCTAGAAAGTTCAGGGATTGGTACAAGTTGGTGTTGATCGTGTCTGAATTGCTTCTCGATAACGGAACGATTTCATCATTCACGATTGGGGAAAAGTAGCCGAAACCGTTTTCTCCCTTTTGATAAGCCATCCTCAGTGGGGGGCGATCCTTGGTGGGCGTACCATCCGGATGAATTCTCACCTTCCCGTCCGTCCCACTAGTTTCAAGTTCCCCGCTTAAATCGGAGATCTCCACCGTTTGTCCGTAGTACTTTGCACATATCATTAACTCGTAAAATCCCGCCTTCCTTCCTTGACCAAAATTCTTAATAGAATCTTCAAAGGACGGCCGCTCCACGTGGAATTTTCCCATTTGATCCTTGTAAACGGAAATGGAGTCTCCATAGCATTCACGTAATTGTTGGATTGATTTTCCGTCCGCATTTTTGATCGGGGTTGCAGGATCTAGTTCCTCTAAATAAATTTTGCCCTTAATTTTCCCCGCAATTTCCGGTTCGTTAAGCGCCTCTCGCCTTCGCAACGTCTTCAGAATTTTAATCTCTTCCTCCTTCGGTGTTCGAAGGGAGTGGAGGATAGCCTTCGTATTTTTCTCAACCGCTTTGCCCGCTTTTTTCAGCGCGCTTTGTGTCAAATCCTGGAATGCGGGGGCGACCAGGCCACTATTCACCTTGGAAAGGAGCATCTTGACCAACTCATCTTTAGTTGATTTAGTAAACTCACTCTTGAATTGGACAAATTGTCCCGAGTCGTTCCTATTTTTGATTTTATCTTTTCCCACAGTTTTCAAGTTAATCCCCTGCATTTCCAAATGACGGCAAAGCCTGGTTAACACCTGCGGGGCAAGGTTGACCAATTCCAAGAGCTGTTTTGCAATTTCTCCCCCCTTGATCACTTTATCAATCACTTCAGCAATTTGGGCAAGTTTGGCTGCCTTGGAGAGAAAACTGTTGCCACTTTCCATATTTTCGGCAACCCTCTTTCCATGCGTGAGTAGCTTTCCACTCGCTTTTCCGATAGCGCTGGCCATTCCGGAGGTTACTTTAGACGCAATTTCCCCCATTTTCACGCCAAATCCTTCCCCCTGCATGTCGGCAAGGACGCGGGTGAGTCCATCACGGATAACTTTCTCAGCCTGACCAGGTTCGTAACTGTGTTGATAGACGAAGTCCATTTTGTGTTGGAGTTCTGCTAATTGTGACTTAATTCCAGGGTCAGAAAGGAACAATGATTCCAGTTGTGATCCGCAATTTTTTATTGCTTGGGTTTGAATGTGTTCGAGCAACTTGTCAATGCCGATATCGATCAGTTTGAAGAGGACGGCTTGCCCGGCTTTCTTAATGACTCGGAGTGCTACGGCTTTAAATAGTTGAAATCCTGCTTTTCCGGCGAATCTGGACACTTGCGCACCTTTGGACAACCTGGAAGCATCGGATGAAAACAATTAGCTATCTGCATTTTCATTGAAACGATGGGATAACTTTAATGAAAAAAATTGTTCAAAATCCCGAAATTTTAAGAGACAAACAATTGTACATAATCCTTACCATGCCCCCACTCCGCAAGTTACGATTGATATACAGACGCTGATAATTTTATGATCACGGTAGCTTTTCCAGCTAAAGTTTTTACTGAGGCCAGCCTCGATGGCGAATGCGATATCCCCAACCCCCTCACTGATTAATGCGCCAGCAATATAGGTGCCTATTCCGGCTGTGAAAACTTCGAGTAGAACTCCTGAAAGGAAATGGTAAACATTCAACCATTTTCATCCTACCAATGCATGCATTTGTAAGTATTTTCAATTACCCGCAATAATTTGAGCTACTCCCAACATTGCTACGATAAATGCACCCCAATCCCACCATGACTTGTACTCTGTGCATTCAAGCACTTGGAGGAAAACCATGTACCGAAATTCTTCAATTTCTGGTGGATATTCACCAGTTCTAAAATATTCCTCCAATTTTTGATAATCGACAGAAATGTCGGGAAATATCTTGATGTTTCCGATTGTAGTTTTGATGGCTTCCATGACATCATCGATACTCGGAGAATCTCCCGAACCGTTATAGCGCTTGTAAATCTGTTTCAACTCTGGAAGATCTTCAATTGCTTCTTGAATTTCTTCTAAGCGATCTGATATCCTGCCCGAGTTGTCGGCCAGTCTGGTTTGAAAGTTGACTTTACAATCCTTAATTACGCCCGACTCGTTCAGCGCACCCCAGAGTTGGCGACTTCCAAACTGAGCGGTGTCAGGTAGCGGGATATCGGTCAAGGACAATTCAAGTTTCAAAGAAGGTGTTGATTTATCTGGATTTACATAGTCATCCTCGGAAGATGGTGCATCCTCAATGATGGCTTGAATGATATCCTCGTATTTTTGAAGAGCTGCGGGAATCCCTTCGAATTTCCCCTTAGTTGCGTTCCACTTGAGCTTGTCTTTCATAGCGGAACTTAACTTGGCTGAGTAGGTGGTTTTCCAAACGAGAATTCCAACCTTGACTAATGCGTCGATTACTTCCTGCAAGTCGTTCGCCATAAGACCCAATGGAGATAACATATCCGGACTGAAAGCTTGATTACTTTTCCCACCCAATATTTTCGTAAGAGAATTTTTGTAATCCATTAGTCGCTCAGGAACGACCAACCCATCTAGATTCTCGTTCACCATTTGAATTCTGGCTTGCACCTCGTTCTCGAAGAAGCCATAGCCTCCCAACATGGTCCAAAAGCTGGTCTGGGTCTGGATAAAGTACGAAAACCCTTCTGGCTCGATAACGCGACTGCTCCCATTCATACCCAATCTTTCACGAAGAAAGTTGACAATTTCATCTCTACAGTAGCGGAAAGCATTTGGCCACTCCACCTCAATTGGCTGTCCTGTGGCTCCATCTGGAATGTATATTTTGTTGTCTCCACCAATCCTAATTTTTCTGCTTAGGCGGAATGATTTCACAATGTTATAGTGTCTTCTAAGGCAGGCGAAGATTTCTTCACCCTCTTGCTCAGAATTAACACCAGTTATATTTTCGAAAAATTTAGCATCCACAGTGCTTCCAATTGCTTCTTGGATTTTCCCAACATGTACTTGATAAAGTTCAGACTCACTCTTGACTTGCTTTTCGAATCGATTGCTGCCTGTGCCGACTCCTGCTTCTCGGCGTATGCTAGACGTCACATCAAGAGTTTGACTAGCCGTCATGACTTGTGCGATTCTTTTCCGAATTACGCTTTCTGAAGATTTGAGGTGGTAAATAGCCCTCCTCTTGTGTGTCATTCCGCTCATGTTCTCCTTCAGTATACAGGCGGCCTTGTAATAGTGCGATATCTCGGCGTAGTTAGGTTCCGAATTGATAGCCATGTCAAAACAGGATATTGCCCTACCGTACTCTTCCTTTGATTGGTAGTATCGACCTAGCTTGGTGTGCTCAAGCGCACCTGTGGCGAATGAACCAAATCTGGATATATTGGTCATAGCAGTCCTTTCAAAATCGGAAAACTGCTCAAGGATTCGACTCCTCCCCGTGATGTGTAAAATTTTGATCTGTTCAGATATCGAATCTAACCATAGGGCCCATTGGTTCTTTAAAAACTCCAACTGCAAGTCCTTGTATTCTTGCGGGAGTCCAGATGATTTTAAATATGTAGCAACGTTTGCATATAATGTATTGAATTTTGAACAGAGGTGCTCTTCAATTTCGATCCGTTGCATGCTTTTGGTTCGAAAGTTCTCCAGTCTTTCTGCTTCCTTCATATCACGGAGTTGTCGAAGTTGGTCGATTGTAACGGGATTTTTAGTGTCAGCTGTTGGGTCTCGTATGATGAACTGAACCGTGCCGCTAAGCCCCGCTCGGGCTGTTCGACCAAATGCTTGGACCTCAATTCGGATGTTTCCAGTCATGTAAGAGAGGATGACATGTAGTCCTCCTGCCTGCTCCAATTCGAGCGAAGTCTTCAAATCGGTACCTCGTCCCGCCAAATTGGTCGCAATAATAACATCGCCCGCAGAGAGAGGGGAACTCCTATTTTTTCGGTGAAACTCTTCATCAAATGAGCTCTTGTACGAATACATTTTCCCCGAAGAAACAGTCTCTTTCAATTTTTCAGCAATTTTATCAACTGATGCGACATTTTCGCAAATGATAAGCACAGCTCTGGAATCAGTTTTAGTCTTTTGATGAACTTCCTGCGAAATTAGATCCAGCCATTCTTTGTTGGTTCTTCCAATCAATCCATCCTCTTCATACGCTTTACTTGCCTTGAATCGTGGCATACTAAAAAAATCCACTCCGTAACATTCAGTTAGTAAGTGTCGTTCAGCGAAGGATCCCAGGGTACCGGTGATTCCATACAGTCTACCCCGAAATTGTTGAAAGTATCCGATATTCGACATAAATACAGCTTTGAGACTTTCTGGAGTGACTCGGTCGCCATGTTTAAGTTGCAGAAACTGATGTAGGCCATTGCTCCAGTGCATTTGGACCTGTTCAACACCAGTGTCCTTGTCCACGATGATGACCTTTGTTCCCCGCTTGTCAAGATCAGCGACAATGTAGGGATCATTTTCTAGCAGATGTTCTGCGATGAAAGCATTTTTCACCCAGATGGGGAGCCTTCGCTCCACAAAGTTGCGTAATCGATTAGGCATGAAGATGTCGCCTGAACGCATTCGCTCCCTAATAAAACAGACAACGAGAGAGATGTCCTGTCGACGCCCTTGGAGAACCTTGGGATTGTAAACGGAATAATATAGATTTTAAGAGAATTAAAAGCGAAAACATTTCTATATTATGTTATCTTGCATACATCAGGCCCATGAGTGGCTTGCCAAATTTCAATCATCAAAGGCCACAAATGCTTCAAATCTGGAATTGAGTGGGATAAATAGAGGATATTTTCACCCTTGTCCAACAGCATGCTGTCAACCTCGTCAACTATGACAGTTTCCGTCGTTCTGTTCATTGTTATTCCTTTATCAAAGAGTTTTGTGAGAAGGATATCCCGCTGGAAGGAGCCGACATCCCCATAAATGACTTGGCACTGGTACCTCTCCTTTCTAGCTCTTTCATGCTGCTCGCACTCTTTATCACAATTGTTGGTAACCGAGATACCAAATAGGCTAAAGTAGCCGGTTACTTCCCTCACATTTTCCACAGCTAGAATGGGTGAGCTTGTGATAACGTCAACGTCGTCACCCGCCAAGGCGTGAAAGGTAGCCATCATAGCGGTAATGAAAGTCTTCCCTTCACCTATGTATTTATTAGTATAAGATCAGGATGTACTAAAAAGTTATGTACAATCTTAAATAACTTGGATACTACTGTATAATTGCATGCATGTATGTACCTGTAGATATTTCCGCAAGACGACCCATCCTTGCATAGAATGCGTCGATTAGTAGGATAACAGAGGCAAGTTGGGTGTCACGTGGCAGAAATCCGGGTTTCTCAAGTGACCCCGTAGTGGGATTCGTCTTACTCGTAAACACCCTTAAAGCTTGGCAAAGTACGGCGAGAACCTCGGTCTTATTTTTTTCCACGATTTGTCTTCTCTCTTGCTCAGAGAAGGAGCGAATAGTTACTGCCCAATTGATGATTTGTTCCGTTTGCCAAGTCCCTATCGGTGTAAGGATAGGTGGAGCGATTTTGCAAACTTGGTCTAAAAGAGCGTTTACTTTAACTACGATCACTTCCATTTTACAAGTGTCCCCTTGTGGGTTTAGCATTAGTTTAATGTCTTGATTCTTTTCGTCGTTCCTCATCAGTCTCGCCAGTTCGTGGACATCGCGAAACCTTTTGTTGATCTCGACTGCATGCGCGGCAAGCCAACTTTCCCAATCTGGCAGAGTTGTGGAAGGAATAGTCTTTCTTTTAAATGATATTATCATCTCCTCGTCCAGAATTAGTCGGCGGCTAACAAATTTCTCCAACAAGGTTACTAATACCTCATGCTTCCCAGGGAATTTCTTCTCGAACAGGCCAACAAACTCGGAAACGATATCTTTTCCAATTGTTCCTTCCAATTTTAGAATAACTGTGGCCACCTGTGGAGGCCAAATTTGCAGAAGAACGTGTTCTCGAACTGATATGGCCCACTGGGAAATCCCATGCTTCTCTAAATTATCAATTAACTTATCGGAAATGACGATACGAGTAAGGTCTGAAATGACGGCGACAAATTTGTCCAATTCTAAAGGGGTAGCTCCACTTATTTCTGCTAGTTGGATCTCCATCATGATTTTGTCCCCCAGCATGAGAAGAAATCTTTTTAAGAAGGGCGTTGGTTTTAATGCTTTGAGAAGAGTCGTCATCTCTGTCACATTCGATTCCACATCCATTGTCTTCCCTACCGATGCTTTCTCTTTGTTATTTAAATAGGTGATATAATTCTGCACGGCTATATGGAAATAGATCGTCTCCAGCCAGTGTTCCATTGTAGTTTGAGAAATTAGCGAAACCAATTTTGGCACAGGTAGATCGACCGATCTTTGTAAGAGGGCATTAAACTCCGGCAATGGAAGCTTCCTCAAGGTACAGCGTTGATGAAGAAGCCGCATCCATTCAAACCATAGGGAACCATGTCCTTCAGCCCCAGCAAAAAAGATGGATCGGTTGAAATTATATTTTAGAACGATAAACTGTTCCACAAAATGTTTTATCGTTGATATATGTTCTTGAACTTCGTGGCTCGTATTTCCCTGAGCGTCCTGTGCTTGACGGTGCGCGATTAAGCTGCTCGACGAGAGCTGGAGTGCTTCTCGATTTCGTAAAACTTCTTTGTGACTTTGCAAGAAAATAGTTACCTCTTCCTGCAAGGTTTTGAAACTTTGGGCGCTTACTGAGGGCTTGATTTGTCCAAGAGTTTCACTAAAGAGGGGTTTATATTCGGCCACAAATTTTCCAAAAAGTGTAGTATAAGCGAGCGATTCAAGTTCATTATTCCATCCAGGAGCTCCTGTGTTAACGAAGATGTCACAAATTGCAGCATTTAGGAGCCCATGTTGCTTTGAATGTGAGAACGAGAATATGAGTTCAATCCACTGTTTTTCGTGAGAGGTGAGAATGTCAGAGAAGATGCAGCTGCCGGTCACGTCTTCATCCAGGAAAGCAAAAATAAATCGATTTCCATCATCTGGAGCAAGGTCGTTTGTCGAGGATGTCTTAATGCATGAGTCGACCAAATCGTTAATCTGGGTGATTGAGGGTTCCCAAGTTGCCGAATATCCGCTAGTCGCTACCCGACCAAGAAATGAGGACTCATTCAAATTTATCTTCACTGATATAGACGCCACGGCCAGGATACTTTTCCAAACATGCGGATTTTTTAAGTCCCTTAGTGCAACGAGACATTCGTTCCCTCCTACTGGCGGTATATTTACGCCCAGTGTTGATTTTAATGCAGCATCCACAATGGTTCGAAGATGCGAGTTAAATATGTTGGCAGAGCTGTGGTTTTCAAGAAGAGAGAATAATTTGCACTGCAATTTCAAGCATTGACCTAAATTTGGACTAATGCACGACAACACGTCGACATCTTGCGAAATTAGAGCGGCCAAGGGATCGCCCCCCTTCGTTGCAATAATGCGACGTGACAACGACGTGATGGAGGCCTGTATGTCGTTGATCTGAGGGATGCATTTGTTTTTTAATTCAGACCTTTCAATCTCCCCGTGGCATTTGTCTAGCATGTGAAGCGTGCCTTCAAGTTGAACACATGTTACTTTCTCCGTCGGAATTGAGACGATCAATTTGTTCAAAATTATTAAAAATGTCATTATCCAATCAGTTTCTTGGCTAGGTGCTTCTATCAGACTGTGAAAAGTATTCAACACATTTCCAAGTTGAGTAGCCCCCTTTGTGGCTACGAGGTGGAAAACGTCAGCCCTCAGATTTGTCGGCATTGTAGGGATGGCTTGAAGATTGAAATATTTAAGTAGACTTTCAAAATAGAGTTGGTCAAATTCATGTCCTTCTTTTTCTGTCATATTATTCAGTGTGCCGCAAATTTTTACAAATTTGACCATTCCTTCAGTTAAGAAGACTTCCGCGACACCGGTAAATGATAAGACTCCGTGTTCCGAGTCTGAGTAAACTTGCACCAGGTCGTCAAACCTGGACAAAAGTTGGGTGCGCTTTTTGTTAAAATTTGTTTCCCGTTTTCCCTGGAAATCTTCTAATTTCTCTCTCAAAAACTCTGCAAGTGTCGAATTATCCCTCTCTGCTACTGATACGACGAGATTCTGCAAGTTGTCTAAATGGTGCATGACATCCAGAGAAAGATTAGACTGATGTTTTTCAAACGTATCAGTCAAACTTGACAAAATCTTGGCCAGAATTTCGCACAACTTTTCAAACTCTGTATTGGATTGGGCTGAAATTTGATAATTTTTTGGATTCATAACTTGCATCGCGACAAAAGCTTGAAGCAAATACTCTATGATTGGCGTGAAATCGGATGGAGTTGCCAAAATATTGGTTACACAATGATTCAGTAGCTTTTCAAAGTTGGAAATATCAAAGGGGTCACGATTGTATTCCTGTACAAAGGATGAAGTGGATAGAGCGGAAATTTTTAAAGTTACCGCATTTGTTGTAGCTGCATTGATCACGTTTGCCAAAATTCCTAGAAACTCTCCCGCAGTAGATTTACTTCCTTCAAGCTTGTTCAAGATACTACTGTACAGCGCTGCAACTTCGTCTCCTTTTCCTTCACGAAGCATGGCGACGAATATCTTATCGAGATGCATATCCACGCTGGCTGTAATTTCTTCAAGCCCGACAACCTCGTCCGAGGCGGTGAGATAATTTTCGACAAACTTTACAATTTGTACCTTCAATTCGACACACTCGTCGATAGATTTGTCTCCCTTTTCGTAAACTTCCTTTTGTTTTAGGAACGTGGATAAAGTCATTTTCTTGCTCAAGACGAGCTGCAGATCGCGAATTGTGTCGCGAATAAGGAAATTTCCGTAACTCGAGAGGTATAAATTTTTTCGGATGAAATCTCCAATGGATTTCCCCACCATGATTAATTCGTCAAGTTGAACGCCATCTTGCAGAAGTAGGAGGGACATCGTGACAGCTTTTAGCCACGAGTTTAGCCCGATTATAAATTCTGGGCTTAGTTTAGTCTCACTTTGAGTTCCCAGATAACTTGTCAGAGTGGATAGCGCTTGGTTAAAGTCTGTCCGGAAATCGGTTCCGTTTGTTATTATGTATGCAATGTCTTGAAGTTTGTCCAGATTACTTGCGGGTTTGAAGGACCTGACGGATGAATGGATATCTTTAATTACAATATTTACCCCCGTCTTCTTATCCCCGACGGATTGGACGCTTTCTTCTATTCGTTCGTAAAAATGTTGACGATGTTGTAATGACAAGGGGGATGCGTTGGCCTCGATAATATTGGAAATTACGTCTTCGATTTGAGCGTGAATTTCGCGTTGTTGGCCTTTGTCACCAATTCCATCGGTAAAAGCTGTGATCCTGGATAGAGCTGGTTTTTGGATTGTGTCCACATATCTGGAGTAAAATTTATGCTTTAGTTCCAAAATTTTGTCGTAAATTGGTAGCAATCCGGGGCCGTGGGAGGCAGCGAGGATCAAGTCACATTTCTCGACTAGGGAAGAAACCTGTGCACACGTGAGTTTCACGTAGTCCGTAATAAAAATTAATTTTGGAATGATATTCAACTTTTCAATTTTTGGCTTTGATTTTGACCCCCCTCGTAACATTTCGGTGAGAAGGTTGAGATTTTTCCAGATGCAGAAACACCCATCTTTTTTATCATTACCCCCCATATCGAGTAAAATTAGAGCGGCGCGCTCCCAAAATATTTCAAACCCTGACACTGTATTGAATTCTGGCTTCATTATTTCCGCCAAGCAGACTTCGTATGTTCGGAGAAGGCCAACTTTTGCGTGAACGGATCTCAACTCACGGTAAAAATCGTCCACGAAATTTGCAAAGGTTTTGAATCTTGTGTCCAGCTCGGCTTTTTCAGGGAGTGAGTTTTTGACTTCGGAAATAAACCAATTTTCCAAGTGGTGGTAGACAATGGTGCAAATATGGTCGAGGAGGATGCGCCCTTTACTCGAAAGTGGTAAGGTCTTCATAATGGCGTGCATTTCGGCTTCAATGGCAACAATGTCGTTCTTTTCGTCATGTTTTCTTAAACGGAAAAGAAATTCTCCGACCGAATCGCCCACGTAGTTGACACTCTTGAATATCTTGGTTCGTAGTTGGATATTGGTTTTCAGCCAGTCTTGAGTTTGAAGCGTGACCTTGACATCTTGTGGGAGCTGGTCTCTCAAATATTCGACTAGTAAGGTTGTAGTTGAATCCTTTTTTGCCAGTTTGATGCTCTGAAAATCGAGATATTGTCGGATATAGAGCGGGAGCTTGTTTTCCTTGGTGAATGATTTAATTGACTGGAGACCAAGTTCAAATGCCCCGCCTTGCCCAGGATCCTTCGACCTGGCTGCGATTGCAATAGCGAAAAATTCATCGCTAAGTTTATGAACGTTCTTGACAAGGCGAACTTCGTCGTAGAGCGATTCGATTTCAGGGTGATGCGTCGTCCGAAAGTGGATTTCTTTAGTGTCCAAGTCTTCTGAAGATTCTGGGGGAACGTAATCCTTGACTAGACTCGTTTGCTGAACTTGTTCGGAATTTTGTCTCATTTGTAGAACCTGTTCGCGGGAGTGTTGTTCGAAAATTGAGGAAACTTGTTGCCCCACACCTTCTGAGATGAGGGCCTCTTTTCTCGTATTTTCAGCAAGCTCATGTTTTTCAGCCGCCACTTGCTTCATTGCAGCGTCAAGTTGTTTCTGATTTTCTAAATTGATCCGCAACATTTCTTCCAGCTGAGCTTTGGCATTTTCGGCGGCGTCTTTGGATTCATTGGCGGCCTTGATTTCTTCCTCGAGACGTTTCGCGGACGCTGTGGCGGTATTCTTTTGCTGATTTAAATTTCTCTGAGTTTGTTCGAGGGAACGTTTTTCATTTTCCGAGGAAGTAACGGCTTCCTGAATGGCGGCCGAAGTTCCGTACATGCTTCGAATCGTGGATGATAAGATGGAAACCTGGGCTTTGTTTATTTCCTGTTTCGCGCTGGCGGTACGCCGCTGGTTCGAACGTTGCTGCGCAGTGGCGCCATCATTACCACGATTTCCGTCTAGTTGTTTGCTGGCGCGGGCTTCCTGTTCGTTCTTGGACATTTCGATCCACCACCCCCATAACCCTCCGGTAATGCCTTAAAAATTATTCCAGTAATGAGCTCGTCGCCACGATTACAAAAAAGATTTAATATCACCTTTAATGTATCTACGATAGACGCGAACCTTCCCCCGTTTGCAGTGCCATTCTCCGATAAGTCTGCCACCAATCCAATACCAACTGTACAGAGATGGATTAATAAATTGTGCTAATAGATTAACTAAGAAATATTAAAGATGTAAATATGGCTCACATGATGTCGACACCATCGTATCCGCCTTGGCCACCGGAACCTCCTCCTCCTTGCCGGCCGTCCTGCCCATTCGTGCCAACCTTGGACATTAGCTTGATATTATGGGAAATTTTAGGGAGTGAAAGGTTGCCTTTATGACCGCCCTCACCACCTGTGAAAGTGGACTCTGATTAGATATTTGTATTGATAGAAGAACTTCAAGAATTTGAACGCTACCCTGACCCTAATCTACTCTAATTTATGGACGGCCCCTAAGTTTTTTAAATAAAAACCCAAAAATAGAGCACATTTGTTCCAAATTATTTAGAGCATCCATATAAAGTTAGATACCTCAAAATTGTACTTATCGATGAACTACAACATTTTCCCTCTCGCGATATGTTTACTAGCCATGATTTTCAGGTTATATGTAGGTAAGTACTTGTCAATACAAGCTATTATAAGAAGCCAAAATACGACATGTGTACCTAATCCCGCCCTTCCCCCATTTCCTCCCCGCTGTCCAGGCGTGCCGTACGATCCCGCTTCGAACTTAACTCCCGCCTTGAAATCACCTCCTTCCGTTGGATGACCAAAATCTGGATTGTGTCCATTGTAGCCGTGTCGTCCGTTTCGCCCGTGTTCACCAGACTGTCCAGAGGCGCCTATTTTTAGTACAAATTTCATACAGTAATAATTTTCGGCTAAAATCGCGAAAATTGCGAAAATTTTTCGCAATTTTCGCGAAATTTAAATTTTGGTCATCACCTTGCCCTCCGGACGCCACAACGTTGAGGTTGCCCCCATTTCGCACGACGTCCGCTTGAAGCATAAAGTGTCCCGAGCTTTCACCCGGAGCGCCATCCTGTCCATCCATCCCCGACCGGCCGGCCAAAGGGTCTCCAGCTAGCATTCCAAAGATGCCTCTAAGTTGTTGACCACCAGGGTTCGCTGTTACAGCTTGTGACGAAAATACGGCCGGGGCAGGCAACCCGGACAAATCTATGCTTACATTGCCCTTAATTTCCACAACGGGGCTACTAATTACTAAATTCTTTCCGTGCCAGGTGCCATTTTCGAAATTTGAATCAACATAAATTATACTGCCAGCGACGAGTCTCAATTCGCGGAATGTTTTATCCTTGATTTGCCCCAAAATCTGGCTCGTCACGATCTGCCGCCCAGTAATTTCCAGGATGGAAAAGTCTTCCTTGTTTGGCACAATTCTTGCCGGGTCTTGCAAACAGGTCGCGATTATTTCGATAAGCTCGTTCCTATTGGATAAGGTATCATTGGCAGCGACATACTTCCAGAAGAGGTTGGCATTCTTGGGTCGCGCTATTTTGTTATAGACGGAATAAATGTAGGAAACTAGGTCACGCAGGGTGGTAAGTTTCTTAAAATTGGATATTTCCACATTTAGCATCGAGACCTCGTACGAGGGTTCCGCCTCACTTAAACCTTTCCGAAACTGGTTGTAATCCAACCGACCCGCCGCAATTTCCAAATTTTCCGCCGTCTTAGCCAATTCGGCCTTCTTTTGCTCAATGAGGGCCAAAAGGTCGCTTCTGTCCCCGGTTTTTTGCGCGATAAGTTTTTCCAAGTCGCGAATTTCCTGTTCCCGTTTCGCTTTCTCTTCTTCCGCCGCGATCTGTTCGTCCATCAAGCGATCGCTTTCGCGCACCATGTCCTCCTCCTTTTCGATAATTTGTCTCAACTTGTCCCTATGCTGGGCCGAGTGGCTTTGAAAGATTAGGTCGGATGCTTTCTTCATGCCGAAGGCGTACTGCTGTTTGCACCGGTAAAGGAGAGATGTCGTCCGACTGTCTGGGGTAACTTGGGATTCTCGCTGGGCCAATTTTTTCAAGGATGAGACATGTTCGGGATCAGCATCCGGTAAGGCGACACTTATCAGGTCGGAGATTGACTCGATTTTAGCCAGAAGCCCGAGTCGTTGTTGAATATGCGGCACGATATCGGCAATCGGGAAGGGTTCCATGGTTTGCAAGTGGTAGTTTTGTACCTCTTCGTGGGTTACGATGTCTTCAAGTAAGGCGTCGCAGAACTCTTCCACGTTTTCGTAGAGCAATTCCCGTAGAATTATGTTGTGGAAGAGTTTTCCTACGGGGTCGAACCATACGGTGACGTATTGTTCGGAAATTTTCCTCATTTCAGGGGTTTTTGCTTGGGCAGGTTCTAGTTTCTTGGCGTTATCATCTTCATCAATTAATGGTTTGTCTGCCATGTCAGATTTTGGGGGCGAAATTTTAGTTTTAGTTAGTTCCTGATCATCAATTTTTGTGTCTTTTCCATCACCAATAGAATTTTCTTGAATTTCGTTCGATTTGATTTCTCCGCCTAGTTTATCATCACCTGGAGCGTCACCCTTATCCACTTTCTCTTCAATTTTTAGTAATTTTTCAATTCTCGCCAATTCCGCCTTTGATTCTTCACTTCCATCAAACAACATCAATTTTAGGTTGACTCCAAACGTGGCATTTATTTTGGTCATGGCTGCCTCAATGTGTTCCCATAATGAGGGGCGTTTTCCTCCGAGGGCTTCCAATATCTCGGTGTGGGTCATCTCACCAGAAATTCGTTTCAATCGGTTCAGCTCAATTTCCAGTTGCGCCGACTCGTTTGGATCGAGGGGGAGGAGTTCGTTGAAATTGTCTTGGACAAAGTCTTGCGTGGCTTGTTGGAGGAGGCAGGAAATTAAGGAGTCCCACGCGTTGTTGTCAATCGTGTCGGAAAGGGCTAGGTCGTAAGGGCGTAGAATGTTCGTCAGGGCGTACAAATTGGTGGGAAATTCCAGTTGCGATTGGGTCATGCAGATGAAGAATTTTAGAAAAAAGTCACTCTGTTTTTGAGTCATCGTGCTATCTATGGCTTCTTCCGAGGTGTCAACTTTCTTGACCTTGCCGTCTTCATCCATCGTTGGGAGTTAATTACTGAAATTAGACCAAAAAAAGTATGTTACGGGTCTCTATGACTATACAAAAATTGTAGAAGGATTAAAGGCTATTTGCGACCGCCATACCCACTAAAAGGTGTGAAAAATTCTTCGATTTTCAAGGTTTTAGTTGTGTATGTAAATTTATCTAAATTTATCTTCATGATGCTTAAGCATATTTAAAAGTCATGTAATGTTTCCTCTTAAGTACCACATTTTTCTGAGTTTCACTAATTTTATTCAATTACGATAAAAAAATTATGTATGCACATTTAGTATGCATATTCAATAATCACTGATCAATGTATCAGAACCACGAATGAAATAGATAATGTATATATACCTTATTTCATTCGTTTTACACATTTACATATGTACATATGCAGTTGTAAAGCTGTCAGTTCAATCGCATACGTACATAATTAATTAACTGTCAGCAGTACGAAAACGTGTTGAACAATTTACAAATTAAATGTATTTATAACATTTTGCATTCGTTATCTCAACACAATACACTAAAGCGACGGGCAGGTTTATAACTCTCTGATTGACACGAGTTTTTTAAAGTTATGCAATGAGTGAAAGTTATGCAAAAAAACACTTCACCAAAATAATCAGTTGTACAAAACACACATGCATACATAATTATTTAAATTGAGGCAATTCACACAGTCAACAGTCCTTCGTAACATTGTAAAATCCGTAAGTTCTGTGAACTTTTACAAAATTTTATAAATATTTCTAAGGTAAATTAGCTTACAAATTTTTGTAACCTTACAGATTAAGGATGTCTTCATATTTTGTAAAAGTTTGTAAAATGATTTCACAAAACTTTCAGATTTTAAAAATTACCAGTTGCGTGAATTGCCTTATTATATAATCTGTTTCTACATGCACATGTACATACATAAAATCTGTACATGCTACTGATTTATTTCTATCATTAACTCTCAACTGTTTTTGGTATTGTAACTCTTTATGATCAATAATTTATTACAGGGAACGCGAACAATAATTTATACATCATTCAAATTTTTTGCTGATGGGCCCGGCAGTTGACAAAAAATTAATTAATGCTGAAACCGGACGGTAATAAGTACACATTAATTGCATATATCTCTGCACAGAATATAGATTCTACCAGAAGAATCGATCTTATGTATTCGAGTGACGCTTATGGAAGAACGGGGAGAGCCAACCAAATAACTCGGTGTACATTTGGCCCACCTGGGGGACGGCACCTCCGCATCATCATCATCACCACATCTCCTGGCATCAAAAAATGATGATGAAAGCGCATAGGTGGCGGTGGCACCCCCATTTGTGCACCAGAACACACCATTCTGAGCTGCGTCTCCACAAATTTGATGCTCTACGAGGGTGTGTTCTGGTGCACAAATGGGGGTGCCACCGCCACCTATGTGCTTTCATCATCATTTCTTGATGCCAGGAGATGTGGTGACGATGATGATGCGGAGGTGCCATCCCCCAGGTGGGCCAAATGTACACCGAGTTATTTGGTTGGCTCTCCCCGTTCTTCCATAAGCCTCACTCGAATACATAAGATCGATTCTTCTGGTAGAATCTATATTCTGTGATATCTCTGTAGCTCGGTCAAATCATTCAACTGGGTTGGCAAGTTTATTAACTCATTTCAATAAAAATAACTTCCTAAGAGATTATTTTAGGGTGAATATGTATGTATAACGAAATTGAAACTGCCTTTAATATAACGGTGCGGAATTTATGAATAAATTTTACTCTTCTAAGTAAAAAAATGACAATTTTTTAGGCAGTGTTTTCTGTAATACACATACACATTTAAATGCATATGTAAAAGCAAGTCCGCCACGTGTGTTTTATCCTTTCGATGCAATTAATGTGCAAACTTATTTACATACATATGCTGAACTTACCAGGATTTTCTGTAATGAATAACCTGCAACCACTTTTTGATAATTTTTAACAAAATTATGCGACTTTCAATATGCAGAGCTTTGTTCGTCAATGTGAACGACACCTGTACACAGAAAGGTCTGTGTTACATAAAATAATTTGCTATAAATATTTATTCAATTAAGCATCACTCAACCCTTTATGATATCTTATCAGGAAAGCGTCAAGTTTAAACTTAAATAACCATACTTACTTTCAGTAACGATTTATTACCTTGTGCTTGATTACTTATTTGCTAATCAGTATATACTTATATTTATCTTGTGAACACCAGGCAATAATTATGTACATTTGCATACGAATATGAAATGTTTAACAGAAATTAGTTTCGGTGGAGTCGATTCCATATAAAGTTACGTTGTTATCATTGGTTTATTACGAAGCTGCAAAATTTAGTTTGAGATGATTACGGAAAAATCCGTTTGGTCCAGGAATGCTTAAAAAATATTGATTGTACCGTGTACGAATTATTCACAGGCATTATTTCGCACGTGAAAATCAAGTATTTGTACAAAATTCAGACGTTAAATTATCGTGTTATATTTAGACTTTTGTAAAAGAAGGGATTGAAACAGATATTCGAATTATTATTTTTTGCCCAAACCTTTCGTGTCATTATTTTCCGCGGTTAGTCTACAATTAAGTAAGATGAAACATCCTGCCCGAAAAGCTCAATTAATGTGACCGTATACTGCAAAACGTTATCTAGATACGCTATCTTAAACTCCTTCTCGATCGGTTTTGCCCTCGATCCTAGCATAACTTCGAATGCGATGATTTTCAAGGCTCGTAGCTCCTTAAATCTGGCCCTTTCTCTCGACCTGCACATCCCCCTGAGCACTTGCAGCTTTTCGTGAAAGGTTTGATGAATCGTGGCCGCCACGTGGAGGAAAGACATCACCATTAACCCCAGAACGATGGCGATATAAGGGATCACATGATAATAAGGAAATGACAGCAAGTCGAAACAGGTCACGGTGGCGTAATTAAAAGCGATCTGTATGTATGTACAAATTGAAATAAGTATATAAACAAATTTCTCAAGGTGCCCGTACATTCATTAACATTGTTTCGGTTCCTGCAGGTTTGTAGTCCATAAAATGTAGTTGAAATTTCTACAGTTCTTGGACTGCAAAGCAGGAAACGCGAGAATGTAAGGTGCAAGAACGTGAAAAAAATCTTTTATTTTCCAAGTCAAAATGCCAGCAAGAAGCCACTTCCTTGCCGTTATTTCTTCCAAATGATTGTTTGCACCATTGTTGTTTGCGTTTATTTGTAAAAGGTTATCATTAATTTATTATTTACCTGCATCATAAACCCAACGAAGATCCCCAGTGTTGCCGCGAGTATTAAATATTCTCTGAATGTTTTCATAATTACTGCAATTTGGCGGTAAAATTCCACTCTAACGGAATTCCTTGTTGAAATGTTACTCCACATGTGGACCATCCTTAGTAGAACGTTAAATGAGAATAAGAGGAGGGCAATCAGGATGCAAATTAGTCGACAGATCTCATACAGTCCGAAACCAAGTGAAACAAGTCGAAACGCGAGGGCTGTCCAGGTGCTGGGAGAAATGCGCAATTCACTCAGCATGTAAAAGACAGCATCCAATTTAAACAAGACCCCGATCAAAGCAAGAAACAGTGGCGCCCACCGATACAGGTTGAATATTGAGGTGGCCACGCCCTGAATTTTCGTACTTATGGAATATCCATTCCCTTTTGAGGGACAATCTGTGCATCATCAAATCAAAATATTTTCACTCGTTTATGTATGTGAGTCAACAATTTTTTAAAGGGCGGACTCATGTCAACATTCGCATTTCTGTAACTTCCGAAGTTTTTGCTGGAAAATCACGGGATTTTTTTCCGCAAATTTAAATTTACCAAACAATTGGGGAATTTGGTTCATATTTCGCAAACTCATCCTCACCATCCCCAGCGAGAGAAATTAAAGAAATCCATGGAAGCAGCATCGAAATACGTGTTTTAGAAGTAAATTTGTGAGATCTGCGACATAATATTTTGCGAATCCCCTCACAACATAAGCTTTTTTATCTTTGCAAGTTTGCTACATAAATGAGATGCGAAGTCATTCGTTGTCATGACTCATGAGTACGCTCAAAATAATTTACACGGTTAAAATTCTTACGTTCCTCCAGCCTTTTTAGAAGCCAGTAGAAGTGCTTTTCCGCTAGTAGTATGGTAGCTCGAAAGAATACGAGCGGAACAAAAAGCATTACCAGGGCCACTGCAAGAATCAGTGCCGCGGTATTGACCACGACCACAAAACCAGGCACGTTGTTGTCCTGGCATCGATTCGTCGCTAAATTCACTAAATACCGCGCAACTACAAACACCGCGGGCAAAATGAACGTTGTTTGAGCGATAAGCTGTCGTGTATAGTATGTCACGTAGCCTCGAAAGTGTAACTTTATGAGAAAAAATCCAACCTTTTTGTCAAAATGAAGGGGACATTTTCCATAAAATATGCTCCTCTCCAATACTCTCGAGTAGGCTGATAGCACTCCGAAAATTTGAGGGTGCAGGGGAGGTTCGCGTCCCAGTGGTGGCATGTTAGTGTTGCCGTTCTTATGGTGGACGTTACTATGGCCACAGAAACTGGTTTTTGAAGTCAGATCATAGCAAAACAGATATATGAATAGAATATCGTGCAGAGTTTTCTTTTTATTTAGTTAACTATTGTGCTTTTTGCGTCAGTAATATCAACTTAAAATTGGAGCTGAAAAATAATTAAATTATGCGTTTATACGAGCAAGCAGGCCCGTCGAGGGGGCGGGCTTTATAAAAAGTTACCACATTAAATCTGTCGGGCTAAAGGAACCCTGGCTTTTTTTGGGACGGAATTGCCTACTTAACATTGAATGTTCAATTATAAATTATTTTGAATTTTGTCTAGCTCAAGAAACACTACACAAGTTTAGGAGTAATGCGGATGTGAATATTTTGAAAATTATAATATAGATGCATCACATTAAAAAAAGTTATAAAACACGGCTAAATAATTCACCAAAGGAAACCAAGAATAGTTGAAAATAGGTTGCTAATCGTATCATAATTTATCGATCTGTACCATATTTAGTTATCATAATGTCTTTGCCTCCGCAAAAAAGTAAATGTTTTTTTCCACTCAACTAACTAATTCACTAAGGATAAGTAATTTTATATTACAATTTTTGACCTTTTTTATTGTTTATGCTAAATTTACTTTATTTTATTTCAAACTCTCTGTCGTGTCAAAATTACTAAAATTATTAATTGATATAACGAGGCCACGTCTTCAAGACTTTTTGGATCGTCAGCTTAAACTAACGAACTTTTTAGGTTAGTGGAGAAAGAAAGTGTAAAAAATTAATGCTTCAAAAGGCTAAATTTTGAAATATGTTATTCTTAAGTGAGGCAAATAAGTAACCTCGAGAAACCCCCAAAAATGGGGGTCAATGATTAGTCATGAGGCTAAACTGAAGTATGCATTCGTACATATTTATATGCCCTTCTATAACGTCTTTTTCAGTTTTAACTTATATTTTGTAAAATATTTTTTGGATTTTATCTAGTATCTACTTATGCATGCTTTCTAAATTCATCGTATCCATGGCAACAGGTTTTCGTTCTTTTATTTCTAGACTAAGTAAGTTTTAAGTTCTAAATATTTGAGGTTTGCAGATGATGGGAACATTGAATAACTGTGGGGACATTGTCCCTCTTGTCCCCACACTTCCGTGGCCACTGAGCGCTATAGTATACTATAGATTATGTAAATATGCATGTTTTGTGTGTGCTCCCAAGCTAGCACTTTTTCACCTCTTCAGTTACAAATGTACTTACATACACTGCCCTGCAAAAGTCTTCGCCAAACATTGACACAGTGATAGCTCAAACAATTGGTGACATAACAATTTGAAATTTTGCAGGGTTATAGTGAATCGCATTTCTGATGAGACAGGACTCCAAATTTTGAACATTGATGACCAGGTCAAAGGTTATGATCTTTTGACCTCAAACCCCAAAAGTGACCTACCTCAAGGAATTTTTTTCCTTGGTGTTTTTATTTTTAAAAAGTTGGCATAACTCGTCCTGAACATTTTGATATGTTGATCACCTCTGTGCGATTTTTTTTACGCCCACGAGAATTTTTTGAAAAATGTAGTTTTGACTAGTTTTTAAGTTTTCCCCCATAAGCTCAATGTTATAACTTTTCAAAACTACATTTTTCAAAAAATTCTCGTGGGCGTAAAAAAATCGCACAGAGGTGATCAACATATCAAAATGTTCAGGACGAGTTATGCCAACTTTATAAAAATAAAAACACCAAGGCAAAAAATTCCTTGAGGTAGGTCACTTTTGGGGTTTGAGGTCAAAAGATCATAACCTTTGACCTGGTCATCAATGTTCAAAATTTGGAGTCCTATCTCATCAGAAATGCGATTCACTATAACCCTGCAAAATTTCAAATTGTTATGTCACCAATTGTTTGAGTTATCACTGTGTCAATGTTTGGCGAAGACTTTTGCAGGGCAGTGTACGTTTGCTATTTTTAGAATGCACCTTTTTTAGGAACTCTACATAAAGTTACGAGTTTCTAAAAAGTTCTTCCAGTAGGACGCCAAGTTCTGAGGCTTAGTTATGTATGAGTAGAGTCCTCGCAGTAGTAGCAAGAAATACATTCATCCAGTCACCTCAATTTCCAAATTTTAATCTAAAAATTTATTTTCGAGTTATACAATTAAATACATAAATACTAATTTTAAAATGGCACAACCGCGTGCCCTCCGAGATTTGGGGGACCTCATGGATTGCACGATTTGTCTCGACGAGCCAGCCTCCCCAATCCACAACTGCGCCAATGGTCACATCATTTGCGGCATTTGTGTCGACAAAGTCAGAAAATGCGGCATGTGTCAGACGGATTTAAATGTGTCGCCCTTCGCGGAACGGCTGTCCCGACAGGTTTTAATTGTTAATAATTTAAATTTACAAACAATAAATCAATGTAAACTTATGTAACTGTTGTGCAGTTCGAGTTTAAATTGCCGTGCCGAAACCAAAACTCTGGCTGTAATGAAGTCATTGCTGCATCAGAAATGAAAAATCATTTCCAAAACCACTGCTACTTTCGGTACATAAATATGTCGAGAGACATTTTCTTTTAAATTTATGCAATATAATTAACCTAACGGATTTCCTTAATATTCAGCGACATACTTTGCACCGAGTGGAAAACTGAACGTTGCAAAGATGTAAAAGTGCCTCTTAAAGAGTACTCGAAACATTTACAAGAGCGTCACAAATGCCTAACACCACCATCCCAATGTTTCACGTTGAAAGTACCAACGGCGACAGATCTATTTGGTAAATATCTCAGTTAATCTTTAACCCGTGTACAATCTTAGAAATCCAGTACTAAATGTAATACCAAGCGATATCATGACTAATTTTTTAGGACCAATATAAGTAATTTTACTTAGCAACTTTCACGCTTTAAAAGTAGTAAAGTGTAAATATAATTAATACCTGTCTGACTATACCGAATTTCTAACAGTGTATGAGATAAGATATTAATTTTTCTCCAGGTGAAGCCGGATTGTCAATTCCAACCGGAATCTTGGACCAGGATGGACACACGTTTCTGTTGCTGAGTCAGATTACTCCGACGTTCGTCTACTTTTGGATGACCGTTTTGGGCAGCAAGGAAACCGCAGAGAAGTTCATGTTCGAGTTGAAAGTGTTTGCAACACTTGAAAGTGGGAAAAAGGTATGCATTTATATCGTAACGGAAATCATGGGCAAAGAATAAGAAATATTTGGAATATGTACATAAATATGTATTTCTTACAGGTCGAGACCTTATGGACGATTCCGGTCGTTGCGTTTCACGATCGACCGAAATACCTGCAAGATTCGACTTTCTATGCGATCGTCCCGGTTAGAACGGTGAAAGAGTTTGGAACCCTAATCGAAAAAGGGAAAATACGTCAAATCCGATTTAACACGTCGTACCGAATTTTTTAGAACATTTACAGACTTTTCTTGATATCTAATTATTGTAAAGTATTGTAAGTTGGGATAGGGAACTGGATATCCATGAAACCTGATCAGGCAAATAATTTGTATGTTTGAGGGCTTATACGTACGTACATACAATTACATGCAAAGTTTTCTACTTATCCATTCTGCTTGGATTTCGAGTGAGGTGGGGAGACGAGGAGGTTTCCTATAATTAGTGCTTATCATCAGAACTATTACTTTACGATTTGATTGATTAAAAATCTTTCAACGGGCTCAAATTATCTATTTGCATGTAAATATGTGTAATGATATGTCTTCATAATTCAGTGATATTTAACAGTAAATATTCACATTATTCATTCAGAATACATTTCAATCGGAGCGAGACCGTTGGCATCGCATTATTACTAATTTTTCGTCCGAATTTATCCCTGTCTTTATAGTCATTTGTTTTACAACGCTTTTTCATAGAGTATATATGTAAAAAAAATGCATGGCACGATGGTTTGATTTTTAATCGAGATTTTTTTACGTTCAAAGCTGCATGATGATGGTGGGCTTCCTTGCCATAAGTTCTTATCGGTATGTACATATGTATAGGTATGTACATACATGTATGTATTTAAGGTTCACAACGTACGTTAATTTTAGTATTTTATTATATTCATAATTATTAATTACTATGCCACGTGCTTAAGTAGGATGACATATTATCAAACATCAGACAGATATTCTTAATCAACTTCGATAATTCACCGTATATTTAGTGTAATGTCAAATTCGTAACAATTTTTAGGCACAAAGCTTCTGGACACATTTCCCTGAATTTTCATAGATACAACCATGCTCATTTTGATGAATATGAAAATTTTCGGAAATCAGAGTTAATTTTGAAGATCATGTGACAGCCAAACTCTCCCAGCATAAATCAAAATCATCCATATTCTCTAACTTTAATATATGTAAAGAAAATTTGGGGAAATTTTGAACTGGGATAATAAGAGGACCTTGATTTAAACGTATACATATGCCTTTATTCACGTCAAGATAAACTTTTGCATGTATGTGACAATACAAATATTAAACAACAAATCGGAAAACATTGTCACATTAGTGGGGATCTTCTTTGAGTCCACCGTACCTTTGGGGCAACTCGGCCGGGTCAACAACAGCCTTCATTACGGGTCTCCAATCAGCTTCATTTTTTCCATACACGGTCAGCGCATCTCGCGTTCCCTTCGCCATCCCGGGTTTTACTAAGGTCAGAACAGTTTCAAAAAGCCCGGGTGCTAAAAAAGACATTCAATTTTATTTAATTTTCCCCCACTTTTTTATTCATTTTCTTCTTACTGTTCAGCAAATATATTTTCTCCACCATGTGGGGAAAGTGAGAATCTAGGCCGAGTGACACCGCAATGTAGTACGGGAAACCTGAGACGAATAATAAATTTATTGTACAATTTTATTACCCATAAATCAAAATATTTTCAACTCACTGGCCGAATTAACATTTGTTATGGAATTAATATTCCTCAGATCGATAACCATCGACCATCGTGTCACATTTTTATTCTGCAATTCTAAATCTCGCACTTTTTTGGTGGCAGCGTCCCAATTTTTGTATGTCCAGCGGATAATACGATCCATTTTTCCCGCGAGGGCACCCTTCCTCAAATCCTATTTTGATGCAAAGTCAGCTTTTAATAATATAGATGCTGCTTGCCAGCAAATAATATAGAATTATGATATTACAGCAATGCTGTCATGAATTTGAACTTACCCAATCGCCCAGCTCCCACACAATAACTGAAATTAAATTATTGAGGGTTCAAAATTGTAAAAATGTAGTTACACGGTTTGCGCTGTTCGAAAATATGTCATGCATTGGTTTAATAAATTTTCCTTACGTGGCCGACCATCACGGTCGTATCCCTCGCTCCGCATGCCGTACGCATCATTCATGTCCGACCAGTCCTCTTGATGAATCGTTTCCATCTTGTTATCTGCTCGCCATTTCATTTGCTAAATTATGGAAGAAGTTGAAAATAATAATTATCCTTCCCACGTGAGTTTGATCAGCGATATAAATTTTTGAAATATTAAGTGTACTGCTAACTCATGTTGCAACATAATTTTTTTTATGTTAACAAAATAGAGAGGCCCTCGTTATTTGAGGAAATTTTGAAATAGAACTCTTCCCTGCCTTCATAATTTTGGGTGATTTTTGTAAGCGACTTCAAGTTAATAGAATTCACAAGATTTATTAGGTTGCAAAGATTCAAGGTAATTGTCTAATCTAAACTATAGTTCCATAATTTATGTAGATAAATTTAAGTATTATTTAAGTAGGAACATATTTTGACTATAACTGAATTACATAACGGTCTAACCGAAAGGATAAAATTTTCTGCTTTAGTCACGTCAAAATGTTTTGCTGAAAAAATGTTTGGATTCTCTTAAATGAAATTTTACATAAAGAATTAATTTCATAAAGCAATCATTAAATAACCTACATACTTACCTCTGAGATGTCGCAGAAGAAATAGATCTTCTTTCTGATAATCGTGCGTCAACTTGGGAGTCACTCGAGCTTTGAACTTTAACACAAAATAGTTTCATAAAAATTTTAAGAATTTGGAAAACGAATTTTTTGAAATTTCTGTAAGGTGGTTAGGAAATGCCAAATAACGTTTCAGAATTTTTCGAAAGATATTGAACGGAAAGTAGTGATTCTATAACTCACCTTTTTAAATGCAATACCCTCTTGTTTCGAAAGCGTCGTATCCTCCTCAAAAGTTATCGCAGTCGTTGAGAGAGTAAAATTGAGCAAAACAATTACGATTAATGGGAACATTATTAATTTTTCCATTTTGTACAAACTTTAGTAAATGTGCGAATCAATCGATTCTTAAACCATGGACCACAATACATATGTAAAGTAACTGAATCTCAAACATGTCGGTTTCTCTATTTATACGAATATTCATTCGGATTTTTATTTTGAAAATGTAATAAAAAATAATAAAAAATGTATAAAAATAATATCATAATGGCTTATGATAAACCTACATATGTATTTATGTATGCATTTGTCTACAAGGAAAATCTAGCAAAAATTGGGTTGACAAGATTTATAGTGTATTTAAATACATATCGATGCTACAATTAGTGTCACTAGATATTTAGAGTGCAAAGTTTATACCCTGTCCCATTATATTTTATTACCAAACATGTAGGAAAACTTACGCTTGTTACTGTACATAGGTTGCGCATATTTGTATATTCGTCTGCAGCTGAAGGGGTACAAAAAGGTTGGCTAGGTCACAATTTGTATTGAATGCGTCAGTCTAGCTTTGTTTTTTATAAATCTACTTTGATAAATTTCTCGTGAAAACCGGGACCCCAATTTTAGCTAATTTTCCTCAATTGAGGTAGGTAAGTTAAACCTAAAATATTTTCCGCCTAAAACAACTTGTGTTATGAGATGAGGAAATTACGCAAAATTTTGGGTCTTTCCTAATACACTCTTAAAAATCGAATATTAAAATATTAGCACCAAGCGGTATTCATGTATCAGTATGATTCTACAAAAGTTGTATTGATTGTATAGTAATATGGTTCGGTATTAAAGTTTTCCCGCATCGGTGGCAAATTTTTATGACTAATAATTTTAATACCAAGCGGTTGCAGCTTTAATACCTTGAAATCGTTAACTGTGTGACTATACCAGATTTCTAACCGTGTATATGTATGTATGTACATGTACTGTAATTAATCAATTATGTAAAGAGATTTATTACATCGTGACATTAAAGTTTTCCATGAGATTACTGTATAATCACCAATTGCTCTTAATAAATAGAATACGACGCGTTATGTAAAATCTTCTTAATTAAACTTATGTTTGCATGTATGCATTTCAGTGCTAGTAAACTTGTAATATGCAAACGTTTATGCACACCATAATTGCAATTTTCATGAAATTTCATGGCAATTTTCATGAAACGTACATAAATTTTAAGCAAGTATTACTTTATTCTTAAAAGCATATGCGGTTTATTAATTGTCAAATTATTATTATTATTAGCACGTTAAAGGTTAACTTGGAAAATTAGGAAAAACCGAGTACAGAACCGGATCTGATGTCTTGCATGAGATTATCGACCATTTGACTCTTATCCCACTAACCAACCAGACATATTGTTCCCTTTGGAGTTGCGGTTTTTGGGTGGTGCAGAAATGTGGAAACAAAAAACAGAAAATGGTGCATTTAGCCGCAGTTGGGTTTACAAGACAAAATAATTTCAGCATCTCTGGATCAGCATTGTAATCATCCGCACTTCCACTTCTGGCCATCCTTTCGGGTAAATAGCACACTAAAACGTTTTGTGTATCGTCCTGTAAAAGAGTGTTGGTAAAATGTAGTAAAATCCGAAATCGTCGCAATAAGATCTTTTCAGGGTATTCCGACCCAGGGTTTTATTGGGTTGGGTTTTTTGGGTTTTAATGGGTTTTAATGGGTTGTTAATGAATAAAACCATTGGGTTTTACCATGTTAAATGGGTTTTATTTGGGTTTTAATGGGTTTTATTCGGGTTTTAATGGATTTTAACTGGGTTTTACCTTAAAACTATATTCTAAAAGCTGGAAACATCTATCATACGTGAGACGAAGTTGTTTTACGGCAGCTAAGCAGTTTAGTTCTTTAATATTGTACGTTTTGAAACCAGGAATAAATCAACGAATCCATCCCTTACCATCACAGGTTTCAAGTGATACAGAAAAGTAATTTCGGAATAGTCACTGATCATGTATTATTTAATACTACTCTAGACCATAACAAGTTCTTTTTACGGATATACTTTTTTTGCTCATAATAATGTATTTCGTTATCCATAAATACTCGATTTTTTCCAGAAGTAATAATGCACCTTGAGATCGCTAAAAACTATTAAATTTGGAAACATTAAATTTTGAAAAACTTTACAAATTTTATGAATTTTTACTCAACCACAAAAGCCCTGGAAGCTTTTGCTGGTTTGAATTTCTCTCTAATAGGGACATATTTAGGTTCTGTTGGAGGTAGAAAAGCTTATATTTTAATTTTCAATATGTATGCTTGGAAATGTGTCGTATGGGGGACATTTTCACATGAACTGCTTACAAGACAAGATTTTTGCTGTTCTGGTCAACTTGGATTTCATTATGATGAGAGGTAGTATTCAGGAAAAAGAATTAATTATGGTCCCAAATGGTATTAAATTGTCATCAGTTAATATGAACAGATACGTACATATTCTAACATGGACAAGGATTTGCATATGTATGACTGGAATTGGGTTGCAATAGTTGTGAAAATTTTTTTCAGTGTATTATTTAAGTAAAACCTAATAAAACCCAATAAAACCCATTAAACCCATTAAAACCCATTAAAACCCATTAAAACCCAAAAAACCCATTAAAACCCATTAAAACCCCTGGGTCGATACTTTTTGAATAAAACCCTGGGCTTTTCCGAACCCTGGATCTTTTGTTACAGACAATTTTTGTACAAATTCATAAAATATTTATAATCCGTAAATTCTGTACACTTGCAAACTTTTACAGAATTTTATAAATATTTAAATTAGTTTACAAATTGTTGTAAACTTACTCAGATCAAGGGAGTAGGGAATCTTTTTAGTTTGTAAAAGTTTGTAAAATTATTCTACTAAACTTTCCGATTTTACAAGTTACCAATGACTGATTGAATTGCCTCCGCAAATATTTTTTTTAATTAACTCGATTAAACGTCAAATGGCAGGAGCATTTCCCCAAAATTTGCAAATGTTGCCAAATTTGCAAATGTTGCCAAATTTGCAAATGTTGCAAAATTTGCAAGTCTTCAATTTTCGTATCCTTGTAAGTATTAAACCCCTCCTCTTTCAGATCGTCCAATTAATGTTCCTGGGCATTACCCCATAAATTTATTTTAAATATGTTCCGTACCCTGCAAACTGGATCATCTTCCATTTTAACGTCTATCTCGTCGTGGTTGACTTGAGCACAAAAATGGTGGGGGTGAATATCCCCATAAATCTCCATACATCTTTCCTTCGTTGTGACCTTCGCTGGCAAAAAGGTCAAGGTGGAATTCGCCCCATCGGGAGAACATGCGTCCGTAGCCGAGTAGTAAAAAGCCACGCAGTTTGTGTCAACTGGTGGGATTCCAGGGATTCCAGGTGAGAATGGTGCCACTTTCGTGGATGACTGTGTATCCAGGGGAGGGCTAAACTAGAGCAAAATACGCACGTATAAAAATTATGTAAGTTTCTAGAAATTAAAATGTCGTATTAAGCTTGAAGATTTAAAAATTATTGCACTTGCAAAAATAAAATTCGCAACTTACAGGTATCTCAAGCATGTCATATCTTAACGTATTAATGGATCCGGATTGATCTTGCACACTTCCTCCAGTTTGAATCAATGATCCCGTAAATATTTCGAATCTAAACGGTACAAAATTAACATCAGATGTTTAAAAATGTTGGCATTGCAATTTTAGCTGTTTCTATTTAAATACATACACGCGGAAATTACTTTACGCACTGAGAACTGCAGTATTAAAATGATACCAAGCCGTATTCATACTATTCATATATGAATATATGATTCTACCAAAAATGGTATGGATAAGAAATCCAGTGTAGTAATAGCTCGATATTAAAATTTTACCGTATGGGTTGCAAATTTTTACGGTCCGATATAATTGTAATACTCAACGGTAGCAACTTTAACACCGAGAAATCAAGACCTACCTGACTACTTACAATACCAGATTTACATTTGTACATATAACAGTCCACAATTTTGAACTGTGCATAAAAAGTATATTTATTTACTTACGGAGTCTTTGTTCCATCACAAAGGGTTGATGTGGTCCAAAACTTGTCACGACTTGTGAGAATTCCGATGCAAATTTTGCCCTCGGAATTTCGAGCCGACACAATGTAACCAGATCCGAAAGAATTCTTTTCAAAACTTGCTTGTGATATGGCATTTCCGTCGTAAAATCTTGCACTCCTCGTCTCCTTGAAGGTCTTGGCGTCTAATTCCACTGTAAAATGATTATGTAGCAAAATATTCGTATTATGTAACGCACTCGATTTCAATTTGTAAATATTAATTTTTGTTATTATATGGGCCGTACTAAATACTATTGTTAATGACTTATTTCGCATCGCAATCCATTAGACAAATAATTTATGTAGTTATTTTTTCTTAAAACAACGCCAATTAATTGAGCAAAACTGAGAACAAACATTTAATTCGTCTACGGGAAAAATGTTTGTGAAATGTAGCAAATTTCTCTAAATTTTTAGTGATATATTCACCTTAAGAGATTTACAAGATTGCAATGAGTACGCCCAATATGATAAGTAAGCTTACCACCAATTCCAGATTTGAATAAATATATTCCCAGGAATGAAAGAATAATAAGTTTGTGCCACATTATTTCTATCGTCTCCATCTTACAAGCCACAAAAGGTGTAAAAATGATACATACATTTCTAAATAGTGTCCCTTCTCTTGTTCATATTAAAGTTGGACTTGGTAGATAAATAGCCCTTTAGTATTTTTCCATGCAGAAAACATTCTATTTTTAGTTTGTTGGAAAAAGGTATGCAATCTATTTACAGATTGTGGATTCAGGCAAATATAATTTATCATGTGCAGGAATTCAATATTTCAACTCTTTTTTTAGTGAGTCGGACTATATAGTGTTATGTATGTAATAAGAGTTAACTCTGTTATATGTATGAGTTTTCCATTTATGCGTTAAAATATGTATGTAAATATACAGAAGTGGATCCCTTATATCGTCGTATTTGTTACCATGTGGTAATGAATAAGGGGTCCGTGTACACGGAACGACTTATTGGTCTTTAAATACTGAAGGTATTTTTGATCGCCGTAAGATTTTGTCATTAAAAATTGAACCAAACTAATTTATTTTTTTCTGACAGTGCTCAATCTTACATTATTTGCCACAAATTTCGGTCAAATTGCATTTCTAGTACTTTCTAAATCCAAAATTACAAGAATTTACTGTTCAGTTATCCCTCGGAGGAAAAATAATTTGGGAAGAGTGTGTACAGTATGAGACGCGGTTTGTCGGATAGAGAAAGACATGCGCTTGTTTCCCGAGCCTGGATTCCGGTCACCACCCAGGAAAACGTTTCCGGTTCTTCGGTCGTCGTTGTTGTAGTCGTAGTTCCACAGAAAAGTGGAATTGTCGCGCAGAATTGGGCGCATCCGGCAAAAGTGGGATGAAGTTGGCACCAGGACCTAATTCCAGGGATTGTCTCATCTTGCCCCTTTCCCGCCATATTTTCACTTGCATCCTTCACACTCTTCACGGGCAGATAACACACCAGAACGGTCGGGACATCTCCCTAACAGTATTTTAGCATTATTTTCTACCAGTAGTAATTTAACAAATTGCAATTGTCATACCGGACAAATCGGAGACGCTGTCGTCACCCTATCAGGTACCGGGATAATAGTTGCGCAGAAATTAGTCCCCTGTAGTCCGTCGAAGCTGGTCCCGCACGTCGCAGTGTTGGTAACCTTGGTGTAAAGATATCCCAGAATTGTTATTTCACCACCGTCCGAATTCCTTGAGTAGCCGTACGTAACGCACTCCGTGTCCGCCGGTGGGGGCCGGATTCCTTTATAAAATGTGGGGATTTTTGTTAAAGATTTGGTGTCCAGGCTGGGAGAAAACTAGGGGAAATAGACATTATGCATAGCTCAGGTTTTTGCAATTTATAGGATTTTTGTCTCCAAATTACCAACGCATTAAAAAAATAAGCGTTTTGAATACCGCAACTTACCTGCAATTCCACCACCCCGCTGGAGTATGTAGCAGCCCATGAACTGAGGGTATGCAGCTCTGTTTGTTCGCTAAAGTTTCGAGTACCCGTGACCAGGGTGAACCTGGATTTAAAAAAAACGCTTTGAACACGTTTGCATTCCTCAATTTTGTTATGACATTCTTTACGAAGTCCAAAAAACTTCTCAAATTTACAGAAACCAGGTAGGGCCGTGTTCAAATTTTGACATTTAGACCTGTTAATGTTACGTGGCTCTATATATCTGTACATACATATGTATTTTTTAAGCTTTTTGTTATGCAAAGCTTAATGTTTTCGTCCGTAGAAGGATTTAGATTTGGGGGCTGTTTTTTACTACTGTCATATCAAATTGAACTTTTCTGGGACAATTTCAAGTTGAGATTGTTGTTTAGGGGAGTTGAAAATTTCAACTCCTCAAACAATGATTATATCATTATGAATGGAACTTACATCCAAACATATTTACACCGATGCCCAAGACACAAATGTGTATCATAATTTTACGATTTATTCACTCACCCTTGGTATTCTTTAGCGCAAAGGGTCGTAGTCCAAAACTCGGTCCTGCTTTTGAGCACACCGACGCAAAATGTGTCGTCCGAAGATCTGACCGCAAACACAATGTAGGCCGAACCAAGTTCATTCGCCATGTAACCCTTGCTTGTGACTGGAGTCCCCAGGTGAAGTTTTGTCGTTTGGGTCTCATTTCTTGACCCTGCGAGCAATTTATATGCTTAACTTTTCACGAATATTTACAATTGGAAACTACAAAATCTCAAGTTTTTTTACCTCCCTCGATGCACGGAATAATTAAGGAAATTAATTTGACGATAAATAGCAATCGTGCTACGTGCATCGTTACGCTTTTGAAATGTCGTGCCTTTTCGGATTAGGATGAAGAATGTAATTGAAATATTTGCTCATAAATCTTGCAAGTTGGTAACACTAAATTCTGATCAGTTTTTATAATTTTGAATCAAATATACTTTTCGGTACTATTTTTTTTGTTTATACATTTACATGTATGTATGCATACATAAGTATTTCAATGCGTATTCTACATACTGGTGTACCTATGTCATTAATATTTTATGCATATATGGTATGCATTTATTTACATACACATAATTATGTATGTATGTATGTATGCATATCTATTTCTTTTTTAGTGACTCAGGCCAGGCTTATGAAATCCCTAGCCACCAATAAGAGTTAACTCGGTTAAGTGCATGAGTTTTACAATTTTGTATTTCTGCCTTCAATGCTAAATATCAATGAAAGTGGATCCTTTGTACTATCGGAGGACCGATTGGTCCTTAAATTCCTATTTAGCATGCTTAAAGTACTACTAAATATGCACCCTTCATATGTACATATTCATGCTCTGGATATTTAAGTTGATGCATATATCGCATTTTTATGTAAAAATTAAAACTCGCAACGGACAAAACTTGTACGGACATACATACATACATACACAGGTCTAATGAATAATCAATATTTTCAAATATTTATGTCTGCCCGATATCCGTATAAAGCTTAATTTAAACGCAAGGGATAGCTTCAAAAGCCACTTACTTATGTTCAGTATGTACATATGCATACACATTCATAGCTATACATAAGAATACATATGTACGTATTTATCTATGTATAATGTACCTACTTATAGACGCGTGGATGTCCTTAATAAGTAACTTGAGGAATATGGAAGGAATATTATTTAGTAAGTATTATCTTAAAATCGAATTTCTTAACGATTTTAGATTCTTTAATGATCGTAAATAAAATTGGTACGTGGACGAGTCATACATACATATGCACATATGTATTCGCGACAAAATATCCATCCTCTTCAGGCCTACGTGACACTCATGACAGTTTAGTATTTGACCGTCAAGTCCCTGCACACGTTCGTTAATCTAAATTCAAGGTATGTACATACATATGTACGGAGAACAGTTTTCATTCGATTAATCAGTAGATACATACATACGTACATTAATTTATTAGAAATGCTTAAGCTTTCAGCTTTTATGCTGTATCGGCAGCTTAGGGATCTATGGCCATGAAAAATTACGTATTACGTGTATGCACAAGGGGCATAATTTTGTGGGTAAAATGGACAGTTTGATATATTTTGAGTCAGGTATACATACACGATAAACTGTCAACTGTTTCAGAAACACTGGTTGAGCATGAAAACTTAACACAATAATCTTTGTGCAACGTCATTTAATTTAAAACTCTCAAATTATGCCATTTAAAACGACGTGGGACATATTTTAATTTCTTAAACATCCAGAAATCTCAGTTTGACCAGGATGGTGGTAACACCTCTTATGTGGAAGTCGCTGGACAATTTCACCATCTATTTCGGTTACATGTGGCCATGTCCGTTCGAATGGGACAGGAAAAATCAAAAGTTTCAATTTACCCCGTTCTCCAAGAAATTGATTCCTTGGGTGGGGGCACTAATTTCCGCTTCGATGGTATCTTTGCTTTGCATATTGCTAGTTCTGGGACAAATCTACGGAAGGATTTTCCTCCCAATCGTCCCTCTCATCCTGTCCGTTATGAACGTCCTCTTCGCAACATTCGTCTCGTTCGAATTTGCCACGCTATTCTACACGCAACATTTCGCGATTGGGTTCAATTTCTTGAAAGGGATGGAGGCAGAGATGACAGAGGGTACTTTTCAACAATTTGTACATTCATTCGATTTTTGACGCGTGAAAAGCTTATGATTTTTACCATTTAATTATCATACTCAAGACAACGTCATATTTCGCATCCCAACTAATTTAGATAATTTGTGAAGTTCAAAAAATTTATATATACGGTGATGGGATTCGCAAATCTCACAAATTTGCGTCTTGGTATAAAACCCCTTTTTCAATGTTATGCAATTCTTTTATTTCTTTTGATGGTGATCGTAAGGATGAGTTTGTTAAATGATTTGGCGAAATATAATTATAAATGTTCATTGGATGCGTAAATTTGCGAAAAAAAATCCATGGTTTTTCTGCAAAAGTTTTGCGAAATCTAGCAATATTCGTAAAACTTCGAAAGCCATGTTAACATGCTATTAAACTTACGAGATGTGCGAGATATTTGAATTTTGATGTGAGTACACTCAATGCCAATTGTTTTAGGAACAATATCCACCAACAGGGAAAAATCTCCTCCAAAATTCGACATGCTTGGCACCGCCTTGAACAACATCGTCCTAACCTACTCCACCTTCCCCTTCACCCTCATCGGATTTGGCCTGTACGCCGAACTTGACCCAGTTTTCCTCACACTGGAACATTTCCCATCGTCACCACACCCACTGATTTCCACCTCCGCCTGGAAATATATCCTCCTACTTCCTCTCCGTATCCTGGTAAATACGCCATCTGCCATGCAAACGAGTCGCATCCTTGCCCTCGCAATTTGCACCTGTGCGGTTGCCCTCCACTTAATTCTTGGCGTCATTTCGGCCTTAAACCGATCCCCGATTAGCCTAAATTTGGCCCGAGCTAGACTCAATTTGACCCACTACACGCACCTGAATGTCATCATGGCCATGTTTTACGACACTTTTTCGTGCGGTTTGGCTCTCACGTTGTCGGCAGGATTCGTGATCTGCGTAGGCTTCAATTTCGTGACGATCAAACTTTACAGGATAATTCCGATGCCACTCTTCGCCTTTTATCCGATGGGTGCCGTTTTGGTCAGCGTGGTCATCGCGGTCGTGTTGCCGATAGTCATTGAGGTTTACGAGAGTTCGAAACCACTTGGGGAAAAGTGGGAACTGCAGTTGGCAAGTTCGGTGAAGATGGAAGAGGTGAAATGGATAAGAAAACGGATAAGGTCGATCAGACCGTTGAAAGTTTTTGCTGGATTGTTTGGGACTAACTTTTTCTTTTTGGAGATGGCGACGAAGGGGTCGTACTACGCGTCGATTGTGGATTACACGATCAGTGCGTTACTTTCGATCAATATTTAGCTAAATGTGTGTAATTTCAGAGGTACATAAATACAACTATATATATTACAGTAATTTATGTGGTGGACTTACAGCAAGGTACATACACACATTTCCTATAGGAAAATGAGCAAGTAATTTACAAAATCATCTTGAAAATAAATAAAAAACATTTCTGTGTAAAGATTACACTGAAAATTCCCCAAAAGATCGCTTACAACAAAAACTTTTGCAACATTTAGCAAATTTTGCAGAACTTGATAAGTTGAGATTTTCAAGCTGCATACGAGCAAGTCTACATACATATGTACATATGTAAATACATGTATCTAACGATAAGTAATATTTATGTAGAGGTACATCTATAAATTCACAATTTTTAATTTGCGTGATTAATTTAATTAATGAAAATTTATTCAATAAACTTGATGGAATTACATATATTTGTATGTTAAGGACATACGTTTGGCATTAATTCTTTCTTAATGTTCATACATTTTATACCCTCACAACATATATGTTACCTAATTTATGCCCGTAAAGATGTTGCACATTCACATACATACCTGTAAAAACTTTGGTGGTAGTTAAATAATACCCATATTACAATTCCAAGACAGGTTAAATCTTCGCCTTTAAAAGGTCACTAAAATTCTCTATTTTTACCTGTGGGTAATTTAGGAGCACGGAAATATTGCAACCACTGTTTACTCAATAATAGTAGCGAATGTAGTCATGCACACTAAATTAGACGAAAATAGTCAACAAACTCTTACATATGTACTCACGCAAAATTTCACAAAAACAACTTAAAAATGCCCTGCTATATACATAACTGTTTAAATCTTGTTTCCAATTGCACGTAAAAACGGAAATTTATTTTTTTAATCGTTACCGGCACATATTATTTTCAAGAATACATATGTTTGATCAGCAAGTAGTATGCATGGAAATACACGATTCTGCAGAATTTTAGAAGAAATTTATTACTTATGTATATGTATGTACTTACATACATATGTACATATATCGGTTAACAAGAAAAACTTTGAAATATTTCTAATTTATGAACAGGAAATTTTTAGAGAAATAAATTTTATAGGTGGTGGATCCATTGCCCAAATTTACGATATGTTGTGCTTCAAGGAAATACTACCCTGACAGTCGTGGTGGTTGAGGGTTGAGTCGTCGGCTCGACGAAAACTGTCGTTGGAACCGTTGTGGTCGTGGCGACGGTAGTTGTTGTTGGGACGGTCGTGGTCGTTGCTAAATAATTCGAAATATATTGGTTCAAAATAGATACATATATTGATACGTTTTCGATATTGAAATTGTGAATTCTGCTACTTCCTGCATTTAGAATCCCTGGAAACTTAACTTTATACTTATTCAGATATACTTAGAAATCGGTTAGGTTTGAAAGTGATAAACCTACTCCACCTGGCTTTTCAAGCTAAAATTCTAGGTTTTTTTTACACCCTTTTATACTTGATCATTGGAGTCAATGTGACGTTAACCCTGTGTAGAAAGTCTCTCAACTAAATTAGTAACCCCCATGCCCCTTACCTTGCGTCGTGGTTGCTGGTGCAGCCGTACAAGCCCATCGGTACAAACTACTACCAGCCCTAAGCGGGTTACACCGACAAATTCGGTTCTCCGTGGGGAAGTTGATCACCTGGTTGCGCCAACGTCTCGTCGTCCCGCAGCAAACTGTAAAAAAACAATATAGTGTTTAGGTACAAAATTAAGGTCATATTTTGAATTAAATTTCTCACTGTTATCGATTTCTCGGCTAAATCTGGCCTGGCTTGGGTCGACTCCTCTAGGGTCGGTAGGGGTTAGTGTGGTCACTTTATTTCGTTTCTGCGTACGTATGTGAAACAAAAATGGTCGCGTGTCAAAAACATTTATTTCAAAAATCATGTATTATTGACTAACTATTTAGCTTTATTTTATGACCAAAAAAATTTCAGAAATATAATTAAAATTAATGGTTATTAATTATTGAAAACAAAAAAACAGGTGACCACACTAACCCCATTAAATGGGGTTAGTGTGGACAGTGGTGGGGTTAGTGTGGACAGATTTTTTTAATGCAAAAATTATTAAAAAACGCATCGTTTTTCGTGATTTTTCTTCCTCTTGGATGTTCTTGTTGACATTTGGATTGGTTTAATTTTTGCTGGCTTTTTCTTTTCCACTTTTTTCACTGCCGGTTTGATTTTTTCTTTGCGTTTTGCGGATTCGGTCCTTTCTTCTTGCAGTTTAAGTTTCCGTTCGACTTTGACTTCTGCATCTTTTCGATTTCTTGTTTCTTGGTCTTTTAGCATCTGCAGATAGCTATCCTTGGTGATAATTTCTGCATTGTCAACTCGCCTCCTTTTTTTAGCAGGCGCCTCGTTACGTGGAGTAACAGTTTTCAGCAAAAGACTTTCAAATGAGCTGCTTGGCGAAATTGTAGAAGAGCTTCCAATACTGGATGACATCGACCCTTCAGTAATACTTTTGCGTTCAATGTCAGATGGGCGGGGTGGGGGAGGAGTCCCCGGTGTTGAACTCCCAGTACCAGCTTCACATGGGCCAGCGACGCGAATGCTGTTTTGGAATCGAGCTAATTTATCAGGATCGAAATTCTTTTGGTCAAGACGCAGTCTGTTGATGGGAAATATTCCACTCTTTTCAAATCCTTTTTTGATTACATCGGGATTAACTGAATCCCATACTTTACCCAAAATATTGGCAAATTCATTTTTAGGAAGTTGCCTACCATAGTTTTGTTTTGTCCATTCTGCCAAGAGTGAGTCCCATTTGCTTTTGACGCCTTTGAAGACGCTAACGTCTAGTGGCTGCAGAATATGGGAGGTGTGGGGTGGAAGTTTCAAGATTGTCACTTCAGCTTCAATCGCAGCTTGGATTAATTCCATACTGATGTGTGACAAGTGACCATCATAAATCAGAAGAGCTGGTTTAATCTTGATATAATCCAAAAATTGATTTTTGAACCATGTCGTAAATACAGTTTCAGTCATCCATCCATTATCACTGACCGCGTAACTAGTCCCTGGAAATGCTGTGTCTCCCATCATATTATCCCAAATTCGTTTACCTTTATGTAGGATCATTGGTGGCATCTTGTCTCCATTAGCGTTCACGCATGCCAGAACGGTTGTCGTCTTTCTTGCATTACCACCGGTAACACGCTTAGCTGAGGCTCCTTTTACTGTGACCACTTTTGTCGTTGTAGGGTCACTTTTGAATCCAGATTCGTCACAGTTGTATATGGACTCCGGTTTATTTTGAAGATTCAATTCTTCAATAATTGAATTCAATTGGTCAAAAAAATCATAGATTATAAATGGATCACATGACTGTCGAGCTCTTGATCCTTCAACAAGTTCTGGTTTCTTTAAAGTAAGGTGGTGTCTAGAGCAAAACGACTTGAACCAATCCGTTCCAGGACGCCCGTTCCGGAAATGGTTGGGAATGTTGTTCTTCTGAACATATTCTTGGACTACATTCAACAGCTCTTGTTTGCTTAGCCCAAATCCCCATTTGCTCATAGTTTTCATCAATTTTGCTAATTTTTCCTCTTCGCTTGCAGGTAGAGTTATTTTCTGTCCACCACTTTTTGAATTAAGTGTTGGCTGGCGCCCTTTCCAACCCCGAGATTTCAATAATAACGTTGACTTGGGGACTTTAAAATGCATCGCCGCCCTTCGAACACTCATTGTTTTGTTTTCAATTGCGATGATGGCTTCATTCATGTCTTCGTGTGACCAGGCACTACCTCCACCTTTGTTGGTTTTCTTTTTATACGTTCGGACCATCTAATAAAAAATTAAACGTAAAACCAAAAAAATTATTGCTGACCACACTAACCCCATCACCACTGTCCACACTAACCCCTCAATCCTTAATATCGAGGGGTTAGTGTGGACACCAATTTTTTAATTAACTGCGCAATTATTTTGTTTACAAATTAATGCAGAAATATAATACAAGTACATATTATTAGGGTTGAAATTAAATATAGAACTTACCTTGCTTAGTATTGGTGAAATTCAAATTTAAATATCACAAGATAGAATTGATCCAAAAAGTTTTTTAATTACAAAATTTTCATAGTAATTATTTAAGGTGATAACTAACTTGTTGATTTCCCCAAATTTATAGTTTAGAAGAAGAATAAGTGTGGTGCGGGGTGAATTTTTTTGTTTATAAAAAATGTGCGGTTTCATCATAGAAAACCTTACTGTCCACAATTGCCTCGTGACCACACTAACCCCAACCGACCCTACTCCCCGTGGAGGTTATACTCATGGAGGTCATTCCGGGCCTTCCAAATCCCATCCCCATTCCCCATAGTCCGAACCCTTCGGCCCCCACGAGGCAGACTGCACTCACGAGAGCAATGGAAACCCAGGCTTTCATCGTATTGATTTTTTCTTTGGGAAGGTTTGAAATATTTTGGAGAAAAATTTGCTACTGAATCCAAATGAATTGAGGGGATCCTTTATATGGGGCGGGTAACAATGGAAATCACAACTGGCTCATTCCATTTGTAAGCAACACGTTTGATCGAGTACCAGGAAATAGGGGTGCTAAACCCTGCTCCCTGGTGGTGGTTGCCTGGCCATGTATTTTTCTCTCTTTTGCAAGAGAACACTACACAACCGACACTTTGTCAATGTTCCCGGCCACGTAGGAACACAGAATTAGTTACTACTGTCTACACAAGCAGCCCATGTTAATTTTACCTTTTCGAAAAATCGCCAAAACTCCAAGACGGACAAAAATCGCCTGAGGTTTTAAACTTTTTTGTTTGCTCAGGCCCAAAGGCATCGATTGGCTTATCTCACTATAAGCGATTTTTGTCCGTCTTCTCGATAATAGAGTTTTTCAATGCATTTCAAATTTCTAATTTTTTCGAATTTTCGAATTTAAAAAAATTTTTTCTATCAATGAATGATCGATTAATGAAATCCGTAAATGTAACCTACCCCTTTGAATCTATACTTTGGCTACGAAAGCATTTTCAATGCATTTACAAATTTTCTTTTAACTGCTATATCTTTGCGAAAAAAATTAATTTTCAAATTTTGATTTTTATGGTATGTTTTATTTTATATCATGCATCTACTATAAGATTGTGGAAGATATCTCAAATATGGGTGCGACGACGATCGTGTGGGTTCAGATGGAATGAGCCAACTATGTAAATAACACTATTTCCAAGATCAACAAATTGTGGTGAGATAATTAATACAGTTGCTGCGTAGCATTTCAAGGGCATTTTGACGTACCCTAAATACGTCCCGCATTTTTGGGGATTGTATTAGTGGACAAAATCCATTTAGTTATGCACGAATGTCCCATGAGTGAAAGAAATCGTTAAATTTCATAAAAAACCCTTGATAATCGCAATATGTAAATGAATGTCGTTGATTTTTCATAGAAACTTTGACACCTTGACTCCACAAAAGAAAAGGAAAGCATCTCAAGCTTTTCATTGAAACTTTCTCACATTAGTTCTGCATTAGTCGCAGTGAATATTGGTATTGTATTCAGTGCCTCGTGCACAAATATTGGTATTGACCAGCTGTGCAAATTATATAAGTGCTGATATGTAATTAATACCAGACCAAGGATTTTGTTGCGGGGGATATTATTTCATACATTTTTTTGGGGCGTATTTTCTGATTGGCCACAAAGACATATTTACATAATTTTCTGATGACGCAATTAATAAATCTGTACACATTGTAATAAAGTGTTGTTGTGAAATGTATGTAGTTCACGGAGCTAACTGCAATCGTTCTCAACAACTTTGGCCGATTTATTTGCATAACTGGAAAATAATGTGGATATTTCCACTAAGATCCGTTTTAAGTAAATACATAAAATATGTTTCATTGTTAATGTCAAATATCGCTCATAAATACATTTGTATACATATTTGCTTGCAAATGTATTCATTTCATTACTCTACAGTTTTTTATTATTAATACAAGTTGCCTCATTTGAAAAGAATTCTCTATTCGGTATAATTTTTGTCGATTACGGTCTTCCATGACATGTAAGATTTACTCAATAGTTGAGTAAATTGTGTTTCTAAATAGTTGGATGAGGTTACTGCATATTTTGCTTTATAACTTACATATGCAAATATTTCAAATTTTTATAAAATTTTGCCAATATCATGTCATAAATTTGACTTGGTGTACAGAATATACATATATACATAAATGTCTTTTCTCTCCACGCTTCCTGTTGCAACGAGTTAATGAGATTCTTCTCCACGAATTGACAATTAAAATCTTCATTTGTCCGTAAATGTTCTAAGTTTTAAATATTTAATATGCTTACGTATTAACGACAGAAAATTGGATGGTGTATTTATAATAATTACTGTAGTGTTTGGCCTGTATACATACATGTTCAATGCCTTAATGTATGTATAATAATGAGTACATACATACTTATTCGCATATAAAAATTTGTTCATTTGTACAACAAATAATCTGATAATAGCATTGGCCAAGCTAATTATGGCTAGAAACATTGTAATCAGACAGAACACTAAATCGATACATTCTCTAACGAGTTCTGTTTTAAAACTTTTATATACATGTACATATGTACATACATCTATACGTATAAATCGTTTGCTATGGAATTTTTAGACAGCATTTCCATCAATTGGTTACCATGGAACATAAAGCAAACAGTTTTCTTCTGCCAAGTGAACATTGTCGTTTTTTTTTGGTACGGAATATTTCGGGAATTATAAGTTTTTAATTACGCTAATTATATTGGACTCGAAATTTCTATAAATATTTCCGAAAATTTTGTTACAAACTTTATATTGAGGCATTCGTAAATCCGTAAACATGTAAACTTTAGTACGAAGACCAGCTTACTAGCAAAAGACACGCCTTTAATATTTTTATGGCTTTGTACTGAAGCAAAAATTACCTGCGAGCTGTTCGTAAGTGTCGTAGATAAGTTTATGTGGTTACGGAGTCTCATTAATCATTCTAATTAAGGCAACGCTTATCATGGCGGCCAACATGATTCAGATTGATTATCTGCTCGATAACATTTCCCCGTGCGACCTGCTCATCTTACACGATGGCATTGACTCGAGGACATTTCACTCAAACGGAAATCACCTCCTAACTGAAATTTTATTTCCTCTGCCGAATAAACAGCTAGACATTGGCGAAGCATCACCTTTTACATTCCCGGCAATCGATGTGACTAAATCACGTTCTGCTATGTGTCGAACAGCCATAATTCTCATAAACTTTTTTACCTCGCTAAGTTCAAAATGGCGAAAACAGCGTAGACAGAACGAATGGATGGAATTCGCAAATGAGGGACATTTCTATTTTAGACCCGATCCTGATTCTAAGAATGAATATTTCGTCGTCCGTGACAGGAACATTTTTACGGTAGTTGTGGGGCATCGTGAGAAAGTGGGTGGTCTGAGTTTGTTCATGGATTTGGAAAGGTTTAGTAAAGAAGTTTACAACTTGGGGATAGCCTACATTTCTCGGGAGGGCAGCTTGGAACATTTCTGTGTTAAGGGACAAGACGGAGAAGACATTCACGAGGGAAATTTGAATTGTGTGGATAAAATGGGCAATCTTATCACGACGTTTATCAATTTATCGGCGCCGCCAAAATATTGGTATTTCATAGTGGAAGATTTTGATTTACAGAAAGCAAATTTTACAATGGACATAAAGTTAGTTAATGATATCAATGTTTTAAATCCGTTTAACCGTTCCCTCCCTTACACGGTTGAACATTTGGCACAGGCCGTGTTCCGCAAAGCTAATGCGACTCTTGTCGGTTTACAAATTACCAAGCGGGCACGTATCGGATTATACGATATTAAAGAGTACCACTGGGACTATACCACGGTCAACTTAAGATTCGCGGGGTTTGAGTTCTTAACCTGTTATGCAGAATCATATTTAAGTTTTCGCTTCTACGTGGATCCTTTCCAGCCCGATTTATGGGTGGGGCTAGGAATTTGCCTTTTCCTCATTATAGCCATTGTTTGGATGTACGTTCACTTCGCGGAGGTGGGAAACGTCTCGTTTTCCCCCTGGCTTTTCGTCCTTTCCACGCTTTTAGAAGAAGCACACCACGTTCCGAGCAAGATTAATAAATTGATCATATTCCGCTACATTTTTGGTCTTTGGAGCCTAATGTCAGTCATCTTAACGAATTGCTATAATGGATTAATGATCTCCAATCTGAATTCACCACTAAATTCAGTAATTCCAGAAACATTTGCAGATCTTTTATGCGATGGTGGTACGATACATTCGTCGTCTTATTACAATTCGACAGATTTCTTGGTCAATTTGAGAGAAAAATTAAAAATCGACCTTATTTCAACATATTATCAAGGTATTCTCAATTATGGTAATGTTTACAACACAAGTTTTGTCGATTTGCAAAATCAACACGATTCTACCAATTGTTATAAATTGTTGTCATCCCCAGTTAAATTTCCGGGGGAGCAAGTCATCGACTTTATGTTTCTACGTTATCTAACTGATTTGTTTGATCACCTTCTACACGAGCACTTGAACTCGAAAGGTCCCGAATCGGTTCCATTGCTTGAGTGGCCCCATCTGGCGTTAATGCTCCAACTGTTGAATCCACGTCACGCCCACTTCCCAAAAGAAATTGACTACTCAACAAAAAATCTTACGGTAACCGATTTGCAGCAAAAGATAGAAACGGAAATTGTCGATTGTTCCCGAAAAGCAGTTTTCATCGCTAAATCCGAACACTTACAATTTGAGTTTGACTTCCTAGAATGGAGCTATTACGGGACGGAATTTCACAAAGGAGAAGAGATACTAAATCCACTCCCGGAAGGAATAGTATTCGAGAGCGAGGGTTTATCCAAAGTTCCAAAATATTATAAGGGCCTGATTGAAACCGGAATTTATGCCCGCATAGAAAAAGAAGTCGAATCTGTGGCCATGGCGAATAGAGACGAGGCAATTACCCTAATCAAGGATGATAGATTCTCGTTAGGATTGGATGCGGGCATTGTGACACTTTTCATGCTATGCGGATTCGTACTTGCAGGTTCTACTTTGTGTTTCTGGTTTGAATGTAGGAGTAAAATGGTTAGATGTGGTTAAAATTAGGAAAGCTATTTAAATGTTTGACAAGGATGGATATGGATGTAGAATCCATATATGTACGGTTTGTGTATGTACATGCTCAAGAAAGTAAAAATGTATAGTTTGCTTGATAGGAAATTATAATTTCGATTATCACTGAATTTTTTCATAGTTCGATACATACATTAATGCAAATTTTTGTAATTTATTTTTGTGATAGATAAACCTATAACATTTCTATATTATACCTTTCCTTAAACAGACAAGTTGTCAAATAACTGTAATTGTGGATCGTAAAGTACACGCACTTACACTAAAATGCATACATACAAACTATACATATTCAAATATATGTATAAGGGCCCAGACATCTATGATTTTTTAGAATGTGTTTTTTAAATTATATGTTGAACTGCGCATGTTGAACAAAAATAAAAATGAATTGAAATTAAGTAAAAATGGTATTGAATTTCATATTTAGAATTTGCATTTTCGATATTTCAAGATTGCATTGTGTTTTATGAAAATTTATGTATTTAGTACTCTCAGGTATGTATGTACACATTGACGATTTAATGGTATTGTTTTTTCTTTATGAAACCAAAGTACACGTTTCCATCTAATCAAATCACGGGAATTAAATAGATTAGTGAACTTCTTTTATTTACATTCAAAGAACATATGTGTGAATTACGATCACCACCAAAGTTGAGAAAATTTCTAATAATTTGAAATTTGAAATTTTTAAATTCTTAACAAGTTTGACCATTTACAAGGCCGGATTCCGAATTCCGATAACCTTGTTGCCCATGCGAGCTTCAGTATTCCAGTAAATCCTGTCGTGAATTTGGCACTTGTCTCCGCACTTTTCATGGTCATGTTCACCCCTCGGACGCTTCACCACCATCCTGTTCACCGGGCTCCAGTCCACTTTGCGAAACGGGACAAAAATACCGTACGGATGTTTGCACCGGAAGTATCTGAATTAGAAAATTTAACTTATGAATTTTGGTTTACTTTTTATAAAATTTAAAAAATAATAATTTACTCTACTCCACCGACAGTCCCATCATTTCTGCCTTGCGGGTAAAATAGCTCAACGCCTGCCCAAATCCCTAGAAACAATTTAAAGGTTTTATTGCATATTTAAATTTTTGCAAAAATTGTGTTATGCCAGTGCAACTTCTTAACTAAAGAAGATCCTTTTAAAATGCTGCAAAAAGTTGGGTTCACTTTTTCGAATTTCATAACTTTTTAAGAAATTGCGAATATCAGCTAGCTTGCAAATTTACAAAATTTGCTCCGCCTTAAATAGCGTAGCGAATAATTTCAGTATGCAAATTGTAGAAATCTCAACTTGCCCTTAACTTTTGTTTTGCAACTCACCCTCTGCAAAATCAACGTTCCCCACATACTGCAAAATTCCCGTTTTCGCATCTCCCACCGAACTTCGGACAATGACGCGATCTCCGATATCCAGATCGTGATGGTCATCCTGATAAAAAGTTCCCAGTGGGGAGGTCGTCCTCTCATCGTAGCGATACGAAGAATCCGGACTTTTGCTCGTACTGCGACCACTGCTGCTGTTGTAGCTGTAGCTAAAAGTTGACGACGGCGTGGGGCTGTTTCGCCACATTTTTAGTTGCAAAATCTACAGAATCAATGAATATAACTTGGTAACAAATTGTCACCGCGTTCGTACCAATTTTCCACCAAATGTGAACAATACTTGTGCTAGAAACTCAAGCCAAATCATGCAATTTTACACTGATTTGAGTTTCGGGAACAATTTTGAGTACCATTTAGTGGAAAATTGTTACCAATGAGGTTGCAATAATTTTGTTATTTACCAACTTATGGATCGTATCAAATTAATTTTAATGGTAAGCTTGGTTTAAAACTGTGTGTGGTCAGTGGGTTGCCTAAATCGCGACTGGTCCCATGTTTGGCGTGAGAGCAATTAATATTATGTAATAAGTCGACCGAGGTGATACACACCCATCATTATTTGTTATACATCTGCCATCACAATCGCCACGTCTCCTCCTCCTCCAGAACAAAAAAGAACGGTTCGGACTAAATCAAGTTAACATGAATGAATAACCAATTTGGCTGAACGAACGGAAAAGGAAAGATGAGTGGGAAGTAGTGGATTCCAATCGAAAAGTAGGGTTCCCAAGGTGTATCATCCATTCCATATACATATTTATTTTCAAAAATTCACGTATTTAGATTTTACAAGTTACATTTTCTCTTTTATACATAATTTACCTAAAGTTTTGGAAAAATTTCTGAAATTTATTAAATTGAAGATTTCTCTGACAAAATTTTACAAATGTGCATCTTAATAGTAAGTTTATGTACACGTAGTTTTAAAAATTTCTTAAAGAAGAACTTTTCGAAATTGCGCGGTTACCAATTTGGCGCAGAGTGTGCAAAAAGGCGCCTTTTTGGGAAAAAATTCGTGCCTTTTTGCCGTTTTGCCCGTTTCAATGCTGAATTGCCTTTTTGAGTGCCTTTTTGCCCGTTTGATGCCTTTTTGCCTTTTCCCGTATGCCCGTATTAGGTATCGCCAGAACCATTATACAAATTTTGCTATGGTCAACAAAGTGTGACAACAGTGTAATTGGCTATAAATTTAGGTTTTCCTAAAACGTTACCAACTATACACTTCTACGCAACTACTTCACAACATTATTTCCTTACGCACTCATGATAATTGCGAGTATTTGTGAATAATTGTACACCTGTCCAAATCCTGTGACCTGTGAAAGATTACAACTAATGACTAACAAATCATGGAAGAAAAAATAAATAAAGAAAAAACTAAAAATTGGGAGTGTATTATCACATTGCCCCGATTTTACTAAAAAGGCAAAACGGCATTTCGGGCAATCGGGCATGGCCAAAGTTCACGTGCCTAATAGGCAAAAAGGCATTTTAGGCACGGCATGCCTTTTTGCCATTGCACACTCTGATTTGGCGTGCATAAATTCACTTATTGCAGATTTACTCAAATAAAAATTGGCAAACCCTGCAAAACTTGCCGAGATTTCAGCGAGATTATGATATTTTAATGTATTGATTGCTCGCTGAGAAATCATGCGTAAAGAATGTCATACAATTTTGGGTAATCTGGTGACCTTTGTACCTTGCAAACTCAACGAGGAAAGGGTAGCATATCTCGACTCTTATCCCCTTAAAAATAGATCACATACTTTTTGCACGAGCCTTTCTCATCGCAACTAAACTTTCGTTACGAGTGTCATGGACAGGATTTGAGTGGTATGTTTTTTTATGCATTCCTTAAAAGGAGGATGCAAAAAAGAGACTCATCACTCGTAAGTAAGCATAACAACAAAATAAGTAAGGCAAGCTTATACTTAAATGTGTGACATGAACTTGAATTCATGTTGTGAGACATATCTTGACATTGACAATTTGCATGGATGCAGATTATTCACATGTTGGTGATGAAAATGGATTTTCGTTTATGATTGTTGTGTCCATGCCAATAGTAAATTGGAGAGTTTTGGTTCAGCCTGGAATAAATTTGTATGTCATTTATGTATGTATGTATCACTGCGACGTAATTTTCTGCAGAGTGTACATACTCCAATGAGATGGGAAGATGCGTGTTTATTTACGATATGATTACTAAATATGTATGTATAATAATTTTTTTGTAAAATGTATAGATTTTTTAGGTAAGTACCACATATAAAATGTGAAATATTTTGGGAGATTCTTGGTGTAAAAATGTGGTTATCAAAGTAACAAATGAACGCCATTGCATTGGGACTATGAGAATACATAATGAACTAAAAATTCATTATGTATAAGTATGTATATATGTACATATGTCCATATGCACATAACACGTAACTCCAATTTGTTGCTTTATACATGTTTGTAAAGTAATTTTATAAAATTTTGCTTCAGAAATCAAAATTACATATATAGACTTGTCATATTTTGTATAGGTATATTTTTTAATGCGAATTAAAAAAAAGTGTATCTACGAGTTTGCTAAGTTCACACAATTGCAGGTTCCAATCAATGTTAAGCGACTACATATTGAAGTTGTCCATATTTAGTTTGTAAGTACATAATAATTATCAATTAAGAGATTTATAAAATAATGTAAAATGCATATTTTATTTATGTATGCAACTCTAATAAAATTTGTCCAGTTAAAAAAAAATAATTTCCAAGAAACATATCCATCACACTTTCACCAGAGGGTTGCACCCCCATCGATGATGAAGTCGAGCCCCGTGGTATAGCTGGCAAGGGGGGATGCCAAGTACACCACGGCCCCCGTCAACTCTGCCACATCGGCCAACCTCTTCATCGGGATGTCACGGATCCATTGGGCGCGGAAATCTTGTAAGTGTTCTCCCCTCGTCAGTTCTGTGTCCACGTAACCACTGCAGCAAAAATAGAAACGCAAATTAATACCACATAATTTTTTTAGTATCAAATTTTTGCAAATTTATAAAAGATTTTATGGACTTACGGCGAAATACAGTTGACCGTCACCCCTCTTCCGGCCCATTCCGTCGCCAAGGTTTTTGTCATGTGAACAACGGCTGCTTTAGATGAATTGTACACGACCTGACACTGCGGCTTGACAACGGTCTTAGCACAAAGCGACGCCGTATTGATGATGCGACCATATCCATTTTTCAGCATATGTTTCGCTTCAGCCTGAAAAAATGTTACCAATTTGTAAATATTTTTTTATTTGTGTTGAGGAGTCCGTATAAAATACTCGAGTTACTAAAAATATTGGCAATCTGGTCATATGTATGTATGTAGAGTGCGGATTCATAATACCCAATTTCCCAAGTTTTGTGAAATTTGTGAGATTTTAGGAGCCCTCTTCTGGATAATCATGTGATTTTTTTTCACAAATTTACCCAACAACTGAAAATTATTTCGAAAAATTATTTCGTGAAGCAATTCTCGTCACAACAAATTCCAGAAACAAAACTGTTTTCGCAGATTTGCTAATCTCAACTTTACTATACATTTTTTAATCCACATTAAACAACGACGATTCGTAATTATTTTGTAACTTACTTGACAACAATGGAACGTCCCCTTCAAATTAACCCCCAAAATGGTGTCCCACTCGACCTCCTCCGTCTCCTCGCCTTTTGACTGGGACGCGATTCCCGCATTGTTACAAGCAATATGCAAATTTCCAAATTTCGCCAATATCGCCTCCATCATGGCGTCGACTTCTTCCTTTTTTGAAATGTCGACCTTAACCGCGAAGCTTTGAATATTTTTCGCCTCAAGTTCCGACGCCACGGTGGCAGCCGTGGTCGCATTAATGTCCGCGATTACTACGGAGCATCCAGCCTCGCCCAAGGCGTGCGCGAGGGCGCGACCAATTCCTACACAAAAGGAGCAATTAAAATTCATCAAATTCCTTGATTTTTTAAAAGTTCCAAATCGGAAAAATTCAAATATTTTTTAGCAGCAATCAAAATGCGTCTTTATATTAAATTTTGTTGTAATATTTACCTTGCCCGGCCCCCGTGACGAGGGCGACTTGTCCATCTAATCGAAATTTTGATAAAATTCCGTCATCATATCGAACCCTCGCCGTATCGAGCAATTGTTTCGCCGTGTTTAAATTTTTCTTCACTTGATCTTCATTTCCAATCGAGTGGATCGTCTCTTGCAGCAAAGTTTGCAATGCGTGCAATGTGGGATCTGCAGTTAAAATAAACCCTCCAAACGAATATAAAAAAGTAGCGTCAGAGTGATCCAAGTTTCCTTTAAAATTATCCCATATCCCATGACAATTATGTATCGACCCTCGACCTTGATCTCAAGGTCATGAGGTCAGAAATATTAACGTCCTTGAAATCGCCATAAAATTTCCTTTAAAATGACACCCCATATGACAATTGTGTATTTTTTGACCTTTGACCTCGTCGTCAAGGTCATGAGGTCAAAACTACTAACATATTTGAAATCTCCGTCAAATTTCCTTTAAAATGACACCCCACATGAAAATTAACGTCCAATTTAATTTCGACCACACCCCCTGGCGCCGTTGGGTGTACTGCGATTGACCCAATTTCCGAACTCGACCGAGAACTAAAAATTAGAAACAGAATGGCGAAAACGGGGTCTGATTATGTTGACTCGTTCTGGAGATATCCTGCTTACGGACAGACGGACAGACAGACGGACGGACGGACAAAACGATCACAATAAGTAGCTGACGCTACTTAATAAAGAAATTTAAGCATAAATATACGCAATAATAAATAAATAAATATGTACATAAATGAAAATGTACTCACCAGGATGATTTGTTGGGATTGACATGATTTGAAGATAAAAATGAGAAGCAGATAAAAATTCCTTATTAATTAAAAAGAGTGTTATCAAATGTGTGCACTTTTAATAAATTGAGTGATTAAAAAACGGGACTGGTTTCACTTGACAACTGCACAGTTTAGCCTTGATTCTTGTCAATTCGCGTTGTCAGTGCATTGTAAAAATTTAGTCTGGTCAAGGAAGGATTGTGCATAAGGGATGCGATCTATTTGAAGGGCTGTAAGAGTGAAGGCGTACCATAATTCCCAAGTTAATGACACATAGTGGGGTAAAACTGCTGATCTAAAGGGAACCAGAATTATCTTATCAACCAAATCCTCCATGTATGATCCCTTTATGACGGGTCGTTAAGATGCCAATGCATTGGCGAGACAGAGTTATTAAGCAGGGCAGGAATTAATTGGTTCCACAGTTAAAATACAAACTAAGTGCATTTGAGATTGAGATATTTATATATGTAGCTCATGATATGCAAATCACGTATCATTTCCATGCATGCTTACTACTCACATACTATTTTAGTATGCACTTATCACATTACTGATCCTGAGTTGTTAGGCAGATGTAATTATTAATTATGCACACTAGACACTATATATGTATTTATAACTACTGCTCAGCCAATACGTATGTATCAATACGATCTGGACATATGTAAGTAATTCGGTTAGCTTTTGTCCACGATTTCCAGTAGTTCAGTCACAGGTGCATAAGTATTTGATTTCACAAACCCGATTAAGAATGAAATGGATAATTTTTAAAAATGAATCACAACCAATACGTGAATTGGATTTAAATTTAAAAATTTGAACATATAAATTCAATATATATGTTCAAATTTTTTAGATTAAATTCAGATATACAGTAATGTTTATTTACATGCATTTCTATACATATACATATATACTTATATGCAAGGCGGTGAACAATTATTGTAGTTATGGAGAGAAGTATACCAGGTGATGACAGGTGACATTATTTTTTTTGAAAAATTAAACTTTTTAAGAGTTTGGGAACCTCGGATTTTTAGGTGGTTGCGATGCGTTGGTAGGTCACTGGCAATGGTAACAAATATGAAATGGTAACAAATAAAAAATATGAATATATTTGCATGATTTTCATTTTAAAATTTCACAACTCGTAAACATCACATTTTATATTTTTCAAAATTAGAACACATATATACATACATACTTCGATGTTTAGCTCAAACATTCAAATTCATCATGTATCTATTTTATTTACTGCTCAATGAATACATAACAATCGCATCGTCGACTTTGCACAAAAGCTCATTATCACCAACGGAGTTGAAATTTGGATGAAATTGTTAGCAAACGATATCTTAATTGGGGTCAATGATTTTACAATTTTTCCGTAAAGTCTGCCCAATTTTTTACTGTTCAGCTTTAATGATTTCCTTCTCATTTTATTGATGCATTTAATCGACCTTTTATTCACCAGTCCTGCAAGCGTTCCCAAGCCGAGGATGCCAATTGTGGACTCGATTGCGATAAATACTGCGAAACAGCTCATTAAGTGGGCCGCAGGTTCGGCGAAATTCGGGGAAAACGCTAAACTCGCTCCGAAAATGTTTATCCCCGTGAGAAAACATAACACAGCAGGTAAATCTACCGCCCGGAAACAAAGATTAGTTTGAGCCGTCAAAAGTCGCAATTTTTGGAAAGTTTTGAAAATCGTGGGAATATTTTCCGGTAATGGGCTGACACTAAATTAGATATTTAAAGAAAATGTGTACAAAAACCTTAGGTTTTGCAAGTATTTATTAAAATCTTTTTACCTGGACAAACAGTGCAAATACGACGTCAGGCAGAGTATCGTTCCCAAAAATATGTTTCCAAGTAGAAAAACTAATAACGATTGATTGATTGATTGATTGATTATGCTTTATTCAAGTGTCTACCAAGTTCACAGTAACAAACCATGCTCTTCCACAAGTGACACATACAATATACAAATATGTTACTAACTAACTATATCTACTAACTAATATATCTTCATTTCGTTATTTTTAAACAATTATTTCAGCATATCTTCACATAAAAATTCTTTAAATTTCCCATATGACATATTTCTTACGTCTAAATCTCTTGGTAACGCGTTCCATAACTTCGTAGTACGAAATTTGACAGATTTTTTATATATTTGAGAGGAGAAAGTATCCACATTCATTAGTGGAAAAGTACGTACATTATTTCTTAACGAGAAGTTACAACTACCTGCAATCATATCTTTATATGCACATTTTAGTAGGACATAATCTCTTCTCACTAATATTGTCATAAAGTTACAATCTTTCCGTAATTTATCAATAAATTGTGTGTCAGTCCTATGTCTGTACTTCCTCTTAGCATACTTATGCACAAAAAATTCATAAATAAATCTGTCTATTCTGTTTTGGAGTTCGATGAGGAGAGTATCAGTTTGTACAGCCCATATCTCAATACCATAATTTATAACTGAGTGTACATATGCATTTATCATAATCTTTAAAACATGAACATTCAAATACCGCTTAACACCTCTCAGATATTTCAATTTCGCTATAACCTTCTTACATACAACATCATAGTGTTTCTTAAAATTAAGGTGTGGATCAATCCAGATACCTAAATATTTAAATTCAAACACACGCTCAATATTCTCACCATTTACCTGACAAAACATTCTCTCAGATTTTTCAGTTGTATCATGCTCCTTAAAAAATACCATATATTTTGTCTTACTATAGTTAACTGTAATACCATTTTCTAAACACCAGTCACATACATTTTTGAATTGAGCAAACACTTCATCCATTACAACATCCGAATTATTACCACTTGCATATAAAATTACATCATCCGCATAACTTAACATATTACACACGATACTCCTCGATAAGTCATTAGAGAATAAACTATATATAAGTCCCCCGAGCGAACTACCCTGACAGCAACCTCTAGGCATATGATAATACTTGTCATCATTATAAAAACGGAATACACGATTTCGGAATATTTCTCTAATTATACAAATGTACCATGGTTCTATTTTAAATTCATTCATTAGTTTTTTAATTAATACATTCTTGTCAAGTGAATTAAAAGCTTGTGAAAAATCAATCATTACAGCAACAACCTTCGTTTTAGGCTTCTCAATCTCACTATAAACATAATTCGTAAATTCTTTCAAGGCTGTAATGCATGACTTATTCTGCTTATACCCATGCTGCTCTTCACATAACAAATTTTTAACTCTGATACTTATTCTATTGAATAGAAACCTCTCAAAGATCTTACAATAAATGTGGAGAATAGATATAGGTCTATAATTTTTACCGCTCGATCGACTTCCTTTTCCTTTATATAAAGGCGTAACTTTTGCAGCTTTAAAGGACTGCGGCAATATACATTTGTTAATAAAGAACATAAAAAACATTGATAAATAGACACTAAATGTTTCCCTACATTTTTTAATAACAGAGATGGGTGGCATTTTAACATCTCTAGGTTGCTTATTTTTCATTTTCGAAATACATGTTTCAATCTCATCATCCTTAATTTCCAACGGCAAAATATCAGAATTACTACTTTTTGAGTAATCATAGTTTTGACAATAGTTTTCAATCATCTCATTCATTTCATCATCATTACTTGTAATAAAATTATCATTCACTTCAAAACATTCAGCAAGATGATCATTCATCACCACTTTGTCATAGGTACATACGTCATTTATAACTAAAGAGTTAATTGGTTGCAAATCCTTCTTTGTATAGCTAGTTAATTCATCAACACATTTCCACATACTCTTAGTACCAGTAACATTCTCAAATTTGTTTAGAAAATACATTCTCTTTGCCTTATTCATATTATATCTCACATTATTCCTGGCTTTACGATACATTTTCCATTTTTTATCATCATTCGACTTTCTCGCTACATTTAGGAGACTATTCCTATGTTTAACCAATTTCCATATCTCGGAGTTGAACCATGGAACATTCTTGCTCTTCACTATCTTATTTTTACTTGGAGCATGCTTATCAAGCGTATTCATTACATATAAAGAAAAATTATTGAATTCTACATCAGTTTTGACAGGGTGTTTGACATCAATATTTTCACAGTTTACATTCTCCATATAACTTTGTAAGTCCTTATTGAATAAGTCCCAATCAATATCACTAAATTTTCTACAAGTTACAATTCTCGGAGATACTTTAATTTTAAGTTTCTTTCTCGCAGAAACACAGATATCATGGTCAGATCCAGCGAATGGTAAGTGAAAGGATTGTGTGAAATCTGACTTATTTGACACATACATATGATCAAGGAGCGATCCACTATTATGTGTAGGTCCTTTAATTAACTGGTACATATTAAACTCTTTGGCTAATAACAATAATTTATACGTATTTATATCAAATACTCCTTTTCTAATCAAATTCAGATTAAAATCACCCACTGTAATCCTTTCATACTTAAAACTCGATAAATATACATTAAGATCAGTAAAACATTTCAGAAATTGCGTTTTATCCGTGTCAGGTGGATTATATAACGCGGTAAAAAGTAAGGGCTTCATATAATCACGATAAACTTTCAAAATAGCTAGTTGAGTTCTACCAGGTATTAGAAAGTCAATGTCTAAAATATCAAATTTAAACGTATTATGTATGTACATAATTAAACCTCCACCTGACTTTTTACCTTTCTTCACATCCCTATCAAATCTTGTCATATAATACTCAGGAATTTGATACATACACGTTAAGTCTCTTTCAGCGTCTAGGTTCGATTCAGTAATCGCAAATACAGCAATAGTGTGCTTTTGTAGGAAATTGCACACCTCCTCAAACTTATTTCTAATACTATTGATATTAACATGTGCAAATAAAATACCTTTGCATTCCCTTATTTTCTTATCCAATAGACCATAAAATAAGTTGTTACCACTTGATGCATAATCTTGAGAAGAATGATTCGTAACGTTGGCTTGCGACGTATGAGGTTGGAGGGGTACGTAGTCCTCCTGCAGTAGCGCTGATGAGTTTAGAAAATCCGTTCCAATAAGACACAATCCCTCATTAATTTGTAGAGAACAATTAGCGCAAACCCAATTTGGTACAACATTATTATATGTGTACCCCCTTTCTGGTCTTTTTACATTCTGATGACATATAAGATGATGCTTTTGCTCACACAAGGCGCAGGATAGTGTGAGTTGGCGTTTTCCGATAGCCCGATGACATGTTCCACAAATTTGTCCATCCATCCTCCTATTCGTTGATGTTGATGTTGTTCATAATTCCATTCCATTCCGCCATGGTTGTTGAAATTACTGCATAAATTTCACCATTTAATAATTGACCAAAGAGATTTAAAAACTGGAACAATAGACCTGCATAGGATCGAGATTTATATAGCGCCGTCGGTCAGAGCGCTCTTGTTCAAGGGCAAATTAAACCGCTTTGCCCGCAGCGTATATGTTGAAAAATTCTGCCCAACCGGATGCGGAAATAGGCGAGAGAACGATGTGGGAGGGGACGGGAACCATAAAAAACTTTGTAGCGTGTGTGTGCCCCCGAGATTCTTTTCTGATGAAATAAGAGCTGACTGAAGTAAGCAGGAACAAGAACTTGGAAGAGTCTATTCTGCAACTCAGGGGAGGCCAGCTGACGTTAAAATCACAATGCCGCACTTAAAGGTCAGCCGAGGTCCAGGTGTTAAAAATCATCTACCACTGACTAACGGAGTCCAAGAGTATGACAATGCCACAAACCCGACGATTGGGAGTGGTCAATAACTCACAAAAAATTAAAAAGAAAAATAATAATCGCGAGAGAGACAAACCTGCTGGTTTGTCTCTCTGTTTGTCTAGGTCGATGTTATTGCCACGATGTTATTGCCATGATTGCCCAGGGTTGGATGGAAAAGACCAAGACATAAAAAATTACGTCGACGTAATAGCCTGTGATGACATGTCGAACGATAACTGATTCCAGAAAGGGCGGGAAATTTGTAGCAAATACGGTCAGAAGGTTGACACAGTTCGATCTCACAATTCCAAAAATTATGGCAGAAATATAACAAAATCTTAATCCGACGATGGACCTTCGCATAGAATAGCCTGGAAATAAGTAGTAGAACAAGCAGCTAAAATTCCCAGTGTATACAATTTAATGGAATTTTATAAAAAATTTCAAAAACTCTACCGGCGAATATAGGTCCGAAATAATGATCAAGTCTGACCAGCATGTTCAGCAAGGATATATAGTTTTCCGTCTGATGGAGAAAAGGCATCAAGGCGACCAATGCGGTCGCCATGGCTACCGTGAACAAAAGTATGGTCATTCCCTGCACCCTGCTCACCGGTAGGGTTGCTAAAGTATAAACCCCGTTTGCAAATATTGTATCCTGTGCCCACAACAATGACAAGGTTTGTGTAAGGGAATGCCTCTGATTTAGCGAATTTGCCTCGTTTTGCGTCATATTTGAGGAGATTTACCCCTAACCGGGATTGGTACCGTAGGACGACGTTTATTAAGTTTAGGCCAAATTTGAAAAACATTTTGACGTATCTTTAGAGGTAATTATGTGCAATAGAAACTAATTTTTTTAGTTGATTTTAGGCCAAATAAAAAATTAAATTTGAATCAGTATTCACGTCGATTTGAAAAAAAAATCATTCACAGAACAGTTCAGAGCTGCAAAAAAATACAATGAGACGCGTAATGGATTATTGAATATTTTCTTAGCAAATTCAAATGTTAAACATGTTCCAATGGCTAACTTCCGTTTGAAGGTATGGATTGTTTGCATCTGTTTAGTTATTACATTATCATGGATTTTAAGGATGTGCACGATGCTTGCATATTTATTTTGCTGATAATTTACATATTTCAATGTTTAAAGACTTTCCTGTTTGTGCAAATATGTATCCACGAGTGTTTTTCACCTTGGAGGAAATGTATCATCAATATAAATATTTACTTGATCACAGATATCAATAAAGCTACAAAGTACCGTTTATGTAGGTACCTATTTATGTATGTAGTCAGGCCCCGAAATTGGGGAGGGCAACCGGGGCAATTGCCCAGGGCGCCAAAAAGTCAGGGGCGCCGCCAGGCGCCGGAGCGTACACTAGATAAGATTGAGTGTCACGGTCCCCAGTTTAATCTTGAAATTAATCTTAAAAAATGTGAATAAATATGTACATATGGGAAATGTTCCATTCCGCGGTGCATCGATGTCACTAAATTAAATATAAAAATTTGAAAGCAAAATTTCGGATGCAACCATTAATGTATGTAGTATAGCCATTTTTGAATTACTTAGATGCAACGACCCCCCTTCAGAAATTCAGAAAAGAAACTGGGAAAAATGGGAAAGCCAATGTACATTGGGTACCATAAGAATTAGATCCTAACTTGCATTTGAAATTTGAGGTGTCCTATGAATACGAAGGTTCTCAGAAATCAAAGGTTAGAAAATTCTAAAATCGCCTGTACACAAATAGTTAAAAAAAACTCATGGCTCCCGCACTTTTATTCCTAACAACCTGATGCCCGACTTTTTTCCTTGAGAAGAGCTATAATTTCAGCTTTTGTTGTCGGAAGTACACGTTTGGGTAGCAGGAGGGTTTTGGGGTGAAAGGTGAGGGAGTGGCTTAAATATACGGAAAGAGCCCTAACAAAATACAGCCACTGAGAAATATTTAGAGAGGCGAAGTGAGACATATCTAATTCTTCTACGACCCTGACGCGCAATGGTAGTCGCTACCCTCCAGAATTCGAGTCTCACTCTACCTTTTGTTAAATATGGAAACGGGTTTGGTGACACATTTCCCTAGATATTACTCAATAGGGAGGCCAAGTTCTAAGATGAGTGTCACTGGTTCAGTGGCTGACCCGTAGGGGTCATATTGGTGGGTGGGGTATAGAGGTGAGTCGGGCTTGGGCTTTAATCGGGCTAGCCCGAGCCCGCCCAGGCCCAACGGGCTTTGGGCGGGCCGGGCTTTTGAGTTTAGCCTTTGAGTCGGGCCGGGCCTGGGCGGGCTTTTTTTGATTCCGGCTCGGGCTTTACTCAAAAGCCCGACTAATATTTTTCGTGGAGTTAGGCGTAATATGAGAGTCAAAAGTTTGGCCAAAAGCGCACCATTTGTATTTTATACTTGCAATTCACAATTCATTATTGTATTCTCATAGGATTTTCATTAAAAAGTAATTCCAATATCAAAAATTTTCAAAATGGAAATGATTGTTGTTATTGGTGTGAAAAAATAAAAAATTACTAGCAGGGTTGCACATCTAAAGTGTGAAAGGACGGAGAATACAAAATAAGCTTACTGTGCAAGACGATACATATTCAAAGAACGTGAGGCTATTGGATCAAGCGAGGTCAGCATAGCCTGAAATTTTGGTGTGGCGCCACACATTTCCATTGATGCAGAAAATTACTCCAAGGATATTATCAATCCCCGCATCACAAGCTAGTGATGAGAGAGTGTTTTAAAGCACCGGTTTAACGTTGACCGCCAGTCGCACTGAAGTTAGGATTAGTGGCAGTAGTTTATCCAACCTGACATTCGTTCATAAAAACTACGTTTTTTGTTTACTAAACCTCATTAGCACACTCTTAAGAATTTCATTACCAAGATGTTTACCGGGCGGAGTATCTATGTGACTCTACTGCCGTGGTAACTTTTTAGTTACCGTGCGGTAACTATGGCTAAAGTTACTGACCCGGGATTGATTCATTATTACGAGGTATTGAATACAATTTTGCCGAGTAACAACAGAAACTCTTTCGTTGTAATAAATAGTTACCATTATGTTATGCCATTATTACTGCATTTAATAAATGTTTATTACTGCTTGGTATATTATTAATATAATTTTGCATTACTATCAATACTGCTTTGGGGAATATGTATTATTATTGTGGTAATGATTTAAATAAATTTGGTGGATATTCACGAGCAATATTTTATTTAAATATTTTATTGAATTTCAACAATTTTTATTACTTTGACGCGTTAATTTATAATCCAAATAACTAGTTAAGCAATTTCACATAAATATACACAAACATGAATTTTACAGGTTATGCCTTAAAACCAAATGCAAAGTGTCATTTGTACAATTTGTTTGCAGTTCCTCACATTCATGAGTAATTAAATTATTTATATCTATTACCTCATAAAGATCATTTGTATGTGTTACAACATAAGAAAAATAATGCCTATCAAAATACTCTACTTTTAGCTTTTTAATCAATAAAAGACAATTAGTTTCACTAACTATAATACATTCACAAATTACACCAAATTCTGGGAAAATATTTCCAATTCCAATACATACAACATAGTTAGCTTTATATTTGTAGCCTCGATGCCAGACATGATTAGATGTAAATATTTCTGTCTCTTCATTGCAGCCTTTAAACGAGTCGATTTCTCTTAACTTTTCTATTAAATCAAACGACTCATTAAATTGAATTAATTTTGTGGTAAATATGTTATCTGCCCTTATTCCCTCACTAATTTGAGAAGATTTAAATATGTGAGAGCTATACTGCTGGTGTCTCATGGCTAAAGAATAGCAAATATTGCGAAAATTTTTAATTTGTCCAGCCAGTTGAGAAAAATAATTATGTTTACCTTCGTATCTCATCGCCCACAGTGACACTAATGGTCCACTATTCCTAATTACATATGAATAGTGGCACATAAAATGGTGTTTTGGGAGTAACTTTTTATCAGGAAATAATTTGCGAAATAAATTGTGATGACTGATTATTTTGTCATCTAAAACTAGTAAAATCGTTTCCGAAATTTTTTTACAAAACGTATAGCTTAATATTTCTAAAAGTTGCAACAGTAACTCCCAGTACTTTTTGTGTTCATCACTAATTATCAAATCTCCAATAATGACTGGTAAGAATCTGATAAGACACCAACATTGAGCAGCTTTTTGTCCTATCTTGTTACCTATTCCATCCAATCTTATTGCACTTGGACGATTTTTAGATTCTAAATAGCCAAAGTTATGAGCCAATAATAATAATGAGAATTAAATGACTCAGTAAATCCTAAAATGCTATTTCCCCCCAAATTGTCAAATGAAAGAGAGCACAAGGTTCCAAAAATTCTATCTGAATCGTTTAGTTTGATCCCAAAGTTTTCCAAGTGCAAAATATCCGGAATTATTAATTTTAAAATTGAGCTAATTCCATATTTTTTAGCATCTTCCGTATAAAACAAAGCTAATAAATGAATTGAACTTAACTTTGAATTTATATAGTCAGGAAGATTTTTAATAGTAAAATAGAAGGCTCCTAATTTATGCACTCCTTTTTTCGAACCTAATGGATTGACTGTTTCAAAATCGTCGTAGAATAATTGAATAGAGTTGGGATGCCTTGAAAATAATAAATTGTTTTTAAATGACAGGCTATCATTAAATGTTTCTATAGAATGTAAATTTGAATAACCAGCTTCGTAAAAACATTTGTAATAAGAATGAGACGTAACAATTTTTTCTAAAGTACTGAGAATAGGGACGTACATTAATGTATCTGATACAATTACTTGCTGACGCTTTTGATCCCGTACTCTTTGCTCTATTCTACTACCTAAAGCATATTCCTTCGGTAAAATCATTTTGTCATTCTTTTCAAAGTTTTTTTTGTCTTTGATAACATGTTTTAACTGAACTGCTCTTGAAAGTGACAATGTCTGACATTTAAATTCTTGGAAATTTTCTAGACAAAACGGTTTCCCAATTTTTAAAATTAACTCTGACATCTGGATAAAGGAATTTTCGAATTCTTTAACCACAAAGTCAAGAGTTGAATTTGTAACACCTGTCGCTAATAGTGAGGAACAAAATGTTGATAAAATATCTGCCATAAGACTAATTCCTAAATTTACTGACAAATTTTCATCCTCGATATTTTTATCTAAATTGTTCTCATCGCAATCTTTGTCAGAACAACTTGAGCATCTACAAATAAAATTGGATTCGGGAAAAGCCTGTGGCGGATGGCCAACGTTGACAAAATTCTCATCATTATTTCTACTGTTAATAATTATTTCATGCGTTTTAATGTGTCTAATGAACCCACTCCAAGAACTAGTCGGAATAATGCAACCCTGACTTGGACATTTCATATTTGGAAAATTTGAATGTCCGTAATTGTGAATATATTTTAGGTGACCCTTAATTTCGTCTACCTTACAAAATATCCTACTACATTCACTGCATTTAAACATTTTCAACTAATGAGCTTGTTGGCTGCAGATAAGTTGAAATCTGCTGAAACACTTGTTTAACTTTTCTTGAAAGAGGAGTCGACGTATCAATCTGAAATAGATTCACTTGTACAAACTTCCACAACCCCGTTAAATTCCGGTCGAATTCAACTCCGATGACGTAATGGGACTTGAAAAGCGAGTCGATTGCTTCAGTTGGAGATTTTGCATCTAGGGGGAGGATAATCCTGTTGCACAGAATGAAGAATGAAGAAAGATTGATCCGGTCGTCGCCAATTACAGTGTTGGCTGGGATATTTCAGAATTCCATGTGTCAATAATAGATTGAAGAGGAGTCCCAGTCTTCAAATTAAACAAACAATACACATGTTTATTTCAGACACAATATATTATAATTCGAAAACTTGCCAGCAGGATACAATTGATTATTTTAATTTCTCACCTTGTAGTAACTCACGAGTCTTAATTTGGCGTCGTCAGTTTTGCATCGACCTCCCTTCCCTCTCCCCTGCGCAGACGGGGGAATAAGATGCAAAAGAACGAACAGAGCAGCAATTCTTTTGTCCCATTTTGCTGAAATAAAATATAATTTAAATTATTCCAAATATGCTTCTAAATTAATTATTTATAGAATAGTTTAATTACCTGCATCATTTGTTAAAAAAGTAACTAAAGCTGGGGAGTTGCTTATACTTCTGCAATTAAGCAAAAGGCGATCGGCGAATCCAGGCCAAATTTCTACAAAGTTTTCATTAATCCCAGGAAAAAGTAGAGAAAATTCAAAATTAATCTGATAAAGAAAAATTCAAAATTGAAATAATCTATCTTTTAATTTTATAAAAAAGGCAAGAATTTCTAACCAAAACTCCAGACTCAGCAAATTTTGAGTACACGCGTAGTACGGATTGCTCGGAAGATCTTCGGATTTGATTTCTGTGCTCCAAAGTTTCTTTCATTAAGCGGAGAATTTCGCTTTCATCTGTACTTGAATTTAGTGTAGCAATAGTGTTCAAATCGGGGCAAACGTCCTCTCCAATTTTTTCTACCTTTGGTTTTGGACCTCCTGAATCTTCAAGCTTTTTGCGCCGAGGTCTATCAACTTCTGTCTTATTAAGGTTCCTGTGAATCCAGCGTAACCTCATCTGTATAAGTCCGGATCTGCTAACTTCATCATAAAGAATATCCTGAAATCAAACAAAGAAATCATTGACTAAATAATGCAAAAATTTTATCTTAAATTACTTTTAAAATTTACAATTCCATCAGTCCCGGGATATCTCCAGAATGGCAAAATCTCAACGATGGCCTTAGCAAGTGACTTCTGATCCTTTGTTACTGGGGAGTCCCTAAATCAAAAATAAATTGCAAAAACGAATTGAAATAAACTTAATTGCATAATTAATAGAGTTTTAGCTTAAGAGCTTACCCTTTTAGCTCGACAAGTTTAGCAACAAATTCATTTACAAGAATTTTTGATGATGAAGTGTCAACGAGGGACTGTTCTGTACATTTTGTTATGATGTCATATAACTTTGGGGTTCGCTCAATGTGTCCTTCTAGTATCTAAAATCAATCCAAAATTGCAAATTAATATTGATACAAATATTGTTTATTTATTGTTAAAATTTAGTATTCTCACGTGTTTAAAACAGTCCACGTCATTGCTTGACATAGATAATGCTGGCGAAGGAGGCGCTGGAGAACACAAAGGACTCGGCACTATTCAAATAAATTATTAAATAACCAGCATTAAAGCTATTTACAACCATTAAAAAATCAAATGATATAAAAATATTACAATAGTAGACTTGGGGGTTTGTTGCAGCGTCCTGTATCAAACTAATTTCGTTCGAGTCCTCGCCTCGAACACTAAACGTAATGTTGGGCGTCCCTCCTACCTCCCACAAAACTGGAAAAACTTCCTCGTCCACTTCAGCGCCTTGTTCGTCCTCCAGAGATATGGCAACGTCATCAGCCAAGTTAAATTTCTCAATAACTAAAAATTCACTATACATTTTAAAAACGAAGAAGTACAACCATGATTCAAATAATTAAATGAATTTAATACCTACCTTTCAAAATAAATTCTTCATAATTCCCTGGGCTAAGAATCAATTTTTTTGTTCGAAAAGAATTCGAAACACGAATTAATTTTTCCATTTCCTATGGGGAGAGTCTTGCTCGTGCTACTTTTGTATTTAGCGGTGTGAGTGCGAGTTAACTTTATTATTGAGACGGTAAAAAAAACTTACCGGTGCAATAATAAAAACACACCGCATGAAAGTTTTAGATCATTACCCGCTAGCTTAAAGGATTAATACGGGGCAGTATTATTCATGTTCTCCCACAGCAGTATTAAATTACTATAACTTGGTAGCTTTACGTTACCGCTCTGGTTTCTCCGATTATACCGAACAATAATAAATAAATTTTTGCATTATAATGAATTTTGGTAAACAATTTTATTACTGTAACGGGAAAGTCTGTATTTACCAACTTCTCGGTAATAAACGAGTTTGCATTTTCATTACCACAGTTCTGAGAGTGCACCAACAGTTTTGGGTTTATTTATTTTTGTACCCTGTGAAAATAATTTATTGAATACTCCCTTTAAAATGTGTTTGTTAAATAATTTGAACTTCTTCATTTATCAATTCGTGTTTCATCATGCGTAATTTTGAACTCTCTACAAATTTTATTTTTAATTGTATAAATAATTTGTCACGCCATAACAAAAAAGCCCGATTAAGCCCTATGGGCCCGGGCTCAAAGCCCGATGGGCTCGGGCCTGGGCGGGCTTTCTCAACGTCAAGCCCTATAGGGCTTGGGCGGGCTCGGGCTTTTGAGTTGGGCTTTGAATAGGGCTTGGGCGGGTCGGGCTTTTGAATAAGGTTTTTGAGTCGGGCTTGGGCGGGCCGGGCTTTGAAAATGTTAGGCCCGACTCACCTCTAGTGGGGTACTATGCACCTAAATTTCTAAATAGAGCTTCTATCTTCTATTTCTAAAGAAAGCTGAAATTTTGTATTGAAGTTAATAAAAGATATAATCAGAGAATATGAAACAAATTTCGAAAGAATTATGACATCTACGACATTTACGACCAGTGGAAAAACACTGGACGGTGGAATTGAATTAAAATTAATCATTTAAAATTCAACACATTCGGGCTATATGAAGCTGCACTGCAGGTTTTAAGTTAATCTCAAACGCAGTAAGTCACGTCTTTACCATTTGGACAGTTCTTATCGACGGAATAAATTTTGCAATCGTACATAACAGATGCACTTTATAAAATGTAGTTTATATTATTATTTTTTACATATAATTCCATTTCATCAAAGTTAAGGAAAATTGTATGAATTTTGTCTAACCCGACCGCATGTGAACAAATTTAGCACGAAATTGTCCAGCTCTGAATATGCTTAAAAATTAATAAGCTGAATAATATGCACATACTTTATCTAATATTAGTATAAATGCATAAAAAACTATTTAGCAAGCTACATAGTTGTGGGAATTTAAGTTTTTTAGAGGGACAGGGGCGCCGCATATGCTTGCCCAGGGCGCCAAAATCCAAGATCGGGCGCTGTATGTAGTACATAAATAAGTCGATATATGAACATAACTATCATGTCATGTAAAGGGATCCAACGCCGAGAATTATTGCACGTTCCAACATTCTGCGACCTTGCTGATACTGAATAATTAAGTATGCATCACTTAATTATTGTTTTAATCAATGTATGTATTCGGTATTGAGGTGTATACTGTATTTTGCTGCGGTGGTTACATTTTGATATTCCATTGAATTGTGATGTTAGAAAAGTTAATTAGAGACAATTATTTAAAGCCACCTTTATCTAAATAGCATTGCAAATTAAATTATGTACACACGCTAAAAAATTCGTACGGTGTTTAAGTACGGACGTATCGAAAATTGCCCCCAGAGCCATCCCCACTTAATCCAAGTAGAATCGCACTTCGTGCAAGTAGGATTGTGCTTGGATTAAGTGGGATTTTACTTGGATTAAGAGGGGAAAGCTCTGGGGGCAATTTTTGATACGTCCGTACTGAAATACCGTACGGATTTTTTAGCGTGCATATAAAAGTATGCATCGTCACTGTCCTTGGGAAATATGACATACAACTTTTGACTTTACCCCTATGAACAATGTCTTGCATATTCGAAACGTAAGAAACACAAAATAGCATGGAAAAAAGTAAGCTCCAATATTTTTCATTTTGGACGACGATAATTTATATGTGTATATTTCTAATTTGTAATATTTATTTTGCATGCTTCTCTCCTTGTACTGATACATATATTTTACCTGCCGGATGACCTTAATGACATTAATTGCACATATGCATATGGAATTTTGATAATGTCGTCTTCATTTTTCTGGCAAGTCAGATTTGCTGAGGAATCCAATTTAGTAAATATTTGAATATATGTATATGTACATACTATTTGTGAGCATGCTGCCAAATTCAATTTACTCAATTTCTAATACAGCAATTAAAAGTAATAATTACACACATATTTAATTATCATTAACATTAAACTATTTAAATGTTCAAGCGTATTTACATACATATGTATTAAGGCGTGCAAGAATTCCTAAGGCTTTTCATATGAACCTCACGTTTCTTGTTACCTTCTTCCATGAATGAATACGCATTTTTAATCTTGATCGCCAAATTCTTGACTTCCAGGTCAGGCGGCTCTTCCTTACATGCGACAGTGTTGTGCAACAGGCTGAGACATTTTCCACAGCATCGATCCCCAAACACGGTCATCGAAAAGAGGATAGCAATTCCCACCCTAGACAACTTTTCTCGCATATAATGCTCATATAGATCGACTAGAGGTCCACAAACTACTTGATCCCCTTCGACACTACATGGGACGTATGTCCTCCCTCCAGAGAGAGTTTGGGCTGGCACTCTATAAAAAATACGTGGAAATTGTAAATATATATGTACAATTAAGTGAGATACTGTACCATACCAAATGTACCTAGCGTTATATTTTTTGCATGAATATATACCAGTCAAACGTAATATATAAACTATGTAACTTACTTCAGCATACATTTTCTTTCACACTTGCTCGTTAAGTGACTCTTCGACTCGCAATTGTAGCAAGTTGCAGCCTCGTCATAAGGTTTGACGAACTTATCCTGACATTCCTTTAATTCCTTTTTCAGCCTCGCAATTTCAGCCTGACACGCTTTCTCCTTATCCGCAATTGGAACACTGTATATTCTTTTCACACTTACAGGAGATAGTTTGCAATACGGGCACCTAAATAATGTTAATAAAAATAAATTTTGCATGTGTATGTAGCTCGAATTTAAGTGAATGTTGATAAATGTATGTATGCACTTTTTGTTAGCTGAGTCCGGACTATTAATCCTGTTCCAACAATTTGTATGCACAATGTGACCACAGTTAGTCACCGAGAAGTTTGTATCATCCGTATGTCCGCAGGATATTATGCACATGTTACCCTCGTCCAATAGTGGTTCTAAGAAATAGCCATTTTCGTAGTATTCAATACATATGTATTATCTATAATTAAATTAATAACCACTTAATTACGCATCCCTTCCACTCACCACAAATAGTGCGAGATCTTTTCGCAGCGGGGGGTATATTATGAGAAACCTTGGACGTTTCTGGTGTCACCCCAGATTTGATAGTAGTACTAGCAGCACAAATGGTGGACCGATTTGGGAGGGCCACTCCCACGTCTTCGACATATTCTTCATCGAGAATGCTATCCAAAATGCCTGGGATGGATGCCGGGCTGATACTGCGACCAGATTCAAGACGAATCTGGCTTTGGGGCGCGGTAGCGACATTCTTTTTCCTCTTCGCGTCCATCCTTCGTCGCTTTTCCTGTTCGGGGTTGTCGTAGCCGCGCACCTTTTTTCGTCGCTTTTTGATTACGGGTTGATCGCTTGACATTAATTTTTATAATGTACAATTAAACAATTATTAACTAAGGGAAAACACTAAGGGAAAACTATAAACACGTATTCTCGTCAGAAGGCTAAGTACTTCTGGGAGATTAACACTTCTCGGTGAGAAATTTGAGGAAAACGTGACAACTCAACCTCTAGTATAACAAAGAGCTGAGGGAATGAATTTGCTATGTTGGAGGAGGTTACATGGCGCCGGAGATAAGGAGATTATTGACTCCACGCTGATATCTGCACAGTTAAAAATCTGATTAAGTCATACATATATACATACATGTACTCCGTAATTTTATTCATTTGGTAGTAATTTCCTACCGGATTGATACTAGTTTGTTCTGAGTGGTAAAGTTTTAATTGTCACAACATTATTAAATGGTAATGCCCATTATTACCGTGCCGGTAGAGTCATACATGTAGTCCAGTTAGGAATAATTTAATACCAGTTTTCAAAAGGTGTATCTGTACGAATGTTTCGTGCAAATATGTAATGTTCTTCCAGATTCGTCAAAATTATGCATGAATACTTTGTATTGTGCGAAGTCCGTTCGATAAATTTGCCGATGTTTACGTCATCTATGTATGTATTTTGTTATCGTCCATTACCACGAATTTGTTGACTTATTGATTGATTTATATGCTCATTCTTCAGTTTGTACTGCAATGTGAGATGTCAAAGAATTTGTACCAGCACAAATACTTTTTATGTATGTATACATACATACATAAATTAAGAACAAGTCTGATGTAGATAAGGCTATTTTTATCACATCCGTTATGAGCCATGTATAATCCTCAGTTAGGGCATTAACTCTTGACAGCAACATTTTTGGTGCAGTCAGTCTTATCAAATTCATACAATATTTATGCAAATATAATATGCAAATGTGCGGATTTTGGTTTCACGTAAAAATATCATTGATTAAATATGTATGCATTTATTTATTTATTACAAATACAGTCAAGTTGGAACCGCAAAGTATTGTTGATACATATTTGTACATGATTCGATAAATATACTTCACCTTATTGCAAAATTGACCAATTATCACTGAATATTAACGTTAAGCAATACAGAATAAAGTATTTTTCTCCCTAGGTGCTCGCTTTCAGCATCTCCCAGTGATTTTACAAGATTTTGTTGCATGCTTTCCGTTGAATTTGTGCTTCCTCATGTGACCATGTTTTGGCCCTCTATTCTTCTTGTATTTATTTTTCCGTGGTTTCTTGTTGCCTGCTTTATGTTCATGGTGCCTTTTCGGTTCATCCGCATCTTCAGGAAGGACATGATTCTCTTGTCCTACATCATCGCTAATTTCCGCGGGGGTGTCATGGTCCCGTTTTTGTTTGTTGGATCCCAGGGTGCATAAACATTTTTGTTGTCCGTGGTTTCTCCTAAAGGGGTGGTGCAAGGATGAATATTTTTTTCAAAAAAATCGAAAAATCAAAAGTTGGGGAATTGCATGCAATTTTGCCATGCATTTGGTTGTTAGCCAAATTTTACAAATTCTAATATTCTGTACCAACGACCTTATCCGACCTATATGACCCTTACTGGTCAACCACTTGACCGCTCTTAACAATCTCCGAGCTTATTCTTCATTTTCGGAGATGGAGGCCAGGATGAAATGTATTTATTTCATTTTTGAAAAGTGGTTGACAACCAAATTCATGGCAAAATTGCATGCAATTCCCCAACTTTTGATTTTTCGATTTTTTTGAAAAAAATATTCATCCTTGCACCACCCCCTTAGGAGAAACCACGGACAACAAAAATGTTTATGCACCCTGGTTGGATCCTATCGGTGTGGCAAAGTCGTTAAAATTTTGTCGCTTTTTTTTTACCTAAAAAAATACGAAAATGGTAAAAATCATTTAAAAAGTTAGTAGAAGACATGAAATTCACTAGTTACTTTCTTCGGTTGTGTACCAAGGAGGGTGTTTCCCTTCCTAGATTATCTCCCACCACTGTGGAAATAGACTTGGCCGAAATGGATGATCCATTCGTCCCGTATGCACAAAATACGAGTAAGACCGCAAAAATGGCGTATTTCGCCATGCTCACGGATAACTGAACTGTTGAATGAATAATTAAGTAGCTTTACGCAGTAGGGTGGTTCATTTGGACTGATTTTTTTTCTTCCTGGTTGCATTGTTATGGTCAAGGCGACAATAATGCTGGATGTACGTATTTATGAATGGGAGGTGAGAAATTGAGGTGATCGAAAGGATGTTGATTGGTTCGACTCTATTGTTGATTGTGTTTCACGGGTAGAAAGAATATGTGCTGGACCTGGCGACCTATGCGATTTTATGCATTGCACGCTTAAATTTACACTCTACAAGCAAACACGGACATTGTAAGTACATATTTTGCCTAATTTATGAACCTAGCGTTATAAGTTCGCATGCATATACACCTGACAAATATGATTAAGTAACTTACTTAAATATGCAATTTCTTTTGCACTTGCTTGTCAAGTGACTCTAGGACTCGCAATTGTAACAAGTCGCAGCCTCATTAAACGGTTTGATGACATTATATTCACATTTCTTTAATTTCTTTTTAAGTCTCGCAATTTCATCGTGATACGTTTTCTCCTTATTAGCATTGGAAGACTGTATATATATTCTACGCAGGTCTCCAGCAGGCATATTGCAGTAAGGGCACCTGTGTATATATGTATGCATGAACAGATTTATTTATACGTATAACCCAAAATTTTGCGTGGCTTGATTGAATTAAATTAGCTAATTTGCTTACATCTTGTTAACTGGGTCCTGACTATTAATCTTGTCCCAGCAATTCGTATGCACAATGTGACCACACATAGTTACGGAGAAATTCGTATCATCCATATTTCCGCACGATATTACACAAGTGTTGTCCTCGTCCAATAATGGTTCTAAAAAATAAAGTAACCGTTTTCGCATTATAATTAAATTAATATGTAAATAAAAATCCCTCCCTCTCACCACAACTAGGTCGAGGTCTTTTCGCAACAGGGGGATTATTATTACAAGTTTCTCGTTTTACTCCCAATCCGGTATTAGTATTGGTGGGCCGGCTTGGCAGGACCACGTCGCGTTTGACGTCTTCGCCGCTTTCTTCGTCCAGAATGGCGTGGATGGATGTCGGACTGATACAGCGATCAGAGTCGGGGCGAATCTGGCTCGGGGTTTGCGGCATAGTCGCAAGGGTCTTTCTCCTCTTCGCGTCCATCCTTCTGCGCTTTTCATGTTCCGGGGTAAAATAGCCGAGGGGCCGTTTTCGTCGCTTTTTGATTTGTGGTTGATAGTTTGACATTAATTTTTTATATTGTATTGCAAAATTTAAAGATTATTCGCAATAAGGGAGAACCTAAACGAACTCTCGTCAGAAGGCTAAGCACTTTTGCGAATCACACACATCCTGGCTCAGCAATTTGAGGAAAATATGACCACTCAACAGAAAGTTGAGTGGATGAATTTCCTCTGCTGGAGGTTATCTACATATATGGCGATAAAGAGATTATTGACTTTATGATTCCACACTGATGCTTATCTGCACTGTTAAAAATCTGGCCAAACCACATATACATATGTACATCCATACATGTTTATGTATATAACGCGCTGTTATTGATTTAGTAATAAATTCCTACCGAATTGGTACTAGTTTGTTTCTGAGTGGTTAATTTTTCATTACCTCACCGTTACTAATGCCCGTTATTTCCGTGTCGATAGGTCCATTTGAGGTCAAAGTTGAAAAACGGGCGATTTTTACCAGACGGAGGATGCACACTCAACTTCCATCCTCTTCCCGTGCTAAAAATGTCACATTTTTCAACTTTAACCTAAAATATTTTGACAAATTCTGACCATCGCACAAACTGCCTGAAGAAACGTTGTTTGTATTGACATGGACCACATAATTTCAAAATTTCAACCAAATCGGAGGGTTACACTTCACACCATCGCATTGTTAGTTATCCTCCAAACCAAACTTGGGTACAAAAGTTTATGTATATTATACAACCATTACCACGAATTTGTTGATTGATTGCTTTGTTGATTCTTCAGCCGGTATATATTGTAATGCGAAGTCTGATGCAGATAGGACTATATTTATGGTGAATGTACATATGTACCTAATAATTCTCTATCAGAGCATTAACGCTTCCATGCTAAATCAAACCCACAAAATATTTATGCACATATATATGATGTGCAAATGTATGGACTTTTGGTTCTGCGTAAGAATATTATTATAGTTAAATATGTATGTATGTATGCATTTACTTATTATGTGAATATAATCAAGTTGAAACTGTAAAGTATTGTAACAAATTGACCAATTATCCCTACATATTTACGTTAAATAATACATAATAAAACTATATTTATGCCCAACATTTTTTAGATGCGCAAGATTTTTGTGCATGTTTTCCGATGGGTTTGTGCTTCTTTCTGTGGCTATTTTTTGGTCCTTTCTTCCTCTTGTATTTATTTTTCCGTGGTCTCTTGGCCCCGGCCTTATGTTCATGGTGCCTTTTCGGTTCATCCGCATCTACAAGAGGGACGTGATTCACTGGTCCAACATCATCGCTAATTTCTGCGGAGGTTTCATGGTTCCGTTTTCGTTTGTTGGATCCTATCGGTGTGGCAAATTCGTTAAAATTTTGCCTCTTTTTCTTAACCTAAAAAATACAAAAATTGTAAAAAGATCATCTAAAAAGTATCTAAGTAAAAGATAAGCAATTAACTAATTGCTTATCTTACCAATGACAGGGTCTCCTTTCCAAGATTATCTCCAACCGCTGTGGAAATAGACTTGGCCGCAATTGATGACCCATTCGTCCAGTAAACTCCAATTGCGAGGAGAATCGCAAAAATGGCGTATTTCGCCATGTTCCCGGATAAAGTGTGGATTACCAAACTGAACGAGTATTTAATTAAGTGAAGTTGTACACGTTAGGATTGTTCATCTGGACTGATTTTTTTTCTTCCTGGTTTCGTTGTTGTGGTCAAGGGTGACAATGATGCCGGATGATTTGTGTATGAGTTTATGAATGGGAGGTGAGAAATTTAGGTTATCGTTAACATGTTGATTCGGTCGATACAATGGTTGATTGTTTTTCACGGGTAGAAAGAACGTGTGCCGGATGTGGCGACCTACGCGATTTTATGCATTGTACGCTTAAGATTCGCATTACGATATCTACATATATAAAAACCTACTCCAAGCAACTTTGCGGGGCCTTTTAAGATGGCATTAATGCCATCTTGGTAGTTAATGACAGCACATTTGGGTGGAAATGACCCCCACCGGCCAACCACTTGACCGATCATGCCCATCTTCGAACTCATCCTTACTTTTGACCCGAAGATCAAGTGTACAAAATTTCAAGTCGATAGAATTTCTTTAAAGAGAGTTATCGTGCGTACAGACAGACGGACGGACAGACATCCTGACAAATCTATAAGGCCATCTTAAAAGGCCTAAAACCCTGAAGTATTTTTACTCCATGGCCACAGTTACGCCCGGCACACCCACTCAAAGGGATGAAAATTACAAAAATTAGCAACTTCAAAACCCCAATTTTACTCTGATTTTGATAAAATTTGCATTTTTGTGATCCCGATACTTGTGTGATAATATCCAGTAGTAATCCCAACTTTTTTTTTAATTTTCTAAATTTTTAGCCATTCCACTGCTGATGAATTATTCTAAAAAATCCAAAATTTCAAAAAAGTTGAGATATCTATTGGATATGATCACATAAGTATCTGGGATCAGAAAAATGCAAATTTTATCAAAATCAGAGCAAGTTGAATTTTTCGTGGCATTTAAAGCACATGAAAACAAGGCTGCTTTATTCGTGTTTTTGGCGTCACAGAGTGGGTGTGGCGGGCGCAAATTGGGCCATGGAATCAAACCACTTCAGGCTTTTTAATACACTCGTAGGACCCTACCACATGTCCAAAGGACATCAGGATCTGAGATTTGCAGGTGGTGAAGCTCCCCTCTTATGTAGCATTGTATATACTCGCTGTTGACATATTTTGTAAATAGGTATTCAATGGCATTAGACAATAATGGTGTTATGCAGAAACATTATGCAATTTCACAGGGGACGATTATTAATACATGCATGATTCGATAAAGGTAGTCCACTTTGTTTTAAACAATTAACCATTTATCTCTGCACACTTATGTACAACTGATATAGAATAAAACTAAATTTATGCCTAGCATTTAGGATTATTGGCGCAGGATTTGTGTTTGTGTGCATTCTTTCCGAAGGGTTTATGCTTCCTTCTGTGACCATGTTTTGATCCTCTCTTCTTCTTGTATTTATTTTTACGTGGTTTCTTATTGCCTGTTTTATGTTCATGGTGCTTTTTCGGTTCATCCGCATGGTGCATTTTCGGTTCATCTGCATCTACAAGAGGGACGTGATTAACTTGTCCAACATCATCGCTAATTTCTGCGGAGGTTTCATGGTTCCGTTTGCGTTTGTTGGATCCTATCGGTTTGACAAAGTCGTTAAAATTTTGCCTCTTTTTCTTGACCTAAAAAATACAAAAATTGTAAAAGATCATCTAAAAAGTAAAAAGATAAGAAATTAATTAATTAGTTAGCTTACTAATGACGGGGTTTCCTTTCCAAGATTAGCTCCCTCCACTGTGGAAATAGACTTGGTCGCAATTGATGATCCATTCGTCCAGTAAACTCCAAGTGCGAGTAGAATCGCAAAAATGGCATATTTCGCCATGTTCACGGATGAGGGGTTGATTACCAAAATGAACTTTTGAAGGAATAATTAAGTATTTTTACACATTAGGATGGCCTATTTGGACTGATTTTTTTCTTCCTGGTTGCATTGTTATGGTCAAGGGTGACAATGATGCTGGATGATTTATGTACGTATTTATGATTGGGAGGTGGGTGAGAAATTGAGGTGATCGAAAGGATGTTGATCGGATCGATTCTATTGTTAATTAAGCTTTACGGTTGGAAAAAATGTGTGCCGGACGTGGCGACCTACGCGATTTTATTTCACGCTTATATATACCATTTGCATTGCATACATATTTAGTGATCACAAATTAGTGCGTATATATTTACATACATATGCACATACATATGTACTTAGGATTAGAGAGATACACACGTTCACCAGGTAAACATATTGGAGAAAGTAATTCGCTTCATATATATTTATCAATTTCTAAAATATTTGTAAAAAAAATTCTACAGCTTAAAACAAAGTTCTGCATTTATTGTCGTATTTTTATCAATTTTTATTAACGAGTAACACTTTGGATTATGAGAATGCCTAGTCTGGTTTGGAGATTAAGTTCGAATGTGGGGTTGAAGTCACGCCTCTTTCCCGCAACGTGGAATAAGTAAAACTTGGGCTACTATTCTATATTATAATTTTTAATAAATAAATACATTGCTGATAATAATCTAGGCACATGCAAATATGTAGTTTCAATCTCCTAGGATGTGCGGCATTATTTTTTTATAAAGTCATAAAACCAATCTAATCTCATCTCCTTCTATATTTATTTAACATATGTAAAGCAATAAAATATATAAACGACGAAAAAAAATTTCACTCCCACATTAATGAATTCCAAAAAATATCCTCACACTTTTTGCCAACCTTTCTAAACGGAAGTAGCAATTGTAACCGAATTACTTTGAGCATTTGAACCAGGAGCTGGAGTACGGCTTAGCCCAAAAATCGTTGTGAGCTTGACGCAGTTAGAAATTAGGCAGGTGATTATAATGCTGAGGGAAGCCGAATCTGGGGTTGAGACTCCGTAATTTGGTACTGGGGACAGGAACATGAAAACTGCGAGGAATATCCAAAAGAAGTTAAACAAAATCAGCAAAATCGTGAGAACCGTCCTCCCGCACGTGGAGTTAGCGAACTGAATCAAACAAACCATTTTGTTACTTTAATTACTGTAAATTCCATATATTTAGAATTTCGATGCTCCATTTTTGTTATTTATCAGTGTCAATAAGCAGATGTCCATAAATAAATTATGTCACGACGGAGGGGGTGGGTGGATAAAAGTTTTGCGTGACAGGCCACGTGACATTTCACATGTGCACACGCGAAAAAGAGGTGTAACGCGTCATAACTGGGGGAGGGAGGGTCTAAGAAATCGGCATTTTTGCGTGACATAATTTATAGAGATTCCTCAATGATTTTCTCCTTACCACCTTGCATCTTGGATTGTGATTGTTAACCAAGAGGATGATAAAGATCGTGGATAGGTAACAGATTAATGCGAACATTGGCCACTCGCTGAAGGTTGGATATTTTAGAAAAGTTTCCCAGACACAAGAACCAGTCATGCCATTTTTCGACTCGGCCCAACACACCTTAAACGGATTGACACATACTATGGAACAAATCCAGTACGTCAACCATCCCACTTGTTTCTGAAAGGAATTACAATTTTCCGTTATCAGATTTGAAGCTTTATTTGTAGTATTTTTATAATGAAATTTACCAGTTTTGAATCCATTATTTGGCCAGGCAGGAGAAGTATGTAATTTACAATTCCCTTGCAAAGAGCGTTTCTGATCGTTGTTACAAAATTCTGCGTTTTATACGTCCGCTGATATTTATATGAGAAAATCTACACTTTAAGTTGTTTTACTGGACATGTTCGTGTCTACTTTACTATCGAGGAAAAGTACAATTCAGGGCTCAACCCAAGCCTCAGCTATGATGATCATGACTAACGGACTGAAAACGTTTTGAGATTTATGAAACATGATTTAGATAAGACAATAACTTTAACTTTCTTGTGGATATATTTATAAGCAGTTAAGTTACTTCATGAGTCATCGTCATGGCTTCTTTCAATTAGAATACTTACACCATGACAAACGCACATACCGAAGTAGCTTCAGTCTCATTTCACTCCAACCACGCCCAAGACAGCATTTCAATTTATTTCATGTATAGATTCATTTTGAATGGAAATCTCATTTTGCCCCGACCACACCGCATGACCTCAACGGGGTGGTTCGATTGGCCCAGAAAGTTGATAGGATTTTCCCCAGGGGTCATATGTAAGAAGCTTCAAATCGATCTCGATTACGTCGCCCGTTATCCTGTTGACGGACGTACGGACAACGGGACAAAGTCTTCGCATAAAGTAGCCGAAACTACTGTATTTACTTACTTAATAAAAGGAAATTGAAAAGGTCATAAAAAGGATTCAAATTCATACATGTAGTAAAAGAAGTAACTTGACCCGTTCTCAAGAAAATTTATGGACAAGAAGAGTCTCAGATTCACTTCTTTGCAGTAAACACTGTCAAACATCCGGTAGAGTCACGTCTGTAAGTACATATGTACTTACTTATGTATACATATATATGTATACATATTTACATATATGTATGTATGTACATATGTACTCCATTGATTTGGTAGTAATTTCCTACCAGACTGGTAATAGTTTGTTTTTTAGAATGGAGGTCTCCCAACTTATGCTCACAGATTTGGACCAAACTACATAATGTAAATCGATCAGAAATTTAGATAGTGAAAAAAAATAAGTTGGGAGACCTCCATTGTTTCAATTACTATGGTTAGTGGTACGATTACGATTAACCTTACTAAATGACATTTCACGTTATTATTATCAATTATTATTACCGATAGTTATGATATCATGTCGGTAACGTCATAAACATATGTACTCTGGACAGTAATGATTTAATGCCAGTTTCCCAAGAGTGTAATTAAGTTAGTTAGCCACTAATCTACATATATGTTGGTGATATAAAATATCCGTGGATTGAATTTCATGTATGTATGACTTTAAGCTAATAACAAAACGAAACGACGACCACTACTTATGAGTCATAAGTTCTGACACATTTCTATTACATAGAACTCGACTTTGCGTATGCTCTGTATTGTAACGCCCCCTGTTCTACTATGGGGTCTGCGTGTCCCGATCCACACCCACTTTCGTGGGTGTCCCTTATTTTGTGATTTTAATGCAATAAATTTGGAGAAGAAGTTCACTTTTTAAAGGAATATTATAAATATGTTTATTTATATCAATACCGACAGAAAAATATTGATTTACCAAAATGCTTATATTAATAAATATGTGGGAGAGCTAATGTTATATTTATATTTCCTAAAACTACTTAAATTTGGAACTTATTCTACTTTAAACTAATGATCTTAAAACTTAATAACCTTGATGGTTGGAAAAGTTAAACCTGCTGTTTCCGTGTCTAAAACTACACTCCTCGTTCTTCTCTCTGCTTACCGTATATATCTATTATCCTATGCTTATAATGTAGTGTGCTCTGCCTGCACTCGAGTGCATTCAAGATTACGGTTTGGTTAACCATGAGTGGCGAGTCACTACTTATACTAAATATGTTTCTCATTGTTTTCAATTTCCACATTTACCCTTTGATCAAATTGATTAATTACTTCACAATTATTGTTGACCACATTATGAAGTATAAACAATGTGAAAAATCTGCTTTACTAACATAATTGGTAGATATGGAAATTGAATACAAAGTTATGGATTTTTACTCTCACTCTCATTACGGAGTGATGTATGAAAATCCATACTACCCTTCATGCAAACTAAATCTATGTAGTTTGAATCCCTTGACCTTTGGAATGCAAATGTTGCTTGTGCAACAGCATTACAAAGGTTGCACTCCCCTCCCCGAACGTTACATAGCAATGGAGCGTCTCCACCGCGACGTAACGTAGAGAGATGTGGGGCGGATTATTAAATTGACCTTAAAATTACGATAAATCTACTTAATTTATATCTAAAATTTATGACTTAATGGATTACTAAACTTATTTATAGCCTATGTGTAATATCCATGATGGAAACAAAATACAATGACGTCCTGATGACTGAATCGTATTTCCCATAACTATTAACTATACAAGAAATTCTTAATTATATTTTTTATCCCGAAAACTACTCGGGAATACAACTTTTTTATCTAGCCATATTGTATAACAAGGAACTAACTATCATATAAAATTTTCCAACTCCAAGTTTCTGAACAAAATTTTTCCGAAATTTCGACATTTTTAACATTGAAAATTATGAATTTCAAAATTTACTCAATTTCCACTCGGGAAAACAAAGTTTTTAATTTTTATCCTAATGTCTAATTCTAATATCTATATAACCTAAAAATTTGAATCACTTCTACGAAGTAATTACCGAGAAACAATTTTTTATAGTTCAGTGGCATACTTACATACATACTTACGTATACTGCATTCAGACAAAACTCGAAACATTATAATTATTATTCATAAAACTAAGGTAGCCACCATCAATTTTAATTTTATTCCTAGTACTATAAACTATTATCAACCATGTGTGTAAATTTGAACTACTGTAATCAATCAAATATTGAGAAACAATTTTTGATAACATCAAGTCCTATACATATATGTATGTACAGCGTGTTTGACGTGGTATAACAAATCCTGATGATGAATTGTGTTGAAATTAAGAGAAATGGTAGAGAATATTATATATTATTGACTTAAACTATGAAAAAGTTTCAGAACCAATTATGAAAGAACTATTTTTCGAAATTCATGAGTCAAAATCACACCATGATAATCAAGTTACTCATATGGGAAAGTTAAATTATATTACTCATAACAGCGTAAATACGTTCATACAATTCCATCCAACCTACCAACCAAGATTTTTGCGACATTTCGAAGATTGGAGAGACTCAGAGGACTGCACGATGTGAAATCTAAGTCCATTATATGCAATTTATATGGATTTGACCTTAGCTAATTCATCATTTCGCTAAGACGCACCCTATTGCGTGGCCACTAGTTAATACCACTATAGAACTAGATTAGTTTTGACCTTGAGGGGCTCATCACCCCCCAAGACGCCACCGAATTTCGTTCGTTGAGAAGAAATTCACAATCAAACACCCAAAGAATAACACTCCTCACCAATGAGGCCTACTTTGTCGATCTTTTGTGTAGTCTACTACTACGCCTTGGAGGTGGTGGACGAAAATGTGAACTACTTTTAGTGTTTACTACAGAATCATTTGGAAAATTTGAAATTTGACTGAGAACTGGCATTTCTCTATAGGAAATTGAAACTTGATCACCATGCTGATGTTACTCATCTATAGTAATTGGACTTAACTTAGGAGGAATATTTCTACGACTATTACGACTATTATTACGAGTATTTGTACCCTTAGAATTATCATTTGTAATATTTACATCCTCAATATCATCACAAATTACATCATCATCATTAATATTTGTATCATGATTATCATTATTAGATTGATTTGGACGAGATGATGATGCGTCGACATTGGAGAGTAAAACATGTTTATCAGGAGTCGACGTGTCTTGAGTTATTTGTGGTATTTGTGATGATTGGGACAATTGTGGCGTTGATTGAGGTTGACGTTGCTGATATCGGCGTAAAAACTGGATGTGTAGTGGAGTTTTTACTGTGCCGTCAGGGAAAGTGACTTCGTATGTCAAATCGCCGACAATTTTGGAGATGACTCCCACTCCTGGACGATAGAGAGGGCAAAGGCTTGCCGTAATCCCTTTGTCCTTGTCTGAGAGAGTGGTATCACGGATGACTACATGATCACCCACTTGGAATTGGTCATCTCGGTGTCTCTGGTCATAGTATTTCTTTTGTTTTTCCTTGGCTTTGGTCAGGTTCTGAGTAACAAGAGAAAGAATTTTTACATACTGTTTATGCCTATCAAATATTATATCTTGAAATGTTTTAGGAATTGATTTCTTTAAAACTTTTAACTCAGAGTCAGTGAGGCCGACATTTATATCAAATGGCAATTTTGGATCATGATTTAAAAGAATAGAGGCAAGAGTAAAACCTGTGGACTCTTGAATTGAGGTATTAACTGCTAATTGTAAGAATGGAATTTGCTTAGACCACTTATTATGAGCTTGGTCATCAAGATACGCTCTAATCATCGTTTTTACCGTGCGATTGGCTCTTTCAGTCAGATTCGATTGAGGGTGATAAATACTTGTGAACTTTTGAGTAACTTTCCATTGGTTACATAAAAATTTTAAAATATTTGAAGTAAAGTTTGTACCATTATCACTTACAATCGTCTCTGGCATACCAAATCGACAAAATATCTGTTCTTCCAAAATTTTACCTATTACCGCGGCAGAAGTGCTTCTCAAAGGAAACAATTCTACCCACTTACTAAACCCATCTATTATGACGAGAAGATGAGTGAATCCACCAGGAGAAGATTTTATGTATGGACCCATCAAATCCATGTAGAGCGTCGCCCACGGTTTCTCTACTGGTGACGACTGCATCAAACCAGGTGGTTTCTTGTTGTCAAATTTCACACGCTAACAGATGTCACAGGTGGCGATGTATTCCACACTTTGAGGACGCATGTTTCGGAAAAATGCACTCTTTTTCACCCGATCCATGGTTTTGTCCACGCCCAAGTGACCACTATACACCGCGTCATGGAATGTGGCGAGGACTTCAGGTACAAGAGAGGATGGGATCACTGGGACGACGGTGTCACTCTTGTTGTAATATATAAGCCCGTTTATCGTTTCAAAATCAGGCGAGGAGTAGTGTTTCGTCATCTCTTCAGAACATCTTTGTTGGTGGCGTTGGATGACCTCACGTGTGAGCTTGCACGCCAATTTGAGAGAACATGCCTATATGGGTGGGTACATGTACTCTTCCTCCTTGTCTACCTCTGTATTATCTGTACCTGGATTACGGGATAAAAAATCTGCGACACAGTTATCTTTGCCTTTTATGTGTTGAATATATGGGGACCACTCTTGTAACTTCAAGGACCATCTCATTAACCTTGCATTTGTATTTTTCATGCTGTCAAGGTATGTGAGGGCTTGGTTGTCAGTCTGGAGAATGAATTCGTGACCATCAAGGTATTCACGAAACTTCTCCAGACCGAAGAGGATACCGTAGCATTCTTGCTCCGCTGTGGAGTAATTACGTTCGGCTGGAGTGAAAGTTTTACTAGCAAAACTGATCACTTTCTCCTCCCCGAACTCATCTAATTGTGATATGTATGCACCTACCCCGACATTACTGGCATCAGTTCTTAAGATAAAAGGTTTTCCACTAATCGGGTGGGCAAGGACTACTTCTTTTAAAAATGCGGCTTTAAGATCATGAAAAGCACGTTTGGCAGCGGGCGTTTCACGATACACACTTTTGACTGAGGTCAATCTATAAAGTGGTTCCGCTAAAATGGCCATGTGGTCTATAAACCCGTGATACCACTGAATCATCCCGAGAAAAGTCTTTAAAAGCTTCCTCGTGGAAGGAAATTCAAAATTCTGAATGGCCCTGACTTTTTCAGGGTCCATTTCTATACCCTTTGAGTACACTATGTGACCCAGGAAAGTTGCGCGATTTTTCCCAAAGTGGCATTTTGACTTTTTAAGTGTTAAACCGCTTTGCGAAATCGTTCTAAGACGATCTCGAGATGCCGTTTGTGATCATGAAAATTCTGACTAAAGACTAGGACATCATCTTGATAAATAAGGACAAAGTCATCGAGACCAGCAAGAAGCTCGTTCATCATCCTTTGATAAGATGCGGCGGCATTCTTGAGTCCGAAGCACATCATATTATACTCAAAAAGTCCCCTTTGTGTACAGAATGAGGTGTATTTTCGGCTTTTTCGATCCATGGGGATCTGCCAGTACCCTTTTTCAGCATCCATTGTACTGATATACATTGTACTGGCCAACTTCCGGAGAAGGTCATGTACGCGTGGAATAGGAAAGCTGTCACTTTCCGTATATCTATTTATGTGTCTTAAATCGACTATGAAACGCCAAGTCCCATCCGGTTTCTCTCTCAACAGAACAGGACTTGCGTACGGCGAGTCAGAAGGACGGATCACCCTCAACTTCAACATCTCATCAACTTGCCTGTTAATTTCAGCATGTTTATGAGGTGCGGTTGGATAAGGACGCTGTCGCCTTGGGTGTTCCTCCATCATTTTTATAACATGTTTGACACCTTTTATTCTCCCTAATGGAGCATCGATAACGTCGGGAAACTTCTTGATAAGTTCCTTCAGTTCATCGGATTCGAATTCACTGACTAATTGTAAATTGCAATTGGATGTATGGACTTTACTCACTGTGAGTGGGGATTTTTGGCTAGGAAAAGAATCAGAAAAACCCCACTGAAGTGAACCAATATCTAAAACTAACCCACAATTATGCAGAAAGTCCATACCCAAAAGCATTTCATTGGAACTGCTCATAACAGCAAATGTATGAGTATATTCCCGATCGTTTAACTTAAATTCTAATGTTATTACACTAGTAGGAAGCGACTCAGTACCATCTAGCATGATAACTGGTCCTTCAACCCATTTGTCTACAGAAAATCCTTTCCCTAAAACTTTCCTGAGCGATTTTAAAGTTACAATAGAAATTGTAGAACCTGTATCGGCTAAGGCATTTAATTTACAACGGGGAAAGGTTATAGGAAGGATAGGAATAAGCCGGTTTGGATCTTGGAGAAGAGGATGAGTAACCACAAGTCCATGTATGGTTACTCCCTCCCCCCGTTTCCCGACGAAACTTGCGATGATTGTTGGCGTTGAGAATGTTGATCACTCCCCTGTCCACAATTCACTTGTTGCGGCGGACGACGACGACAATTTTGAGTGGTGTGATTATTCAGATGAGGACAATATGTGCACACTTTCGGCCGAGCTTGCTGTGCAGAAGGTGCAACTTGTTGTTGTGGTTGTCGTTGTTGTTGTCTGTTATTTGAGGGCGGTGGAGTCTTCCTCGCAGAATTAGCAGAGTTTGCCTGATGCGACTCCACTTTCTTGTCAGCTTTTTGCCATGATTTGAACTTGATGCTGTTGTGGTGGGACCTGTCTTGTACTGGACGCTCAATTTTTGATGCATAGTTTATGAGGTCCACCACAGTTGTAGCGCTACTTCCAAGAATATTTGCTTTCAGATATGGGAGGGCTCTTTCAGAAATGAAGGTGATAATTTCTGCTTCCTTGGTATTGGTGGTCATCCGGTGTACTTTTCTGTACTGGAGGTCCATCTCAAATGCGAATTTCTGAAAAGGTTCGTCTTCTTTTTGCCGGCGCAAGAGTAGTTTTTCCAACGCCGCATGAACATCGGAATCAGACGCGTACATGGTGATGAAGTGTTGCTTGAACTCGTCCCATGTATGTGCAAAAAGTTTTGTTCTTTGCCACCATAATGCTTGATTGGAATCCTGATTGAAGACTGCAGGTAAGGAGAGTATCCAATCTTTCCGGATAAATCGCTTCCTTTCCATATGATTTTCCAATTCTTTGAGGAAATTCTCGGCGGAATCTATGTTTGGATTAAATTTAGGAGGAGGAATATTGCCTACTGAATGAAATAATACTGGTCCTGATGATGAAGACTGGGTTTGCATCATTGGATTAATTGGGATTTCTGCATGTTTTTCATCCTCTTTGTTGGGACGAGTAAGGCACCATGCTGGAATTTCATCCTCCTTATTTTCATTAGGAGAATGGATGAGTGGTGGTGGAGAAAATGTTGAGAATTGTGGTGGTGGAGGGACGCTAAGATCTTCCATGCACGCTGAGAGGTCACCTTGAGTTTGTGGCTTGGTGTCCACATCCTTCCCTTGAGTTTGAACCCTAGTATTCATATTAGTACTGATGCTGATTTGAGCTTCAAGTTTCTGGATGGTGGTTTGCGTATTCTTCATTTCCGCATGCATCCCCTTAACCTCGAGTTGAAGTGCTGATTTCTGGTCATCTTGCTGCTGAACTGTAGTTTGCATCCTGGTCAATTGTTCGTGTATCCAAGTAACTTCATCCTCCAATGCCGACTTAACATGACGTTGGAAATTTCCTATCTCCTTTTCAACAATAGCATGATTACTTTGTATGCATGATGCTAAATGCTTCTTGTATCTTCCTATTACTGCACCCAGGGTCTTTATCTTCTCATCAACATATTCTTGAAAAGGTATACTTGCTTGTTGAAGGCACGGGTAGTCGTGACCAATAATTCCGGTAAGGATAGGATCAGGAGAGGGACTATTATGCAAAGCTACCTGTTGCGATACCATTTGTTCTACATATTCCTGCCTATTCTCACAACGAATATCAAACTCACATAAAAGTTGTTTGACCCTAACTTCCAGGCCATTAACCCGAGCCCATAATGAATCAGTTTGCTCAATTAATTGTGAATTCTGATGGGAGGAAGTTAAAAGAAAAATGTGAGCAATTTCAGAAGTTAAAGAATCAAAAATCCTCTTAATCCTAACAAATTGATCGTGATTCTTATTCTGAGCTGTGAACATAATGTCGATATCCCTATTCAAAACGCTCAATTGATGCGCTATCGACGACGATTTGCAGTCATGATTTCGTACCGTGGAATTAACCAAGAAGGTAAGTGAGGTAGAATATACTTCTTTACCAAACTATTTACAAGTATTCCGAACAAGAGGAGGACCGCCGCGATGCCGAACACTTCCATCGTCCAGAGAAACGCCCCACGCCACCATGATGATGATACTAGGGAAGTTGTTTCCCTTAAGGTAACGTTGCCAAGGACATGAATCAGTGGGGTCACGTCGACAAATCCGAAGAGTTGATTGAGTAGGCCCATGATGTCGGACGTGGCACCAGGCACGAATTGAGGAGATATTTCAACGAAATGCGTAAAACACACTCCCTTTGGCTCAAAACTGTTCAAAACTGTTCAAACTTCACTGTTCCGAAAAACTCACTGTTTATTTTCCTTTCGCCAATTTGTGCGTTCACTATTAAACACAAAAAGGAGGTTTTCTTTCACTGAATTGTCTTTTTGCACTATTTTATCACTTAAGGAGGGTTTCGGCACCAAATTGTAACGCCCCCTGTTCTACTATGGGGTCTGCGTGTCCCGATCCACACCCACTTTCGTGGGTGTCCCTTATTTTGTGATTTTAATGCAATAAATTTGGAGAAGAAGTTCACTTTTTAAAGGAATATTATAAATATGTTTATTTATATCAATACCGACAGAAAAATATTGATTTACCAAAATGCTTATATTAATAAATATGTGGGAGAGCTAATGTTATATTTATATTTCCTAAAACTACTTAAATTTGGAACTTATTCTACTTTAAACTAATGATCTTAAAACTTAATAACCTTGATGGTTGGAAAAGTTAAACCTGCTGTTTCCGTGTCTAAAACTACACTCCTCGTTCTTCTCTCTGCTTACCGTATATATCTATTATCCTATGCTTATAATGTAGTGTGCTCTGCCTGCACTCGAGTGCATTCAAGATTACGGTTTGGTTAACCATGAGTGGCGAGTCACTACTTATACTAAATATGTTTCTCATTGTTTTCAATTTCCACATTTACCCTTTGATCAAATTGATTAATTACTTCACAATTATTGTTGACCACATTATGAAGTATAAACAATGTGAAAAATCTGCTTTACTAACATAATTGGTAGATATGGAAATTGAATACAAAGTTATGGATTTTTACTCTCACTCTCATTGCGGAGTGATGTATGAAAATCCATACTACCCTTCATGCAAACTAAATCTATGTAGTTTGAATCCCTTGACCTTTGGAATGCAAATGTTGCTTGTGCAACAGCATTACAAAGGTTGCAGTATATCTTCAAATTTGGAAAGAGCCATCATCAGTATTTACAAATTGATCTCTGTAAAGCTTTTTCGTTCGGATTTTGTGCATGATGCATACTAATTTATGTACGTTGTAGATTCAATAAATATCATAAAGTTTAGATAAAAATATGCATTTTAACAGAGTTGACAAAATAAATACAAAATATTTAATTATACAAAAGATATAAGTAGATAATATTATTGTATTATTTTAGGTATGCATTTAAATATTCTACTACGTACCTATGTAATATTATATTACATATGTATTACATATTACTAATATAAATATATATACATACTCAAAATGAAGGAATTATGCATCTAGCAAAATACAGACAACATTGTACTTCTTGCATATGTATGTACATATTTGTGGATATGATATTGATAAAGCAAGTACGTGGGATTAAGAATGTGCTAAGATTATTTATGAAAATCTGAGAAAAATTGGATTTTAGCGAAGGTTTTAGTGCGGATTGGGCGCCCCTTGAAAGTGGTGTGGCGAGCACAAATGGGGCCATGGCGTCAAACCTCTTCACAATTTATATCTTCTCTCGTGGTATTATTTTCCACATATCCACAGGTGACACGGCATTCATTATCTGTTGGGGTGTTCTATTCTTATCTAAGACAACTTCTAAAAATCGGTATGAACCACCTCGTTGGGTCTCCCAAAATGTAGAATTGTCAAATTTGACTTTATTTTCTGAGTTATGTAGTACCTCCATTTGGACCATCATGCCCAACTTTACCGACTCCTTCGAATATTCTGCACCGAAGACTCACTCCGCTATAACGACTTGGCTCATCTTCGAGCTGGAGTTGTGTTTTTGCATAACATAAAAATTTCCAAAATTTAAATTGGATAGGATAAGCTTAACAAGAGTTAACGTCGGATGGACGGACAGTCAGAACCCCTGGGTTGGGATAAAACTTAACACTGACAATTGAAGTCTCCAAGCGTATGAGTTCGAACAAAATAGTGTCAACCGATCTCAAATTTAATAAACATGAAATTTACAAACGACACGATCCGAAAATGCGCAGATTTTGCATCCAAAGAGGAGAAAGCCCGCAGTAAATTTAGACAGTATACTTTAGGGCGCATTTTCTTTTCTTTGGATGCAAGTGTCTCTCTGCGAAACCTGAGCATTGGTACATAAACATTGTCTTCTTGCAGATTTCATATTTATGTATTAATTTCTTGATTAATTGACACTAATTTGGTCAAAATAAGAGAGCATGGGCTGCGAAATTTCCATTGTGAATGATATATAATTATACATCTATCCACTATTATCATCAACAAACACGTGCATACAATTTAGAAACTCTAAAAAATAACCCTGGCTACCTTATTATACAAACCACTCTGTGGCATACATATTTATTACGAAGAACTGGCCCACAACCAAGTATCACCGGTTTCTGAGACAAATACACACACTCATCCTCGCCGGCTTATGGAGTGACCATACAAAATGCATATGTATAAAAGCCGCATACGTAACGTACATACATACATACATACATAAATACTGTATGTGTACATACATATATACAATAGGAAACTAGCAAAAAGTTGAAGGTTTTCCTTAATCGCTCTTTATTTTGTAGTAATGACGATCAACTTACTTACTGAATATGTATGTAGGAGTTAAGGTTTTTACCACAATTACGCTCGTCACGTACATACATATGTATGTATACTGCCAATCCCAGTATACAAAATATTTACTGATGTTTTACTAGGGATCTCAACCATACATATTTACTAAATTCCATTTAAATCTGGTGACTCAGTCAAAATTTGGACAGTTCAATTCTTATCGTCATTTATATTAAATAGTTGTCATTCTATTGCACAAATCAAATTATTGAGAAGATCTTCAGCTTCAGTATTTATTTAATTGCACATCATTAAACAAACTAGTCGATAAGTTGTGCTGACCAAGGAACAACGTGTTAACAAGTAAATGTTTGAGAAGCATACACTTTGACTTTGACTACTGATTTACCTGTGACTTAACAAATTTAACTATTTATTACGTCTAGGAAATACGGAAGAAATAAATATGATGATTAAATTGGAAAAAGATGCTTCCCTGATTTACACCGTGAATCATGAAGAGTACGCCAAATTTATCGCCGATCTCAAGTCTTCGTCTCGACATGAGATTGGCGAGTTGACGCAAGATTTTCTGAATTTGGAATTGCACCCGAATACCAGAGACCTGGCTGGATTGGCAGCCATGGTCAATGGTGAGAAGGAAAAGGGAGGCGTTGGTAAGTGGAATTATAGTGAAATTATACTAATTTTATTTTCCAATTACGTATACATACATGTAAGTTATATTTAGGTGTATGCACGTCAATTAAAATTGCCGCATAGTAAGATAAATAAATAGCTTTGACTGTCAAATAAACTTGCAAAAAATTAGCACGTTGTAATTAAATTACCATGAAAATCTGTCGTGACAAATTTTTGCAGTTTTTATTACTGCACGGTTACAGATCTGGTATTGATTTCTCGGTGTTAAAGTTGCTACCGCTTGGTACATAATATGTACCAAGAATTTTAATATTCTTAAAATTCTGCCGATCCGAAAAAAATTGCTACGAATGTGGTACAACTTGGATACGTATTTGTTATTAGGTACTACGACGTACATATTACTTATCAATACCATTTTGATAGAGTCATATCTGAATACCGTCTGGTATTAATACATATAATACTGGATTTCTAAGAGTGTGTTACGTCGCACGAGCATTTCTCATGTTTATTTTTTTTTTTATTTTTACACTTCAAAAATTGACGTGATTACCCTTAAATATCTCAAATCATATAATATCTTGAAATTCCAGACCTCTCCCAGCAATTCTGGCTACTGGAATATGTCCTCCTTTGCCGTGCAGCGTCTGAAAAAACGGGTTACCGAGGTGCAATATTTTACCGGAAGGAAAATCAAGAACGGCACGGGCAACTTATTATCGCTCATGGAGGTTAGTCTCTTGAAAAATATCCACATTTTTTAAATTTTATACCAAAAAAGCATTAAATCCCCCCAGGAACCAAATTCGAACCCGGCGACTGGCAAGCCGACTACGATGGCGTGGTCAACAACCGTCTCACCCCTCAAATCAATTCCGCCTGCACCTTCGGTCTCAATTTCGTGCAAAAATTCTCCACCGGAAGTGGCACCCCTCCTCTCAAAGTATCCATCACTGGACACTCTCTGGGCGGCTGGTTAGCCCAAATTTGCACCTTTGCCCTCAAATATTTGCACCTAAACGAAACCACTTTCGAATTACCCGCTAATAATTTCCCCTCCGAAAATTTCCACCCCCACTGCGAAGTATTCGACAGCCCCGGAGCATTCGAAATCATTCAGGGTTTATCCTCCCTCAAACAATTTCGCGTCTTAAAACTCAAAACTAAACCGCATTTCGGTCTGGACATTACCAACTTTGTGTTCACCCCGAACGGCGTCAACGTAGTTAACAACCATATCGGAGACATGTTCCTACTTCCGTTGGATGACGATATCATAACCGGAAATGGTGGTAAACCATCAAGTTTTTTAACCAGGCAAAATTTCACCTTTACAAAAACCACGCATGCAATGGCTCGCTTTGTTAGAGAGCTCATATCCAACCCGAATCCACGCTTGGTCCGCGTGGAAGAATGGATTTTGATCCTGTTTAGAAACTGGGACACGAAAAAGCACGTGTATCTTGATAAGCATGTCAACATTTTGAGCCTACTGGGTTCCTCAGTTAAGCATTTATTTACCACGAAATGGTCACAGACGACGAAAGAGTATGACGATTTTATGAAATCTGCCCTCCCCGTGGGCACCTCGAGTGGGGAGGAAGGCCTCAAAATTAATTTGCACACGCTCAGCGCCGGCGCCCAGGAGGTGGTCGAGCTGCTTAAAACGGTCAATATTTGGCAGACTTATCTCGGCGGAAATGGAGGCACCCTGAGAAATCCGAACCTTGAAATTTTGCAATCCTTGGTTGAAATCGTGGCAAGGTCCCCGACGAGAAATCCGATCTTAATTCCGAGCCAGAATTATTTCGTAATGTTACAAAATGCGGGTCTGGCCTTAAGCAGGATTGCCGAGATGTGTGGGAAACTGGAAAACTTTTCTGTGGCGCAGATAAGGTCGTGCAGTGACAGATATAGGGATGCGATACAGGATAAGTTTATTAGTTTGGAATTCGAAGAGGGACAAGAGCCTGTTACTTGGAGGGATGAATATCGACACGGAAATAGGAATTTGCTGAAACTATTTTGTCTTAAAATATGTGTATTAGTAGAAACAGAAAAAGGTGGGCTTTCTCGTAAAAATACGCTCATTTTAAAATATGGAGACGTTAACTTTACAAATTTAGCCTCTCCACCGGACGGAGTAAAATTCATATTTGTCGACTGCATTAATCATCTCAGCGATAAAATTGAGCAAAAACCAAGTATTCCTGACTGCCAAGTAACTTTCATAATACACGATCCTACCGGGACGACAAATAATAATAATAACTGGACAAATTTACGCATCGCAGACTCCAGTTTTCCTGAAATTTTGAACCAATCCATAAATTTGCAAGGCGTACCAGTCAAATTATCAGAATTTCTAAATTCTGCGTCAGGCTGTCAAGAAATTTTGCAATGTCTTTTCAACGATCCCGACAAATTGTATGTAGTTTTGCAGAAACGAGCCAAATTGGATATTGGTACTCTTCCAGCCTCGATTTTTGACAATGTCAACATCTACGTGGAACCTGAGCGTACCTTTAATTCGATGGAGGAAGCCGTTCAAATTTTTAAAGTCATCCTGGAAGGGTTCGAATTACCCGGAGTCATATTATTTTACGAGGAGGATGGCTTCCCAGATTTTGCAAAATTTTTGCAAAATTCTTTACAGAATTACGATCTGAAATATTTTATTCTGACGAGCGATGAAGATCCTGTCGCAAGTTTTCAACAATATTGTAAAAATCATTCAGAAACGGTAGTGGAATTGGTGGCGTGTAGAAGCCAGGGAAATTCGTTGGACTGGAAATTGCACTATAATCCAGATTTGTACCGGACAAGAGAAATCTTACCGCCAGCAATTGACACGAGGGGTCTGCACAAATGGGGAAAAGATGCGCCAGTAAATTTCAAAATTGCCGCCGGTCCCGGTGCGGAAACTTGGGAGGAAGTCTTGTCCATAAACTGTTTGCTAATTCCGGATAAAGATAACCTTTTAGAAAATTTGGGACTATCACAGCGTTCCGATCTGGATCCCGCCAATATTAAATCGGTCCATCTAAAACCAGGAACTGGCGGGAGCTGCGAATTAGTTTTGCATTTCATCGATTCACAGCCAGCTCTAGTGATTCAATTAGAAGGAAAACAACCCATTCACGAAAACGGCATTTTTCCCGACGGCGGGAGCACAGAGAGATTTCTAATGTGCATCTCCGACAGTCCCGGGATGGGTAAAAGTTTCACCATGATGACCATGTGCGCCAATATTTTGCAAACTTCGCAAAATAATTATTGGGCGTGGGTATTTTTCATCCAACTTCGCGACCTCACAGGTTTCGACCGTCTCGCCAAATCCTTACTGGAACGACTCGATGAGGACAACGTGCCCGAAACGTATCTCGAACTGGACAGTATTGTACCCTTTTTAGCGCAAAATTTAAAACTCGATTCCATCTCGAGTATCGCATTCCGAGCGATGCTGACTGGTCACAATTCGTCCAAAATATTCTTAATCCTCGACGGTTTCGACGAACTCGCAAATTCCAATAAGCAACTCGTCTCCCGGGTTTTGAAAGGGTTGCGAATAAATTCCTCCGTTAATATCGCCATGTCCACGCGGACGAGAGACAACCTCCTCGTGGAGACTTCCCTGGGCATAGTTTCGCACCATTTACTCCCCCTGGGCCAATATGAACAGTTCCTCTACGATATTTGGAAAGGGGTAATTCGCGACGAGAAAGATCGCCTCGCCACGTATTCATCCACGCTGATGCGGAAAGTTCAAAATTCCTTTGTTACCGACAATAGTAATTCCTTTTTAGGAATCCCGCTCCACATGAAAATGCTCAGCGTCGCGTTTGCCACCCCGGCCCGCAATTTTTCCTCCGGTCTGATCAATCTCGACGAAGCGGTCCCTTCGCAGTACAGCTTGAGGATCTTGATTGATCAATTTATCGATACGAAATACAAGATTTTCTTCTTCAACAAGTTAGGCTTGAAGGATGCCGGGATTTGGGACGATTTAAGGCCCAGTCTTACCTGGAAGTTTGAACGAGAATTGGAATTCTTGGGGGGCGATATGCTCGAAATTGGACGCGACGGCTGGGACGCCTTAATCTGGGAAATTTACAGGGTGGAGAGAAAAAATTTGCAAATTTCTGAGGATGACGCATCCAGAGAAATATATAGAATCGGTTTGGTCCAGGGGTCGCCAAAACCCGAATTTTTGCACCGATCCATTGCAGAATCGTACGTGACAAATTTTATTTTCAAATCGTTCAAACAATTTTCCCAGGATGAGAGGCGCCATGGCGACGGAGAAAATGGTGCTTTCGCCCAAAAATTATTCGTCGCCGGGAAATCCGCCGTTCTAGAGATAGGGCGTCGCTTAATTAGATCATTTCTGAACGAACTGGTCAAAACTGATGACCAGATTTTGTCCCAACTTCGGGACGGAAGTCTACCCCGAATCGCCACGCGTGGCGTGGATGATGACATTTTGTCCTGTTTTTACGAACTCGTCCGTCTCGAGCATAGTTCTACAGATTTATTTGGATTTCTCGCCAACACATTTTTCAACTGGGGCCAAACTTCACGCTATATTCTGGTTTTGTTCGCGTTAAGTGGACTCTCAGTAATTCCGATGACGCAGACCACGCTGGAAATTGTGTTTATGCTTATTCGCAGTTTCCGGTTGCAAATTGGGGAAAATTCCATAGACGAAATAATGGAAAGTCAGCCCAGTTCGAGCAATGAGTTTGCCATAATTAAAAGTATTTTACTGTATACACCCGACAACTTGGCGTGGTACAGGTTCAGGGCGGATTTTAAGCCGTTTTTGCTAAACAAGGAGTCAGCAATGAGTCAATTTGGCCCAATTAGTAAAGATTTGTTGGGTAAAGAAGAGGTCAGAGATAGGTTGGAGGAACGCTATGGAATTTGTGGGGATGAGTTCGAAACCAGTGTTAAGTTTGTGGACTGGCTGTTGGAATTTATGGAGATTTTGGGGAAAGATTTGAGGGCTGAAATATCTCGTAGGGACGCCTAAACAGAGACATATTTTTAGATACATATGGATTTGCATATTTCTCAAAATTATTGGAGGAGTAATTACTAATTTGGCGATAAAATACTTAATAACTGCAAAAATGTGTGTAGGATTTCTAATGTACACGAACTGCATAGACATCTGTAGCAAAAATACTTTTCACCCAATTTCAATACTTAATATTAAATTATTTGTAACTAATTAGCCATATATTTATCTATCATAAATTAATTTATCCATGAAATATATGTAGCATCATATGAAGGAATTGAGATTTTTTAAATAAATCCGTAAATTCCAGAATATTCATATATTTAATGTGAAATTTATACGACTTTATTGAGAGTAGTTAATTTACAAGAATGATGAATTGTTCTGAATCAAAATTTCTAATGATAAATATGTAAATATTTTACAGTTTAAATAAAAGTAAGATGTCATTTCAAAACTTTTATGCATCTTTGAATTCAAGTCCATTAATTAAGGAAGATCATATTTTTTTACAATATTTTGTACAAATACATAAACATATACACATACATATGCATATATCCTATTTTTCATTTATAAATGAGTTAAGGTCTACGAATTAAATAAATACAAGAATACATCATCATTAAAAAACATCTTTCAAACTCTCCTATTCCCAGTTCGGCACAGGATTCTGCGGATACAGCACATCCCACTGGTTGTACTGTTTCAGAAAATAGGCCCCCGATTTGTGACGATACAGCGGTGCGTTGTACTTCTTCTTGTTGCTGGGATAAGTTTGTTCGACATTTTCAACAAATCGAAAATTCGGATTTTCATCCGTTTTCGCCCCAATTTTTATGAATCTGTTGATACACCAGCCCAATTTCAGGTCCAATTTGTATCCACCTTCATGGGTATCTACGCCGTCTTGGTCACCATGGCCAACCTGGGAAATCAAATTTCCAAAAAAATAATGTAACTTTCTGGATTTCTTTACAGGAAAATTTTTAATTAATTAATTGTATTATTCACCTCTGTCCCTCCACTAACAATGATTCTGCATCGTGGCGTCGTTTTTCGGAAATTTATAAGGAAGTCGATCGTTTCCTGGCGCACACCGTCCAACGATGTGCACAACTTGTTAGCCCGATTGCTGCAACTTGTCGTGCTCTGAATTCTTATTCCTGTCAAAATATTAAAAATCCAGGAAAACTTTTTTGCATGATAAATTCTAAGTCTAACATTAACATTGCACTCTAAATAAATTTGTGTAAAATTTACTCAAGGTTGAGTAAAGAAAAATAACAATACAAATTTATCCAACGTGGCGTAAAATTTATCTATTTAACCGTTCACTCTTAAAAATAGTTTTACCCTTCTGAAAAAAAAATTCACTCTGAATTATGTAAACTAGATACATATGTAAATCTAGAGTAGCTAACTTGATAAAGAGTAAAATTTACTCTGGATCTAGTACAGCTTGCTTAATATAAAATTAAGAGTGAATTTATTTATTTTTCAAAAGGGCAACATTATTTTTAAGAGTGTTGGATAATTTTTGCCCAATTATTGTCATTCTCTTTGTTTTACTCAGCCTTGAGTAAATTTTACACATATTTATTTAGAGTGTATATACCAGCCTTATCCAGGAGCTGTTTCGCTTCGAAATGTGTTAGTCCATTGCTGAATAAGGTGTGAATAATTAAATAATTAAGTTCGGATTTAAATTGTATTTCAAAATTAATTTTGCTGCAAAAAAACTTAAATTTTATACCAGGATGCCATTAGGAATAATCCCAGCAATAGTATCGATATGTTAAGTTGGGGACGCATTATTACACCGATTTTTTTAGCAACACTAAAACTTTGAAATTTTCCAGCGAAAGATACGTAATGACACCCGATACAAAATTTTTGACTTGGCTTCTTCAACGACCAAAATGATCTGGCTACATAAATTTCTAGTCCGAAAGGTTACTTCAATTAAACCAATACTTTGTTCCATCAACAGAATCATCTCGGTGCAGGGTTCCCAGAATTTCGATTTCATCATCCAAAATGTTTATTTCTAAAATGATTTACATGCACACATACATACCTATTTTTGTTAGTTTGTTTTTCGAAAATTACGAAATCACAGTCCAGTTATATCATACATACACTACCAAATTGGAACCGGTTAATATACATACATAGGCGAAATAATTAAATACTTTGCGATTCTGTCGAACCCTGTTCCACAGTTGTAGAAACATACATAAACGGACCAATTTAGCTGGCAAGGATTAATTATTTGTCTCATGGATCTGTTGTTTTTGGATTAACGATGATATTTTTATCATGTCTCGAGTTTCAATGTGTCCGACTAAAATGAAGGGATAACCATGCCAAGCATTACCGTAGGACTGGATGTTGAGCAGTAGTGTATTGCGTATGTATGGCTTCAAATATATATTTCAGGACATGACTATTAAACCCATGGAACAAAAATGGTTATGCCAATTTTTGTGAAATCTATGTAAATATGTATATGTATGTATCTACGTTGTGGCAGAAGTTGTTGCAAATTTGGCATGCATCTACATTCACAAGCAAGATTTGCAAAATTGTTCTTGTCCAAAAAGTAACTTCCCAAGTCACCAGAACTGACCAGAAGTTATGCGTTATGCTGCATAGTTGTACATTCATTATTACATGGTTAAAGCAAATATGTAGTAAATATTCCACTGCGATGGATTCCACTTTACACACATTTTTGAAACTAAATATGCAGCAAAAATGAAACCTTAGCTTGCAAAATTGCATGACATACTATTCTTCGGTCACATTTTCTGCAACCAAACTTATATAAGGTAAACAGAATTTGATATTTATTTATCATATAAAGTGGAATATTTCAAGAAGAAATAAATCAAAATAAATCCCGACTTAAAAATTACGTCCTTAAAAATAACTACATACATATTACATAAATGAATATGTGGTCTTGTCAATGTGACCCAAATTAACACAGGATATCCCGTAATAGACAGCTGTCATCATCTATTGCGTAGGATGATTTACCGGCTCCCACATTTTACATGAGGTCACAACGTGACACTGGGATGTCCTCTTTAAATCTACATGCTTAGCTACGGTAACCTGTACGATGCGCAACTTTAAACTTGTTCAAGTACATTGGTCTTATTTAATAATCCGTCAAATAATTTAAAAATATAACAATAATGCAATGTTTATAATTTTATCGTGGAATGTCTCATTCTTCAAACATATGTACTTCTCGTTTCGAAATTCTGTATTGCTAGAAAATTTGGCTGGCTAAATTTTACTAATACATAGAAAATCTACATAAAAAACACTTACAAATAAAAAAACATTGTTGGAAGTTGGAACACAAATTTGCATACAGAATTCAAAACATAAAATAAGTATATAAGAATAGTAAATATTCAGTCAGTAAAATCAAGAAGTTGAAACGCCAATTGGTTCTGTTTACAATCGAGGTGGGGGGTCATTTGCCAGATCATGGAACAATTCTGAGGGATGAGCTTTTTTTAAATGTTTCCGGAGACTTGATTTCGCCATGAATGATATGTGGCAGTGATCGCAGGGGTGCCTGATGTTGAGATGAACGCTCTTCAGGTGTTCTAACATGCCACCCTTTCGGTCGAACTTCTTAAAGCACTCGGCGCACGTGAAGTTCTTCATTCCCCGGTGGACCCCATTTTTGGTCAGATCCGGTTTTTGACTAAAAGCTTTATCACATTCGTCACATTGGAATGGCTTCGGGTTGGCGCCGTGAAGGCGTTGGTGCACTCTTAAAGATTTACTATTAGCGTACTCCTTTCCGCACTGGTAGCAGAGCAGCTTCGCCGTAGGGTGGGGTGTCATAGAAGAAGTTTCTGAGCCCTGGAGAAAATATTGACAAGATAACATTTACACGGTACAGTAGCCGTAATCTTAAGGTCAATTAGCTATCCCTTACTAACGTTAAAATCAGAATTTTGAAGAGTTGGTGGCTCCAGGTTTGTAAGTTGAGTATCCTCCTCTTCCATTTTCAGGTCGATCTGTAATGCCTGTAGCCATAATTTTAGTTTTTAAATTTGTCCTCGGGTTTAAATCAGGTTTATCAAAATATCAAAATCAGGAAAAAACACCATAGACCATGTCACGAGATGGTGCATCAATGGACCATGGACCAATTATTTAGCAGTTTTAATTAACTTATTTACCCTTCGTTGTATTCCTGCTGTCTGATTTTTCAGTGAAATTAGTCCCGATCTTTGGGGCGGCGAGGGTGTTGATGATGGTGCTTCCTCAGTGACAGGATCGCCTTCGTTATCACTTTGAAGCAACAGATCATCGCCCGTCTCTTCGTCGATAGGAGGTAAAACGTCGTACGGATTGATTTCAATTTTGAATTCACCTTCCTCCACGTCCATCACTACGTTGACATCATCGTCACCAGCTTTAGGAATTTTGATTGCAGCTCCCTCTAACCCCATTTCACCTCCGACATCTGAATAAATTTGCTTCCAATGTTTCCGGAGACTTGATTCGTTCCAGAACGACTTATCGCAATGGGAGCAGGGATGCAAGCTTTTGCGATGAACGTTGTTCAGGTGCTCCAACATGCCAGATTTTCTGCAAAACATCTTACGACACTGAGGGCAGGGGATGTTCTTGACCTTCTTGATCATCAGGTGAATCACCTCTATGTGGGTGCGCAGAATTGATTTTGTACTAAAAGCTTTGCCGCATTCGTAACATTTGCATGGCTTCGGGTTGGCACTGTGGAGGCGTCGGTGCACTCTCAAAGAGTCACTATTAGCATACTCCTTTCCGCATTGGGGGCAGAGCAACTTCGCCATCGGGTGGGGTGTCATAGAAGAAGGTTTAGAGCCCTGGGAAAAATATTGATAAGCTAACAGCTACACCGCTAATAGTTAAGACTAAAGTACATGTACTGCTGCAATAATTTATTTTGCAAATTAATCATATATAATTTTAGTCCAAGAAATGTTACTAATTGCTTCCGAAGAAAATTTTAATTTTAATAAACTTTCAGCTTTCTATTTTTTACCTGTCGTTGTTTTGTTGCTGGTTGTTTTGGTGAAATTCGGCCCGATCCTTTCGGCGACGGAGGCGTTGTCGTCATTGTCGGAGGTACCTTTTGGGTGAGAGGATCGTCTGCGTGGTCACTTTGAAGCAACCGAACATCGCTTATCTCTTGGTCAATAGGGGGCAAAACGTCGTACACGCCGATTCCACTTATTCCCTGGTCGAGTTCAACTTTGAATTCACTTTCTACAGAAATAACCCGGTAAGCTTATCAAAATCACGTAACCAAACTACGCAACAAATACAATATACATTATCTTTAATCTGTGGTTTTGAATTTTGAACATAAGTTGTTTCGCAGTTTATACATTGATTGGTTATATTAATGAATTTGTGTGAATCCTGCAAGCTTCTGCCTGATTTCCGGTTTCAGATTATTGTATTAAATTTAATAAAATAAGCTACACTTACCCGAGCCTTGGAGTTGTGGTGGATGCGTTCCACAGATTAAATCTTCACCGAAAGCTGGCGAACGGTCAAAATCTAATAATTTTAGAAATCCATGAAAATATAAGCCATTTAAAATTAATTTCTCATTTTTTTACGTCTTACGAGTGACAATCTGTCTTCGCAACTTTCCGAGAACATCGTCCCCATCGATAACCTCGTTTGTATCGAGATTTTTGAACGTGACGGTGTAAATCTTAAGCAGTTTTCGTCCCAATTTTTGCACAAGCCTATCAATCTTTTCAAACCGAGTGCCACATTCCTGGCAGCAATGGAAATCCTCACGAAGAAAACTATTGTCCATCATTAACATTGATAGTCTTCAGATAAGTTAGAAATGCCGGAACGTAAATCGAGCTGCACTTGCACCCTAAATGACACCCAATTTTACGACAAAACAAACAAACTCGTGGAGTTGACATGGCCAAGAAATTCAAAATTAATTTTTTACGACTGATAAAGTTTCAGAACCGAACACAAAATAAATAAACTTTGTTCAGAAGCGAGTGAAAAATGACAGTAGTCAGTAATTGAATTCCACGTGCTTGACAAAAATGAATGAGACTATAAACTGCGACTAATTTAGCTTTCCGCTGAACTCTATTTCTTTTTCATGTTGTACCGCCCGTCATCTACCATCTACCCAATGCTACCGTACATCATCTACTTTTTTATCATCTACCTTTTTTTCATCATCTAACTTTCTAAAAATCTCAAATTCCCCAAAAATGTTAAAGTGCCCCAAATCCACCCCCACAATTTTTATGGGGCAACGTGAGATACATTGGGGCAACGTGATATTTTATTTCATATTGGGGCATCGTTCGTTTTTTAGCGAGCGAAGCGAGCAGGTTAGGTTAGGTTAGATCTACTAGGTACGGGAAAAGTAATAATAATAGATTTATTTCAGCACACAAATTTTGTCAAATAATTTACAAAAATGATCAAACCCTATCTAGTAGGAAATATCTTGATCATCTACGTCGCTTAAACAATATCAAGCTCATCTTGATTTAACATAAATATATTGTTTTACAAATAATAGTTCGAGTTGATTAAATTATTTCATCAATAAATACCTTAACTTATTTCATCAATAAATAGGTCCTTAACTTATTTTTGAACGTAACATAACTCAGTTCATCCTTAATGTCATTAGGTAGTGAATTCCATAATAATATTCCCCTAAAGTTAAAAGTAAAAGTGTGAAATGTTTAGTTAGCCAACCTAACTAGCTAGGCTAGTTACAACCTAGCTAGCTAGGATAGATACAACCTAGGTAGCTGGGCTAGGTACCTGTGCTAGCTAGCTAAGCATTTCACACTTTTCCCGTACCTAGTAGATCTAACCTAACCTGCTCGCTTCGCTCGCTAAAAAACGAACGATACCCCAATATGAAATAAAATCTCACGTTGCCCCATAAAAATTGTGGGGGTGGATTTATAAATACCGGAGATTTGGGGCACTTTAACATTTCTGGGGAATTTTAGATTTTTAGAAAGGTAGATGATGAAAAAAAGGTAGATGATGAAAAAAATGTAGATGATGAAACAAAGATAGATGATAAAAAAGTAGTTGCTGTACGGTAGCATAGGGTAGATGGTAGATGGTGGGCACTACAACATTACTTTTTTATCCAACAATATTTTTTTATCGTCACAAATTTGAAATTCAAAATTGCAAATATTTTTATAAGAACGGTAAGTCATCTTTATCTGTTATTTAATATTAACAATTGTTTCTTGCATTGGTTAAGTCTCTACACGCTGGGTGACTCTAATTAAGTAAATATTGATATTGATATTTGATTTGATTTGAGCCGAATTGGTAACTGTCCACAGTGGACAGTCCACTGTATATTTAGTATTTTCGCAATTATCAATGCTACAGGTGGATACAATTTTTAGCATAAGAATCAGAAACTAGACTATAAATTCGACCAGGACAAGTGCTCAGGATGGATTTGGTTTTGAATTCCGAGGCGTTATCGCCTTCGAATTCTCCAACTTTAGGTAAATATTTTATTGTTATTAATTAATTCGTAACAAATCACAAATTGTTCAAGGCTTTACGGGGTTTTAATTTAATTACGCATTAATTGCAGGCATGGAAGTTGAGACGTCTGAAAATGTCGCAATGTCGACTGCCTTACTGAATCCGATCGTACGTACATATTTAATTTGTAATTCCTCATCATTTTTATGTTCACCATTTCATGTCGAATTTTCGCACCATTTCTATCAGGTTCTTGAAGCTATTTTCGGCCATCTCGACGTCCCCGACTTGAAGACGACTCGTCTCGTCTGCCGTGATTGGAACGAACTTGGGACCACTGTCTTAGGAAAACAGTCTTGTCTCCATGTCACCCCCATTTTCTGCTACCACACCTCAGATTTACACCTCATCGCCCCCATACACCCCAAACTCATGCGGAACGTCATCATCTCAAGTGAATTCGATGCCTCAATTCATTTAAAAAAGACAGCTGCCGTCATCGCCAAGGGCTTCACCATTTTGCCTGAATTTACTGGGGAAATCAAGTTTTACGCGAGACAGAGGAAATTTATCCGCGCCTTTCTCGACGGGATGACAATGCTGAAATCCACAAAAATCCGGGCCATTTTAATCTACATGCATGAAACAAATGCGAACGAGTGTTTTGATGAACGTCAAATTCAAGCTTGTCGAAAACTCCCTGTTCAAACTAGTTTGACCTCACTCCATTTCGACATTTCGCACGACACCGGCCGAACTAACGGAGTGCAAACCGCCCTGCAAGTTTTGATCGACTCTGCACCAAATTTGACCCATTTGTTCGTCAATGCCACGTTCTACCCGAATTTGGAGGGATGCCAAAATCTAAAATTTTTGAAATTTTACTTCATACAGTTCATATTTGGCTATGTAAATTGTGCTCATGCAACTTGCCCTGATTTTAAGTTGGGTGCTGTGATCAAGATGCTGGAGCAAGTGAAGGATTCCTTGATCGAATTGGAGTTGGACTTTGACGGTCCATTTGAGTCCGTGTCTCAGGTAGAAATTAAATATATGCATAAAATAACGTGGTAAATAATCTGCATGCAATTTAATTTTTCCACACTTCCAGGACATGAATCTGGACGTTCCCGTGTTATCTAAACTTACCTCCGTCACCATCAATTTCTTAATGGCGTACCAAATTCAAAACTTTTTTGATGAGGCACACCTCCCAAACTTGAAAAATCTCGTGTTCGGCAACTATGAATGCGGTGCGACGGAGTTGTCAAGCTTTCTAAATGTGTGGCAGCGACACCGAGGAGTTCAGTCCCTCGCCTTGGAACTTGGTCAGGATTTTATGGAGGGCGAAATCGACTTCGGGCAAAAAATTGTCCAATTATTCCCCTCCGTTAAGAAACTCGAGTTCATGGTGCAAATTCTGGGCGACGTGAACTCGGAGAAAGTCAAAACGAAGATGGGACCTTTCCAGAAGTGGAATCTAAAAGAGTCCAGCGTTGTCGTGTATTTTGAGAAGTGCGCCTCGGTAGTTCGAGTCCTTAAAAGTCTGTCTTTTTGGAAAGGTACGACGAGGTTTAATAATCATGGTGAAAAATTTGTCTCTAAAAAGTAGTTATGGCGTATTTTTTTAGGCGTAAAAAATGTCCGCTTCGTGATCGAAAGCTACGATTTCTCCATAATATCTGCTATTGCCGTTCAACATATCATTCTTCACAATAGGGGATTAAAAACTGTGAAAGTAGAGGTAAAGGTAAAGGTATGTGCTTTTACGCTTATCAATTTGCATATGTAAGTTTCTTACTTTTCCGTAATATTTTCACGTAAATAAATTCAGGACGAGGAATCTGCGGAACGAATGAGAGCAAGCTTGGAAACCACTAGTATACCCGATTCTTTCAATTGGAATGTGTGTGTAACGTCCGACTAATTAATTAAATATTTTGCGATTGATCCAAATTCATAGTTAATTTTTCAACTCCAATTTTACATTATTTCAATACATAATACATTGTTCTTAAAATTCTAATGAAAGATGTAGAAAAGATAATTTGAAATTAAATATCGTTTTCAAGCCTTCAAGTATGAGAATTTTTGACGTGGCTTATAAGCTCGTGTAATCATCTTGTATGTAAGTTACTATAACAATGGAATCATTGTGAGTTACGTATCTAATTAAGTATGAAGGCGGTTTATCACGCTAATTAATTCTTAAACAATTATAGTTTTATTTGTTTCCTTGTCGTCTGTTAATTAAGTAACCTGCCACCGATAAGACCAACAGCCAGAAAATCGGCGTTACTAAAGCGGTCCATATAGCTCTGTTATCCAAACCCCAGCCACTATTCCACACTCGTCTCATCCCCTCCATCGGAATGGCGATAGGATTTAAATATTTGCAAAACCATCGATAGTGAACATTCATAGCTGCCAAGGGCCAACATAGTCCTGAAAGTATTACACAAAATTGTAACAGTCAGAGTTTTTCAGAAAAAAAATCATTTTAAATTCGTGTAGACATAATTAGTTTCTTGAACAATAGAAAGAAATGCAAGAAATAAGCGATATCTAACGGACAACCCCCTTGGCGTAGATTGTACCAAAGTTGCAGTATCTCTCTTGCAGTTCAGTTAAAAAATGTGGAAAAGTTGCAAAAAATCAAATACTGGTAAAATTCATAATTTCATCCTGTTTATGTACTTACTAAGATGTAATTAACCATGTACATGTGCTGCAAAACTGGGTTGCTGAGTTTAAAGTTCAACATGTTCTGACTGGATTCTAAGTAAGGATTGTGTCCAAAGTGTCTTGAAGTTCTTTCAAGGAAACAAACAACGAGGAAATGCAATGTATTGTATGTACATACATATACCGAAATAAGAGAGACACGTACACTCTTAGAAATTCAGCATTAAATTGATACCAAGCGGTATTCATATATGGCTCTACTAATGTTGTATGGGTAAGTAGTACCGTGTAGTTGGGTATTAAAGTTTTACCATATCGGTAGCAAATTTGTAAGAGCCCGTATAATTTTAATACCAATCGGTAGCCATTTAGAAACCTAGAAAGAAAATAACTGCCCAACTATACCAGTTTTCTAAGAGTATAGTTAAAATACGTTTGAGGCTTTCGTCGCCCTTCGTTATGAATATAGTTTTGCATTAGAAACTTGATTGCATCAGGTTCCCACTGTCAATTGCAAAAATGCAAAACTACATATATGTATGTATATATACATATATACATATAAATATGTATGTATTCATTCTCGTCGAATTAATAATATTCCACTCTTTCCTTGACAAACTTATATAATTATGGAGACTTGGTACCTGAAGTTGTTTGTTTTTTCTGGTTTTGACATGAGATATATTTATTTATGCAAGTATTTGTTTAGAGGAAAACGGTCTAAATATATGTACGTAACGCACATAGGACATACATATGTGTACGTTAAATAATGAGGTAAATCAACTTACCTATATATTATTCTCACCATGATGGAATTGAACCTTTTGTCAACCTACATATAGATTGTGTAACGTAACGAGTTATATAAAAAAAATCAAGCCAAAAATTAAGAATCACATGGGATTTATCTTTCTGTTGCATGACAATCAATAATTACATGTACGTATACAGAGCAGGGATGGCCAAAAATATCTACTTCGTTAAAATATAACATCTTTCTCTCCTTGCTTCCCAGAATTCGGATTTCCAGGAGTGACAAAAAGACGAAAATCTACGTCGAGAATATGAAAATATTCGTTTTGTGAAGAAAGTAGTATTTTATAACTGTCAGAACACTTTATTTTAGAGGAGTTTCTAAAAATAGTGTTTTGACAGAGCGAAAATGTTAATTTCTTTATAAAACCTGTATTTTCGTATGACTTGTGTATTCTTCATGTAAATTCATGATTATATTATTAATAGAGTTCTTTAATTATTAATGAGTCCAGTGTAAAATCTGCCCTTGAATTATTGATATTGACTTGAAAATACCGTACTTTGGATCTTGCCACAACAATAAATATTCTCAAATGGAGATTAAATTTATGTATATGTTTGAAAGTGGAATAGTTTTCGCACATAAATTTCCCTAAGGAACTATCTAAATTACATTGTCAGCCATAAAAAAGTACAGGTTTCTATGTAACCCTTGAATTACATTTGCGTTATTTTATCATACATATTTATCAACATGATGGAATATGTAAAGTAGGCATCTGCAAAATTAAATGAAAAAATTATCCAAGCATTGCGAATTTTATTTTCATGGTAATCTCAGTGATTTGAAATATTTACGGTTAAAATTAATTTGATTTTCCTGCCCAGTGGTGACAGGTATGTTTTATCCTTGTAATCCTAACATTTAAAAACTTGGCAACATACGAGTACATTGAAAAAGTGTAAAGCAAAAGAATTTTACCGATTTAATTTTCCAAAAATGTTAAAATTAACTTAAAAACTTAAAAAGACTTGATTTATGCGGTGTCCGTCAATTTTTGGATGGTCGAAGGACTTGTCGAGGTCATCATAGTTGGAAGAAAAGGACTCCTACATACATTAATAAAAATACTTCTCACTACTTTGAGCATACCAAACAATTATTCAAATCGACACCATGTCAGTAAATAAAAAACTTACAGATCTCTTGCGTTAAGGATGAAGCCCTTGCCTTGCCCTGCGGAAGTGTAGCCAAGACCACGAATTAACATTGCGCCACGTAGTAAAAAAAACTGGGATAAAATACTTACACTACTATCCCTGAAACTGCGTTATGCTCTGAACTCCTGTAAAAATTAAATTAAATACGTGATTTAAGCAATTTAACAAATCAATCTTCATTTTCAATCCAGACATGAAATATTTGGGTGTGTTTCCTAATTTTATAATTGTTCATACCCTGAACAGTCAGCTCCCCCGGCTTCGCCTCAACAAATTGAGGGGCAAAAGCACCTTCAACAATTCCTGGTTTTGATGATACGACATTCTAGAGACAAAATTCACACCTTGGATAAACATTTCTTTAAAAAATTTACAACGACAAATAAACTTACAACGACCTCACTAACGCCCGGTATAAGAACTCGTCCCCTGTCAAGTAATTAAAGTTATTATCGCTATAAATGTTGCCATAATGGAATATTTGGGTGTGTCGTAGTTTCCCAGTGGTGGAGGAAGCTGGGGATTGTGGGACAGGAGGAGGAAGAGGGACTTATTATAGGCAAGATAAAATTTTGCTGAACTTCTTGGGAGACGATGCCCCCCGTCCCACTGCTTCCCCCCACTAACAATGGAACCTTTTTTCAAGCTACACGAGATAAGCTTAGTGACATATGCTAAAAAATCAAGCTAAAAATTAGAAATGACGTGGTACTTATCTTTCCGTTGAATGGGCACTTGGAGGTCAAATATTTGAGGGCAAAGGTCACAGTAGCGGCAGGTTTTTTTCTCAAGCGGGTGAGCGGAGGAGTGAAAATTTTCTCCTTCGAGGTCACTCTCGCACGCTCGCACTTCATTCAATGCATATTATTTTTGACAAAATTTCACAATCTCGTAAATTGGTGTATACATTCATCTAATTTTATATTTTCTTTTTAAAATCCTACCACCGATCCGTAATAAAAAAGTGCCGATAGGTTCAATAAGTTATTATTATTTATATTATAAATTAAAATTATAAATCGAATATTATCCTCGCAGAGATGACTACTAAAAATTATAACTGCGTCTAATTATTTAATTAGTGTATTAATTAATTAGAAATCATAATCCTTAAAGTTGACTTATTTTTATTGCCACATTTCGTTGTATATTTTTGGAAATGCATACTAGTAACGAAACTAGCGCGACAGTGAAGGGAGCGGAGTGACCTCGAAGGAGAAAATTTTCACTCCTCCGCTCGCCCGCTTGAGAAAAAACAGGCCGCTACTGTGAACTTTGCCCTCAAATATTTGACCTCAAAGTGCCCATTCAACGGAAAGATAAGTACCACGTCATTTCTTATTTTTAGCTTGATTTTTTAGCATATGTCACGAAGCTTATCTCGTGTAGCTTGAAAAAAGGTTCCATTGTAAGTAAGTTTCCGGAATTTTATCATTTTATCATGGCCATTTATCAATCAACTCGCTGACTATAAATTTGTCATCCAGAATTTTAAGATAACATCGGGGCCGAGAAATGATTTAAAATGGGGGGATTTTGACGATTTTGACGATAAGTAATCGTTAATAAAAGGTGACAAAAATTAGGATTAAATTATGACTTAAAAACACTTACTTAATTCCATCCCATGCCTGCCCAGCACGGCTCTTCACCTTATCAGAAGCACCGGTACCGGTTTTATACTCACCGGTTCGAATTTGGTCGCGTTTTTCACCTTCTTTACGCTAAATATATACAGGCGAAATCAATTTAGAGGAAATTAAGACACGCTGTCGAAATGTGGTACCAAATCACTTACCAAAGTGGGTCCGGCATAAGTAGCAATTTTTTCATTATTTAATCTACAATAACAAACACATTTTTAATCTCAGTAAAAGGTCGACAAATTTTAGGCTTACTCAGATTCCTGGTAATCTCCAATCTTTGGAAATGCATCAAATTGGTCGACAGCCTGAAATTTAATGATGACAAATTACTTACGTGGGTATATCAAATTTGCATGATTTTTCTTATTCTATAACTTACACCAAGTTTAAGTTTATGCAAACAATCAGCACTGCATGAAATTGAGTAAAAGTTACAAAAAATTAAGTGAAACTTGAATAAAAATCGGGAAATATTTTCTTTAAAGCTTATTTAACAATGTAAAAAAATTACATAGTGTTGTAAACAGCAGCCGCGCTGGGGAGGTCCGTCACGTATGGAGATTTTGGGTAAGGGAAGTTGTCCCCATTGTAATCATAATCGTGGGAAGGGGCAGATTGAGAAAGATGAGACGTGGGGTACAAGTCCTTCAGAAGCTGGAGTGAGGGGTGAGACACGTAATTCTTGCTGAAATCGACTCTTTTTGGGGAAGCTGAGACAGCCAAATACGACAACCAGTCCGAAACCGTTTCCTGTTTAAAAAAACACAAAATTATTGTCAGAATATTCAAAGTGGCACATTTAATTTCGTGTTTTACACAAAATTTTACATTTCTTTAAATGATGGAACAATGTCCAGAAGTTTTTGACATGTTAGAAATTATACAAAGAAAGTTGATTAGATATTTACGGTAAAAATTCTTGTTAGAAATGCATGCAATTTCTACAGAAAAAGTGTCACATTTAGTGTCGTGCTTTACCGTGTGTTTCTAAAAATTGATATAAATATATCCATAAATTTTTGACATGTTGGAAAATATAAAAAAAAAATTACAAAAAAAATACGATTTTTCTGTACAGTCCATTTTTACACTTAAAAAAGTTTAAATTTTTAAATTTTCACATTAATATTTTTGCACCGCTGTTATTTTACTTACCCGTGGATTTCTGGGGAAAAATTGTCCCACCCTTTCGTCACTTCTTCTCCTGTGACGAGCAACAGCAGCCTGACACGACGACAGTCCCAGCAGACACAGCATTATGCCGAACCACGTCATATCACCCCCCTCAGAAAATAAAAGCTGGACAAAATCTCAGCTCGGAACCAGACAAACTTTAAAGATTGGACTTTGCAGGGGAAGAACGAAATGAGATCTCGGGGTCGAAATATCTCCGCTTTTATTGACCTCTTCCTCCCCCTCCTAAAAAAGTAGCTCGTGAACGTCAGCATGTTTTTAAAAAATTAACATATTTTACACTCTTAAAAACCCGGTATTAATGTGTAGTCAACGAACGGTGTGCATAGGGAACTTCACCAAATGATGATAATATTTCTCACCTAATGGTGTTAAAAACAATAATTACCAGCCAGTAACAATGTGTAACCATTATGACCAGATTTATCACCATGCCCTGGGCAACATTATCACCATTTGGTGAAGTTCCCCATGCACACGGTTCGTTGACTACATATTAACACCGGGTTTTAAGAGTGTAATCCAACATCATATCGATTGACAAATGCATAAAAAATATTGCCCCAGTCAGTAAAACAGTACTTGGCCAACGACTTTTCCAGTGTTCCGGATGCAAGTTAACCACTTACAAGAAAGTGGTTTCTTGCAGCTATTTTGACCTGCAAGAAATGCAAGGCGCATGGTTCTTGCACTTTCATTCACTTCGTTTCAGTTTCTTGCACCTTGCATTTCTTGCTTTGCAGTGCAAGAAAGTTATGACATAAGAAACGAAACACTGGGCTCTTCTGCATAAGCGCATTCCTTTCTTTATTGGTGATGTGTAGCAAAACATTTTGAATGGTGTCGTTTTTTAGTGGATCATGATTCACAGTGTTACTTTTTAATTATATAAATATCCGCTCAATTATGTATGTAATTATGTATGTAGTTATTTGTATGCATATACGGTCACATTATTGTATATGGATAACATATACGTTAACTACAATTAAGTAAATGATATTTCTATCTCTGAATAAAAGTACATATATTGGCCACCCCCGAAACTATTTGGATTTTTTTCCAAGTTTCATATTTTTTTAAAAACGATTTTTCAAACTTGTCCCATGCGATTCTTATGTACGTGTGCCAAAACAAAATCGAGTTTTTATAGCATTACAAAATCAAATTTTTCGAGCCCCTCCCCCCACGACCAGTGTTCATAATTTCATCCCCACCCCCAATTAAATCCGGGGCTTCGTTCAAAATATTTATTTTGTATCTTGTTTCTCTGCAATAAAATATCTTAGCCAAGCCAACCTTGATATTGAGTTGGTCATGAGCTTGTTTCGGCTCAGTTTATATTTGTACCATTATTAACTTGTTTACCAAACTTCAAAATTTTAGTTTTCTAAGTAATTCGATTAATTTATTCATTAAGAAATAAGTTACTGGTCTAAAATTAAATCAAATCTAATAAGTCACCACAATATGCTAAAAGTACTCTGCCTTAAAAAATACGTACAAAAGTATCTCCAACACCAGTCACTGTGCGACAGTTGCTCCATAATGTTCGAAAACCTGGCCATCCACCAATTTCGTTGCCAGGTGCACCTACTGCAAAGAAATTCGTTTTATAAAGCGTACTGCTTCGAGTGGGATGAAAAGAGGGGGTGCGCCATCCCGCTGCGAAATGGGCGAAAATACCGCCTATTTCAAATCATCTACTTCACTTACACGTTTCCAATTCTACCCGTGTCCCTGTTTCGAACTTTACAGATTTTTACATCCTCTGATTCTGAACACGGTCCACTCGAAACGGAGTTTGCATGTGCATTCACCATTTTTATCTGGTCCTTCGTTCCATATTCATGGGTTTTCATGAAGTATTCTGGGGCGTCAAAGTTTGTCAAAATATTCGAAGCTACGATCACCTTGGATAAAAGCTTGTCGGGTACAAACTTGAACCCCGTTTCACAGTCAACGAGCCCATAGTTAAATCACGCTTTTCACGGGGTCCCCGTGGTCTCAACGATCCGGTTTCGAACCGGTTAGGAACCGAGAGCAGAAATATAAGGACCGAAACCGACCCGAACGTTTTTTTTTACTTATCAATACAATTTTGGTAGAGTCATGTATGTATGTAGATATGAATGCCGCTTGGTATGCTTGATTTTAATACTGGATTTTTAGATTAGAGTGTAGCCATGGCTCGTTGACTGCGAACTGGACTTAATACATACATAAAAGTTCTTAATTATGTACTTTAATTTAATAAATTCCGTGCATTTCCATGTACATTTCTAGACAACATTTATTCGGCCGACTACTCCATGGAGAGTGACCTTGTAAAAGTTGTTTTGGAAGGAACTACTTTTGCTCAAGCATATTTATTCTGGATTAATTACATGATGCCTTTATTCAGTTTATTTGCCAGCTTTTCCTCCTCAAATCCCATATTCTCTGAACTCACGCAAATCTGGCGTCTCATTTTTCCCCGTAAAAATAGTATTGTTCCCTATACGGGACGACTTATTGTCGGCACATTATCATGGATTGGGTCCCTTATTCTCTTCGCCGGCCTGGGGATGGGTCTCTTGATAACGGGCATTGGCATACTTTGCTTATCTGGTTGGACAAAATTTCTAAACCCGCCAAATGGCGGGAAACAACTTCGGGGCAATATGACTTTCGGGAAAGGGATTCAAATATACAAAAGCCTGCGCGTCTTGTGCATAATTCATTCCGAAATGGCACGAGATTTTATTCAGACGTGTATTCATCATGCTGCCTTCGTCGTCTACTCCAGCTTGATAATCTGTTTCTTATTGCGGCATATCATGGCCAAAGAGCCTTTGTCATTATTAATAATTTTTGGGGCATGCACACTCATCATAGCCGCATTTGGGGCGGAATGGTTTGTGGTATACTTTATCAGCTCGGGGTCATCTGGGTCGAAGCAGTATATTCACAGGATGCAGAAATATGAATGTGGTACGAATAAATATAGGCGAAAATTGGTGACATCGCTGCTGCCCAATTGGATAAATTTGGAAATCATTGGATCCGTGGATACCCTCAGGAATGGAATTCAGCTAAATTACTTTCTCAATTTTGTGTCAAGGGTGACAGATTTCACTCTTCGGCTATTATTTGCAAAGAATAAAACTGACGTAATCGGGTAATTTGTCGATTTACAATTAAACATAATTTTTGAAAATTAATGTTTACTATATACATGGAGTGGTTAAGGTGAAGGTCAAAATTTGGTGGAATATGTAAGTAGCTTACTTACTATAAATTAGTGATTATAATAACATAGTAGATGTATTTAATCCAAATATAATATGGAGCGTATATGTACATGAATATTGGAGTAATCTAGTCAAACAATTATTTTGAATATAATACAATATGCACATATAATCACTACATTGCATTTTTAAATATGTACTGCATTTCTGTGAGTAGATAATTATATTTTTTATGTATCCATGCTAAAAATACTAAAATATATCAGAACAATCATCTTATTAATATATGTAATTATGTCCAATATTTAGGAGTATTGGTAGTCCACCTTGTTGTTGCAAATACAATATAAGTTTTAATATACATATGCAGGCCTTCTAGAGAAAAAAGGTCGACTAGTACATGCATGATTGGCAAGCGTACAGTAAGTAAGTATCACGGCAGATTGACCTGCATGCATAAATAAATAAATATATATATATATAATTAATTATGCAATAAGCCGGCTACCTAATGCCTAAGAAGAATTAGACTCTGGAGTATAAATATGTTAGTACATATGTAAATGTGTACGTGGATATTCATTTTAAGGAATACCCCTTTATCCATTAGAATTTTAGCCATGCTAAATATATACTGAGCAATGTTAAGAACGGGGGTTTCTTATGGAGCTACATAGATTTAGCCATGGCTCAAACTTACATGGATGAAGAGTAAGTACATGTGCGTATGAAAATACCTGACAGAGATCGATATATAGAGTGTGTCCAGAAAGTTTCTCCCTATCAACCACTAACGAATTTTATTACCTGACAAACAGGGAGATAGAATTATTCAAACTGCGATCTTTTTTTAAACTACCGTAATATGGTGTGCTTAACCCGGCCTTCTTCACTATTTCCACCATTCATGCCTTAAAACTGTGGTGTAAAATGCGTGGTCCTTACGAAACCAACCTGGGACCGGGATTTCAAAGTCGTGTTTCGGCCTTGTAATGGATGCCACACCCTTTAAATTTGTTTTCCTGCATAACGAATTTTGTGAATTGAATTGTCAATGCTATTAAATCTAGCTCTTATCTGTGAATATGCGCTTATCGTCGCCTTCCGCAGGGGTCCAAATAGTCTAAAATCTATGCCTTGAACCAGTTTTGCGAAGTTTAACTCATATCACGTGGGCTAAAAAACGTTTTATACTGATCCCTGTATGTCTGACAACCTTCCTTTCTCATCCTGGGTTAGTCCCAAAAGTAGTTATTAAAGTATTACCATTCTTCTGAAAATGTAGCGTAGCGAGATTTAGGCTGGTTCACATTTCATACGAAAACTATGCGATTTCCTTCAAATTATTTATATAAGTTAGCATTTTTTTGATTGGTAGAGTGTCCTCGAACTATTTGAACTGCGTTTGGGTTTAAAATATTTTTTATCACTCCGCAATCCTAGCATCTTTCAGATTTTTGCATTTCCACTTAAATCTATCCCATGCATTGGATACTGCTAGGATACTCAATGCTTTGTGCATGGGAAAAGGCTTCACATTTGGTATGGTATTGGAAAAATAATTGCACGACAAAACTCAAAGATGTTAAAACTAGCAACAAAAAACGGGCTGAAAATCCATAGGGAGAAACTTTCTGGACACCCTCTACATATGTAAGTTTTCATATATACATATGAAATTCTATGATTCTCGAACTTCCATAACTTAACCATTATATGCAAATGCCGCACTGGAGATGCATCGTTAAAGATTTGAGAAAAGTAGTACTTTGTGCACTTCGGAACTATTTATAAATGCATAGCTTCACATAATTCGTACATATATACTTACTTAGTTTCGGAACTGGTTTGTTTGCATTTTGCTACTTTGTCTGGTAAATAGGGAAAAATACGAAAAACATGAGATACCTAAGATATTTACATATTTATGTATGTACAGGTATGGTCAGTTCTGTTTACTAGGTATGTAATACCTTATTATGCAATTTGCAGCGTAACTTTGTAAAATATCCCACATTTCTCGTATCAAGTTTATCTCAACCCAGCCAACATAAAAACCGGTCAGTCTCACTCTTCCAGCCAGACAATCACAACCTACATAGGTACATAGATACATCATAAAATAAATTAACACACTCTCCTAGTTTCCTCACATCTTTGCTAAAATGGCACAAAATGGATTCAGACTATCCATCCCTAACCCTCCAGCAGCCTCTGGATACACGTTATCCTGGACAAATCTGTCCTATTCCGTAAATAATGTGAAAATCTTAAAAAATCTGAACGGCATCCTGTCCCCGGGATCCGTTACGGCCGTAATTGGGGCGTCTGGTTCGGGAAAATCGTCATTTCTGGACGTTCTCGCGGGTCGCATTTCACCCACCTTGACCTCCGGCCAGGTCACTATTAATGGCGGCACGGAAATTAAAATGAAACAAGCTTCCCGCTATTGTGAGCAAGATGACGCCTTACTCACGTCCCTCACTGTGTATGAAAGTTTGATGTATTCGGCACACTTTAATCTCCCGAGTGATACGACGTTATCAAAAAAGAAAGAAATTGTGGACGATTTGCTGCAAGAATTTGGATTGGAGTCGGTCAAAAGGACGGTGATTGGAGGCCCTTTGAGGAAAGGATGCTCCGGGGGACAGATTCGTCGGGTCTCGGTCGCCTCACAAGTTATCGGGTTGAGAAATGGGATTTTGTATTTAGGTGAGTAAAAACAAGAATTTTGGAATATTTTGGGCGTACTCAAGTCAAATTTTGCAAGTTTATTGAGCATGCCAAACTTCTTAAAAAATTCGAGAGAAAAAAATCTGACAGGTTTATTTATGCATAAGAAAAACAAAAATTTCGAAAAATTTAAGGCCTTTTCATCTATATTTTTTCGAATTCCGACGGATTTTTATTTCAATGAAAATATTAATTCGCGGTAGTGAGTATGCCCATTAATTACCGAATTAGCTCCTTCACTTAAATTAATTACTAAATACCAATTTAATTAATTAAAAGATGAGCCATCGTCCGGGCTTGACTCTGTCGCTGCCAACGCCATGATTACCTGTCTCGTCACGCTCGCCCAAAAGCAGAACGCCACCGTGATCGTCACCATCCATCAGCCAAGCTCCGAGACGTTCGACCTATTCACCCACTGCCTCACTTTAGGCAATGGCTCCACCGTCTATCTCGGCCCACGAGATGGCGCCATCACTTACTTTGATCGTATCGGATATCCCATCCCGCTTCGCTGCAACCCGTGCGATTTCTACCTCAAATTAACCAGCACGGATTTCGACGCTAACAAAGACGAAGGTCGCGCCAGGCTGGAATCATTAATCACCAAATTTTCCCAATCTCCCGAACACGTGGCAATTAACGACGACATAAAAAACAATCCAATTTCCACCTCGCAAAAATCTGCTTCCCTCCAAACCAACGGTTTCCTCCAGACTACAAAATACCTCGTGTCCCGCACTTTTCTTAACGCGACGAAAAACCCGCTCGCTTACTGGATCCGGGTCGCGATGTATGTCGCCCTCGCCGTCCTCATGGGAACCACGTGGATCGACATGGGTCTAAACCAATCCGCCGCGCAGGATCGCATGGCGGGTCTCTTCTTTGCCGTGGCTTTCCTCTCCTTCATGTCCGTCGCGGGGATACCCGCCTTTTTAGAAGAGCGGGTAGTCTTCATTCGCGAAAATGCGAATAATCTGTACACAGTGGAATCGTACCTTTTGTCCAATCTTTTAGTCTCGATTCCCTTCATTTTCATTATTACGATCGCATTCTCATCAATTTCCTACTTTTTAATGGGGCTGCAACCCAGCGGGGAGAAATTTTGCATTTTTGTCGCCTTCCTCTTTTTCGCGTTGATGATCGCTGAAGCTCAAACGGTCATGATTTCCGTCGCGGTGCACATTTTTGTCGCCGCGTTGGCCATCACGGCCTTCACGAATGGGTTGTGGATGATTGTGCAGGGGTTTTTCGTTCAAAAAAAGAATATTCCGGCCTTTTGGAAAAATTCCTTTCATCAAGTGGATTTTCAGAAGTATGCGTATGAGCTCCTCATTACGAATGAGATGAGTGGGTTGACCTTCAATTGTGAGGATGATGGGTGCGCATGCGTTATTCCGTCGGTGGCGGGGGATTCGAACTGTACTTTTACGGGGGAGGATGTCCTGCATTATTTTGAGTCGGGAGATGTTTCGTACACGGATTGGTTGCTGATTATGGCGGGGATTTTCATTTTCTTCAAGGCAATGACGTATATCCTGTTAAAGATTCAGACTAGAAAGAATGCGTACTAAACAAGTGTTTTACAAGAGTTAACATAGTGTGAAAAGTAAGTTTATATTGTTAATTAAATGCTAATTTAATTAACGTAAAAGTGTTAATTTTAACGGGAATTTACATTTTCTTCGAGTTAATGACTTGTGCATATTCTGCTTAAAATAAAGATTAGGAAGATTTCATGCTAAACTAGTTATTATCGAGCTTATTGGAAGTTCAAGGACAATTAATTACTGTTGATGAACTACCTAAATAATAATATAATTGATTCTGCAAAATTTTTTCCTTGTTAAATTTACATATGTAAATCTCTGTCTGACGTATATTCAAAAAAATGTTATTCAGGAGGACAGGAAAATCCTCATAAATCTTAATGACTTCCTACCCAATTAATTTGGCGATGCTATCACAGATTAAAATCACATCTTTGGAGACATCGAATGAGGAAATTTCCTCATTGGTACAACATAATCCTTATTTGACGTGTTTAAGACATGTCTCCTTAGCGACATATTTGTCAAACTTTGAAACTTCTTAAATACGTCAACGAAACATGACGTAGATAATTTGCTAAGCCAATTCTTAGTACAATTTTGTGTGAACTTTTGTTTACTTGTTAATGTTGCTAAATAGAAATTACAATCTTCTTAATTATATACATAATGCATAAATTTATGTAGAAATTCTTAATTAAACTTACAAACGTACGACGCTGGCCGTTTAGCTTTTTCCAAATAAATGCGTATTCGGCGAATAACATGTACATAAATCAATTCCTTGTTATTCTCATATCTCTGTGAATGTGCAATTTATACTCCAATGAATAAAACTCACATAAAAAATGAAATCGTGCCAATTTACGTTGCATAACCAATATCTAACCTATAATCCCTCATATTTACATAACAATAAAATCACCATACTCATTTCATTCGTACAAATACATAAATACATAATGCATACGTGACCAGCGCAATAAGTCTGCAAGGATTTTACGTACCTTATCTCATCTCTATTTACATATTAGTTCATGGACAAGTTCACAAATTCCGAAAAAAATGCTACAATTTCTATTTCATGACATAATAAAATTCTAAGTAGATTGCAGACTTGATAAGGAGAATTTCACATTCGTCACATTTTACTTGGAAAGGAACTTGCTCACTTTTATTAGTGAACCGGTTCCGTTCAGTTTTGTCCTTAAACGATGGAAAAATTGGCTTGGTGGATGTCCGTGAATTAATCAAGGCATAAAAATCACTGATTTGAAACTTAATGTACTTTTAATGCTAATGCTTTAAAATTCCAGGTACCTGAAGATTTTGGGTATATAAGTCTTATCTAAAAAAATTATGATGTTTTCCCAGCCGCATTTATATAATATGGGTCCAGTCGTGCATATTAATTTATGCATTAACGAGAGGCCGAGACAGGTTTGGTGCACACAAACGTATGTACGTACTTAATTAACTTCTGAATTACACCAGCCTCCATCAACTATCTATATAAACACATATTATTTATTGAATTTGCTTACTAAGTATGTTCATTTGCAAGCGAAGTGATTGACTGCTACGCTAAACTTGTTTGCATCTGCCTAAGCCTGAAATAAGTATAAATATATATGCGCCATGGTAAAATTACACAACATTAAAAAATCTGAGGTTGGAGAGAGCAAAATGTTAAGAATTCCACGACCGCGGAGTAATTTCGGGAGTCAGACGTCCATCCGAAATTCGAATTTTTCTAGTTTGGAGACTAATAGGAGAAGTTACGATAATTTTTTTTCGAGCAATAGTTTTGAAACTTTTTATCCTTCGTCGGACTATATTTCGGAGGAGGAGAAAGAATATAGGAAGTTTAGCAGATCGATAAGTGAGGTTAATTCGTTGAGTAAGTCGCTACTGTCGGTTTCAGACAGCGAATGCAGTACTCCTGTCGCAAAAATTGGGGATGTTGGAGGTAGTAGTATAATTGGGGAGGATTTGGTCATTCCTGGACCTTTTGGACCTCGGAAATGTGAGCATAAGTTAAGAAATTTAAGCAAATATTTACATAAACTAAAATATGTAAATTTGAATAGGCGTCTATCTCGACCAGACCGCGTCAAACCGCGCCGTCGAAGAAATAGAGGATTTTTTGCGTGCTAAAGTTCTACCAATTTATGCAAATACGCACACAACGAATACTTACTGTGCTGCGCAAATTACAACACTAAGGTATTTACGTAGATAGTATGTATACTAACCTTACATAACTACCATTAAATAATTAAATAATTTACTGTCAATAATACCTATCGCGCTGCAAAAATTAACACGCTAAGGTATTTAGTATAACTGACCTTACATAATTAGCATTAATTAAATTTTTCGCCTATTTACTGTCAATGGGGGCCACACCCATAAATATAGCCAATCATGTAATGCACATAGGTATGCAGAATCTACTTAAGTGCATTACATGATTAGTGCATTATCAATTATGCAACTTTCGTTCTGGTACATAACCTGTTTCGTAACTAGAAACCGGTCTAGACCGGTTTGGGATAAGTGAAGCCCGTCTAGGGCAATGTGGGACCCAACGTAACCCACGCACGACACTACCCAATTTTTTAAAAATACTGTCCCTAACATTTTTAGATCTACGAAAATAATATGCAACCCATGACATAATTTATTGTTAGCGCTTGATCTTATTTTTTAGGGAAGAAGCCAGGAGTATAATTCATGACGAGTGTGGCTGTAGTGAGGATGATGTCGTAATTTTTACCGGGTCCGGAACAACTACGGCAATCCATAAATTTCTGGGATCCATTATTACTCAGCAAAAAGACGGATTTCCTCCTCCCCTCGTAATTGTGGGACCTTTCGAACACCACTCCAACATTCTGCCGTGGCGAGAAGTAACTGACCGATTAATCACGGTGGCTACAAATTCGTCCGGGTTTGTCGACCTGAAGCAATTAGAGGGCATTTTGAAATCCATTCGGGGAAATAAGATGACGAAATCCCGCCTGGTGGTTGGCTCCTTCTCGGCTGGATCGAACGTTACTGGGGCGCTAAGTGACGATGTCGCCATTACCGCGCTTCTCCATAAGTATGGGGCTTTCTCGTTTTGGGATTACGCCGCTGCGGCGCCACATGTAAAAATCTGTATGAATCCGAAAACTGGGAATGACTCGCTGGACAAGTTGTGTAGAAAGGATGCAATTTCGTTTTCTGGACATAAATTTCTTGGCGGGCCGCAAACACCGGGTAATATATTGAGCTGTACTACTTCCGGTCCAGATATGCATATGCCTTGTCCAAAGTACGCGGCATTTATTTTGTAGGTTGGATATTGTTAAAAATATACATCGACCTTTCTGATTTTTGAAAATTTTCATAAAACCGGTTTTTTTATTTTCTCCAAACTCTTGTTTAAACTGATTTTTCAAACTGGTTTTATACCCGATTAATTTTTTTAATAATCTGAAATTTACAATACAACAAATGCTAGACATTATTTTGCGAAATAAATCTATATGTAGCCCCGAAACGATTTTTGCTATGAAAAATTGGTTTCCAGCTTTACTAAAATATTTCAAACTTCATTCTGTAAAATCGAAAACCAGTTTTGAATACTCTCGTCTAAAGTTTCGAATTTATGTGAAAATTATCTTTTTAAGGAGTCTTAATCGCAAAGAAATCCGTATTTCGAAACCCACCCCACACGGTCATGGCGGTGGCACTGTCGTGTTCGTCACGCAGGCAAGACACCGCTATCTCAACGACCTTGTAGAACGTAACGAAGGCGGTACTCCCGACATTGTGGGGTCCATTCGATTAGGATTGGTGTTTCAGCTACAAAAATTATCCGGAATTGGATCCATCGTTCAAAAGGAAGGGGAATTTACTAGGTAAATTTTATTGTTCATTTCAAAAATAATTTTCAATGTTTAATTTCCTTAATATTTTCAGACAGGTGATTAAGGCGTGGAGAAAGATCCCAGAAATAATTATTTTGGGCCCAACAGATGCACCACGATTACCCATAATTTCCTTCCTAATTTACAATAAACGAATGGTACGTCATAATTAATTTTAATCATTTTTTGCCAATATGGTTTACTAAATATGTACAATTGTTTCAGGATTGCTACCTGCATCACAATTTTGTGACGACGTTACTCAATGATTTATTTGGTATTCAAAGCAGAAGTGGTTGCATGTGCGCGGGTCCGTATGGTCAACTGCTGCTTGGAATTGATGACAAGCTGGCGAAAGTCTATGAACAAATGCTCTCAGTTCCGATAAGGTAACAATGAAGTTGAGCTATACAAATTCGTACATACATAGTTTCGAATGTGACATTTTGGGGTGGTGAAATATGAATCGATCTGGTCTAAAAAAAATGGGACGATCTCATTTGAAATTTGGGGACTCTGGGAACGAAACCCAGTTTTTTTAATAAGATTTTTTGTAAAACCTAAATTTTTCCGAGAAACCGATTTTGTCAGCAAAACGGTCGTTAACGCAACCCAGTTAGTTTTATTACACGCAAAAACCGGTTTGATTTTTTGTGGCAAAAATTATCTTGGTTATTTATGATGATTGCGAACACGTGTACGAATTACCTTTTTTTGTCTTTGTTAATTGTCCTCAAACACATTTTTTGTCAAAGTCCTGCCACATTATTGCCGTAATTTGCATAAATTCTGCCGGGTTACATACTCTCGCACAATTGTTATTTGCGTACAACTGGAATGAAACTGATTGACAATCAGTTTCATTCAGATCACAATCAGTGATTGTGGAGAATATAAATGGAAAACTAGTTCAATAAAATTTTCCAAAATCGTAAAAATCGAAAACCTGTTTTTTGATACCCTATTAATCATCGATAACACTGACTCGATCACTTTGAAGTGGATTATAATATTACCATTTCATTTATGTATTCTACCCTTTACAGGAATTCAAACGGTGATGCTGCATATGGCGTAGTTTTTAAGCCTGGATTCACCCGGGTTTCTCTTCCCTATCACGCATCTCAACAAGAAATTAGTTATTTGATTGACGCCGTAATGTTAATTGCAACACAAGGATGGAAATTTTTACCTTTTTACGAAATGAATAGTGCAACTGGGACATTTAAGTTTGCTTCAAATTTACACCAACACGTAAATAAAATACCGAGCAAAATATCTATGATTTTATATGATATTCCCCAATTTTATTGGTTTGCTAAACTCATTTTCAGAATACTTTGAATCATCGAGTAAGTCTTAAAACCTTCGGATCAGAGCGTGTTGCCTCATCGGATAAGAATATTGATTTGGCGCCAGATTTTGAGATGGCGTTGAGCTATGCAAAACATTTACTGGACAGTGTTGAACAGGTTTGATTTAGATACTTCTTAAAGCTTGAATGAACATCAATCTTCCAATTTTTATTCAGAACTCAGAAGTAACGTTCATAATTCTGAGATTCTGAAATTTCTCATCAATTTCAACTTATTTGTAAATTCTAAATCAATAAAATGACCAGGATTTTTTCTCCTGAGGGGACGAAAAAGGGTATTTTTTAGTTACATAATTTATGAACAGTTTGAATTAAATAATTTTGCACACAATTTCTATCCGAACTTGTATTAGCAAGCGTGCTTAATTTTACAAACATGAATTTCTAGTTAAAATGATGTCTAATTTTCGGCAGGCCGACTTTCACTCCCTGGGATTTTAATTTAATTTTCTAATTCTCCTTAGGTTTTGGTACATTCTGATATTACGATATCAAACGAAGCCTTTCCCCAAGATTGGTATCCGTTCCGGTGGTTCCTGCTTCCGTCAGAAGCTCTTTTCCTTATCCGGCATGGAGGAAAAATTCCGAAATATTCTAAAAATCCCAATAAACTGCCATTTATTCCTAAAACAAATTATAAAACGAACAAGTACAACTGGATTCTTGGCAGTATTCCTAACTCGGTAAGACAAAAGAAGCATTTTGAAGGCACGAGGAAGGAATTGGCATTTTTAAGTACGCTGAAATCGCAAAGAAGTCTAAAATAGGACAATCAAAATATATATTTTGAAGTTTGTTTCAGAGCAAAGTTCATAGTTCGAAAGTATGCATTTAAGTTCCTGAGTTTATTCATTTGTCTCATACTTTCAAACTAGATCCCGAAATATTTACTATGTTACATATGTATGTATGCATATTTACCTAAAGTACTGGCGCTGGTCGCTTAGTTTTTTCCAAATTAATGTATTTAAAATGATAATATTTAATATTCTGCGAATAACATATTTAATATCTGCACTTCAATTCTCTGCGAATACAATTTTATGCTTAATTGAATAAAACTTAAGATTGCTGAAAGTACTTGGTATATACACACTACCTAAATTATAATTACACAAATGAATTCAAGAGGTTCACCGAACCACAAAACT